>NC_058080.1:181176771-182400590 GCF_014858855.1 Bufo gargarizans
TATAGGATTGGTGTTGGCTTCTCTGCCTGCCTCTAGAAATACAGCATTAATGAGGTCTCTTTCAGACGTCAGTGATACATGTACATGGGCTGTCCGTGGTCTCCACAGACTGCTGACGTATTCCTTGACTTCAATCTTTTTGTTCACAGATCAGTGGTTTTCCACAGACCAAGAGTCCATGGGTTTCTATTTTGGTCCATGATTTTTGATCCATCATGCACATATAAATGCCATCCGTGTTTGGTCCCTGGTTTTCAGGGATCATTGATAGGAGGTACTCTGGAAACAAATTTTAGCCTAGCAGCGTCTCTGGAACAAGGATGACACATGGAGGGGAAAAAAATGGACACACGGACCAAACCCAGATTCTTCTTGGATGAACCACTGACCATTGGTCACGAATGCCATCACAGACGCGTGAGAGGCCTAACAGTTGTAGGATTCTGGTATTTGCTGCTTTACTGGGTAGCACTCCCTCAACAATCATATCTGCACTGCTTTTTTCCACACCCAGCACTTTTCAGGAAAATCTTTACATACTTTTGTATAACAGCCAGCGTAACCTTTCATAAGTTACTCAGGCTTCATCCACATCCCTCAATGTCTAATGATAGGAGGTTTGTGTGTGGTATATGATATTTGATATATCTAGACATAGAATGTAATAGGATAAAGTGAATATTTAATTCTCTTCTAGAAATAATGTTTCCTTTGTATTCCATTTCCAAAAGTGTGTATTTAAAATTTCATCCTGTCATAATTGATTTTAGTCCATCTTGAGGGGATTTCTCATTAATCACTTGCAGATTCCCATTTACATATGCACAATGCCCTTGTATAATCAGGACTTCATAATGAGGACTTCTAGCGAAGCCTCTCCTTTAGTATAGATGGTAAATGTCAATTGCAGCATCTGCATTCATTAGCTTCTTATGTGCAGTATGAAATCTGTTACTGCTCCTGTCAACCAGTGGACAAGTTGCTGCTGACGGATCTCATGCTTTTCATTTCCACCTCCTAAGAGAGTTGACTTATTAAGATATGTTCATCCAAGTATTCTTTAGTGTTCACACTGGATAAAGTTACCTTTTCCATTACATTTCTTTTTGAAATTGTCAGTTACTTTATGTATTGTATATTAACATATATTTATGGTGGTCACACACCCCTCACTTCTGTTGGGCAACAGGTTGGAGCGTTTCATATTAGATCAACTTGAATGGCCAAACAGTCTGGACATCAGTGTGAAAATAGGAATGGAAGATGGCATAGGTAGGCTTCTTGAAACATTTAGCCTGGGTGTTTTTTCCATTAATGTTTTTTAGTTTTTTTTTGTGGAGCTAGACACAACTGATATACGAGTAGTGCACATGTCTGATGTCTATAGCCTAATACTGCCACACAGAAAAAAAGTAGCATGCAGCTTTTTGGGGCTGACTGTACTTTGTTCCCTTTGCTGTTGCAGTATAGTTTCAACATTGTAGCAGATGGTGGCTGTAATCTAACAAATAATTTTTATTAGCTGTATTTTTTTTATACTATATGTCTGAAGCTATGTACAAGCAAGTAGCTGATGTGATCATTTTATGTAATATTGCATGTAGTTCCTGTTTGAAAGAGAACCTGTCACCTCTCCTGGCTAAGGATTTTTGGAGCATCTTTTCTCATAACTCTATGTTGTGCTTGTTTTCTTTTCTTTTATTCTTTCTATTTATTAATACATTTGACAACTGGATGTTACGGTGCGTCTGTACACAGTCTGACACGATCAGTGATGAATGGACATGGTCAGTGTATATGGACACAACCCCAAACACCCAGTTGTCAATTTATTCATAAATTTGTGGGCCCAGTACCTGAGGAATGGCACAACAATAGAGATCTAAGGAAAGGATGATCAGAACTGCTGCTTCATGAAGAATACACTTAAGGCTCCTTATAAAGTACTGGAAACAATGGTGCAGCATGCCTAAAACAGACATACCAGGGGGTCCAGTAGGACTTTTTCATAGTGAATGTCCACTCTTTACCACCGTGCTGGTTTTAGATCCAAAATGTTGTGCTAATTTCTTAATAAATCTTTATAGACTTATCCTGGAGTAATGGAGTACATTATCTATCTCTAATATCGATCTATTTCTCTAATATCTATCTATTTCTCTAATATCTATCTATATCTCTAATATCTATCTATATCTCTAATATCTATATCTCTAATATCTATCTATATCTCTAATATCTATCTCTCTAATATCTATCTATCTCTAATATCGATCTATCTCTAATATCGATCTATCTCTAATATCGATCTATCTCTAATATCTATCTATCTCTAATATCTATCTATCTCTACTATCTCTACATCTATCTCTCTCTACTATCTATCTCTCTCTACTATCTATCTCTCTCTACTATCTATCTCTCTCTACTATCTATCTCTCTCTACTATCTATCTCTCTCTACTATCTATCTCTCTCTACTATCTATCTCTCTCTACTATCTCTCTCTCTCTACTATCTATCTCTCTCTACTATCTATCTCTCTCTACTATCTATCTCTCTCTACTATCTATCTCTCTCTACTATCTATCTCTCTCTACTATCTCTCTCTCTCTACTATCTCTCTCTCTCTACTATCTCTCTCTCTCTACTATCTCTCTCTCTCTACTATCTCTCTCTCTCTACTATCTCTCTCTCTCTACTATCTCTCTCTCTCTACTATCTCTCTCTCTCTACTATCTCTCTCTCTCTACTATCTCTCTCTCTCTCTATCTCTCTCTCTACTATCTCTCTCTCTACTATCTCTCTCTCTCTACTATCTACTCTCTCTACTACTCTCTCTCTACTATCTCTCTCTCTCTACTATCTCTCTCTCTCTACTATCTCTCTCTCTCTACTATCTCTCTCTCTCTACTATCTCTCTCTCTCTACTATCTCTCTCTCTCTACTATCTCTCTCTCTCTACTATCTCTCTCTCTCACTCTATCTCTCTCTCTCTCTCTACTATCTCTCTCTCTCTCTCTACTCTCTCTCTCTCTCTCTCTCTCTACTATCTCTCTCTCTCTCTCTCTCCTACTATCTCTCTCTCACTACTCTCTCTCTCTACTATCTCTCTCTCTCTACTACTCCTCTCTCTACTATCTCTCTCTCTCTCTACTATCTCTCTCTCTCTCTCTCTACTATCTCTCTCTCTCTCTCTCTCTCTCTCTCTCTCTCTCTCTCTCTCCTATCTCTCTCTCTCTCTCTCTCTCTACTTCTCTCTCTCTCTCTCTACTATCTCTCTCTCTCTACTATCTCTCTCTCTCTACTATCTCTCTCTCTCTACTATCTCTCTCTCTCTACTATCTCTCTCTCTCTACTATCTCTCTCTCTACTATCTCTCTCTCTCTACTATCTCTCTCTCTCTACTATCTCTCTCTCTCTACTATCTCTCTCTCTCTCTACTATCTCTCTCTCTCTCTACTATCTCTCTCTCTCTATCTCTCTCTATCTCTATCTCTATCTCTCTATCTCTACTCTCTATCTCTCTATCTCTCTATCTCTCTATCTCTCTATCTCTCTATCTCTCTATCTCTCTATCTCTCTATATCTCTAACTCTCTATCTCTCTATCTCTCTATCTCTCTATCTCTCTATCTCTCTATCTCTCTATCTCTCTATCTCTCTATCTCTACTATCTCTACTATCTCTACTATCTCTCTATCTCTACTATCTCTACTATCTCTACTATCTCTACTATCTCTACTATCTCTACTATCTCTACTATCTCTACTATCTCTACTATCTCTACTATCTCTACTATCTCTACTATCTCTACTATCTCTACTATCTATCTCTATCTCTACTATCTATCTATCTATCTATCTCTATCTCTACTATCTATCTATCTATCTCTATCTCTACTATCTATCTATCTATCTATCTCGGGGCAGCACAGTGGCTCAGTGGTTAGCACTGGTGCCTTGCAGCGCTGGGATTCTAAGTTCGAATCTGACCAAGGGCAACATCTGCATGGAGTTTGTATGTTATTCTCGTGGGTTTCCTCCGGGTACTCCGGTTTCCTCCCACACTCCAAAGACATACTGATAGGCACCTTAGATTGTCTAATATCTATATATAATTTTAGTGAAACACTTCTTAATTATCCTACACAGGCGCTTACACTGATTTTACCTAACGCTGCGGTACCACATAGGTATCGCCACCGCTGCTAATCAAAGAAAATGATGTGTAAAATATGTCTATTAGGTACTGTGCGATGTGCTTCCTATATACCTCCCCTACCTGTCAGTACTCAAGGGCCCGCAGTATGCAGTGACTCAGATACCCACAGAAATTTTGCTAAACTGTTCTAAAGATTATTCTTTATACATTTTTTTATTTTATTTATAATTTGACACAATTTCACTAGTTTCATTCGTATTGCCTTCTTTTAAATTATTTGATGCGCTGCTCCTTATGAAAGTGTCCACGGATGGGCAAGCGATTGGTGAATCTTTGTTTATAAGGCCTCGGTAAGGAATTCCATGTGTGGGTGACTGAAGGGCTCTTCTGTTGTGTGTTCCAGGGCTTGCCCCGACTGATAACACCCTTGTTGGCGTGAAAGTGCAATGCAAATTATGACAGTTACAACTCTCTGTTTTGTTTAACCTGTCAGTAGATTTCCTGGCCCCGAGCCCATGCAATTGGTGTTTCCAGCAAGGCCATACTCACCCCAAATTCTAAAGGTCACATTTATACTGGCAGGCCTAGGCAGGGCCTAATTGATGAGGAGGGCAGAGACAGAATTTACTGTTCTGCTGGCTAGTTTTATATCGTTGTCCTGAAAGCATTAGGCAGTGGGAGCCCTTTCTCATGTAAAGGCCGACCCCAGACAGAAACTGGCAATCAAAGGAAGCAGTCACAGGAACCAGTGCAAGCAGGCTATTGATTTTTCTGTTAAGTCTAAGTAGTTTGTTGGATGGGTTATGGGTGAGGGAGGCAGATATGTTGTTATTGATGACTTCTAGAACGCTGGTGACATGACGGGCTCATATTTTCTTCAGCATTGACATTATGCAACCAGTAGTGTGTTTCATAAATCCTAACTCCTTTACTGCAAAGCCACTTGACGAATGAGAGTGCGATGCTGAAACTTTTTCTTGTTGGTGTGCAATATATGTATTAATATAGAAGTTCTAGTATGGGAATTCCTTTACTAGTTCTCATTTGTGTGGCTCTTTATTTGCCTTTTGAAATTCTGTAACATATCCTGTAACCAAAGACCAAAATTTGGAAAAATGGTTTCACGGTTTCTTTTTATGGTTGTAAAGTTTTCTGTGCTTTTGGATGAAACGTAACGTGAGATTGACCTAAAAACACGGCAATTTACCCTGTAAATAAAAGTTCTGCAAAAGTCTGGCATTTGTGCCATGAAGATACAAAACAGCAACAGCTCTGCGCTTCCTTGAAATATAGGCGTGCAATTAAGATGTTTGGACTGCACATAAACACAGCATGCATAAATAGTTAGGGGAAGGTTAAGTTACCACAGAATGGTTTGGGTTTAACTTCACCCATGTTGCTCTGCATTTAATCAGAGTACACTGCCACAGCAGCACACCAATTACACATTGCCATTCCTAATCCGCTTTTAATTCCTGGTTTCCTTTTCCTGCTTTCAGTGCCTTAGACTATAAAATGGCTCTTAAAAGTTGCGTGCACTTTATGGTTGAAATTTTCGTGGGTTGTCCCTGCTGCATTCACCACTGAGGCAACGAAACCTCGGGCCCCTTACTGCAATAATGAACAACATGCCTTGGGTTAATTACAGTTTATTAGGGGTATATAATAAAAGGAATAGATAACATTTTTCAGAGTTATGGCTTGTTTTGACGGTTCAATTGGTAGACGTTTTATTTTCCTTCTATTAAGTGCAGGCGTAGGAAATGCAGCAAATTCCATTTATGCGAAAAATAAGAAAACCAGACTGAATTGTTTTTTGGAAATTCTTTAACATAGGACCATTTTATCTCTTAGGAAAAGAAAAAAAAGAAAAAGACAGCCTTTACCAAACGTACTGTGTTTCCATCCACGTCTGTCATGGTCAAATGGCACATGCTTTTGATTGACTTGCAAGAAAAAAAAAATGAAATAAAACAGGAGACTAAATGTTTTGAAAAACTTCCTTTAAATAATTCTTCCGCTGGTCTCTTGTATAACATTGCTTGTGATGTTACCCAGGGCTGTTTCAGAGGCACATTGCTGTGTTCGGGAGTCGTGCTGGCCGGTCAAGGTTCTTGCATGGATTGACATTTTGTGAAATATACTACCATTATTTCTATGTTGTTGTTTTTTTTTTTTTTTTGTTTTTTTTAATTGTCCTGCCCTGGCAATTTTTACTGATACATATATTTTTTCATGTTAGCCATTTAATTATATCTTTTCTGGTCTTTCGATCTCAGAACATACAGGATATATGTACTGTTTCACTCACTGTCAGTGCTCACTAACCTTTGGTTCTCTCGCTAATGCAATACTACAATTCCCAGCATGCTCAAGTTTTAGATGTGCAACCAGGGGCGGACTGAGAACTTAAAGTGGCCCTGGAAAAAATCTAAAAGTTGCCCCATGTTGTAGGAAAGTCCAAGCTGACAGAAGGCGACACAACACAAGTAGACGGAGCCAACACAAGCCACAAGTAGGCAGGGGACGAGTTATACCATAGTGCAGAACAAAATACCACCCCGGCAAAATCAAATATCACAGTGCAGCATAAAATACTGCCCGAGCGCTATACTGAGGACAGTCATACAGTTGAATTCAGGAGGGCACCTGCAGCTGCTGGCCAGGTGCTTATGTACTTGATGCTCCTAGCATTAGTTAATGCTGAGAGCATCAGATCATTATCAACTTGACCAGCAGTCGTAAGGGGGGCTTGGGCTGTCCCATGGGTATTGGCCAACTGGGAAATTTCCCTGTAGGGTATATGGCCAGTCCACCCAGGTGTGCAACTGCTGGAGAACCACAACATTATATAAAGCATTCTTAAATAATTTTCATTTATTTCTTGTGGAGAGATGATAAAAGCTACATGGATAGGGAGTAAAAACATACAGTCAACCTAAAAATGTCTATTACCAGAACCCACCAACCTACTACCTGCATTCTAAAAAATAAATAAAAAATAGACGAGTACAAGTGGAAGTTAATGGAATGTAAAATGAATGTTTAAATCTTACACTCTTATGTATGATAGGAAGACACGAAAGTGACATCTACTCTTGATAAAGTGGTCTTCTTGATGCTACATTCACCTCACATCATTTTAACGGGAGTCTAACGAAATACCCTGTGATGATGGGCAGTCGTCATCTAGCAAATGTTCAGCCTATGGGCTTTGTCAGATGGGCATTTGAAGTCGCCAGCATTCTTATGAGGAGGGAGACTACACAATGGATAGGCCTATATATTGAAGGCCATAGCATCACTAAGATCCTGTCAAGCCAGTGCATATTCTATTCAGCATTCACAAGGAATATCCATCCGTTCTAATCTTACTGGAACATTATAGCCCTTTGGCTTTTTTTTCTTGACATAAAGGGGTTGTGCTTTTTATAAATCAATTTACTTGTGAAGTAAGAAACCTTTTATATTGTGCGTTGTACAGGACTTGCATCTACCATTTCCTTACTAGTCCAGGTATAATAATAATAATAATTTAGGAAGACTGCCATTGGGGTATTTTTTCTAGTAAAGGTGCTGTTGTGGCAGAACCTGAAGTGGGTTGGAAATGAATGAGAAATATAAAGGAACGACGTATGCTTCTCCTTCCTGCTGGATCCACCTCTCACTTTGGCCTAAAAACTGTATCAGGGTATGGCCACACAGTCAGGTTTCTGCATGCAGAAGTGGAGTGGAGGGGTTCAAAAAAAGAGGGGGCATCTTATCTATTCTTTATACTTTCTCTACTTCCAAGATCCACCCCTGATTTTCGCTTCCTGAACTGTCTGCAGATACCTGACCGCATGGCTGTACCTCATAAACCTCCACAAAAAGTTGCATGACTCCACCTCTCTAAAACCCAGTGACTGATACATACCTGTCTCTGAACATAGCCATGGTTACCAGGATGAAATCATCCATTGCTATATACTGAGACCTGGAGAACAAGTGGAAAGTGTATATTACACAGTGACTGTTTTCCATACCATTTTTTTGAAGTTAGGCCTTGTTATTGTATTTTTTTTATTTATTTTTGCTAGAATAATAGAGTGGATGTAGTGCTCTAAACATTTTGTAAATTGATCCCTACAAACTACTTCAATTCATCTTAGGCTACTTTCACACTCTCGTTTGGTGCGGATCAGTCATGGATCTGCACAAACTGATCCGTTCAGATAATGCAACCATCTGCATCTGCTCAGAACGGATCTGTTTGTGTTATCTTTTAACATAGCCGAGACGGATCCGTCTTGAACACCATTAAAAGTAAATGGAGGACGGATTCATTTTCTATTGTGCCAGATTGTGTCATAGAAAATGAATCCATCCCCATTGACTTACATTGGGTGTCAAAAAGGATCCGTCCCCATTGACTTACATTGTGTGTTAGGATGGTTCTGTTTGGCTCAGTTTCGGCAGACGGACACCAAAACGCTGCAGCGTTTTGGTGTCCGCCTCCAAAGTGGAATGGAGACGGAACGGAGGCAAAACTGATGCATTCTGAGCGGATCCTTTTCCATTCAGAATGCATTAGGGCAAAACTGATCCGTTTTGGACCGCTTGTGAGAGCTCTGAACGGATCTCGGAAACGGAAAGCCAAAACGCCAGTGTGAAAGTAGCCTAAATTGTTAGGCATCCAGTCTACATCTACTGGATAACCAGTAGCAGTGTATTAAAAAGTGAAAAAAAAAAAAAAAATATATATATATATATATATATATATATATATATATTATATATTACGGTACGTGTTTTTGTAAATGTATGTGCATCGAAAATTTGGACACGTTAATTTGACCACCAGTGGAAGCCATTATCCCTATGATGATAACGTCACACATGAATATCTAGAGATGATGCCATCACATATACTGTACAGTAGATTTCCATTCTTTGTGCAGGGCTGCATTATACAAAATTATGAAATGATGTGCTGTGGTGATAAACAAAACGATTGCCAGACTATTGGAACTTCTGGCCGGATACTGCTTCAAATTCTTAAAATTTTTAGAATTTTTGGGAAATATCAGGACTAGTCATAAATCCTATTGCCCATTTGCCATAAATACAGATTTTGTTGAGAAACATTGATAAATCTAGTATATGAACTGACCGCCATATTGTCTGGTCAGTGGCCCTCCGAGTGAGTTCCCCTCCTTGATCACTCTTACATATAATCCTGGGATTCAGCCATGTGAATGGAGGAGGGCAGATATCCTAATGTTCCGGTTGCAACTCTTTTCAAATGCTTTGCTTTTTTTTATTTTTTTTTTATACAAACTGTCCTGATATAATGGAGTATGTTGAGTAAGTATGTTCTGTAAAGCAGGGTGAAGAAAAGGTTATGCCTTTTAGACACTCTTCCTTTCTTGGATTTTCCTTGCCGCAGACTGCTCATCTGTTATTGATCCAAATGGAGATATACATTGGTACTGCGCTCAACCCTACAATAATCATGACAACGTCTGAGGGTAAAGGTATCCGGAGAATTACCACAAATGTATATAATCTCCAAACTTAGCTGACAGTATTGCTATAGGGAACTTTGTGCTTAATTTGTCTGGAGGAGCTAAATGACAGTGCCCAGACGCTGCTGTTTGGGAAATTGCTAATATTTATTGAGCTTTTCACATAGTACATGCAAATCTCATGACATTGTGACCTTCCCTGCTCTCCGTGTTCCTATTATGAGTGATGAAGCCAGATATCCAAACTATGTGCTTTTATTTTTTTCTTCTCTCTTTTCCCGTCTGTTATTATTTTTTTTACTGTTTCGTTAACGTTCTCGTCCTTCAAGGGTGTATAACCTTGTTTGACTGTCATAGTCACTGGGAGCATCAGAGGAAAATCCTGTGCCATCACCGTCATGGAATGAAATGGTGGAAAGGAGACAAATTAAATTTTCATGAAAGAAAACCCTAATCTGCAGTGACAGTGTAAGAGAAAGATGATTGCCACTTGGTCATTGTGCAGAAGCACTTACTGTAGATTTGGTGTCAGAGCTTCTGTTAATGATGACTAATGTCTTTCTCTGAACAAGTGCCTTCTCCTGCTGCTGCAGCCGTACAGGGACGGAGCACAGAGGTTGTGCCTGGAAGTAGACGGCATGTGCCCAGACAAAGGCCACTACCACCAATCTGCATGCTCAGCTAGATTTATATAAAATTACACATTGCTAGTTTTACGCGAATAATGGGGAAAATGATAACAATGGATCACATGAGCCCATGCTTCCGGCTCTTTACATCTGCATCTTTTCACAAATTTTTCATATTTCTATAGAATTTGTATCTGTATATATTATTTGTATGCGCCAAAGCCTTTTTGTTTTTGCAATTTTTAATTAAATTTTTTTCTGTATTCTCGATTGTGAATTTTATTTTTCACTTTCAAATTTTTAACCCATGGCAGAAAAATTATTCAGCCATTTTATAATAATACTAATTATTATTGTTATTAGAATCTTTAGATCTAATCTATTTTGCGGAGCTTTACAAATCACAGTACACTTATTAAGAAAATTAATTTTCTTTAAATAGTAAAAAAAAAAAAAATTAAAATGAACAATACTAGTAAAAAAAAAAAAAAAAAGAAAAAACCTAATGAACAATGCAAACTCACAAGAGCCTATAATCCTATTTTACAGTCTGAGAATGAATAGCAGACTTCAGCCTCTTTATTTAGTAGGAAGTAATCACATCAGTATGACCTTCTTATTGGAAAATAGATCATTACGCTTTATGTAGTGTGCTGTGCCGTGTGCAATATAAGGAGGGGCGAAAGAGGAAAAAAAAATGGCACGGTCGAGAAAGCGTCCGCACTGTACATGCTCCAGACATGAACTCATAATTGTCGCTGGAATTTTTGCCTAATCTAATCATGGCTGTAAGAAGACGTGTGTTTCACAGAGCCCAGTGGATAGAATATATTAAAATTAGTATTTCTTGTGTAGCCGTTTACGTTTTTTAAGGCCACTGCTTACAGCGGTGCCGTAACGGAGTCACTCTTGCCTTCTAATCCTTCTGATGTGAGACCTTTTCTGTTGCCTGTCATATTTTCCCAGTACATCTTATTGCTGTGACAAGGCTGGAAGAGCTTGAGAACACAGATGTCGTTGCAGGCAGACAATACTAATTACACTGGGATTTTTTATCCCCCATGTCTGCGTGAAGCAGGCTGTGTCAAGGCTTGACCACATGCGTGCAGCCTTTTAAATAGCCTTCCAGTCCCCCCCTGCTGACTTGACTGTACTGGCAGTAAAATGGGTCTTACCCAAGTCCTTTTTAATAATGCACCTAATAACATGAAGATGATATATTCTTTCCTATAATATCCAGGCCGTTTTTAACATTTCGCCACTATCTGGACTGTAATAACACGGCTGTTTATTGCGGCAGCACGTTTGGTTTATTAGCAGCATTCCTCAGCAGCCTACTGCATTGTTTCTTGGGGGCTACATGGGTTAATTTGGGGTTACCGTGAGGCTAAAAGGTTGGGAAATGGGAGAGCCAATAATGTTTACCACAGATGCTGATAAAGCAGATACAGGAGCAACTTTATCAGGGATGTTTTATGAGATAAATCTCTGGTCTCTGCCGTGCAGTTATAGTAATTATGACTAATGAACCGTCCAGTCTGGATAAAATGGCATGCCCACAGGGACCGTGTCCACTCAGTTGTGACTTATGCAAGCTGAACACAACATTGATGCTGCTCTACATTCGCTCATCTAGCAGCTTTGTGTGTTTCAGAGGAATTATGGAAATAGCAGGGTATATTTTCTAATACATTTCATAAAAAATATGTAGTAGACGTGTGTTAAGAGTCCGACTAATTGCTCTGCTGCGTCCTCGCCCATTTGCACTATTTTTTTAATTGGATTTTGCAAGAGATTGTAACGGAAAAGCACAGGCAGAGATTTCTAGAATTCTCTCTAGAAGTATCATTCTGTCATTCTCCTGCATCATACAACTGCTCGGTAAATGTTACTCTACGTATTACAGCAAACGCATCCAAAGAAAATGAAATCACAAAGTAGAAACCTTTCTAATAAATGGCATGGATAGCATAATTTGGGGAGAGACTCCTACTGAATGCCTTTTATATTCCCCGTACGGCAGATGGATACCATGTACCGCCTACTGTATGCATCACTGTGCGAGGAACACATGCATGTCATTTTACATCCTGAAAGATTCCTTTTTATTTTAACCTTTTGAGGCTGGGTGCACATACATAAGCGGTTTTTGTTTTGCGAACGGACACGACTGATGTGTGTGTATGTGAACAGGTCTGTAGACTGATAGCGGTGAACAGGAAAACGCAGAGTGCTGTGTTTTTCTGTCTAGCGCTAATTGACATCTGGGTGTAAATGAACGAATCCAAAGAAAAGCACTGCGCGGGAGGGAAACTGATCTGGATTGGCGGACATGTGTGAAGGGGGCCTTAGGAAGTTGATAACTGAGATTTATTTTAATACAAATTAAAATAAATCTTTAAAAATTTACTCGCCCCGTCTGAGATATAGGTAAAAAGAAAGAAAAAAGGTGTGTGTATGTATGTGTATATATATATATATATATATATATATATATTTTATATTATATAATGTGTGTAATCAGAAATGGAGTCTTTCTTTTTCTAGTCCTCATTACAGTGGGTGAAGCTGTATGTGAAGATTAATTTCTTGCCCTCACGCTGTATGAAGATGGCAGAAGACTCCACATTTAGCTTTACATATTTTTGTGGCAGAACATCTATCATATTATTGTGGCAATTCTTCCTTTTTAATAAATATTCTACCGTAGCGAATACACAATTTAACTATTTCTCCCATATGCCGTGAACGCTTGCGTTCCCACTCAGTCTACTTCACACGTTGTAGCATTTTTATTTTACAACTTTTTCATTCTGGAAGTGCCTATTCCCAGACTGCAGCCGACCACCGTTCACAGCTTTAATGATATATATTTATGCCAAATTAAAAATCGCAACTGCTCAGGAAGTCTGGAAGTTCAATTGAAGCTGTATTGCGTGTGTTTAACATTGCCACTGCTTAGATACAATTTATGGAACGCCTACAAAGGCAGGCACATCTTGGACGCAGTTTTCACATAGTTTTCGACTTATACATTATTCAAGCCAGGAAACAGGCGACGGACATGGTAGTTTTTTGCCTATATTAATGGTCACTAACATTTCCTTGTGGCCTCCTCATGTAAAATTTTCCGTCTCATCGAGGAAACCATATCTAAAGGCTTTTACTAGCTTACTAGGTTATTATTTTTCCCATAGACATTTTGAACCCCCCTTCTCCTCCCTTTCTATTTAACCATATAAAGGTCTCCTTTTTTTTTTACTGTTACAGGTTTCTATTGAATGTACTAGTTCTTGCCCAGGGTTATATTTTCTTTTCTACATTAACTATGAATTTATATTCGGATTTCTGCCTGGAGAAGGTAGGCCAAACGTCATGTCTACTCCATGGCTTTTACTTGAGCTCCATCTAGTGGGCTGCACAATGGTTCAGTGATCAGGATTTTTGGTTTGCTGTCCATATAAAAACACTGGTACAATATTTAACAAACTACACAGTTATTACAGATGCATCAGGTGGCCGAGAAGACTTCTAGGCAAAGAGGCAGGCCAGTCAGTATCCTCATTCCTCAAGGACCTGCCTTCTCAAAATTGCTACAGGGACTCCCATATTCAATCATAAGCGTCTTGCTTCTGCCTGCCATTGTGGTAGCTGGTAGTATTTGCTTGTAGCTTTACAGTGGGCCCGTAGAATACATTTTACTGGTGCGCCCTAGGCACCCTAGTCCGACACTGTTCAGTATCAGTTAGATAAATAAATTGGTACTTTTAGATAAGATTAGATTTTTATACCTCATAAAAAAAAGGTGACTGTCTATATCAACTAATCAGACTTATGTTGGGTTATTTCCATTTTCAACAGGTCTGGCAGTAATAAAGTCAGGATATGTTTAGTCTGACTGTAGGGGCACTTGTAGAGGGGGCACTTGTAGAGGGCGCACTCACCCATGGTGGAATTTTCTGTCAGAAAATCCGCAACATCAAGACTTCCCCCATATTATCCTATGGGGCTGTAAATGTTCTACCCCTGCGTTGGGTTCCGCTTTGTAATTTACATTCCTCGGAGTAAATAATGTGTTGTGGATTTTCTGTATGAGAATCTCTCCATTCAATTCTGCAGGTGAAAATGCTGTGGAAAAGTTTGCACAAAAAATCTGCACAATAATTCACGGCAATACATCCGCAACTTAAATATCTGCACCTGCGGATTATCTGGCAGAAAATTACACCATATTTGAGTGTCCCCCCACCCAAGGCTGCTGTTTATTGCTGTTTATATGCATTTCAAACCACAAGATTTCTGATAAAACTGCATGCTGGTGTCTTGACCAGCCAGATTCTCCCACATTTTGGCCAAACAGCAGCTACTAGGTGTGACCTTAACCTTATCAATGAACGTTGGTTGATTTAAATAGTCATTTGATGTTGGGTATTTTTTTTTTCTTCAATGAATTAAATGATCATTTAAAAACTATGGGGTCATTTATCAAACCGGTGTAAAGTAGAGGTGGCTTAGTTGCCCATAGCAACCAATCAGATTCCACCTTTAATTTTTGACAGCTCCTTTCAAAAAATGAAAGGTGGGATCTGGCTAGATGCTATGGGCAACCCAAGCCACTTCTACTTTGCACTACTTTTAAAAGTAACCCCTATATTAAGTAATAAAGGGATGGCATATTGCAAGAATATTCCTTGACTAATCAGTAGTGTTATGACCTTTTGGGACCCTCATCAGACTTCAGAATGAAGGAGATGTGGTGTTGGTGTAGTGTGGCTTCCTTCTCTGTTTCCCCCCTGCACAGCTTGATGCCTTGTCCACTGGTTTTACAGGGAACAGTTGCAGGGCCCATTCAGTTCCTTGCATAACCAGCGGTGCCACTGTGCAAATAAATCTTTTAATGGTGCACAGCACTACACCAGTGATGCAGCTACTCCATTTATAGGATCAGTGGGGGTCCCAGAGATAGGACTCTACCGATCCTGAAGTGATGGCATATTCTATGTATACATGTATAACTATGTATTGGAAATAACTCCTTTTGAAGTGAAATAAGTGTGCCAGATAGACAAAAAGTATATGAAATCAAGAAGGTGTCATTTACGTCTTCATTTCCCTGTAGACGGCACAACCCATGAGGTTCACGCTAGACAGATTCTTTACTTTCAATTTAAGATCTAATCAGGGCAATAATTCTAGAACCCTCGTTTAGACTGCCTTTTTATTTTATTTTTTTATAGCAGTCAATGTTATTGAATTATTTTGTAAAAGTAACTTCCGTTTCATCCTGCACAAAGTGATACCAAAAAAAGCTTGTGATTCTTGGGATCAGTGGGGGTGGGAGTACCACTGATCAGTTCATCATTGATCAATCATTTATGACCCATTTTCTCTGTGCCATAAGTGTCTAATTCCAAAACATATAAGTGTATAATTTTTTTCCCTTTCCCTGTGCTTCCCCTGCCAGGCCCTGCAACGTACTAATTTACTTGCTCTACTTTTTCTGTCTCACTCCGGAGATTTGGAGCGTGGTCACGTGGCTATTTCCTCGGACATCACGACCAGGCCTCCCATCTGAATCCCCACCTGAATGGTCATGATGTCAGACCCATGTGATCTTGGGCTGGTCAATGTTCTCAATTCACAAGCAGGGTAGGCGGAGTCCACTGCTTGTCATATTGAGGCTGTGTGGGAGGAGACATCCAAAGGATGATGGAGGGTGTAGTGGGCTGTGTTTTTTCAGGTCAGGGAAAGGTGTAGTAGTTGTTTACATTTTTGGCTTTAACTGATCTTAGGAATTTCTAAAATTGGCTGCAGAACTGAGTTATTGTTACAGCCCTGAACTTGGCCATAGAGATTGAAGTGAGGAAATGTTGACAGGTACACTATTATGCTCTGTAGAAGAATAGACAAGGTTTACACGATTAAAGAACATTTTTAGGATCCTGCACAAACCCTTTAAACTATACATGGATCAATAAAGGTGGAAGAATTTTAATTCCTGGAGTGCTGGAATTCTGACTTATCGGTTGAAAGCCAGCAGTTCCAGCAGAAAAGAGAACTATGAGTCCTTCCTTTGTATTTCTCATTCCTTTAAATCTTCTTCTGGTCTTGGCTTATAAAAGTGCGTCAAAAACTGCAAAACCAAAGCTTTATAAGGGATTTTATCGTGTTGTACCAGGTTTTTTTTTGGGACAAATGTATTAATAGTGGTCTTAGATTAATGAATATAACACGGGCATTAGAGCCTCTATTTTCCTGTTTGTAGTTTATACACCACTTTTCCGGTATTGAACTTTTCCGGTATTGAACTTCCGTCCTAGGGGCTCAATACCGGAAAAAAACAGTACTAAAAATCAGTTTTATCCTAATGCATTCTGAATAGAGAGCAATCTGTTCAGGATGCATCAGGATGTGTTCAGTCACTGTACGTTTTTTAGACTGAGAAAATACCGCAGCATGTGGAATGCTGGATCTGGCATTATTTTCCATTGAAATGCATTAATGCCAGATCGGGCCCCAAGTGTTCCGGAAAAACGGATCCGGTTTTGCGGTCTGCACATGTGCAGACCATTTAAAATTTGAAAAAGATAAATACCGGATCCGTTTTTCCGGATGACAACCGGAGAGACTGATCCGGTATTGAAATGCATTTGTGCGACGGATCCGCATCCATTTGCATACAGATTGCCGGAACTGCCTGCTGGAATCCAACAACGCAAGTGTGAAAGTATCCCAACACAGATCTACATTTGCCATTTATGTAACTTTTTAATCTCGGTGCTGTTGCAATGGGTATGTCTGTGCTGGAGAATATATTACGGGTGAACATACTGTAATAAAATATCACTGCTTTGCCACTTAGTGCGATTTCTCAAGATGATCATCAGAGGATTAAAGTAAATATTGGTACACAGCTGTATGATTTACCTCCTGGCAGGTTATGCTTTTATAGTCGAGTCCTAAATCCCTGCTTTGGGATAATAATTTTCATACTCTTGATGTGTGAAGGTGAAAAAAATGGAAATGTGTATTCAGAGAGGATATTTCATGTTGAAATTTGAAATGTACATTTGTAGTTCAGAAAATGATGGCTGTGCATTTGTAGTGTTCATGTTCTGAGAATGTTTAAGGTATCTTAACTGTCATAATACACAGTAAAGCAACAGTAGATCTCGGACAGACATCTGCTAACCAGAAATATTAAAGGAGCACTATTTACAGAAAAGGCTGATGAAGTGATGAAGGCTCTGTACTCACCACTTCCTGGTCCTCTGCTGTCCACCATGTTGTGGCTGCGCACAGCGTGAGGGCGCTCTGTGACCTCACACTGTGCGCATCAGATCACAGCACAGCCAACGGAGGAGGAGGAGGAAAAAGAGCGCTGGAGCAGAGGAGTGGCAGAGTTTTTTTTTATATATCTATATCTATATATATATAACATGATGCAATATGGCACAGCTGAGGGATGATCTGAGGTAATATGGGGCTGCTGGGGGATGATCTGAGGCAATATGGGTCTGCTGGGGACTGATCTGAGGCAATGGGGGCTAATGAGAGGCAATGGGGGCTAATGAGAGGAAATGGGGGCTGATATGAGGAAATGGGGGCTGATATGAGGCAATGGGGGCTGATATGAGGCAATGGGGGCTGATATGAGGCAATGGGGGCTGATATGAGGCAATGGGGGCTGATATGAGGCAATGGGGGCTGATATGAGGCAATGGGGGCTGATATGAGACAATGGGGGCTGATATGAGACAATGGGGGCTGATATGAGACATATGGGGGCTGATATGAGACATATGGGGGCTGATATGAGACATATGGGGGCTGATATGAGACATATGGGGGCTGATATGAGACATATGGGGGCTGATATGAGACATATGGGGGCTGATATGAGACATATGGGGGCTGATGAGAGGCATGGGGCGCTTATCTGAGGTCTGGTTGGGGTTCATTTACACGTGTATAAATGTTAATGCCTGCTCGATCTGGTTGTCAGCTAAATCTGATTGTCAAATTGTTGCCCTGTGTTTGTAGTGGGGGACTTATTCCATCGACCCACTACACAACTTGAAATGCTGTTTGGCAGCTAACAATCAGTGCAGACGTTGGCAACACTGTTATCTCCTGTATATGCAACCTGCTGATTGTACCAAACAGGTCACGCTAATCCAGCCAGACTACTATTTGTCTCTAACAGTGGAAACATGACTGCTTGTTAAAACCTAAGTCTGCCCCCCGACATGTTTCGCCAGTATCTCTGGCTTCTTCAGGGGTAACTGGCAGCGATGAATGGCCTCCGATACCGGAAGTTGAAATAAGGTGTCCATGATTGACTGATGCTCGTGCCCCATCAGTGACAGGGGCGGGAACCACCGCCAACCAATTACCGTGGTGAAGCAGGCTCTCGGGAGTGGATTGTAGACTGTGTTTTTAATACCTTAGTAGCTTATTTTGTTTCTTTGTCTGTGATTCACAATCATATTTAGTGACACATTTTAATGAATATTATAATAAAAGTGAAGTATTAGTTTGCACCTGGGCCAAGATAGGTTCTACTGCCTGTATAGGTATTTGTAAATAAAGCATCACAATCATTGCAGACTAGGCTTTGAAAAAGAGTCAAATCTACCTGAGAAGAGTCCTGGTTATTCATTAATCCCTACTCTCCCTGCCCACCCTCTGATGACTGACAGTCTTCTACCTAGTTTTCTCTCTTTCTCGCTAGGAGAGAACTGCCATTCATCAGCAGATAGACAGGGAGAGCAGGAGAATGAATAACCAGGACTCTTCTCAGGTAGATTTGGCTCTTCTCAAGGCCTGGGCTGTAATGATTATGATGCTGGTTCTCGGCAACTACTTACTTTTAGCTCATGAGTGACACACCGCTGACATCAGCATTTCTGTCACTACTTTATGCTGCCCTCAGTGACGTCAACATAAAGTTGATGACAGGTTCCCTTGAATGTTATTATTAAAACCACCCTGAAGCAAAGGGGAATTTTTCTGATGTAATAAGTTAGAGTTGCATATATTAGTTATTCCTCTCACTGTAGTCTATTTAAATGAGTATACAAATTTAGAAATGCAGTTGATACTTATAAAGTTCAGAGGGCCAAAGAAGCAAACCATTCATCATGCATGTCATTAGTCTGGAAAAATGTTGGGAATGCATCTAAACTTGTAAAGTGTGGTGTTACTGAGATTTTTTTTTTGTGTTGGTTTATAGATTCAAGATATTTTCTTTCCTTAAAGGGAATGTGTCCTCCGAAAATCACTTTGTCACGTTTTTATGTTGAACATATTTAGAAATTTTTTGGTGTTTTTATTATAAATGTTACCATATTTGAAAAGTGTATATAATCCTGCAATTTTTACACTGCCCAATAGGCCTAAAATATGACTTTGTCTTTTAAGAGCAGCTACATGGACAGGAGCTGACCACATTGATTTATATGAGAGAGTTTTCTAGGAATGCTCTGTGACCTGTTTAGAGGTCAGGAGGGACCTGATAAGCTGCGATATCACCTGGAGGATCCTGTGCTATCTATACAGCTCGGTTACAATAACTACTGAAAATGTACTTGTTCAGAACAAGAAATCATGACCTATTAGTCCTACTGACCAGTGTGAAAATTGCATGATTATTATTATTTTTTTTAAATAGTGACATGGAAAAAGTTTAAAAATTTAAAATTCTAATAAAAAATGTTTAAAAATGTGTTGTTTTTTTCCCCCCAGTCATATTAAGGCTCTATGCACACTGGTTCTGAGCCATTCCCTAGCTGTAAACATTGGGAAAATGTTCTTGCAACCTACAACATCCATAGGGTCCCATAAAAACCTCTGTATGCTCAGGGCTCTTGGCTTCCTGATGTGGGTTATGCTTCAGATCAATAAGTGGATTAAACGTTGTTCGTCTAATGCATTCCCTTCAATGGGGAGCAAAGTGAAGTGATATTTTGTTACTTTATCTTTTCAGATTAGCAAAATTTTTATTAATATCATTGTAATTGTGACTGCGGTATTTTTATTAATTTTTTAGTATAATTTCAAGGTGTGCCGTCTGGGTGACCTTCCTGACTTATTGGTGTCAGCGGATTTGCGTGACCATCACTTTCCTCACCCATCTTCAAGTTCTTATTCCCTCTTTTAAGAGTGACACCCCAGAGTTTGAGATGTACTTACATGGTTGGCATCCTAGCTTCTATAGGAAAGTTTGGCCTCCCAAAGTTTCAGTTAGTGCGGGCTCTAGTCATTGACCCTTACAGGGTCTTCTGACTTGGTGGGTCAGGGAACCTTGAGGCCCTTCTCCTTTCAGAGAAAGCTTGTGATAGACTGAATCCTTGTGGGGGTTTTTTTGCACTTGGTTAGAGAAACCAGGCACTCTAAAAAAAAAAAATTTAAAATCAGGCTAGTGTAAGACTCTCTTCCGACTTTTAGTTTATTTTTATTTTTTTAACTAAGAGGATAAAAGCTAAAAGTTGTCTACCTTCATTCATGGTGCTTGCATGGAAGATATGTGTCTGTCTATCCATCCATCTCCTATCTCATATATCTCTCTATATATTTTTTTCCGCTAGTTTTAGCTTGAATACCATGAGTCATCCCAAAAAACACTGCTGTCCATGCTTAGTTCCCCTTCCATACTACTTTTTTACCGTTTAACAGCTTCATATTTTTTTCTTTTCGTTAACAAAAGATTCCAGGCAGTTTGTGTAAAAAGGCTCATTCATGATTGCAGGAGAGTTCACCTTTAGTCTGAAAAAGAGTGAAAGGAGGCTATTTTGTACACCACCCTGCTTCCAATCCAATTAAGAGCTCAATAATAGGCGGATTAGAAGAAGTTTACTTCTTAGCAGAAGGAAAGCTTTTTAAGTAGTGTATGTTGATAGCAAAAGGCTATATGGGGAAAAGCGGAGAGAATTATTGAGATAATAGGCAGTAATCTTAACTCTTCTGATGTTTGCGCTGGCCACAATGTAGCGGACCTTCATAGCCAGGAGAACAATAATTCAGAGTCTTTAACTGTTTTGTTGCTGAGCTTTGGTTGTCCTTTCAATTTTCTTCACTTGCCTGTTAGGTGGTTGTATACTTCTGAAATACCACCCAGCCCACGCCACATTTTTATTCAGTTGGTGTGCAGCGAGTTCTATCATTGTTTCATGGCTGAATAAATGACTGACGAAAATAAAGATTACATCAAAAACGTGGAGAAAGCTTCAACAAAGATCTTCTTTTAAAGAGAATGTGATACTAAAGCTCCCTTTACGTGTATGTCCAGCAGTCCAGTTCAGCTCCCATCTGGCGGGAAGAGGGAAACTGAAGCTAGAACAGATCCCACAGCTTTCTGTGGGATCATTTTCATGCACCCGGCGCATCAGTTGTGATGCCAGATAGTACCGGCGAGAAGACCGCTGCATGCTTTGTTTTTCTGTGCGGTGCTATCAGTGGCTAGAAGCCAGACCTGTGAGCTGAAGTGCAGTACACGTATATCAGTTGTGTCCAGCTCTTGGCCTGAAATAGGTGGCTGGACACACCTGATATATGTGAAGCGGGCCCATGAGCATCTATGTGCACTGTATATAAAATGTGTCTTTCATTTGCTGTATATGTCGCCTGGCTCTGATAGTGTCTATGCTTACAATACGGAAGTTGCAGTAAGCACTCTGACATCATTCTGGAGCGCCCCGGGAGCCGCACGGATGGTAAGTATACCGCTCCCCCGCTCCCCACTACTACTATGGCAACCAGGACTTTAATAGCGTCCTGGGTGCCATAGTAACACTGAAAGCATTTTGAAGACGGATCCGTCTTCAAATGCTTTCAGTACACTTGCGTTTTTCCGGATCCGGCGTGTAATTCCGGCAAGTGGAGTACACGCCGGATCCGGACAACGCAAGTGTGAAAGAGGCCTCAGACAGCAGCACTGTACTGTCTGAGTGTCAGCTGCAGGAAGAAAGTCACCATCCCTCCCACCCCTGCAGCTGACAGAAGTTGATTTTTAACTTAATTTTTTCAATCCCTGTCGGCTGAGGAGTGGGAGGGGGCATGGCCTAACCAGATCAGGGGCGTGGTTTAGCGGGACCTGTGGGGGGGGGGGATTAAGTTAGTCTTTTGAGGGTGGACACATTGTGGCAGGGGCTGTGTCTGGGCTCCTTCCTGCAAGAGTGATGCCCCTCTGGGCACCTTACTGGCTCATTTGCATACCAAATAAACTGGATTTTCAAAGGATAAAAACATCTATTGCTGGAACAAAGGCACAACTGGAAATAAGGTACTAAGTGCTATTAGGCCATGGCTTTACTTCAATATCCTTTACTCCAATTATCCTGGTGACAGATTTCCTTTAAAGCTCACCTACAGCAGTGAAGAAAAATGGCTGGGTTGTTATGGAAACCTGGTGTAAAGCTGTGTGTGTGTGTGTGTGTGTGAAAACTGGAGGACCTGCAAGCTTCAGTTGGCTGGTGAAGGTCATGTGACCAAGCTTCTATTGGCTAATGCATTTTTTGGGAGTATCTCGGGAACGGTACGTCCCAGACACCTGATGTACCTGTGTGCCAAATTTAGTGATTGTAAATGTGGATTCCTTTAGCTGACATACAGTACAGACCAAAAGTTTGGACACACCTTCTCATTCAAAGAGTTTTCTTTATTTTCATGACTCTGAAATTTGTAGATTCACACTGAAGGCATCAAAACTATGAATTAACACATGTGGAATTATATACATAACAAAAAAGTGTGAAACAACTAAAAATATGTCATAATCTAGGTTCTTCAAAGTAGCCACCTTTTGCTTTGATTACTGCTTTGCACACTCTTGGCATTCTCTTGATGAGCTTCAAGAGGTAGTCACCTGAAATGGTTTTCACTTCACAGGTGTGCCCTGTCAGGTAAAATAAGTGGTATTTCTTGCCTTATAAATGGGGTTGGGACCATCAGTTGCGTTGTGGAGAAGTCAGGTGGATACACAGCTGATAGTCCTACTGAATAGACTGTTAGCTGCTTTTTTCTTGCCATAATACAAATTCTAAGTAAAGAAAAACGAGTGGCCATCATTACTTTAAGAAATGAAGGTCAGTCAGTCCGAAAAATTGGGAAAACTTTGAAAATGTCCCCAAGTGCAGTCACAAAAACCATCAAGCGCTACAACGAAACTGGCTCACATGCGGACCGCCCCAGGAAAGGAAGACCAAGAGTCACCTCTGCGGCGGAGGATAAGTTCATCCGAGTCACCAACCTCAGAAATCGCAGGTTAACAGCAGCTCAGATTAGAGACCAGGTCAATGCCACAGAGTTCTAGCAGCAGACACATCTCTAGAACAACTGTTAAGAGGAGACTGTGTGAATCAGGCCTTCATGGTAGAATATCTGCTAGGAAACCACTGCTAAGGACAGGCAACAAGCAGAAGAGACTTGTTTGGGCTAAAGAACACAAGGAATGGACATTAGACCAGTGGAAATCTGTGCTTTGGTCTGATGAGTCCAAATTTGAGATCTTTGGTTCCAACCACCGTGTCTTTGTGAACGGATGGACTCTACATGCCTGGTTCCCACCGTGAAGCATGGAGGAGGAGGAGGTGTGATGGTGTGGGGGTGCTTTGCTGGTGACACTGTTGGGGATTTATTCAAAATTGAAGGCATACTGAACCAGCATGGCTGCCACAGCATCTTGCAGCGGCATGCTATTCCATCCGGTTTGCGTTTAGTTGGACCATCATTTATTTTTCAACAGGACAATGACCCCCAACACACCTCCAGGCTGTGTAAGGGCTATTTGACCATGAAGGAGAGTGATGGGGTGCCGCGCCAGATGACCTGGCCTCCACAGTCATCGGACCTGAACCTAATCGAGATGGTTTGGGGTGAGCTGGACCGCAGAGTGAAGGCAAAAGGGCCAACAAGTGCTAAGCATCTCTGGGAACTCCTTCAAGACTGTTGAAAGACCATTTCAGGTGACTACCTCTTGAAGCTCATCAAGAGAATGCCAAGAGTGTGCAAAGCAGTAATCAAAGCAAAAGGTGGCTACTTTGAAGAACCTAGAATATGACATATTTTCAGTTTCACACTTTTTTGTTATGTATATAATTCCACATGTGTTAATTCATAGTTTTGATGCCTTCAGTGTGAATCTACAATTTTCATAGTCATGAAAATAAAGAAAACTTTGAATGAGAAGGTGTGTCCATACTTTTTGTCTGTACTGTACATACATACACTTACATATACTCAGCTTTATATATTAGATCAGCAGAAATTTCTGTCAACTTCTGCCCTCCTGCTGCTGCATTACCACATTTGCAGCGCCCGACATAGCAGGAGGTATGCTCTCATCCTTGTAGAGTTAAATGCAACCAATTAATACCCAAGTTTTCACACTTTTAACAAAGGCAAATAAAACCACAATTATAACATTTAAAATAAAATCATATTACAGGCTCCAAAGTCTTATGTTTTCTGAAAGAATATTGTGAAAATGCTACTGATGTTTGTGAGTAAAATGTCTGACCCAACGAGAGCCTGGGACTGTACAACACAAAAAAGTTCAGGATGTGCAATGTTCATACTTTTTACATCTCCTTTTATGCTGATGTCTGCATGCACATGTCTCTACATATTCACCAGGACTATCTAAACGACAGATTTCCACAATATACATGCCAGTACATATTTGAGTCACACAGATGTTGTGATTAGGAATCAAAAATATATGACCCCCACCCTAATGACATATCCTGATTGGTAAAGGAGGTTAATAACATGTATACAATTTCCTATGGTCAGTGGAGGCTGTACAGGAGAAGAGATCAAGAAAGGGGCAGTAAAAAGGGACTTATACTTGCAGGATTAGACTACACACACTGGTTTGTTTGTAGTCTGTAACCATGGAGACATATATATTTGCATGTAAGCTGTGGACACAAAACAGTAGAACATTTTTAATAAGGGCTATTTGCAACCTAAATTTTATTTTTAATGCATTGTGCAATAAAAATGGTTGCAAAGTTGAGCATATCCTTTAAAAAAATAAGTTAAAAAAATGACGGTGTTTAGCTAATATTACCTCATAAGAGCACGTTGAAATTGATTGACTCATTTCAATTTCACATTGTCCAGTGCATTGTTGTTATGCAACGTCGTAAAAACCCCAACTCTTTATTATGCGGAACAAAAAACTATTTTGTGGCAAATATTATATACTTGGCATTAAAAAATATTAATGTTAGAAGAAAGCTTTGAAGTTAATTGTACTCATAGACCTAGGGACATAATTTTTACTTTGGCCATTTTATACATCAAATCCTACCAATCTTTCACCTTTTCCTCAATATTCTAGTGAAAACGTAACCAATAGCACTCCATAGCAAATGCTGCCGTTTCAGCAGTGGTGTACAAGATTCTGTTAATATTAATTATAGTTTGTCCATTCATTGTATGCTTTTCCTTGGGGTTGTTTGCTGGTGACTTTTTATTAGATTTTTTTGCTTTTTTCATTTTATATATATATATATATATTTTTTTTTTTGTACTTTGATTTATTTTACATTTTTTACTTGGAATGTGACCCTGGTCTTACTTGTGGATGTGACAGATTAGTGTTGAGTAATGAATCTAATAAACTCAAGATTGATCACCAAGTTGTGGAAATTTGTGAAAGTTTTTTTGTTTTCAGTGGGGCATCACACCTGGTTCAAGTCCTCCTTAAGCGATCGCATTGAAGCGTCTTCTTTACACAATTAAACTTGATTTTCCAACAGATGAAAGGTGCTCATTGTGTAGAGTGACTGGTGATCATTATGTCCAACTACCCTGCTATCTTATTATTGTTCCGATCTTTTCTCTCTCATCTGTGCTTGGCATGTAGTGGGCTAAATGTTTAATGAGACAATGTGTTAAAGGCTTCACTTTTCTTCCAATTAACCCCAAGACCACGCTGGTATTTTCATAAATCCACATACGTATTTTGTGAGGCCTAAAGGGTAATCTGCAGGCAGGCTGTGAAGAATGTAAAAAGACTAACCTGCTAACAAACACTGCAATAGGACAAAAAGAGCTTAATCCGTATTATGGTAAATGCAGGCTTAATGTCCTAAAAGGACTTTGCCAGGGAGGGCAAAACAATGAGGCTTCACCAGTGCTAAAAAACAGAGCTTTTACTTGGACGCCAGAAATTGTCACAGATGAATAACTCATAACATAGAGGAAAGTTACTTCTTAAAGTAAGGATAAGCTGTGAGCCTGCTTACAAAGGGATGGCTCCCTATTGTGTGCAAGATTTGAGCTTTCACTATAGCAAAAAAATAGGAGCGCCTGAAAACGCTTAATAAAGGCAAACACATCAGTTTAGCTTCATTATACAATAATGTGTCATCATAACCTTAAAAACGAAAGTTTTTGATCTGTGCTGTTAGCGTATGTTCTTCATTCCTTGAACGTCTTATCCAGTGATATTATTGATAAGTGGTATTAGCTATATATGACATACTCTGTATTTGTTACCAAGACACTTTGGCAGATAACCACACAGCATGTTTGGCCTAAGGTGTCAAGGAAGAAAAGTAAAAAAAAAAAACAATACCCTGGACACTGTTTACAGAGGTCTTTCAGGATTCAGGGGACAAACATAAAAGAGAATGGTCTCCATAACAAGAGCATATTGTGGCGCCCTCCTGAAGATGGTTTATGTTTCCATGTTGTCCTTTCAACTAAACATTGTGGTGCTTGTTGATCCTCCTACCCTTCTCTTGCATAACAAAAAAGAATTTTATCCATTAGCGCCTTACTTTGTCCCCTTATGAGGAGATCACTGTGGGAAAGGGAGCCTTACACAAGTTCATGCTTCCATGAAGGATGATGCAACCAGATTTTACCCTATACCTTCAATGGCCATATGGCATTAGCCTTGGCTACCACTATGGTAATATGTATGTCCTGGTTAGGATCATCTAGTAAGCTGAAACAAGCACTGAACCCCAAAACCATCTCTTGGCCTAAGCACATGATTTGATTACATAATCAGGACAGCCTTTGTGAGCTGTGTGGGGTTCGACCACTGGGACCCCCACCAATCCCAAGAACAGATTCCTGTGTTCCTGCCCTAATGGAGCAGCAAGACCTGTCTGGACCATCGCTCAATTAATTCTCTATGGAACTGCCTTAGATAGCCAAGTACAGAACTCGCCTATTTTTGTAAGTCTCATACGGAATGAATAGAGTGGCAGGGTGCATGCTAGGCCTGTGGCTTCATTACGATATGAATGTGGGATCTTCACTCTTGGGATCATGGGTTTTGTTCACCGCGCCACTTAGTTATCACTTTTGCCTTGTGACATGATGCTCTATCATACTTGAAAAGACATTCTTCATTGCCATATTGCTCCTAGGTTGTTAGTAGAAGATGCTCTTGGAGGATGTTTCATACTATTCTTTATCCATGGCAGTGTTCTTAGGCGAAGTTGGAAGTGAGCCCCCTCGTTTGGATGAGAAGCAACCCCACTCATTAATGGTCTCAGGATACTTTAGCTGATTTGAGCTTTTGCTGACACAGGACTCCTGGTAGCACTCGTATTTGCTTCTCCGGACAATAATTTTTCCAGATGTTCCAAACAGTGTAAAGGGGGCTTCATCTGAGCAAATAACTTTATTTCAGCTCTCTGCAGTCTAATCCCTGTACTTCCGGCAGAATGCTAGTCTGTCCTTGATGTTTTTCTTGAAGAGAAGTAGCTTCTCGGCTGCCCTTCTTGACACCGCGCGATCCTCCATAAGCCTTTTCTCTCGCTGTGCGTGGGGCTGCACGCTCACCTGTCTACTGCCCTTCCAGAATAAGTTATGCACTAGTGGTGGCATAAAGCCTCCTTTACACCAATTGAACATGTCTCTTTGAAGCACAGGGGCGTACTGGGAATTTTAAGTGGCCCTGAAAAAATACTAAAAGTGGCCCCATTTTGTAGTCGGGTCCAAATTGATGGAAGGCATGGCCAGCAATACCATATTGTGGCACATTATACCACCCCAAGAGAGCCGGATACCACAGTCCATCACAAAATACTGCCAGCTTCCCAAAATACATCCACAAAAACTTCCACTGGCTGGCCATAAGGAGGGCCCAGGCAGCCCTCTGGGCATCGGCCCACCAGGAAATTTCCCTGTAAGGTCTATGGCCAATCCACCTCTGTACAAGCATCAATGTTCTTGCCTGTGAAGCTCTTTTTGTTGTAAAGCAATGATTGCACTTGTTTCCTTGAAGGTAACCATGGTTAACAGAGAGACAATGATTTCAAGCACCATCTCCCTTTTAAAGCAACCAATCTTCTTTTTAAATTCAGTCAGCATGATAGTGATATCAGCTGCGTTGTCCTTATTAACGGTTCATTCAAACGTCCGTGGAATGGGTCCGCATCCGTTCCGAAACGGGTGCGCACCCATTCATTTCCAGAGCTGCGGACAGGAGCTCCGTACAGTATTAAAATGTATTGGCTCCGATGAGCCAAAGTTATTTTTCAGTTGAGGTACTACAGATATTTGTAGTTGCAGCTTTTTTTTTTAATAGAATTTTTATAGAATCACGCTGTTGATGGTTAATCATCTGTCTTTTACACCGGAACTCTATTGGCTCTATTTGAGCAACACCTGTATATAAGACTTATATTTGACAAATATATAATATGCTCTCAATATCTAACCAGCTTTGAGTACCTCCAAAGTATGTGTATCGCATCTTCCCCCGTGTTATTACATCTTAGATGTTTGCCTTTGTTGTGCCAATTTCTGAGTTGTGTAATAGACCATACCAATTGTGCAAAGCTTTTTTATCAGTATCTCGGAAGTCAATGAGGGTACTGTGCAACACTTACCTTGAGCATGGTTATCCAATTCTACTGGCCATTTCTCATAGCTGTAATACCATATTTTCCCGGTGTCATTTGTTATCAAAGCATTCTCAAGTTTCTACAGTACGTGACTGAATGACAGACATTTATAATTTCCTCTAAGCCAGAAAACTGTCTTAAAAAAGTCAGAAAATGTTGTGACTTTTTTTTTGGGGGGGGGGGGGGGGTTCAACTTTGTTTACCATTCCCCCCCCCCAAAAAAAAAAAAGAAAAGTGGCTAAGTCATGGGGTGGGGCATGGCTGGCCCAGTATATAATCAGTCACTGGTGAGAGAGACAGGAGTGCTCCCTTCAGGAGTACAGCACTCCTGACATGTCTGTTTTAATAGCTACATGCATTCCCCATGTAATAACAACAAGGCTCCATTATGTTGTGCCATTCCTTTTATTATTTCTACTAGAAGTTTTGAATGGTTAGCTAGCAGTCTGCAGTAAGGGTACAGAGGGGTGGTAACAAGTTGGGGGGGGGGGGGTGTACCTGCACAGACCCACTCTATCCAATCAGTGCTGCCATTATCAGACTGTGCAGGTACCCCTTCCTCCAGCTTGTTACCACCCCTCTGTATCCTTACTGAAGGCTAATAGCAATTCATTCATAACTTCTAGTAGAAATAATAAAGGAGTGGTACAAAAAACAGACACAAGAAAAGATGATCCAGAGTTATGTGTCAACAAGGTCCTACATTGATAGCTACCTTCTAACCAGTTGCACCAGAGGTGCAGCTTTCTATTCTTTTTGGAAAGAGAGCTGTAGAGTGCATACAGCAGACACAGAACTACTCTTATGTTGTATTCCTATTTCGGCTATATTAGCTAACTGATATATAGCATAGTTCATAGTGCAGTTTGGACTATTAGTACAGTAGACCTGTCCCTGGACTATGCCATGCTGAAGCAGATCCACTATAAAGTGTGAACTCTAATTTGTTGTACATGGGTAAATCACCCTAGGAAATGGTAATTTTGGACATATTCTAGTTCATGCCCTCGGCTTGCGGATTGTGTACTGAATTCCCAGTTTAATTTTTTAACCCCCAATTATGTTCAAGAAGAGAACAGATGTAAAAGTGCAGTCTGTATAAAAAAAAATGTTTGGGTTGTGGCTTTTGTGAGCATGAGATCTAGGGATAGCCCTTTTTGTTCTTCTCTGTCACTTTGATGTGATCATCAGTGGAGCAGAACCTGGGCCACATTCATAAGAGCTCTCATTAAGCAGCCCATTTGTCTGCAGCCTCATTAATTTGATAAACTCATTTGCTGATAAACGATGACAGGAATATATGACTGGAAAGCTGCGTAGATGGAATAATTTTACATAATCTATTGTGTCTCCAGTTCCTGGCATGATCTGTCCTGTGCGTTTTATATGTAAGTACAGTATAAGTGTCCATTGCTTTCACGTACTAAGATGTCTTGATTTTAATGGAAATGGATGCATAAACTGTATCGGCAAAATAGTGTAAATTCACATGCAAATGTATTGCCATATGCATTAACAATCCTATTATCAACCATAGCCTGCGATTTATAACCATCATAAATGAATATCTATTGAGTAGAATTACACCTTCCTGGTTTGTACAAATAGCTGTTGGTGACATAGTCATATGATGTCATGACTGAGGTCTTCTGTGGAATAGAACTGCAATGCTAGAGCCATGGTGCCAACGTGTCTGACACAAGACATCAAAGGAGGGCAGGCAACCACATGCTGTTGATCCACTCCTGACCTCGACATAAGAAGCTGACCCATTACACAAGTTGTGGTTTTAATCCTCTTACCACACTTGTATTTAGTTGCTATATTTTAGCATAGTTATTAGATTATTATAATGTTTATTAGGCATGCAATACACTTGTGCTGTCTGCAAGTGCAAAGCGCGTGCAAAAAAATGTCAAATTTTTACACGGTGTGAACGGTCCGTGGCTGATGCTGGATGATAAATCCGGTGCAACCTTTAGTCTAAATGTATACCACATATTAATTGGCTTAGTATACACCAGAATTGTGTGGCCAAATATTGGTCCAAATTAAGCCACGCCCTCTTTCTGGTAGGCCATGTACCCTTGTATGGCAAGTTTAAAACACTTATTAAATGCGGTGTAAAGCATGTACTCCAGTGTTTTGGTGCAAACCGTGCCAGGATGCTGATGCATTTTGATTAGTACTTAAATCTCCCTCTATGACTTTACATTGGCACACTTTGACAATGCTTTACATGTCCCAAGAATTTCAGGCGTACAAATTAGTACATCCGTCAGAGAAGTGCGGTTTGCTGCGGACACTTCGGTTGGTACATTTACTTTTGTAAAATAAATTGTGTGATTTCAACTGAGCAGTAAAAACACACATTACTTGGTTGGTAAACAAGCTGGCGTGATGAATGAGTTGTACCCGGAGCCAATAAGCAAACCAGCGCTATTACATACTTTACTAAAAACTGTACAATTGTAAAGACATTTTATGATCCAGCAACAGTCTACTTACCGAGAAAAGTCTTAAATCATTATGGCTTTTATTTGTGTAATATTCCCTACTTTCCCTTAATTCACTTTTTCTTGACAGTTATGGACACGTTCCCTAATAGCTGTGGCATTTAAAGATAAGACGCCTTGTAAACAGATTAACTTTTTTTTTAAATAGGCAGCAATTTCATCCACAATAATGTACCAATTCATAAACTAACCATTTCAACCAAAAATTTGAAAACAAGATAAATGACCTATTGTATAATGCCTACTATTAGGCTGACTTGATGGCCCTGTGTTCGCCAAGATAAGCCCCTTGTATTATTGCACTGTAATAAAATGAGATCATGTTTTAGCACTACAGATAAAGGAAACATTGGATATATTTAATACTTGGGCTCAGAACACTTAATGTCCCTAGCCTCCATAAATACGGCACCCGCTTGCCTGTAAAACAAATTATATTTCCAGGTAATATTATAATGTAGATTGCTTATAAAAAGAAAAAAGGAAATTAGGTGATTGAAGTTCAATTTGTAGCATGTTATTAACCATTTCCACTTGACTAGATGAGTAAGAGGATAATAGATGAGGGTTTTATTATTACATTCTCTGTAAAATGAAGTGGTATCTGAGATAAGGAGGTGCAAATAATGAACACTGCGCAGTGCAGCATCCGTCAGTGCTTCCACGTCTGTTGAATTCTGCTTTCAGGGGTAGTTGGGGTTTTATTAAGTTAATATTTTTAGTGTTGCTTGTATAACCATTCAATCATTAGGACTCAGGCATAAGTCACTCATAAGGTTCTAGAGAGTGCACTTTTTTTGCAGTGGTGTAACTCGGAAGCATTTAGACTGAGATTTAAAAATCAATATTCATTAGATACATTTATTTGTATGAGTTAGGCTCATGTTGGCTAAAAGGGTATTTCCACCTTACGCATTTATGGAATATACACAGGATGCAGGTCCCACCTCTGGGGCTCACACTTATTTCTAGAATAAGTTTCTTCCGACCTGTCTTTTGAGTTGGCCGCTTCATCCAGGTACAGAATTGATAAAGGGTTGGCCATGCATGCATAGGCGGACTTGCTATAGACCCGATCGGGAAGTTTCCCAGTGGTTGGATGCCCAGAGGGCCACCCAAGCCCTCCTTTTGGCCACCAATTGGGTACGTAAAGATCTGATGCTCTTAGCATTAATTAAAGGGGTTCTCCGGGAATTAAGAAAATGAAAATACTCAAATACGACTTTATTTTAAATAAATTTCCAAGTACCTGTTATTAGTTATAATTAGAGATGAGCGAACTTCTGTTTTAAGTTCGGCGTCTAAAGTTCGGGGGCGGGTTAGCGGAGAATCCCGATCTGGAACCGGATATGGATTCCGACTTCCGTTGTGGTCCGTGGTAGCGGAATCAATAATCGGCCATTATTGATTCCGCTACCACGGACCACAACGGAAGTCGGAATCCATATCCGGTTCCAGATCGGGATTCTCCGCTAACCCGCCCCCGAACTTTAGACGCCGAACTTAAAACAGAAGTTCGCTCATCTCTAGTTATAATGACTCTTTTTCTCTAGGGAGCAGTGATTAGGAGAAATAAAATGACCGCCATCCTATTAGTACACACAAAACCTGTCCTAATCATACAGCAGGACCAGTTACCGTATTTTTCGCCCTATAAGACGCACCGGCCCATAAGACATACCTAGGTTTTTGAGGAGGAAAATAAGAAACAATATTTTTTTTTTTACCAAAAGGTGTGCTTTTAGTGGGCTTTGAATTAATGGTAGCCTGTGGATGGTACTGTTATGGGGATCTGTGGATGGTACTGTTATGGGGGTCTGTGGATGGCACTGTAATGGGGGGGTCTGTGGATGGCACTGTTATTTGGGTCTGTGGCTGGCACTTTTATGGGGGGGTCTGTGGCTGGCACTGTTATGGGGGGGGTCTGTGGCTGGCACTGTTATGGGGGCGTCTGTGGCTGGCACTGTTATGGGGCGTCTGTGGCTGGCACTGTTATGGGGGCATCTGTGGCTGGCACTGTTATGGGGGCGTCTGTGGCTGGCACTGTTATGGGGGGTCTGTGGCTGGCACTGTTATGGGGGGTCTGTGGCTGGCACTGTTATGGGGGCGTCTGTGGCTGGCACTGTTATGGGGGCGTCTGTGGCTGGCACTGTTATGGGGGCGTCTGTGGCTGGCACTGTTATGGGGGCGTCTGTGGCTGGCACTGTTATGGGGGCGTCTGTGGCTGGCACTGTTATGGGGGGGGTCTGTGGCTGGCACTGTTATGGGGGGGGTCTGTGGCTGGCACTTATGGGGGGGGTCTGTGGCTGGCACTGTTATGGGGGGGGTCTGTGGCTGGCACTGTTATGGGGGTGTCTGTGGCTGGCACTGTTATGGGGGTGTCTGTGGCTGGCACTGTTATGGGGGTGTCTGTGGCTGGCACTGTTATGGGGGTGTCTGTGGCTGGCACTGTTATGGGGGGGTCTGTGGCTGGCACTGTTATGGGGGGGTCTGTGGCTGGCACTGTTATGGGGGGGTCTGTGGCTGGCACTGTTATGGGGGCGTCTGTGGCTGGCACTGTTATGGGGGGCGTCTGTGGCTGGCACTGTTATGGGGGGGGTCTGTGGCTGGCACTGTTATGGGGGGGGTCTGTGGCTGGCACTTATGGGGGGGGGTCTGTGGCTGGCACTGTTATGGGGGGGGGTCTGTGGCTGGCACTGTTATGGGGGTGTCTGTGGCTGGCACTGTTATGGGGGTGTCTGTGGCTGGCACTGTTATGGGGGTGTGTGGGGGTTATGGGGTCTGTGGCTGGCACTGTTATGGGGGGGTCTGTGGCTGGCACTGTTATGGGGGGGGTCTGTGGCTGGCACTGTTATGGGTGGGTCTGTGGATGGCACTGTTATGGGGGCGTCTGTGGATGGCACTTATGGGGGCGTCTGTGGATGGCACTGTTATGGGGGGGATCTGTGGATGGCATGACACTGCTATGGGGGGAATCTGTGGATGGCATGACACTGCTATGAGGGGGATCTGTGGATGGCATGACACTGCTATGGGGGGATCTGTGGATGGCATGACACTGCTATGGGGGGATCTGTGGATGGCATGACACTGCTATGGGGGGATCTGTGGATGGCATGACACTGCTATGAGGGGGATCTGTGGATGGCATGACACTGCTATGGGGGGATCTGTGGATGGCATGACACTGCTATGGGGGGATCTGTGGATGGCATGACACTGCTATGGGGGGATCTGTGGATGGCATGACGCTGCTATGGGGGGGATCTGTGGATGACAGATAAATAGCATCTTATGCTATTTGACATCCATAGAGTCCCTGCATAACAGTGTCAGCCACTGTGAATGACCCCCAATACAGGGGGTGGGGGCTGGCATCTACACTGGTTTTTAAATGGCAGTGGGGGCCCAGTGCAGTCATTGTATTCCATTGCATCGGGCCCCGCTCACTGTACTAATGGTATCTACTGTAACTGCAGGCAGGCAATGGTTAACTATAGATATGTTCGATCCCGCACTGAGCAACCTGTACTTACGATCATAGCAGGCAGGAGGCTGGGGCCCGGTGCAATAGAATACAGTGACTGCACCGGGCCCCGCTGCCATTACAAAACTAAAGGCCGGCCCCCAGCCCCTCCACCCCCCTAGCTGATACACACGCCGGCTGTGCTGTGCAGCTTGCGGTCGCCGGTGTATCAGTGTAAAAATGGTAGCCTTCGCCCCATAAGACACAATGCCATTTTCCTCCCACTTATAGGGCGAAAAATATGGTACTTTCAGAACATTGATCTAAAGAGCTGCCTCGTCCTCCTCTCCTACCTGTTAGGGATTAAGATCTGAATATAGCTTACAAGATCTTCAGCTGAATATCTGTAGGACTGGAGTTCATGAGGAGACCTAAAGAACAGAGTAAGTTGGCGATGTGGCTAATGAGCAGCAGCACTTGTATGCAGTCTCCATTACCACAGTATGCCCTGTCCATCCTCTCTACTGAAGATTTCCCATCACTGGAACTAAGGAGCCTAGGACAACTCTAGGAAAAAATACCATAGCATTATCCCACAGCACAGTATTTGTGCTCAGGACTCTGCGACCCAGCTCTGTAACTTTGCATGGTCTGTGACTTTGGTCGAGTTGCTGTAGTTCCTGAACGCTTCTAATTTGTAATAATATCACTTACAGTTAGGCATGGAATATCTAGGAGAGAAGACCTTTTACAAATTTGTCATAACGGTGGTACATTTTTAGATTACTGTGCTTGAATTCAGTGATCTCTTTAGAACGAGACATTCTTTCACATGTTTGTGAAAACAGACTGCATGGCCAGGTGCTGGATTTTATACACCTGTAGCAATGGGACTGAATGAAACCCATGAATGGTAATTGATTGTATCAATGCATTGGGTTATATTGTGTTTAGATGCCTTATGCAGTTCTAAGACTAGAAGCCTATAGAGAGATTTATGGTATTTATTTTGGAAAACCATCCAGGCTAAGTCGTAACCACTCTCTGTGAGGGGTAGTATATGAGGACAGAAGTATCTGATGATTTATACCCAAATTTGTGAGGAACTTCTGGAATCATTTTACACCAGTCCTAGACTTTTTCAGTAGTAACAGGAGTTTAATTTATTACCTTTCTGGGTTATATTATTTATGGGTTTGAGGATGTTACCAGTATTCTAGAAATCATTACCATTATATACATCGATATATCAGATTTTTCTTGGTCTGAGCAGTGAATATTGTAGCACTGTTATTAGAATAGTAATAGTAGTGCTCTTTACACGGAGAATAGGCTCCGCCATGAATAACTATGCTTGGGCCATGGTATTAGGTTGGTGTAGGACTATGGGTGAGATCAGCAGTTTTTCACGGAACGTAATGATGGATATTAATCACGCTATGTACCATAATAAAAATTGCACAATTCTTTTGTCTCATAGCTGTACAGGCTTCATCACAGCTTTTGTATAGTTTATGAACCAGATATGTATGCAGTCTTGTACCACCGTTTATTGCACAAGGTATCTGGAGGTAGAAGACTGCATCCATATTGCTTTAGCTGGGTTACAGCACTGGGGCCATGTTTGTGAGTTTGGATCTGCAGAATTTGCGGTACATCCAGGCCGGTATACCTTTGTGTATACAGGCAAAAAAAAAATTGCCCATAATGTGACAACGGTGAAACTGACGTTTTAAAAATGGTGGACTGTCAATGAACAAGCTGGTAGAAAATGTATATTTTCATTGTCTATTCATGTTAGGTACAGGTCATGGTAGCCATGTGCGTCCCACTCTTGCATGTTAAGAGTCCACTGTAATGCTCTGCTTGTTGGGCTCTTCTCGCAGTATGGCTTTCATTTGTGGGTTTCTGTTCGCTTATTGCATTTTTTCACTCCATTAGTATCTTAAAGTTTATCAAGATTTGAAACAAAGCAGCAAGTTGAGTCAGTTTGAAATATTTACAGACTTGAGTTTCTAGGTGCCTTCATCCAGCACAAATATTACGCAATGAAATAGGAATTTTGCTTTGCTGTAAATCTGTCTTGCCACATAAGCGTTCAAAGAAATACTTTTGCCCATCTAAGGCTACATCAATTTGCCATTCTCTGCTTCATGTATCAAATGGCGTGCTAAAAAAATATCAATACCATTGGTTAATATAAATGAAATTAATTTTTAAAACCAGTCTAAAGGTTGACACCTGAAAAATTGCATTGCCTTGCAGAAGAAGCATTTCTGTCCTCTTGTGAAATTTCAGGTCAAGAGGTCAAGTAATTTTCCCAGTCTTCAATAGGATCTAGTGAAATATGAACTTCATTGTCACCCGGCCCCACAGTGATAAGATAAAATGAGCTGATACATCATTTGCTGGAGCGTTATCATCTCCTCCGGTAATCGGGAGAGAAGACATCAGATGTTGCATACTTCCAAGCAGTCCACGTTACATACTCAATAATAGCATCCCAGATCTATACACCATTAACTGTGGTGTCACTGAATTTATTGTTACACACAATTAATGATTTTTTTTGTTGTTGTTTCAGTTATAATTTTGAACAGCCATTTTCCATTAATATTTGATGCCAGGTCTCAAGCAATGTATTTTTCCTCATATCTGTTTCTGCCGGTTTTGTGTTTTTTTTTTTAGATGCAGGCAGCTTAATCCTATGATGTTTTTTAAACTGTTAGAAGTGGCCTAAAAATAATTTTGTAATATATTTTATTTGTTCGTTTTATTGTTTTACTTGCAAAACAGACCCCCGAAGTTTGGGTTTTTCTGTAGCACTTGTCATTGCAATGCATAGCAAATCCATACCATAGCCATGTATGCAGTGTACGGATTCTGAACCCTATAATATGCACTGCAGTGAGCATTGTACTGGCAGTAGCACACACCACTGCTTCTACCTGTCCTATCTCTGCTAAAGCCTGTTATAGCACATAGATGCAGGTTACTTTGTATAGCACATGTCTGCTCCTGCCTGTCCTCTGTCTGCTAAAGCCTGGTATAGTACATAGGTGCAGGATACCTTGTATAGCACACACCACTGCTCCTCCCTGTCCTCTGATAAAGCCTGGTATAGTACATAGGTGCAGGATACCTTGTATAGCACACACCACTGCTCCTCCCTGTCCTCTGAAAAAGCATGGTATAGTACATAGGTGCAGAATACCTTGTATAGCACACGCCACAGCTCCTCCCTGTCCTCTGATAAAGCCTGGTATAGTACATAGTTGCAGGATACTTGTATAGCACATCAATGCTCCTCCCTGTCCTCTGATAAAGCATGGTATAGTACATAGATGCAGGATACTTTGTATAGCACATCTCTGCTCCTCCCTGTCCTCTGATAAAGCATGGTATAGTATATAGATGCAGGATACTTTGTATAGCACATCAATGCTCCCCCCTGTCCTCTGATAAAGCATGGTATAGTACATAGTTGCAGGATACTTTGTATAGCACATCAATGCTCCCCCCTGTCCTCTGATAAAGCATGGTATAGTACATAGATGCAGGATACTTTGTATAGCACATCTTGGCTCCTGCCTGTCCTCTGTCTGCTAAAGCCTGGTATAGTACATAGGTGCAGGATACCTTGTAAAGCACACACCACAGCTCCTCCCTGTCCTGATAAAGCCTGGTATAGTTCCTAGTTGCAGGATACTTTGTATAGCATATCTATGCTACTCCCTGTCCTCTGATAAAGCCTGGTATGGTACATAGGTGCAGGATACCTTGTATAGCACACACCACTGCTCATCCCTGTCCTCTGATAAAGCCTGGTATAGTACATAGTTGCAGGATACTTTGTATAGCACATCTCTGCTCCTGCCTGTCCTCTGCTAAAGCCTGGTATAGGACATAGGTGCAGGATATCCTTGTATAGCACATCTCGGCTCCTGCCTGTCCTTGCTCTGCTACAACTTGGTATAGCACATCGGTTAAGGGTATCTGGTGCTATGCAGTAGTTTCAGCAGACAGTTAAGTGCTCACTGCAGCACATGTGCAAATCAGAATCCTTAAACCACATATATGGCTACAGTGTGCAGATTCTGTATGCCCTGTGGTGTGAAGCGCCATAGAAAGGTCTGAATCTCGGAGGACTTTTTTTGCTAGTAAAGCAATAAAAACCAATAAATAAAATCTTTTTTACCAGTTTAAAGAAGTGTTGCATCCTATGTGCATTAGACCCTCTCCTGCAAAGTGCTAGCCATCTTCAGGTTCATATACTGTACCATCCAATAGCAGTTTTTCCATTTGCCCTGTTATTGGATGTTCCACATCCCTGTTATGTTAAAGAGGACCTTTAATCTGTTTTACTTATAGAAGCTAAATACCTGTACTTGCAGGGTACCCCCTACTGATGCTGCCACCTGGTTTTATTTTTTATTTTAAACATTGCCCCTACTCCCTGCTGCTCCCTCCTGAAGTTTTCCCGCTCAGTATGATAATACTGAGCATCAGTACAGGGAGGAGGAGATGCCAGGGTTTCTCAATGGGCGTCTCCTTCTCCCTTGATGTAGCGTGGTCCAATCACATCGGAGAGCGCAGTGGGGCGTAGGGGCAATGTTAAATTTTTATTTATTTTTTTAAATAAAAAAAGTGTCAGCATCAGCAGGTTCCCCGCAAGTACAGGTATTTAGCTCCTATAAGTAAAGCAGATAAAAGGTCCTCCAAGTTTTTTTGTGTTTTTTTTTAATTTTTATTTATGATGTGCACATTTTTTAAACGATTAAAAGTGATTCATATGAACTTGGCGCATTATTTATTTATAAAGTTGAGAAAAGCGTAAACTACTATGCTTTTTGTAACTTTACAAAGACATATACCTGGCGTATACTTTTCCTTCTATTGAGGTCAATGGACTATGTATGCAAGTGTAAGGACTATTCCTGCATATTGCAGATAGGTATAGGTTTTCTGACCACATGTGAAAAATAATCATGACCCTGTGACAACACACATGTTTTCAAATGGAATGTGGACTGTCATATCGAAAAGTGTACATGAGAGAAACATATGCGTATGGCAAAGAATGAATACATTTTCTAAGCCCACTGTATACACAAAAACGAGATGTGGACTGACTCTTGAGCGCTTTATAAATGGGTTGACTGTGCAGGTAATTTTTGGGATTGAGCCAAATCGTGAGTGGAGGTGAGAGCAGCATTTACATGCAGCATTTGCCTTTGCTGTATGGCAATAAGTGATGGTCACTGAGATTGCTTGTCCCATAGGGGTTTATTATTGGGTGGCAGATCGCTGTTTATCGCTGTTGTTTCTGCTACCCAGAAACAACGATTTTGGTGTCTGCATCCGCGATGCCTTCACCGGATTTCATCAGGTGATCAGCGGCACTTTTACATATGCAGTTATCAGGAACAAGTATTCCTAGGAATGCTCCTTCCCGATCATTGCCCTGATCGTTGGCGCTTGTAAAGGTAACTTTAGGACGATAGGGTTTTGATGACAATGGATGATTTACTTAATCCTAGTTTGCTTCTACAATGTTCCTCACATGCTGTGGCCTTTTCTAAACCTCATTGTTAAAGGAGTGCTCTTGGATTTTTATATTGATGGTCTATCCTTAGGATAGGTCATCAGTATCAGATCAGCCGCGTCTGATTCCCGTCACCTCCACAGCACAGTCCCATGCAGGAGTAGCGCTGCATACCCAGCTGTGTTTTTCCAGCGACAATTTCCGTAGCTACTGCAGAACAGCTGATTGGTGAGAGCCCCTCAAATATATTATGCCAGAGAACCCCCTTTAATTGCAAAAATATGTTGCGAAAAAGAGCGGTAGATACATTACAGTAGCTAAGGCTACTTTCACACTAGCGTTCATAGGTCCGTTCGTGAGCTCCGTTTGAAGGAGCTCACGAGCGGACCCGAACGCCTCCGTCCAGCCCTGATGCAGTCTGAATGGAGCGGATCCGCTCAGACTGCATCAGTCTGGCGGCGTTCAGCCTCCGCTCCGCTCGCCTCCGCACGGAGGTTCAGCTGTCCGCCTGGCCGTGCGGAGGCGAGCGGATCCGTTCAGACTTACAATGTAAGTCAATGGGAACGGATCCGCTTGAAGATGTCCCCATATGGCTCAATCTTCAAGCGGATCCGTCCCCCATTGACTTTACATTGAAAGTCTGAACGGATCCGCTCAGGCTACTTTCACACTTAGAAATTTTTCTAAGTTATTAATGCAGACGGATCCGATCGAACGCTAGTGTGAAAGTAGCCTAAGCCAGGCCCCTTCTCAGAGCAAGATGACGATTCCCCTTCTACCACATTGCATACATAGATAGGGAGCTCTCTGCCTGTGTTAGGGTGGATTCACATCCCATTTTTTTTCCATTCATTTAACGTATACGTTAGGGGGAAAAAAGGATACAAAATCGTAGCACACCATGCTTTTCTATTCTGCAGGAGTCGGTAAAAAAGTATACGTTACCATATATGTGTTGTTGTTTTTTACAATCTATGGTGAATGAATGCCACTGTACACCATCCCTCTGAGACATCCATTAATGTATGTTTATTTTTTAATACATTAAACGTATGGCAAAAAACAGTTATCTGACCCCAGCCTTAGAAATGGAGCTTCCAGGAACTTGACAGGGTGCCCAAAATCAGGTTAAGTGCTTATTGCAGTCAAGTCATTTTTAGTCTTGGAGAGAACTTGTCATTTTTATTACTTTTCATTGTGACATTCAGTAACTAAACTTTTTATTTTCTTTTATTTCTGCCATTGATACAACAGTAATAGGCAGGTTGTAGTTTCGACTGTATGTACCATTTTGGGGAACACATTTGTGACGTTTCAATTTATGAATTTAATTTTTAAAGTGCTAACCAAAAAAAATAGTTCCTTCAGAACCTTAGTCAGATGTGAGGCTGTCTCCTTAATGATGCCAACCGGAGTCAGCGATCATTGCTTGATGACGGCACTGGATGGGTTAACTGTTGTGTGTTTTGGGAGTACAGCTGTGTATTAAGCCTCATTCATGTGTTTGTGTTCAAATCCGTGAAAAGGTGGTCAGGGATGCATCCGTGAAGGATCCATGTTGGGTCCATGTGTCTGTTTTTTGCTGTCCGTATGCCATCTGTGTTTCACTGACCCTGCACAGCTGAAAAATAATTTTCAAAGCATCTTGCCCTAATGATCCGTGAAACAGATGCAACACGGATTGCATCCGTGGCTTTCACGGACCCATAGACTATAATGGGCGTGATGTATCCATGAACGGACAAAATAGAGCATGCATCCGTGATAAAATCACAGACCCACGGACCGTGCTAAAACATGGAGTGCACACATTAAAATGAATGGGGACGTGTGCTGTCTGTGGAGAACACGTACAGCACATGTCCATGGAACACTGCCGTGTGAATGAGGCCTACCAGGGCAGTGCCTGCAAAATCATCTCTTTGTAATAGCAAAGAAAATCTGTGCCGTGTGTTAGCCGGGAGATAGAGAAGATAAAAAGCAAGTCCTCAGTGGTTGATGCCTTTTAATGGCTAACTGAATTGATCATCTATTGAATCATCTATTCAATTAGCCATTAAAAGGGAACGACTGAGGACTCTCAATTTTTATCTTCTCAATGTAATAGAATGTCAAAGGTGCCTTTGAGTTCCTAAGGCCCTGGGTGTACCAAGTATGGAAATGGGGTTAATACAAATGTTTCCAGATTACAGTTCATACATTACCCATGAATATTTGGCTGTGTTTCTAGCAGATTGCATGTGTTATATTGCAAAGATATTAGAGACTAAAGAGTAGTTTTCCCATCACATACAAGCAGTTCTTTTCCATGGGAGCTCTAAGTAGAATCCATTAGCCTTCCATGACTATAGCGCTGTGTCATCATTTCTAGGTCTACATTACAGCTGTTTTACTTGAGCTGATGCCTGAGCGTGGATGATCATGGTAACCGGGGACCTCTACTTACGATGCTGTCCTACATAAGGCAGTCTTACATCTAATCCAGTTTTAATTGAACTCAAGAGACTTTGAAGTGCTGCTGTAGACAAGGGTGATGGTGGAGCGAGACCTCTCTTCAAGCTAATCTGTTTTGATAGGACAACAATTATGTTGAAGTCGCTTGTGATCAGTGCTTTTTCCACTAAAATACTGTGATAAACATAGTCCATTGTGCTGTCACTATGTTGCTTTAAATCTAAAAACCTGCTGTGTGTGTATGTATATATGTATGTATATATGTGTGTGTATATATGTGTGTGTGTATGTGTATATATATATATATATATATATATATATATATATACTTTCCCTTTTAGGCCTCATGCACAGGACCATATTTTAGTGCACGTTTTTGCTGGATAGCACTCTGATCGATTAATTTCTGTGGAGCCATCCACACATCTGTATATTTTTGAAGATCGGTGGGACCATTCCTCAAATTATAGATCATGTCTTATTCCTGTCCATATTGGGGATGAGAATAGTTCTGGGAGTGCAAAAAATCTGAAATGCACATAGAAGGTATCCGTATTTTGGTTATCCGTTTGTGGACCAAAATATGGACATGGCTGCTTGCATGAAGCCTTACTGTCCCTATGTATGGTCCCTTTCAGGCTAGCTAAACCAAGAGACCAGGTTGCAGGATTTTAAGGAAGATTTTATGATCTCATTTTTTTAAAATTCCTCTCTTACGCCATTTTGGCACACGTTGCTTGTTATCAATAAACGTTATAACCAGCATGACTGACTGAAAATCTGTATTATTATCATCTATATATGGTGCCATCAGCATGGATTTTGGTTCACCATACACTGGAACCATTTTCACAAAGCTGGACTATACTGGACTATGATTTTCCTTATCATTGTAACTAGAGTTGTTGCGATACCAAATTTTTGATTCGGTTTCGATAGCATGAAAAAGTATTGCGATACTCGATACCATTCGATACCACGTGAAAAAAATAAACCAAAAAAGCCACGTGCATTCCGCATTTTAAAAAATGGCAAATCGCACAGTTTTTATTTATTTTTTCAGTTCCGGCGTTCACCGCTTAGATTTTTAAAAATATTTTAATAGTTTGGACTTTTCTGACGTGGCGATATGTAATATGTTTATTTATACATTTTATATGTGAAATTGGGAAAGGGGGTGATTCATACTTAATATTTTGGTGGGGGGTTTTTAACTTTTTTTTTTAGACTTTTTATTTAATAACAATTTCTCCCCTTAGGGGCTAGAACCTGGGATTTTTTCATCCCTTGTCCTATTCACACTGATGGATCTCTATCAGGGTGAATAGGACTTCACACTGTCCCTGCTGCTCTGTTCTCTGTGCACACAGCATCAGGGATGTTACCATGGCAGCCAGGGCTTCAGTAGCGTCCTGGCTGCCATGGTAACCAATCGGAGCCCCAGGATTACACAGCTGGGGCTCCGATCAGAAGCTGCCACTGCACCACTAATGAGGGGAAGGGGAGGGGACCCTGTGGCCACTGCCACCTATGATTTTAATACTGGGGGGTTTGAGAGGGGCCGGCGCACTGTGGCACCAATTATTTTAATGGGGGGTTGAGGGGGAGGGCGCACTGCGCCACCAATGATAATTACCCCTTAATACAGGAGGCAGTTAACCCCTCAGGTGCCGCATCTGAGGGGTTAACTGCCGCTGATTGCAGCTCACTGTCGGGGGCAGGGTGCCGACTATGCGATTCTGCTGCCGGCACCCGCCTCCTGTATTATGTGTTAAAGACTGACTGACTACTTTTCCTGGGTCCAGACTTTAAGTATTAGTCTACACAGAGCGGCGCCCAGCGATGTCCCAGCACTTACTATTATTCCTGGGCGCCGCTCCGTTCGCCCGTAGTGCCCCATTACTGTCTCTCTCCTGCTCCATATGCTAATTATTATCGGAGCAATGGGGAGGAGACATCATCTTCTCTAGTGGGCGTTCCTTCTCCCTGGCTGTAGTGCTGTCCAATCGCAGCAGAAGGAACGCCCACTAGAAAAGCTGATGTCTCCTCCCCATTGCTCCGATAGTAATTAGCATATGGAGCAGGAGAGGAGACAGTAATGGGGCACTGCGGCGAACGGAGCGACACCCAGGACTAATCGTAAGTGCTGTGACATCGCTGGGCGCAGTGCACCCGCCCCTCTCTTCTTATTGCTGGCAGAGGCACAGGGGGGAGGGAGAGACTGTTTCTTTCTCCCCTGTGCTGCTGAGGGGACATGAGCGCGCTCACAGCAGCGCGCTCATGTTCAGAGATACTAGACTGCGCAGTAGCGCAGCCCAGTATCGACAAAATGGAAATCCTGGTATCGTATCGATACCGGGACAAAAGTATAGATTGGGTATCGAAATTTCGATACCCGCAACAACCCTAATTGTAACTGCATATCTAGGAATTCAACTGCAGGATTAGACTACACCATAGAAGCATATAGATCCATATAGGTGCTGTATACACAAGAGTAGAATAAATGAGACTTGAGTGGTGGCAGTGGATGTGCTACTGCAAGGACCATTTCTGTAAGAATAATAAATTTTATGCAAGTAGATACTTCATGCCTGCTTTAACATATGTGGCAGAATTATGATCACAAAATACCGTGTTACTATACCAGTAAAGTGGATGAGATTTACAGAATATTATCCAAATACTATGGCAGTAACCTGCAGCAAATATTGGCCTGCTGTTTAGATTTTAAATTTTTAGCATGCCAGGTTATGTTCCGTGTGGGTATATAATGTTTCTTTTGTACAATCATAACTGTGAAGTAACAGATATTTTTTTGGCCTTGCCTAAAGTATTTTTCAGCTATATTATTCCCTATTTCAGTTGCACAGGTAGGTGCATTTCACTGAGAAGATGGAGTGTATCCCTTTTGTGAAATCTGCCAGCACTGTACTGCTGTGAATTCCTTTCCCTTACATCCCACTGTGTTTCACAGAACAGATAAGGAGGGAAAAATTACACTTACAGAAAGGCAGACTGCTCTTATAATCTTTAGAAGCAGTGTAAAAGCAGTTCTTTTATCAGGCTCATGATCTCCGCTAGCTTTGACACGCCCCTACTTCCAAGTCTTTTGACACGAAGAATAGAGACGGCTCTTGCCTGACAACAGGCAGTGATCTGCAACTTAGATGGAAGTGAGACCCCTAGTGGGCATGACTTTACAGCTTCTTTTCAGGTGGATGCAGGTGTATCTTTTAAATAAAGTGATTTAGAAATTTGCTATTTACACCATTCTCTATTAAATGAAGTGAATTTGTGTGAAAGTACAGTGACTCTTTCTTTAAGTTAAATGGAATAAATATCAGTATTAATAAGTCTGAGCTACTGGACTTGTTGTGTCAGTGATGGCCAGTTCGTAGTGTTCACCAGCGAACACATGCGGGCTGCCATCTTAACTCACAAGTCCGTCGATGCACAGGTAAGCCCTTATCTGTGCCGCGAGCCGGTCTGAAACAAATGCGGTCACCGGGAGCAGGCATTTCCGAGAACAGCCCGATGAAGGCCCCCGGCGGCTGTTCTCGGAACTGTCTGCTCCCGGTGACCGCATTTGATTTCGGACCGGCTCGCGGCACAAGTAAGGGCTTACCTGTGCATCGCCGGACTTGTAAGTTAAGATGGCAGCCTGCATGTGTTTGCTGGCGAACACTGCAAACTGGTCATCACTGTCAGTGATCTGACTGGCTTTTTCAAATAGAATGGAATGGATGAATGGAATAAATTTGAACTATTAGTTAATGTTGCCAAATCCTCTTAAATAACACAAGTTTAAGAGTTTGTACTGATTTTTTTATTTATTTTTTTAGATTCTCAACTACACAGAGGGAGTTCATGGAAAATGGCTTTTCACAGAGATTCGCGCCATATTTTCCCGACGCTATCTCCTGCAAAATACAGCTGTGGAGCTATTCATGGCAAACCGAGGTAAGTATACAGTGGAATTATATACTGCTGTACTTGGGTACAGCAATTTGCAGCAATGTTCATGGATGTACAGTATATGCGATCAGACTTGCTGTAAGTAGTAGGTTGCACCATGCAGCCTGATGGTGAAGTCAGTGTTCATGTGCCGGCAGACACCAGTTTATTTTCTCATGAAGGGCATTTTGCATACATTTAGGCACGCTCAATCATTTAATTTAATGAAGTAGTGGAGTCAGATTTGAGCACACAGATTTGGTCTCGGTAAACAATCAGAATTTACATAATAAAATTGAGTTATCACTTCCTATTGCATGTATATAGAACATGTTCCACAGTTATAAACATCTGTTCCACAGTGCATGCGAAGTATAGCAGAGGAAGTACATGTAGTGTACAAATGTGAGAAGAACAGATTGTTTCCCAGTCCCATAAATAGCATTATTAAAGGGGTTTTCTGAGACTTTTATACTGATGACCTATCATCTGGGTAGGTCATCAGTATCTGATTGGTGGGAGGCCAACACACTGGACCCCCACAGATCAGCTGTTTGAGAAGACAGTGGCACTCACAGTAATGCCGCATTATTCTCTCCACTCACCAGGCACTGCGCCGTACATTCTATAGTGACTATTTATTTATTTATTTATTATACACACTTATATAGCGCTACTAATTCCGCAGCGCTTTACAGACATTATCATCCAACTGTCCCCAATGGGGCTCACAATCTAAGGTCCCTATCAGTATGTCTTTGGACTTGGACTATGGACTATGCTTGGTATTGCAACTCTGCCTCATTTACTTCAGTGGGGCTGAGCTGCACCTAGGCTACGTGACAGATGAACGTGACATCACATAGCCTAGGCAAAGCTGGCGAGCACTGGTGCCTTCTCATACAGCTGATTGGCGGATTTCCCGGGTGTCGGACCCCTACTAGTCAGCTACTGATGACCTATCCAGAGGGTATTTCATCAGTTAAAAAGAATCTCAGAAAAAAAGGACTCAAGAAAGTAATGCTTTTATGTAGAAAAATACACATAGCAAGGAATACAATTTTATTTGCAGTCACATCTACAATACATCCGTATATAGACAGTGATGAACTTAAAGGGGGTGTCCAGCATTTTTTATTTGATGGCCTATCTACTGCTTCCATTGACTTCAAAGCGAGCAGTGCTACAGTGACAAGGTCTGTCCACTCCAATGTTTACATGGCTTTGTAGTTATGGCAATAGAGCAATACAGACCAGCTTGCGAGAAACGTCAGAAAACAAACACCCTGTAACCACCATTTCTGGAAGATCACAAGCTGGTGTTGGCAGCATTATGTTCTGGGGGAATGGTTATGTGACATTCTCTCTGGTCTCACTCATCCATGTTGAAGGTACTTTCAACCGATTTGAGTGTGAATCTATCCTTGCAGATCAGGTACACCCCTACATGCTGATTGTCTTACCTGAGGTGAATTGGATTTCAAGACAATTTGACATGTCACACGACTAGAAATGTCTGACATTGGTTGAAAGAGCATGACAAAGACTTATAAGTAGTACTCTGGTCCCCTAATTCCTCAGACTGGACCCCAATTGAGCATTTGTGGGCCACCTTTATCGTTGTGTTCACTCTATGGATCCTCCAGCAGCTGTGGGAAGCACTGCATTCACATACCTGTGAAAACCTACCAGGACCTTTATGGAGTCACTCACAGCTGGTGTCTGTGCTACACGTGGTGGTTACTCTGCATATTACCCGGTGGTCAAAATAATGTGACTTGACTGTGTATTTCTGAAGACATTTCTGTGTATTCCACTGCGATGGAGAAGGAGCCCCACATCATGTTGGATGGAGCATCCAGTGGATTGATAGGTTATTGATCTTAACTTTTGCCGGAACCAGAAGACCAGCATAAGGGAACTCTACACCTTTAGTAGAGTGTGAAAATAATTGGGAATATGGTTATTTACTAAAACTGCTGGAACTCTAATCCACTGATTATTCACATGTTTTTCATTGTAGGTAATACTGTTATATTTTATCAGTGGCAAAATTCTTAAGTGTAGCATGCCACAGCACCGACCCTTAATAATATAGATATTATCGCCAGTAACATCGGGGCATATTTATTAAGATAGGCGTTTTAGACATAGCGTAACTTTATTTTTATTTTTTTGTGTCCATTTATATACAGTGTCTGTCATGTTCAACTTTCCCGACCAATCTACTGTGAAAAAGGTCGTTCATTGTCTCCCCAGAGTTGGAATTGGCACGAATTTTGGTCTTCCTCAAACCAGGTAATCTTTGATGGACCCACAATTGTCTATTAGGGGATGACTTGGACAGCAAGTGAGGAGCAGTGTTGTTGTAGAGCAGGATAACCATATGGGATTTACTCTCATTGCACACACTGCCTAAATTTTACAAAGGCTACTTTCACACTAGCATTTTTGCTGGATCTGGCAGGGTTTAGTAAAAACGCTTCCGTTACTGATAATACAACCGTCTGCATCCGGTTGTATTATCTTTAACATAGCCAAGACGGATCCGTCATGAACTCCATTGAAAGCATCTGGTCGGATCCGTTCGCTATTGTGTCAGAGAAAACGGATCCACATGCTGCGGTTTTCTCTCCGGTATGAGAACGGAACGGAATGCATTTTGGAGCATTCCGTTCTGTTCAGTAATGTTTTGTCCACATTGACAATGAATGGGGACAAAACGGAAGCGTTTTTTTTCCGGTATTGAGTCCCTATGACGGATCTCAATACCAGAAAACATTAATGCTAGTTTGAAAGTAGCCTAAGGCTGAATTCACACATCCGAGGAACACGGTCCGGGAGATACCGGACTGGCATCCTGCTTAGTGCAAGAGCGCACGGCGTCATTGGTTGCTATGACGCCGTGTGCTTTGTGCTGCCGCCGCATTACAGTAATGCACTCGTATGATCTATACGAGTGTATTACTGTACAGCAGCGGTGGCACGAAGCATCATAGCAACAATTGACGCCATGTGCTCCTGCACTAAGCAGGATGCCAGTCCGGTATCTAACGGACCGTGTTCCTCGGACGTGTGAATTCAGCCTAAGATTACAGCAGGACAGCTGGAGGAAACCTGAATCATACCATTGTGCAAAGTTTCCTGAGACGGGGTACACATCGCTGTTTAGCTTTCCATTCTTCTGGTCCGTCAGAAGAACAGAAAAAAAGCAGATTATTTTGACCATCAGTTATGATCTGTTTGTGTCCCTTCCATCAGAAATTAGTTATTTTTGACAGGAAAAAAAAGTCCTACATGCCAGACTTTTTCTTCTGTCAAAAATAACTGTTCTCTGATGGAAGTAAGACTACTTTCATACTTGCGTTCGGGGTTCTGCTTGTGAGTTCCGTTTGAAGGCTCTCACAAGCGGCCCGAACGCATCCGTACGGCCCCAATGCATTCTGAGTGGATGCGGATCCGCTCAGAATGCCTCAGTCTGGCACCGTTTGACCTCCGTTCCGCTCAGCAGGCGGAGTTAAACGGATCCGTCCAGACTTACAATGTAAGTCAATGGAGATGGATCAGTTTGAAGTCGACACAATATGGCTCAATTTCAAACGGATCCATCCCCCATTGACTTTCAATGTAAAGTCTGGACGGATCCGTCTGACTAACTTTCAGACTTAGAATTTTTTCTGAAATATAATGCAGACGGATCCGTTCTGAACGGATCCCATCGTCTGCATTATAGGAGCGGATCCGTCTGTGCAGACACCAGACGGATCCGCTCCGAACGCAAGTGTGAAAGTAGCCTAACACAAACAGATGCAAACTGATAATAATTGATGGTCAAAATGACACAATAGTTTTTGTTTTGTTTTCTCTGTTCTTCTCATGGATCATAAATGGTGATGTGAACCATTGCCTGCTAATACCATTGCCTAATATTGCCTGCTGTACTGTGTCTCTATATAAAGATTACTGGTAAACTTTATTGCGGCAATGTCGTCTGTCTGTTGGTTTGTAAATAATGTGGATTTACGCAGTCCGATATTCGGAAAGATTATGAATGTTCCTTCAAACGCTCGTTCCAGATCATCTACAGGTCTAAATGTGCCGCTGCTCACGCTATGAATGAGCAAAATGCTCGTTCATTAGGTGATCCTGTCATTCATGCAGGCAGCTAAATTATCGTCTCTGGGCAGTAGGTCGTGCTGTCTAAACAGCGATCTGCTGCCCAGAAAGATCCCTGGTTCTCATTACTGTGAAGGAGAGCGTGGCATGTAAATATAGTGCATCACCTCCACTGAACGAGCAGCTCAACTGTTGGAAAGGAATCCTTCCTTCCCAACAATTGGCTTGCTCCTCGGCCTGTGTACACCCGCTTTTAGAGCCACCTACCCGTATTTTTCGCCCTATAAGACACACCAGCCCATAAGACACACCTAGGTTTTAGAGGAGGACAAGAAGAAAACATTTTTTTTTTCATTAGACCTAAGGTCAGACCCCCAATCAGACCTTAGCTCAGACCCCAATGTAAATGAAACCCAATCAGACCTCAGCTAAGAGCCCATATGCCTCTCATCAGTGCCCATATGCCTCTCATCAGTGCCCATATGCCTCTCATCAGTGCCCATATGCCTCTCATCAGCCCCCATATGCCTCATCAGCCCCCATATGCCTCTCATCAGCCCCCATATGCCTCTCATCAGCCCCCATAAGCCTCTCATCAGCCCCCATAAGCCTCTCATCAGCCCCCATAAGCCTCTCATCAGCCCCCATAAGCCTCTCATCAGCCCCCATAAGCCTCTCATCAGCCCCCATAAGCCTCTCATCAGCCCCCATAAGCCTCTCATCAGCCCCCATAAGCCTCTCATCAGCCCCCATAAGCCTCTCATCAGCCCCCATAAGCCTCTCATCAGCCCCCATATGCCTCTCATCAGCCCCCATTGCCTTATATTAGCCCCCAGCAACCCCCATTTCCTCTCGTGTTAGCCCCCATATTGCTTCAGATCATCGCCCCATATTGCCTCTGATCAACCCCCCAGGCAGCCCCATATTGCCTCATCTTTTGTAAAATAAAATAAAACACCTCTCCTGCTCTGGACGCCGGCGCTCCTCTGCTTTTCTTCCTCCTCCGTTGGTTGTGCTGTGATCTGACGCGCACAAGGTGAGGTCACAGAGCGCCCTCGCGCTGTGCACGGCCACAACACAGCTGAGGACCAGGAAGTGGTGAGTACAGAGACTTCATTGCTTCATGGTCCTCCTGTAATGAGCGCTTCCATAGTGAAGACACTCATTAGTATTCGCCACATAGGACGCAATGGGGAAAAATGCGTCTTATGGGGCAAAAAATACGGTACCTATCTTTATCTTATTAGTTCATTTTCATAGGTCTCCAGCTCAAAACTTGATACCATCAAGCTCCACATTAATATGAGCTCTGTTCTATTCCTATGTAGCTTATGGGAGCGAATACTAAAATCATTGATATTATTTCCATTTTTATCTATTTCTAGTAGATTGTTTGTTTTGTGTTTAATTATATATTTCAAAAAGTAAGAAAGTGAATGTGAACATAAACTGGAGACCTTGCTATGCTATTGTTCTGTATTAAATGAAGATATTCTATGTATGCATTATGCATATACTCATTATAAGTATCCATAAAAGAAAGTGCACTGGCAATAACCATTAAAATGCACACTTCTCTGATTTATAGTGCAAGAAAACAAGTGTATAGATCCTCAAACGTACCGTTGTGTTGTCTTTATTTCAGCTTCAGGCTATAGAAATATTCCTCGTCTTACACAAAGAGTAAAATGGATTGCAACCAAAAAAATAATAGTTAAATTCCTTTATTCCGGCCACCATTCTCTTATAATGTGCCACATACCTGCTCGATTGCAGAGTTCCTGAGAAAAAAGGCTTGTATTCCTTATGTGAGTGAGTGCACTGAGGGGAGGGGTTGGCACTGGAAATCTGAGGTGCACAGAGGGGCTAGGCCACACCCCTCAGTGCACTGAAGCCCTCATTTGCATAAAGAATAAGAGTCTTTTGTTTTCTTGAACACCGCAATTTTAACAAAACATATTGTTTTAATCAGCAGGGTTAGCCCTATCTGACACTGCAGTGTGCCTGGATTAATGGGTTTGACTTGCTAACAAGTCCTCTGTAAAGATTTCATAGTGATCTTATGCCGGTTTAGCAGAATAGTAGGAAGTCCTGGTATTGCTGCTATCTGTATGCACTTATATAGCGCTACTCTGTCCCTAATGGGGCTCACAATCTTAGGTCCCTATCAGTATGTCTTTTGAGTGTGGGAGGGAACCGGAGTACCCAGAGGAAACCCACGCAAACACAAGGAGAACATACAAACTCCATGCAGAAGTTGTCCTTGGTCAGATTTGAACCCACAGGGCTGTGGCTTCCAGTTCCTGTTACTAATGTTCTAATAATCTGCTTTAGTAGCAGGGCTGGGCATTACTAGTTGCACATCTGGATCAGTAATGGGATATGACATTATTTGATACACATCTGGATAACTAGAGTAGAGAAAAATAATAGGAAGTTCATCTGTGGATCATGATAATAATGGGAGAAGAACTTTTATACTAGATCCAAATGCCACACAATGCGTGAGCTGCACAACACATCACATTAGTGCCTAATATCTGCTTCTTCTAAGTTATCTGTATTCTGTCCAACAGAATAGATGATGAGATACTGCCCTTCATTGGGGTCTATACTGGACTACATGTGATGCTTGTAAGTTCTATAGACAGGAATGTTCTCAGAAGACATCAATTGCTTCCTTCATAGATAGCCATAGATGGACAGATGTCTCCTTATAAAAGACAGTAGGTTAAGGTATTACTTTGCTGTCAAGTGCTCTTATTTCTGGCCGTCCATGGTCAGAACCATCTTATTAGAAGAAGCAACTCATGCCTCAGGTTTTCCAAATATGTGATTTAGACCTTAGACTCCAGTCCAAGTTATGCTATTTGGTGTTAACTATTGCTTACACTTTTTTCATAGGTCTCAAACATTGTAATTGTGTTTGGTATAATATTTTCTCCATATAATTTTTTCTTACCAGGCGCATCTCCCTGGCTAGCCCTCGGCAGATATTTAAAGCTTCCAACATGACTCAGCGGTGGCAGCACAGAGAAATCTCAAACTTTGAATACTTGATGTTCCTCAACACAATAGCTGGTAAAGCCGTGACACTCTATTATTTCTGCGTACTCGCTTGTGTTTTTTTTTAGCTTAGATTAGAGATTCTCTCTGAAGTGGCTTTCTGAATCAGCAGATTTGGAGGAGCAACAAAAGTAAAAGTATGTTGTGTACAGATAGATGTGTAGTATGATTTATCATGTATCTTAATGATTTCATTTGTCAGACATCTGTTTAAAATAATATGCACATATATGATGGCGACGTCTATTCCACTGATCTATCACTAAACAGGAGCATAAACATTACTTTGATGTTTTGTACAGGACGAACCTACAATGACTTGAATCAGTACCCAGTTTTTCCTTGGGTTATCACAAACTATGAATCTGAAGAGCTGGATTTGACCCTCCCGAGCAACTTTAGGGATTTGTCAAAGGTCAGTGATTTATTACAATATTATTTAGGGTTCCAACTTTGCTATATTACATTTACCTACAGTACTGTATATCCACCGTAAAGAATGGGATGGTGAGCCTTGACTTAGAAGTTACAGTATGGCAACTTGCTAATCTAAACTGAAAGAAAAGCCTTTAAACTCGTTTTCAAAGATCTTTCAACATCATACTGTCTGAAACAGGCAACTTTCAGCTTATAACATCCACATTTGCTTGTTAAAGGTGCTCCCTGTGGCTGCACCTAGTGCCCGCTAGGGCTCATTCAGTTGGATGACTTTAAGCTCATCCATGTTTTGGTGAAGAAAGATTGTATCTATTTGCAGCCAATTTTTTCCTGCACACTAGGTATGAGAGAAGCGATTCATACGAGTCAATTTGTTCATGAAATAGAGTTCCTTAAAGGGGTTGTCTCACATCAGCAAATTACATTTATAATGTCGAGAGAGTTAATACAAGGCACTTACTAGTGTATTGTGATTGTCCATATTGCCTCCATTTTTCCATCACATTATTCACTGCTCATTTCCATGGTTACGACCACCCTGTAATCCAGCAGCTGTGGCCGTGCTTGCACAATATAGAAAAAATCACAGGCCTCTATGGTGGCTGGGACTCCACATAGTCCAGCACTGTTCTATAATGTGTAATTTGCACTGCATTTTCATGGTGACAGGTTCCCTTTAAACTTGTTGAACTACTGTTCCTCCAATCTAAATAGATGTAAAATTCAGTGCTGATTTTTATTCCTTGTAAGCATCCCAGTTAGAGGGAGCATTACAGGATACTCTACAGGAGCTGTTCACGTTCATGATGGCTAGAAACTGCTATATTTTTATAATTTAGCTCTGTAACCCTAGTGAGAAAGAGGAGAGTTGGAGAATCATATCCCAAAAAAGCAGCAAAACCACCCAAAAAGAGAAATATGAAGTTAACCTGCACAGAACAAAAAAAGGAGTATACCTAAAGGAACCTGCCACATTAAAAATGCTGTGCAATCTGCAGGCAGCATGTTATAGACCTGGAGGAGCTGAGCAGATTGATATATACTGGGAAAAGATTGAGTGTAATTTATGGATCTAACCCTCCGCTCATTTTATGTTTAGGAGTCCAGTGGGCGGTCCTATGCAGTGTCAGCTATCTCTGCTTATAAACTCATTCAGGGTAGGCTGCCACTGAGAATGAGCAAAGGGTTAGATCAATAAATGAATTAAAGTTACACTGAATCTGCTCAGCTTCTCCTGCTCTATAACATGCGGTCTGTAGATTGCTCTGAATCTTCAGTGTGACAGGTTCCCTTCCATAATCCGTAACCTGTATAAAGAATGCCGTGTTCTCTCATTGAATTAACTCAGAGACCAGTGAAAGAAAACTGTTGGAGATGATTTATTTTATGCACAATTCCTTTTACACACCCCAAATGATGGATACAAATTCTGGGTCAGGTTTGCAGGTTGTATTTACAGAGCTGTGGTTCACTGTCTAGGGACACAGGAGCAGCTAACCCTCCTGATGCTCACTGTGTATTCTACATAAGCCAATTAAAAATGACTAATCAGTGGCTTTCCACTAGAAAGTGGCCTATTTGCCTATTTTAGTTCAGACAGACGGCTGATGAATGTATTAGTGTCCTCCGTTGGTACTTGGTTCTGGAGGTTTATTAGTATGTAATTTGTAAAAGGTGAGAATATGCAGTGATGACCAGACTGCACGTGTGTTTTTTATTGTTCGAAAGATCTATAAAACTGTCCAGAAAAGTTAAAGAAAAGCTCCATCTTTCCAGCTATATTTCAGCATTATTTATACCTCCACAGTACATTGTGGATGCTTGTTGGAATCTTGCAGTCTTTTAGCTACCTTCTGTAGAAGGCAAAACGTCCATCCCATTCCTGACTACAGACTCGTGTTAATTGCAGTGTTCTGTCTTCATACACGTTCACACAGTGTGCAGTCTCACATGCATCATAAACTATTCCTGTCTTCCAAATAAGAGGACTGTTCTTTGTAATCTAACTTGTTTATTGGTCAACAGGTTGCACATATGTGATTGATTATATACGATTGATTGGTAAAACAAGATTGTTTTGTAAAACTACAAGAATGCAAATAACATGTATAAGTATTAAGCATAGCATGTACTATAACATTACATTAACACTGAAGCATATGGTAAAATGGCTGCCTGTACATAAGATTACATGGCTAGATAACAGTAATAACAACTCCCTGAGTAACAATTACAAGTAGCTGAACAGTTCTGCAGCACCCACTAGCCCTGAAACAAAGGTAGATCTCTCACCAGATATGATTTTACATGGATGGTGGAGTTTGAGGAGACATGCATAGAACAGCTCTGATGATGTGTCCTGGAGACTTCTCTGTCCTAGGATGTCTTGCACTCCCACAATGCAGTGCACCACCCACAATGCAGTAGTATTGTAACAGGAAAAACAGTGTAATACAACTTAAAACCGCTTGATGGTGCTGTAACCACATTAAGCACTTCAGGAATACCAAGACTGAGGCAGATGTGATCTGCAATGTTTCTCTTACCCTGCTGGGCAGAACATGCAGTCTGTAGCTTGATGAATTTGATTACCGGATTTACTGCTTTTTGGAAGCTAACCTATGTTTTAGGTGTCACTCATAGATATGCACGGTGTACAGTGACATCATATTGTGTAATTACCTCTGGTAAATGAATAGCAAATGCCTATTGAAGTCCTAGTATGTTATGCGAATTTCATCTGTTTCTCAATGTGGATGTCTTGGGTCGTTCATTTTCCTCCTGACTGTGTGAAACAGGCCCAAGGGATGTTAACCTGGATTATGCTGATATTCCAGATTACTTTGGATTATGTGGTAGTCCATTACAGAGTTGCATGGCATTTTACTGCAGCTATATAAATAGAATTATAAACAAAGGATGTAGGTGTTCTGACTCCATCTTTAAATGGATTTTCTAACAATGGACAAAATTGTTTAACAAGTAATTATGTAAAAAAATGAACACAGAATGTCAGGAAACACCTGACTGGCTGTGGAATTAACAGGTGAATATCTTTTATTTTGGCATAATTCCTGGAGTTACTCACATTTATTCCCTGTAGTCACTGACAGGGCATGCATGCTTTAAACCAGACTTGAGATGCAGTCAGCAAATTTGAATCGGGATTTGAGTGATCAAGTCCCCTACCATTCCAATATTAAATGGCTTTTATCATTTAGAGAAAGTTAATCTAAGACACTTACTAATGTATTGTGATTGTCCATATTGCCTCCTTGAGTTTTTTTTTTTCCATCACATTATACACTGCTTCTTTCCAGGGGTTATGGCCACCTCCGCAGCTTAGATAAGAGGTGGTTTGGACAGGATCGGCTGCGCATGCGTGCCTATGCACACTTCCACAGTCTTGGTAAGGAGATTCTTTCATTCCATTGCTTTCTGTAATGGCTGTATGCATAGAGTCTCCATATGTTTAGGAACATTCTTTGTAGAAGCTATTGTACATGAACCCTTGGTGGTTATCTTATACACTGCTCGGTTCCAGGGGTTATGGCCACCCCTATAACCTCTGTATACGAGCTCGAACAGTATCTGATTAAGCGTCAGCCTCACAGGTGGCTGGGACCATGAAAACCATCATAGCCTCACATGCACAACCGATTCTATCCCGGCCACCTCGTATCTGAGCTGCAGTGGTGGTCGTAACCAATGGAAAAATAAATCCAGCCAGCAAAGGAAGCAATATGGACAATCACAATACATTAGTAAGTGCCTTGTATTAACTAACTCTACATCACAAATGCCACTTACCAAAGGGAGACAACCCCTTTAATATGAAAATTCATTGACTGGAGTAAGATGACCACCAGGACACCGTGTACAATTGCTTCTATAAAGAATGTTCCTAAACATTTGATGAATCTATGGATACAGCCATTAGTGAAACATGGTTTGGAATGAAAGAATGTCTTTGCCGTTTTTTATTTTTGCGGTCCAGATTATGAATCCTTTTACAGCACATATTGCCATGATATTTGCTGTTTCATTGAATTCCTAGTAGAAGTAGGTGGGAATGCCCATGGCTTTCTCTCTCTGCATGGAGAAACTTCCCAGCCTTTTGTCTGTAAATGTTACTTTTGTCCGTGGATCCAGCTTTTGCCTTTTCTGTATTTATGGGTTCTTATATTATGGATGACACCCACACTACAGACACAGGAGGGAGGCTGGGAGCTGAGGAATGAGAGGACTTGTAAGAGCTGTCTGTCTAGTACACAGACGACGGCTAGATAAGAGACAGACCTGCATCTACTGACTGATTACAGTCAAATGAATTTCTACAATAGCCTACAATATATACACTCTCGTCATGTTGCAAGGGCCCGGAAAATATTTGTATAGTACATAAAATCTTTTAATTCAGGACCGGTTAGTCTAGAATAGATTACTTCTAATATGCCATCAGTGGAGAGTAATCTCAAGGTTACTGTCAATCTGGGACTGAAATGTAAAAGCACTAATAATAGTGAGGCTTCAGCTTACCTGTGGATGTCTATGGAGGTCACCGCTGCAAAACTAAAATTTGACTTCTTTGCCTGTTTTTCACCTTCATTATTTCCAGTCCACATTACTAGAGCTGAATTGTAGCTCTATAGGGAAGTGCACGCAAGGGTTATTCCACAAATATTACTATAATAACCATAAGCACTATTGGCATGGGATATCCTTTTAGCAGCAAGTACTATTTGCCGTTTTACCAGCGACATAAGGCTGGATTTTCAATGCTGCCCTCGAAGTGCGTGTAAAGGAATTCTTTACATACATTTCCATGCCTGAGCGGCCTTGTTTATGTGACTGTGCACATGTTTAGTGAAGGAATTCCTTTCTGCATGTGCTGCAATAGCAAAATCCTAAGTGTAAGAATATGGAGAGCCCCTCACCATCCCTTTTTACAGTTTTGATATATTTGGTTTGTTTTGATGCCATTTTGCGTTTAACTCCCCTGTAAATCACAAATTCTAGCTTTACGCTCTGGACAATATTCTGTTGCAATTTGTAGAAATATCTGCTGGTAGTTCTGCAGAGTGCCACATGAAGGATTCCAGTGCTATCGGAGCGATAGATAAAACGGAGAGGTAGCGGCTTCCGCCCTACAGGGTTTACTGCTGTGTTTTACAGGCTCTATGGACTCTGCCACAGTAATGGGTTTTCTAATTATAAATAGATACACAGATATAGATACATAGATATAGATAGATAAAGATTCATAGATATGTAAACATAGGTAGATAGATAAAGGTAGGTCCATATATATTTGGACAGAGACAACATTTTTCTAATCTTTGTTCTGTACATTGCCACAATGGATTTTGAACAAAACAATTCAGATGCAGTTGAAGTTCGGCCTTTCAGCTTTAATTCGACAAAATGATTGCATAAAAATGTGAGGAACTAAAGCATTTTTTAAACTCAATCCCTTCATTTCAGGGGCTCCAAAGTATTTGGACAAATTAAATAATTATAAATAAAATGTTAATTTTTGATTCTTGGTTGAAACCCCTTTGTTGGCAATGCCTGCCTGTAGTCTTGAACTCATGGACATTACCAGACGCTGTGTTTTATATAAGCTATCCTTACAAGCTTTATTAAAAAATCTCATGATTCCCTTCCATTGCAAAGCTGGCTGCCTGCAGCCACCACTAGGGGGAGCTCAGTGCATTGGAAGCTGTAATGTTTTTTTTGCATTGAGCTCCCCTTAGTGGCAGCTGCATTAAAATGCAGTGTTTTGATATTGGGAAGAGAAGCAGCAGTTCAGTACCGGCTCACCCCGGGCCTGTAGCAGTTGCATGGTCTGCCTCCAATGCAGGTATGCCACTGCTAGATTCTGTATTATCAGCAAATGACACAGCTTACAATTCTGTTATGCCGGACCTGGCTAGGGCAAAGTCTTAGTTTCAGCGTTCACCCCACTATCCTCAAGTTAAACATGAGCTTCTGTTGTTCCCCAGCAATGACCCCATTAGTATCCACTTAGACACAGTGTCCAATTGATTACACAAATCCATAACTTGCATCCCCTCCAATCACAGGGTGTTCTGAAATTTGGACCCCCTGCAATCAGCTGTAATCTGTGGGGGAAACCTATAAACATTTATTTTCTCATTTCTCTGCATTACCACATTGTGATCGGCACGGAAAACATGTGACTGCTGCATCTCCTTGGCCGACCGCTGCTCCTCTGACCCAAACTGACTGTATGATAGTGATTTATGATACATATGTGATCGCGGGGCTATTGTACTGTACTCGTAACCAGATAGGAGCTGACTGCATCATAAATTACTAAAATACATAAAGTTCCAAAAGATGCAGCTAACACCATGGACCGTATTTCCTGGGCTGATCATGATTGTGTGAATCAGCCCTTATTGAAATCAAAGGGTTGTATATGCAGTGCAGGCACCTGGTAGGACCTCCATAGAGCGAAGACCCTCTTTGTTGTTGCTTTCGTGTAAAAGATGGTGGTCCAGTCTGTTGACTCAGAATTCCCTTACAGGGCCATTGAACATATGTTTTGTAAATCCCTAATATTTTTTATTAACCATGTATAGCCTGTCCACTGAGAATGTTAAAATGACTTTCCATTAGGTGTATAGATGTTGTTGGTAAAACGTGTTTTGCAGTTCTTTGATAGTAAAATGTGCTAAAACAAAAAAGTACATTAGTGAAGAGGTGCTAACGAGCAGGCGTGATCAATGACGGGCTGACGAGGTGGCGGTATCATGTACTAGTTACCTGGAAGCATCCCCCTAGAGGAACTGCAATTAAGCTGCCGCCTCACAACACATTTCAGCCACTTAATGCAAGGAAATAAACAGTTAATTGATATCCTTTAATCTGCTATTATCAATTAATGGTATCCCAGGCCTCCAGTTCACAGATTTTTATTTTTTTTGCCTCTCTAATTAAAACCCAAAAAGTTTAATGAAGCAGTCTGCAATATTTATGGTGTGGCTGGATTCCATGGACGGTACTGGAGCTTAGTAAACTGCTTTTACGGTGTATTAAAACATAGCGGAATGGCCTCATCTTTTATAGCAGTTGTCAGGAAAATATAGGCCAGCACTGTAAAATGTATTAGCCCAATACATTGTCTCCATTTTATTATGAGGAAGCTATGATGTACGGCCCTGTCACCGCAGATCTATTGTTGGAGGGTTTGCACTATTTTCTCTGCCCTGCCATTAATTTATAGCGGTAAACAATATGTAGCCCTCCAACTGCAGCAAAGCAGAATCTTTTAATGAGGTGGATGTTATTACCACAATAAATCAGTGCATTCATGTTATGTATAATTCAGAGTGTGTATTCCCACTGTAAGTTCTCTGAGTAAGCTGATAGTGTGTCATTGTCACAGCCCGGCTCTACCTTTTCACTCTACCGCTCCTTTTTATTTTATTTTTTATCCCGTTATCTGGAGGTTGGATTTTTGTGGGTTTTTTAGTTTTTCTTTATTCAGTTGAAGAATCTTCTGGCCGGCACGAGGAGCGGAACTATACCAATTACATCAGGAATCAATAGTGCAGGTTCTGTGGCAGCATCGATCTGTGCATGCTGCTGTTTTCACAAGAGGCAACAAAATCAGCCCTAATTGGTTTTAGTGGTATCTCCAAGAAGCGTAATTCTATAACCATTGATTAGAGGCGGGTGCGCAGCTCAAGAGCTCGGAGGCACACAGTCATTTGTTAAAATGCTGTGGGGAAAATTGCATTTTAGTATTTATTCTATTTCCCATTAACTCCCTGCTGTTCAGTCTGAGGGTTGCAGCATGTATCCTGTAATCAACCCATAGACAAGACCTCACACTGGACAGTGGTGGGTTACTCACTGAAATTGTAATCCCTTATAAGCATATTGGCTTGTATACTATATTACCGCTTTACATAAATATCTACTATAATGTAGGCCCTATTGAGCTGTCGTTGAAGAAAGCAAACATAAACATACCTTTCTTATATGGCACAATTAGAAGTAAAAAAAAAATTGTACTTGCCCTGTAAGACTATGTTCATATATATAATCAGTGAAAAGCTGCGGGCGTGCCTCCATTCACCTGCCAGAGGCCAACTGATTTATACTTTTGACTAGTATAGGCAAATATACAGCCAACGGTGTGGAATACTATATTCAAATAATAATAATGTACAATGTATGTGTTTTTTTGTATTTTTTATTTTTTTTTACACTGGAGGTATACTGTACTGTGCAAACATTTTAGGCAGGTGTGGAAAGAATTCTTACAAATATTGAAGTATTAAAGGGGTTGTTCGGGTTCAGAGCTGAATCCGGATTTAACCTCTTCTTCACTCATTTAGCATGTCTGATGCTGCCGCTTGCCCTGTTCTGCATAGCGCTGGTGACCTACCGAGATTTACATGAGTATGCTATTCTGAGTCTTCCGCCTAGCAGTGATCCCGGTAACATCACCGGCACAAATGGGAGGTCTATATCGCCACCCTAGGCTATTTTGTCGGCACTGGGCTCACTGCTAGGTGGAAGCCTCCGCCTAGAATAGTGAGGATGTAAACAAAACAGACCTTGCCCTGTGCCAAGAAATGCTCCGATGCTCGACTCAGACATGCTAAATGAGTGAAGATAAGGTTATAGAACCTCTTTAATAGTTTACTTTAAACTATTAACAAAATGCAAAGTGAATGAACAGGAGAAATCTAAATCAGATCAGTATTTGGTGAGACTGCCCTTTACCTTCAAAACAGCATCAATTCTTCAAAGTACACTTGCACACAAAAACATCTTGGAGAACTAACCACATATCTTCTGTGGATATAGGCTTGCTCATATCCTTCAGTCCCTTCATATAATCCCAGATAGATTTAATGATCTGTTTTACACTGAAGATAGTTCTTAATGACGTTGGCTGTATCTTTGGGTTTGTAGTCCTGCCTCTGACTAAATTTGGAACCAATCAGAAACACTTCTGTTTTTAAAAGCATTGTTACTTTGCTCCATTTTTCCACACCGCCGTAAAAAAAAAATCCACAGTATTGTATAATGGGAGCTTTTCCTGCATATATATATATATATCAAAGAAAGGCTGAAAATGTGTAGTAAGTGAAGCCTAATTCACAAGCCAGATCCAGCCACCATCTTTCTCCTCTGTAGAATACCTAGCTGGATTTGCTAGCCAGGAGCCTGGAACAGCGGAGTAAGAATCCCAATGACAAATCCTCTGTACTGTAGCATTATTAGACAGACTAGTCTTTTAGGGTGTCGGGAAATCTGGGTAACACATTATGTAGAGCAGTTATAGGGACTGCTAAATACTAATTCTACCTAAATAAATTCCCCTCCCTATTCTTAAATAGTGCCATAGCTAGGCAGATTTGATTTTCAGAGCTATCTGGAACTGTAATAGACTGCAGAATACTAAATCTACCAAAATAAATCCCCCTTGCCACTCCTAAATAGTGCCATAGCTTGGCAGATTTGCCTTTTAGGGTCCTGGGAAAGCTGGGCTACTTACATAATGGAAGGGTAACATTATATGGATAGTGTGTACAGATCCACAGGAATTGTATTCTAGCTTTCCCAAACTGATGGGTGTCAGATTTGCCTAGACAGTGAGAAATTCTTTCTGACTATATAGGCAAACTTGCTATTCAGGAACCTTGGAAATCTAGGTAGCACTTTCTGTGGTGTCAGTGCCCTGGTACAGATATGATTCTGTACTGTCTGCTTAAGATTGATTTGCCCCATGCCGAACCACATGCTTTTCACTCTTCAAAAAAATATGAAATAACCTGTTCATACCAGGTAATCATTAGTTATAGAATAGAGATCTTCCTTCAACTCTAATACTTCAAAATGCATGTTTTGGGTGTCGCAGTGCGAATCTGTGTCTCCATGATAACAGACAACAGGTTTTATGTAGTCTGATCCTGCGTTCATACTCCACCAAATGTAAGTAGATGTTAGTTTGAAGTTTAATTTCAAATATAAAAAGTGATGCATATTACTCAGACTGTTGGGTTCCCCTCCAATCCTGAAAATGAAGAAGCTTAAAGGACATCATGTAGTACATGACAATCCCTTTCTGACCAAGCTAGAACCAGCCCTGTACGTACCTCGCATGAATCCAGAGATCTCCATATTCATTGCTCCAATTGTCCTGCTACATTTATTTCAAGCTGGCAGCTCAGGGTGGATATGTCTTTTTGGCATTAGCTCATGGTGTGTGTCCTTTCTTGGCGGAGGCAGCGCGGGGTGTCTTTTCTGCTCAACTGCCACAGCTTCTCACAAAGGATAATGCTGGTGATAGCTGAATTTAAACTGAGCGTGTGTGACCACCTCAGTGAGGTGGATGGAGAAAAGGAAAAGAACAAACAGCAGGTGGCGCAATACAGAAACATTTTATTGAATAACTCAGAGGCTGTACTAAATGTTTAAATACATGGAGTTATAAAATGTATTTACATCCAGTTGCTGATTTGAAAAATGTAGAATATTTTTTGTGGGAGCAACCCCTTTAAGTGCTGGTTTAGGGCTGTGCATTCCTATCAACTCTGCAAATACAGCTTTTCAAAAATATAAATCCTGGAAATGGCCCCTGTTTCCGCTGCACAAATTGGCTCAATCGGTCTGGAAAGAGGCTAAATCGGTGTCCCAATTCACGGAGGTTATCTCCGATATACCCCTGTGGGTTAACCAATCGTTGTCGCATATGCAGGTGGTTATGGGGCGGACAAATGGCAATCAGCAGGGGTCAAAACCCTTGGAGATATTTATGATCAGGGAGTGTTAATGACGTTTGAGGCACTATCACAGAAATATAACATCCCCCGTACCCACTTCTTCTCATATTTACAACTCAGATCTGCCATACAGAGTAAATTACCGAACACTAGCAACACGATCTCTAAGTACCCACTCTTAGGACTCGTCAAAACCCAGGGCCCCAGAGTTCACACTTAGTACATGCAAAGGTCGGGTCCAATCCACTCACAGTAATATACTGATACTCTCACTTACAGAATCCATAACGGTTTTATTGGAATCGCAATTACAAGTATCACCAGCAGTCAATAACAAAATAATACAGCTTTTCATCATTCATCAGACATATCTCACACCAACTAGGCTATATAGAATTAGTAGGGCATCATCCATGGCATGTCCAAGGTGTGGGGACCTGGAGGCGGACTTCTGGCACATGATGCGGAGATGCAGCCCGATTGCTTCATTCTGAAAGGAGGTGACCGTCTTTCTTCCCAATTTGTTGCCAGTTCAGGTAGCTTGCACCCCTGAGGTTTGCCTAATAGGAATACCGAATGAAGTTAGCTGGGATCATTACATGACGACATTCTTGAGGGAGTCACTATTTATGGCACATAAATGTATTGCTCTGAGATGGTACAACCCCAATACATCGAACTTGTCCATGTGGAAATTGCAGATAAACCAGATCTTACGATATATAGTGTTGGTGTTTAAACACCGCTATAAACCTAAGAAATTTGACGAGGTCTGGGGCCTGTGGTGTGGGTCACCCCACACTCTGTACTCAACCTCGAGACTGCGGCAAGCTTTGTCATCGGCTCGAGGATCCATGGCTCAGTCGGTTTAGTGGGGCCACCTGAATGTATTGTATAACGCAACTTCAACCAAGAAATATGGAATTTGCAACAGTGCAGTGGGAGATTTAAGAAATTGATAACAAGGAATCCTTATTTTTGTTGTACTATGATATGTAACAGGAGTGTATGATGTTGATGTTATTTCTCTTCTGTTAGGGCTCATTCAGACGGCCGTATGCAAATCAGTTTTTTTGCGGATGCTGTCCCATTAACTTCTATGGGGTCCTTTTCTATTCCACGGTTCCGCAAAACAAATGAAACATGTCTATGGGTCTGCAAAAATACTGACTGCTATCCGTTTTCTTTTTACAGACATGCTGAAATGTCCGCAAAAAAAAATCTGCATTTTTGTGGACAGCATACAGCCATCTGAATGAGCCCTTAATAAAAAAATATATTTTCCAGGAAAGTTATTTGGTGATTATTTTTTTTTCCTGTATTGTATTAATCAAGCAGGACATGTATGTGGGTTATTCTGTACCATTTTGTAAAGAATTTCCCCAGTGACTAGCTTCTCTTGTGTCAGTGCTGCAGGTGAAGGGGCAGCTAGTTCAGAACTTCAGTGCCATGTCTATGTATGCAAACAGCAGCATAAATCTCAGTACCTTTGGACTATCAACTTGATTTGGAGTGAAGGTTATGGAGATTGACTACAAAACCACTTTTCGTCTAAAAGCGTTTTCCTGTATGAGTTCTGCTTATCCCTTTTCTCTTTTTTGGATATGTATTACTTTTACTTAACCAACTCAAAACCGGCACATTCTTGTACCTAAACCCGTATTTCCCATGTAGTAACTCAATCCTCAACCTTACATAACATCCCCTCAGGGGATTAATTATATTTAGTTTTTTTTTGTGGATTTTAGTAGTACTGTCACTTTATGGGGTTCACTTGTCTTGCTGATGTCTCCAGGGAGCCGTCTCAGCGGTCTTGTCACTCCTTTGTCACTATGTATGTAATTGCAAGAGGGTCAAGCTGCAGTTTTAAAGCCATGTTAGGACTCGTCATTAAACAATCTGGTATTGTTTCTGCCTAAATGTAGCATTCATTTTGTAATACAAGTCCTCCTCATATCTTTCAGCCGGTTGGAGCCCTGAATCCCAAGCGAGCAGCCTTCTTTGCAGAGCGCTATGAGTCCTGGGAGGATGAACAAGTTCCAAAATTTCACTATGGCACACATTACTCTACGGCAAGCTTTGTACTCAGCTGGCTTTTAAGAATGGTAAGTCATCTCCTGGGATCATATTCAACAACTGCTTTGATCCACCAGCGCCTCATGCTCAAAGGACAGGAGACACGTCAGGGCAGCATATTACAGCGTCGGGTCCATACTCCTAGTAGCCAAAATGGCACTAAAATGTAGTCCAGCAGGCTATAAAAGAATACAGCAGGCATATGGTATGAGTCAGGTGTACTCATGAGAAATGAGGAGACCATTTCCCCAGCCTTCATTACAGTAATTGACAGACTTCTCCTATATGCAAAAACCTGAAGCGCATGGGTGGCCGTCCACATGACTGGACCCAAACTATCTGTAGGTATGTACTTTCAGCTCTCCTAGTAGCCATATGGCACAGTATTTCTTTTTGTGCCATTTTGGCTACAAGTATTGTGGACCAGTAGCTGTAATATGCTGGCATTACATGGGGCATACTAAGCTGGCAGATTACTATGAAAAGACAATGAACACGGAATACAATGTAATTGATTTTGCTGTCTAGTAAAATTCTTGAGCTAATAGTTAGAGAATTTGAGCCCCAAGGTAAACAAGAAACCATAAATAATTAAAGGGATGTATCAGCCCTTTCTGTAAAAACAGCTGCCTGGTACGGTTGATCCTGCTGATTTAAAACAAGACTTGGATGATGAAAATCTGTTGAGGTGTTCTAGTGAAGTTAGGGCTTTAGTGCATCGGGCAGGCAGGCCTAGTCTCTGTGCACCTCTGCTTTTCACTCTATCCACTTGACTAGCAAGACCAGGCGTCAGCATCCTCTTGCCCTGCCCTGTAATGGTGCGCTGGGACCACAGTTTCGCCACATGCGGAGTAAGCATCTGTCCAGCTAAAACAAATCTACTGCGCACACGCTGAGCTTGTGGCACGTGGCAACAATGCACCGTTACAGAGCCAAGCAAGAGGACACTAAGAGGACACTGATGCCTGGTCCTGTCAGACAAGAGGAGGCAATGTGGAAAGTAGAGCCGAGGCACTGATTTTCACTGTACAGGAATTGCTTTTATCAGCATCCACCCTTCAAAGTATGGCTGGTTTAATAGGGTTGATCCTGCTGATAGGTCTTCTTTAATGAATCCCATATTAAGACCATTTGAATTTGAATAGTTTCCACTAAGTTAATTAATGGCTGTCTCATAAAGATAACTCTTTAAAACCTGGGAAAGCCACCATTTCTTCACGACATACTGGACGTTTATTTGACTGGCTCTCCATGAACCGGTCAGTATGGATGTGGTAAGCCAATCAGAGTGGTTGTCTGTTCAGGCAAAATGATGGCGGTTTCCAAGCCCAGGACCCCCTCTCTGACGTATTTGTACCCTTGCAGGATATATGGACATGAGGGTTTTGTTGGGACATATGTTTTAGGAGTGAGTAGCTACAATATTTTAATATTATTTTTTTGCCGGATTTTTCATATTTGTATTTAAAGATAATAAGCATTTCAATCTTTCTTTATTTTTTTGTCCTTTTGTAAACTGTACCTGTTTGTTGTGCCGCGGCATTGTCCTTTAGGCACCTCATCTCAGGGTCTTTGTTCCTCTGTATCTGTTGCTTAAGCTCTTTATTTGCATTGCTGTAAAGCCGGTGTAATTTATCTGTTCCTAATAATGCTAAGCATCCGTATTACGGCTCCTCGGTAATGCGTTGGTGGATGGTGGATTAATCAGGAATTGTGTTTATTGATAGCATGTTGGTTTACAATAATGTATGTTTCTGTTAAAGCTAAGAGATAATTCATCTAGAAGAAAGTAATTTCTTCGGGAGAGCATTAGCAGCATACCATTAATTAAAGCTTGTTAGAATGGTACAAGCAGACATAAATCCTTAATATAATTTATGGGGCCTTGCTAATTTTAGGCAATTATCTACTAATATGGGCTTAAGTGTTCTTTAACTAAGAAGAGGCTTTTAAATCCTTTAAACATTTTTTACTGTATGTAGAAAATCAAACGAAGGAAAATCCCAATAGTTTTTTTTTTTCTCTAATAAATTTTAAATAAATGCCGCGACAATTGAACTTACCGATATATTCTGTTCTGGCCAATCGCAGCACACAGCTCATAGACTGGCTATGAGCTGTGCGCTGCGATTGGCCAGTGCTGCAGCAAGGGACACGCCTCCTACAAAAAATCAGTCCAGTACAACAGACGGAGCTGAGACACCGGAGCCTATACCGGGCGAACAGAGCGGCGCCCAGGCATACTAGTAAGTGCAGGGGGACCCCTGGGCGCCGCTCTGCCCACAGATAGTTAGTTTTTAGCTTGTATACGAGTGAAAGGTCCTCTTTAAGTACAGCTCCTCAGTGTTTTATGAAGTGTGTATTTCTCAAAGTATGGCCACTTTTTGTCTGCATGCATCCTGGATACACAAGAAAAGGCAGTTCAGCTTCAAAAGTAGCTGTTTCGTCACAACAGGGATTCATCTCCATACAGCAGATAGGGCATACGTCTGATAGGCGAAGGTCCAACCGTTGGGGCCCTCATTGATCATGAGAATAGGGGCCTATTCTCTCCTGTTTGAATGGAGCTCTATTGGGCTGCCAGAGATAGCTGAGCACTTGTACTTTGCTATGTCTGGCAGACCCATAGAGTTGAATAGAGAGACATGCATGCATGTCTGCTACTCCATTCAATCAGGGAGTACAGGCCTACATTCTTGTGATTGTCGGGGGCCCCAGTGGTCAGATCCTGCCAGTTACACTCTTATCGTCTATCCTGTGAAGTGGCTGTTCCTCGTTCTGACTCTTTGATTCCCACTGTGAACTTTGGGCTGTTTACTCGATCTCTCATATGCTGCCTGCCCTGACCTTGGCTTGTTTACTGCCTACAGTTTTGGCTGTTCGCTCTGTGCACCAGTGTCTTTTGACCCCCATGGGTCAGCAGCTTCCAAACTGAGACTACAATAGGTGGTAGCAACCTGTTGGTTTCCCTGCAGCAGAGTCCAGATCCCTGTGCAGGGGTTATAGGGTGAAGACCAGTGCTCTGCCAGGGTAGTGCTCTTAGGAGTAGCCCTAAGTCAAATCAGTTCAGTGGCACAGCAGATCCACATCCACTTGCAAATGGGTGTTGGAATGGGAGGGTAATGAATTTTCGACTATATCAGTATGTGGCTAAATACTAAAAGCATGAACGGTTAGGGGATGATTAGAAAGCTGTTAGGACCCCCATATAGATAAGATAGCTGAACCTCTTGATGGCATAATAAATCCATTAAATGTTTTTTATGCAGACTAGTAATTTAATACCATATTGAAATTGTGTAGTAACCATGGGGGACATTTTTCAAACTGGTGTAAAGTAGAACTGGTTTAGTTGCCTATAGCAGCCAACCAGATTTCACCTTTCATTTTGGACAGCTTCTTTGGAAAATAAAAGGTGGAATCTGATTGATTGCTATGGGAACTAAGCCAGTTCTACTTTACACCGGTTTGATAAATGACACTCCCATGTCTCTATTTAGTTTTTGAAGTTGATCACGCTCATCTTTACGTTTCCGTAACATAGTAATATTTTTTTTTCTAGGAGCCCTTTACCACTTTTTTCCTCAATTTCCAAGGTGGGAAATTTGATCACGCTGACAGAACATTTTCTTCCGTTTCAAGGGCGTGGCGTAATTCGCAACGTGACACGTCAGACATCAAGGTAAAATTCTTTATTGATGCTTTTTAATGTTTATTTTTTTTGTATTGGATTTTGTATGTTTTTTACAGGTGAACAATGTATCCCCTGCTTCTCTTGTGTAAATACTGGTGCTGTATATCCATACCAATCACTAGTTGCAAAGGATAAAATCACAACCTGCTCTTTCTTTATACCTTAAAACTTAGTATAATCAGACAGCACTCCAGATGATATGATGAAGTAATTTGTGAGTTTTATTAAGCAGGACATGATGCACAACAAATTTTGGCAACATTTCGGGCTAAACAGTAGCCTTTCATCAAGCTAAGTTATGCCCACGTTGAAAGAACGCCGGCGCCCACAACAGCCAGATTGTGGTTAAGTGTTGTGATCACCCCGAGGTTGTACAGCCTCTCTTTATACCTGGGGTCCACAGGGTCCGTTGCCACATTAGCAACACTAGCAAAGTGATACTTACACTAGACAAAGGGTGTTTTCAGTAGCGGGCAAGGATACACATGGCACCATCATATTTTGACATCATACACTCTACCACTAATAGACAAACTTAATCTGTGGTAGGTAGTTTTTACAATATTTCAAAATAATAAAAAGAATATAACTTTTATGTAGGAAACTGCATTATTCAGAGTATAAAGAAAAGTTTCATCACTTGGACCTGCTTACACAGAAAAAGTAGTAAGATAAAACCTTTAAAGGTTTTGGCCACTTTCTGGTTTTTGTTGACCAATGTGTTTGTAAAATGATTGCATGGCACTTACTAATATAGCCTTTGTTAAAATTCTGCCCTATTTTCTATATTTCATAAGGTATTTCCCTTTGTTTACAAAGTCTTGTGCTGTCACACAGAGGTCTTGTCCAGGTGGCTACTGATGGATGGTCATGTGACCAGGCAAATCACCTCTTCCATTCAAAATCATTGCACCTGCACTAAACTTCCAACAGAACAAGTACAGATGGCAGGTGCAGTGTAGTTGAATGAAGGAGGCATCACATGAAGGCGATTTGCCTGGTAACATGACCCTCCATCAGCAGCCATTTTATGGACAGGACAAAAGACTTGACCAACAAGGAGGCATACCGTATGAAATGTAATGTTCAAAATGGTACATCATTTCAGCATAGGCTATATTAGTAAGTGCAGTATAATGATCTCACAAACACACTAGTCAACGCTATGCAGAAAGTGGCCAGCACAGATTTTCCAGTGTCCTTTTACTTACATCCCAGCACATTGACTGGGTGTGACGTTATATCTTGATTCTACAGTTGTGGCCAAAAGTTTTGAGAATTACATAAATATTGGAAATTTGAAAAGTTGCTGCTTATGTTTTTATAATAGCAATTTGCATTTACTCCAGAATGTTATGAAGAGTGATCAGATGAATTGCATAGTCCTTCTTTGCCATAAAAATTAACTTCATCCCAAAAAACGTGATAACTAAGTGGCCCGGGGACCAAAACGTTGACATTTTTGGTCCATGGCCTGGAAACTCCCCAGATCTTAATCCCATTGAGAACTTGTGGTCAATCCTCAAGAGGCGGGTGGACAAACAAAAACCCACTAATTCTGACAAACTCCAAGAAGTGATTATGAAAGAATGGGTTGCTATCAGTCAGGAATTGGCCCAGAAGTTGAGAGCATGCCCAGTCGCATTGCAGAGGTCCTGAAAAAGAAGGACCAACACTGCAAATACTGACTTTGCATAAATGTCATGTAATTGTCGATAAAAGCCTTTGAAACGTATGAAGTGCGTGTAATTATATTTCACTACATCACAGAAACAACTGAAACAAAGATCTAAAAGCAGTTTAGCAGCAAACTTTGTGAAAACTAATATTTGTGTCATTCTCAAAACTTTTGGCCACGACTGTACATATCCTTGAAAATGTCCAAACCAAGCTATACTTTGTAAACGGTATATAGGGGGTAAAGAGGTAGTTGTACCTTGTGCCTGATGACAATCAAGGGCACTATTGCTACTCAAGAAGGCATGAGTATTCAAAATTGCACATTATATAAGGGGGCTTATATATTTACTTTGTAAGTAATGAGTAAACTTGAAGTATCATTACCATACAGTTAAACAGATGACCAACAAAATCTGTTGACCTAAGCTTAAAGGAGTAGTCCAGCTTTCTTTTCCACTTTTCCCCCAGCCAGAGGTACCTGTGGAATAATCCATACTCACCTGTTCCCCACCATTCCATTCTGGCTCTCTTAACTGGTCTCCTGGTTCCTGTCTGTCAACTTCCGCATGGACGAGGTCATGTACACTGCTGCTACAGCTAGTGACTGGCTTCAGCGGTGACGAGTTCCCAAGTGCACATGATCCAGCAGTGACGCACATCACCCCATCCATGCAGAAGTTGACAGACGGGGTCTAGAAGACAAGTGACAAGAGACAGGTACATGGAATGTAGCAGGTGGGTATTTCTCCATGGGTACACCTGACTGGGGGTCGAATTACGAATTAAAAAAATGTGAACCCCTTTTAAGGAATACCTTTTTTTAGGTATTCCCCCAACTTGAACTATGTATATATTTAATAAAATCAATGCCATGGTTTAGTTCACTGGGTTTATATGTCTGTGTACATCTTTTCTAAACTGAGAACCATTTTCTGGCCTTGCTGCTGTTCACTGCTGGACCCCATTGTCTATTTCTGACTATTTTTGACTTTCGGGCAGACAAAAACTGTTCCATGCAACGATTTTTGTTCTGCTGAAAACCGGCAATTATGCCAGAAAGCAGATCCCATTATAGTCAATAGGGTCTGGTGGTGAATGGCAGTATCCGGCAAGGATGAATCCGGTGAACTCTGGCAGGCTGTTCTCTGTGCCAAATCAGTTAAACTGAGGTGTGACCGTACCCTTAAGGTGGTTACAAAATGAAGTTGATCATTATACCAATTAATTTAGATCACCATGGCCTCTGTAGAAGCACCCTGGGTAATGATCTGTTTCTCATTGGGGCAGTGAAATGCTGCACTACTATTATCGGCAGCATCATACCTCAAGTAGATCATCTTACTTTCCCTTAATTAGTGTTTTAGTATACAAAGCCTTGCAGCATTCTCAAAATGATTGGGGTGATAACTTAATCCCTAATTGAGGCAAGCTTGGTTTAGCATTGACTGCACCGCAGAGATGTACTTATGACTTGTACTTATGACCTGCCAAATACTCGGAGAACCCAAAAAGGCTTCACTCTGAGCCCTAATGCCATGGTTAGTTAAGGTAGAATTTAGTTTCACATTTCTGTATTTAAGCTGATTATGATCTATATTGTGATTTCACGTAGAGCAGATAACAGATTAGAGATTCCTCCAGGATTATCCAAGTTATGCAAAACGTCTTACAAATGGCACGGTCAACAATATAAAAAGTCAATCAGCATTTATTTCATGTTAAAAATTTCAGGAGGGGTTTGTTGGAATGATTGTTTGTTCATACCCTTCCTCTCATACATTGGGAGATGTGCTGGTGACAGACTATCATTTATTTTTTTTACCACAAAAAAATGCTATCAATGACTAAGGAGTATTTGCTTGGCATCTCATCCTGGGCATTTTTTCACAGGACAACAATCGGAAACAAACCTTTGTACGAAAGTGTCCATTTAGGGCCTTATTGGGCTTTTTTGGGATGCTTTTAAGGTTTAGCTTTTTTAGTGTTTTTTTTTTAGTCTATATACCCCAGTTTGAACACAGAAACTGTAATTGTCTGTCTTGTGAGGCAATTTTTTTATTTTATTTTTTTTTACAATTTTCAAGGCTATTTTTTAAAGAGGACCTTTCACCACAGTAAAAAATCTAAATGAAGCATACAGACATGGAGAGCGTCACCCAGGGATCTCCCTGCACTTACTATTATCCCTGGGCGCCGCTCCGTTCTCCCGTTTATAGCCTCCGGTATCTTCATATGTTCGGCTCAACTGGGTGGAGCCTGCTGGTGTCTCCTTCTCCCAGGCTGTAGCGCTGGCCAATCACAGCGCTCAGCTCATAGCCTGAGAGAAAAAAAAACTCTCAGGCTATGAGCTGAGCGCCGTGATTCGCCAGCGCTACAGCCTGGGAGAAGGAGACGCCGACAGGCTCCACCCAGTTGAGCCGAACATATGAAGATACCGGGGCCTATACCGGGAGAACTGAGCGGCGCCCAGGCATAATAGTACATGCAGGGAGATCCCTGGGCGCCGCTCTCCATGTCTGTACGCTTAGTTTAGATTTTTTATTGTAGTGAAAGGTCCTCTTTAAGCATACCAAAAACAAAACATTCATGCAGTAGCAAACATTATTATTGATTATTGAAGCAGGGTAAACCAAAATTTCCATTAAAGAGACTGTCTGGTTTCAGGATGAAGCTGCTATGAAAAACAGGAAGTTCTTAGCTGCCAGATCCCCCGCCACAGTTTTTTTTTTTTGTTTGTTTTTGTTTCCAGGTGAGCTCTATTTATCCGGCTGCAGTGGTGATGTCATATCACCAACATGTGACCCCAGCAACGAATCACTGTCCTCAGTGGTGCATCTGAAGATGCCAGTGATGGGCTGCAGCAGTGACGTGTTGTCAATGTGATGTCACTGCTGCAGCTCTGTAAATAGAGCTCAGCCGGGAGAATTGGAGCAGCGATGAAGGCTCCAGCAGATAAGTACTTGATGCCTGAAACTGGACAACCCCTTTATTGGAGTTATCCATTGAACGATTTCTGAAAATTATGAACAAATTTAGCAGGAAAAAAATCCCCACCAAATAAAATTCAATCATTATGAAACTGCTCCAATTACAGATACTTATTCTATGGTGTATGGTTTTGTCACATAAAATGGTAAGTATACATATCTTGGTGAAAAATGGATTTTAACACAATGTTTGTAAAATAGCATTTTGAAATAAAGACTTCTAAGACCCAATGCAAAACTGTATCCTGCTCCCCACCTACCATGTGTCATATTCTAATACGGACGTTATATAATCTGAAAAAAATTGCAGTAAAAAAATTTAAAACTACCATTTGGAATCAGCATCGCTGGAGAAGTAAAAAAAAAAAAGTCAGAGTTCAACCACCTTAGATAAAAATTTAATTTTAGACTTCACTACGTCAACATTTAGAATACTCTGTAGCAACCCCTATAGCTACAACCGTGTCAGTGGACCTTAAAAGTGGATGTTCTTACTGCATTTTCCACTTTATTTTCTGGACCCTATTGTTTTGCTCGTATGAGATTACAAATGTTACAAGCAGAGTCTTGATTTTTTTTATTAAATTGTTTGCATTATTCCTGTAGGAGCTTATTCCTGAATTCTACTACTTGCCGGAGATGTTTGTGAACTCAAATGATTACAATCTTGGAGTGATGGATGATGGTACAGTAGTATCTGATGTGGAGATTCCACCATGGGCCAAAACTCCGGAAGGGTTTGTTCGTATAAACAGATTGGTAAGCACATCAAAGACCTGCTGTACTGATGCTACTAAAAAGAAGAGTAGAAAAAAAGAAAAACCGACTATTTCACCGCTTCTTATTCCAGGACCAGTGCATGACTGTGAATTGCATCACATCTCCCTGTAAATCAGGGTATTGTGTTCTGTCTACAGTCATGACCTTAGGGTGTTGTCAGTACTACTTATGCCACAAATGGGGTTGTAAGTGAAATGTTCCTGTGTTAGGCCTCATGCACACGACCGTTCGTTTTTTTGCTGTCCGCAAAAAAAGGAAGCCGCCCGTGTTGCCTTCTGCAATTTGCGGAACGGACACCAGCAATATAAATGCGGACAAGAATAGGACATGTTATTTTTTTTAGCTGGGCCACGGATGCGGACAGCACACGGAGTGCTGTCCGCATCTTTTGCGACCCCATTGAAGTGAATGGGTCCACATCCAAGCTGCTTGGATGCAGACCCAAACAACGGTTGTGTGCATGAGGCCTTAATCTCAAGATACCCATACACGTCAAAGATTTCAGCCGAAATGGACAATTTTTACCTTTTTTGTTTACAATCATTGAGAAATTATCACCACTCTGTCCTCCGTGCAGCTCACAAAATTCCCTATCGGTGTGTTTTGGTGTGTACGAGGAAACCAGAATACCAGGTGGAAACCCATGGAGAGAACATATGAACTCCAGGCAGTTGTTTTTTTTGGTCAGATCTGAACCCCGGACCCCAAATGCTGGAAAGCTACAGTGCTAACGGCAGAGCCACCGTGGTGCCCATTTGTGTGTGCATGTGAACACTTTTTAGTGATGGTGGACAGCAGATTATTGTTGGTCAAAAATTTGGTTGGGTTTTTATAGGCTATGTCAGCTGAATGCAGCAGATCATTGCCACTTAGTGCAAACCCATTGGGGGGAAGTCTCAATCTCCTGTGCGCCAGAGTGACATGCGCCTTCTTTATTAAACGTCAGATGCCTCTTAATAAATTAGCCGCATCTCTGGAAACTGGTGTAGACTTCCGCTATAACTGCCAGTTTCTGGTCTAGGTTATAGTATATCCAGCTGGTCATATGAAGCCCCCCACGAAGTCCCACCTCTTTTGTAGCCACTTTACAAAAGTGATGAGAAGCTCAAAAGTCGCAAATTGTGATGCAAGTATGGCTTGCACCATAATGTGCAGCTTTTTTTACACCACAGTAGCGGCGTAAACATTGTAGTAAATGCCCCTCAATGGGTTTTTACCTTGTTCTTTCTTTTCTTTTTTTTAAATAGTTGTTCTCTGATATGCCAGTGTAGCCTGGCATATTATTGGTTAGATTGTTTCAGACAATACTTATATGGCCATTTAGTGTAGGGAGACCATACTATCGATAAAATAACAGGTTTTCACATATGATTTTTGAATTAACGCACTACACAGTCATTTGGGAAGTGCAGTGGCAAAGTGTTATTTCACATTGGACAGAAGCGGTGACACTGGCTAAATGGTGAACTCAGTATGTGTTCGCTCAGCTACTAGATGAAGTACATGACAATTAGTGATAAGGACACATTATGGACACTGTGAGATCAGTCCTGACAGTGAATATCACAGAAGCACTCATCGTGCGCATCAGCATCCCAGTGCTATGAAATATCATAGAACCCCTTTGCTGTGAAAGGAGTGATTGACGTATCCCTATGCAGCTACATTTCCACACGGCAGCAAATCGCCTCTTTCAGAGGATAATTAAAAAGTCTGCCGCTGAGAAGGCGCGCGGATTGTGTACAAACAGGGTAATCGAAAAATAGCATTCGGTGGAAGAAGTGATACTGGAAGAGAAGGGAGCCGACTGCCAAGCAAATTGATTCGTTCTAGACTGTTTAAAACCTTACATGCCTCTTAAAGAGATTTTGTGTCTGTGGTTATCCAAACCGAGATGACGTTTTCCGATGACTTCCCAGTTTACTCCTTCCAGCCCGCAGATTATATGCAATGATTATAGCTCCTGAAAAGCACACCGCTTTGATCTGTGACCTTTTGGTGGTGCTAATCGGGTTCCCAATATCATTATACCTCACTCATTAATCATATTTCCTGCAGCCGTCAGGCAGCCAGACAGACACGGCCCCTGTTTTCAGACCTGGGTTGGCAAGTTAGTGTTTTTTTGCAGATTATTCTAGTGCTATACTTGGGCTTCTAACAAGGCAGCACCACATCAAGCTACATGCGACAATTAAAGTCAGATGGCCCTCAGGTTGAGCAGGCAAATAATGTTGCAGCTGTCTGTCTTCCTGAAGCTAAGCAGCCCCGATACAGGCGATTCACAGTGCGGGGCATCTCCTTAATTAAATGACCTGTCTGTATGGAGAGGATTTTCATAGATTTACTTGTTTCATTTTAATGGCCACGTCTTTTCCTGTACGTAATCTGAAAAAGGAATTATCAAGACCCCCCAGTGGTTCCCTAAAACAATGGATGATAAGCAACCGCCACATACTTCATGTGCTGTATATGCATAAGATATATTTGTTAGTATCACCACTCTTGCTTTTTTTGGTGCCACTGTTAAAGGGATAATTTCAATATAAAAATGGGTTGGATTGGAGTAAAATAACAATTAGAGGTAGTACTTACCTTACTGATCCCCCACCGCTGCTGTTCCAGCTCTGCCCCTCTCTACTTCCTGTTCTGAGGCGAGTGACTACTGTGTCCACTGATTGGCCAAGCAGCCAGACCAAGCTATTTATGGCATGTCGAACCCAAGAACAAGAAGTGGAGAGGGGCTGGGATCAGGGCAGTGGCCTAACAGAGGATCTGTAAGGTAAATACTGGTTGATTGTTATTTGACCCCTCTGCAAACCCATTTTCAATTTAAAAAAAATAATTGTGCCCCTAGTTTACCCCTTTAAGCAAAATAACAGTTACTTGACTGAATGCACTGCAATACCAAGAGAGTACATCTGATAACAGAGAAACCTACTTTGAACAGTACACAACTTAAATTAGGAATGTTTAAAACACTGCACCGCTGCAGCAGTCACGTGTGGTTGACCTGAACCTTCACCACTGCAGCCAGGTGAATAGAGCCCTGCTGGAATAACTGGAGCAGCAGCGCAGGATCTGTCATGTAAGTGCTTACTAGTTCTTAAAGAGGACCTTTTACCTGAAAAAACATTGTGAACTAAGTATCATGACATATACTGCGGCGCCCAGGGATCTCACTGCACTTACTATTATCCCTGGGCGCCGCTCCGTTCTCCCGTTATGTCATCCGGTATGTTCGGGGACTTGGTTATAGTAGGCGGAGACTTAGGACTCTTGGTTATAGTAGGCGAAGTCTGCCCTTGTTCTGCTGGGCGTCTCATCCTCCTAGGCTGTAGCGCTGGCCAATCGCAGCGCAGAGCTCACAGCCCGGGAGGTTTTTTTTCTCCCAGGCTGTGAGCTGTGCGCTGCGATTGGCCAGCGCTACAGCCTAGGAGGAGGAGACGCCCAGCAGAACAAGGGCAGTCTCCTCATACTATAACCAAGTCCCCGAACATACCGGAGGACATAATGGGAGAGCGGAGCGGCGCCCAGGGATAATAGTAAGTGCAGTGAGATCCCTGGGCGCAGCTGTATATGTCAGGATACTTAGTTCACAATGTTTTTCCAGGTGAAAGGTCCTCTTTAATTGCAGGCGAATACCGAGGGGTGTCTCCTTGTTTCCTTTAACAACTTGCTGCTTCTCAAGATTGGGCACTTTATACTGTGTGGTACCTGCCTGTTGTCTATTAGTTTATTTGCTCTTAAATATGTTTTGATGTTGTGTTGCCCTTAAGGGTGTATTAGACTGCAAGATGATCACTAACGAGTGTTCCTGAACATATGAACATAACTGCATTGCCAGGTTTCACCATAGATTACAGCTGATGTCTGGGGGCTCCAACAGGGGGGAATTTTTGAGCTTATTGTCAGCGAAACTTTATAACCAGTAGAAAACTACTTTAACCCCTTAAGGACCTTGCCATTTTTCACCTTAAGGACCAGGCCATTTTTTGCAAATCTGACGTGTCACTTTACGTGGTAATAACTTTAAAGCGCTTTTACTTATCCAGGCCATTCTGAGATTGTTTTCTCGTCACATATTGTACATCATGACAGTTGTAAAATTGAGTCCAAAAATTTCATTTTTATTTCTAAAAAAATAACATTTACCAAAAATTTTGAAAAATTAGCAAATTTTTATTTCTCTACTTTTATAATAACAATTGGAGTTATTACTATCTATTACTTTACATTCCCCATATGTCTACTACATGTTTGGGTCATTTTGTGAATGTAATTTTATTTTTTGGGGATGTTAGAAGCTTAGAACGTAATCTTCTTAGAACGAAAATTTACAAAACCCACTTTTTAAGTACCAGTTCAGGTCTGAAGTCACTTTGTGAGGCTTACATAATAGAAACCACCCATAAATGACCCCATTTTAGAAACTACACCCCTTAAGGTATTCAAAACTGATTTTACAAACTTTGTTAACCCTTTAGGTGTTCCACAAGAATTAATGGAAAATGGAATTTCAGAATTTCATTTTTTTGCCAGATTTTCCATTGTAATCCATTTTTCTGCTAACAAAACAAGGGTTAACAGGCAAACAAAACTCAGTATTTATTGCTCTGATTCTGTAGTTTACAGAAACACCTCATATGTGGTCGTAAACTGCTGTATGGGCACACGTCAGGGCGCAGAAGGAAAGGAACGCCATATGGTTTTTGGAGGGCTGATTTCTCTAGGATAATTTTAAGCTGCCATGTCACATTTGAAATGTAGGTCACAGACAAATCTAATTTCCCCTCGAGAACAGGGAAACAGAAAAAGAGAGAGAGAGCGCACAATAGTGTAATGTGTTCAACCGGATAAGGATATCAAAGTGATAAATATCCAAACTCACCTTATGGAGTTGTGCTCCGGCAGGCACAACTCTACTGTAAACTTAATGAAAATAAGACCTTTAGACCAGGACTGCAGCCGCAGATTTTGTAGTCTCTTGGATGGGATGTCCAGTCCCCCAAAAGAAATTCGTGGTAGAGAAAAGAGGTTCTGCGTCGGCGCGAAATCACTAGTGGAAGCGGTCTTATAAATGTATTCTTCTTTTAATCAAATTAAAATGATTAAAAGAATACATTTATAAGACCGCTTCCACTAGTCATTTCGCGCCGACGCAGAACCTCTTTTCTCTGTCACATTTGAAGACCCCCTGATGCACCCCTAGAGTAGAAACTCCAAAAAGTGACCCCATTTTAGAAACTACACATCTCAAGGTATTAAAAACTGATTTTACAAATGTTGTTAACCCTTTAGGTGATCCACAAGAATTAATGGAAAATGGAGATGAAATTTCCGAATTTCACTTTTTTGGCATTTTTTTAAATTTTTTTATCCATTTGTCCAGTAATACAGCAAGGGTTAACAGCCAAACAAAACTCAATATTTATTGCCCTGATTCAGTAGTTTACAGAAACACCCCATATGTGGTTCTTAACTGCTGTACGGGCACATGGCAGGGCGCAGAAGGAAAGGAATGCCATATGGTTTTTGGAGGGCAGATTTCACTGGGATAATTTTAAGCTGGCATGTCACATTCGAAGACACCCTGATGCACCCCTAGAGTATAAACTCCAAAAAGAGAACCCATTTTGGAAACTACGGGATAAGGTGGCAGTTTTGTTGGTACTATTTTAGGGTACATAAGAATTTGGTTGCTCTATATTACACTTTTTGTGAGGCAAGGTAACAAAAAAAATTGCTGTCTTGTCAGTTTTTATTTTTTATTTACAGTGTTCATCTGACAGGTTAGATCGTGTGGTATTTTTATAGAGCAGGTTGTTACGAACGCGACAATATAAAATATCAAAAATTATCCATATTCCGAAAGCCATAGTTTTTTAAAAATTTTGGGGCGAACGTCTTATGTACGGGCTCATTTTTTTCAGTAACATAGTACATAAGGCCGAAAAAAGACATTTGTTCATCCAGTTCGGCCTGTCATCCTGCAAGTTGATCCAGAGGAAGGCAAAAAAAAAATATATGAAGGTAGACGCCAATTTTCCCCACTTTAGTGCCGACTCCAATCAGGCAATTAAAATAACTCCCTGGATCAACGACCCCTCTCTAGTAGCTATAGCCTGAATTAATATTACGCTCCAGAAATACATCCAGGCCCCTCTTGAATTCCTTTATTGTACTTACCATCACCACCTCCTCAGACAGAGAGTTCCATAGTCTCCCTGCTCTTGCCGTAAAGAATCCTCTTCTATGTTTGTGTACAAACCTTTTTTCCTCCAGACGTAGAGGATGTCCCTTAGCGATTTGTAAAGTGGTAGGACTATGTTCTTATCACGGGCATCTATGCCCCTTTTGATGCATCCCATTATCTTATTGGCCTTGGCAGCAGCTGCCTGACACTGGTTTTTACAGCTTAGTTTGCTGTTTATTAAAATTCCTAGATCCTTTTCCATGTCAGGGTTACCGAGTGTTTTACCATTTAGTATGTACGGGTGACTTGCATTATTCCTTCCCATGTGCATAACTTTACATTTGTCAGTGTTAAACCTCATCTGCCACTTATCTGTCCAAGCCTCCAATCTATCCAGATCCCTCTGTAGTAGTATACTGTCCTCTTGGGTGTTAATTACTTTACACAGTTTAGTGTCATCTGCGAAAAATTGACACTTTACTATGCAAGCCTTCCACAAGATCATTAATAAATATATTGAAGAGAATAGGGCCCAATACTGACCCCAGAGGTACCCCACTAGTGACAGTGACCTAATCTGAGTGTGTACCGTTAATAACCACCCTCTGTTTTCTATCACTCAGCCAGTTACTTACCCACATACAGGCGTTTTCTCCCGTATGAGATGACTGTTTGATTACTACTATTTTAGCGTGCATTTGACTTTGTGATCTCTTGGTATTACACTTTTTGTGATGTAAGGTGACAAAAAATGGCTTTTTGACACACTTTTTTATTTTAATTTTATTTATTGTTTACGGTGTTCATCTGAGTGGTTAGGTCATGTGATATTTTTTATAGAGCTGGTTGTTACGGATGCGGCAATACCTAATGTTTTTTTTTTTACTTTAATAGCAATAATAGCAGTTTTGAGGCAAAAAAATCTGATTTTAGTGTCTCTGTATTCTGAGAGTAATAGCTTTTTTTATTTTTTGACTGATTGTCTTAGGTAGGGGCTAATTTTTTGCAGGATGAGGTGACTGTTTGATTGGTACCATTTAGGGGGGCATACACTATTTTGATCTATTGATGTTGCAATTTTTGTCATGTAAGGTGACAAGAAAATTGCTTTTTTTACATGGTTTTTCTTTTTTTGTTTTTTTACGGTGTTTACCTGAGGGGTTAGTTTATGTGATATTTTTATACAGCAAGTTCTTACGGACGTGACAATACCCAATATGTATATTTTTACACAATAACAGCATTTTTTGTCTCCATATTCTGAGAGCCATAATTATTATTTTTTTGGGCCGATAGTGGGGCTGGGAGTTAGATTCCCCACCGATCAGTCATTGATACCTATTCTGAGGATAGTTCATTTGTATTTATAGGGATTTGCCACTTTCTGGCTACTTGTGACCAATGTGTAGGTAAGATCACTATATGCCACTTACTGATATAGCCTTGGTTGATATTCTGTGCCTTTTGCTATATTTCATAAGGTATGCTCCCTTGTTAAACAAATTTCTGTGCTATCCACACAGAGGTCATATCCATAAGATGGCCGCTGATAGAAGGTCTTGTGACCAGGCAAATCTTCTCCATGTAATGTCTCCTCCTTTCAAGCACCCTACACCTGCACTAAACTCCCAGCAGTTCAAGTGCTTATGGAATGTACAATGTATTTGAGTGGAGGAGACATCACATGAAGGTGAGTTGTGTGGTCACATGATTCTAATGAGCAGCCATTTTATGGACAGGACCTCTGTGCGGACAGCACAGAAGACTTGGCAAACATGGTGCAGAATTTCAACAAAGGCAATATTAGTAAGTGCCATATAGTCATCTTACATACACATTAGTCACAAGTAGCCCGAAAGGAAGCAACCCCTTTAAATTCTTTAATCCTTTCATATTTTCAATGAAGTTTTGCTACCGGCCCTTTGCATGTGTCCTTTTCATGACACGACAACACAAGTGAAGAGCTGTTGGATGCTGTGTATGTATATTCTTATATCACAGTTAGCTGCACATGCACCTGTAAGGCAGTGATGGCTAACCTCCGGCACTCCAGCTGTGGTGAAACTAGGACTCCTAGCATGCTCTATTCCATTCTGTGGTGTTCTGAGAACAGCCAAGCAAGTGTGCATCTTGAGAGTTGTAGTTTTACCACGGCTGGAGTGCCGGAGGTTAGCCATCACAGTGCTAAGGCTTTTTCCAGAACTGTTTGCTTATCTTGCACCCTGCGTCCCAGAAGAGAAAATACTGTTGCTTGGTCCTATAGGGAGTTTGCCTCCATAAATTGGTGATATGGTTTCTGGGATAGACATGGCTGATCTCCAGTTATTTCTATATAAGCAGTGTAAAACACTGATTTGTATGGAAGACCTGTCATCAGTGAAATAGTGTCTACATTTTCACCATTTTTGAATACGATTTATAGCTTAGGCTACTTTCACACTGGCGTTTCTGGGTCCGCTTGTGAGATCCGTTTCAGGGATCTCACAAGCGACCCAAAACTGATCAGTTCAGCCCCAATGCATTCTAAATGGATAAGGATCCGTTCAGAATGCATCAGTTTGGCTGGGTTTGGTCTCCGTTGCGTTTTTTAGACGGTCACTAAAACGCAGCTTGCAGCGTATTGGTGACCGTCTGACTATGCAGAGCCAAACGGATCCGTCAATGGGGACGGATCTGTTTTTCACTGACACAATATGGTGCAATTGAAAACGGATTCGTCCCCCATTGACTTTCAATGTAAGTCAAGATGGATCCGATTTGACTTAGACTTTTTTTTATTTTTATAAATAATGCAAACTGATCCGTTATGAACGGATACAAGCGTTTGCATTATCGGTGCGGATCCGTTTGTGCAGATACCAGACGTATCCGCACCAAACGCCAATGTGAAAGTAGCCTTAGTGGTGTGTAGAATAGGCATTGTACATATTCTCCTTAGCAGCTATAATCAAATACATATTTCATCTATTGGGAACTATGTTTCCCAGGGGCTTCATATTGCATTGCTGTCTCTGTGCCAAGGGTTAAATCCACAATGCATGTTTGACAGCTTCATGATGTTATAAGTGCTATATAAAGATAATAACGTGAGTGATGCAGATTGGATGTGTTTTATCAGCTGTATCTTAAAATATAAAACATGGTTCCAGAAAAGAAACTGTTACTCAGGAGTGTGCCATATAGTTACCATAATTTTATTGGAACTGTGTGTGTGTGTATGTGTGTGTGTGTGTGTGTGTGTGTGTATATATATATATATATATATATATATATATGAAAAACAGCGGCAGCACCGTCCAAAGAAAGCACTGGTGCAACGCCCAAATGAGACCAGCACAGTCCTAAAATAGAAAAAATAAAAACCGGGCAGCACTCCAGAAGTGAAAAAGTAAAAAAAAACTTTATTTTACCCATGTGGAATAAAGCCACATGGGTAAATAAAGGTTTTTTTACTTTTTCACTTCTGGAGTGCTGCCTGGTTTTTAATATATACAGTCGTGGCCAAAAGTTTTGAGAATTACATAAATATTGGAAATTGGAAAAGTTGCTGCTTAAGTTTTTATAATAGCAATTTGCATATACTCCAGAACGTTATGAAGAGTGATCAGATGAATTGCATAGTCCTTCTTTGCCATGAAAATTAACTTAATCCCCCCAAAAACTTTTCCACTGCTTTTCATTGCTGTTTACACGATGACATTTGTCGCGCGACAATTTGTTGCACTAATGTCGCGTGACAATTTTTATAATGGCAGTCTATGGTGTCGCACTGCAACATACTGCGACGCAACAGTCGCAGAAAATCCATTTGAGATGGATTTTTTCTGCGACTGTTGCGTCGCAGTCGCAGCATGTTGCATGTTGCAGTGTGACACCATAGACTGCCATTATAAAAATTGTTGTGCGACATTAGTGCAACAAAATGTTGCGCTACAAATGTTGCAGTGTAGTTGTGCCCTATCTGTCGCGCAACTTGTTGTCATCGTGTAGACGTAGCCTAAAGGACCTGCTGAGATCATTTCAGTAATCGTCTTGTTAACTCAGGTGAGAATGTTGACGAGCACAAGGCTGGAGATCATTATGTCAGGCTGATTGGGTTAAAATGGCAGACTTGACCTGTTAAAAGGAGGGTGATGCTTGAAATCATTGTTCTTCCATTGTTAACCATGGTGACCTGAAAAGAAACGCGTGCAGCCATCAATGCGTTGCATAAAAATCGCTTCACAGGCAAGGATATTGTGGCTTCTAAGATTGCACCTCAATCAACAATTTATACGATCATCAAGAACTTCTAGGAAAGAGGTTCAATTCTTGTTAAGAAGGCTTCAGGGCGTCCAAGAAAGTCCAACAAGCGCCAGGATCGTCTCCTAAAGAAGATTCAGCTGCGGGATCGGAGTGCCACCAGTGCAGAGCTTGCTCAGGAATGGCAGCAGGTGTGAGCGCATCTGCACGCACAGTGAGGCGAAGACTTTTGGAAGATGGCCTGGTGTCAAGAAGGGCAGCAAAGAAGCCACTTCTCTCAAAAAAAACATCAAGGACAGATTGATCTTCTGCAGAAAATACTGTGAATGGACTGCTGAGGACTGGGGCAAAGTCATATTCTCTGATGAAGCCTCTTTCCGATTGTTTGGGGCATCAGGAAAAAGGCTTGTCTGGAGAAGAAAAGGTGAGCGCTACCATCAGTCCTGTGCCATGCCAACAGTAAAGCATCCTGAGGCCATTCATGTGTCGGGTTCTTCTCATCCAAGGGAGTGGGCTCACTCACAATTTTGCCCCAAAACACAGCCATGAATAAAGAATGGTACCAAAACACCCTACAACAGCAACTTCTTTCAACAATCCATGCCCTGGAAACTCCCCAGATCTTAATCCCATTGAGAACTTGTGGTCAATCCTCAAGAGGCGGGTGGACAAACAAAAACCCACTAATTCTGACAAACTCCAAGAAGTGATAATGAAAGAATGGGTTGCTATCAGTCAGGAATTGGCCCAGAAGTTGATTGAGAGCATGCCCAGTCGAATTGCAGAGGTCTTGAAAAAGAAGGGCCAACACTGCAAATACTGACTCTTTGCATAAATGTCATGTAATTGTCGATAAAAGCCTTTGAAACGTATGAAGTGCGTGTAATTATATTTCACTACATCACAGAAACAACTGAAACAAAGATCTGAAAGCAGTTTAGCAGCAAACTTTGTGAAAACTAATATTTGTGTCATTCTCAAAACTTTTGGCCACGACTGTGTATATGTATGTATATATGTACAGGTGAAATTCGAAAAACTTTAAATATCGTGCAAAGTTCATTTATTTCAGTAATGCAGCTTAAAAGGTGAAACTAACATATGAGATAGACTCATTACATGCAAAGCGAGATATTTCAAACCTCTATTTGTTATATTTTAGATAATTATGGCTTACAGCTTTTGAAACCCTAAAGTCACAATCTCAGGTGCCCTTTGCTCAGGGGGTATGGATTAATTAGCTGACTAGAGGGTGACACTTTGAGCCTAGAATATTGAACCTTTTCATATAATTCTAATTTTAAACTGCATTAATGAAATTCCTTTTAAGTTGCATTACTGAAATAAATTGACTTTTGCACAATATTCCAATTTTTCAAGTTTCACCTGTATATATATAAAAAAATTGTAGATAGCAGCACTCCAATTGAAAAGTCACTGTGATTGTCATTATATTGGTATCGGAGCTATCGATGTGTAAGACGTCATCGTCTTCATCATTCAGTTTTTTTTTTTTTACAGTTTGTCCATAATCATCTTTGTCTTTTTATCATTGTTAGCTGTCAAAGAAGTTGGCTGCACTGTAAGACAGATAAAATTGAAAGTTATATTCAACTTTTCTTTTATATGTGAGCACATCCTAATCAATACGTTTTAGGCAGTGCTTGCCTAGCAACAACTGTGGCAGCCTGCAGGTGACTACACTGGACCTTCGGGCTTCTGGTAACTTGTGTTAATAACTGGTAGATAGCCCGTCCCACTGTGCATAGGAGCCACTGATCCGAGAGGCAAGCGTCCTCAATGTAAGTGTAGCAGGAGCCGTTCTCTATCTATATACATCTAGATATCTGCTTTCAGACTTCTCATAGGAAGATGACCACTGATCCCCAGCACTGGAGGTGTTAGGCTTTTTATCATTTAATGGTATTTTCCAGCTGATGACATAAAACTGTCTTGGGCTTCATCCACATAACCATACCCGTATTTCCGTCTGCAAGCCACAAAATATGGATACCTTCCATGTGTGTTTTGCATTTTTCTCAGTCTCATCCATAGAAATGGCTATTCCCATCCACAATACAGACCAGAATAGGACGTTCTACAATTTGCAGAACGGTCACACAGAGCCATAAAAAATACTGATATGTGCATATCCCGATATAAATGAATGGGTGCTATTCACATAAATAGCGCACCAATGAGAAATGCGGACATTGTAAAAAAAAGTTGTGACATACCGCTCTCGTGATGGTTCCGTTCTGACCCTTCACAGTCCCGCTCCAGCAGCTGTCTACTTGTCCCTTTCAACGCACAGTAAGTGAACACTTGCCAATCGCTGACTGTGACCCACCTCAGTGGTTTGCTGAGCAGTCAGGAGGGGTTGGTGACGCATCACTTGCTTTACTATTCAGCAACATTCTGAGCCTATCATTTCATTGATTTTGACAGACCCTTTAAACTCAAAAATGGTTTGTTTAGTGGGACTGTCGAGTGACATAATTGGTGTTTTTTAATATATAAAGGAATAATTGTAACTGTGATAAGGTTAATGCCAGTGTCTTTTTCAAGCATTTCACTTGTGCGTCCTTACTTGGAAGGACATCGCTACATTCTTGGATCCTCTTCATTTGAAGAATTAGTCAGCATTCTTGAATAACCTCATGATAATACTGTTAATACACTTCACTAGGATACTGTGTAGCCACTTCCCAAAGGTCTCTATTACTGCGCAGCATAATCTGAACTCCAACAAAATTGTAATATAGCATTAAAATTGCTCTAGAGTTATGTTGTACATTAACATTTTATTGCAAATTGCCTTCTGTTTCGAGGTGACAAATACCCTGGTATTGAGCGATTTATGGACTGCGATGCTGTTTTAAAGGGATATAAATTATTAAAAGAAACAATCATTCTGAGATAGTTTTAATTTTCTTTAACCAGCATATGTTACTAATTAAAATCATGACAACCGCAGTATAATTTTCGTTATATTTCCTGGAAGTGCAACTAAAACACAAACGCATGTAAATGTCTTGCTTTTAGAACTAGAATCTGCTTGTCTTGTTAACTTCTTAAACACTGTGCTCAGCAGTAAAGTTTAGAAAGTTTCATTTTGGGGAGACGCATGAAATTAGCGGTGTGTCTACCTTTGACTACAGATAGAATTAATCTACGTATAAATATGAGTAATATGGTAATAAACTGCCTTACTAATCTTGTAGTGATTTAGGTTTACAGCCTGTGCTAGGGTCCAATAACCCAGAGTTTTTTTAGCGCGTTGTCCGTGCAGAATCCGCCCCTAAAGAAAACCTCCAAACAGCCTACCATTCATTTAAGTGGGAAGGGCAGTTGGATTTTTTTTCTCAAGGTGGAAAAAAAAAAAAGTTCTGTATGTGTTTTTTTTTTCTTTTTTTGCGCACGCCAAAAACCCCAACAGAAATGTGGATTTGCATTGAATTATATACTCCCAAAAGAAAAAAAAAGTCAAAACTGTGCCGGAAAAAAAAAAGCTCTAAAAACACTGTTAAAATCAGCATGGATTTTGCAAAATCTGTAGTGTAAATGTACCCTTATAGTGCTTGGCATGCACAGTTCTGTATATGCATTCCTCGCTGCACAGAACTTGTGGTCGTCATTTGCATACTGGGAAGGGTAGTTATTGCCTCAAGCACTTTACAGTATTCTGATATTGAGAAAACTTTATTCCCCTGTGTTATGGAATCTTAATTAAAGTGGTTTTCCAGATATATTTTTTTTTTCCCTTTCCCTCCCAGAAATCAGGAGAGTGGTCACATGACTGCACCCTCTGTGGACAATGTATTTCCTCTGACATCACGTCCAGACCTCCCATGATCCCCCTCTGTCAGAATCCCCACCTGAATCGTCATGATATCAGACCCATATGATAGGCTGGTCAATGCTCTCAATCCACAAGCAGGATAGGCATAGTCCACTGTCATATTGCGGCTTCATGATGCGGGATGATGGAAGGTGTAGTGGGCAGAGTTTCTGGCTCAGGGAAGTGTGCAGTAGATACATTTATGACTGATCTTGCAGCACTATGGGAAGTGTTGTGGCTGCTGCTCTTCTACGCCCACAACCCAGAAGTTCAGGTTGTAAACAGTGGAAGCATGAAGATTGAAGCGGAGACTCTGGAAAACTTGACATGTACCCTATTATGATCTGTAAGAGATTAGAGGAGGTTTACACAATGAAATAAAACAAATTTGGGATCCTGCACAACCCCTTTAAGGAGGGGTTGTCACCTTTCCTGGCGTGTTGTAGTAACCACTTGCATTCCCCATGTAATAACAATTCTGGAGCATCTATTCTTATGGCTCTGTATTGTTCCATTCCTTTATTATTTCTACTAGAAGTTATACATTAATTGCTAGCAGTCTGCTGCAAGGGTACAGAGGGTTGGTAACCAGTTGGGGGGGGGGTTTACCTGCACAGTATGATACTAGCAGCACTGATTGGACAGAGTCAGACATACCCACTATTGGTAACACCCAGCAGTACCTTTGTACCTTTACTGCAGACTACTGTATTTGTAAACTTCTAGCAGGACTAATACAGGAATGGTATAACAGTCATAAGGCTAAATGCTCCAGAATTAGTATTACATGGGGAATGCATGTAGTTAATAAGACATGTCAGGAAAGGTGATATGTTCTCTTTAAAGGGGTTATCCCATGACTAATGTAAAAAAGGAAAACCGGACATCATATAGTACATGACGACCTCTTTATAGGAAAGCTAGAACCAGCTCTTTACCTCACATGGATCCAGAAATCTCCCCATTCATTGCTCTGCTAGATTTATATCAAGCTGATAGCTGAAGGGGAGTGTCTTATCTGCTGTAGCTAAGGGGGTGTGTCTCAGCTCTCCCTATCACAGCTCAGGAGGCAGTTGAGGGATGAAACTGAGCATGTGCGGCCTCCTCAGTGAGCAGGTAAAATAAGAAAAAAAGAAAAAATAGCAGATGGCGCTGTACAGATACATTTTATTAAATAACTCAGTGGCTATACTAAATTTTTAATTACATGAAATTACAAAAGTATTCAGCTTTTTGTGGGCCAACGCCTTTAGCATTATATGTGTTTAATATCTGTCTATGACAAGCTTGCTGATGATTTCCAGTGCAAACAAACAGAATTGAGAATATAACTGAAAGCTATAATACAATGTTCAAATCGAGAAAGTATAAAATATTACAATCATTTACAAAGTTACTCATGTATAAATTGTAAAATGTAGATTAAAAGTAAATTTGAGATTTTCACTTCTTTCACAATGCAAACCTTATGGCATTTGCATCAGAAAAAAAATCCCATTAAATCATTGGAAATGTTAATAGAAATGTTGCCCTACAATTTACTAAAAGAATGTCGGACTTAAATGACGGAAACGCTGGTGTGTGTACAGAACCTTAACTGTAAGTGGAGCTAGGTTCACTGGAGTAGATATACATTACGAACACTGTTATTACGTACATCAGTCTAAAGATGGCCGTACACATTAGTCTCAAGTTAATCAAAACTGACAATTTCAACCAAATCATTGTTCAACCATCAATCAACACCTTTAAGGTATGTGTGGATTTAAGACGGTGCATATTATGTGTGGATTTTCATACAAAAAAATTGCAGCATGATACAGTACTAGCTAAGTAGATGAGCCTCAAAATGTCATGTACATGATATGGAAATATTTAGCACGGAAATTGATATGCGTTTCAGATTTTGAAGTCTGCAGCATGTCAATTGTTTGTGTGGATTTTCACCCCTTACAATGCAGAGTGTGAGATCTGGGGCAAATCCTTGTCAAAATCCACAAGTAGCACATGCACATTTGGTGTGTCAATGCAGTGAAAACCACACTAAAACCCACATAAACTACTCTGCTGTGTGCATGTACCCTTTGTCTGAAGTCATCTGGCACAATATGCACCAAATTTACGAAGAGTCCTCTAAATAAATTTGGTGTAGAAATTCAAATATATGCCAGCTATTAGCTGGTTTCGATATTAATTAAGATGGGCCGTGGGCGGCCACTTATTTCTCATAAGCCTCACCCACTTTACTTACCATTTGTGTTTGGAGCAGACTTGGCAGCTTCATATGTGTCAGGTGCCAGTTGTACTGTACAATACAGCAGATACCCACCTGCAGTAATCTGGGTCGGAGGTGAGCCCGATGAATAGTCTATAGAAGATCGCATGTACATGTCCCCTAAGGGGACTAAAAATAGTGAATAAAGTGAAAAAATGTATTAAATATATTAAAATTAAATTCAAATCCAAATTTTACACATAAAAATATGCAATAAAAAAGTAAACATTATTAGTATCGCCGAGTCCAAAAATTTCTAATCGATGAAAATGTTTTACAACATTTATCATGTGCAATGAATGCCATAATGGAAATTAATATAAAAATGGCAGATTTTTTTGTTATGTTTCTGTCCGCCGCCCCAAAAATCTTTAAATAAAAAGTGATCAAATAGTCATATGTACCTCAAAATGCTACCAATAAGTAATACACCTTGTCCCACAAAAAATGTCAAACAGCTCTTAAGAGAGAAAAATAAAAAAGCATTTGTCCGAATATGGCAATGCAAAGAAATTTTTTTAAAAAGGTTTTTAATTTTTAAAAGTAGAAAAACATCATAGAAAATATATGTATATTTGGTATTGCCATAATCACACTGACCCACAGAATGAGGATGTCACATTATTTTAAGCACAAAGTGAACGCCGTAAACTCAAAACCCCCCAAAAAACATGGCACAATTGCAATAAAATAAAAAAATCAACACACAATTTTTCCCCATTTTCCAGTGCAAAGCTATGGTAAATTAAATGGTGCCATTAAAAAAAATAAAAAACTTTTCCACCAAAAAATAAATGGGGTTATTTGAGCAGAAAATTAAAAAGTGCTCTTGGTAAGTAGGGAGGAAAAAATGAAAACACAAAAATGGAAATTCTCCTGGTCTAAAAGGGTTTAATAACCTACTATGATTCCAGAAATCTGCTGACAATTCGAAAACTTGGTTGCTATTACCCTTTAGTACGCTTTCCAAAATCTTTCCTATGCAGAAGAGCTTTGAAAGTATTATCTGAATCCAAATAATGAGTATCATAGTGATGTTTGCCAATGATACTATGGACACTGGTATGGCCATCTTCAAGTAGTTCATGTAATAAATTAATGTAACAGGCCTTAAAAAAAATAGAAAGAGCCGATAAAAATTGAAGTGTGTGATTCTGTTTATATAAAGTACTTTGCCAATTCACGGTGTGCATACACCTTTAATATCTGATGGCCAAACATGCTTGTTCAGCCAACAGCTATATTCTCCGACTCACCCATACACACATGAATGGTTTGGCTAAGCATGTGTCTGTCTTTAGTGCGGAGAGAGGAGTAAGCTTTTTTTCAGACACTTCTAGTGGTGGCCTATCTCCCTCGAAATCCAAAAGATCAGGCATTGAAATTAATTGTGCCCGATCCTTCACTCCGCTGATAACTATCTATTGTGGGGGGAGTCGGGAGCTCCCATACACATTGGATTGTCGGCCTGGTGTAATTAGAGTAAAGTTGAGTTAAAGCTTCAGGTACTTATTTAACTGTTGTCCATTTGGGACAGTACCTAGCGATAAATTTGACTACAGGGTGTCTTACCAATGGGAACCATAGCGCCATACGCTTGTTTAGGGGAACCTGTTTTGCAATATTTTATTTCAAAATGGATTTTAACAAAGTGTGGATTTAGCATTGGGGAAACTTCTTTTAGGTCATGCCTCACTGGTATTTTAAGTGCTTAAAATACTATAATATATACTAGTTGTAAAATAATTTGCAAATTATTCTCACTAGTTTAGTTGTCTTCATTTTGGAATCTGCACATGTTCATCACCTAAATGAAATGATCATCACCACAAGACATTTCATGATCATTATAGAAAGCCTTTTGAGTTTTCTGGTGTCATTTTGTGCTCTCCAGCTACGGTGAATGCACTCTTTGGCTGCTGTGCACTGTAATATTACTGGGCATCTGTTTGGCAACTACCCAGAACGTACACAGAGGAGGCTGAGAGTATAGATGATCAATGAAGCAAGCACTAGGCAGATGGCCGCCGGTCTGTTTCCACCTTTCTAGGAGGCTTGAAGCCAGGCATCTTCTGGACACCACTTTACCTGGTCATAAAGATAATTACTGCTTACTGTACATTTCTTTTTTATGCCCTGTTTCATTGCAAGCAGCAATCTTCCACTGATCTCCTCACCGTTACAATGGGCTGGAGTTCTGAAGCATGCAAGCTCTTCATTAATTTGTTGACCAATGTAAACTCTTATCTATTCTTTTAACATTCTTATTTTACCCTTATAGGATGACTCTTAAAAAATTCTGTCCAACTAATTAAGACCAGTTTACTTGTAATCAACTTCACTTTTTTGCCACATCACATCATTTTAAATGGATTGTCCAAGATTTTACTATTGCTTGCCGATCCTTAGGATAAACTATCAATATCTAAACAGTGGTAGGCAGACATCCTGTTTTGGGGTATTTCTGGCACCAGAAGTCTGCGCCGGAACTACTCAGCTGCATCCATTGTGTCGTGGATGGAGTTTGCTCCTATTTACTGCAATTACCAGCTTGGTCCACTACAGAGTGGATGGAGCTATTTAAATCCTGTATCGACTTCTGGTGGCAGAGCCACCTGGAAACAGCTGATCGACTGGGTTCAGGTTGTTGAACCGTTCACCCACCCCATCGATCAAATATCGATGGCCTGTCCTGAGGGTAGCCCATCAGTAGTAAAATCCTGAACAACCCTTCTACCGTTTCAGCATGATTATTTTCTTGTCAGTTTTTTCAAGTCCATGTCAGATGTTTCCTGTATCGGCAGCTGTCATGTAGGCACCTTCAGCTCTTAACCCCCCCACACACATACTGCTCCAGCTTTTGGTTGTACAGTATTCATCTGTGGAATTCCCCTCCTCATAGCTCGCACTTGACACCTATGTCACTTTTCTCTGTTGTATGTTTAGTTTTAGTTTTTGGGCTTACTTGGACTTGACATCTACTCTGCCCCAGAACAGTGCACAGCTGTGTCTAGATTTTCCTGTTATTCACGTTTTCTGCACATTTATGTGATGCTAGTGTTCTCGCCACCTTGTCATTACACTTGCTAATTCTTGCACGTCTGTCAAATGACACCTTCCGAGTCTCCACATTTTATCCAACTAGCTGCACTACATGCGTCCACTAACTTCTGAAAACTTGTCTGTTAATTCTATTAGTATACTAGGTATGTGTTTGTGTTAATATCTATCTATCTAGAAAATCCACAATAATATAAACAGCACTGTGATCGAATTGTTGTGGTGTGCCAGTGGCTGAAGAAGTGATCCACCATCCAGCAAATAAAGTAAAGAATTCCACGGCACTTTCCTTGGGAGTGAATGTTAGGAAATTAAGCTGGCCATACACATTAGCTACACATAGATTTGACTGTTTGCAAAACGTTGTCCGCCACAACTGACTCCCAAGTTCAGGGTTTGAGGGTAGGTGTGTAGGTAGAAATAGCTGTCAATTTATACAACAAAACTTAGTTGTATAAAAAAAAATGTGATGCCATTATATATAAACATCCTAAAAATCTTAGTTTTCGAACAGGCCACTAAGCCTAATAATAGGTGGCACGTCTTGGTTTGTACAACTCACTTTTCAGCTGTCATCTCCTTATCTTTACAGGCAGGATTACAATAAAAGATGGATAGATTAGATAAAAAGAAAGATTGATAGATGATATCACAACTTATATGCTGTCTCCTGACCTCTGCACAGGACACAAACCATACATGGGTCATTGTGTCTATGGCCTATAGTGGCTGCTGTAAAGCATATCTCTAAATGCTGTTAAAGGGGTTGTCCGAGTTATGAAAAAAATATTTATGCAAAAAAATATATATATTTCCTCATTTCCCTGGTTCTTTTCTGGCCCTTTGTTTACATGCAATAAAAACAACCTCTGCCCCTCCCCCTGCACTGCTAATTGAGTGGATACAAGTGCTGCCCTGAGTGACATGTCTGTCTGCTGGGAGATTCAGCAGCATGTTGTATGTGTAGGACTACAAGTCCCAGCTGTATAATGACACTGCTAATACACACAGGATCTTCCCCCTACCTTCTTGTGCAATGCTCTCTAGTATGTATTGTCTCTTAACTGCCTGCAGAGCTGTGCAGCTGAAGGGGTTAAGAATCCTAGCAAAGAGTAGACGACAGTGAAGGGGGGGTGCGTGGCCAACACAGTGACGTCTCGTTTACAGGCTTGTAAACTTTATCAGAGCAGGGAGAGAAGCTGACATCACAGGTCATGTGACCCTCTGTGAAATCTGAGAAACTAGCCACCGGAGATAAAGTGAGTGAATTGGACAGCTGTTACATTTGCTTAGTTAGGAACATAGAAAGAACAAAAAAATAACTCGGATAGGCCCTTTAACTGCAGTTAAGTCAACATGGCTGCCCCCAGTATCATGTTCAGGAAACACAATTCTACAATATCTACAAACCGTTTAGAGAAAAAAGGATATGTGCTACTATTTGGTTTTAACTGGCAGAAAAGATTATAGCCGACACATTCCCTTTAAAAAAAAAATTGGGTAAAAATTGGTAGTGTTCTTTTAAAGGGAACCTGTCATCAACTTTATGCTGCCCATACTAACGGCAGCATAAAGTAGGGACAGGTGAGATTATTTCAGCGGTCTGTCATTTATATGTTAAAAGTAAGTTTTAGCTGAGAACCAACATCACAGTCATTGCAGACTGGGCCTAGAAAAGGGTCACGGCCACCTGAAGAGTCCTGGTTATTTATGAATTCCTGCTTTCCCTGCCCACCTGCTGATGATAGTCTAATACCAAGTTTTCTCTAGTAGAGAACTGCCAATCATCAGCAGATGGGGGAGAGCAGGAGATTATGAATACCCAGGACTCTACTCAGGTAGATGTGACTCTTCTCAAGGCCTGGGCTGCAATGATTATGATGCTGGTTCTCGGCAACCACTTACTTTTAGCTCATGAGTGACACACTGCTGATATCAGCATTTCTGTCACTGTTTTATGCTGCCCTCAGTGACGTCAACATAAAGCTGGATGACGGATTCCCTTTAATCTTCCATGTCACTATGAATAAAATTGAAAGTTATTTAGTTTGTATGTTTGTTCTTAGGCTCCTACATACCTTGGTGGATCTTAACCAAGCTTTATACAAATACTCTTCCTGATGCAACTCAAAATACTGGGGGGGTTGTCAAGCCCAGCTAACAGGGGTCTGGAAGTTTCTAATAAAATGTGTTTTTTGTGTGGCACCCTTTAAAAATTATACATTAATGTAATTATAGCTGCAGAGGCACTGCTTCTCACTCTGCCTCTCCTCTCCCCTGCATGTGCTGCCTAAAAGATAAATTGTTTGTTGCCCATACCAACCAATCACAGCATAGCTTTCATTTTTTACCCATCAAAACCAATTACAGCACAACTTTCATTTTACTACAGCGGTCTCTCTGCCTCTCTGCCTCTCCCTGCATGTTGCAAGAAATTAAGGTCATTTGCAATTCAAATCTCCCTACATGTGCTGTCTAAAAAGCAAATTGTTTTCCATAGCAAGCAATCTCAGCACAGCTTTAATTTTTCCCATTTTAGCCAATCGCAGCACAGCTCTTATTTTACCGCAGCACTTTTTACAAAACTGTAGACCTATGTTCCCCAACCTGTAGCTCTCCAGGTTTTGCAAAACACGCATCATGCACTGGTGGCTGCAGGCTGTTGGGGCATGAAGGGAGTTGGCTTTTTTAACAGATGGAGAGCTGCAGGTTAGTATACATAGTAATACTGTAGACCTATTATTATTAATTATTAAAGCACCATTCATTCCATAGCGCTGTACATATGAAAAGGGGTATACATACATAATACAGACAATTGCAATAAGCATAAACAAGACTAGATACAGACTGGTACAGTTGGAAAGAGGACCCTGCCTGTTAGGCTTACAATCTACATGGTATGGGAGAAGGACACAGTAGGTGAGGGTGAAGTTGGTCATGGTGGTATAGAGGCAGCAGGGTCACTGGTTGTAGGCTTGTCTGAAGAGGTGGGTTTTCAGGTTTCTTTTAAAGGATTCCACTGTAGGTGAGAGTCTGATATGTTGGGGTAGCGAGTTCCAGAGTGTAGGGGGTGCACAGGAATAATCTTGGAGGTGATTGTGGGAAGAGGTGATAAGAGGAGAGGAGGTCTTGTGAGGATCGGAGATTGCGTGTGGGGATGTATCGGGAAAGTAGCTCAGAGATGTAGGGAGGGGACAGGTTGTGGGCAGCCTTGTATGTATTTGTAGTATTTTGAACTGAATTTCCTGGGCAATGGGGAGCCAGTGAAGGGAGAGGCAGAGAAGTAACTGGGTGAGAGGTGTATTTTCGGGCAGCAGAGTTGAGGATAGATTGGAGGGGTGCGAGAGTTCTAGATGGAAGGCCACAGAGGAGAGTGTTGCAGTAGTCTAGGCAGGAGATGAGTGCATGTGCAAGCATTGTCGCAGATTCAAAGTTAAGGAAAGCACGAATGCAGGAGATGTTTTTGAGTTGGAGGCGGCAGTTGGTGGAAAGGGCTTGGATGTGCGGTTGGAAGGAGAGGGCAAAATCCAAGGTCACTCCGAGGCAGCGGACTTGGGTGACCGGGGAGATTGTGCATCCATTGATCGGGATACTTAGGTCTGTTGGGGGGATTGAGCAAGATGGGGGAAAGATTATGAATTCTGTTTTATCTATATTACGTTTTAGAAAGCGAGAGGAGAAGAAGGATTATATAGCAGATAGACATTGTGGGATTCTGGATATTAAGGTGGTGATGTCTGGACCAGAGAGCTAGATTTGTGTGTCAGCATAAAAGTGATACTGAAAGCCATGGGACTCTGTGAGATGTCCCAGGCCAAAAGTGTAAATAGCAGGGGTCCTAGGACAGAGCCTTGCGGGACACCAACAGAGAGGGAATGAGACTAGGAGGTGGTGCGAGAGTGGGAGACGCTAAACGTCCAGTCTGTGAGGTATGATGTGATCCAGGAGAGGGCCAGGTCAGTGATGCCAAGAGATGAGAGTTTTTAACAGAAGGGAGTGGTCGACAGTGTCAAAGGCGGAGGACCGGTCGAAGAGGAGGACAAAGTAATGTTTTTTGGTTTTGGCTGTTAATAGGTCATTAGTGACTTTGGTAAGTGCAGTCTCAGTCGAGTGGTGGGGTCGGAAGCCAAATTGTAGCCGGTCAAAGAGGGAGGAGAGGTGAGAGGACAGTTCCGAATGGACATGTTGTTCAAGTAGCTTTGAGGCATACGGAAGAAGTGATATGGGGTGATAACTGGACAAAGAAGATGGGTCAAGTGAAGGCTTTTTGAGGATGGGTGTAATGGTAGCATGTTTAAAAGCAGAAGGGAAGACGCAAGAGGTTAGTGATAGGTTGAAGAAATTAGTTAGGGCTGGGATAAACACTGTGGTGAGGTAAGGGATGATGTGGGATGGAATTGGGTCAAGTGCACAGGTGGTGAGATGTGATCTGGAGAGTAGAGTGGAGAGTTTTTCTTCTGTATTGGTAGAGAAGTGGGTTTTGGAACAAGAGGACGGAGCAGTTGTGTAGAGGGACTGTGTACTGAAGCTTTCTCTAATGTTGACTATCTTACAGTATTGTAAGAAGTGTTGTGGTAAAATAAAAGCTGTGCTGTGAATGATTGAAAAGGGCAAAAATGAAAGCTGTGCTGAGATTGCTTGCTATATGCAACAAACAGTTTGTCTTTTAGCCAGCACATGCAGGGGAGATGAGAGGCAGAGTGAGAAGCAGTGCTTCAGCATTAGTGTTTCAAATACATGATGCATCAGTGGTTGCTATGGGCAACCGTTTGTCTTTTAGAGAGCACATGTAGGGAGATTACCACTCTGAATCACAAAGGACCTTATTTTCTGACAACATGCAGGAAGAGGCAGATTTTGAACTTCTGTAGTAAAATAAAATCTCTGGTTGCAGGTAGAAAAATATTTCCTCCATGAGTGGGCACCTGGGGCAGTTTCGAGATTTGCAACGTTTGTAGGCATGACAAACATGTTAGGGCAACCATAATCTGTCAGGGGAGAGTCAGGAACTCGCTATACACTTTAAACTGTCGTCGCCAAACCCGGTGTTTTCGGCATTTTAAGCCTACAATACACCAATGTGTATGGGGGCCTTTATAGAAAAAATAAAATAAAACATACTGGTAAATGATCTAAAAAAAAAAAATAATTTAGTTATTTTCTTTACCTCTCTGTTTGGGTCAAAGACAACAATCAGTATTTCTAGGTAACAAATATCTTTTGAAGATAAATGTACACCCGGGCAACGCCAGATACAGTATATACGCTAGTAGTATATATATTTAAAAAAATATATATATGGAAAAAAAAATGAAAAACATGAAATCTTGCTTTTTCTATACGGAAGCTCCTCAATAGGCTGACACTTCCAATTCTTTGGTCATTTCATTATCACAGGCAGGATTACAATGACTGGTAACACCTTGGTATGGGAAGCACCTGCGGGTCTGATCCTGCAGAGAAAAAGTATAATTTATTGATTTGTGCTTCTGCCTATTCTGTCAAATACTGATGCAGTATATTGACCGTGTGGAATTGCAATTTGTATGTTCAGCCTTAAGGGCCTTTTACACGGGCCGAAAATCATTTAGATCAGCGCTAATGAGCGTTCATTTTAATGCTGGTTAGCGATGATATGGCTGTGTAAATGTACTGCCAATTACCCGATGAACGAGCGAACCACACGCTCATCGGGTAATTGGATAGTTTGTGCGAACACAAAAATCCTTGTTTCCCAGTGGCAGATCGTGCTGTGTAAACGTGATCTGCTGTCGGGAGACAGCGAGTCGTTATTGGGAAGAGTGATGGCATTAGCGATCACTCCTCCCCATACTCTGGAGGAGATCGCTGCATGTAATGTCTCTGCCTAATAACACCAATTGTGTATGGAGGCCAGGGGCGGATTGGCCATAGACCCTACAGGGAAATTTCCTGGTGGGCCGATGCCTAGGAGGGCCACCCAAGCCCTCCTCACAGCCTGCCAGCCAGGTTCATAATGATCTAATTCTCCGTTACGCACCAGGTCAGCAGCCACAGGTGCCCTCCTGAATTTAACTGCATCGTTGTCCTCAGGACAGCGATACAGTTGAATCCTCTGGCGCGTGTGGCAGAATTTTCTGCTGCACTGTTATATTTGGGTTAGTTGGGCCAGTATATTTCCCTGCACAAATGTATTGCTGGCCCTGCCCACTTCTGTTGTCCTGCCTTCTGCCAGTTTGGACCTTTCTTCAACATGGGGCCGCTTTTACCTTTTTTTTCCAGGGCCACTTTTAGTTCCCAGTCTACCCCTGATTGAGGCTTAGGATCCGGCTACATGGCAGTCTTGGGCATGTGACATCTGTTGCGCCCAAGGATTGCAGTGTAGCAGTGCTTTCTTAGAAATTAATAGGGTATGTGCAGTGGCCAGGTTTAGGGTGGCCCCAACGCTCTGCTGGGTCCCCCGGACACTGTTGAGGTGTCACCATGTGTTGCTGCTCTTCGAAAGGGATGGTAAGGTGTGGTGCACCCCAATAGGAAATAAGTCCAGAGAGTCAGGGTCTGCAGTAAACCAGGGGGGTTCTTTGCTGGAGGAATTCAGGTACAAAACAATACAGGCGAGGCATTGGGCTAGCTTCTCCTGTATCCTCCCTGGCAGAAGAAAGGTTTGATGCTGAGGAACGGCCTGAGCTAGCGGTCCCTCTTTCTGTTCAGAAGGCTGGTACCCTGGTCCAAGGCTGGTGATCCAGGGTCTGTGGCAGCGTATCCCCGTCTCAGCGTCGTCTTCTGGTCACTCAGTAGTCTGGAAGTCTCCTCTTCCAAGCACTGTTCCCTAACTGCAGCACACTAGGGGCTCTGACTGCTCTCCTTATATACAGTTTTTGCTAGACCTCTAGTGGGAGGGGTGGAGTGGAGAAACTCGGCACAAACAGATACATTGTTTCAGCTCCCATCTGGTATAGACTTACATTAGAGCTTCAATGATAGTCAATGGCAATGACACAGCAGATTTTTCAGACAAAAACAAGTTTCCAGACCTAAAATAACCAGACATTTAAAATTCTGTGGTCACGGCAAACGTGCAAGTCACGCTGCAACCCCATTCCTTTCTATGCTAGCACCGCTACACTGAAAACCTTGGTAGTCACAAGTCTGGCGTTGTTTTTTTATATGCATTTGCTATGAATTTCTGTAGAAGCAGAAATGTAAACCTTTATATTTTTCAGTTCTGCCCAGCTGTCTGTATCTAGTAGGAAATAAAGAACTAGAGAGAGTGATTTGCTGCATAGTTTATTTTATTTAAGGAATTTATTATTATTATTATTTTTTTTTTGTTACTGTTAGATTTTGAAGACTGTCCTTTGCTTCTATTGGATTACAGACAGGTTCTGGACAGACTCAGCTGCTGCATAGCATAGTGATATTTTAATTTACTGGGCAGACGTGTTTACTGTGTACTGTGTAGTTTATGAGTGTTACCATAAATGAGGTAATCGAGCGTTTTGGTTTCCATGTGTTAAACATTACATGAGCTAATGCAGCTGCACCCACCCTATCAACTATGTAAAATATACTTCACTTTAGCCAAACGCTTTATGTTGCAATCTTTAGTTAAAAACTCAGGACTGTTCGTTGTATAGGGCAGCAGGCGAAGGAGAAAATGTTATTATTTTTTATTTTTTTTTGTTAACCAAGTTCCAATGGATTTTGTGGCATTTTTGCATGGATTTGTGTTGAGATTTCTGTGCTGAATTACACATAGCTTTGATGTTTATAATGAAATTCCACAAATAGAAAATTCGGCAGAAAGTATTTTCACAATAGAAAATGTCCAGACAGAAACTCAAACCATATATGAGTTGCAGATATTTTTATTTATTTTATTTATTTTTTGCTTGTTGGAATACATGGTGTAAACTTCCACAGAGGATTTTTCCACCATGAAAATGCGCCACATGTGAATCCACCCTCAGGCTTCATTTTCATGTCCGTGAAGACATCCGTGACAAGATGGTCAGTGGTTCATCCATGAAGATGTCCGTAAAGCATCTGTGTTTGGTCCATGTGTCTGTTTTTTAACCTCCGACTGTGATGCCTATTCCACTGACACTGCTAGGCTGTAAATTAATTTCAAGAGTATCTCCTAGGAGTGATCAGTCAAAGAAGGGCAAAACACAGATGCCATCCATGTTTTGTCTTTTTTTTTTTTCTTCCATGGACCTCTAGACTATAGTGGGCATGACTGATCCATTAACACAGACAAAAATAGGGCATGTTTCCCTGGCATACCCACGGACCTTGGTAAATCACAAACAACGGCACACGTCTGTCATTCATTGATGCATACAGACAGTTTGTCTGCATCTTCAAATCTAAACTGAACCTTGAAAGGGTTCTCCAGGAATGATTTAAAATGGCCACCAGCAACCCGTCCTAGAATGTGAGCAGGACTGGTTGCCACCACTTTCAGAGCTGCCTAGAGGGTGAGGTGAATGGGCTTCACTACACTGCTCTACAATAGATTGTAATGTTGCAATCCTGCCTACCATATGCCATCATGGCTTAGCTGCATGACAGGAAAACTTACCAATATGTAGTATATACAAGTGTCAGAGCATAGTGTGTAGTTAGGCTCTCCCCCCCCCCCCCCCCCCCAGGGAGCTCTGCAAGTAGAGGCAACCAGTCTTGCTCACATTCTAGGACAGGGTGATGGTTATTTTAAATCAGTCCTGGAGAACCCCTCTAAGTTCAACAAAGTAATTGAAGGTCATTTACGAAGACCGTTGTTTCACATGCCAGTCTTAGAGGGAAACGATCTGACCAATTTATTTTATAATTTTGTTGCTTATTCTGCTCTCCGTATTAGAAAACTTAAAGTGTAACTGTCATATTTTTATTTTTTTGAGTATTGGATTGTGGTGATTAATATCTCCTTGGTGGCCCTATTTAAACTTTTCACTGTGTACTCAATTACCCCTTAATTCCACTATTTTGTTCCCTGTACTGCCTACTTTTACCTGTGCTTAAAATAAGGTTGCTAGGCAGGGTCCGTCTATCTTTTGAAGGACGGAGCACACTGCGTGCAGGCTCAAATTACTGACAGCCAGGGACTATAAGTAAATGATTAAAGCCAGGTCCTCCCTAGCAGCTGATAACAGGGCCTGGGCTTTGTGCACTTCTCCCTGTCCCTGCACTTGGCAGACGCTCCCTCACTCAGCAGAGCTGGAGAAGGCAGAGTTGAAGCAGCGCAGACCAGGGAAGGGAGATCTGCCGTCTGCTCAGTGTATAAATGAAAGCAACATGTGGTAAGAGGACCCCTTTGTGCTGCAGGAGATTAACCCTTTAGGGGGAGGGCTGTGGTTACTGACACTTTTGGGGGGCTATTGTTACTGGCTAGTGAGGGCAGGCGGGATTAGCCTCAGGGCAGTGGCGGCCATCTTAACTGAATAGTGAAATTGCAGTTTTATGCAAACTGGTTGCTAAGGGCTGAATCTTATTAAATATGGGGTAAGGCAGTCAAATAGTAACTGATTCTGGAATATCATGTTATTAGTAACTACATATATGAAAATTGAAATTGGGGTCTAAGTGTGACAGTTATCCTTTAAATCTGCTCCAGCCAGGATTTCTAATGTAATGTGCGCCAGTTTTCTGGTGCACATATCGTTAAATGAATCAGGCTCCACCATCCACTTTTTAGAAAATTGGCAAGAGTGTCAAAAAAAAAAGGAAAAAAGTAGCAAATTTTGTCGCAAAACAGCACTTCTGACAGAATTCTTTTTACTTTTCTACTTCTAAAAATGATCCCCCCCCATTTATAATTTTTTTGGTAGCATTGTGTTCCCATGGATTGGAGCAGACATGCACTGTATAGATCTACTCAATTACCTGATGCATGGAACCTAAACAGATTCTCTTCTTCTTTTATCTGTCTTTCCCTGGAGCCATCCTCCTAAGTTAAAGAATGATAAATGAGACCCTAGCATGAGAATGTGAACTAGTTCCTAAACATTTCATCTGGCGTATAAACAACTGTTCCCTTTTACCTTTAACTGCTCCAGAGTCGTCTTCACTGAAGCTTCGCCATCTAAATACAGTTGCAAAGTGGATTTTAAATGTTTTAGTGACTTAAATATTTGAATCTCAGTTATTTATCTACACTTTTTTTTTGTTGCTTGTGGACAGTTATCATATGTTTGATCGTAAACTTTGTTGAGCAGACATCCTCACCAAAAAGGACACCCCACCCCCCTCCCTCCCAGATTATTTGGATTAGACAGGACTTAAAGGATTTTTAAACACTTAATCAGAAAATGTAAAACAAGTTCTCGAGTATGGGGTTCACAGGAAAAGTAGCTGTGCATTTCAGCTTGTTGTAGGCAAGGGTATAATATGCAGACTTGCAGAAATTAACATGCTTCTCAGCCGATGAGACTTTCGCAATATCCCCATGTTAAAATCTCATTTCTGGAGCAGATTGATTCTTTTTACAGGCCTGTTAAAGCCCAGAATCTATAAAATAGGGGACCTAGGTCTTCAGCTGACAAACTAAACAAAGGCTTCTGTCAGCAGCGTTGCTGTATTTACTGCATATATCTACGTATAAAGACCTTATGACCACTAATGAGGGCATCAGAAAGGGAAGGTTACATACAGCATCGGGCAGGACTATTCCCGTGAGGCTCATACAGTCATCATAGTTCAGTTTGAGTGAGGAATGATCAAGTATATAGATTGTATCTCTTGGAAGTGCATAGAGGGTATATGAAGTGTCATTATGTGGTATGGTTTGCTGTAAACGTTTAAAAAAAAAAACTGTAGTAAAATACATCTGAGTTTTAGTCATCCATCCTTCAAAGTTGAACTGTTGTTTCCTAATAAAATGTGAAATAAAATGTATTGACTTAGACTTTAAAGGTGTTTACCAGTGAAGTAATTTTATTAAAAAATGGTGAATTGAGTTAAAAATGAAAAAAATATATATATTATTATAATGGTGCTTGAGAGTTTGTGAACCCTTGAAGGGGTTGTCTTACTTCAGCAAATGATATTTATCATGTAGAAAAACTTAATACAAGGCACTTACTAACGTATAGTGGTTGTCCATATTGCTCCCTTTGCTGGCTTGACTCGCTTTTTCCATCACATTAAATTTGATCTAAAGCGACGTAAGATTTTCACACAAGTACAAAAAGTAGATAAAGATAACCAATCATACAAATGAGTGAAAAATATTAGACTTAGTCATTTATTTATTGAGGAAAATGATTCAATATCACACGTCTGTGAATGGTAAAAGTATGTTAACCTTTAGGCTTAGCAGATAATTTGAGGGTGAAATTAGGTGTTTTCAATCCATGGAATGACAAATGGGTATGAGTGGGCATCCTGTTTTATGTAAAGAACAAAGATCTATCCATGTCTGAAAAGGAAATTTCTGAGGACCTCAGAAGAAGCATTGTTGATGCTCATCAGCCTGTAAAAGGTTACAGAACCCTCTCTGCTAAAAATCTGATTTTGAATGGTTCATAAAATTTTAAGCACCACAATATCTCATTTATATCTGCCCACCTCTATGGTTGCAATGCTAATCTGGCCCCCGATGCACTCCACTTCCTGCTCCTGGGCTCAACACAAAGGCAATAGCTTGGCCTGCCCTTTGAAGTCAATAAATGATCACAGCGGTGACCTGTTGCAGCTGATGACAAGCAGACAGTACTCCCATGTTTCGAGAATGGGAGAAGGAAGTGGAAACAAATGTGGACCAATGCATGGAGCAGTTACACATAGCAACCAATGAGATTGCAGGTCTAATTTTTCAGAGGCCTTTTTGAAAAAAAAAGTAGTAATCTGGTTGCTATGGGCAAATACTCCACTTTTCCGTCACACTAGTTTTAAAAGTTCCATCTAGTTAGTTATGTTCACAGTGCACAGATAATGATATGTACAGTATTTTAATATCCTCAGCAGGTTTATTATTTTGTGCAGATTTTCTTCTGAAGATTTTGCAGGGGGGTACAAATACCACAAAAAGCATTCTGTTGTGAATTGGTGCCTAAATCCTCAGTGTGTGAACGTTATATGTCCTATGACCATTTTTCACTGTTTGGAATGATTCTTTATGAGAAATGGAAATGGCTTTCTACTTCTTGACTTTACTTACAGAAGGCCATACATAAAATTCTGAACCGAGAACTTGGTCATTATTTTATTGCTTGTAGATACAGGTCAAGCAAGTATCTGTAGTAAACTTCATTATGCACAACCCACAGTATTGCTGTCTTTTCTTCATAATCTGAGTTACATACTAAAAATAAAGCATGCTGTGTATCCTCAGTGGAAAGTATACATTTTGCAGGAATGCACAAGGGTGCATTTCATGGTAGTGCTTGAGATGGTTTCCATCATTCTGACTTTAGATACTTTAAGTTTTAACAGTTTTCAGATTTATATAGTTTTTGTTTGCCTGTCAAAACATTTAATTATATCTTGCTCAAAGGTGTAAAGCTGTCAAATAAATCTAAGTCTTTGCATAAACATAGCTGAACGCACTACCACCATGCTACAGTGTGTAGGTTGTGCCAGTTTTTGCAGGGTCTTGAAGGCAGGTATGTTTTGATTTAGTTTTATTTTTGTAGAACGTTCTTCTTAAAAGTGGATTATAGTGGTTGGATGCAATTTATTTTTAGAAAAACAAAAACATACATTGAAAAAATAGATGCAGCTGTGTACCAGCTATATACTAGATAAACTGGCCAAGTCATTTTGGTTGTTGGCTTTAGAATAAAAAAATCATTGTGCTTTACAATTTACATTGCAAAATGCATTAAAAAAAACTTCCTACCTAGGGTAATGCGGACCATACTGTTGAAGATCACTGTGTGCTAAACAGCTATCACTTCTGGTCTCCTCATACATATGTAGGCATGCTTGGAAAGGGGAGAAAGGCACGGCCTCTGGCAGGCGACTTATCTTCCCCCTAAGAAAATGTTGGGGCATGTTGAAATCCAACATGTCACTCCCTTCTCTACCCTGAAATCTGCTATTGGGGGAAAGTTCAGAAGTCTTAATGTACATAAGATGTTTTGTGGATCCCACCAAAATCAGCAAGTTCAGCCAACATCTAGTGTGTATGGCCGACGTAAAGGGAGTATGTAATCAGAAAAAGACCTTTATTTGAAGTTTGTAAAATATATTTTTAAAATTTTTGGTGATTTGTTTTATTTTTTTATTTCTATGTCCCTATGCCACGAGGCAAAAAAAAAAAAGTAAAGAATTCATGTTCTTTAAATGTCGCCTCATGGGCCATAGACTCAGTCGACAGGCGCAGACCCTATTGACTTCTAAGGGAGATTTTTCTAGATATGCTCTGTAACAGGAGGGAGTAGATAAGCTGTGATATCATCTGTTTTGAATAGGGGATATCTGTCTTTCTGATTCTGCCTGTGATAATGTGATGGCTACTGAAAAGCTACCTGTACAGGACAGGAAGCCTCAAAATATAACTAAGCCCAGTGACCAGTGTGAACACTGCTCAATTTTAGTTATTTTTTTAATATACATGTAACATGAAAAATGAAAACAAAAATTCTAAAACAATACAGGGAGTGCAGAATTATTAGGCAAATGAGTATTTTGACCTCATCATCCTCTTTATGCATGTTGTCTTACTCCAAGCTGTATAGGCTCGAAAGCCTACTACCAATTAAGCATATTAGGTGATGTGCATCTCTGTAATGAGAAGGGGTGTGGTCTAATGACATCAACACCCTATATCAGGTGTGCATAATTATTAGGCAACTTCCTTTCCTTTGGCAAAATGGGTCAAAAGAAGGACTTGACAGGCTCAGAAAAGTCAAAAATAGTGAGATATCTTGCAGAGGGATGCAGCACTCTTAAAATTGCAAAGCTTCTGAAGCGTGATCATCGAACAATCAAGCGTTTCATTCAAAATAGTCAACAGGGTCGCAAGAAGCGTGTGGAAAAACCAAGGTGCAAAATAACTGCCCATGAACTGAGAAAAGTCAAGCGTGCAGCTGCCAAGATGCCACTTGCCACCAGTTTGGCCATATTTCAGAGCTGCAACATCACTGGAGTGCCCAAAAGCACAAGGTGTGCAATACTCAGAGACATGGCCAAGGTAAGAAAGGCTGAAAGACGACCACCACTGAACAAGACACACAAGCTGAAACGTCAAGACTGGGCCAAGAAATATCTCAAGACTGATTTTTCTTAGGTTTTATGGACTGATGAAATGAGTGAGTCTTGATGGGCCAGATGGATGGGCCCGTGGCTGGATTGGTAAAGGGCAGAGAGCTCCAGTCCGACTCAGACGCCAGCAAGGTGGAGGTGGAGTACTGGTTTGGGCTGGTATCATCAAAGATGACCTTGTGGGGCCTTTTCGGGTTGAGGATGGAGTCAAGCTCAACTCCCAGTCCTACTGCCAGTTTCTGGAAGACACCTTCTTCAAGCAGTGGTACAGGAAGAAGTCTGCATCCTTCAAGAAAAACATGATTTTCATGCAGGACAATGCTCCATCACACGCGTCCAAGTACTCCACAGTGTGGCTGGCAAGAAAGGGTATAAAAGAAGAAAATCTAATGACATGGCCTCCTTGTTCACCTGATCTGAACCCCATTGAGAACCTGTGGTCCATCATCAAATGTGAGATTTACAAGGAGGGAAAACAGTACACCTCTCTGAACAGTGTCTGGGAGGCTGTGGTTGCTGCTGCACGCAATGTTGATGAACAGATCAAAACACTGACAGAATCCATGGATGGCAGGCTTTTGAGTGTCCTTGCAAAGAAAGGTGGCTATATTGGTCACTAATTTGTTTTTGTTTTGTTTTTGAATGTCAGAAATGTATATTTGTGAATGTTGAGATGTTATATTGGTTTCACTGGTAAAAATAAATAATTGAAATGGGTATATATTTGTTTTTTGTTAAGTTGCCTAATAATTATGCACAGTAATAGTCACCTGCACACACAGATATCCCCCTAAAATAGCTAAAACTAAAAACAAACTAAAAACTACTTCAAAAATATTCAGCTTTGATATTAATGAGTTTTTTGGGTTCATTGAGAACATGGTTGTTGTTCAATAATAAAATTAATCCTCAAAAATACAACTTGCCTAATAATTCTGCACTCCCTGTATATTTAAGGCTTCTTTCACATCACCGTTCAGCCTTTCCGTTCTCCTGCTCCGTTCTCCTTCTCCTGCTCCGGAAAAGGCACATAACTGACGCCAAACGGAGCCCTTAGGACCCCATAGACTATAATGGGGTCCGTTATGTTTCCGCTCAGAAGATGATTTTTAATTGGAGACAAAAGTTGTGCATGCAGGACTTTTGTCTCCGCTTAAAAATCATCTTCTGAGCGGAAACATAACGGATTCCATTATAGTCTATGGGGTCCTAAGGGCTCCGTTTGACTCAGTTTGGCGTCAGTTATGTGCCTTTTCCGTCCTTTCCGTTCTCCTGCTCCTAAACGGAGCAGGAGAACGGAAAGGCTGAACGGTGATGTGAACGAAGCCTTACATGATTTAAATAATATATTCTGATGACACATTCCCTTTGACCTTCAGTATATGACTAGTCAGGATTTCAAGCTGGCTTATCCTTCAGATGTTTACAATCTGGGCAAGCAATGCAAACATTATAAAAACATCTACTAACAATCCAATGAAGGGAGACCTTGCCTGTAAGGGTAGGGTCCCATGTAGCAGCAGCCGCCACGTGGGACCCTACCCTCAGAACTTACAATGGTAGAGCTAGTAAATGTGAAATTATGTGCAGTGTGAATATGGAGTCAAAAGTCTCTTGACCTCTCTGATTTGGCTGGAAATGTGAGTATCCTATTTGAGAAGCAAACTAACATGAAAAGAAGCAAATTAGGAAAGTCCTTCTACTATGAAGCACATGGTCCATGGGTGCTGTGTGTGTAAGTGTTCATATCTTCATTTTTTACTCTTTAAAACGTTTTAAATTGGAGTTAATCACTCTCATTATTCTAATGACCTAGCTGCCTTCTTTTATGGTGTGCTGCCCTTTGAAGCTGTTGCCTTTGAAAGGCACAGGAAAATACTTGAGCCTCATTAGTAATGTCTACCACTTGTGTATGTGTCCAAGGCTTTGGCAATCCCATCTAGATGAGGGGGGGTGGGGGGTTGTAGCACAAAACATTGCCCTAGACCCCTGATAGAAAACTTTCCAGCTCTAAATTCCTTGTTCCTGGGGCTTCCATGGCTTGCAGTGAAGATCAAAAGTGATTCTTTGTGCTGTTGTATTTTTCTGGGGCTTTAGTTAAAAAAAAAAAGAAAGAGTGGACTTCCCACCAGTCTCTTTAATATAATAAGCTCTATAAATGTCTTTCAGTTCTAAACGACTTGCTTTATCATTAATTGGCACTCGTTATGGGCAATTTATCTTCACAGGTATAGGACTCTTAGGACTTGGGCTTCATGCACATCATGTCATCCATGTGCTGTCCATTTCCTTGTCTGTCCTGCAAATTATAGAACATGTTCTATTCTTGTCTGTTGTTCGGGCAGGAATAGGCATTCTTTCTATTTGGCCTGCAAAAAATGCCACATACACATATCTGAATTTTGTGGATCCGCAGTTTGAGGGCCACAAAATACATAGTCGTGTGCGTGAGACCATATGCACACAAGCCGTATTAAATTTGCACACGTTTTGTCTGTGATAAACTGATGTTTTTCCCTCAGTTTTGCTTCAGTGTCTTCTGCGATTCTGTCGAGTACCATTTCTGTGTAGATGTCATCGGTCCGTGAGGAAAGGACCATCATTCACTGGGCCTCAGTTGTTATTTCACTGACCTATTGACTTGAATGGGCAGTCATGGGACATGGGAAGTCCTATGTGAAAAATTCAATGAAACACAGGCACATTCATTTCTAGGCTGCCCTTCTTGCATGAAACACGCAAAAGATAAAACATGCGATCTTGCACGAGAAAAGACGCCAAGAACCTAATGTGTCTGTTTTCACAGCAATTTTAAACACTCCATAATCATACTGATAGCTTAAAGGGACGCTGACAGGCCCAATATGAATATTTAGGTATATATACGACAGTACAGGTCTTCTAAAGTGTATTAAAATCATCTAAGTATCCCCCCTGTCCACCTTATAAATACAGTAAACTGAAGTTTTATAACCTGGTTGAATCGTCTTCATTCTGCCCAAGGGGCGGCGTTTCAGCTCCACTTGCGCCCTGCCAGCCTCGCCCCAACTGCCGTTTTTGAAGCGCCGCCCAGCTCATCAATATTCACTTCGCTGGGCGGCTTCTGCTGTCCCCGCTCTGAAGCGCTGCGCTGAACAGTGCTCGGCGCATGCGCATAACGCAGAGGCTGAAGCGGCCTCTAAGATGCAGACTGTACGCAGGCGCGATGTGATCCCGGCCAGTGAGGGCGCTGAAGATGAGACTCAGGCCGATGCCCATAGGATTGTATTGGGCATGATCCGGATCTTGTGAAGTCGGAGACAGTAGTAGCCGCCCAGCGAAGTGAATATTGATGAGCTGGGCGGCGCTTTAAAACGGCAGTTGGGGGGCGGCTGACTGGGCGCAAGTGGAGATGAAACCCCGCCCCTTGGGCAGAATAAAGGCGATTCAACCAGGTTATAAAACTTCAGTTTACTGTATTTATAAGGTGGACAGAGGTTATACTTAGATGATTTTAATACACTTTAGAAGACCTGTACTGTCATATATATAGCTAAATATTCATATTGGGCCTGTCAGTGTCCCTTTAATCTCTGTACAGCACCACGGAATATGTAGGTGCTATTTAAGCAACAGGAAATGAATATCATTCTTAAAGGAATTATGCCATGTTCCCAAGATGACCTTTATCCACAGAATAGAGCATAACCATTTGATCAGTTAGGATTTGATCGCTGGGATCCCCAACGATCTGGAAAATGAGGGTCTCATTCCCCCAGATGAATAGAGCAGCAGTTTATGCCTGACCACTGTCACTCCATTCTCTATGGGACTGCCGGCGATGGCCCTCATTTCATGTACATCATCAAACCTGGAAAGGTTTATGTAAATAAAAATGTTAGATGAGGATGTAAGGAGCTGTACCTCCCGTCTAAACATAGGAGTTTACATTTCAAGGTAAAATATTAAAATGATTTCTGTAGCCTAATGGCAGGGTCATGATGATGTCTAGGACTTTCCTGTCTGCGAGGAATACCTCTGATTGGAAGCTTTTCAGCGCCCATTTGATGTTATCAGCATCACTTCATGGTCACTGGTAATGCTGGACAAGATCTTCCATGTGTGTGGTATCAAGAGCCTGCAGGCCTAGTTTAGTCTATTGAGTTTGGATTAGTTTATGCCGCCAGCTGTAGTGAAATCCTATTTTCTACTCATCTAAGCCATTTGCAGTGTAGATTGCTTCGATAAGTGTGTGGATATATATTAGGACATTTCTGGAATTTTTCTCATTTCTTGAGTAGAATCATTCTTGCCAGTACTGTGCTTGTTGTCTTCTGTTCCTCTAATCCTTTGTATTGCTGTAGTTGCCTCTATTTGTGGTTAGTTAACTCTTTTGTCCATGTGTAGATGTGCTACTGAAAAAAACACTCCAAAAATATCACTGATATTAAACAGTGATGATTTACGGTCACCCATGGATAATCAATACCAGGTAGCCTACCCCAATGATTATAGTATTACCATAACAAGATCCTTTGTCAATGCTTCCAAGTGTGTATTCCTCTAGCAGTCACCGAGAAATATTGCTTTTGGGTAGGATTGCAGTCCGAATACAGTAGGTCAAGTTTAGCCAGGAGAGGAGCACTCTCCCCACCCGGTAGGCTGGTGATTATTAACATGCTGCTTTTACACACTATAGCAAATTTGTCCGAAAGTTGAGACGTTTTTTTAATTAAAAAAATCTTCTACTTTTATCTGTAGTCTGTTGGTGTAAAAAGTTGAACTTGATGGTTGCTTGTCTTCAATTCTCTATGTAAAACTAGCTTAAGCATTGCCGTTCAAGAGATCACGTGATCATCTGATGTGATAAATAGGTAAAATCCCCCTCTAAAGGCGGGTTTATACAGTCTGACAGGCAGATTATTTGAGACAGACTTTTCTGGAACACTCGTTCCCAACATTCGGCCCATCTAAAGGTGCAGCGATCACCCAATGAGCAGGCAAAATGCTCGTTCATCGGGTGAAAGTCATTTCTGCATAAAGTAATCATTTCTGGGCAGCAGATTGCCCTGTCTAAACAGCGATCTGCTGCCCATAGGCAATTGAGCTGTATGAGGACGGGCGATCGCAATGACTATCCCTCGTCCTCATACTGTGGAGGTGATCGCTGCATGGAAACTGATCAGCCCATTGAAAAGTTTGTATGGACTATGAAATGATATACTGAATTTTGTGGTTTCAGACATTTTTTTTTTTTACTTTAAAGGCTATGTCCACCCATGCAAACTAGTTTTTAACAATTTCTCAATTACATATAAAATTAAAAATGAAGCATCTGAAATAGGTGTTTATTCAAATTTTCGACCGTTTGTTTCTACAAATGCTAACTATGCATCTTCATGGCAACAGACTGCAAACAAATGCTGTGTAGTCTGACGCCTCATATTCCTTTCTATTTGTCCCCAATTTCTGGCTAATCCACCACTTGTACTATAAAGGATCATATAAAAGTAAGTATAAGACTGCAGTGTTGGGCTACATTCACACGACTGTATGTGTTTTGCGATCCACAAAAAAAAGGATGACGTCCGTATGGCATCATTTTTTTATTTATTTTTTTGCGAATCCATTGTAACAATGCCTATCCTTGTCCGCAAAACGGACAAGAATAGGACATGTATTTTTTTTATTTTTTTTTGCAGGGCTACGGAACGGACATACTGATGCGGATGGCACACGGTGTGCTGTCCGCATTTTTTGCAGACCCTTTGAAATGAATGGGTCTGCATCCTATCCGGAAAAAAACGTTGTGTGAAAGTAGCCTTAGCCTGCACAGAATGTTTGTGCTGTCTTTTGCCATGGAGGCATATAGTTTGCATAGAAGCTGTAAGAACAAACCAATAGGAAATGTATATTTAAGACCTATTAAGTTTTTCCTTTGAGATTTATTAGGGCAATTTAAAGATATTTGGTTGTGGCTTTCACTAGGAAACAGGGGCCTTTGTCCCAATATCCTTCCCTCTGCTTATCACTATGTCCTGTTGATCTCCCTGGTTCAGTTTAAAGTCTTTTTTGGTCTTAAGGTTATGTTCTCTGATTTTTTTATTTTTTTATTGCTATATTGTTTTATAAAATATTATTATATATGCAATTGCTTTGTCCACTATACTTTACTTTGTAATGCTGTCCCTTGAATATGTTTTTCTCAGATGTTCATATTTATCCACATTCATGTAGTTGTCCTCATGTTTTCTGATAAAGGGGGTTTTTCAGGACTTACATATTAATGGCCTATTATATGTACAGGTCATCAGTATCAGATTGGCGGGGTTCTGACTCCCGTGACTGCCGCTGATCAGCTGGTGGAGGAGACAGCTGTGCTTAGGCCTCTTCCAAGACCATGTGATTTCACATTCATCGGTCGCATGACCTAGGCTCAGCTTAGCCCCATTCAAGTGAATGGGGCTGATCTGCAATACCAAGCACATCTGCTATACCAGTGTTTCCCAACCAGTGTGCCTCCAGCTGTTGCAAAACTACAACTCCCAGCATGCCTGGACAGCCTTTGGCTGTGCGGGCATGCTGGGAGTTGTAGTTTTGCAACAGCTGGAGGCACACTGGTTGGGAAACACTGTGCTATACAATGGTACGGCACTGTGCTTGGAAAGCTGCAAGCAGCCTCAGTGGTCACCAGAGTGCTGCGGCCTCCTTAAACTGTTATTTGGCAGGGGTGCTAGAAGTTGGACCTGCGCCCATGTTATATTGATGACCTATTCTGAGGATATGTAAATCCTGGAGAATCCTTTTAACCACTTCAGCCCCGCTAGCTGAAACCCCCTTCATGACCAGAGCACTTTTTACACTTCAGCACTACACTCCTTTCACCGTTTATCGCTCGGTCATGCAACTTACCACCCAAATGAATTTTACCTCCTTTTCTTCTCACTAATAGAGCTTTCATTTGGTGGTATTTTATTGCTGCTGACATTATAACTTTTTTTGTTATTAATCAAAATGTAACGATTTTTTTTGCAAAAAAATGTCATTTTTCACTTTCAGCTGTAAAATTTTGCAAAAAAAACGACATCCATATATAAATTTTTCGCCAAATTTATTGTTCTACATGTCTTTGATAAAAAAAAAAATGTTTGGGCAAAAAAAAAAAATGGTTTGGGTAAAAGTTATTGCGTTTACACACTATGGTACAAAAATGTGAATTTCCGCTTTTTGAAACAGCTCTGATTTTCTGAGCACCTGTCATGTTTCCTGAGGTTCTACAATGCCCAGGCAGTAGAAAAACCCCACAAATGACCCCATTTCGGAAAGTAGACACCCTAAGGTATTCGCTGATGGGCATAGTGAGTTCTTAGAACTTTTTATTTTTTGTCACAAGTTAGCGGAAAATGATGATTTTTTATTTTATTTTTTCTTACAAAGTCTCATATTCCACTAACTTGCGACAAAAAAAAAAAAATTCTAGGAACTCGCCATGCCACTCACGGAATACCTTGGGGTGTCTTCTTTCCAAAATGGGGTCACTTGTGGCGTAGTTATACTGCCCTGGCAATTTAGGGGCCCAAATGTGTGAGAAGAACTTTGCAATCAAAATGTGTAAAAAATGACCGGTGAAAGATATTTTTCTCACCCAGCATGGGTATATGTAAAATGACACCCCAAAACACATTCCCCAACTTCTCCTGAGTACGGCGATACCAGATGTGTCACACTTTTTTGCTGCAAAGGGGCACATATTCCAAAGTGCACCTTTCGGATTTTGCAGGCCATTTTTTACACATTTTGATTGCAAGGTACTTCTCACACATTTGGGCCCCTAAATTGCCAGGGCAGTATAACTACGCCACAAGTGACCCCATTTTGGAAAGAAGACACCCCAAGGTATTCCGTGAGGGGCATGGCGAATTCCTAGAATTTTTTATTTTTTGTCACAAGTTAGCGGAAAATGATGATTTTTTTTTTTTCTCTCTTTTTTCCTTACAAAGTCTCATATTCCACTAACTTGCGACAAAAAGTAAAAAATTCTAGGAACTCGCCATGCCCCTCACGGAATACCTTGGGGTGTCTTCTTTCCAAAATGGGGTCACTTGTGGGGTAGTTATACTGCCCTGGCAATTTAGGGGCCCAAATGTGTGAGAAGAACTTTGCAATCATAATGTGTAAAAAATGGCCTGCAAAATCCGAAAGGTGCACTTTGGAATATGTGCCCCTTTGCCCACCTTGGCTGCAAAAAAGTGTCACACATCTGGTATCGCCGTACTCAGGAGAAGTTGGGGAATGTGTTTTGGGGTGTCATTTTACATATACCCATGCTGGATGAGAGAAATATCCTGGCAAAAGACAACTTTTCCAATTTTTTTATACAAAGTTGGCATTTGATCAAGATGTTTATCTCACCTAGCATGGGTATATGTAAAATGACACCCCAAAACACATTCCCCAACTTCTCCTGAGTACGGCGATACCAGATGTGTGACACTTTTTTGCAGCCTAGATGCGCAAAGGTGCCCAAATTCCTTTTAGGAGGGCATTTTTAGACATTTGGATCCCAGGCTTCTTCTCACGCTTTAGGGCCCCTAAAAAGCCAGGGCAGTATAAATACCCCACATGTGACCCCACTTTGGAAAGAAGACACCCCAAGGTATCCAATGAGGGGCCTGGCAAGTTCATAGAAATTTTTTTTTTTCGCATAAGTTAGCGGAAATTGATTATTTTTTTTTTTTTTTTTCTCACAAAGTCTCACTTTCCGCTAACTTAGGACAAAAATTTAAATCTTTCATGGACTCAATATGCCCCTCAGCAAATACCTTGGGGTGTCTTCTTTCCAAAATGGGGTCAGTTGTGGGGTGTTTGTACTGCCCTGGCATTTGAGGGTCTCCGCAATCATTACATGTATGGCCAGCATTAGGAGTTTCTGCTATTCTCCTTATATTGAGCATACAGGTAATGAGATTTTTTTTCCTATCAGCCTCTGGGCTGAAAGAAAAAAATGAACGGCACAGATTTCTTCATTCGCATCGATCAATGTGGATGAAAAAATCTCAGCCAAAAAAAAAAAATGGAGGGGAAAGGCGTCTGCCAGGACATAGGAGCTCCGCCCTACATCCATACCCACTTAGCTCGTATGCCCTGGCAAACCAGATTTCTCCATTCACATCAATCGATCTGGATGAATAAATCATTGCATAGGAACTCCGCCTCCTCCTCAGCTCGTATGCCTCGGCAAACATATCTGTTACTGCAGAGGAGAAAATCCCGTCTTGCAGCGCCGCATACACCGACTTGCGTGTAATCTGACAGCAGCGCAATGCTTCTGTCAAAATGCACATCGGTGCTGCAGCTGGTCGATCGGTTGGTCCACCTGGAAGGTAAAAAAAAATATGAAAAAACCAGGCCGCAACGCAATAATTTTATTAACTTTGCAACAGAACATATAAACTTTAACTTTTTTAACTGAACATTAACCTTTTTGCTTACTGGTGTTTTTTTTTTGTTTTTTTTTGTTTTTTTACCTTTATAGAACAAACCTCTCCTTCCCCATGGGTCAATGTGCAAAGCGCAAATCGCCCAAAGATGTGGCGAAGTGCATTATGCACTTTGTCCCATGTGAAAGGAGACGTTTGCAGCAGCAGTGAGTGAATGGGCCCTAATAGCCCTGTGTGCCTGTCCTGGTGAGATGATCCCTATGCTAATAGTGTACCTGTGAGTGGTACTTCCGGAAACACTCTCCAAAGCATAGGGCAGGGTGGTCAGGACAGAAATAGCGGGTGTCACGCCTTATTCCACTCCTGCTACAGACACGACATCTTTTTCGGGGTGACGGTTGGGTTGAGGTACCAGGAACGACATTGGGGAAATGTCGCTCGTGTAGACGGCTAACTACACTGGTGGATGGGGCCACGGAACCTCCTGGGTACAGGAGGTTCTCGATGATCTCTTCCTGAAATTTTAGGAAGGATCCAGTTCTCCCAGCCTTACTGTAGAGAACAAAACTATTGTACAGAGCCAATTGAATTAAATATACAGACACCTTCTTATACCAGCGTCTGGTTCTGCGGGAAACTAAATACGGAGACAACATCTGGTCATTGAAGTCCACCCCTCCCATGTGAAGGTTATAGTCGTGGACTGAGAGGGGCTTTTCAATGACACGGGTTGCTCGCTCAATTTGTATTGTCGTGTCTGCGTGAATGGAGGAGAGCATGTAAACGTCACGCTTGTCTCTCCATTTCACCGCGAGCAGTTCTTCGTTACACAGTGCGGCCCTCTGCCCCCTTGCAAGACGGGTGGTAACGAGCCGTTGGGGGAAGCCCGCGCGACTAGTTCGCGCGGTACCACAGGCGCCAATCCGTTCTAGAAACAAATGCCTAAAGAGGGCCACATTTGTGTAAAAATTGTCCACATAAAGATGGTACCCCTTGCCGAATAAGGGTGACACCAAGTCCCAAACTGTCTTCCCACTGCTCCCCAGGTAGTCAGGGCAACCGACCGGCTCCAGGGTCTGATCTTTTCCCTCATAGATCCGAAATTTGTGGGTATAGCCTGTGGCCCTTTCACAGAGCTTATACAATTTGACCCCATACCGGGCGTGCTTGCTTGGGATGTATTGTTTGAAGCCAAGGCGCCCGGTAAAATGTATCAGGGACTCGTCTACGCAGATGTTTTGCTCTGGGGTATACAAATCTGCAAATTTCTGGTTGAAATGGTCTATGAGGGGCCGAATTTTGTGGAGCCAGTCAAAAGCAGGGTGGCCCCTCGGACGGGAGGCGGTGTTGTCACTAAAGTGCAGGAAAAGCAGGATGGCCTCAAAACGTGCCCTGGACATAGCAGCAGAGAACATGGGCATGTGATGAATCGGGTTCGTGGACCAATATGACCGCAATTCATGCTTTTTTGTCAGGCCCATGTTGAGGAGGAGGCCCAGAAAAGTTTTAATTTCGGAAACTTGGACTGGTTTCCACCGGAAAGGCTGGGCATAAAAGCTTCCCGGGTTAGCTGTGATAAATTGTGTGGCATACCTGTTTGTTTCGACCACAACTATGTCTAAGAGCTCCGCAGTCAAGAACAGCTAAAAAAAATCCCAGGGCCGAACCGATCTGAGCTGTCTCAACCCGAACTCCAGACTGGGCAGTGAAAGGGAAAACTACGGGTGCGGCTGAAGTTGGGGACTGCCAATCAGGGTTTGCCAGCACCTCTGGGATTCTAGGGGCTCTACGGGCACGTCTTTGCGGTGGCTGCGACGGGGTCACTACTGCACGTGCCACCGTACCAGCTTCAACTGCCCTTCTGGTGCTCGCTACTTCACCAGGTTGTACGGCAGTGCTGGTACTAGGTCCAGGGAGGGCTGGGCTGCTGGTGTATGCCTCACCACGTAATCCGACAGCACCAGCCCCACTCTGCTGCTCTTGAAGCGGATCCTGCGCAACCTGTGGTCTAGCGACACGGGGCCGGGTACGCCTGGTGGTATCAGGGACCTCAGCCTCCTCGTCCGAACTTTGGGTCAGAGAGCCACTGCTTTCTACAGGTTCGTATTCTGACCCGCTGGATTCATCAGATGAGGGTTCCCACTCCTCATCCGACTGGGTCAGAAGCCTGTAGGCCTCTTCAGAAGAATACCCCCTGTTTGACATTTTGGGCAACTAAATTTAGGGGTATTCCCTGAGACTACCCAAGAAAAAAAAAAGCAAGCCTGTCTTACAAAGGGGAGGCTAGCGAAGTACCGGAGGCCGCTGCGGTTGATAAAAAATATCAAAACTGATTTTTTTATCGCCGCAGTGCGTGTAAAGTGATTGTGCAGTGATCAAAAAAAAATTTTTTGTCACTGCGGTGGGGCGGGCGTGGGCGAACGCACGTGTGGGCGACCGATCAGGCCTGATCGGGCAAACACTGCGTTTTGGGTGGAGGGCGAACTAAAGTGACACTAGTACTATTATAGATCTGACCGTGATCAGTTTTGATCACTTCCAGATACTATAAAAGTACAAATGCTGATTAGCGATACGCTAATCAGCGAATAACGGACTGCGGTGCGGTGGGCTGGGCGCTAACTGATCGCTAACTACCTAACCAAGGGGCCTAAACTATACCTAAAACCTAACGGTCAATACCAGTGAAAAAAAAAAGTGACAGTTTACACTGATCACTTTTTTCCTTTCACTAGTGATTGACAAAGGGGTGATCAAAGGGTTAATTGAGGTTCAGGGGGGTGATCTGGGGCTAAAGTGTAGTGTTCGGTGTACTCACTGTGAAGCCTGCTCCTCTGCTGGATCCAACCGACGAAAAGAACCAGCAGAGGAGCAGGCAGCCATATAACAGATCATATTTACAAATATGATCTGATATATGGCTCTGTGATTGGCTTTTTTGAAAATCATCAGCTTGCCAGCCGCGATCATTGGCTGGCAAGCTGATGACGAAATGGTCCTCTTCGAAATGCCGGCGCGAACTGCGCATGCGCGGGCCGCATAGCGCGTCATCTCGCGTCTCGCGAGATGACGCTTATATGCGTCGTTGTGCGCAGCGCTGCCGCCTCCGGACCGCACATCTGCGTTAGGCGGTCCGGAGGCGGTTAAAGGCATTGTCCGGGTTCAGAGCTGAACCCGGACATATGCCCATTTTCACCCAGGCAGTTCATGCTCCGATGCTTTCCTTTGCCCTGGGCTAAATCACGCAGGGCAAATGCATTTTTTTTTAGATCCGGTGACGTACCGGGCTTTCCATAGGGCTGCCAGGTGGAGGCTTCCGCCCTGCAGGGAGCCAGGTGACGTTACCGGCACTAATGGGCGGCTTTAGCGTTGCCCTAGCCTGTAAAACAGCTAGGGCAGCGCTAAAGCCCGCCCATCAGAGCCAGTGACATCACCAAACACACTGCTGGGCAGAAGCCTCCGCCCGACAGTGTGTTATAGTAAATCGCGAGCAGGGCAAGGGAGAGCATCTGTGCATGAAATGCTCAGATGCCAACATCAGGCGGGCTGCCTGGGTGAAATTATGGGTATGTCCAGGTTCAGCTCTGAACCTGGACAGCCCCTTTAAATTATTGTAAGCATTTATTCATAAAAATCCTGGAAACTAAAAAAATTGGATTCGGTTATGAAGGTGGCCATAGCTTCTAAGGCTACTTTCACACTTGCGCTTGATCGGATCCGTTCTGAACGGATCCGATCATATTAATGCAGACGGAGGCTCCGTTCAGTACGGATCCGTCTGCATTAATAACTTAGAAAAATTTCTAAGTGCGCAAGATGCCTGAGCGGATCCGTTCAGACCTTCAATGTAAAGTCAATGGGGGACGGATCCGCTTGAAGATTGAGCCATATGGTGTCATCTTCAAGCGGATCCGTTCCCATTGACTTACATTGTAAGTCTGAACGGATACGCTCGCCTCCGCACGGTCAGGCGGACAGCTGAAAGCTGCAAGCAGCGTTCAGCTGTCCGCCTGGCCGTGCGGAGGCGAGCGGAGCGGAGGCTGAACGCCTCCAGACTGATGCAGTCTGAGCGGATCCGCTCCATTCAGACTGCATCAGGGCTGGACGGAGACGTTCGGGTCCGCTCGTGAGCTCCTTCAAACGGAGCTCACGAGCGGACCGACGAACGCTAGTGTAAAAGTAGCCTAATATGTGCCCTCTCAGAAGTAGATAAGAAAATCTGAACAATCTTAGTCATCTATGACTCTGTAGGGCAACAGCAAGTCCTGCATCTCTTTATTATGGCATCTTTGCATGAAAAAAGTGATTCTTTTCAGTTTCCTCGTCTGTTCTGCTACTGGGCTGGGTGGATTTATTTATTTTTTGTGAAATTTCACTCTTAATAGGAAATTCCGTAATAGTCTTTAAGGTTCTAAGATTTTGCTTCACTTCATAAGGACAGGCTGTCTTTAAGGCTGAAGCACCTAGTCTGTTGCTATAAAATATATATATATATAATTTTTTTTAATTTTTTTTTTCTGTTATAGCAAAAAAGAACAAACCAAAAAAAATGCTGTTGAAATCTGCTTTGGGTGGCCATGTAGCGTACATAGGATGTGGCTGGTGTACAATTTGGCATATATGAGTGTAACTGTCCCTATGCTTAGTAGATCTCATTAAAGAAACAGATATCGGCGTGAGACAGTTTGTCAAAGCTGATATGAGCCCCAAGGGATGGCGATGACAATCTGTGTGCTGCTTCACACAACAACCTAGTCATAGTCCGATTTGATTCTTAACAATTGGACTTCAGCCTCTTGATTTATTTTCCCATAAATCTGCCAGCATTGCATAATATTGTGTTTCTGGTCGACATTTTAGTGGATTTTGTTTTTTACAAATTTTCCTCCGAGCTCACATTGGGCATAATTGATGTTCAGAGCCAGCTTTGGGAGCAGTAACAATTGATTGGTTTTGTTAGGTTTCCGACTTGTTGGGGGGGGGGGGGGGGGAATGTTAGAGCCCCTTTGTCGTACACATATTTAATGAGCCTTAATGAGGCAATTCCTTTGTGAAGGCAAAGGGTAAAATTAAGGAAGGTGTTGATGTTCACATCCCCTGGAGGACATATGAAGGTCATCATTTTACACTTGGCAGTTCCTCTCCACCCATAATGTGACCCATGTTACATACATTTTCTTTCTGGTATCTCTCCATATATGTATTGAGAAGCCTTTTGTTTCTGGTCTTCTGTGTGTGTAATGGTTAAGCTGATGAAGGTTTCTGCTTGAATGCCATCCCCTTGCTCGGAGCAAGATGATACTCATTAGTGCTGTGGTGTGCATCCTAGGAAGAAGCACTTGCCTGCAAACTTTAACCGCTTCTTGTCATTCCCGGCTCTTAAATAAACATTTTGAAGGAAAGCCATCAGATTCGTCGTGAGTTATTCATTGTGATGTGTTTCTCTTTTTGTAAGCTGTTTTCTAATCAGACCTTCTGTCAGAGCGCAGGCATTGCTCTTGGGTGTAATTTACTGTTACATCCCATTTCACATTAAAAATGTAGCTTATTAGCTTAACAGAGCAGGGACAACAGAAGATTGCCTCCCTTCTGTGCACACACTCTTATGATTAATCTGCTGATCTGTCTGCTAGGACGCGTGTGTGTGTCTCACTTTTAGGAAGAAAATGCCAAAAATCGCCAGGCACTATTGCTCCTCTGCCTTTTTTAAATGGTATCGTCCAAATAGTAACGCGTTTCAGGCATAAAACCCCCTCTTGTAATACAATAGGCAGGCTTATTTTACATCTTTAGCACCAGCCCAAAAGGGAAGCTGTATTTCGTTAAAGGGAACCTGTCACCTCCAAAACTTATATAAAACCACCAGCTTTACCTAATACTAGCCCCCAGTCTGTTATTAATCATGTGTTTGATCCGGTAATCTGATGCTCCATAAATGACAAGAGCGACGCTTTAAGCATCAGCGCCATCTTGCCGGTCAGCCTAAAGTCAAGGGGGCAGCGGCCTCCTTGCTTTAAGTCAAGGTAAGCATGCCTCCTAACCATCCATTCTTGTGTGATTGACATCCTGCAATGCGGCCTGGGATCTCTTAAGTCTCGTGCATGCGCTGTGTGCTGATGAAACCCGGACAAAATCTGTTATGCAGATTTGTCATTCGTTTTAGCCATTTCCGTCTGAGGTCCGTTATTTTAGATGGGGGGGGAAAAAAAGTCCTGCATCCAACCACTTTACCATTAATGATGTTGAATGGGTTTTGAATCAAAGAAATAGACCCTAGTGGCAAGTGACCTCCAAAGGCAGCTCCAAATGGGTCTTTTCTCCCAGATCTTTGGTCCATTATTGCATCAGATCTTGGGCCCATTGGAGGATACTCTAGTACTCTGGTGGGCCAGTCCAACCCTGGTAAAAATGCACATATTGGGGGACATTTAATAATCATGTTGCACCAGAATTATGGCATAAAAAGAGCCAAAAAGAATCACATTTTTATTTGCACCAAATATATCAACTGAAGAATGAAGAATGCATTATGCCAGAAAGGAGTTATAAATGTCAAAGTGGATGGGGCTATCAATTTTGTGCATATTACGGCTCATTTATCTTGGGCAGAAAGGGCTTCAATTGTTGCAGGTGGTGGTGGTGTTTTGGTGGTGTTTTGTGTAAAAAAAAAAAATTGCATTTATAAAAGGAAAGCTAACTTAGAGTGATAGGTAAGTAGTAAAACATTATGATATAAATAAGCTAAACAACAGGGTTCTGTCAGACATTCACCAAAAACAGCCTGAGACAAAAGTCATAATTTACCAGTGGAAAGTTGCAAATATTCTTCAAAAGTCGCAAATATATTTCAAAAGTCGCAAGTGTTGTCTGGCAGGGTGGCTAAAATGGCGCACATTTCTGTTTTTAAAAAGTCACATTTTAGCGCTATTGGCGTTCAAATATTGCAAATCAAGAGAAATAGGAGAATAATCAAGTTTATATTTAAAAAATTCACATTTTAAAAGTGGTGTGTGCCTTTTGATATGAGGTGAAACAAATCGCCACTTTTGATTTGGAATGTTAGTATTTAGTATGTGCCCCATTGTGTTATATTTTTTAATTCTAATTTGTGTTTCGTCTTTGATCACTAGGGCAAATTATTGAAGGCTATACATAGGCTATACTTTCTACTTTCAGTCTATGTACATCACGTGGTCCCAGTCAGAACCTAGATTAGCATTCCCCCCCCCCGAAACAGTTATGGTTTTGGTAATGTATATTTGATGTGGAGATATTAGACTAGGTCTACACGACGACATTTTGTTGCACTAATGTCGCGCGACAATTTTTATAATGGCAGTCTATTGTGTCACACTGTAACATGCAACATACTGCGACACAACAGTCGCAGAAAATCCATTCGACTGCCATTATAAAAATTGTTGCGCGACATTAGTGCAACAAAATGTTGCGCCCTATCTGTCGCGCGACTTATGTCGTCGTGTAGACCTAGCCTTAAAGAGGACCTGTTCTAATAGCTTCATGCATTCCCCATGTAATAACAAGTTGGGGGGTGGTAGGTGGTGGTACCTGCACAGTATGAAAATGGCAGCACTGATTGGATAGTGAGTCTGTGCAGTTACACCCCCCAACTTGTTACCACCCCTCTGTACCCTTACTGCAGACTGCTAGCAATTATTCATAGCTTCTAATAGGAATAATAAAGGAATGGCACAACGTAGAGACATAAGAATAGGTGCTCCAGCATGGTTATTACATGGGTAGTGCATGTAGCTATTAAAGCAGGTGTGTCAGGTTCTCTTTAAAAGATGAATAGTCTTACCACCTACGTGCCATTCCCAATCTTATTGTTGGACACAGTCCTAGGCTGTAGTTCACTTCCTCAACATAGAACTTCAAGCGTTCTCATTTTTTTTTTAAGTTTTTTTTTTTGTATAATGAAATGCAGTTTTCTTTAACTCTCAGACAGACAACTGAACAACATAAGACGCTTTTCTTGAAAACAAAGATTGTCCAGTCTTCGGGACATTTAAACTGCCCCCAGCAGCGTGTTAAACCTGCTGAAAGAATTATACTCGCCTCCTCTGCACTGCTGCACTCAGCTGTATTCCGGTGACCCCATCCTCCCTCCCGAACAGATGGGGTCACGTGCGCTGTTGCAGCCAATAACTGCCTTCAGCGGTGATGCGTCTGCAAGTGGCGTGTGACCCAGCAATGACCAGCTGCTTGGGGGCACGTTACTTCTGAGGCCAGTCATTGGCTGCAGTGGCCCATGTGACCCTGTCTCTGGCCTGTAACTTCCAGACCAACAGGAAGATCGCTGAACAAAGCCACGGAGAAGGAGAGTGATTTTTCTTTTTCTTTTTTTGTTTTCTTTAACAGGTTAGTTTAGAAAGAGTCTCAATGGCTGAACAACCCCTTTAAGAAAAATAATTAATAAGCAGGTGTGAAGATTCAGCGTTGCTTTTATTTCTGCTGTGTGCGCGGTTTTATAGCCCGCAGCTCACTTATGAGATCTCTAGTGGCCGTCTCTTATTAAGCAATTATACATGTATTCATTTTTAATAGGATTAAATACAGATTTTTACGTGAATGGCTGTCACAGGTAGACTTTGTGTAGCCGGGTTATTATTGGTTGTAAATTACAAAATGTTCTTTGTAATTAAATGTATACTCTGTGTATCCGGCTATAATTTAGGAGGTAGCGTCCTAAGAGCCAATCATTTATCACTTTCTAGCAATATACGGTTACCTGAAAATAATGTCATTTCCAGAGCACGCTGGGCTTTCTGAAATTCTATTTGCCAGCGTGGTATAGAAACAGCAATTTAGTGCAGATTTAATTTTTTGCTTTTGTTTTTCAAAGCAACAACCCGAAACTGTTTAACAGCTTAAAAATGGGAAAGTGTTTGATTGAAAGTTCTAATTAAGTGTATCTTAGAAAATTAGCTGAAATTAGCTGTCAGAAAGTCACATTTAAATGAGTAATGGGAGGCTTGGCAGTAAACATTTAAATGATATAAATTGCCATTTAAGTGTATGGTTTAATGTTTGTCATACATTAATGTGACATCTGACTGCAGTGACAATCAAGCAGGCTGCTGTAATTTGAACATATTTAGGGCTTTTGTGTTGAGTGCCACCCACAAATTAAGACAATTGCTGTTTTATGTGGCAGCTCTAGGACTGTGTTCTGGAGTCATTGTTAATGAAGGAAGTCCATCATTTTTGTTGACTAGGTGTCTATACGCTGTATTGATTCCTCACTGTTGGTACTCCTATTATCCGCACTTGCCAAGCGGCTTGTTCCTGCTTTGTACTTTTAAAGAGGATTTATAGAAAGATGAAATCTACCTAGAGTTTTCCTTCTGATAGGAATGTATAACATTTCGATCATTTCTTAAGCAGATATATTCTATTATAAAGGGGCTGTTCCATGAAAAATATAGAAATTTTTTTAAACCAGCCCCTGCGTCTGAATAAATGTGTAATCACATGAAGTTAGAAATTTTAATGCAGTCACTGGGGGAGATTTATCAAGACAAGGAGTCCATAACCAATCAGATTCCACCTTTCATTTTTCACAACTCCTTTGGAAAATGAAAGGTGGAAGCTGATTGGTCGCTTTGGGCAACTAAGCCAGCTTTGATAAATCTCCTCCACTTAGTTTTTCAATGAAATCTATCGGTTTAGCATATTGCCAAGATAATAGAGTATTGGTCTATGCACGGTACTTTGTATTAATTTTAACTTGTACTGTTTCACTACCGCTTTGCTATATGCTTATGTGTCAGGCCACATTACAGAACACTGCGTACATAAAATTATGATGACCAGACATCACTCATGGTGCCTTGCCCCCTGTTCGACACAGCTATCAGTTTTCCTTGTTTCATTTCTTTATAGCTTTTCCATTAGGCATAATGGCTTTTTTGAACCACCACATAGTGGCTAAGGGTGATGGCTAACCTCTGGCACTCCTGTTGTGGTAAAACTACAGCTCCCAGCATTCTACACACATTTCTGTGGAGTTCTTAGAACAGCCAAGTAAGTGTACATCTTGGGAGTGGTAGTCTTATCACAGCTGGAGTGCCGGAGGTTAGCCATCACCGTGAAATCAGTATCCACAAATTGTATCTTCTAATATTTCATGTGATACTATTACTGAACGTGTGCTCTACTAATTAAACTGGCCATATTCTTTCGATTTTGGGCAATCAATTATTTAGCTGACTGCTATCTTTCTTGACTTCCCCGTATTCAAAAGAATAAATTTATAGGTGGGAACTATACAATTGTTTTGCAGCCTGTTGGCCACCTCCTCTGAGATACGGTTGGACATGGAGGCATGCAGGTTCCATATGGTATCCTGTGGCACATTTACCCACACACATTGCAACTGGGATTGTCATTCCTGCAAGTAGTTTACTGAATCCTGGTGTAGCAGCTGGTCTTGTAGATGCTTTACTGGAGATAAATCTGGTGACGGGCAGGCCACGGAAGTGGGCAACCTTTGTTGTGTGTTGATGAGTATTATCCTGCTGAAAAATGGAAGTTGGAAGCCCTGCCATGACACTGTCACCAGGACTCTTGCCGATCAGCTGTTTGAGAAGGCATCGGCGCTCACAGTTGTGCCACAACTTTCTTGCAGCTTTCACAAGGCCATGTAACCTCACGTTCATCGGTCAAATGTCCTAGGCGCAGCTCAGCCCCATTGAAGTGAATGGGACTGAGCTGTGATATGACTTCCGGTTTCAAATGGACGGTGTTGTGCTTGGTGAGCAAAGAGAAGGCCACAGCACTACTATGTGCACTTCTCAAACAGCTGAAGGTCAGGGTTCCCGGGTGTCAGACCCCACGATCAGACACTGATGACCTATCGAGAGGATTGGTCAGCAGTAAAAATATCTCGGAAAACCCTTTTAAGTCTGTGGTAGCGTTAACTCTTAGTGGAAAGCTACTTCATATTAATATTTTTATAATATTTTGTATCCAACAATTTATTGCCAACCTAAAGTCATCTTGGATTATATACTCTTTGTCTCGAAATAAATATAGGAAAGAAAAATCATTCTTTGGGAGTCAACTATTTTGGACAATAGAGTTTATGTAGACTTTCAGTTGCTGCAACAACAGTCTCATGAACACGACAGTATTTTATATCCGTATCCAATCAGCTTTTTTGCGGATTGCACACAGACCCATTCATTTCTATGGTTCCGAAAAAAAAAAGGACCGCACACGACTGTAATACATGTGCTGTTTGCATCTGTGTATCCGTTCTGCGGAGGGATAGAACATGTCCTATTCTTAGCTGCTAATTGCAGGCCACAGATACATTGAAGTCCATAGGTCCGCAAAAAAATGAATGCAACTCGGACATTACGGACGTCATCCGTGTTTGGCGGACCTCAAAACGGATGCAGTCGTGTGCATGAGGTCTAATGCAAATAAATGCTTTCATCGCTGTATTACTTTTTACGCATCTCCTTTACATTGGTTTGTCTTTCTCCTTTTGTTGCAGGCCTTGGAAAGTGAATTTGTTTCTTGCCAGCTCCACCAATGGATTGACCTTATTTTTGGCTACAAGCAGCAGGGTCCTGAAGCTGTTCGAGCTCTAAATGTGTTCTACTATTTGACCTATGAAGGAGCTGTCAATCTGAGCTCTATAGCAGATCCTGTCTTGAGAGAAGTATGCTGCTTTATATTTTCAGTTCAGAAATATGTCAGTGCTAAAAAAATGTTTTATAATTTGCAGATAGAAATTAACACTGGCCATACCCCACAGTTAATCTTCTAAGCAACTGCCTTGTCTTTTCACTGTCAGTATTCTAGGGTATTTAGCAGGTAGGAATACAGTGTTCCAAAAGTTATTTTCTTCCAATGTGGCATGTAAACTGCCTCCCATGTGCAGGATTATTGCGAGTACCAGATCTACTCTACAGTAATAAAGCTCCCCATCAATACTGGATAGTGGTCAGCAAATGCTCATTAGGCCGACTTGATTGGCCCTGCCTCCCCATTAATGTTCACTGATAATCGGCCTGTGTAAAGGTGCAGCAGATCACCCCATGAGTAAAACATTAATTCATCGGGTGAAATCATGGTTTCACACTAGCGTTGAAAGAGCTCTCTGGATCCAGCATTGCAGGGAAGTACCTAAATGCCCGCCGGCCCCATTAACTATGATGGGGCCCGGTGGAGATCCAGCTGCAACCCAGCAAATATGCCGAGAATTGGCCGGCCGAAAATCTTTGACAGACCCTATTTAAGTTAATGGGGCTGGCGCGCATTTAGGTACCGTCTGGCAATGCCGGGTCCAGAGAGCCCCAGCAGGCTATTCTCTGCCATGTCAGGAGAGGTGGTGGGTCCTCTCCAACTCTGCCTGCATACATGTATGTTTTTCTTTTTGTTGTGTTTTTGGATGTGAGCGTACAGTCTAAAATCATTTCTTTAAAGGTCCATCTTTGTAGGCGTAATGCTTGCGTAACATAGCGTTTTTTCCCTTTCCTTCCTGGACATAGTTTCACATCAGAATGTAAATGGTATTCCAGTCCCGGCGTGACTCCAGAGCTCTGGTTTGCCGTTAATCTTTCTTGCGAGTATAAACAACATCAGTCTTTATAGCATTGTTAACATTGGTTAAATGCTTAAGGAAATGCGTTACATGACTTTTCTCCCGTAGATGTAGATGTTTGATATAAAGTAATAAATTAATGACGTGTAACTGACGGTAAAGAAGAGAAGTGCTTCCATCTAAATCTGATGTGTCCCTAGCTGTTTTCACATCTAAACTCTGGAATATTTCCGGATTATCAGGTCTGGAGATGTACTTTCACACATATAGCTATCACCCCGGAGATGTTCCATGTCGGGGGCATCCTCACTACAGAGGAAATGTTCCAGGTTCATAGGCAAGAGGTGGGAACTTTAGGCATGGTCCACTGTGATTCTCTGAAACATATACTGCTGTTTTCATACATGCGCTCACTTGGACAAAATCTGGATTTAGTACTAGGGCTCTGGGGAAAAAGTTTGGGTAAAGTCCGGGACAAGTATGGCGGATGTTTGAGTTCCCACATACAGCCCCTCCGGGTAAACTCCAGAAAATGTCTGGATTCCACTGTGAATGGGGCTCCTGAATCATGTGCACAATGAGCTGCCTCCTATTTGCTGAATCCGGTATAAATAATACCACTTCAGCAGATACAAATGAAAGAGATTGTGGGAGATTTATCAAAACTGGTGTAAAGTAGAACTGGCATAGTTGCCCATAGCAACCAATCAGAATCCACCTTTCATTTTCCATAGGAGCGCTCATAAATAAAAGGTAGAGTGTGATTGGTTGCTATGGGCAACTAAGCCAGTTCTACTTTACACCCGTTTTCCTTTACACCCGTTTTGATAAATCTCCCCCATTGACCTCTAAAGAGGCATCTTATATGAAAGCAAACCTACCCCTATTTGTTGTATATTTACCTATCCCTGTTTTTTGTATATTTGCATGTAACCTATTATTGTGTTAGTCTGGACATATGCATTCTTTAAATGTCAAGAAAACCTGCACATGTATGGGGGCCACCTGATGGCAAGTGTCAGGGGAAAGAAGGTTCATGTCCCAAGATATGCATTTATCTCCTATCCACAAGATTAGAATCAGATCAGAGGGAGACCTGGCATTGTGATCACAAGAACCGGGGTTCCTGGGGTCCCTGCATGTGCCGTACTCTGCTCTCTAGGGCAGTCCCATATAGAATCAATAGGATGGCAGCATTCATGCTGGACTGCTGCTTCATTCTTTAGTTGACCTTTGGGGCTCCCTTTTTCGCAATCGGTGCTGATTATAATTGGTCAGCCCCTCACTGATCAGATTCTTATCCTCACTTCCTGTGGATAGGGGGGTAAGTTCATAACTTGGGACAAACCCTTTCCTTCACAGTAGAGGAGATTTATCCAAACTGGTGCAAAGGAAAACTGGCTTAGTTGTCCATAGCAACCAATCATTCCACTTTTCATTTTTCAAAGGAACTTCATTGGAAACTCATTGGTTGTTATAGACAACTAAGCAAGTTTTCCTTTACACCAGTTTTTATAAATCTCCCTCATTATCTCCAGAAATTCTAGACATTTTTCATGTTCTGGTCAAAGATAATGGCTGATAACATTGTCAAGTAATTCGCGGAGAAATCTCCTGAAAACCACTTGGATATAATGTGACATAAGAGAGCATGGAGTCAGGCTAGGTATTTTCTCTCATACATGAGAATTGATAAATTGCATTATCTATCCATGAAATTGTAGAAATTTGTGACCCTAAATTTGTATCCACTGATCTTGCTACCATCCAGAAATGTGACTAGCAAGCGTCATGAGAATATTTGGCCCAAAGTGTGAATATAGACCAGCTCGCTGTTTTCTTCTCTTTCATTATCATTCTGTGTCCAGTAGCCAGAGCAGTAGGTGTTTTGAACGAGCACATCAAACTTAAAGATGTAGATACTGTTTGAAATTCTCCATGAACCCGCTGCCTGAATGCTAGTGAGTGACATTTGTTTCTGTTGCTGGGGTCTGCTTTGACTAGCTGGTTTGTCTCAGACTGGCAGCCAGGATTATATTTCAGTCAGCCTACAGATGTAAGAGTCAAGAGCAAAGCAGGTCTTTAACAGAATTATATCTAGACTTCGGAATGTCTCCTCTATCCTTCACATATACTCTTCTTTAGCCGCTATCATTTGTAAGGGGTTAACAAATGGAGCATGTGTAAGCTATTAGAAAAGACTCAAATGCAGTCCGTTTCTGCTCCAGACAGTAATGTTTTTCCATATTTCCTCAAATGTAATAAAATTATTTGCGCTGAAGTGCACAAACACATTCTTAAAAGTACAGTATATTAACAGATGGAGACAACAGTGAACGTGTCTGTGATGATCAGGAAATGGAGTGATCAATGGCAGATTTGCCAATTGACTTTTATTTGCATCTTCCAAAGGCCACATTCACACGACCAAGTGACCACGTGCCTGTGTTTACATCTTCAAACCGAGGATCCACAAAAACGGGCACCGTCCGTGTACACCCCATATTGTGGTGCACACCTATGGACTTCAATGAGTCCACAGGATGCGGCCAAAGTTGAGACATATCCTATATTTTGCAGATCAGAAGCCGACTGAAGCCTTTCCATCTGCTTCCGGGTCCATGTCTCCATACCACAAAAGATAGGATGTGTCCTATGTTTGGCCGCATCTTTTCGATTTTGGACTCATTGACTTCAGTGGCTCCGTACCGAGATGACATCAATTCATCTGCTGGCCTGGGTCATGGATAACTTGAAGTTGGAGGATGTAGAACAAAAATTAAGCAGAGTTCTTATCTGCATTGGCGACACTGTTTGGACCTCCATTGCTGACACCATTATGGAACCCCATTGTTCATTACAAGTCATAGAGGTCTGCTTTTGGTGCCCATCATGTGACAGATACTGCATTGCATGATGGTTTCCACTTTTTAATGGTGAACAGAACTGCAATGTACTGCAGGCCATGGATCCTCTCTTATTTGTCTTCGGAGAAGCTTCAAAACAGTCATTTGCCTAAAATCGGAAGGGTTTTTTCATCTTAGTTTCAAATATTTTGTTGCCTTGAATGTTGTCCTATACAAATACAGATCATAATGTGACAATAAATGGTATTTTGTGAAGGTGTGTTATAAGAAGTACTATTCTGTAGGGCATAGTACATGGAAATAGTGCTAGTAAATTGATTTGTCTCTCTCCATTTGGTGATTTAGAAGGCAATGTCCCATTAAAGTTTTATTTCCTGGCATTCAGAGTATTTGGAGTAATCCACCTCCAGCTGAAAAGTTATGAGTTAGCAAGTTAATTATGCATTTTATTGTTGTACCTCATATTAGAAATTTTACTGTTTAATGACAATTTTCAATATATGTGGAGTCCCAGAGCTTTCATGGATTAGATTGACCATAAAACGACTATGCACAGCATCTTGCCCCTTTTCCATTATAGTTGGTCTGTTTTTATTTCTCTATTCACAACCGTAGTTCCATCAGACAGTCGTGAAAAAGCTATTTCAAATGGCAGAGGAAAACGTACAAAACTATGTATTTACCCTAACTACATCCATATGTGCTGTACTTCCCACAGTCTGCAACCATTAGCTTGGTATACTTCCAGGAGGGACTATCACCTAACATGGACTGTTCTCAGCCCAACTTACAGAATGTTGTCAGGCTGTTCCTTAATCAGTGATAAGTAAAGGCCAAATGTAATATTAATAAGGAAATGTGGAGAATATAAACAGCCTTTTTTGCAAATCCTTGTTCAAAAACAGATGTAATTATGTTAAATTCTGTATTCAGACTGCTTTGGACTGGCAGCTAACTATTCTGGTGGGTACCACTGTTAGTAGTAATGACCTGTTACTCAAAGAACAAGGCTGTCTCTTGCCTATTTGATGCCTGAGTGCAAAGGAAAATTCTACCTCCTTTTTCCCTCAAACTGTAGACGAAGAAAGTGCAATAGTAGAATCTGTAGCTACCAAACTGCTGTCCCCGTAGTCAGGAAAAGGAGCCACCGAAAGTGAGGTCCTCAACTCACTTCATGGAGAAATCTAGGAGCAACAACCGCTCAGCCTAGAAGAGAGGCCTCACATGTTTGGTACCGCTAGGTGATTAGCTGTGTATTGATAAAAAGCAGTGCCCGTGGCTGCAGAACATTACCAAGCTTGAATCTGTCCCAGGAAATTCTAAAATAACAGTTTGTCTGGAGCACCATAGTTTCCATTGCTGTGTAGACCAGGTTGGTGCAAAGCATTGCTAGAAGCCAGGAGAAAGAGAGACTGCATCCTGCCTCCTGTAAAGCCTTGTCAGAAGGAATAATGGCATGGGGTCTTATAGTCTCACTGTACAGTATTCTTCTGTAGATTAATTTTGTCCTGTTTCTTGGGGGACCATTATTCCATTTTATGAAGACAGTGCCCCTATTTGAATTTTAATTAACCAGTGCAGTTGAGCATCTTTGGAATGACCTGGAATGCAAAAGTGTTATATATATATATATATATATACTCCAAAGACATACTGATAGGGACCTTAGATTGTGAGCCCCATTGGGGACAGTTGGATGATAATGTCTGTAAAGCACTGCGGAATGTAGTAGCGCTTTATAAAATGTATAAATAAATAAATAAAAATAAACCATTTTTTGAACCATTAGGGTCCATTCACATGTCCGTAGTGTACCCGGTCGGCACCCCCATAGAACTGCCTATTCTTGTCTGCAATTGCGGACAAGAATAGAACATGCTCTATTTTTTTTTTTCGGGAGCCGCCGACCGGAAGATCAGGGCCGCGCTCCGGAAATGCGGATGCAGAGAGCACACTGTATGCTGTCCGCATCTCTTTCGGCCCCATAGAAAATGAATGGGATCCGGACCCATTCTACGGACGTGTGAATGGACCCTTATTAGACAAAGCATGTTCAGAAGGAATATTACCTTGTGCACTAAATTGGCACATTAATCAGCATTTAATGATTTTGTTTGCAGTATGCTGATTACTAGGTATATGGCCGATTCAGGGAATTGCTTTGCAGCATATTCCACAGTATGCAAGTGACTCTGCTTGGTCACATTCCTGTGGAGCATATCGATATGCACGCCTGGCTGGCGGAGCATATCCATTGTCATCCCTGGCTGGTGGGGCATATCTATATTCACCCCTGGCTGGTGGGGAATATCTATATTCACCCCTGGCTGGTGGGGCATATCTATATTCACCCCTGGCTGGCGGAGCATATCCATTGTCATCCCTGGCTGGTGGGGCATATCTATATTCACCCCCGGCTGGTGGGGCATATCTATATTCACCCCCGGCTGGTGGGGCATATCGATATGCATCCCTAGCTAGTGGGGCATATCTATATTCACCCCCGGCTGGTGGGGCATATCTATATTCACCCCCGGCTGGTGGGGCATATCTATATTCACCCCCGGCTGGTGGGGCATATCGATATGCATCCCTAGCTAGTGGGGCATATCTATATTCACCCCCGGCTGGTGGGGCAAATCGACATTAACTGTTGACATTCTAGTTACTGCCGCTGGAGCAGTACGAACACAATGATCCCTACTAATTCAGCATGGATTTCAATTTGCTTATTAATATTGTAGATTTGAACAGAGGAACGTTTGGTTTAGTTTTATATAAGAAGCTATTTGCATTTCTTGAATTGTGCCTTGGTTTACTAGAAGGTTAAGTGTGGATTCTTTTTAGTCTTTGATTTTGTATATATTTAGGGAAAAAGCACACATTCATATTTCTAAGCCTTATTTTTATGACATCTTTCAGAACAGGGTTAGCGGTGTTATAAGGTGTTTCCAGAACATATGATATAGTTTATCTATAAGGTAAAAGAAACTGTGCATACTTGGGCTAATAAGCAGCCGAGCAGTGGAGTGTGTGATTTCTGATTGTTATATCATAGCATGTTTCTGCTTAATATCACATAGCAGGACAGAGAAGTTGTGTAGTGTTTCTCATGGAAATAACATCTATACTCCTGTAATGACTTCACCATATATACTGGTGCCAAGCATAGGACTTGGCCCCCGCTGAGATTATATAAGTTTGCATATAACTAAAGCTGAGATTGTGAACATTTTTTATTTAGGTTTTGATGCATCTCTTTATTTCATATTTAGCACCTTTTATTAATCCACCGTTGCTATTTTTAAGGGTGTGGAGGCTCAAATCCGTAGCTTTGGACAGACCCCATCGCAGATGTTAATAGAGCCTCATCCTCCAAGGAGTTCAGCCATGCAAGTGGTAAGTATATTGTTATGATATCCAAGTTATTTCTACAGTCCTGAATTTCACTTAAATATGTGACACATTAGAGACACTCCGCCAGACTGCATTATAAGTCAGCGCGGTAGACAACGGATTCAGTATAATATTAAGGAGCTGCCGAGAATCCATGTGCTGCAACGTCGTCCTCCATTGGGTGCCATGTTTTAGAGATGTTCTCATAGATGCATTGGAGGAAATTTGTAATCTCCCTGTGCTAGTTTTCTGGTGGATAAACACAGTGTATGCGACAAAAGAGGGTGTGGCAGGGAGGGGACGCATGAATGATCTTTTTGGGAACATTCTTTCACAGAAAGATTGTTTATGGAGTAGAAACTATGGGATGACTGTTTAAAATCCACACGATTTCTTCCCAGATGATGGTCTGTCTTCGAGCAGCTCGCCCTAGAAATGATCGTTTTGGTTGAAGTTGACCTTTTTAAAACAACTTTCGATTAATATGTATAGTCCCCTTAAAGGGTTTCTCCAGGATTTTACTATTGATGGGCTATCCTCAGGAAAGAACATCAAGATCTGATCGGCAGGGGTCTTGACACCCTGCTCATCGGCCATTCTGCAGAAGCTCTTGTTCTGGAACTCCATTGTGTGGTGGACACAGAGCTTCCTTACTGCAGCACTGCTCCCATTCATTTCATTAGGAGCAGCACTGCAGTAATAAGCTCTGTCGTTTACCCAAAGGACGGTACTATGCTTTTCTGGTGCTGATTTCCGGGGCGCAAGATCTACTCCAGGACAGCTGATAGACGGGGTGTCTGACCTTCGCTGATTACATATTGATGGCCTATCCTAAGGATAGGACATCAATAGTTTATTCCTTTAATGGCTCATGCACACAAATGTGTGCCTTGCAAAGCACAGGCACTGTCTGTGTGGCTTGCACTGGCGGATGCAGACCCATTCAACTTGAATGGGTCCACGATCTGTCCGCACTGCAAAAAATAAAGCATGTTCTATTTTTTTGCGGTGCAGTGGCACGGACCGAAATACCACAGAAGCGCTCCGTAGTGCATCCGTGGCCATCTGCTCCATATCTTCTGGATCCATGATACGGTGCGCACATGGCCGATGCCCATATATTGCTGTTTGCGGGCCGCAACGTTCGTGTGCATGAGCCCTAAACCTGCATAAATTCTGGCCCTGTATATGATGTGTTTTATTTAGTGGTGTAAAAACAGCAGTGATACACTATACAGTAAGTGGTGGGTGCTCTGTAAAATAAATAATGCTGCTTGAATCTGGTCTTTTTAATAGGGCAGTGACTTAGAACTGGTCTTGCGTGCAGCATGTAGACTATTTTTTAGACGCTTTTGCACAGAGGTTATATGAACAGTGGGTGATTTTAGGACATTGTACAGCTTTCTGGTTGACATAAAGTTGGAGAAATTCTGGTTAAATAGGAGAAATTTAGCAGGCAATTATGTCTTTCTTGGCTTGGAATGGCTAGGCTTAAATTCGTGGGTGGTACATAGAGGATTATGAGTAGATGACACATTTACACATATTGGCTGAATGCCACACTTGCTCACTTTTCTTTACTTCTTAACCTGAAGCTTTGAGTTTAGTTTGATTAAAGCCGTTTGTATTGATCTCTCTTTCTGGTTATTACATTATTTTACATATTGTTGAATTATATGGTGATTGTAGCAGGATCAAAAGAGGTTAAAAAACAGTGTCGATGGAAAAGAATATTGTGCAGAGGTGCAAGTGTATCTGCCGGGTTCTAACCCTGGCTGCAATTGTGCAGAAATAAAAATTGTGCTGCAAAAACAAACACTCACATGTACAAGACCGCGTACCTACGCAAGCGTCACTTGCCTCTGCTTTAACTGGGGTAGGAAAGGAAGTCTTTTTTTGCCACCAAAAACACCTAAAGGGGAAGTGTGCCTATAAAATTTAGCAGACATATTTTAAATGTAGAGGAGGAGAGTGTAATCACAAGTACTTGCTCCATTTACGTGAATGTAGCGAGTGATTGTTATTATATTATTACCTCTCCATAGGATATAATATGTAGTCTAAAGACAAGGAAGCAGTGCTCTCATTGAGAGTCAAATAGCTGATCGCCAGCTGTTGGACCCCCGCCGATTAGATATTGATGGCCTATTCTGATGATAGGTCATCATATATATGGCAGGAGAACCCCTTTAATCATGTAGACAAAGTTAATACAAGCAACTTACTAATGTATTGTCCATATTGCCTCCTTTGCTGGCTGGATTCATTTTTCCATCACATTATACACTGCTCGTTTCCATGGTTACGAGCACCCTGCAATCCAGTGGCCGTGCTTGTACACTATAGGAAAAAGCACCATCCTATGCACACTCCTGGCCACCAGAGAGCCTGGCGCTTTTTTCCTATAGTGTACAAGCATGGCCACTGCTGCTGGATTGCAGAATGGCCGTAACCATGGAAACAAGAAGTGTATAATGTAAAGGAAAAATGAATCAAGCCAGCAAAGGAAGCAATATGGACAATCGCAATATATTAGTACGTGTCTTGTATTAACTCTCTCTACATGATAAATGCCATTGACAGAAGTGGGACTGTTTACAGTGGATCTCGGGGTAAAGTATATAAAGAGTATAAAATAATGTTACTTTGCTTTGCTCTTGGTAGGCATTTCATAGGAGCTTCTAATGCATCTGCTGTTCCTCTGGGCTATTGTGTGCACATTTTTCTCTTCCGCCCCAGAAACGAGAGCCATCTTGTGTTAAGTGCAGCCGCCATAATATACGCCAGGTGTAGTAATTAGCCTCCACATGAAGGCTGCCTATCCGTCTGCTGCCGGCGGAATCCCCTTGTGCCTTCACACTATCAGATAGCTGGATTTAATTGAGGCCACATCAGATGAGGCATTACTGACACCTTTAATTGAATGAGCATCCAGGGAGAATTAACTCATAATATTGATTGGCTTTTAGCCACTTGCTCAGAAGGGTGTCTGGATAGCTTATTAGTCGCCTTTATTTACACCTTTGTGCAAGGCGTACAAACAGGGATTCATAGTGCAATATGTTTTTGTAAGTACTCTTAATAACTTTTTAAAAAGGGCTGATAATAAAAATGCAAATGCATTTTTAATAGCTTTTTAATATATAAAAAAAAAAAACAATGTAATCACGGTGTGGAGTATTGCTTTTATTTATGCACATTATTAATTCATTATTGTTCCTGCATATTGTTTTCCTCATTTCTTTTCTTGTCTCGGTGGTATACTAGATTATGCTGCTGCGAGTTCAGTCAGGGTAGCAGTGTCCAGCCCAGGATGAAAATGCTCGTCCGAAACTGGCCTTAGACTGCTGCAATAATAATTATTTTTTTATCAGGTTGGAAAAGCCAGCCATTCAAAAAGTCCTCCTTGATCTTGACCAATGATGGTACTGCTGATTGGGTTGGGTGGCGTACTTGTTTTTACACTAACTGGAATGAGCTGCACTGTTAACACATCATTCCTTTCATATAACATTTCCTACTTGTCATCTTATAATCTTAATATTTAGAATGTATAATGTTTAGTATTGCATTTTTATATCTTTTTTGTTTTTCTTACTTTTCCAACTGTCTCTTTTGTCACTTGTACTCTGACTCATTGTTCATATCACACAGTTGCCCAGATTTACTAATTATTCTGCATCTAGAATCTGTCTGAAAAGTAGTGCAGTTTTGGAGCAATGTGGAGCAAATAAGGTTTCTAGACTTCAGGGAATGGGGACTTAAGTGCATGGGGATGAGGCGTAGTGGAAAGGGAAGCTTTATGAGAAAAGGGACATGACCTATGATGAACTATTTTGCACCAAAATTGCTGAAAAATTCTGGTGTAAAATTCTGTCTCAAAGTAAGTGAACCAATAGTTAGACAATTCTGTCTAACTTTATACAATCGTTCCACCAGATTTATGAGCCACTGTGATAAATGTTGTTCATGTCTAGACAGTCTGTCTAAGTTTATGCCATCTACAGTGAAGCTTGAAAGTTTGTGAACCCTTTTCTATAGAAAAATGTTCTATATATCTGCATTTGACCTAAAACTACATAAGAATTTCACCCAAGTCCTAAAAGTATATAAAGATAACCAAATCAAACAAATGTAAAAAAAATAATTATACCTGGTCATCTATTTATTGATTGTATTGTTTATTGATTTTATGATCCAATAAGAAATGTCTGCAAGTAGAAAGAGTATGTGAACCTTTGCTTTCAGTATCTGGTGTGACCTCCTTGAGCAGCAATATCTGCAGCTAAATGTTTACGTTAATTATTAATTAATCCTGCACATCGGCTTGGAGGAATTTTAGCCCATTCCTCCCTACAAAACGAGTTCAAATTTGTGTTGTTGGTGGGTTTCTGCCCATGAACTGCTCATTTCAAGTCCTTCCATAGCATTTTTATTGGATTAAGTTCAGGACTTTATTCATCTTTAACCATTCTTTGGTAGAGTGATTTGTGTGGTAGAGGATTGTGATGGCAACGATGGCAGATTCAGTAAAACAGGCCCAACCATGATACTACCACCAATGTGTTTCACAGATGGTATGAGGTTTTTATGCCTGAATGCAGTGTTTTACTCTCCAAACCTTTCTTCTGAGGTTCTAAGAAATCTCCTTTGTTTATGCCACAATACACTTCCACAAACATGTTGTGAAGATCAGACTTTACTCCCTCAATTAGTAAATGACCAAGTAGAGTTGCACTGGGTATCGAACTTTCGATATTTATTAGATACTTTTTCACCCGGTTCGATACGATATTGGGATTTGCATTTTTTTCAATACTAGGCTGCGCTACTGCGCCAGTTAGTATCTTCTCTTATTAGAGAACATGGCGCAGCGCACGCTGTGTGCTCCTCATCGGCCACACAGTGGAGAAGAAAGGACAGCGTCCCTCCTGCCCTACTATGTCTCGGCTGGCCACTGAAAACACGGAGTTGCCGATGGGGACATGGTGGGTGGGTGGGGCAATAGGAGGGCATGATAAAGAAACTCACCACGTACTTGCTGAGATTTTTGACCTTTTGATGATTTTATAGTGATGTAACCGACCAGTAACATCCACTTGTTACTGGTCACACGACGGTGACATTATCAAAAGTCCTTTAGCCTTCTTCATGAAGACGGATCCTGCTGCAGGAGAAGTTTTCTGCAGTCTTTGCAGGTATTTGCTTCATGCTATATGCCTGTATTAATGTGAGACATATGGTCTTATTACATTAGTACATCCATGTGCCTCACGTTAATAGGAACAGTGATCCCATCACATCCTCATATAATGGTAACTTGGGGTTAATGATGGTGTCACTTTTAATATGAGGCATTTGGAGGTTCAAAAATTAATAAACCATGTGCCTCACATGTGCTTCCGTTTTTTTTTTGTTTTTTTTTTGCGGACACATTCTGACAATGCCTATTCTTGACTGCAAAACGGACAAGAATAGGACATGTTCTATTTTTTGTAGGGCTGCGGTATGGACATATGCATGCAGCCGCATTGGATTATATGCAGACCAAAAATATGGTCTTGTATATGGGACCTAATAGTAAGGCCCCATGCCTACGACTGTTTTTGGTCCGGATTTTTGGTGGATTGTATGCGTACCCATTCATTTCAACGGGGCCGCAAAACATTCAGACAGCATCCATATGTCCTTTCTGCAGCCCCGCAAAAAAAATAGAACATGTCCTATTCGGACAAGAATCTGCATTGTTACAATGGGTCTGCAATAAAACGGAAGCAACGCAGACGTCATCTGTGTTTTTTTTTGTGGATCCATGTTTTGCAGACCGCAAAATACATATGGGCGTGTGAATGCACTATAACAGTGACCCCATCATATACCTCATATAATGGGCAACATGGGGTTAATGATGACATCACTAACTATTAATGTGAGGCACATGGAGGTCCAAATTTATAACGCCATGTGCCTCACATTACTAGTCATCCCGTCAACTACCTCCTCACACAATGAACAACATGGAGTTAATGTAAGGTATATGATGGGGTTACTTGCTATTAATGTGAGGCATATAGAGGTCGATAAAACCATGTGCCTCACATTAACAGTAAGTAACCCCATCATGTACCTAATATTGACCCTATATTGTCCAGTATGTGAGCAGGGCAATCAATACTTTGTCCCCATCCCCCCCCCCCCCCCTCCCAAAAAGAATTTAAAAAAAATACCTTTTTTTGCGTGGTATTGGATATCTCAATACTTTTTCTTGGTATTGAGATCGAATTAACATTTTGGTATCATGACAACTCAATGACCAAGTCTAATATTTTGGACTAATTTGTGTGTCTGGGTTATCATTATCTACTTTTAGGAGTTGTGTGAGAGTCTGATGTAGTTTTAGGTTAGTAAATCTGGGCCAGAGAGTTGTGTTAAGACCAAGTTCACTTGCCTAATGCCCATTGCATTCAAGGTGCATTTTACTTCCATATCATGAAGTAAATGCTGAAATATCACAGTAGTGCTTCCTCTTCTGCACCACATGTGATGAACATATTATAAAGAAACAAATTATTACGGGACTTAGACAATTTTCTTGACTTTCTCTTCTCTTGTCTTGTCTGATGACAACTGATGTCCATGTATTATTGTATTAGGGCATATAGACCTCATATGATCCAAAATGGAGAGCAGCTATGTCAGAACGATTCCTGCTCTGGCATTGCCTAACGGGCCAGTCATTTTAAGGGGTTATCTTATGAAGACAGCCTTGGGCATATAGACATCATAGAAGGGGCCCCTTGCTTTTCAGTATTAAAGGGGTTGTCCAGCCATTAATATTGGTGACCTATTGTCAGGATAGGTCATCAATATCTGATGGGCGGGGGTCCGACACCCAACAATCAGCCGTGAGACGAGGAGGGGGCACTCCATGTGAACCCAGCTTCCTGGTCATTACACTACGTCTCATCTCCTGTGGAGCAGCGGCGTAGTCGAATTACTAGCACTCTCTCCATTCAATTGAATGAAACGAGCGCTCATCATTACACTGCACTTCCGAGATGAGGCGTAGTGTAATGAAGAGGAAGCGGTGGTTTCTGGCATGGAGCACTGCCTCCTCTTCAGCTGATTGGCGGGGGTCCCTGACGATAGGTCATCAATATTAACGGCTGGACAACCCCCTTAATATTGAGGGGGCTTCAGTACTGTACCATGTGACTCATTGCACAGGTGTGGCTCATTGCATAGTGTATGACCTTTGATTATTATAGGCCTCCCCCTTACTTGCCTTAGTGTTGGTTTGCTTTGCTTTTTTTGCTGCTGTATGCTTTTCTATTATAATCAGGTCTCCCTTTTCTTGTCCTGTTTCCCTTCCGTTTGTCCTTTGATTCGTCTTTACATTTTTGTTCCCGTCTTCCTCTTGTCTGGTTTCTTGTTGTCCCCACTCAACAGTATCTCCTCCTGCAGACTCCACTGATGTTTACAGACCAAGCTCAGCACGATGTCATTATGGTTCTGAAGTTCCCCTCCAACTCACCCATCACTCACGTCGCAGCGAATACTCAGCCAGGGCTGACCAGTCCTGCAGTCATTACTGTCACCGCTAACAGGCTCTTTGCAGTGAACAAGTGGCACAATCTTCCTGGTGAGTATGGGTGAAAGTCAAGACAATTAGTATTAGAGTGTATGTGCTGAAATGTGAATGAATAGATACAAATGTATGGTGTTTCTTACTAGATGAAATTTATTTTTTATTTTTTATTTTTTTACATCAGCCCCAAAATATATGCGGCTCACATTGTTCCTTATTGCAATATAGAGAGTATCAAATAAGCTGGTTTTCTTATTGCAATGGCCGTATTTATGAGATTAGGTGTCATTTTTTGGAGCCAAATCCAGAAGTGGGTCTAAGGCCTTATATCTGTTTTGCTATCCCCAAACCACAAATCCGCAGAATAAGGATACTGTCCATGTGCATTCCGCATTTTCTCACTTTCATCAATAGAGGTCGCTATTCTTGTCCGCAAAACAGACAAAAATAGGACATGTTCTGTAATTGGCGGAAAGGCCACAAGGATGCAGAATGCACATGAATGATAACTGTGTGCTGTCCATTTCTTTTTGCGGATTCCATAGAACTAAATGGGAAGGTCGTTTGACCCACAAAATGCGGATCGGAAAACATATCCCAAATGCGGTCATAGGCACGAGGCCGAACAGAAAGCATACGCAGCCTTTACTGTATACGTCCCATTTCTTTTGTATGCACCCCTGGCTTTGACACAATTTTTTTTTTTTAAGTCATGCATTAAGAAATGCTATTTCTCTTTAAAGGGACACTGACAGGCCCAATAACCATAATTAGCTCTACATATGCATGCACAGGTCTTCTAATGTGCATTAAAAACATATAAGAATCCCCCCTGTCCACATTATGAATACAGTAAACTCACGTTTTATAACCTGAACTAATTGCTTTTCTTTCTGCCCAAGGGGCGGGGTTTCAGCTCCACTTGCGCCCAGCCAGCATCAGCCCAACCGCCGTTTTGAAGCACCGCCCAGCTCATCAATATTCACTTAGCTGGGCGGCTTCTGCTGTCCCCGACCTTCCGAGATCCGGCGCATGCCCAATAGAAAGCTATGGGCATCGGAGTCGCTTTCAGCTTCTGCGTATGCGCCCGACACCCATAGCTTTCTATTGGGCATGCGCCGGATCTCGGAAGGTCGGGGACAGCAGAAGCCGCCCAGCTAAGTGAATATTGATGAGCTGGGCGGCGCAAGTGGAGCTGAAACCCCGCCCCTTGGGCAGAAAGAACAGCGATTAGTTCAGGTGATAAAACGTGAGTTTACTGTATTCATAATGTGGACAGGGGGGATACTTATATGTTTTTAATGCACATTAGAAGACCTGTGCATGGATATGTACAGCTAATTATGGTTATTGGGCCTGTCAGTGCCCCTTTAAGGTATGTTCACACATAGCAGATATGCTGAGGATTTTCTGCCAGATTTTTGTGTGAAAATCTTCAGTGTATTACAGTTGCAGGAAATTGGATGAAATTTTAATAAATCTCATCCACACGCTGCCGATATTGACATGGGTGCAGACTTGTCATGTCAATTCTTTCTGAGCATTTTGTATGTGATTTCACACTTGTGGTAAAATCCGCCACACATCTGCAAAGGATTTTGCCGTCATTGTGAACATACCCTTAGGCAGTTGCAATCTCAGTCTGGGGTATGTCCTTGTTCCTTAATAGCCTCTACATCAGGAATGCACAACCTGTGGCCCTCCAGCTGTTGCAAAACTACAAGTTCCATCATGCCTGGACAACCTACAACTATTAGTGCATGCTGGGAGATGTAGTTTTGCAACAGCTGGAGGGCCGCAGGTTGGGCATCCCTGCTCTACATGATCCATTTAAAGGAACACTCCATATAAAACTGATTATGTGCCTAGTACAGGGCCTAGGGAGGCAGTGCATGACTCCAAAGGAAAGCTCAGTCTCCATCCTCTGCTCTTCATGCCCTGTACCAGGCGTTACACGATGCATCAGTATTGGCTGAACTGGTTTCTGTGATCTAGTGTCCAGCATGCTTGTAGCACGCAGTACTTTATAGCTAGCAGTCATACTTTTTGACTCTAGACCGCTTTAAGATTTCATCAGACTAAGGCCGAATGAACACGGCCGTGAGCGGTCCGTGGTATCCCGGCCTGGCATCCTGCTGAGAGCAGGAGCGCACGGTGTCATTGGTTGCTATGAAGCCGCGCGCTTCATGCTGCCGCTGCACTACAGTAATACACTCGTATGAGCTATAAGAGTTTATTACTGTAGTGCAGCAGCGGCATGAAGCGCACGGCGTCATAGCAACCAATGACGCCGTGCGCTCCTGCTTTGAGCAGGATTCTAGGCCGGGATACCACGGACCGCTCACGGCCGTGTTCCACGGTCTTGTGCATTCGGCCTAAAATTGCTACGCCACGCCTAGTATATAGACTTGTATGTGGTGTGTGCCAGTGTTACAGGTATGTAGTAATCACCAGTATCTGTAGATCTTTGTGTCTGCCTTGCTGCTGTCTTCATTGTCTGTCTATGCGGCTTCCTTTGTTATGTGCACACATCCAGTAGATGTGCCCTTGTTCTAAACCATTTTTTCCCTCCCTCTAGCCCATCAAGGTGCTGTGCAGGACCAGCCGTACCAGCTGCCGGTGGAAATCGATCCTCTCATAGGTCTGTCACTTTCTCCTCTCTCTGCGATTCATTAAGCTCGGTATGGTAGCCCTGAAGTGTAGATTACTGTTGTTTTTCACTTGCCAGTTGCCTGGAATGGAATTCTCCTGATAAACCATTTGCATGCAAATTGGAATGCAATGAGCTGTGGCTATGCTGGTATTTCATCAACTCCCCCTCGTTGGCTTGCCTAATTTGAACAGGCCTAGGACGTGTGTCACCGAAAATTAATATGGATGCCGTAATAATGTGTGATTGAGAATGGCGCATGAAACACTGTCAGGATAATATTGGATCTTTTCATCACTCAGACTTGTTGATGAGCAGGAGCGAGGCCCCGTTATGATGAATTGGCGTTCAGTAATGTGCTAGAGCGGCTTTTTTTTTTTCCTAGGGAAATTTTCATAATAACAGCAAGGTTCTTCTCTGTGCAGAGACATAAAATCTTGGTAGCAGGGCTTTATTGTCAGAATCAATCCTTTTTTTTTCATGCACCTGCCTTACGTGCTTTACAAATTAATGTACAGCTTTGTCTGTGTTTGTATATATAATGTTATATAAATATTATTTTATTTTTTATATGTATATATTTATTTTAATTACTAAACCTTTTATTAATCCTTCTTTACCAGATTATTATTTTTTCTTTCTGTATGTAGACAAAAGGAGTAAGCGTTGCGGATGTGCGAAAATGTTATTATGGAGATGAGTAGATTTGTGTGCGATACGTTGGGGTTTGTATGAGCATGTGAAGCGTTGTCTCATCCCCGTCTGTCATTGTCTCCACTTCCCTTGTGTGAGGAGTCAAGATGATGGGCAGTGAGATATGGTTTTATCCTCCTCAGAAGTAGAAGGCAGTCGTTCTGTGACTTATAGTGTGTTCTCTGAGCGATGTGCAGGGGATGGAAATGGATGAGCTTCAGTTCATTATCATAGAGTTTGCTAGGCTTCCCTATCAGCAAGTCCCCTGATGGTACACAAACGGCAGGAAAGCTAAGAAAACGAATGCACCGCCACTTACAGTATGTGCATTCACAGCGTCTGCTCTGTACAAAAAAAGCCAAAGCTGTAGTTTAAGAATTGTGTGTATCATATGTTTTCAACTAGTATTTTTAAGGAGTGTTTTTTTATGCTTTTTCTTCTTTTTCAGTTTATACATACCATATAGTTTTGTTTGTTTTTCTGTTATGTTCCCTTTTTCTGTGCATGGATTTCCTTTTATCCCCTCCATCGTTCTGTCCACAAGGCCGTTTTATTATTTTTGCTCCACAGGGCTCAGGGTAGCAGGGAGTGAGACATCTGCGTCTTCCCCGCTTGTCCCAGCATACTAGTTACGGGCCTAATGGTAATTGTCCATTGGATATGTTACTAATAATCTTAATGAAGAGCAGCTCTCTGAGTGTTGGGTTTGATGGTTGTGGTGACAGGGGCTGATTATTTCATATTGTTAGGATCTGGCTGTGACAGTGTGTACTATCTAGCATGTTTTTTCATTACATTCCAATGCAAACATCCATTAATGCCACACAACGACCAGCATATACTGGTTTACATTTGTGTACCTCTGGCAGAAGGGGTTAAATTTGCTGTGTAACAGCCCAGCATTGTACATTCATATGTAGTCTTAATATCATTCAAAATTACAAGCAGACATTCAATATTCTCTTCTCATGCCTATTGAGGGGGCATTTCTGTTAGGCATGTGTATTTTTAAAGCTCAATATTCATGGAAAATAGCACAGAAATCATTTTTGGGTGTTTTTATCTTTTTCATTTGGGCGCTACACTGAAAATTAAATTCAAAATATTGTCCTTCTGTAGCAGTCGGCACACAGAGAGAAAACTCACATATAGATAGGAGATCTATTGTCAGTTTACTACTGCTGTGAGGGAAAGATGCTATCTTCTATTCTATTATAATAGTTGTAGAATTGAATGACACCTCTATTGTTCTCTTGATAGGGCTTGATAAAGATGTCTACAGAGGAGCATTGCACTTATCAGCGTAATGTGTGATGCTCTTATTCAGTCACTCTCTGGTCGGAGTGAATGCTCTGACTGAGAAAGTCAAGCGAGGCTGTTTGCCATGCTAAAAGCCCAAACAAAGGAGGAAGTTAAAGAGCCTGGACAGGAAGTAGAATATATGGAGTGACTTCAGTTTAGTTAAAAAAAAAATATTTAAAAAAAACATTTAAAAAAAATCTAATGCATAGAATATTCACAAATATGTTAAAATACAATAAAAAATGTCTGGTAGAGTGAATGGTTTGACAAGAAAGTCAACCGTGGCTGTTTGCCATGCTAAAAGCCCAAACAAAGGAGGACGTTAAAGAGCCTGGACAGGAAGTAGAATATATGGAGTGACTTCAGTTCAGTTAAAAAAATTATATGCAAAAAACCAAAAAATAAAATACATAGAATATTCACAAATATGATAAAATAAAAAAAGGCTGGTAGTGTTTCTTTAACGACTACTCATAATGCAACACATTCACCAAATTTCTGAACAATAGAAGTCTGACAATCTCTAGGAGAACCACGTTATCTGACACTATGGGGAAAGACCCAGATGCGGGAAAATAGAGCAGGGACAAACCAGTGTCACGAAGAAGCTCTTTTTATGTAACATTAGTGGAGATGTAAATCAGTGCAGGCGGTTCTGGAAAATAACAAGCTTGATGGCACCCGCAGAGAAGAGAACATTTACTTACTAAAGAATTTGATGCTAAACAACATGGAATGAAGGAGTATTGATGTTGCAGCTACTTTCATTTTCCTGGCGCATAAACATATCAGTTTCTTTAGTATAACTCATGTCTGCAGTGTAGCCTCACTTTCATCTCGTAGAAAGCGCATTAACCTTGAGACAGGGGAGTATCAGACATGTTAGTACATATATATCCCCCCTGCTACTTGATAACTCACATGTGATGGAACCCAGGCGGTCAGCTCCAGCTCACAGACCTAAACACATCTTTAATTTACACTTTTTTTTTCCAGACCCAATAATACTTTGTTGGAACAGTGTTATGCTTTTTATTTATCTATTTATTTTTTTAGCCTATTTTAACCTTATTATTGTACGAATTGATGGATTTATTTTATTATGCATCAAAAGCAGCATTATTGACCTAATGCATTAGGTCAGTTTAGTGGCGATATATACTTTTTTTTTTTTTTTTTAACTGCTAAAACCCAAAAAATGCATATTTTGAATGACATTACCCCCCTTAGGCTGGTTCCCAGCGTACTCTGTAAAAGTTGTCCATATGGTTACATAAGACAGACGGAGGCTGAAAGAGTGTCCTTTCAGCCCAGTCTGGCCATATATGTTGGTAAATTGTAAAAAAAATTATAATTAAATATATACAATTTTTTTTACAACTTGACCCTAATTTTATTTAATAAAAAAATTAAATAAATAGGTACCTGCAGGTCCCCAATTACAGGTACTTTTCACGCACTATAAGATTTAGCTTTTGTTAGAGAATTATGTTGTTATCCACGGCAGTAACACATCCTTGCATTTTTCTCCTTGAAGGTCCACTACAGTGTATTTTACATGCTTTGAAACTTCAGGTTGCCTAGAAACCATTTTGAATTCCTAAGCAGGTGACCACCATGTCTCTCCGTGTAACTATATGCGCAGAGGTGGTTGCAGAAAGTTCTTTCTGCTATTACTCTCCATTTCTTGCCGCAGATGTGTATGACTTCACAAGAGAACATGATGATTGTGGGAAATAACATGGGGAACATTAGCAGGAACAAGAAAGGTAGAAATTGTTGCGCTTCCTGAGCTTAGAGAAAATGAACTACTGGAGCGTGAAGACGTTTTCTTTAATAAATATTGTATATCTCCATGCATTGTATGATTCAAGTTAACTGGTGCCAATGGACTAAGGTTACTTGAAGTGTAGATACTTTTCAAAACATAAGATTTAAAGATTTTGGCGCTATGAGTATCTGTAAATGCTGAGGGCGATGGAGGAACAGCAAATTATTCTGTCCAGTCTTTTGTGCACCTTTGTGATCCAGGGGCCACAGGTACAAAGCTGATTACATAGCCGATGTTTAATTAAAGGGGTTGCCTGACTCAAGTCAAAATCTCCCTAAAACCTCCAAAACCACTTAACCACCTTTTTTTTCCAGCACTGCCAGTCCAGTGCTCACCTCCAGTCTGTAGTTACACCGATGCAGCTTTCTCAAGCCATATGCTGCTGAGGCCAGTGATTGGCTACAGTGGTCATGTGCTGTATACAGGTTTGTCAATGATGCAGGATTGTTAACACAGGACAGAGGTGAGGATCGGAGAGGAAGTGCTGGATGGTGGGGGATTAAGGCTAGTTTCACACTTCCGGGAGAACAACAGCCTGCTGGAGTTCATCATACCCATTCTAGCCAGAAAGGGCTGGAACACCACCAGGCCCTATTGACTATGATGGGACCCGGCGGGGATCCGGCCTATTTCTGGTATTAGTGCCAGGATTCAGCCGGACATAAAATGGTGCTTAGCAGCTAATGCTGGAAACAGGCTGCATCCCTGCCGGTCCCATTAAACCATGTGGGCAAAAACCATTTGTCCTATACTAAATCGAGTGTGCGGATTACAAATCCGAAGTCAGAATTGTTGTAACACGTCACAAAATTTTGCTATGCATAAGTAAGCCTAAATGAATTAAGCACTTGGAAAGCATTGAATAATTTTGAACAGAACGAGTTTTACTCCAACAATAACCTGATCTACATCAAAGTTTGCGTAGTAAACAGTGTAGGAAAATGTAATGCAATAACAACATTTCAAAAAGTCTTGTTTTTCAGTTTAAAAGTCTTACTTGAGCAAGGCCCAGTACTGTTAAAAGTGCTTCAGGCATCTGCTTTTGCGTTTGTGAACGGTCATATTTCCCCGTTCCAAAAACCAGCTGCAGTCCCCCATCATGTTGGGATTCCAGCGGCCTTGATACCCGTTCTCCATTGTAGAAATATCTTTATGGAACCGCTCTCCATGTTTGTCACTTACGTGTCCCAAATTGGGTGGGAAAAAGTCAAGATGGGAATGTAAGAAATGCACTTTCAATGACATTTGGCAGCCAAGTTGTTCATGTGCTGTAAGCATGTTGTCTACTAATTCAGCATAGTTTGCAGCTTGTCTGTTCCCAAGGAAGTTCTGCACTACTAGCACAAATGCATCCCAAGCTGCAAGACGTACTCGCTTTGTCAGATTCTTACGCTGAACATAAGTAGTGTATTTGCCACATATGTAGCAGAAATTGTCTGGATCGTTAACACATTTGTGTATATCAATGTTAAGTTTCAAAACTGATAGCACTATAACAGATAACTTTATCAAAATCTGTCCAGCTTGCCTTTTATACTACTACAGTATTTTATACTGTATTGCTGACATCAGCCTGAGTGCATCCAAACAGGTCTGGACATGTCCATTGGAATATCTCCAATGTAATGCATTGATATTATAACTGAATAGGCTTTGCATGTGTAACTTAAAGAGGACCTTTTACCGATCCTGACATTGTGAACTTAGTATACAGACATGGAGAGCGGCGTCCGGGGATCTCACTGCGCTTACTATTATCCCCGGGCGCCGCTCCGTTCTCCCACTATGCCCTCCGGTATCTTCGGTCACTAAGTTATAGTAGGCGGAGTCTGCCCTTGTTCTGCTGTAGTACTGGCCAATCGCATCGCAGAGCTCACAGCCTGGGAGAAAACCTCCCAGGCTGTGAGCTCTGCGCTGCGATTGGCCAGCGCTACAGCAGAACAAGGGCAGACTCCGCCTACTATAACTTAGTGACTGAAATCTCTGCCTACTATAACTTGGTGACCGAAGATACCGGAGGGCATAGCAGGAGAACGGAGGAGCGCCCATGGATAATAGTAAGTGCAGTGAGATCCCTGGGCGCCGCTGTACATGTCTGTATACTTAGTTCACAATGTCGGGATCGGTGAAAGGTCCTCTTTAACCCTTTAAGGATCTCGGCCGTACATGTACGGCGGAAGTCCTGTCCCCAAACATGGCGCCCGCTCGCATGTGCTGTGCGCGCCATAGCCGCCGGGTTTCTGCTATCGCATACATTTTCCCTTTCAGATGCCATGGTCAAATATGTACCTGTTACATTGATCTAGCAGCAGGCTTTAGTGCCTATTAGATGACTAAACGAATACAGGCCTCTAGGTGGCAGCATTGTAGTGGTATAGTGCAAATGAAGTGTTCAGTGGTGTCTATATAGACATCAATGAACACAATAGACAATCTAATGATTGCCAGTTATTGTCACCCAAGGTGACTTAAATTTTATTTATTTTTTAAATTGTTTTTGCAAATATAAAAAATAAAAAGTTTAAATCACCCCTCTTTCCTTAAAATAAAAATACTTAAACAATAAATAAATAAACATCATGGGCATTGCCGTGTGCAAAAATGCCCACACTATTAAAATATAACAACATTAATTGCATACGGCAAATGGCGTAACAGGGAAAAAAATAAAAAGAACCAATTTGCCATTTTTTTGTCACTTTAACTACCCAATATTTTTTTTTTTTTAAGTGATCCAAAATTTCAATTTCTCTGCTTTTAAAACAGAAAGTGATACCTCATAAAATATTTATTACTTAACATTCCCCATATGTCTACTTTATGTTGGCATCATTTTGGAAATTTTATTTTACTTTTTGGGGACGTTAGAAGGCTTAGAAGTTTAGAAGCAATTCTTAAAATTTTAAAGAAAATTGCCAAAACCCACTTTTTAAAGACTAGTTCAGGTCTGAAGTCACTTTGTGGGGCCTACATAGTGGATGACCCCATTGTAGAAACTACACCCCTTAAGTTACTTAAAACCGATTTTACAAAAAAAAAATTTAACCCTTCAGGCGTTCCACAAGAATTAGGAAAAGAGAGATCAAATTTTTTTATTTTAGCTTTTTGGGCAGTTTTTACATTTTAATCCAATTTTTTCTTTAACACATCGATGGTTAACAGCCAAACAAAACTCAATATTTAGTACCCAGATTCTGCGGTTTACAAAAATACCCCACATGTGGTCATAAACTGCTGTATGGGCACACGGCAGGGTGCAGAAGAAAAGGAGCGCCACATGGTTTTTAGATGCCATGTCCCATTTTGAAGCCCCCCTGATGCACCCTTACAGTAGAAACTCCCAAGAAGTGACCCCATTTTGGAAACTAGGGGATAAGGTGCCAGTTATATTGGTACTATTTTTGGGTGTATATGATTTTTTGATCATTTATTATAACACTTTATGGGGCAAGGTGACCAAAAAATTGGTTGTTTTAGCACAGTTTTTATTTTTACAGCGTTCACCTGAGAGGTTCAGTCAAGTGACATTTTTATAGAGCAGATCGTTATGGATGTGGCGATACCTAATATGTATACTTTTTCTTATTTATTTAAGTTTTACACAATAATAGCATTTTTTAAACAAAAAAAGTGTTTTAATGTGTCTTCATGTTCTGAGAGCTATATTTATATATTTTTTTTTATTTATTTTTTTTGCCATTTTCTTATGTAGGGGCTAATTTTTTCCGGAATGAGGTGACGGTTTTATTGGTACTAATTTGTGGGACATACGCCCTTTTGATCACTTGGTGTTGCACTTTTTGTGACAAAAGGTGACAAAATTGGCTTTTAAAAAAAAAAAGTTTTTTCTTTAATGGTGTTTATCGAACTTGTGATATATTTATTGATCCGACCGTCACAGACGCGGCAATACCAAATATGTCTATTTTATTTTATTTTTTCTATTTTTAACATTTTTTTATTTTTTTATTCCTTACATGGGAATTATTATTTTTTTTACATGTGAAGCCTTTTCTTTTTTGCACATTGCGTCCCCCATAAGGTCATACAAGACCTCTGGGGGACATTTACTTCACTTTTTATTTTATTTTATTTTTTACTGACATAGTAGCCCCAGTTACAAGAGAAATGCACCCCCCAGAGAGGCTGTACAGCCTCAGTGCAGGGCTGATCGAGGTCTCTGAAAGACCTCACAGCTTCGGCACTCTCCCGGCTCCGGCAGTCACATGACCGCCGGGCCGGAACAGGAAGCGCATAGCTCTTCCTGCATTGTATACACAGCGCTCGGTGTCCCTGCCTTCTCGAAGGGTTGCCCTGCTGTCACTGACAGCGGGCAACCCGATCAGCAGATGCACGTATATGCGATCTCTAAATGGACGTTTTAAAACGTCCATTCAGAGAGAGAGAACCACCTCCCGGACGTTTATATTCAATGGGTGGACGGGAGGTGGTAAAAGATGAGGACTGTCATTTTGAGTTGCTGGGGCACATGTCAGTACTAGGATTATCAATTTCTGCATTTTACACGCTAGTTGTCAAAATCGTGACCAAGAGATACAGTGTATGCATTTATCTTCTATTGACTATTAACGTTCCCCAGTACTTTGTAGGTCGTGAGCGGCTTTCCCATACAATAAAGGAATAAATACCTAGACATATATTATGCATGCAATATGGGTTGGAAGGACTGTCTTGCTTTTGCCTATTCGGAGCACTAACATTTCTCTTTTACGATAGTTCTGCTGCGATTATGACTGTTTACAGCTGAATAACAGTTTTTGAAACTTTAGAAGGAAAAAAAAATGACCTGTATGAGAAAGCAGTCATAATGCTGTCGCTCTGACTCTCAGAGCTGTAATCCAAATCCCTGGCTGGAATAAACTACAATACTGACTTGTTTACCCACCAGAGGAACACATTATTGCCTCGTAAAGAAGCACAACGGTCCTTATTATTCGGAAGGCGTCGAAACCAGAGCTCATAGCAGAGACCTGAAGGATGTTTCAACCTGCATTATTTTTGTAGCGTTACAGCTGAGACGTCCTAAGGGTGTAGCACGGAATGTGAAATGGTTTAGTGCTGTGTTTCAGGGGAGAAGATGTTGGGTAGCATGTGCTTTGCCCCCTCCTCATATAGTGCTGTATGCTAATGTACAGTGCTTGAGCTTTTACTAAAAAACACAGTGCTAGTATTGGGAGGTAATGATCTAACTAGTGTCTATAAAATGGAAATGATACCGCATAAAATATATTTGATGGCAACCTAACCTTACTTAAAATTAAGACTTAATAGTTACAGTATTATAGGGTTTGTGCTACTATTATAAATGTGTCCCTCCCAACAGATATCGCTGTTATAATCACTTTCCCTAAATACTACCATTTATCAAAGTTATTAGCCGACTATTGTGCCCTGTGGCAAATCCGTTCCGAATTCAGTTGATGTTGGGTACGTCCTGTAGTGGAGCCTTGTAATACAGGACACACATGCTCACAGTGCTTCTTTTTCTTCCCTTCAATAACCACTCCTCTATGTGCCGTGTCAGTGACATGTCAGGATGGATAGACAGATAGATAAACGTATTGATGGATTTTGCATGCAGCGGTTTGTGTCTGGCCGGTTCTCCGCTTGTCTGCCGGATTGTGTATGGATCTCCACCGGACCCCATTATACTTAAAAGGGCCGGCGGACATTCTGTCCGCATCTGGCAGTGCTGGATCCAGTGAAATCCTGCATGCTGTCCACTGCCCTTGGTGTTAAAGTAGTTTAAGTTATGTTGGTTATGAATCCAGTTATAGAGCATTTTAACCACTTCAGCCCCGCTAGGTGAAACCCCCTTCATGACCAGGCCACTTTTTACACTTCGGCACTACACTCCTTTCACCGTTTATCGCTCGGTCATGCAACTTACCACCCAAATGAATTTTACCTCCTTTTCTTCTCACTAATGGAGCTTTCATTTGGTGGTATTTTATTGCTGCTGGCATTTTTACTTTTTTTGTTATTAATCAAAATGTAACGATTTTTTTGCAAAAAAATGACATTTTTCACTTTCAGCTGTGAAATTTTGCAAAAAAAACGACATCCATATATAAATTTTTCGCTAAATTTATAGTTCTACATGTCTTTGATAAAAAAAAAAATGTTTGGGCAAAAAAAAAAAAATGGTTTGGGTAAAAGTTATAGCATTTACAAACTATGGTACAAAAATGTGAATTTCCGCTTTTTGAAACGGCTCTGATTTTCTGAGCACCTGTCATGTTTCCTGAGGTTCTACAATGCCCAAACAGTAGAAAAACCCCACAAATGACCCCATTTCGGAAAGTAGACACCCTAAGGTATTCGCTGATGGGCATAGTGAGTTCATAGAACTTTTTATTTTTTGTCACAAGTTAGCGGAAAATGATGATGATTTTTTTTTTTTTTTTTTTTCTTACAAAGTCTCATATTCCACTAACTTGCGACAAAAAATAAAAAATTCTAGGAACTCACCATGCCCCTCACAGAATACCTTGGGGTGTCTTCTTTCCAAAATGGGGTCACTTGTGGGGTAGTTATACTGCCCTGGCAATTTAGGGGCCCAAATGTGTGAGAAGAACTTTGCAATCAAAATGTGTAAGAAATGACCGGTGAAATCCGAAAGGTGCACTTTGGAATATGCGCCCCTTTGCCCACCTTGGCAGCAAAAAAGTGTCACACATGTGGTATCGCCGTACTCAGGAGAAGTTGGGGAATGTGTTTTGGGGTGTCATTTTACATATACCCATGCTGGGTGAGAGAAATATCTTGGCAAAAGACAACTTTTCCCATTTTTTTATACAAAGTTGGCATTTGACCAAGATATTTTTCTCACCCAGCATGGGCATATGTAAAATGATACCCCAAAACACATTCCCCAACTTCTCCTGAGTACGGCGATACCAGATGTGTCACACTTTTTTGCTGCCAAGGTGGGCAAAGGGGCACATATTCCAAAGTGCACCTTTCGGATTTTGCAGGGCATTTTTTACACATTTTGATTGCAAGGTACTTCTCACACATTTGGGCCCCTAAATTGCCAGGGCAGTATAACTACCCCACAAGTGACCCCACTTTGGAAAGAAGACACCCCAAGGTATTCAATGAGGGGCATGGCGAGTTCCTAGAATTTTTTTTTTTTTGCATAAGTTAGCGGATATTGATTTTTTTTGTTTTTTTCTCACAAAGTCTCACTTTCCGCTAACTTAGGACAAAAATTTCAATCTTTCATGGACTCAATATGCCCCTCACGGAATACCTTGGGGTGTCTTCTTTCCGAAATGGGGTCACATGTGGGGTATTTATACTGCCCTGGCTTTTTAGGGGCCCTAAAGCGTGAGAAGAAGTCTGGAATATAAATGTCTAAAAATGTTTACGCATTTGGATTCCGTGAGGGGTATGGTGCGTCCATGTGAGATTTTATTTTTTGACACAAGTTAGTGGAATATGAGACTTTGTAAGAAAAAACAAAAACAAACAAAAAATGTCCGCTAACTTGTGCCAAAAAAAATGGCTGAATGGAGCCTTACCAGGGGGGGAGTGATCAATGACAGGGGTGTGATCAATGACAGGGGGGTGATCACCCATATAGACTCCCTGATCACCCCCCTGTCATTGATCACCCCCCCCCCCTGTAAGGCTCCATTCAGACATCCGCATGATTTTTTACGGATCCATGGATACATGGATCGGATCCACAGAACGCATGCGGACGTCTGAATGGAGCCTTACAGGGGGGTTATCAATGACAGGGAGTGATCAGGGTAATCAGGGTGATCACCCCCCTGTCACTGATCACCCCCCCTGTAAGGCTCCATTCAGACATCCGCATGATTTTTTACGGATCCATGGATACATGGATCGGATCCACAGAACGCATGCGGACGTCTGAATGGAGCCTTACAGGGGGGTTATCAATGACAGGGGGTGATCAGGGTAATCAGGGTGATCACCCCCCTGTCACTGATCACCCCCCCTGTAAGGCTCCATTCAGACGTCCGCATGATTTTTATGGATCCATGGATACATGGATCGGATCCGTAAAAATCATGCGGACGTCTGAATGGAGCCTGACAGGGGGGTGATCAATGACAGGGGGGTGATCAGGGAGTGTATATGGGTGATCACCCGCCTGTCATTGATCACCCCCCTGTAAGGCTCCATTCAGACGTCCGCATGATTTTTACGGATCCATGGATACATGGATCGGATCCGTAAAAATCATGCGGACGTCTGAATGGAGCCTTACAGGGGGGTGATCAATGACAGGGGGGTGATCAATGACAGGGGGTGATCAGGGAGTGTATATGGGTGATCACCCGCCTGTCATTGATCACCCCCCTGTAAGGCTCCATTCAGACGTCCGCATGATTTTTACGGATCCATGGATACATGGATCGGATCCGTAAAAATCATGCGGACGTCTGAATGGAGCCTGACAGGGCGGTGATCAATGACAGGGGGTGATCAGGGAGTGTATATGGGTGATCACCCGCCTGTCATTGATCACCCCCCTGTAAGGCTCCATTCAGACGTCCGCATGATTTTTACGGATCCATGGATACATGGATCCGTAAAAATCATGCGGACGTCTGAACGGAGCCTGACAGGGGGGTGATCAATGACAGGGGGGTGATCAATGACAGGGGGTGATCAGGGAGTGTATATGGGTGATCACCCGCCTGTCATTGATCACCCCCCTGTAAGGCTCCATTCAGACGTCCGCATGATTTTTACGGATCCATGGATACATGGATCGGATCCGTAAAAATCATGCGGACGTCTGAATGGAGCCTGACAGGGCGGTGATCAATGACAGGGGGTGATCAGGGAGTGTATATGGGTGATCACCCGCCTGTCATTGATCACCCCCCTGTAAGGCTCCATTCAGACGTCCGCATGATTTTTACGGATCCATGGATACATGGATCGGATCCGTAAAAATCATGCGGACGTCTGAACGGAGCCTGACAGGGGGGTGATCAATGACAGGGGGGTGATCAATGACAGGGGGGTGATCAATGACAGGGGGGTGATCAATGACAGGGGGGTGATCAATGACAGGGCGGTGATCAATGACAGGGGGGTGATCAGGGAGTTTATATGGGGTGATCAGGGGTTTATAAGGGGTTAATAAGTGACGGGGGGGGGGTGTAGTGTAGTGTAGTGTGGTGTTTGGTGGGACTGTACTGACCTACCTGAGTCCTCTGGTGGTCGATCCTAACAAAAGGGACCACCAGAGGACCAGGTAGGAGGTATATTAGACGCTGTTATGAAAACAGCGTCTAATATACCTGTTAGGGGTTAAAAAATTCGGATCTCCAGCCTGCCAGCGAGCGATCGCCGCTGGCAGGCTGGAGATCCACTCGCTTACCTTCCGTTCCTGTGAGCGCGCGCGCCTGTGCGCGCGCGTTCACAGGAAATCTCGCGTCTCGCGAGAAGACGCGTATATGCGTCCAGGAGGAATAAAGCAACCACCTCCCGGACGCATATACGCGTACAGCGGTCGGGAGGTGGTTAAAGGGACACTGACAGGCCTTCTGAGCATAATTAGCTCTTTATATGCCCCCTAGGTCTTATAAGAAGTTCCCAATTCATATAAGTATTATCCCTGTGCGCATTATAAAACGTTAAAAATAATCTTTATAATCACCTGTCCTTTCTGCCCAAGGTGCGTTCTTTGTGCCGCATTTGTGCCGGATCCTTCGAGACGCCCATCTCATTAGTATTCACTTGGCACAATGTGATCCCGGCGAGCGAGGGTGCCGGGCGCATGCGCAGGATCTCCGAATGTCGGACACTGGAAAATACTGCCCAGCGAAGTGAATACTAATGAGATGGGCGTGTCTAAGGATCCGGTAGTTGGGACGCGGCTGGGCACAAATGCGGCACAAAGAACGCCCCTTGGGCAGAAAGGACGGGTGATTATAAAGATTATTTTTAACATTTTATAATGTGCACAAGGATAATACTTATATGAATTGGGAACTTATTATAAGACCTAGGGGGGCATATAAAGAGCTAATTATGTTCAGAAGGCCTACCGCCTTTAAATATGAGGCGATAGAAAATGAACTGGTTAGTGCCACATGATCTGCTGATACCACCGAAGGTGGTATAGCAGGCTGGGCTATACCGCGGTGAGCACTCGGAATAGCTATATATGATCTGCTGATGTCAGGACTCCTCTCACTGCCCTAAAGCATGATGGGACAGCAGACACATGACAAACCAGGAAGCAGGATTCAAACATGGAGGAGTAAGAGCAAACTACAAATGTAACTTTCAAAAAAAGAAAAAATCCAAGGAGGGATGGGACCTACCGTAGAGTACTTGATGATCATAAACTTTAGAGTGAGAAGTAGTTTATGGCACAACCCCTTTAACTCTTATCGGTTATAACTACCAGTTGGCATTTGTAGATGAGCGGGTGTGCGTCAGGTAGAAATCCTCCTTTATATGGCAGTACCAATAAGTTCTGCCTTGTATTCCAACACACAAGGCTCTGTTCACACTGGCAGTTTTCATTTCCATTGTTCTAATCCCCTATAGTAGTAGGACAAAGAAAATAGTGGATACATCCTTTTTTTTTTTTTTTTTTTTTTTTTTTTTTTTTTTTTTCTTCAACAAAAATTTATTGGAAAAACACTACAAAACATTTTTTACAGACATTTTTACAATCTCTCAATTCTTAGTGTCCCAACTAATTATATATAATTATAATATATTCAATTCATCTTTTCTTTCATTTAGAAAACCCTCCCCTCCCTCCCCCCTAATCCCTAATCCCTAATCTGTGGTGCGTCAAAGCAGGCCCCCCGTAAATAAACCAACTTGACCTCGACTAATCAATCAATCTTCCAGCCATCCCATATCTTGTTCCACTGTTCCTCAACCTCCCTCCGTTTATATAAAATTTTCTCGTAGTTTTTAACCTTATCGGTTAGGTTTATCCATGTGTTGATGTCTGGAGTGGAACGGGCAAACCAGGTCCGGCTGATCAGTACTCTAGCCAGCATCAATATTCTACTCAGGAAGATCTTTTGATACTTATGATTTTTTAATTTGGAAAGATCATTAAGCACGAATACTTGTGGTTCAAAAGGAATTCGAATTTTTAATTTGTAGATAATACAGTTATTGATGTTATTCCAGTAGTTTGTGAGTTCTGGACAAGTCCATATCATATGGAAGAAGTCCGCTCCTACAATGTCACATTTGGGGCAGTTGGACATATCTCTTAACCCACATTTATTCATCCATAAGGGAGTAATATATAATCTGTGACAAATATAGAATTGTATTAAAACATGGTTGAAGTTCTGGGATACTGAAACCAAATTCCCAAAAATATTCTCCCAACCTTCTACTTGTAAATTCGGACAATCCGCCTCCCACGCTTTTTGTCCTGGTGAATGTGTATCACTAAACCGTGCCTTAAGTAATAACTTATATATATTTGAAATCTTTATTTTAACAAGTACACCCCCTACCCACTCATTCAAAAAAGATAAATTATCTATATCCAACAATCGCTTATCATCCAAACTGGATAATACAGATCGAAGTTGAAGGTACCTAAACCATGAAAGATTTCTTATATTATGTGTCATTTCTATAAAGGATTTAATTTCTCTATCTTTAACTACCTGTGAAATATATAAGATTTTATTCTTCTGCCAAAATATGTCAGCTGCAATATCATCTAAGCTTTGTAAATAGAAATTATGCCAAAGAGGCGTAAATGTGAATGAACCCTTAACCTTCAACCATGTCCTAGTTGTATTCCACATTTTCAGAAGTAGATTAATAGTTTCTCTGTAGCCGTGCTCATAACTCTTCAATAAACCGGATTCCAACAAAGTAAAAATATTATTATGAGCATGGCTAGTTACCAGCTTCCTCAAGAGTGCGCTGTTCTCTGATTCATAACACCACAATAGCTGAGCTGCAATAAAGTACCCTTTAAAGTAGGGGAGATTTAAACCCCCAGACTCCACGGATTTATACAAATATTCCAACTTAATTCGAACTCGCTTTCTTCCCCATATTAAATCATTAATTATTCTTTCAATAAGTTTAAAGTGTTTGTCATGTATCCAAATAGGTGTATTCCTGAGCACATAGAGAAATTGTGGTAATATCACCATTTTAACTAGTGAGATTCGATCAGCTCTGGATAGGGGAAGTTTCAGCCAGATTCCTATTTTAGCTCTGGTCTTTACTATTATGGGAATCAAATTAAGTTGTAGAAAATTTTCAACCCGAGGCGATATAGTCAGACCCAAATATTGGAAAGTATCAACAATATCCAACTGTATAACAGGAACCTCCTTCTGTGGCAGAGGGTCTATTGGGAGCAGACTGGTCTTGGCCCAATTTATACAAAGACCAGACACCTCACCAAATAATTTAACCATATGAATGATCCTAGGAAGAGTAGTTTCCGTATGATCTATAAAAAACAGAACATCATCTGCATATAATGAGATGCGGTCTTGTGTTCCTAACGTACCGAATCCTTTAACCTGATCATCTTGCCTGATGGCCATCGCAAGGGGTTCGATATAAATATCGAATAACAGGGGAGATAGTGGACAGCCCTGGCGGGTGCCTCTCTTTAAATCAATACTGCCGCTCAGGATTCCATTAAGACTCAGTTTTGCCCTTGGAGATCTATACAGTAGCTTAAGAGTGCGTATAAATCTTTCTCCAAAGCCCATCCTTGCAAGAACCTTCCAGAGGAAACGCCACTCCACCCTGTCAAAGGCCTTAGAGGCGTCCAATGACAGGATGGAGCGGGCAGTCCCCCCCGGGGCCTGAATATTGGAGAAGAGCCGGTGTAAATTATGATGTGTACCCTTATTTTGGATAAAGCCGCACTGATCCGAATGGACAATGGAGGAGATGACCCTGGAAAGCCTTGTTGCCAGGACCCTCGCAAGGAGCTTTACATCTGCATTGAGCAGTGAAATTGGTCTGTATGATTCTAATTCTAAGGGGTCCTTGTTTTTTTTCGGTATTAGTATTATTATGGCCTCCATCATTGAATCTGGCAGCATCCCATCCTCCACTGATTCAGCAAAGACCTCCAACAGTCTGGGAAGAATGCAGTCCCCATATTTGCTATAAAATTCATATGGAAGCCCATCTGAACCAGGGGTGGAGTTAGCCGAGCATAGTTTAGTAGCTCCCTCAAGTTCCTGCATTGAGACCTCCATTTCTAGTGCTTTCTTTTCCGACTCAGTAATAGTTGGAAACTTGATCCTTCACATGACTGACACCAGCAGCACTTGATCAGTCATTTTACAGAACAAAATGGCATCTGTGTATGGACTAGATTTTACCACTGTAAGGGAAATTTATCATGGGCTGTACACCATTTTTCTGATGTGTAAAAAAATAAATAAAAATACACTGTTTTTGCACTAAAATGTGCAACAATTTTTTTTTTACTTTCCACCATTTGTGCCACTTTTCAACCAAAATGAGTGGTCTTAGTGGAAGGGGAGTGACCTTCTCAGCCCAACAGATGTGAAATAATATATTCCAGAAAATGGCATAAATTATAGCTGAACTCTACAACCGCTCATAGCACAGACCAGGGAATGAAGTAAAGATAAGAATTTTTTAGCGCGTTCCCCATCGGTGATGGTGCGTTCCTCTGCCATGAGCATTCCTGATAAATTCCTACTAATTTAGGTAAATTCATATTCAGGCCCTCAAGTATATCTCAACATATTTATGGTGGGCCAATTAGAAAAACAGATTGTGTGAGGGTACATGCTTCTGCTGGGAGTCCTTTGTAGATTGTGTATCTAGATCTCTAGGTTCTCCATCCACATATCATTTACAAGTTCTCGGTTTCCTTCATAAACCTTATGGCTGCTTAGCTATGGAGACCATACTTAGTCTGCTTAGTGTGGTTTATTGTATTCTTCCTATTTTGCTGGTTTTTGCACATGGGTTAGCCTTGTTTAGCAATAAATTTATAGCCGTCCAAGGATTGCTCATGAGAGACATGTCGGCAAACCTCAGCCAAGTAAAAGTAGCTATTTTTTCAAAGAGTGTTTTATTACCAATAGCTTGGTTTGGAAGGCGAATGGAATTTAATGTAGAGGAAGGATTAGAACCGTCTTCTGACTTTCATTGGAGCTGATTCTCTCCTCTTCCTGTAATATATTTATGAGTAAAGTGCTGCAGCTCCGTTTAGCAGCGATGCCCGGATCATGTAGTTACAAGACAAGACAAGCAAATAACTCACTCTTTATCAGCGTAATTAGGGCCGATATTTGTTGCTGGGTCTTTGTAGCTAAAGACGCGGATTTGACTGGAGGAACTAGATGGTTCTCTCTAGCTGGTCAAGTGGGAGATTAGTTTTCTTCTCTGCTTTGTTTGCAATTACTGAGTAGTCAGAAAATGGCAGCAGCAGTTGTAATGAGTTTTAACGCGTTCTCTATATTTTTGTAGCCAACAACACTGGAATGCACAGGAGGCAAATCTCAGACCTTTTAGACCAAAGTATCCAGGTCCATTCTCAGTGCTTTGTGATCACAGCCGACAATCGCTTCATAATAGTCTGTGGCTTTTGGGACAAAAGTTTCCGCGTGTATTCCACAGACACAGGTAAGTTCTAGTTTTCTAAATGTGTATATGTGTATCTATCTGTCTTTGTGTGTCTATATGATCTGTATAAGTGCATGTTTGTATATATAGATGGGTCTGTATATTTATCTATTATCTACTCACTGCTTATAATATGTCCATCTTATATCTATCTAATTTCTATCTGTCTAATATATAATATTTATTTTGTTCAATTATTATATTTTCTGTACTTACGGTACATAGCACTCACATATTCCGTAGCGCTTTACAGACATTATCATTGCTTGCTGCCCCCAGTGGAGCTCACAATCTAAGTTCCGTATCAGTATGTCTTTGGAGTGTGGGAGGAAACTGGAATATCCAATGGAAACCCACACAAACCGCGGCACTGCAACATTATCTATCTGTCTATCTATCTATCTATCTATCTCCGTCTGTGTCTCTATCTATCCAATATATATCTGTTTAAATATCTATCTTTATAATATCTTTCTATCTAATATTTATCTGTCTTTAGGCTACCTTCACATCTGCGGTTTTGTATTCCGGTTTTGTAATCCGAGGATCTCAAAACCAGAGCAAAACAGTTCTGTTCGATTTAATGCACCAGGATGTTACCATTCCTTTAGGAGTCGGTTGTATTCAATCGAAACTGAATAAACCGGATCTGACTAAAATCATTGTAAGTCAATGAATGATGGATCCGTTTTTTTCGGATCCCAAAACCCCCCAGATCTGGCACCATTGACTTACATTGTTTGTGGTGCCAGTTCCGGTTTATTCCGTTTCGCAGACTGGGAACAAAACCGCAGCTTGCTGTGTCCGGTGTACAAAACTGAACAAACCAGAACTGATGCATCCTGAATGGTATTCTTCTCCATTCAGAACGTATGGTGACAAAACGGAATCATTTTGCCCCGGTTTTGTCCGATCTCTGCCTTTCTCACTTGCTCTCTCTGCATCTCTTTCTACCTCTCTCTTCCTGTGTCTATCTATTTAATATCTATTTCTCTTTGTCTTTTTCTCTTTCTGTCTTTCTTTTTCTCCTTCTGTCTCGCATTTTAGATCTTGTTGCCGGACATAACTCATACAATGCAATAATGAATCCCTTGTGCCAGGATTTGGATATGCAGGACTATAACTATAATGCAGTACACACATACATGAATATGTTGTTGTTTTTTCTTGATACCAGTATACCATATGTAGTTAATTATTTTTTATATACATTGTTAGCCATTTTACAGCTAATTTTCTTTCTGCCCTGTAAGTGTCACATTTTGGAGGAATATTCCACTTGGTTTGTTAAATGCACTTTTTTTTTTGCACATGTACCTTTTGAAGGATTTCGCAGTATTTGTCTTGACATGTGGGACACAGGATTAACACGTCTGTGAAAGCTGTTAGAGAAGAAACTCTACCGCGTGTTTCTGATTGTTTAATGGCTCCAGTTCTTTTAAAATTCCCATAGATTTTTCTTTCTTGCATGCAGTGTAGTTGGAGCCATACACGTTTTAGTAATCTTGTGACAGGCGTGCTTGCATCCTCAGAGATCACTTATATTGGGAAAATACTATAGCTTTTTTGCTCTGTGAGCCCGGGCAGCAGGGCAAACACGTGCACGCCCCATGTAATGTATAGCATAGCAGCACAATAAGTGTAATATTCAATTATATTCTATCACTTCTGAATAAAGGGGCCCTTTTCTTTTTTAGCATTCCTTGTTTTGTTTTTATACTTGTAACAGGAAATTCTTGTGGCGTAAATCATTTTTTTCTAAGTAGAGCCAATACAGAAAAGGCATCATAAACCCTCTCCTGGCAGTGGGAATTATTTTCAGGCGGCCTTTTATATCCAGCGGTGCTAAGGGCCTGTGTCTGTTTTCCTTTTTCTCCTTTATTTCTTTTTATTTGCAACAGGGCTGTCAAATAAAACTGAATAACTAGAAAATGTGTTCTGTCAAAAAAAGGAAATACTGTTGTTTGAGCTAATGTAATATTTTCTGTTCTTGTATCCAGAAACCCTCTTAATACAAAATACAACCCAGGCTAATAAGAAGGGTGCATTTATTAGAAACTAATGTTTAACATATTTTTTATTTTATTTTTTACTTGTGTTTGAATATTTAATGTCTTATTTATTTCTTAATGCATTTCTAAAATATTTTTTTATAATTTAGTAATTTAGTCTTACAGTTTTTATCGTATTAATTAACCCCAAAAGTAAGAAAACACTTGTTTTTTGGTTGATTGTATCTTTTTGTCAGCATAAAAGGTGCCCTATTATTGGCAGTACATCCCATGTGTAATCAGGGATGTCCTTCCAATAATCAATACAACTGAAAGGGCTACCTCAATCTTTCCTCTTCCATATGCTTTGCATAGGCTGCTGCAAACAAGCACTGATAGATGCGTTTATCATCAATGGTTGTCTGTCCAGCTTGGACAACGAACAGTGTAATAGAACCCTAAGCTATACAAAAGCTTCTAGAAGAAACTAAGGGTAGTATTACCCTGCCCAATGGCTGGACAAGCACTCTCAAATGATAAATGTGTTGATTGGTGTTCGTTTGTATCACCATATTACACAGGCTAATACAAAATGTATTAGGAAGGAACGATTGTTACCTCATTCAATTGTATGGATTATCAGAGCTAATTACACTAGGAGATACAGTATGCTGACAAATGAGCTTTTATTCAATTGCCAGCTAAATCGTAGCACAATTACATGGGCATATTATTGGGAAAGAGTGTTCCTAAGAATGCTTGTTCCCGATAATTAGACTGAAAATCGTACTGTATAATAGGCTCTTTAGAGACATGTTATATCTGATGGACTGGCACGGTTTTGCACCTTCTTAGTCAGTTCTTTTAAAAACAAAGACATTTCAGAAAATCTTGTACACTATGATAAATAACGCCATATACCCTAATGGACCAGGTAGATCTGCAATGGTGCTTGAAAGTTTGTGAACCCTTCAGAATTTTTCATATTTCTGCAGAAATTTGACCTAAAACAGAAACCTAAAGTAGATAAAGATAACCAAATCAAATAAATGAGTTAGAAATAACGTCTGTGAGTGGCAAAAGTGAACCCCTACTTTCAGCAGTAACTGCAACTAAATGTTTGCAGTAATTGTTCCTCCTGGACATCAGCAGGTAAGAATTTTAGCCCATTCCTGCGTACAAAAGAGCTTCAACTCTATTATGTTAAGTGAATTTCCTCCCATGAATGGCTCACTTCAGGTCCTAGCACCACGTTTCTATTGGATTGAAGTCAGGACTTGGACTTCTTTGGTAGAAAGACTTGTGTGCTTAGGGTCATTGTCTTTCTGCATGATCCATGTTCTCTTGAAATTCGGCTCTCGGGTAGATGTCTTAAAATTTGCTGATATAATTCAAAATTCATTGCCATCCCGGCCCAGATGCACTAAAACAAGCCCAAACCCTGACACTACCACCACAATGTTTTCAAATGGGATAATAATATTTATTTATATAGCGTCAATGTATTCCGCAGCGCTTTACAATCGGGGGTTCACGTACAAACAGAGTCATAAATAACATAGCAGCAAACAGGTCAACAATTAAAACAAGAAGAAAGAGGGCCCTGATCACAGGAGCTTCCAGTCTGTGAAATGGGATGAGATTTATATGCTGGAATTTAGTGTATTCCTTTCTCAAAACATAAAGCTTCACATTTAAACCAAAAAGTTCTGTTTTGGTTTAAATGTGAGGTCCACATGATCGTTCGCAAAATGCAGATGGTCAGCAATGTTCTTTTTGGAGAGCAACAGCTTTCTCCTTCCAGTCCTGTCATGCATACATTGTTGTTCATTGTCCTTCTGATGGTGGACTCATGAATTTACATTAGTTAATTTGAGAAAGGCCTTTAGGTTCTTAGAGGTTAATTAGGGTTCCTTTATGACTTCATGGACTATTACCCTTAACATAATGTTTGTTAATTAATTACATTCTCCAGGAGTGGTTGACTAAGTGCAATATTGGTCTTGAATGTCCTCCATTTGTACAGTAATTGTGGGTTGGTAGAGTCCAATCTCTTTTAGAGATTGTTTGGTAACCCTTTTCTAGCCTAATGAGCATCAACAACTTTTCCTCTGAGGTCCTCAGAAATCTCCTTTTGTTTGTACCCACAAACGTGTTGTGAAGATCAGACTTTGATGGATCCCTGTTCTTTGAGTAAGACAGGTTGCCCAATGACACCTGATTGTCATCTTGTTGATTAAAAACACCTGACTCTAATTTAACCCTCAAATAGTCTGCTAATTCTAAAGGTTCACATACTTTTGCCACTCGCAGATGTGATATTGGATCATTTCCTTTAATAAATAAATGATCAGGCCTAATACTTTTGACTCATTTGTGTGATTTTGTTATCTGATGTTTTAAATTCCATTTATGCAGAAATGTAGATGTATGTGTATATACAGTGCGTGTGTGTGTATATATATATATATCATGCCAATACATTTAAATAATGTAAAATATCTGCATTTGACATAAATGTGTCAAGTTTACTTGTGGATAAAGTTATTTATTTAAAAGATAATCAACATTTGAAACAGTCCTGCCAATGTGGTGTGAATCTAACCCAAGTATCTACTTGTGCATTTTTTGGGTAGGCAGCCACTTTGCTGTTGTTCTTCCCCTTGTGTCTGATTACAAACCAATGCTTCAGTTCACATTAAGAAAATAAACTTTATTGTAATTTTTTCATATTCCAGCAGCTCTACTCCACAACAAGATTAAGTTCTTTGCCAGAAGTGTCCATCATAATTTACTGCTGATTATTTCAACTGAATTATAGTGTATACTTTAGTTTTTTTTTAAAGAGATACAATTAGAATTTGCTCAATGTTAAGCCAAATGTTGGAAATAGTTTTATTGTTTCATTCAATTTGCGAATATCCATATTGTTTGCTCTTTATGTCAGGTAACCAAACTTTTATTGTTGCAGGCAAATTAACTCAGGTGGTTTTTGGTCACTGGGATGTGGTCACATGCTTGGCCCGATCTGAATCTTACATCGGAGGAGACTGTTACATCCTCTCAGGATCAAGAGATGCAACAATGTTGTTGTGGTATTGGAATGGCAAAAACAATGGCATTGGAGACAATCCAAATAGTAAGTTGCATACAATTTCGAGAGAAAGTAAGGTTGTATTTTTTCACATATAATGACCTTAATATGTGATCTTCAATTAAACAGTATGTAAATATAAAGGGGATGTAACTGAACAAAAAAAAACAAAAAAATACACCAACTGACTTTTCATTAATATATTAGAGGTTTTCTGGCATTTTAATATTGATGACCTATCCTCAGGACAGGTCATCAATATCAGATCGTCCGGTGTCTGACACCCGTCTGGTTGAAGAGAAGGCCATGCTCTGTGCGAGCGCAGCCTTCCCTTCATTGTTTACCTGCTCTCACAGTCGACATCTCAGGTGTAATTACAAGCTGTCCCATTCAATTCAATGGGACAGCTCCTTCCTATTCAAGTGTGTACTACAGAACCATCCCATAGAAGTGAATGGGATAGCTTCTTGGAATTACATTTGCTAACTGCTGCAGTGATGTTGATGCGATCAGCTAAAAAATGAAGGGAAGGCTGCGCTTGCACGGAGCACAGCCTTCTCTTCAATCAGCTGATCGTCGTTGGTCCGACACCCGGCACTGCTATTGATATAGATTGATCTGATATTCATGACCTATCTTGAGGATAGGTCATCAATATTAAAATCCCGGTAAACCTCTTTAAGCAAATAAGGGATCTCAGGCCATACACCTCAATTATTTATTTAGTTTTTGCATTATTTTTTTATTTTTTTGCCGATTTAAGCTTTATGTGCCCCAATTCAACTCATCTGTGGCTTCTACCCGGCCAATAAAGATTACCATGGTTTCCCTTTTTAACATAATTCCTGGCTAAGAATGCCATTGGCTTGTGACCACAATTACTATAAATGTGTAGCCTTTGGCTGACCGCAATAACTGTTCCTATGAGTCTTGCTGACTGCCAAACAATAAAGATGGGACACACAATCTGAAGTCGCTCAGATAAAATCTTAACAGCAGAAAATGTATTTCCAGTTTCAGCACAGACCTGAAAATATTGTAATTAATATATGGTTTAAAAAGTATTTGATATACTAAGACATATTTCATATACCATTCTAAGGGTTGATTTACGTGGCCGTGATCAGCCTGGGAACGGCGGCCGTGTGTCAGCCACGTATCCCTGGATAACCTCAGCTCGTAGATTTATGCTGTCAGTTCTTATCGAATTGTGGGTCTTGTACGGTAGATGTGACGCATCTCCCATCCTAAACTGCGCCTGACTCTGAAATCGACATCAGCTTGGAGCAGGTTTGGATTTCTGCTGTAATTCACACCACTTTTTCTGCGCCATCCCACCATTTAAAATCCCGTTTTAACAATAAAAAGTGGCATGTTTGGGAAAGTCGCAGTTTTTTTTTGCCACTTTTGCCCTCCAAATGTCACAAAAACGTGATGTGCAGCGCTTTTTTTTTTTTTACAAAAATGGGCATGATAAACATCAGACCCATTGTGTTGTTGTTTTGTGGTACAGCCTGTAATACAGTCCAGAGCTGTATTCACAGTTCTGTAGATGCCAGGATTGAAGTCCCAACGTCGCTTGTTGGCTGAGAACCTGCGCAGAGCTTACTTTCATGATATGTATTTTGGAGTGTAATTTACATCAGATACTGTACATTAATTTGCTGTTTTAAACCAAAATAAACCATATTATTTTGCCGTGCAGTCGGAGGGGGTGTCTTAGGGTGCATTCACACGACTGTATAAATTTATCTGCATCCAATCCGCATCTGTTCCGCATTTTGCAGAATAGATGTAGATCAATTCATTTCTATGGGTGAATAAAATGTGTGGACAACGTTCAGTATGTTGTCCGCATCAGTGTTTCCGCATTTCTAGTGTGCAAAAATATGAAGCTTGTATTACTATTGTCCGCACAGATCGGTCCGCAGCCCCATTCAAGTCAATGGATCCGCAAATTGGGGATGACATACGGAATGGTTTCTGTATGTCATCCGTTTTTTGCGGATCAGTTCTCGTATTTTTGAAGGCCTTAACTTTTTTTTTTTTTCTTTTTTTGTGGACTGTAAAAAAACCTGAAGTTTTTTGTCCGCAAAATGCAGACACGCGGTTCCGTTATTTGCAAACCGCAAAACGGAAAGGATGTGAATGAACCCTAATAGTAAGCTTGTTGACTGTTTCCAGTGATGGCCAGCAGGACAGGCCATAGAGCCTGGACCCTATAAATCTGTATTAATTAGGTATCACAATTACAGCCCAATAAACAGATGTAGGCACTAAACAAGTGTAATAAAGTTTAAATCTTCACAGTCTATACCAGGCATCCTCAAACTGCTGCCCTCCAGCTGTTGCAAAACTACAACTCCCAGCATGCCCAAACAGCCTACAGGTATCGGCCTACAGCAGGGCATTGTGGGAGTTGTAGTTTTACAACAGCTGGAAAGCCGCAGGTTGAGGATGCCTGGTCAATACTATATACAGTTGACTTCTCTTGGAGTAGTTATTTTCTTCAGTGATAGAGAAATGTGTGGTTTTAGTTCTAAAGCTATTGTTCAGCTATGATCAGTGTCTTGGATCAAGCCTCCTTCAAATCATTTACAACAGGACAATATGAGCATAATGTCTGGAGTTTATTTTTAACATGTAAGGGGCAGGAGCTTGTCATGATGGGTACAACAGAGGTTCAATATTAGGGACGTGTCTACTTGTTATACCGTCTTATAAACTTTTAATATGATTGTGTTTGCTAGTAAATGATGCTTCAAAGTGGTCTGGACAGTTGTAGTTGTCATATAGAGATAAAGCTGGCTTCATGTGTGATGTTTGCAGAGCGTGTGCAGTGAAAGTCCCCAGTCTGCAAGCTTAATGTGTCTATACGGTTTTATTAGCCAGACAAAGGCCAAAGTGTATCCTATTGGCCTCCGTCTGGTCGGTATACTTTAGTATTCCACAAAATGGCTTAGTAGACTATTATATTACATGCAAAGTAAGTACAGTATGTTAACAAGATGATTATAATTTTTCTTTCTCTAGAAAGTGTTTCACTGATATCTCTCAAAACACTTTTAAAGAGGTTGATAAGTTGGTGTCCGACTCCCGGAAACCCTGCTGATCAGCTGTTTGAAGAGACTGCAGCGCTCCTCCTAGGCCAGTGATGTCACCGTACATCAGTTGCGTGGCCTAGGCGCAGCTTAGTCCCTTTCAAGCACAACCGCTATACAGTGTACGGTACTGTGCATGGTATGCTGTGAGGAACCCGAAGCACTCACCAGAGCGCCAAGGTCTCTTGAAAAGCTGATCGGGGGTGCCTGCAGTCAGACTCCCTCCACACAGAGTAGATATAGATGATAGGCAATCAATATAAAAATCCTGGAAAACTCCTTTAAGGCCCCATATATGGGCCAACAGAGCAGACAATTATTTAGAACCATTCAGTCATGATAATTCCCTGGTCATGAGTGGATGTGAGAGGGCTGCATTTACATGTATGGGGACGAGTGGTCACTGCTGCGCTTGCTTCTCCCAGTACAGTTTCATTGTTTTGGGAGGCTGATTGCTGTTTACGCAGGATGATCTGCTGCTCAGAAATGATCATTTTGGTGCCTGCATCACAATGCTTTCAGCTGATGATTGAGTGTTTGCTCCGTGACCAGGTAATCATTGGCACCTTTACACAGGTACTCCTTCCAATAATCTGCCTGTGTAAGAGAGCCTTTGAAGGTGTTGTCCAGTTTTATGGCATTGATGACTTATCCTTGGGATAGGTCATCAATATCAGATCAATGGGGGGTCTGACTCCCGACACCCACGCCGATCAGCTGTTTAAAGGGGCTTCAGCACTCCTCCTCTTCAATGTTTACCTGCACGCCTTGTACATTGTAGCAGCAGGGCAGTGTAAATACAAATTCCTGTCCTAAAAGCTGTAATTACCTTGCACAACATCTGCAAGGTAGACTGCACACAGGTAAACATTGAAGAGGAAGCAGTGTGCGCACAAGCGCCATGGCCCTGTTAAAGAGGTATTCCATCACAGACAATGGGGGCATTGTCTGATAAAACGAGAACGGAGCAGGGAGAGCTGTGGCTGGAGGACCCCGGATTTCATCTGTCCTTCACCAAGCGCTGCTCCCATAGAAGTGAATGGGAGCGCACCGCGGCCCCTGCTTCCATTCATTTCTATGGGGCAGATGGAAACAGCCGAGCTGGCGCTCGGCTATTTTCGGCGGCCCCATAAAAATGTATGGAGGACGGCTGCACATGCGCAGTGCGCCCTCTGTTCATTTACCCTCCACGTTCTCATTGTAGGTGCGGGTCCCAGAGGTGGGACCCGCACCTACCAGACAATGGGGGCATATCCTAGCTATGTGCCCCCATTGTCTGTGATGGGAATACCCCTTTAAACTGCTGAGCGGTGGGGGTGCCAGGGCTCAGATCCCCACCAATCTGATGACCTGTTCTGAACATAGGTAATCAGTATCATATAACCATACAACCCCTCTAAGATGCCCATTGACGTGAGGTAATTGTCAGTCAACACCTCGTTTCCCGGTTTACACTGTAAACATACATGCCTGATTTTGAAAACCCAACCTATCGGTTCCTGTTTCTCTCAAGGGTAGATGGTGGGGACCCTTCATGTAACCATTGATGTTGGATTGGCAGCAGAAATGTTCTGGCTTTGTATCACAATAAGGAATTTGACTTTTACTGGCGAGCAGCTTTAGCAGAACCCAAGTGCTGAACTCCTCATATTCATGACCTCCAATTTCCCTCACCTCTCAAGATCACTTTTTTGTCCAGTTTTATATTTATAAAACCCCAGTTGAGCAGCATCACCGGAACCTGAGCTATGGAGTCATTGTATTCATGAGCTCCCGGTTGATCCCGCTCATGGATTATCAGCATTCTTCTTATACACAGTATAGGAAGAAACCTGTAAGTCATCCGTGGGAGGGAGAGTTGGAGCTCATGAATACTAGAACTCCAGAGCTAGGGTCCTGCTGGAACTTCTCACCATAAAAAGTGCTGCACAAAAAACTTGTGTTTGAATCAGGTTCGCTGTTACTGGTTTATGGTGGCCTCGGGTAAGGCAGTGTAAAGCTGGACACAGATTCCCTTTAAGGTTAACACTGCTGTAGATATAATATAGATGAATGTAGTACTAGGCCTCAGAACAGCACACAGAAGGAGCTTAGTAATCATTTGTATTATGGGACTGTCACTAATTGCCATCATGACAGAAATCAGATCTCTGGAGAAAAATGCAGGCCTTGTGGGTTGTCTTCAGGCTTAGGTGGCTGCACTTGTAGAGCTTTTTGCCATGCTTCCCTCTGTGCATTAACCCTTTTGATGCAAGGGCAATGTTTTCTGAATTATAAAATATCATACGCCCATACCTATATACAGATGTAGCAGAATACCGTGTTAATTAGTTGTAATAACTCGCCAAGTCTGACTGTTAACTCTGCTACCAAAAAAGAAGGGAAGTCCAGCATCCAAAACTGTGATAGCCTTTATTGAAATGTGCTACATAAAATCCAGTCAGACACTATGTGTACACATTTCGGATCTTGCCATAGTGATTCTTACTCATGTTAACCCTGCTACATCTGTATTTTCCAAAAGTAGACACTTGGCCCATTGTGAAAATGCCACCCAGCACTGTGCACTTTTAGGTGTCTTTATGAAATTTTGCATCAAAGTATAAAGTTTTGTATAAAAAAATTAAAAAAAAATATTACATTTGTGGCTATGGCAGCACCTTAGGTGCACATAACCTCCAAAAACAATAAAAGGACTCTATGTTCACAGTCATACATGTAACTTATGTGCTCAGGAGTATAACTTCACATATTCAGAAGAACTAAACGGACCAAATATCCCCATGTTCCAAGTACCAGTAAACATTTGGGTCACAGAGTTGACAGAGGTTCTGAGAAGGCGCAGAAGGTGATCACATGTGCAAATGCTCATGTATTCAACCCTGTAATAGAAAAAGATGACACCAACCCTAAATGTGAGATCAGAGAGCACCTATCCTCCATGATTAGTAAGAAGGGTGATAACGTTTTTGTCAAACGAATGTGTAATTCGTGTTTTTGAAAAGCTAAGGCCTGTATTACATCAACAGTTAATCTGACAGACTTCTGACCAGGGATTGGTCAGATGGCCAGTTATCATTTGTTATACACACCAACTATTGGTCTGATTGTGATTGGACAGATATTGGTCAGATAATCTGGTGTAATACAGCCCTAAAACTCTCGGCCTTGATATCTAAGCTGTAGCTCTTAAGCATAGTACATATGTCCTTGGCAGTGGGAGGGTTATATATGTGTGTGTGTGTGTATATATATATATATATATATATATATATATACACTCACCTAAAGAATTATTAGGAACACCATACTAATACGGTGTTGGACCCCCTTTTGCCTTCAGAACTGCCTTAATTCTACGGGGCATTGATTCAACAAGGTGCTGATAGCATTCTTTAGAAATGTTGGCCCATATTGATAGGATAGCATCTTGCAGTTGATGGAGATTTGAGGGATGCACATCCAGGGCACAAAGCTCCCGTTCCACCACATCCCAAAGATGCTCTATTGGGTTGAGATCTGGTGACTGTGGGGGCCATTTTAGTACAGTGAACTCATTGTCATGTTCAAGAAACCAATTTGAAATGATTCGAGCTTTGTGACATGGTGCATTATCCTGCTGGAAGTAGCCATCAAAGGATAGGTACATGGTGGTCATGAAGGGATGGACATGGTCAGAAACAATGCTCAGGTAGCCCGTGGCATTTAAACGATGGCCAATTGGCACTAAGGGGCCTACAGTGTGCCCAGAAAACATCCCCCACACCATTACACCACCACCACCAGCCTGCACAGTGGTAACAAGGCATGATGGATACATGTTCTCATTCTGTTTATGCCAAATTCGGACTCTACCATTTGAATGTCTCAACAGAAATCGAGACTCATCAGACCAGGCAACATTTTTCCAGTCTTCAACAGTCCAATTTTGGTGAGCTTGTGCAAATTGTAGCCTCTTTTTCCTATTTGTAGTGGAGATGAGTGGTACCCGGTGGTGTCTTCTGCTGTTGTAGCCCATCCGCCTCAAGGTTGTGCGTGTTGTGGCTTCACAAATGCTTTGCTGCATACCTCGGTTGTAACGAGTGGTTATTTCAGTCAACGTTGCTCTTCTATCAGCTTGAATCTGTCGGCCCATTCTCCTCTGACCTCTAGCATCAACAAGGCATTTTCGCCACAGGACTGCCGCATACTGGATGTTTTTCCGTTTTCACACCATTCTTTGTAAACCCTAGAAATGGTTGTGCGTGTAAATCCCAGTAACTAAGCAGATTGTGAAATACTCAGACTGGCCCGCCTGGCACCAACAACCATGTCACGCTCAAAATTGCTTAAATCACCTTTCTTTCCCATTCTGACATTCAGTTTGGAGTTCAGGAGATTGTCTTGACCAGGACCACAACCCTACATGCATTGAAGCAACTGCCATGTGATTGGTTGACTAGATAATCGCAATAATGAGAAATAGAACAGGTGTTCCTAATAATTCTTTAGGTGAGTGTATATAATGCTCCACAGAAAAATGCACACGTATCTTTAATGAATTGCTGTTAAATGAGTCCTCCTACATTGCTCTGGTTTTTTAAAGAGATTTGTGGTGCATGATGAATAATTCACTATAACACAAGAACAAAGCATTCTAGGCTGTGCCAGGCTTAGTACATCACCGTCCTCCCAAGGTTTTAGGCTTGCGTGTATGGATAATAGGGTGCTCCACATTTTTCAGGTCCTACTTCATCACATTTATAGGTTCATGGCTTCTGTAAACCTAGACTAGAAAGTCTGGAACAACATTTTGTACATTTTTATAACCCGTTATGTTGATTGTAATTTACAACATATTTTCTAGTTTCACACCCTATGGGCAAATTTATAATTTGCTTCTTTATCGATAAATTTGATTCTGTATGGACAAGGGCTGATGTGAATGGGTCAATTCTGTGCACACACTGCACAAAATAATAAAATTAATATTGTATTTAAAAGCAGCTTCACTTTGATACAGTATTATCATATTTAAAGATTTAGTTAAAAAAAAGCACAAAACAAGGGCACAACACAGTTGTTTGCGCTGCCATCGGATATATAATAGAAGAAGCCAGTTGTGGAATGGTTTCAGGTTGGCTTATCTGTGTCAGAAGCGCGAAGCACACAATTAATATCAATTGTGCGACTTGTATACCACACTAATCATCACTAACAGTCGGCATTAGCCCCCGAATTGACGTTTCGGGCTGTAGTAATGAAGATCACACCTCTAGCTTTAATACAAAACCCCCTAACAAGGTGCTTGAGAATATATATATATTTTTCTCCCGTCAGCTACTAAAGCTTTACCAGTCATATCTTTCATGCCCCACATTAAATAAATACATATGAGCAGCTATTTCACCTAGGCAGAAACCCAGTAAAAAGTTCCTTTGTGTGTCTTCAATAAGTACATTAATGCAGGTTCCCGGCCCTGCCTGCATAAATTTCGTCTCTTGCATAGTGCAACATTTGTTAAAAGGGACTATTTTTGCATTTTGTCAAGTGCAGAGCGTGTATGCGGCTTTTGAAAGGTAATTAAAAATGATTTAAAATCTTCATTATGAAAAGAATATTATTATACCGGTGCAGTTTGATCCCATAAGAAATGTATTGTAAAACGCAGTAATTGTCCAATACCGCGCCGTCGACGGGTCTCATTATGTCTGGGACAATGAGAAATCACAACGTGGGTTAGTATCAATTTCCCATTTGTGTCTTTTATCTGTTAATATATTTTTGTGTGCTTTCATCTTTTTTTTAATAATCAGGCTGGCCTATAGTTTTATTATTATAGTTTTTTTTTTATTATTATATTTTTGCTAGATTAAGCTTAATCGGTATATGGTTGACGTAGTTGTGGCGCAGTTGTTTTTCTGCCTTGACAGCTCCTGTGTTTGGAGACTTGGTCACTGCTTACATCGCAATGTACACACACTGGACTATAATGTATGTTGTGACAGCCACAGATCAGAAGGCCGAGCATTTAAGGTTATTTGTGGCAACGTCAGGCTAATTGTGCAGTTGACAAAGCTGAAACTTTCACCTCTTGTGGCTGTGCACTGTTCAGGAAGGCTGGGAATAATTACCGTGATGAATTCAGACCTTCACAATGATGCTTGATGGATTATTTAGGTAAAATTTGTTTTCATTTGGAGGGATCAATCCATCTAAATTCTGCAATCCACAGCTACTTGTGTAAAGAAAATAAATAAGGCAGCGGCTTCTCGTCACTGAACTATAGGATGTAATCAGACCAGCAGAGGACTTTCCTCTCCACCCCCAGCATGGCAGCTGTACAGTACCGGCAAGACGCCCAGCCGTGCTAGCCACAACAGACAGCATCACCCTGCCGGCTCAGAAGTCTTGTCTTATACCACGTTTTACAGCATTTGCAAATTTGGTGAACGCATGCATTGGAATTGTATGTCACATGAACAGATATATGTCTCAATTTTGTTGAATTTTCTTTTTTTCTTTATTTTTTTTTACTACAAATACATTTATGATGTTGTGCACACCCCTATTCGATGAGTTACATTAAAGATGCACAGACAGGCTTACTATCACTAAGCATAAGCACTACTTACTTATATTTGTTGTGTTTTATTCTATTATGATGTTCATTTGCTGCATTTATCATTAATGCACATTTTGTATTCATGTTCAAAGTGCAGCACAACATATGTGATGTGTACAAGAAGTATGGGTACACATGGACTAATACTGTTATCTGTAGGTGAATTAGGCACCTTGTGTCAAATCATCAAAGCAATAGTGCCACCTAATGGTAAATACGTGCAGTGCATAGCCAGCTGCTCGCTCCCTTGTTCTGTTCCTTACTTGTTTCACATAATATTGACAATTTTTGAAGATTTTCTGAAATAGAATGTATTCTGTTCTCTTTTATTATTCTTACCATTGTAGGTAGCAACGTGCATCCTCAGTAAAGAAGCATTATAATTGTGTAAAATCGTAATTTCCACCCCTGCAGAATGATAGTCTCAGGGTCACTTCCAATGTAATAAACCACACATATTCCAGCAATGAAATTTACAATCAGTCCAACCAAATCTGCTCAGCAGCCATAATCCATCAGCCCTGAGCATGAGCACTAATGCGGAAACTGGTGTACGAGCTCTTTATGCAGGGAGATTAGCGATAAGTGACCTCCACCCTCATGATGCTCTCACCTTGTAGTACACCATCCAGTGGTCATGCTGGACCACACGTATTAATAATGTTGTTGGTAAATTTTTGAAGCTAATCTCTCATACTACATTTATTATACATGATGGAAAATGGAGGCGGTGATCACCATGTATAAAATTATATTACTCTACCTTGGCACAAAATAATCAGGTATGGTTAGATTTACAAATGCCACGTCATAAAAGTGTAATTAGAAGAATTGATCATGTACAAAAGCATTTTTAAGTTGTTTTCTAGATATTTTTCTATGAAATTTTTGAGAACATAAAACGAAGTCTTGACCCACGGTTTTTCCTCTAGGCCAGAGTGACTTGGGGCAATTGCTGTAGCTTCGGAGGTGTTTGCATTTTTTTTTACCAGAGGGTGGATACTGAAGGCCTCATATCAGCATTCTAGGAAACGGGAAGTAGGAGAAGGGAAAGTTTCCCAAACGATGGATGGATTGTTTTATCCTGCTCTGTGATCTATTAAGTTTGCTTAAATCGTATAAAGGAGGGGCTTCTATGATGCCTTTTCAATGAGATCTACAATGTAGATCATATAGAAATATAATGGCTCCTTGGGCAAGTTCCTATCAAACATGCCTATAGGCACGTGTCCTTTTGGCGTACGCTTGGCCAGAATGTGTTGGCATACTGTAGTGTGTCTCCTAAACAGAGGCACACAGTATACAATGTGTTACTATATAAAACAATGGGAGTCAATGGCTGACGTATGCCACGCCATGCTTTATCAGAGGAGTATATATCAAGGAATACTCTAATCATATACCTCCAGTGTACTGTTAACCAACTGGCTTCCTTATGGCTAGTGATTGAGCAAGTGTAACACTTTATTAAATAATACAGGGCTCTAACAACAATATATCTGTATGGACTTGGAGAGTGGGAACTTGCATCATACGCCTAATTGTATTCCTTAAAATGAGCAATGTTTCTACATGTACACATTGAGCCGTCAGTTCTTAGCATCCACATGGATTTTCTTCTGGGTAAAAAAAAAACAAAAAACCTCTATGTATAATTTTGTGTTTGTTAATGTATTTTTGAGTTATGTTACAAGTGTGTAGTAATTTATAGTAATGAGCTCTCGAACAGGTGGTCAAATAGCCAGCATTGTAATTTATCAGTTGTGATATTCTGGCCTAATTAACCAGCGTTTTGTAGCTCGGTATATTTCTCCTCAGCGCTGACAGATTAATAGGAAGAGGGCTTGTGTTTAAATCTCTTGGTTGGAGAGACAGAGAGCTAGACTTTGTTTTATTAGTATTAGCCTCAAACATTGTATTGCGCCTCACCTTCTGCATGTAGAACAAACTTTCTTTTTTTTTTAAATCTATAGTCATCCATGTTTGCTTTTTAAATTATTATACATTTCATAACCCGCCGTTTTTTTGTAAACTGAGCTAATGCATGCCATATGCGGGAGAAATCCGCCATACTTGAGCACGACACAATTATTTACCTTGCTTAGTTGCTTAGAAAAATGAATATACCATACGAGCCGGGGGCTATGTCTATAAACAGAGGAAAGAGTGATTTATGCCTGGGAACTACAATTGTGTAATTTAAACCAACCATTTGTGTTAGTAGACTTTGATGCAGTCCAAGTATATTTGGCAAAAAAAAATCCTACTTCTATAGGAAGTGCGATATGTCTACAATTAGTATTTGAATTTGCAGTTAGTCTAGCAAGACGAGTCCTAACAATAAGCGTAAGCATAGCATGTAACTTCATTTATTTTGAAAGGTGTTATGTCATACAGACCTATCAATGTGGTGAGCTTAGTTAAAGTATTAAAGGGAGACTTCCATCAGAAAGGGGTATCTTTTAACTCCATATTTATAGAAATATATTTTTTATTTTTTTATTAGAATTCATGGTGATGTTACTTTTTCATTTCAGCCATACTGTGCCATTGAAAATAAGTAAAAACAATTATATTTCTGTAGCATAACGGACAAGTTCTGCTATATAGGTACTTAATCCATTGTCGATTTACGGCTGACGTGATGAGAAGATGTTACCTTAAGGGTAATTGTCATGAAAATAGTAGGTGTAGATTTAGGGTAACAATAGAGCAGCTCTTGATAGGCCTAGATAAAGATACCCAAAGTAGAGCGTCACATTATTAGTGTGATGCTTTAATTGAGTCACTCATCCCCCCCCCCCTTTCCATCTCTGGCCACAGTGATGGTCTGAATAGGAGAGTTAAGAAAGACTGTTTGACATGCAAAAATGTCCACAAACAAAGGACATTAAAGGACCTAAACAAAATGTAGAATACTTGCAGTGATTTCAAAAAGTGATATCCAGAAAACCATCTATCCATTTTTTTTTTGTTTAGCAAAAATGCATAAAATAGAAATTTGTTAAACATAGGTGGAAGTTGTCCTTTAAAGGTACCTTGTTAGTAGATTTTTACTGCCTCAACAACGGGCATCATGAAAAAGTGAGCATTACGAAGAGCTATATTTTGCTATAATTTACTGAAATACTGCAAACGTTGTTTTAAAAATCTTTTGCTACATGCAAAATGGTGAGATACCTGTCAAAGAAGTTGAGTAGGGGGATTCCACGGGGTACTACCCTACAGATACTTTAACTTGTGCCCTTTTCATACACCAGTCTTAGTCAAAAGTCCATTGAAATAAGGTATGCAGATGTGCCCCCTTCCTATTAAATGTCTTGTGTCATGGGCTGTCTATGCATCACAAACTGAAATGTACAAATTTACCTCTATTTTCTGGTGTAATTATGATCTTGCAACAGTCCCCACTCCATTTTATTTTATTTTAGTACTTTCATAAAAAGGAAAAAAAGATTTGGTCTCGTCCTATTGACACCCATAACTTTTTAATTTTTTCATTGAAGTAGGCCATTGTAACTGTCTATTCTTATCCGCAAAACAGACAAGAAAAGGACATGTTCTATCTTTTTTGCGGGACGGACATACGGATGCGAACAGATCGGTCCGCATCTGATCAGCCAAAAATGCAGATCAGATGTGGAGCAAAAATATGGTTGTGTGAATGGGGCATAGTGGAGATAAAAGGGACAGATAGAGGGACAGAAAACTACAATGTAAAATTTTCTTACTGAAAGTAAGAAGCCATATGGTATTAAATGCTATCATGAAATTTTATGTCTTTTTTAATATCTGCTTGATAAAAGTTGTTCATGGTTGTAAATAGTAGATTAAAGTTTGACAGAGCAAGAAAAGACAAGTTATGTTCTTCAGATTGTGCAAGTTCAATTGTGACCTTTAACATAAAGGTTGAGATATATATATATATATATATATATATATATATATATATATATACTGCTCTTGCACAATGTCTTCTTTCTAAAACCGGCGACTCCAGCAATGGCTGGCTGTTCTGTGCATACTTTTTTCTTTCAGGAAACAGAATCTTTGCTGTAATTATTCCCATTACAGGGATATAGATCATGGTTTGATGTCATTACTGCAAAGATATGCTCTCAGTCCATAAAAATGCCACTTCAGATTTATGTTATGAAAATGGCAAAGCATTCCTTACTAGGACTTTTTGTGAAACTTGACTGACCAGTTGTAATTCCTCCCTTCTACTTAATGCTGCTTCTCAAACAACGCTACTAAGGGCAGAACAGAATAAGGGAAACTGCCATGAGTACATATTGGTTTTACTAATTAATCTCTCCACGTGTTGTGTGTTAGTGGAACCAACGAGTCATATTATCTTACTATGACTGGTGGCTTCACATAGTATAAAACTAGGATCCCACACCTGGATAGAGCCTACTTAAAGGGGTTTTCTGGGTAAATTAAAAGTGGTTTAGATGTTTTGAAAATTGAATAAAACCCACTATAATAATTTAAGTATGAAGTCTGCACCGATGTCCCGATTTCAGTGCTCGTCCTGCAGTCCACTTCCGCTTTTTCTGTGTCAGTGATTGGTATGAAGGGTTGTCTGGTTTCATTGTTGCTGGTGCAGAGACAGAGAAGGGGTCTAGCTTAGCTAAGGTTCAGATCAGCAGTCTATCACCTAACTGTGCGACCATATAGCAAAACTTAGAATGAGGCCCCATTCAGCTATGACCACTACTGCCAGTAAGTGAGTTCCAGATAGGAAAAATTTGGGACTTTGCATTGCACCCTCTTTTCTCTTCCTTTTCATTCTCCACAGTAAGCATTGAAGACTCCTCCACTCTCAGCAGGCATGACCCTTCTTATCTGCTGGGGCCCCATAGTACAATAGCTGCTTATGCATGCTACTTTGGTCATAATTCAGACAGCTGAGCACATGGCGTGCCCACTTTTCCTAACATAAACTCAATTAAAGTAGCTGTTAGCTGATCTGGGGGGCCTGTGTTTGTTTGCATGTCACTTGTAAGTGCAGATGGCTTTGTAAGTGAATTGATGGTATATGCAATGTATAGGTAGCACATCTATTTGACAAGTGACACGTAAACAAGCAATCCCCCTGCAGCCATGGCTAGTCTAAGAGAGACAGGTTTTATATTAGGAAATGTAAGCTCAGCATGTGCTCAGTTACTTCAGACTTATGTATATTAAACTATAAATCCTTGTTACTTCCATGTGTTCAATAGTAGTTTTCCCCGAGACTGCAAACCATTAGATATTAAATAAACCATAACCCAGCCATTCCAGCATATTACTGTATACATGCAGTTTTATCGGTATGTGCAAGAACTACTCCAGTGATGATTATGTTCTTATCCAGAAAACAATGCTATAGGAATACACTGTTCCTACGTTCGGGAGTCACTCTAGGCTTTTAGAAAGTGGTACATTTTTCAGAGCTTTTATTCCATGTATGAGGCCAATAAAAACAGCATAAAAGCCATAAAACTAGGTTCGTTTTTATCTCCAAATATTCTCTTAATTGTAGGAATATGAATTAGTCAAAAGACATGTGAAGTTAACAAGAGTATCCTTAGTAAACTTTCTTCTTTCTGAATCAGAACTAGGGTAGTTTGATAAGGTGTTGGGACTCTGGTGAGATTCAAGATGGATCCTAGAGGACAGAAATAGGACAGGAGGAAGAGCAAGAAACCATTTGGACACATGTGACATTAAGGGCTCATGCACATGAACATGTGCCGGCTGTGCCCGTGTTGCAGCCCACAAACAGCGGGTCCACAATACATGGGCACCAGCCATGTGCACCCCACATCACTGATGCGGACCCATTCACTTGAATGGGTCTGCAATCTGGAAGGTTAGTGCGGAATTAAGGCATGGAAGCACTACTGAGTGCTTCTGTGTGGTTTATGTCTGTGTCTCTGCGCCGCAAAAGTAGTGCATGCACTACTTTTTTGTGGAGCAGATCGAGGACCCCATTCAATTGAAAGGGTCAGGGATCTGCATGCGGCAGCCCTACGGTTGGCGCCCATGCATTACACACATCATGTGCATGAGCCCTAAAGCCATAAAAACAAGCAAAAAATAAAACCTCATACTCCAAACCTTGAACCCCCTCCACTCCAGTTCCACGGTCTGATCCTCCCTGCTGCTGCAGTCATGGCATCATGTTTTTGGTGGCAGAGATGACATACCCATATACCGCATGTGACCACTTAAAAAAAAATTACTGACAACTAGAGTTGAGCGAACACCTGGATGTTCGGGTTCGAGAAGTTCGGCCGAACATCCCGGAAATGTTCGGGTTCGGGATCCGAACCCGATCCGAACTTCGTCCCGAACCCGAACCCCATTGAAGTCAATGGGGACCCAAACTTTTCGGCACTAAAAAGGCTGTAAAACAGCCCAGGAAAGAGCTAGAGGGCTGCAAAAGGCAGCAACATGTAGGTAAATCCCCTGCAAACAAATGTGGATAGGGAAATGAATTAAAATAAAAATTAAATAAATAAAAATTAACCAAAATCAATTGGAGAGAGGTTCCATAGCAGAGAATCTGGCTTCCCGTCACCCACCACTGGAACAGTCCATTCTCAGATATTTAGGCCCCGGCACCCAGGCAGAGGAGAGAGGTCCCGTAACAGAGAATCTGTCTTCATGTCAGCAGAGAATTAGTCTGCATGTCATAGCAGAGAATGAGGCTTCACGTCAGCCACCACTGCAACAGTCCATTGGCATATATTTAGGCCCAGCACCCAGGCAGAGGAGGGAGGTCCCGTAACAGAGAATCTGTCTTCATGTCAGCAGAGAATTAGTCTGCATGTCATAGCAGAGAATGAGGCTTCACGTCAGCCACCACTGCAACAGTCCATTGGCATATATTTAGGCCCAGCACACACACAGGCAGAGGAGAGAGGTCCCGTAACAGAGAATCTGTCTTCATGTCAGCAGAGAATTAGTCTGCATGTCATAGCAGAGAATGAGGCTTCACGTCAGCCACCACTGCAACAGTCCATTGGCATATATTTAGGCCCAGCACACACACAGGCAGAGGAGAGAGGTCCCGTAACAGAGAATCTGGCTTCATGTCAGCAGAGAATCAGTCTGCATGTCATAGCAGAGAATGAGGCTTCACGTCAGCCACCACTGCAACAGTCCATTGGCATATATTTAGGCCCAGCACACACACAGGCAGAGGAGAGAGGTCCCGTAACAGAGGATCTGGCTTCATGTCAGCAGAGAATCAGTCTGCATGTCATAGCAGAGAATCAGGCTTCACGTCAGCCACCACTGCAACAGTCCATTGTCATAAATTTAGGCCCAGCACCCAGGCAGAGGAGAGAGGTCCCGTAACAGACAATCTGGCTTCATGTCAGCAGAGAATTAGTCTGCATGTCATAGCAGAGAATCAGGCTTCACGTCAGCCACCACTGCAACAGTCCATTGGCATATATTTAGGCCTAGCACACAGGCAGAGGAGAGAGGTCCCGTAACAGACAATCTGGCTTCATGTCAGCAGAGAATCAGTCTGCATGTCATAGCAGAGAATGAGGCTTCACGTCACCCACCACTGCAACAGTCCATTGGCATATATTTAGGCCTAGCACACAGGCAGAGCAGAGAGGTCCCGTAACAGACAATCTGGCTTCATGACAGCAGAGAATCAGTCTGCATGTCATAGCAGAGAATGAGGCTTCACGTCACCCACCACTGCAACAGTCCATTGGCATATATTTAGGCCTAGCACACAGGCAGAGCAGAGAGGTCCCGTAACAGACGATCTGGCTTCATGTCAGCAGAGAATCAGTCTGCATGTCATAGCAGAGAATGAGGCTTCACGTCAGCCACCACTGCAACAGTCCATTGGCATATATTTAGGCCCAGCACCCAGGCAGAGGAGGGAGGTCCCGTAACAGAGAATCTGTCTTCATGTCAGCAGAGAATTAGTCTGCATGTCATAGCAGAGAATGAGGCTTCACGTCAGCCACCACTGCAACAGTCCATTGGCATATATTTAGGCCCAGCACACACACAGGCAGAGGAGAGAGGTCCCGTAACAGAGAATCTGTCTTCATGTCAGCAGAGAATTAGTCTGCATGTCATAGCAGAGAATGAGGCTTCACGTCAGCCACCACTGCAACAGTCCATTGGCATATATTTAGGCCCAGCACACACACAGGCAGAGGAGAGAGGTCCCGTAACAGACAATCTGGCTTCATGTCAGCAGAGAATTAGTCTGCATGTCATAGCAGAGAATGAGGCTTCACGTCACCCACCACTGCAACAGTCCATTGGCATATATTTAGGCCCAGCACCCAGGCAGAGGAGGGAGGTCCCGTAACAGAGAATCTGTCTTCATGTCAGCAGAGAATTAGTCTGCATGTCATAGCAGAGAATGAGGCTTCACGTCAGCCACCACTGCAACAGTCCATTGGCATATATTTAGGCCCAGCACACACACAGGCAGAGGAGAGAGGTCCCGTAACAGAGGATCTGGCTTCATGTCAGCAGAGAATCAGTCTGCATGTCATAGCAGAGAATCAGGCTTCACGTCAGCCACCACTGCAACAGTCCATTGTCATAAATTTAGGCCCAGCACCCAGGCAGAGGAGAGAGGTCCCGTAACAGAGAATCTGGCTTCATGTCAGCAGAGAATCAGTCTTCATATCATAGCAGAGAATCAGGCTTCACGTCACCCACCACTGTAAGAGTCAATTTTCATAAATTTAGGCCCAGAACCCAGGCAGAGGAGAAAGGTCCCATAACAGACAATCTGGCTTCATGTCAGCAGAGAATCAGTCTTCATATCATAGCAGAGAATCAGGCTTCACGTCACCCACCACTGTAAGAGTCAATTTTCATAAATTTAGGCCCAGAACCCAGGCAGAGGAGAAAGGTCCCGTAACAGACAATCTGGCTTCATGTCAGCAGAGAATCAGTCTGCATGTCATAGCAGAGAATGAGGCTTCACGTCACCCACCACTGCAACAGTCCATTGGCATATATTTAGGCCCAGAACCCAGGCAGAGGAGAAAGGTCCCGTAACAGACAATCTGGCTTCATGTCAGCAGAGAATCAGTCTTCATATCATAGCAGAGAATCAGGCTTCACGTCACCCACCACTGTAAGAGTCAATTTTCATAAATTTAGGCCCAGAACCCAGGCAGAGGAGAAAGGTCCCGTAACAGACAATCTGGCTTCATGTCAGCAGAGAATCAGTCTTCATATCATAGCAGAGAATCAGGCTTCACGTCACCCACCACTGTAAGAGTCAATTTTCATAAATTTAGGCCCAGAACCCAGGCAGAGGAGAAAGGTCCCGTAACAGACAATCTGGCTTCATGTCAGCAGAGAATCAGTCTTCATATCATAGCAGAGAATCAGGCTTCACGTCACCCACCACTGTAAGAGTCAATTTTCATAAATTTAGGCCCAGAACCCAGGCAGAGGAGAAAGGTCCCGTAACAGACAATCTGGCTTCATGTCAGCAGAGAATCAGTCTTCATATCATAGCAGAGAATCAGGCTTCACGTCACCCACCACTGCAACAGTCCATTGGCATATATTTAGGCCTAGCACACAGGCAGAGCAGAGAGGTCCCGTAACAGACAATCTGGCTTCATGTCAGCAGAGAATCAGTCTGCATGTCATAGCAGAGAATGAGGCTTCACGTCACCCACCACTGCAACAGTCCATTGGCATATATTTAGGCCCAGAACCCAGGCAGAGGAGAAAGGTCCCGTAACAGACAATCTGGCTTCATGTCAGCAGAGAATCAGTCTTCATATCATAGCAGAGAATCAGGCTTCACGTCACCCACCACTGCAACAGTCCATTGGCATATATTTAGGCCTAGCACACAGGCAGAGCAGAGAGGTCCCGTAACAGACAATCTGGCTTCATGACAGCAGAGAATCAGTCTGCATGTCATAGCAGAGAATCAGGCTTCACGTCAGCCACCACTGCAACAGTCCATTGTCATAAATTTAGGCCCAGCACCCAGGCAGAGGAGAGAGGTCCCGTAACAGACAATCTGGCTTCATGTCAGCAGAGAATTAGTCTGCATGTCATAGCAGAGAATCAGGCTTCATATCAGCCACCACTGCAACAGTCCATTGGCATATATTTAGGCCTAGCACACAGGCAGAGGAGAGGTTCATTCAACTTTGGGTAGCATCGCAATATAATGGTAAAATGAAAATAAAAATAGGATTGAATGAGGAAGTGCCCTGGAGTCCAATAATATATGGTTATGGGGAGGTAGTTAATGTCTAATCTGGACAAGGGACGGACAGGTCCTGTGGGATCCATGCCTGGTTCATTTTTATGAACGTCAGCTTGTCCACATTGGCTGTAGACAGGCGGCTGCGTTTGTCTGTAATGACGCCCCCTGCCGTGCTGAATACACGTTCAGACAAAACGCTGGCTGCCGGGCAGGCCAGCACCTCCAAGGCATAAAAGGCTAGCTCTGGCCACGTGGACAATTTAGAGACCCAGAAGTTGAATGGGGCCGAACCATCAGTCAGTACGTGGAGGGGTGTGCACACGTACTGTTCCACCATGTTAGTGAAATGTTGCCTCCTGCTAACACGTTGCGTATCAGGTGGTGGTGCAGTTAGCTGTGGCGTGTTGACAAAAGTTTTCCACATCTCTGCCATGCTAACCCTGCCCTCAGAGGAGCTGGCCGTGACACAGCTGCCTTGGCGACCTCTTGCTCCTCCTCTGCCTTGGCCTTGGGCTTCCACTTGTTCCCCTGTGACATTTGGGAATGCTCTCAGTAGCGCGTCTACCAACGTGCGCTTGTACTCGCGCATCTTCCTATCACGCTCCAGTGCAGGAAGTAAGGTGGGCACATTGTCTTTGTAGCGTGGATCCAGCAGGGTGGCAACCCAGTAGTCCGCACAGGTTAAAATGTGGGCAACTCTGCTGTCGTTGCGCAGGCACTGCAGCATGTAGTCGCTCATGTGTGCCAGGCTGCCCAGGGATAAGGACAAGCTGTCCTCTGTGGGAGGCGTATCGTCATCGTCCTGCCTTTCCCCCCAGCCACGCACCAGTGATGGACCCGAGCTGCGTTGGGTGCCACCCCGCTGTGACCATGCTTCATCCTCATCCTCCTCCACCTCCTCCTCATCCTCGTCCTCCTCGTCCTCCAGTAGTGGGCCCTGGCTGGCCACATTTGTACCTGGCCTCTGCTGTTGCCAAAAACCTCCCTCTGAGTCACTTCGAAGAGACTGGCCTGAAAGTGCTAAAAATGACCCCTCTTCCTCCTCCTCCTCCTCCTCCTCCTGGGCCACCTCCTCTTCCATCATCGCCCTAAGTGTTTTCTCAAGGAGACATAGAAGTGGTATTGTAACGCTGATAACGGTGTCATCGCCACTGGCCATGTTGGTGGAGTACTCGAAACAGCGCAACAGGGCACACAGGTCTCGCATGGAGGCCCAGTCATTGGTGGTGAAGTGGTGCTGTTCTGTAGTGTGACTGACCCGTGCGTGCTGCAGCTGAAACTCCACTATGGCCTGCTGCTGCTCGCACAGTCTGTCCAGCATGTGCAAGGTGGAGTTCCACCTGGTGGGCACGTCGCATATGAGGCGGTGAGCGGGAAGGCCGAAGTTACGCTGTAGCGCAGACAGGCGAGCAGCAGCAGGATGTGAACGCCGGAAGCGCGAACAGACGGCCCGCACTTTATGCAGCAGCTCTGACATGTCGGGGTAGTTGTGAATGAACTTCTGCACCACCAAATTCAGCACATGCGCCAAGCAAGGGATGTGCGTCAAATTGGCTAGTCCCAGAGCTGCAACGAGATTTCGCCCATTATCACACACCACCAGGCCGGGCTTGAGGCTCACCGGCAGCAACCACTCGTCGGTCTGTTGTTCTATACCCCGCCACAACTCCTGTGCGGTGTGGGGCCTGTCCCCCAAACATATGAGTTTCAGAATGGCCTGCTGACGTTTACCCCGGGCTGTGCTGAAGTTGGTGGTGAAGGTGTGTGGCTGACTGGATGAGCAGGTGGAAGAAGAGGAGGAGGAAGCCGAGAAGGAGGAGGTGGCAACAGGAGGCAAAGAATGTTGCCCTGCGATCCTTGGCGGCGGAAGGACGTGCGCCAAACAGCTCTCCGCCTGGGGCCCAGCTGCCACTACATTTACCCAGTGTGCAGTTAGGGAGATATAGCGTCCCTGGCCGTGCTTACTGGTCCACGTATCTGTGGTTAGGTGGACCTTGCTACAGATGGCGTTGCGCAGTGCACACTTGATTTTATCGGATACTTGGTTGTGCAGGGAAGGCACGGCTCTCTTGGAGAAGTAGTGCCGGCTGGGAACAACATACTGTGGGACAGCAAGCGACATGAGCTGTTTGAAGCTGTCTGTGTCCACCAGCCTAAATGACAGCATTTCATAGGCCAGTAGTTTAGAAATGCTGGCATTCAGGGCCAGGGATCGAGGGTGGCTAGGTGGGAATTTACGCTTTCTATCAAATGTTTGTGAGATGGAGAGCTGAACGCTGGCGTGTGACATGGTTGAGACGCTTGGTGACGGAGGTGGTGGTGGTGGTGTTGGTGGTACATCCCCTGTTTGCTGGGCGGCAGGTGCCAACGTTCCTCCAGAGGCGGAGGAAGAGGCCGAGGCGGCAGCAGCAGAATAGGCCGAGGCGGCAGCAGCAGAAGAGGTAGCAGGGGGAGCCTGAGTGACTTCCTTGGTTTTAAGGTGTTTACTCCACTGCAGTTCATGCTTTGCATGCAGGTGCCTGGTCATGCAGGTTGTGCTCAGGTTCAGAACGTTAATGCCTCGCTTCAGGCTCTGATGGCACAGCGTGCAAACCACTCGGGTCTTGTCGTCAGCACATTGTTTGAAGAAGTGCCATGCCAGGGAACTCCTTGAAGCTGCCTTTGGGGTGCTCGGTCCCAGATGGCGGCGGTCAGTAGCAGGCGGAGTCTCTTGGCGGCGGGTGTTCTGCTTTTGCCCACTGCTCCCTCTTTTGCTACGCTGTTGGCTCGGTCTCACCACTGCCTCTTCCTCCGAACTGTGAAAGTCAGTGGCACGACCTTCATTCCATGTGGGGTCTAGGACCTCATCGTCCCCTGCATCGTCTTCCACCCAGTCTTGATCCCTGACCTCCTGTTCAGTCTGCACACTGCAGAAAGACGCAGCAGTTGGCACCTGTGTTTCGTCATCATCAGAGACATGCTGAGGTGGTATTCCCATGTCCTCATCATCAGGAAACATAAGTGGTTGTGCGTCAGTGCATTCTATGTCTTTCACCGCTGGGGAAGGGCTAGGTGGATGCCCTTGGGAAACCCTGCCAGCGGAGTCTTCAAACAGCATAAGAGACTGCTGCATAACTTGAGGCTGAGACAGTTTCCCTGGTATGCATGGGGGTGATGTGACAGACTGATGGGGTTGGTTTTCAGGCGCCATCTGTGCGCTTTCTGCAGAAGACTGGGTGGGAGATAATGTGAACGTGCTGGATCCACTGTCGGCCACCCAATTGACTAATGCCTGTACCTGCTCAGGCCTTACCATCCTTAGAACGGCATTGGGCCCCACCATATATCGCTGTAAATTCTGGCGGCTACTGGGACCTGAGGTAGTTGGTACACTAGGACGTGTGGATGTGGCAGAACGGCCACGTCCTCTCCCAGCACCAGAGGGTCCACTAACACCACCACGACCATGTCCACGTCCGCGTCCCTTACTAGATGTTTTTCTCATTGTTATGGTTCACCACAACAACAAATATATTATTTGGCCCAATGTATTGTATTCAAATTCAGCGGGATATAAATTTGAGGCCTAGTATTTAGGCGCTGGGTGACCGGTATGGATTTAGTGACAGAATTAGACTTGGAAATGCACAGAAGCGTGTGTGTGAAGTTATTCTGAATGACCCTATGTGCACCTTCAATATGATCTACCCTTTTAGGGATAGATTTCAAATAGCTCTGATATAGCAGAAACGACTAAATTATGAAATTGCTAAATTGGGAATTGTATTTCAACCCAGAACAAAAAATGTGCTTTGACGGACACTAAATAACTTTCCCAGCCACAACAGGACAGCGGTAACGAGAGATTTAGCGGGATATAAATTTGAGGCCTAGTATTTAGGCGCTGGGTGACAGGTATGGGTTTAGTGACAGAATTAGATTTGGAAATGCACAGTAGCGGGTGTGTGAAGTTATTCTGAATGACCCTATGTGCACCTTGAATATTATATACCCTTTTAGGGATAGATTTCAAATAGCTCTGATATAGCAGAAACCACTAAATTATGAAATTGCTAAATTGGGAATTGTATTTCAACCCAGAACAAGAAATGTGCTTGAACGGACACTAAATAACTCGCCCAGCTACAGCACTAGGGACAGATTTAGCGGGATATAAATTTGAGGCCTAGTATTTAGGCGCTGGGTGACAGGTATGGGTTTAGTGCCAGAATTAGACTTGGAAATACACAGTAGCGGGTGTGTGTGAAGTTATTCTGAATGACCCAATGTGCACCTTGAATATTATATACCCTTTTAGGGATAGATTTCAAATAGCTCTGATATAGCAGAAACCACTAAATTATGAAATTGCTAAATTGGGAATTGTATTTCAACCCAGAACAAGAAATGTGCTTGAACGGACACTAAATAACTCGCCCAGCTACAGCACTAGGGACAGATTTAGCGGGATATAAATTTGAGGCCTAGTATTTAGGCGCTGGGTGACAGGTATGGGTTTAGTGACAGAATTAGACTTGGAAATACACAGTAGCGGGTGTGTGTGAAGTTATTCTGAATGACCCAATGTGCACCTTGAATATTATATACCCTTTTAGGGATAGATTTCAAATAGCTCTGATATAGCAGAAACCACTAAATTATGAAATTGCTAAATTGGGAATTGTATTTCAACCCAGAACAAGAAATGTGCTTGAACGGACACTAAATAACTCGCCCAGCTACAGCACTAGGGACAGATTTAGCGGGATATAAATTTGAGGCCTAGTATTTAGGCGCTGGGTGACAGGTATGGGTTTAGTGACAGAATTAGACTTGGAAATACACAGTAGCGGGTGTGTGTGAAGTTATTCTGAATGACCCAATGTGCACCTTGAATATTATATACCCTTTTAGGGATAGATTTCAAATAGCTCTGATATAGCAGAAACCACTAAATTATGAAATTGCTAAATTGGGAATTGTATTTCAACCCAGAACAAGAAATGTGCTTGAACGGACACTAAATAACTCGCCCAGCTACAGCACTAGGGACAGATTTAGCGGGATATAAATTTGAGGCCTAGTATTTAGGCGCTGGGTGACAGGTATGGGTTTAGTGACAGAATTAGACTTGGAAATACACAGTAGCGGGTGTGTGTGAAGTTATTCTGAATGACCCAATGTGCACCTTGAATATTATATACCCTTTTAGGGATAGATTTCAAATAGCTCTGATATAGCAGAAACCACTAAATTATGAAATTGCTAAATTGGGAATTGTATTTCAACCCAGAACAAGAAATGTGCTTGAACGGACACTAAATAACTCGCCCAGCTACAGCACTAAGGACAGATTTAGCGGGATATAAATTTGAGGCCTAGTATTTAGGCGCTGGGTGACAGGTATGGGTTTAGTGCCAGAATTAGACTTGGAAATACACAGTAGCGGGTGTGTGTGAAGTTATTCTGAATGACCCAATGTGCACCTTGAATATTATATACCCTTTTAGGGATAGATTTCAAATAGCTCTGATATAGCAGAAACCACTAAATTATGAAATTGCTAAATTGGGAATTGTATTTCAACCCAGAACAAGAAATGTGCTTGAACGGACACTAAATAACTCGCCCAGCTACAGCACTAGGGACAGATTTAGCTGGATATAAATTTGAGGCCTAGTATTTAGGCGCTGCGTGACAGGTATGGGTTTAGTGACAGAATTAGACTTGGAAATACACAGTAGCGGGTGTGTGTGAAGTTATTCTGAATGACCCAATGTGCACCTTGAATATTATATACCCTTTTAGGGATAGATTTCAAATAGCTCTGATATAGCAGAAACCACTAAATTATGAAATTGCTAAATTGGGAATTGTATTTCAACCCAGAACAAGAAATGTGCTTGAACGGACACTAAATAACTCGCCCAGCTACAGCACTAGGGACAGATTTAGCTGGATATAAATTTGAGGCCTAGTATTTAGGCGCTGGGTGACCGGTATGGATTTAGTGACAGAATTAGACTGGGATATGGCCAAAAAATAAACAGACTATTGCTGGTTAAATGCACTTGGTGTGACAGCTTCACCCTGATGTAGGCTTTAGCCAAAAAACAACCACACCATTGAGGGTTAAATGCACTTGGTGACAGGCGCAGCTTGCCCCTGATTTAGTATATGGCCAAAAAATGAACAGACTATTGCTGGTTAAATGCACTTGGTGTGACAGCTTCACCCTGATGTAGGCTTTAGCCAAAAAACAACCACACCATTGAGGGTTAAATGCACTTGGTGACAGGCGCAGCTTGCCCCTGATTTAGTATATGGCCAAAAAATGAACAGACTATTGCTGGTTAAATGCACTTGGTGTGACAGCTTCACCCTGATGTAGGCTTTAGCCAAAAAACAACCACACCATTGAGGGTTAAATGCACTTGGTGACAGGCGCAGCTTGCCCCTGATTTAGTATATGGCCAAAAAATGAACAGACTATTGCTGGTTAAATGCACTTGGTGTGACAGCTTCACCCTGATGTAGGCTTTAGCCAAAAAACAACCACACCATTGAGGGTTAAATGCACTTGGTCGCAGCTTGTGCTGGCGCACCACAAGACACAAAATGGCCGCCGATCACCCCAGAAAAATGTGACTGACAAACGGTCTGTGCAGCCTAAAAACAGTGAGCAATTGAGGATCAGCAGCTCAATGATCCACAGCTGCAGATCGATCAGTTAATCAAGTCCTTTGGAGGAGTTAATCTGCCTAATCTCGCCCTACTGTCGCAGCCGCAACCTCTCCCTACGCTAATCAGAGCAGAGTGACGGGCGGCGCTATGTGACTCCAGCTTAAATAGAGGCTGGGTCACATGGTGCTCTGGCCAATCACAGCCATGCCAATAGTAGGCATGGCTGTGATGGCCTCTTGGGGCAAGTAGTATGACGCTTGTTGATTGGCTGCTTTGCAGCCTTTCAAAAAGCGCCAAGAAAGCGTCACAAAAGCGCGAAGAAAGCGACGAACACCGAACCCGGACTTTTACGAAAATGTCCGGGTTCGGGTCCGTGTCACGGACACCCCAAAATTCGGTACGAACCCGAACTATACAGTTCGAGTTCGCTCATCCCTACTGACAACCCATTTATTTTCAGATCTGGTGTGGTATAACAGGTAGGTCATCTAGTAATTCAATGATCATTCTTGACACTATGATCCTTGATCAAACCAAAGCATCTGTCTTCTGTTTAATAGATGCCGGGATCACATCAATATGATCCCTACAGAACAAATGTTTCCACATGCTTCATATACACATGATATAGACCAAAGCCAGCTCTTCTGCGTGTTCAGGTAGGCTTGTGCAGGAAACTGCTACCAGACATTTGTCTCCCAGGAAAAAACATGTTAAATCCAGCATGCCCAATCTTGCCTCAGTGGTAAACATCAGGAGACAGTCAAGCTCCCCCATATACTATATATTACATCTCACCGCCCTGTCCAAATTATACAGTACCTATAAACAGTTGCAAGAAAAAGTTGACCACTTTGGAATGATATGGATTTCTGCACAAATTGGTCCTAAAATGTGATCTGATCTTCATCTAAGTGACAACAATAGACAATCACAGTCTGCTTAAACTAATAACACACAAAGAATTAAATGTTACCATATTTTTATTGAACACACCATGTAAACATTCACAGTGCAGGTGGAAAAAGTATGTGAACCCTTGGATTTAATAACTGGTTCAACCTCCTTTGGCAGCAATAACTTCAACCAAATGTTTCCTGTAGTTGCAGATCAGACGTGCACAACGGTCAGGAGTCATTCTTGACCATTCCCCTTTACAGAACTGTTTCAGTTGAGCAATATTCTTGGGATGTCTGGTTTGAATCGCCTTCTTGAGGTCATGCCACAGCATCTCATTCGGGTTGAGGTCAGGACTCTGACTGGGCCACTCCAGAAGGCGTATTTTCTTCTGTTTAAGCCATTCTGTTGTTGATTTACTTCTATGCTTTGGGTCGTTGTCCTGTTGCAACACCCATCTTCTGTTGAGCTTCAGCTGGTGGACAGATGGTCTTAAGTTCTCCTGCAAAACGTCTTGATAAACTTGGGAATTCATTTTTCCTACGATGATAGCAATCCGTCCAGGCCCTGACGCAGCAAAGCAGCCCCAAACAATGATGCCCCCACCACCATACTTCACAGTTGGGATGAGGTTTTGATGTTGGTGTGCTATGCCTCTTTTTCTCCTCACATAGTGTTGTGTGTTTCTTCCAAACAACTCAACTTTGGTTTCATCTGTCCACAGAATATTTTGCCAGTACTGCTGTGGAACGTCCAGGTGCTCTTGTGCAAACTGTAAACGTGTAGCAATGTTTTTTTTTGACAGCAGTGCCTTCCTCTGTGGTATCCTCCCATGAAATCCATTCTTGTTAAGTGTTTTACGTATCGTAAATTCGCTAACAGGAATGTTAGCATATGCCAGAGACTTTTGTAAGTCTTTAGCTGACACTCTAGTATTCATTTTCACCTCATTGAGCAGTCTGCGCTGTGCTCTTGCAGTCATCTTTACAGGACGGCCACTCCTACAGAGAGTAGCAGCAGTGCTGTACTTTCTCTATTTATAGACACTTTGTCTTACTGTGGACTGATGAACAGCAAGGCTTTTGGAGATAGTTTTATAACCCTTTCCAGCTTTATGCAAGTCAACAATTCTTAATCGTAGGTCTTCTGAGAGCTCTTTTGTGCGAAGCATCATTCACTTCAGGCAAACCCAGAACTGGTGTGTGTGTTTTTTTATAGGGCAGCTGTAACCAACCCCTCCAATCTCATCTCATTGATTGGACTCCAGTTGGCTGACACCTCACTCCAATTAGCTCTTGGAGAAGTCATTAGTCTAGGGGTTCACATACTTTTTCCACCTGCTCTGTGAATGTTTACATGGTGTGTTTAATAAAAACATGGTAACATTTAATTCTGTGTGTATTTTAGTTTAAGCAGACTGTGATTGTCTATTGTTGTGACGTAGATGAAGATTAGATCACATTTTATGACCAATTTGTGCAGAAATCCATATAATTTCAAAGGTTTCACATACATTTTTTTGCAACTGTATATGACTGGCTTCAGCCACCTTGTAGTTTTGGTCACTCAAAAATAAATTCATTGTTTTTTACTATGAAAGTCAACAAATTTATTTGAGGACAAAATGCCCCAACTATAAAGAGCAATGGTAAAAATGAATAAGAGTAGAAGGGCTCTTCACAATGGTGATGCTTGCTTTCTAATGCATAGAATATATTAAGGAAACATCAGTTCTCTGCAAGATTTCAGGTATTCTTAATCTCATCTGGCCTGTTCCACTTCCTTAAAGATCCCTATAAAGATGCAGAGTGCAGTCCTTTGAGTCCCCTTTGGGATTTGCATCATGGCTCCTAAACCTGTTTAAGGGACAAAGGCGGTATACAGCTTTGAAGCTACCGGTTTGGATTTTGTCCTTCTAAGCCTGTTTTGCTAGCACATTTTAAAAATGCTTTCCGTGGCGCCCCTTAAACCAGCAACAAGATAAAAAGTTTCTCACATGCTACCGCAAACCATGACAATCTTCTGGAGCTGCATCAGCCTCAAATCTTTTAAAGAGATCTGTTCTGCTTTACAATCAGCTCTTAAAAAAAAGAACTTAGCCACTGAGGAAAGCGTCCCCTGAACTATCCCGTGTGGCCCCTTTCATGTACAGACTTTTATATCTATAAATGTGGTTGTGAATCTTGTGGATGCTGCTGAGGTGTTATATGTTTTATGTCATGCTTCTTAACTACCATTATATCCTGGATTTTAATATTGGCTGCTAATCAGAAGTGGCTTTTTCATTAGCGGCACTTTGTCTGCTGCTTGACAGAAGCAAGAGCTAAATATTACACATCCAATTACTTAACTAATATACTTAAACATGGTTTATTGCTGGTTATAGGCCACTTCATTTGACATCATGTTTTATTCACTGTATTGATAATAAAAAGGACCAATAGTAGTAGTATATGCTTCATAGTAGAAATAAGCCAATAGTAAGAGTATATGCATCATAGCAATAGTAGTAAGCCAATAGTAAGACTATATACATCATAGTAGTAAGCCAACAGTAAGAGTATATACATCATAGTAGTAGTAAGCCAATAGTAAGAGTATATACATCATAGTAGTAGTAAGCCAATAGTAAGAGTATATACACCATAATAGTAGTATATGCATCATAGTAGTAGTAGAAATAAGCCAATAGTAAGAGTATATGCATCATAGCAATAGTAGTAAGCCAATAGTAAGACTATATACATCATAGTAGTAAGCCAACAGTAAGAGTATATACATCATAGTAGTAGTAAGCCAATAGTAAGAGTATATACACCATCATAGTAGTAAGTCAATAATAGTAGTATATGCATCACAGTAGTAGTAGTAGTAGTAAGCCAATAGTAAGAGTATATACACAATAATAGTAGTATATGCATCGTAGTAGTAGTAAGCCAATAGTAAGAATATATTCATCATAGCAAAAGTAGTAAGCCAGTAGAAAGAATATATACATCATAGCAGTAGTAGTAAGCCAATAGTAAGGGTATATACAGTCAGGTCCATAAATATTGGGACATCGACACAATTCTAACATTTTTGGCTCTATACACCACCACAATTGATTTGAAATGAAACGAACAAGATGTGTTTTAACTGCAGACTGTAAGCTTAACTGCAGACTGTCAGCTTTATTTCAAGGGTATTTACATCCAAACCAGGTGAACAGTGTAGGAATTACAACAGTTTGCATATGTGCCTCCGACTTGTTAAGGGACCAAAAGTAAATGGACAATTAGCTTCTCTGCTGTTCCATGGCCAGGTGTGTGTTATTCCCTCATTATCCCAATTACAATGAGCAGATAAACGGTCCATAGTTCATTTTGACTGTGCTATTTGCATTTGGAATCTGTTGCTGTCAACTCTCAAGATGAGATCCAAAGAGCTGTCCCTATCAGTGAAGCAAGCCATCATTAGGCTGAAAAAAAAACAAAAAAACATCAGAGAGATAGCAAAAATATTAGGCGTGGCCAAAACAACTGTTTGGAACATTCTTAAAAAGAAGGAACGCACCGGTGAGATCAGCAACACCAAAAGACCCGGAAGACCATGGAAAACAACTGTGGTGGATGACCGAAGAATTCTTTCCCTGGTGAATACAGAGGGTTCACCACAAGATGTAAACCATTGGTGAGCCTCAAAAACAGGAAGGCCAGATTAGAGTTTGCCAAACGACATCTAAAAAAGCCTTCACAGTTCTGGAACAACATCCTATGGACAGATGAGACCAAGATCAACTTGTACCCGAGTGATGGGAAGAGAAGAGTATGGAGAAGGAAAGGAACTGCTCATGATCCTAAGCATACCACCTCATCAGTGAAGCATGGTGGTGGTAGTGTCATGGCGTGGGCATGTATGGCTGCCAATGGAACTGTTTCTCTTGTGTTTATTGATGATGTGACTGCTGACAAAAGCAGCAGGATGAATTCTGAAGTGTTTCGGGCAATATTATCTGCTCATATTCAGCCAAATGCTTTAGAACTCACTGTACGGCGCTTTACAGTGCAGATGGACAATGACCCAAAGCATACTGCAAAAGCAACCAAAGAGTTTTTTAAGGGAAAAAAAGTGGAATGTTATGCAATGGCCAAGTCAATTACTTGACCTGAATCCGATTTGAGCATGCATTTAACTTGCTGAAGACAAAAATGAAGGGAAAATGCCCCAAGAACAAGCAGGAACTGAAGACAGTTGCAGTAGAGGCCTAGCAGAGCATCACCAGGGATGAAACCCATCGTCTGGTGATGTCTATGCGTTCCAGACCTCAGGCTGTAATTGACTGCAAAAGGATTTGCAACCAAGTATTAAAAAGTGAAAGTTTAATTTATGATTATTATTCTGTCCCATTACTTTTGGTCCCTTAACAAGTGGGAGGCACATATGCAAACTGTTGTAATTCCTACACTGTTCATCTGATTTGGATTCAAATACCCTCAAATTAAAGCTGACGGTCTGCAGTTAAAGCACATCTTGTTCGTTTCATTTCAAATCCATTGTGATGGTGTATAGAGCCAAAAATTGTTGAATTGTGTCGATTTATATTTAGAGCTGACCCATCACTAGGTGTTGAGACACAATACTTATTGCTTATTTACAAATGGTCACTAGGACTAATAGTTGTCTCTAGGTTGACACATGTGAATATTATGTAATATAAAACATAACGTTTATTGTAATAAATTTAATTGGTAATAAACGTTATGTTTTATATTAGATAATATTCACGTGTCAACCTAGAGACAACTATTTGTCCTAGTGACCATTTGTAAATAAGCAATATGAATTGTCGATGTCCCAATATTTATGGACCTGACTGTATATACATCGTAGCAGTAGTAGGCCTATAGCACAGCTGTTTTCTTCCGACCAATTTTCTGCATGTTTCCTGGGTTTCGGCTGGATCTCCTCTGGTCCCCATTATAGTTAATGGGGCAGGACAGCGGCGTCTAAGCTTCCAGCAATTCCGGAATCCAGAGAGAGCCGGCAGGCTATTACCTAAGCGCTATTGTGAAACTAGCCTAGGAGTATATGCATCATATTAGTAGGCCAATAGTAAGGGTATACTCATAGTAGTATTAAGCCTATATTAGTATGTTGCTGATAGCAGCAGTAGGTCAATAGTAGTAGTATATACTCTTACTAGTAATTCAGTACTAGTAGTAGTATATGCCTCATAGTAGTGGTCCTTTAGTAGTAGTATATGCATCATATGTTCTTTTTATGTTAGGCAGTGATGTGTGTATGTGCTATTATCTGAATATGTCAAGGTGTGTCACACTTTCTTAGCTGGCAGCTGAGGGACGTATTAAACACTTTAATATGCAGCAGGGAGGGTTACCATTTAACACATAAACAACATAGCGCAAATTTCAAGCATATGATATCCTTGAGTCCTTTGCTTCAATTATCTAAATTGTGGAGCTTTTCTCATAAGTCTGGCAACAAGGCCAACCAAAACGATCCATGTATGAGTAAGCCCCCCTCCCCCACATTGTTCACTGTTACTTCATGTTCAGTTTTCTCATCTATACCTTATATTAGACCCTATACATAACAGACAGAGACTGAGAGGGGGGGCTTTCTATATAAAACTTAATGGAGATTGTCTCAAGTAATTACACTTTTATTTTAGATCACACACAATTTATATGGGGGGAAAAAATGCTACCTATTGCTGTTACATATTTGTTATGGTGCCCCCTGATAGATTTTAGGTTGATATTTAAAGGGGTTGTCACTTCAGCAAATGACATTTATTATGTAGAGAAAGTTAATACAAGGCACTTACTAATGTATTATAATTTTCCATATTGCTTCCTTTGCTGGCTTGATTAATTTTTCTATAACATTATACACAATAGAATCTTGTTTCCATGGTTACGAACAATTGCACTGTAGATGCAAATATAATTTATGGACTAAGCCCTCATTCTGATATGATAAAATCTGAGACTCGGCCAATATAATATGGTCAAAACACATCTGTGCCTGCCTACTTGCTCCAAGGTGGTCTCAGTCAGGCAGGTCCTACTCTAAACCTACCTATGCCGTTGGGCATCTACAGGTGAAACTCAAAAAATTTGAATATCGTGCAAATTTGATTTATTTCAGTAATGTAACTTAAAAGGTGAAACTAATATATGAGATGGACTCATTACATGCAAAGCGAGATATTTCAAGCCTTTATTTGTTATATTTTGGATGATTATGGCTTACAGCTTATGAAACCCCAAAGTCACAATTTTGAAGTACCCTTTTCTTAGGCAGTATGGACTAATTAGCTGACTAGAGTGTGACACTTTGAGCCTAGAATATTGAAGATTTTCACAAAATTCTAATTTTAAGCTGCATTAATGCAATTCCTTTTAATTTGCATTACTGAAATAAATGGACTTTTGCACAATATTCTAATTTTTCACGTTTCACCTGTACATTCTAAATGTGTGTGTGGGTGTACATGGCAACATATACAGGTCCTTCTAAAAGAAATTAGCATATTGTGATAAAGTTCATTATTTTCTGTAATGTACTGATAAACATTAGACTTTCATATATTTTAGATTCATTACACACCAACTGAAGTAGTTCAAGCCTTTTATTGTTTTAATATTGATGATTTTGGCATACAGTTCATGAAAAGCCAAATTTCCTATCTAAAAAAATTAGCATATTTCATCCGACCAATAAAAAATAAGTGTTTTTAATACAAAAAAAGTAAACCTTCAAATAATTATGTTCAGTTATGCACTCAATACTTGGTCGGGAATCCTTTTGCAGAAATGACTGCTTCAGTGCGGCGTGGCATGGAGGCAATCAGCCTGTGGCACTGCTGAGGTGTTATGGAGGACCAGGATGCTTCGATAGTGGCCTTAAGCTCATCCAGAGTGTTGGGTCTTGCATCTCTCAACTTTCTCTTCCCAATATCCCACAGATTCTCTATGGGGTTCAGGTCAGGAGAGTTGGCAGGCCAATTGAGCACAGTAATACCATGGTCAGTAAACCATTTACCAGTGGTTTTGGCACTGTGAGCAGGTGCCAGGTCGTGCTGAAAAATGAAATCTTCATCTCCATAAAGCTTTTCAGCAGATGGAAGCATGAAGTGCTCCAAAATCTCCTGATAGCTAGCTGCATTGACCCTGCCCTTGATAAAACACAGTGGACCAACACCAGCAGCTGACATGGCACCCCAGACCATCACTGACTGTGGGTACTTGACACTGGACTTCAGGCATTTTGGCATTTCCCTCTCCCCAGTCTTCCTCCAGACTCTGGCACCTTGATTTCCGAATGACATGCAAAATTAGCTTTCATCCGAAAAAAGTACTTTGGACCACTGAGCAACAGTCCAGTGCTGCTTCTCTGTAACCCAGGTCAGGCGCTTCTGCCGCTGTTTCTGGTTCAAAAGTGGCTTGACCTGGGGAATGCGGCACCTGTAGCCCATTTCCTGCACACGCCTGTACACGGTGGCTTTGGATGTTTCTACTCCAGACTCAGTCCACTGCTTCCGCAGGTCCCCCAAGGTCTGGAATCGGTCCTTCTCCACAATCTTCCTCAGGGTCCGGTCACCTCTTCTCGTTGTGCAGCGTTTTCTGCCACACTTTTCCCTTCCCACAGACTTCCCACTGAGGTGCCTTGATACAGCACTCTAGGAACAGCCTATTCGTTCAGAAATGTCTTTCTGTGTCTTACCCTCTTGCTTGAGGGTGTCAATGATGGCCTTCTGGACAGCAGTCAGGTCGGCAGTCTTACCCATGATTGCGGTTTTGAGTAATGAACCAGGGGAGTTTTTAAAAGCCTCAGGAATCTTTTGCAGGTGTTTAGAGTTAATTAGTTGAATCAGATGATTAGGTTAATAGCTTGTTTAGAGAACCTTTTCATGATATGCAAATTTTTGGAGATAGCAATTTTGGGTTTTCATGAGCTGTATGCCAAAATCATCAATATTAAAACAATAAAAGGCTTGAACTGCTTCAGTTGGTGTGTAATGAATCTAAAATATATGAAAGTCTAATGTTTATCAGTACATCACAGAAAATAATGAACTTTATCGCAATATGCTAATTTTTTTAGAAGGACCTGTATAAGGAAAAAATCATGGAAAATATTGCACTGATGGATTTTTAGTTAATATTTGAAGGGGTTGTCACTTCAGCAAATGGCATTTATTATGTAGAGAAAGTTAATACAAGGCACTTACTAATGTACGGTATTATGATTGTCCATATTGCTTCCTTTGCTGGGTTGATTAATTTTTCCATCACATTATACACAATAGAATCTTGTTTCAATTGTTACGAACAATTGCTGAAAACAATTGCACAATATATGTAAACATTATAAATTGACTAAGCCCTCATTCTGATCGCAGACTCTTAACCAATATATTTTGATCAAAGCACATCTGTGCCTGCCTACCGGCACCAAGGTGGTCTCAGTCAGGCAGGTCCTACTCTAAACCTACCTATGCTGTTGGGCATCTACATTCAGGAGTGCATACCCTGCACATATAGTGTGCAGCTCCTAGTTACCTCTGTGTGCATCAAGCAGCCGATGAGAGGAGTAACAGGCACAGCTATATGTACCACCTAATCAAGGCGGACTGTGGAATAGGTGGGGCAAAAGTGCCAAAAAAACTGCTACTCCCAAGGTGGAATAATAGGAGTGAATCCAGACTTGAAAAAGCTAAAACATAGGTGCTGCCTGACTGAGACCACCTTGGGGGTGGGTAGGCGGGCAAAGATGTATTTTGATTAAAATATATTGGCTGAGAGTATCGCATTTTATCATATCATAATAAGGGCTTAGTCCATATATGTTTGCATCTAATGTGTTGTGCATTATTTTTATTTTTAATGTGTAGCCATGTACATCCACTTATTTATCACATCATATTAGATGTTTTATTTTTTGTGATTTATATATTTTTTGTCATGTTTACTACCACCCCACAATTCAGCAATGGTGGCCGTGTTTGCACACTATAGGAAAAAGTTCCAGCCTCTCTGGTGGCTGAGACCGCGGAGCGCGCATAGGAGTGCATGCGCAGCAGCTCTCGTCCTTCCACCTGATGTCTGGAGTGCAGAGGTGACTCTAACCCCCTGGAAACAAGCAGTGTATAATGTGATGGAAAAATGATTCAGGTCAGGAAAGGAGGCAATATGGATAATCACAATACATTAGTAAGTGCCTTGTATCAACTTCCTCTACATAATAAATGCCATTTGCTGAGGTGAGACAACCCCTTTAACCGCCTCCGGACCGCCTAACGCAGATGTGCGGTCCGGAGGCGGCAGCGCTGCGCAGACTGACGCATTTACGCGTCATCTCGCGAGACGCGAGATGACGCGCTTTGCCGGCCCGCGCATGCGCAGTTCAGGACGGCATTTCGTCAATTAGGGTCGCATCATCAGCTTGCCAGCCAATGATCGCAGCTGGCAAGCTGATGATTTAAAAAAAAAAAACAATCAGAGTGCCAGATAACAGATCATATTAGTAAATATGATCTGTTATATGGCTGGCCTGCTCCTCTGCTGGTTCTTTTCGTCGGTTGGATCCAGCAGAGGAGCAGGCTACACAGTGAGTACACCAACACTACACACTTAGCCCCAGATCACCCCCCTGAACCCCAATTAACCCTTTGATCGCCCCTGTCAATCACTAGTGAAAGGAAAAAAGTGATCAGTGCAAACTGTCACTTTTTTTTTCCCACTGGTATTGACCGTTAGGTTTTAGGTATAGTTTAGGCCCCTTGGTTAGGTAGTTTAGGGATCAGTTAGCGCCCAGCCCACCGCACCGCAGTCCGTTATTCGCTGATTAGCGTATCGCTAATCAGCATTTGTACTTTTATAGTATCTGGAAGTGATCAAAACTGATCACGGTCAGATCTATAATTGTATTAGTGTCACTTTAGTTCTCCCTCCACCCAAAACGCAGTGTTTGCCCGATCAGGCCTGATCGGTCGCCCACGCGTGCGTTCGCCCACACCCGCCCCACCGCAGTGAAAAAAAAAATTTTTTTTTTGATCACTGCACATTCACTTTACACGCGCTGCGGCGATAAAAAAATCAGTTTTGATATTTTTTATCAACCGCAGCGGCCTCCGGTACTTCGCTAGCCTCCCCTTTGTAAGACAGGCTTGCTTTTTTTTCTTGGGTAGTCTCAGGGAATACCCCTAAATTTAGTTGCCCAAATGTCAAACAGGGGGTATTCTTCTGAAGAGGCCTACAGGCTTCTGACCCAGTCGGATGAGGAATGGGAACCCTCATCTGATGAATCTAGCGGGTCAGAATACGAACCTGTAGAAAGCAGTGGCTCTCTGACCCAAAGTTTGGACGAGGAGGCTGAGGTCTCTGATAGCACCAGGCGTACCCGGCCCCGTGTCTCTAGACCGCAGGTTGCGCAGGATCCGCTTCAAGAGCAGCAGAGTGGGGCTGCTGCTGTCGGATTACGTGGTGAGGCATACACGCAGCCCTCCCTGGACCTAGTACCAGCACTGCCGTACAACCTCGTGAAGTGGCGAGCACCAGAAGGGCAGTTGAAGCTGGTACGGTGGCATGAGCAGTAGTGACCCCGTCGCAGCCACCGCAAAGACGTGCCCGTAGAGCCCCTAGAATCCCTGAGGTGCTGGCAAACCCTGATTGGCAGTCCCCAACTTCAGCTGCTCCTGTAGTTTTCCCTTTCACTGCCCAGTCTGGAGTTCGGGTTGAGACACCTCAGATCGGTTCGACCCTGGGATTTTTTGAGCTGTTCTTGACTGCGAAGCTCTTAGACATAGTTGTGGCCGAAACAAACAGGTATGCCACAGAATTTATAACCGCCAACCCGGGAAGCTATTATGCCCAGCCTTTCCGGTGGAAACCAGTCCAAGTTTCCGAAATTAAAACTTTTCTGGGCCTCCTCCTCAACATGGGTCTAACTAAAAAGCATGAATTGCGGTCATATTGGTCCACGAATCCAATTCATCACATGCCCATGTTCTCTGTTGCTATGTCCAGGGCATGTTTTGAGGCCATCCTGCGTTTCCTGCACTTTAGCGACAACATCGCCTCCCGTCCCAGAGGCCATCCTGCTTTTGACCGGCTCCACAAAATTCGGCCCCTCATAGACCATTTCAACCTGAAATTTGCAGATTTGTATACCCCAGAGCAAAACATCTGCGTAGACGAGTCCCTGATACATTTTACCGGGCGCCTTGGCTTCAAACAATACATCCCAAGCAAGCGCGCCCGGTATGGGGTCAAATTGTATAAGCTCTGTGAAAGGGCCACAGGCTATACCCACAAATTTCGGATCTATGAGGGAAAAGATCAGACCCTGGAGCCGGTCGGTTGCCCTGACTACCTGGGGAGCAGTGGGAAGACAGTTTGGGACTTGGTGTCACCCTTATTCGGCAAGGGGTACCATCTTTATGTGGACAATTTTTACACAAGTGTGGCCCTCTTTAGGCATTTGTTTCTAGAACGGATTGGCGCCTGTGGCACCGCGCGAACTAGTCGCGCGGGCTTCCCCCAACGGCTCGTTACCACCCGTCTTGCAAGGGGGCAGAGGGCCGCACTGTGTAACGAAGAACTGCTCGCGGTGAAATGGAGAGACAAGCGTGACGTTTACATGCTCTCCTCCATTCACGCAGACACGACAATACAAATTGAGCGAGCAACCCGTGTCATTGAAAAGCCCCTCTCAGTCCACGACTATAACCTTCACATGGGAGGGGTGGACTTCAATGACCAGATGTTGTCTCCGTATTTAGTTTCCCGCAGAACCAGCCGCTGGTATAAGAAGGTGTCTGTATATTTAATTCAATTGGCTCTGTATAATAGTTTTGTTCTCTACAGTAAGGCTGGGAGAACTGGATCCTTCCTCAAATTTCAGGAAGAGATCATCGAGAACCTCCTGTACCCAGGAGGTTCCGTGGCCCCATCCACCAGTGTAGTTAGCCGTCTACATGAGCGACATTTCCCCAATGTCGTTCCTGGTACCTCAACCCAACCGTCACCCCGAAAAAGATGTCGTGTCTGTAGCAGGAGTGGAATAAGGCGTGACACCCGCTATTTCTGTCCTGACTGTCCTGACCACCCTGCCCTATGCTTTGGAGAGTGTTTCCGGAAGTACCACTCACAGGTACACTATTCGCATAGGGATCATCTCACCAGGACAGGCACACAGGGCTATTAGGGCCCATTCACTCACACAGCTGCTGCAAACCTCTCCTTTCACCTGGGACAAAGTGCATAACGCACTTCGCCACATCTTTGGGCGATTTGCGCTTTGCACATTGACCCATGGGGAAGGAGAGGTTTGTTCTATAAAGGTAAAAAAAAAAAAAAAAAAAAAAAAAAAAAAAAAAAAAGCACCAGTAAGCAAAAAGGTTAATGTTTAGTTCAAAAAGTTAAAGTTTATATATTCTGTTCCAAAGTTAATAAAATTATTGCGTTGCGGCCTGTTTTTCTTTTTTTTCTTTTTTATACCTTCCAGGTGGACCAACCGATCGACTAGCTGCAGCATTTATGTGCATTGTGACAGAAGCATTGCGCTGCTGTCAGATTACACGCAAGTCAGTGTATGCGGCGCTGCGAGACGAGATTTCTCCTCTGCAGTAACAAATACGTTTGCCAAGGCATACGAGCTGAGGAGGAGGCGGCGTTCCTATGCTTTGGCAAACACTTTGTATATAAAAAAAAAAAAAATACCGCCAATGATTTATTCATCCACATCGATTGATGTGAATGGAGAAATCTGGTTTGCCAGGGCATACAAGCTAAGTGGGTATGGATGTTGGGCAGAGCTCCTATGTCCTGGCAGACGCCTTTCCCCTCCTTTGTTTTTTTTTTTTGGCAGAGATTTTTTCATCCACATTGATCGATGCGAATGAAGAAATCTGTGCCGTTCATTTTTTTCGCCTCTGAACGGAAAAAAAAATCTCATTACCTGTATTCTCAATATAAGGAGAATAGCAGAAACTCCTAATGCTGGCCATACATGTAATGATTGCGGAGACCCTCAAATGCCAGGGCAGTACAAACACCCCACAACTGACCCCATTTTGGAAAGAAGACACCCCAAGGTATTTGCTGAGGGGCATATTGAGTCCATGAAAGATTTAAATTTTTGTCCTAAGTTAGCGGAAAGTGAGACTTTGTGAGAAAAAACAAAAAAAATCAATTTCCGCTAACTTATGCCAAAAAAAAAAAATTCTATGAACTTGCCAGGCCCCTCATTGAATACCTTGGGGTGTCTTCTTTCCAAAGTGGGGTCACATGTGGGGTATTTATACTGCCCTGGCTTTTTAGGGGCCCTAAAGCGTGAGAAGAAGTCTGGGATCCAAATGTCTAAAAATGCCCTCCTAAAAGGAATTTGGGCACCTTTGCGCATCTAGGCTGCAAAAAAGTGTCACACATCTGGTGTCGCCGTACTCAGGAGAAGTTGGGGAATGTGTTTTGGGGTGTCATTTTACATATACCCATGCTGGGTGAGATAAATATCTTGGTCAAATGCCAACTTTGTATAAAAAAATTGGAAAAGTTGTCTTATGCCAAGATATTTCTCTCACCCAGCATGGGTATATGTGAAATGACACCCCAAAACACATTCCCCAACTTCTCCTGAGTACGGCAATACCAGATGTGTCACACTTTTTTGCAGCCAAGGTGGGCAAAGGGACCCACATTCCAAAGTGCACCTTTCAGATTTCACCGGTCATTTTTTACAGATTTTGATTGCAAACTACTTCTCACACATATGGGCCCCTAAATTGCCAGGGCAGTATAACTACGCCACAAGTGACCCCATTTTGGAAAGAAGACACCCCAAGGTATTCCGTGAGGGGCATGGCGAGTTCCTAGAATTTTTTATTTTTTGTCGGAAGTTAGTGGAATATGAGACTTTGTAAGGAAAAAAGAGAAAAAAAAAATCATAATTTTCCGCTAACTTGTGACAAAAAAATAAATTCTAGGAACTCGCCGTGCCCCTCACGGATTACCTTGGGGTGTCTTCTTTCCAAAATGGGGTCACTTGTGGCGTAGTTATACTGCCCTGGCAATTTAGGGGCCCATATGTGTGAGAAGTACTTTGCAATCAAAATGTGTAAAAAATGGCCTGCGAAATCCAAAAGGTGCACTTTGGAATATGTGCCCCTTTGCCCACCTTGGCAGCAAAAAAGTGTCACACATGTGGTATCGCCGTACTCAGGAGAAGTTGGGGAATGTGTTTTGGGGTGTCATTTTACATATACCCATGCTGGGTGAGAAAAATATCTTGGTCAAATGCCAACTTTGTATAAAAAAATGGGAAAAGTTGTCTTTTGCCAAGATATTTCTCTCACCCAGCATGGGTATATGTAAAATGACACCCCAAAACACATTCCCCAACTTCTCCTGAGTACATTCCAAAGAGCACCTTTCGGATTTCGCAGGCCATTTTTTTTACACATATTGATTGCAAAGTACTTCTCACACATATGGGCCCCTAAATTGCCAGGGCAGTATAACCATTTTGGAAAGAAGACACCCCAAGGTATTCTGTGAGGGGCATGGCGAGTTCTTAGAATTTAAAAAATTTTGTCGCAAGTTAGTGGAATATGAGACTTTGTAAGAAAAAAATAATAATCATCATTTTCCGCTAACTTGTGACAAAAAATACAAAGTTCTATGAACTCACTATACCCATCAGCGAATACCTTAGGGTGTCTACTTTCCGAAATGGGGTCATTTGTGGGGTGTTTGTACTGTCTGGGCATTGTAGAACCTCAGGAATCATGACAGGTGCTCAGAAAGTCAGAGCTGCTTCAAAAAGCGGAAATTCACATTTTTGTACCATAGTTTGTAAACGCTATAAATTTTACCCAAACCATTTTCTTTTTTATCAAAGACATGTAGAACAATAAATTTAGCGAAAAATTTATATATGGATGTCATTTTTTTTGCAAAATTTTACAGCTGAAAGTGAAAAATGTCATTTTTTTTCAAAAAAATCGTTACATTTTGATTAATAACAAAAAAAGTAAAAATGTCAGCAGCGATGAAATACCACCAAATGAAAGCTCTATTAGTGAGAAGAAAAGGAGGTAAAATTCATTTGGGTGGTAAGTTGCATGACCGAGCGATAAACGGTGAAAGTAGTGTAGTGCAGAAGTGTAAAAAGTGGCCTGGTCATGAAGGGGGTTTTAGCTAGCGGGGTTGAAGTGGTTAATTGCAGGAGAACTATTTTGATTGTGTTCCTTGGGTCCCAGAATTGTTTATTTTTTCAGCACATCCGTACAGCTAATATATGAGTGGGATGTGTACATTGAAGTCTATGTAAGGCCTCTGATAAGTAATGCCATCACCTGATCCCCATGATGTCAGCTAGAGGGCTGAAAAGCAGCAGCGCGTACATTGTAGATGATTCCCAGAGGATCCCTTTAAATCTTGATGCTTTTGTTCAGTTCCATAAAGTGTAAAATCCTCAAATACCCGGAGGCAGGAAAGCTGTAGCCTGTGCCTATACACTGTATTAATCTGTGTTTTCCCTCAATCCCTACGTTCCTAGGATCCTTTACCTTCAGGATTTTCTGGATAAATAATATTCAGGCTGAGAAATGCATGAAGTCACATACACATTTAATTAAGAAGTTGAATTACACAGTCCTGGCTTTAATGTGACTTGATTCCACTGGAGTGTTTATGGTGATAGGTATTATTTTATTGTAGCACAGTGTGGTGCATGATGTTTTATGGTGTGCTTTTTTGGCAGCAAACACTAAGCTTTGATATAAAATGGCAAAAATGTTTCTTTTTACACTGGATACATAACCAGCACAAAGATTTATGTTTGCAGCACTGTGCCATAGTCTTCTTTATGTGCTATTCTGCTTTCTTCAAAATGTGCTCCCATATTTAAGGGTAAAAGACATTCCCATTTGCAGCATTTTTTACTTTTTTGAATCAAGTTACTTATTTTAGATATAGGATATTTACAAATGTTCTGCCTATTGATAGACGTTCATTGTATTGAAGTCCCATTTTGTACAGGGACTAATTTAAAGGGAGTCTGTTGACCATGTTAAACTACTGACATCACTAGGTAGGGGCCCAGAAGAGCATTACAAACATATACTTTTTGTGGCGTTTTTATTAACAAGAGTAGTGTGAATATGAACTGTTATTGTGCCAGATTCTGTTCCTGCAAGTTCCCAGGAGGTTGGGCTTCACAGTAAAAGTGCTCTATGCATTGAGCTTCACTTCCCAGTCTTCTCTGCTCTCAGTGACAGATGTGTACTGATCTCCTGGTTGGATACTACTGCTGTCACTCAGAGCAGTGGGGAGGGTTTGTGAAGTCCCAGCTCCTGGGAATTTCGAAGGAGCAGAATAAAAGTTCATATTCACACTGCTCCTGATGAAAATACAAAATGTAAGTTTGTATTGCTCTCCCCAGCCCCTAGCTAGTGTTGTCAGCAGTGGATGATTATGTCGTCGCTATATAAGAAACTGAATATAAAACCTTCCACATTTGTGGAGATTCTGTGTTGTACTGTAGCTTGTTTATAATGTCTTCTGATATAAAGTAACACTGTTTGCTATACTAGACTACTCCAAGTCTTCTATAGCAAAAAAATAAATAAATAAATCCCTGCTTTGAGATGATTGTGCTCAGTTGTAAAAAAAAGATATTTCTATCGGCTCAAGAGTTCTCCTTAGTGGGAATTTGTGTGGGACACATTCATGTTATTGCTTGTTTGCTGAGCAGACCCCCTCCTCCAGAAAGTAGGTATTAGCAGTTTTGCATTATTAAGAGTGGGATTTAGGTACATAAGTATTTAAAATCTTGTGAGGTAATGAAAACATGTTTACTCTGCGAAGAAAAGGCAAAAATTCTGACATTGAGGCAACAATAAGCTGATATTTGCAGAAGCTGGTTCAGAGATTAGTAAAATGTGAAGTTTAGAATGGTTTGTTGTAAAGCTGTGAACTTTATTTTTGTCTGGAGAGAAACTTTGTAATTCATAATGCCTCATACACATGTTTTTTTTTTCCCCGCATTCGATTCGCATTTTTTTTGCGGATCAGATGAGGACCCCTTTAGGCTACTTTCACACTAGCGTCTTTGGTGGATCCGGCAGGGTTCAGCAAAAACTCTTCCGTTACTGATAATGCAACCATCTGCATCCGTTATGAACGGATCCAGTTGTATTATCTTTAACATTGCCAAGACTGATCTGTCACGAACACCATTGAAAGTCAATGGGGGACGGATCCGTATTCTCCGAGAAATTCATCTTCCTCCGCACCTTATCGCATACAGAAAAACGCTTCTTGTAGCGTTATTCTGTCCGCGATGGGGACGCAACCAAATGGAATGGAATGCATTCCGTTTCTTTCAGTTCAGTTTTGTCCCCATTGACAATGAATAGGGACAAAACGGAAGCGGTTCCCCTGCTATTAAGATCCTATGATGGATCTCAAAAGGCGAAAAGGGAAAGCGCAGATGTGATAGTAGCCTTACCCTGATGGCTTCTACTCACGTCTGTGGGATCAGCACTGCAGTTATCAGCTCTCTCCACTACACATTGGACGGTGTTATGTCGTTTCGGCAGTGGATCTCCAATGTAACAGCTGATTTCAGAGGTGTCAGACCCTCGCCGGTTTGATATTTATGGAATATCTTGCGGATAGGCTCTCAGTATTAATATCCAGTGTTGAATTCTTTCTGGGGGCCCACTGTGCAGCTACATGCAAATACTACAGTTCACACAGTGGAAGCAGCAGCAAGATGCTCATGATGATTGGTTTTAGGGGTCCCTGCAGTGACTTTGAGAAGGCGGGTCCTCAGGTACAGATGGTACCGTCGGTCTTCCCTCTGTATGTAGAAATCATATCAGCCACTCGATGCATCTTTAATAACAAACTGGGTGTAGACAAGAATAAGTATTTCTGCTATTGGGACTGTGAAATATGTGGCATGCACACACCCGGTATCTCTATTTTGCGGATATGGGGTTTGCCAGATGCAAAATAAATATGGTCATAAGCATGTTTCTGCCATGATTTTTTATTGCTTATATCAGCACCAGGTTTTTACTTCATTGGTGGAATTGCCAAAAAGCATTGGTGATTTTTAGGGATGAGCGAATAGACTTCTGATAGTAAATCCAAAGTCAATTTGCAAAAAAACTCCGATGAGCCAAAGATATTACTTCACAATGTCGCGCAAGACTTTGTGTAATAACTTCGGAATTAATTACCGAATTACCGTATTACTGTAAAAAACCTTGGTACCGAGGTCCGGTTCGGTTTCTAGTGGAGCAAGCACATTCTACTACTGTACGGAGCGGGAACGCCGTACAGTATTACAACAAAGTCTTTTGCGACTCTACTTCAGATGTACCATCCATAGTTGATTCGCTCATTCCTAGTGATTTTTCTTCAACACATGCAAAAGATAATAAAAGAAAATAGTGAAAATCCATCTGCCACTCTTGTATCATCTGTAATTGAAGGGATCGGCTGATGATTGTATGAGAACCTTATGACTGTCCCTGGACGGCTTACCGGGAAAAAAAGATCAGCCATGTTGGATTTTTAACATACTGGTTCCGTGGGAGAGAAGCTGCTGTCAGAGAATGGAACTTGAAGTATTGTGGCTTTTTTAGGCCTTTACTTTAATTAAATTAATAGATCAGCGAATTCACATCACTCATCTTTCTTGACATATTTTGGTAAATCCTGTATGATTTATGATGTTGGTTATTATTCACTGTGCCTCAATCCCTTCCAATTTGTTAAATTGTGCAAGTCTGTCTCCCTGAGTGTTTCAGAATTCCTGCTTTCGATTGACAAACACCTACCTTTTTTTTTTTCTTTTTTTTTTTCTTTTTTTTTGCCGACAGTCTGCATTTTTTTCTATGTGCAAGAGAGATGTCTTTTTCAATTACACTGTCACACATTCGTAGTAAGGTCAAGATAAAGAACCTCTTGATCTTGTTCAAACTACTCACATGCCAATGGTATAATTTAAAAAAATGGCCCCTATCCCTCCCCTTTCCTCTTGCAGGTTTTGCTACATGAAAAGAAAAACCCCATGTGCAAAGCATTATTGGAGTTCTAAGCTGTCTGTCTGGCGACTGCATTGCCTCTCTCTCTCTCTTTCATTATAGTGTTTCCCTCCCTCCAAACTCTCTCACAAGCTGGTTACTTCTAGATGCACTACCAAAAATGGCATTTAGAACTGGTGAAATCAATGAGAAAAAGGTAGCAGACACTATAGTAATATTAGAAAAAAGGCAAAAAGTTCAGCTTAAGAACCATCCGTACAAATGTACACGTCTCACCCAAGTAGATTAAAATAGAGATGGCTGGCATTCCTCTCCATCTTTCATTGGGATGTAAGTGCAGATGTCAGGAAATGCACCAGAACAAATGCTAGCTTACGCATTTCAGACTGATTTATTTTAATAATGTATATATTCTACAGTGCTGTACAGAGATTGTCACCATTGGGCCTCACAATCAAAATTCCACATTAACCTATTAGTATTTACAGTTGCAAGAAAAAGTATGTGAACCCTTTGGAATGATATGGTTTTCTGCACAAATTGGTCATAAAATGTGATCTGATCTATCTAAGTCACAACAATAGACAATCACAGTCTGCTTAAACTAATAACACACAAATAATTACATGTTACCATGTTTTTCTTGAACACACCATGTAAACATTCACAGTGCAGGTGGAAAAAGTATGTGAACCCCTAGACTAATGACATCTTCAAGAGCTAATTGGAGTGAGGTGTCAGCCAACTGGAGTCCAATCAATGAGATGAGATTGGAGGTGTTGGTTTCAGCTGCCCTCCCCTATAAAAAACACACACCAGTTCTGGGTTTGCTTTTCACAAGAAGCATTGCCTGATGTGAATGATGCCTCGCACAAAAGAGCTTTCAGAAAACCTACGATTAAGAATTGTAGACTTGCATAAAGCTGGAAAGGGTTATAAAAGTATCTCCAAAAGCATTGCCGTTTCTTTAGTCCACGGTAAGATAAATTGTCTATAAATGGAGAAAGTTCAGCACTGCTGCTACTCTCCCTAGGAATGCCCGTCCTGTAAAGATGACTGCAAGAGCACAGCACAGACTACTCAATGAGGTGAAGAAGAATCCTAGAGTGTCGGCTAAAGGCTTACAAAAGTCTCTGGCATATGCTAACATCCCTGTTAGCGAATCTACGATACGTAAAACACTAAACAAGAATGGATTTAATGGGAGGATACCACAGAGGAAGCCACTGCTGTAAAAAAAAAAAAAATAATATATATATATATATATATATATATATAAAATTGCTGCACGTTTACAGTTTGCACAAGAGCACCTGGATGTTCCACAGCAGTACTGGCAAAATATTCTGTGGACAGATGAAACCAAAGTTGAGTTGTTTGGAAGAAACACACAACACTATGTATGTAGTAAAAGAGGCACAGCACACCAACATCAAAACCTCATCCCAACTGTGAAGTATGGTTTGGGGCTGCTTTGCTGCGTCAGGGCCTGGACGGATTGCTACCATCGAAGGCAAAATGAATTCCCAAGTTTATCAAGACATTTTGCAGGAGAACTTAAAGGGATTCTGTCATCAGAATTTGGGCCTATAAGCTAAACATATGGTGAGGTCCCTACTAATACACAGAATCCTAAAGTGACCTTATCAAATGCGCCTGTGGCTCTATAATCGTATAAAACAGGTTTATATAACCTGTCACTCACGTCATAAATGTGTCCAAGGGGACGTCTCACGATGCAGGGTGCCCGGCGCCGCTCTCTGAATTGAAACCGCCGCCCTACCTTTCATTAGAGCCGCCTCCTCAGCCAGATCGCACGGGCGCATCAGGTTATACCTAGTGCGCACGCGCGGGGACTCCTGGCAGCGGCCTAGTTATCGAAGTGCGCCGGCCAGCGCATTTGCACTTCGCATAACGGGGCCGCTGCCAGGAGTCCCCGCGCGTACACACTAGGTATAACCTGATGTGCCCGTGCAATCTGGCTGAGGCGGCGGCTCTAATGAAAGGGAGGGCGGCGGTTTCAATTCAGAGGGCAGCGCTGGGCACCGAAAGGAGATGGCTGCAGCCGGGCACCCTGCATCGTGAGACGTCCCCTTGGACACATTTATGACATGAGTTACAGGTTATATAAACCTGTTTTATATGATTATAGAGCCACAGGCGCATTTGATAAGGTCACTTTAGAATCCCTTTAAGACCATCTGTCCACCAGCTAAAGCTCAACAGAAGATGAGTGTTGCAACAGGACAATGACCCAAAGCATATAAGTAAATCAACAATAGAATGGCTTAAACAGAAGAAAATATACCTTCTGGAGTGGCCCAGTCAGAGTCCTGACCTCAACCCGATTGAGATGCTGTGGCATGACCTCAAGAAAGCGATTCACACCAGACATCCCAAGAATATTGCTGAACTGAAACAGTTCTGTAAAGAGAAATAGTCAAGAATTACTCCTGACCGTTGTGCCCGTCTGATCTGCAACTACAGGAAACGTTTGGCTGAAGTTATTGCTGCCAAAGGAGGTTCAACCAGTTATTAAAGCCAAGGGTTCACATACTTTTTCCACCTGCACTGTGAATGCTTACATGGTGTGTTCAATAAAAACATGGTAACATTTAATTCTTTGTGTGTTATTAGTTGAAGCAGACTGGGATTGTCTATTGTTGTGACTTAGATGAAGATCAGATCACATTTTATGAGCAATTTGTGCAGAAATCCATATCATTCCAATGGGTTCACATACTTTTTCTTGCAACTGTATATGAACAGGGGTGCACCTAGCCTTTCTGCTGCCTGAGGCGAAAACTGAAATGGCACCCCAACCTCCCAATGCCAATTTCATAACCTAACCTCTTCCTTCCAGCCCTACTGTTAAAGACATACTTGGAAAACATTACAATAAGCTCTACAAAACATACAGGGTAATACAGCGCCACATACTGTGCCCACTGTGCTTCTCAATACTATACTGCAGAAACAGACCATTCCCCCTTCTGCTTCCCCCTATTGCCCTTACCTGGTGCTGCCTGAGGCAATAGTCTCACCTTGCCTCATTGGTGGTGCACCCCTGTTTATGAAGTGAGGAGGAAACTGGGGTACCTGGAGAAAACCCATGTAAACATTGGGGGGGGGGGGGGGAATGTATAAACTCCATGCAGATGTTTCCTTGGTCAGCTACCCTGTGAGCCACCATGCTGCCTACAGTTATAGTCATTATACTTGCCTTGTTTGAGAACATGCAAAATGTAGGCTATAACTACTACGCTGGACTGTGGTAGAAGTCACTCAGAGCAGACTCAAGGTCTGTGGAGGCTCATAGGCAAGCTGAGAGCAATTCCACATCTTTGAGGATATAGGGAGAGTAATAAGGAGGACTGTTACTTTCTAATAGTGCCTTACTGTGCCTAAATAATACCATAATATGTTGCCAAATAACCTTACCGTGCAGGGCCAACATAATTCTGCATACAGTGAACATATACCTGTGCCACTAGTATCCATACAAAACTTCCATACCATGTGTGATATACACTGTAGCTTGTGCCATGGCATATGGTTGGCATAACCCATCAAGCATAAAATTAAATGGGGAAAAGTGTGAAAAGGCAGGTATATAGTAGGGGTGGGGCGGTATATGCGATATAAATTTGTGCCACGATATGGATTTTGTGCATATCGCCGGACTGCGATATGACCACGGAGCGGCAGTTCCGATCGGAGTCCAAGCAGTGTAATGCTGGGGCTCCGATCGGTTACCATGGCAGCCAGGATGCTACTGACATAGTATGTCAGTGAGCAGCATTATACTCGTGTGCGCCGTGTAAAGTCCTATTCACCCTAATAGAGTTCTATTAGGGTGAATATGACAAGGGGGCTAATAGTTATTAAATAGAAAGTAAAAAAAAATAAAGTTTAAATCCCCCCCCCCCCCCCAAATATAGAAAACAATATATCGCGATATATATCGCACATGCTTAAAATTATATTGCAATATAGATTTTAAGCCATATCACCCACCCCTTTAAGGTAAGCTACTTGGAGCAGTTGCCAATTTTAACCATGCCATTATTTTATAATTCTGTCATGCACACATAATTAAGGCTGCTTTCACATTTGCGTTCGGGGCTCCGCTTGTGAGCTCCGTTTAAAGGCTCTCACAAGCGGCCCCGAACACATCCGTCCAGCCCTAATGCATCCTGAGTGGGGGCGGATCCGCTCAGAATGCATCAGTCTGGCAGCGTTTGGCCTCCGCTCCGCTTGCAGCGTTCGGGTGTCCGCCTGGCCGTGCGGAGGCAAACTGATCCGTCCAGACTTACAATAACATTGGTGCTTTTTTTTAACTACATTAGAGGCAAACAGTCTAATGTATGTAAGGGAAGGCCCATTTGTCCAGATGTTGGGGAAACTGAAAATATGCATCCTTTTCATTTACAGTCTATTACACTCCTCTATCTAAAAATAAAACTTTTGATACATTGCGACATATCAAATGTTTGAGGTCTGAGTACTGAGACCCCCACCGATCTCTAGAATAAGAGAAATGCACACATATTGCGCTCTTTCTCTTTGCTGCAGAGGACGGACTTGAGATGGGCCCATAGACTCGTGTGAGCCTGTCTCTTGCAGAGAGGAGAGAGAGCATGATGGCCCGCGCTTCTCTCCTCATTCTACCCAATTTGTGGTGGTCCCAGCGGCCAGATCCCCACCAATCAAAACCATAGATATGTCACTGTGATATATCAAAACCTTTACCTAAACTCGGTGACCCTTTAAAGAAGAATAATCTATGTTCCTCAGTAATGGACACCTCTTAATCCTCTCTCTGTTTTTTTGTAGATGAGTTTGCCACTCCTCGTGCAATTCTGACTGGCCACGATTGTGAGATTACCTGCGCTGCTGTTTGTGCAGAACTTGGCCTCGTGATAAGTGGTTCCAAAGGTAAGGATAAGCCTGTACACCACAGGCAGTCACATTCATTAAATCCTTGCGTAGCACCATAACATGCATTTTTCAAAATCCCAGTGGGGTATTAAATGGTTTACATGGTTTATTTTATTTTTTTGTATTTTAGAAGGTCCTTGTTTGATACATTCTATGAATGGAGATCTTTTGAGGACACTAGAGGCTCCAGAAAACTGCCTTCAGCCCAAACTTATCCAGGCTTCTAGAGAGGGACACTGTGTTATATACTATGAGAGGGGACTTTTCTGTGTATTCAGTGTGAATGGGAAGCTTCAGGCCACAAAGGAAATGGATGACAATACACGGGTAAGATTTTATAATGTTCTGTATGTACAGAAAAAGTCTCATGTAATGACTTCAAGTGCAACTGATTGATTGAATGATTATTAATAGCCATTTACCATGATATCATCAGAAATACAGCCGTCCATGGATATAATGCAGCCATAGTTCATCCTGTCCTTCAAAATTAATAAAAATAAAGGGCAAGTCCTACCGTTGCATTGTCCCGTCCTGTCGTTTGTATTGTCTTGCATTGTGTGCTATGAGCAGTATTTGGAGCAGTTGTGTCCATGTACAGCATCACATTCTCACCAGCATGTGCTATCCTCTACCTGGATCAACCAACGATAGCCAGTGCTCCCGTCTATGGATGCACCTCTGCTGGCGCTGAAGTACGGCATGCACATTCAGTTTGTCACATTCAATGCCCTTTGATGCAGATTCACCAAAGATTTCAAGCAATGATGCGATGAGTGGGGCTATTATCAAGAAAGAACATTTGTACAAACACTGGTTCCTGATAATTGCCTCCAATCACCTCATGAAAAAAACAAGTGCTTGTTCATCTGGTGAAAGCTTTGTAGATGTGGACACCAAAATAATAATTTCTGGGCAGGGGACCGTTCCACGTAAACAAGGATTCGCCCAGAAACATTGAATCTGTATGGGGACAAGTGATTGGAGTAGCCATTGCCTGTCCCCATTCAGTGGAGTTCTTTGCTGCATAAAACAATCAGGATAACAAATGAGCATTGCAAGGGTAGGTTCACGTTTGCGTTTAACGGATCCTGCAGGCTGTTTAGGCATTTTTCCAGATAGCGGCTGGATCCTTTTATAGCCGGAACAGCCTGCCGGATCTGTTAAACGCAAATGTGAACCTGTGTACCCTAAGCTAATGCACCACGTGAAATATCTTCAGTTTGAGAAGAGACAACTCGTGTCCCAACACAGAAAACCAGCTAGTGCTGTATTCCTGCAGTCTAAGTGGTCATTCACATGGTGCAATCCATTTTTATACCGGAATGCACACTGACCTATTCAATGGAAAAATAATAGGATAAGGCATGGATGACTTCTGTGTGCTATCTGGTTATTACAGACGTTTTTAATGGACACAGAATTGTGAATGAGCTCTAAATATTCCGAAACCGTAAAAAATGTAAACCCTAAAGGGGACCTTTACTTAGACCATCGTGTTACACGCCAGTCTTAACCTGTCCCTAGCTCCCCATCTGTGCAGGCCAGGGGACCAAACTGGGATTGTGAGCTGGTGTAGATTTCTGTTATAATCGGTCACAGGCTGCTCCAGCCCTGTAACACCAACTCCCCACCCTTCTCTGCCCACTTTTTTTTTTAAATAGTGCTCCAAAAAGTAGCAAAATTTGGCTCCAGTATGAAGTGCTCCAAACTTTGAGATGTTTTTTTTGGTGCTAGTTTTCTGGCATACAGTACATAATAAATCTCCCCCTAAGGCTTCACAACCCCACTAAAGGGGTTCTCCGGGCTTTTTATATTGATGACCTATCCTAAGGATTGGCGGGGGTCTGGCACCCGGCGGCACCACCAATCAGTTGTATGAGGAGAGGGTGCCGGGCAGTGTACACGTCCCATTTCTCTTCCTGCTCGCTGCTGCTTTGCCATAGACATGCGTACTGCGCGTGCCGTCTCCTCATACAGCTGATCGGCACCATCCCCCTCAGCATTATACTTTGTGACTTGAAAAAGGTCTCCATGACTGAAACATTGTCATCATCATCCATCTGAGAAGGAAACAATTCTTGATATTATGAATTACCTTCATTTTTTGGCTGAGACAATGGAAAATCATGTATAAATACCTCTTAGAAGATTAAAAGATATATTTTTGAATCACATTTGCGTGTGCACTGAATCTACTTAATACTGGAATTGGGTTGAAGAACCCTTTCTAGTCGCACCGCACTACTATATGTTGTGATTTTGGAATAAATTCCCAACTATGCTGAGGATAGGCCATCCATATTAAAAGCTCGGAGAACCGCTTTAGTCAGGAATAATGTGGAAACGAAGAATGATGATGGTACAGGGAAGGTTTCAATAGAAAAGCATACAGCTGTTTTACTATATAGGTACGAAAGACTTTTGAAGATATATACTAGGTAACATTACAAATTCTAGTGAAACCCATCACGGCAGGACTGCTACCAGACCAGCCATTACTCCATGCTTGTTTCAGCATTGCACACTTGCTATTGTGTCTGCTCCAAAAAGCTGTGCAAAAAGTGGAGTTTCTACACTTTTTTCCAAGTGGTGAAGGAGTTGGGCTTCATGTAAAATGGGATGGGCCTAAGATGCTTCAATATTCTGGCATAAAATTCTGTTTTAAAGTAAGGAAGTCCATAGATGGTATAGAATTAGCGAAAAGTGTCTATCCCTGCACCACATTTATCAACCAGCCTGAGCCCCTGTGATAAATGTGGTGCAGGTCTAGACAGCCGCGCTAAGGATACACCATGGGATCAGTAAATCTGGAGGTCATACACCTATCAAGATGAATGAGCGGCCCAGCTCAGAAATGTGGGCCTAGACAAGTAATCTTGTATATCTACCGACTGCAGGGAGCAGATATTTTGGCCCTTTGATATCCTATAGTTACGCTGTGAAGGCTCTTGTCTGACAATCCATTAGGGTTATAATTAAGAGAATTAATGGAAAAGCAATTAATATTTATTCCTACTTCAATCTTTTTTCTAAAACGAATATAAATCCCGCCACCCTCTAGGAAATAAACTGCTATGTTGCACCTAAGACAGCAGGTAAAGATATAGCTATAAGACATGGCTTCTTTTAATAGCGGGTAGGATCTGCACAAACACATGTTTTGCAGGACTGGATTTACTGTCATGGGAAAAGGGTGGTTTGGGGTCCCTGCTTTTAGGGTCCCCTGATGTTTAGTTTTTTTTTTCCCTTTTGCGATAATAATGTTCATAATCTGTCACTTTCAGTTGTGATTATGTTGTCAGCCAAGCTAATAAATCTGTAAAATATCTTGAAATCCCTTGCCAGCCCAAACAGTTTCTGCTGTGTTTCAGTGTGTGCTGGGAGCTAGAGTTTGTTGCCTGAGGCTGGGGAAGTCGGCGGTCCAGGCAAACACATGTGTACTGCGGCCACATGTTTTTCCCCCCTTCCCTTTTTTTTCAAAGCAGTCCCTGTTGGGCTTTAGAGTTAAACAATCCACAGCCCCTTTTCCTCATCTGCTTCTGCACTTTATCATGCTGGCAGGCAAGTGGCAACTGTGTGATTAAAGTCCATCACCCCCCCGCCCCCACCACCACCACCATATGTAATACCTGCCCATGGATGTGGTAGACTGATGTTTTCACTGCTTGCTTCTCAAGTAATAGGAAGGGGGGAGGGTGCTAGAGGTGAAGCCAAGGAAACCTAAGGTCAAGTCCGACTGCCATTGACGGAATGAGGGGAGTTAAGCAGGTTGTGTTTCATGTGTCATGCTAAGCCCAAGCCCACAGGATGTCGACAAAAGTAACAATTTACAATCATCAGACACAGGACAGAATTCTAATTTACTTTCTTGTAGCCTGCTCATGAAAACTACCAAGAGACCTCCAGACTGCCTGGGGACACTCGCGCTCTAATCAACGGTATACACCTGTTTTTGTTTTAAATGCTGCATTGCTCACCCGAGCCCCGGCCAACAGCCCGTCAAAGCACATCTACCATGCAATGTTTAGACGTCCGAATGAATAACTTGGATGAAAAGGAAATCCACCCCTTAAACCGAGCTGTTACCTGAGGCAAAGACACTAGCTCTGGCAACCCAAGGGATCCAATTATTTGCTTTTGTCTGAAGATTGGAAAGGGCACAGTAGCTGCCTACGTGCCGTAATCGCAGCATAGAAGGGATTTCTTTGTTTGTGTTTGAGTAAATAATAGAAGCTTATAGCGACCATGTTGTTCGGCGACAGGAGTGCGGTAATTTGTTCTTCCATTGCCGACCGTAGGAAGTATCTTACTGTCGGGGCTATTTGCTGTGTGTGCATTTCACAAGTTGTGGTCACTGATGCGTGCGTTGGAGGAAGAATCAATAAAAAAAATGTAATAATTTATATATGTAAACCTAATTGCTGTATATTGTACCTTACAGGTCTGTATGGGTGGAATGGGAGCTTAAAATGGCCCTGGAAAAACCTAGGCCCCGTGTTGTAGGCAGGTCCAAACTGACCGAAAACAGGGACAACAAGAGGGAGCAGGGCCAGCAATACCGTAGTGCAGCACTAAATACCGCTCCAGCAGAACCAAATATCACAGTGCAGCACAAAATACCACCCCAGCAGAACCAAATATCACAGTGCAGCACAAAATACCACCCCAGCAGAACCAAATATCACCGTGCAACACAAAATACCACCCAGTAGAACCAAATATCACAGTGCAGCACAATATACTGCCCCAGTAGAACCAAATATCACAGTGCAGCACAAAATACTGCCCCAACAGAACCAAATACCACAGTGCAGCACAAAATACTGCCCCAACAGAACCAAATATCAGTGCAGCACAAAATACCACCCCAGCAGAACCAAATATCACAGTGCAGCAAAAAATACCACCCAGCAGAACCAAATAGCACAGTGCAGCACAAAATACCGCCCCAGCAGAACCAAATAGCACAGTGCAAAACAAAATACCGCCCCAGCAGAACCAAATATCACAGTGCAACACAAAATACCGCCCCAGCAGAACCACATATCACAGTGCAACACAAAATACCGCCCCAGCAGAACAAAATATCACAGTGCAGCACAAAACACCGCCCCAGCAGAACCAAATTTCACAAGTTGTGGTCACTGATGCGTGCGTTAGAGGAAGAAACAATAAAAAAATATGTAATCATTTATATATGTAAACCTAATTGCTGTATATTGTACCTTACAGGTCTGTAGGGGTGGAATGGGAGCTTAAAATGGCCCTGGAAAAACCTAAGAGGCCCCATGTTGTAGGCAGGTCCAAACTGACAGAAAACAGGGCAACACAAATAGACAGGGACAATAAAAGGAGGCAGGGCCAGCAATACCATAGTGCAGCACTAAATACCGCTCCAGCAGAACCAAATATCACAGTGCAGCACAAAATACTGCCCCAACAGAACCAAATATCACAGTGCAGCACAAAATACCACCCCAGCAGAACCAAATATCACAGTGCAGCATAAAATACCACCCAGCAGAACCAAATATCACCGTGCAGCACAAAATACCACCCCAGCAGAACCAAATATCACAGTGCAGCACAAAATACCACCCCAGCAGAACCAAATATCACAGTGCAACACAAAATACCGCCCCAGCAGAACCAAATATCACAGTGCAACACAAAATACCGCCCCAGCAGAACAAAATATCACAGTGCAGCACAAAATGCCGCTCCAGCAGAACCAAATATCACAGTGCAGCAAAAAATACCACCCCAGCAGAACCAAATACCACAGTGCAGCTTAAAATACTGCCACCCCCTGCAGTCTTTTATTGTATCGCGATACTGAGGATGGTGTTACAATTGAATTCAGGAGGCATTAATTACTGCTGAGCCAATACAATACCCAGCAAGGCCAATACATTGTGTAGGGAGCCGTCCTGTTCCAGTGCCTGGTTTCAGCACTCAGCAGCTCCAGTATATGGAGAATTTGCTGGGAATTTGACACCCCCAGTTTGATATTGATTATTTAAAAGTCCTCAAGAACCCCTTTAAAGAACGCTCAACTACTGAGTTGTGCCTGGAAACCTATGGATGTAACCTGGGTAGCACCAGTACACCATTCTGTATTTCTCACAAAGTAATGTATAACTTTTAAAAGATATTGCTCACTTGCTAAAATCCCTTGATGCACGCTCCAGTGGTCCTTGCCCGTCTTTATTTTCCTGCAGCAGTGACATGCTGTATATCCATGTGACTGCTGTGCCAATCATTGACCTAAAGGTTCCCATGCAGTACATGGTAAGGCCTGTCGTTGGAGGCTGCGGGCACGTGGATATATGGCACATCAATGTGAAAGAAAATAAAGATGTTGAGGGACCACCGGGGGATATTTAACATTCGAGGACATTTAACATTCGAAAATAGTTTTTCACATTTTCAAGTTTATACCATTTTACCAGCGTTATTTTTTTTTTACCCTTTTTAAATTCTTTTTATTAGACTTTACAATTTTTTTCTTTACATAACCATGCCCTCAAGTCCAATTTCTGTTACATTTCACAGAAGATACACACATACAGTATATCATGATAATACATTCAAATCATACATACATCACAAACGTCCAGACAATCCTTTTAAAGGGATACAGAAAGTAAAGGCTTACTGCGAGGATCTCATTTCAACCCCAGTGCCGGTGCAGGTCCCAGCAGTTGGGACAACTCCTTTGCACCAAGAAGAATGAATATTTTCTGCGTATTGCTGACTTCAGGAAGTGTCTGTACTAGAGGCTCTGTATGCCAAGTCCTATACATATGCATAAATCTCTATATAATGCAGCATTCTTTTACAGTCCATAACCTAAGCATTGAATCATGGTCGAGACAGTCTGGCATGCCATTCTCTACTGTAGCAGACTTCCAGCAGAGCTTTCTTTCTGAACACGTTTTCCTTTAAGGCTGTTTCATATTTTGTAGGAGTCTGGAAGGGTTTAGCTCTTCAGTATTTAACATACATTTCCCATGTATTTTCCTGGATTTCCTATTCTCCACAAGGCTCATTCTCTGTGAAATCACTGCCATATTTCTTATCTTTTTTGCTCTTAGATTTGCTAACTCCCTCTACAAGGCCTGTGATCATATTTACTTTCTTCACTTTTTTCTTATCTTTTCCTCCTTCACTCCCCCTTGTCACTTGATGCTAGACAGTCCACATGAAGGTTTTCTGACTCATCAGCTTCCCTATCATATGTTTTCCTTGAAAAGGTTACTCTTATAGCCTCTATATGTCATGTCTATGGAAAAGCAGATATGGGAAATAAGACCATATTCAGCATAACATGATTGCATTTCTCCACTGCAGAATGACCTTGTCTTACAGACCAGGTTTCATAGTTCCTCTATGTGCATGTTATTTTACAAGGCAATACCTGTTAATTAAAAAATAAATAAATTGTTTCTCCAGAGTTTATTCTTTTCTAAGATGTAAGGGGAACGATCAGAGCACTGTGGTCCCTATGTGAAATGTAATAGAAGACCATGCATTGACTTCTTGTCACACTGCAGATGTCTCAGGTTCTCAATAATAAGTGGATAATTTCGGTCTTGATATAAACATTCTTGGTGTAGGTCTTCATAATTATTGGTATTACATTTGTACCCCTGGTAATTAACAATTTTCCATATAGGTTAAAGGGAACCTGTCAGGTTAAAGAGCTGAAGGCAGCAGGAGTTGTTGAGCAGAATGGTATAAAGTTTTGAGGGGAAAATATTCTATAAAACTTATATTTTATTAATTTAAATTTCTGCTCATTCTGGGCTGAAAAGTCATGGAGGCGGTCCTATCAGTGATTGACAGCTCACATAGAGGGAAGAATGTCAATCACTGATAGGACCTTGACTTCAAAGCCCAGAATGAGCAGGAATTTAAATGAATAAATTACAAGTTTTACTAAATGTTTACTGAATTATTCATTTGGTATTTGCTTTCACAGTATTTTCTTAAATTAATGCTATATGACATGGTGGTATCAAACTGGTATCCCAATTGCCTTCCTCCATTTTATTTTTGATACTGTGATCAACTATGCACCCGTCAGCTTGATTTCCCCCCCCCCCCCCTTTAATACCTGTATTCCTGGCCCTAAAATAGTATATAGGCACATAAATGTGATTCTGTGGATCAGGTTTACTGATCATTGTTGGTAGTAAATCGCAATGTAACAATCAGACAATTATCAATAGATCCCAAGGACATTAGCACAACACCACATATTGTCTACATGTAAAATTCAATGCAAAGTGTATTCTACCATTAGAAATACCAATGAGAAAACTATAGTGTAGAAGGTTCTGATTTCCTGGTACGAAGAATGTGAAGACACATCCACAAATTGGATAATCTGAATAGATGGCAGTAATTTAATAAAGACACTAGAGGAATCATTTTCTCAGGTTATATAAGGGTTAAAGATTAATGGCTTTAATTTTGCCTCTTACTATAGAATTTCTCTCATAAAACGCTTAGAATCTAAAAAGTCGCTGAACCATGACTGGGAGGTTAATGGATTTTCCTCAGATGAATTTTCTAAGTGTAGCAAATAATTATTTGTCATGGTAATAATTGCAATTCAAAAATAGCCTCAGGAGATTGCAGCAGCGCAAACAGGGGATCAAAATGAGTATTGATTTAGCTTATGTCATAATCTATGGCAGGGTATCTGGATACATGCTTTCTCTTATATATTCTGCGCCGACTGCCCGTGTTCACACCGAGTATTATGAAACAGGACAATTCTGGGAAAGTTGTATGCACGCTTTGTCGAACAGTTTGATAGCAGTTTGTGCTGCCATTAGAAGCCCAAATATGATGATTAATTACAAAAATCATCAAGAACCACATAACGGCTGGATACCGCAAGGCAAATACAGTAAATACAGTGGACGAATTATAATTGTGTGAAAGGTTTAATAAATACCTTTCTATAATAAACACGTTCCTTCTTCAGTTATATTTTCTCTACCTTCTTTAGTCTTTTAGGAGCGAAGGGGTGGGGGGGGGGTGCAGGCTTTTTTTCTCTGGGTTTTTTTTTTTTTTTTTTTTTTTTTTTTTTTTGTGCAGCCAGATTTGAAAGTCAATAATAAAATATATAAATGTACTACATACAAAAGGTGTGATTTATCATGAGGGGATTTTTTTACATTTCGTTTTGCCTTCAAATTATCAGCTGGTACTTTTTCATAAATTTGTTGCATCTTTGTACACTGCTGTCTAGAAGCATTACTCCAGTTTTTGCTTGCCTTCTGTAGTAAAAAAAAAAATCACAGTTGATAAATCTGTAGTGTATTTAATTAACATAGCTAACCACCCCCACTTTCCCACCCACGTTTTAGAAGTGGCACAAATATGTCAGGTACCGAAAATTTGATCTTTTTGATACCTGTTTTCTGGCACAAATGGAATCAAAAATTTTCCGCGAATTGTTTTGGTGGCATTTTTTATTTTATTTTTTTTCTAAAACATTATGGGTGCTTTTATCAATGGGCTTCTTTATAGGACTTAAAAAACACCAGAAAAAATGCATGTTACAAATGTAACAAAATAAAAAAGGTTTGTAAAGAACTATTGAAAGTATTAAAATACTACACAGAAATAACCCATTCCCCACATGAATCATTCTTTACCACCACTAGCTAATGCCTGATTACTCAAAACTGGGCATGTAATATATCAAAATTTACAGTAGAATGACCCATGTCTATTTTAGGGTTATGTGTTATTACCAGGAGAAAAAAAAGTTGCAAAAAAGCTATATATGGTAAACTTTTTTTTTTTTTTCATTTATAAGCCTAAAATGATAAAGAAATCAATAGCATTTTATATTTAACATTTTCCATATGTATAAAAATGGTATGAAATCTGAATAATTTAAAACAAAAACACTGAAAAGGCCCAGCATTTAAAAAAATTGTTACAGCAGCTTGAAAGAAATGGCTAAACTGTGTCTTGTCTTAAATTGGATAAAAATGCTGAAAAACGTGTGTGAAGAAGCCCTAATTGTAATTACTGTATTATTTGTTGTGCAATTATTTTTCCAGTCATAAGCCTACTGTTCAGTGAAGCCATTCAGACAGTTGTCCTCAGCCCTCAAGTACCAATCACAGATGTTCTGCAGTTTTGCGGAACATCTTTTAGGAGGAATCTGGCAGTCAGCTGCAGGGCCGCTACAGCTCATGGGAAGAAGGATCTTCAAGCATGTGAATTGAGTGGACTCCTGTGCTTGGAGTCCTGCTGGAGCTGCTCATCAGGGGGTTTAAGAAAACGATTGGGGCAAAAAATATATTGTGCAGTGTCTCTGTAATTAGGTTATGCTCATACAGGACTGAATAGAACTGGTGTCGGATTCCCTTTATAGAAGCTGTTCAGGTAGTCCACATCATGATTACAGTTCTTGAGTTGTTTTTTTATGCTGCTGAATGGGAACAAAGGGGTAAATCCCAGGGAAAAACTGCAACAGACAGTATTTGCCAAAACATTGCTTGGAGTTTATAACTATTCGTAAACTTTCCACCAAATGAGCCCAGGGAGCACGTCAATCTAAACAAGCATTCATCTGCCTACAGAAATGCATGTTCTATCCTGATTTTCATTTTTTCCCCCTAAAATGCCTAGTAGTAATTGATTATGAGAAGTATAACCCTTTCCCATGTAGAATGATTCCCTTCTATCTGTGCTTCTAACTGGTTATTTGTTTGACCCTTCTAGGCTATACTGTTGAGCCGAGATGGGCAGTACCTGCTAACAGGAGGAGACAGTGGAGTTGTCAGGATTTGGCAAGTATGTGACCTGAAACATCTGTTTGCCTACCCAGGCTGTGATGCTGGCATCCGATCCATGGCCATGTCCTATGACCAAAGGTAAGATTGTTTGTCATTGATATGTGTGCTCTATAGAATGACAGCCAAGACTCTAGAAGTGATCTCCCAGCCAGAACCACAGTATATCCCTACCTGAAACCAGGGGTGTAGCTAAAGGCTCATAGGCCCTGGTGGAAGGGTTCGTCTTGGGCCCCCCTTCCCTCAGTGCTTTGTGGCCAGGGAAGCTCATAGCCTTCAAAAATTGAAGGCAAATTTTTTAATTAAATAGCAAAAATTGAAACCACAATCCCCCATGCCAACACCACAAGAGTGTAACGTGACCAGCAGGGGCGTAGCTATAGGGGAAGCGGCTGCTTTGGGTCCGAACCTACAAGGGGCCCACTCAGGAGGAAGACTAAAACATTTTGTTAGGGCCCCCGCAAAAGTATTATTCAATGACATTATATACAGTGACACTGTAGGAAACGGACGGAGTGGCTACCAGGCCATGTCTGAGAGCTCATTCTTGACTAGCCACAGGAGTGGGGATTGTAGGCAAATTGTGGGTTGCAAAGAAGTTGCTGTTGGGGGGTTAAAAAAATTTGTTGTGGGGCCCAGTCAATTGTAGTTATGCCACTGTTGACCAGCATGCACTTTTTATAATGCCAGTGTCGTCTTATGCGGCACAAGTGTCTTTGGGCCCCCTCAGGCTCCTGGGCCCGGTAGCGACTGGTACCTCTGCACCCCTATAGCTATGCCCCGGTCCGAACCCGTAGTAGACAGTGTTTTATTGTATGGTAAATATTCACCTTATATAACCCATTAAAGCTCTTGTAGGCACAGCCCAGCTTATTCTGTAAGTCCTATCAGAAAGGTATAACTTTTAGTACCCAAAGAGTTAGCAGATAAATAATTGTGCGGACATCCTACTCCTTGCAAAATAACATAGTAACATAGTAACATAGTACATAAGGCCGAAAAAAGACATTTGTCCATCCAGTTCGGCCTGTTATCCCGCAAGTTGATCCAGAGGAAGACCCCTCTCTAGTAGCTATGTAAAATGTAATATTTTTTTATGCAAATGTAGATTAGTCTGTTGATATTATATCACGTATATGACCGCCTGTTATTTCACTACCACTTGCAGGTGTATAATGACTGGAATGGCATCAGGGAGCATTGTGCTCTTCTACAACGACTTTAACCGCTGGCACCATGAATATCAGACCAGATATTGATTCCAAGCAAGCTGTGGATATATTACTGATGCACTGAAATGCTCACTTCCGTCAGGCCCTGAACGCCACCTGCCACTGCATAGGTCCTTAGAAATGGCTATATTACATCTGAATGTAATTTAACAAAACTCAGATCAGCAACTATTTTTAGAATTAATTGCTATTTTTGTAGATCTTGCTTTACATTTTTTGTGGGATGAAAAACTTGCAGAAGTATAAAGGCTGCTGAGTCATGTAGTAAAATATATATATAAAGAAATATATATTTTTTAGTCCTAAGGAGACGTTTATTTTCATCTGTGTATCTGGAAAGTAAGCGTAGCTTGGTGGCCGGATAATTTATGCCGGGTCTCTCACAATGACTAATTTTTTTCTGTCTTGATTTTATCCAAGTTACTGAGGAATACTTCTCTCGAGACATTTTAATCTGCGACTTTTCATACATTTTATGCCATTCTGCAGCACCTTTTTCATGTTTTTTCTCCCCCTAAATGATTGTACTATTGCAGCACTGAGAAAATACAAGGTCGGGAATATTAGTAATCATGGTTTATTGCTTGTATACAGTTCTGAAGAAATGGGTTCCATCTTGATGTTGGAGCACTTTGCTCAGTAGTAGATTACCCATAGATTTCTCATTAAGTAGGGGAAGTAAAATTGGTAGGAGAATAGTAGAATAAATAGTGTGAGATACAAAATATTGCCAGTATAACAACAGGTTTAGCTCTAAGCAAGTATAGCATGAGATTAGGACAACATGGCTGCTTCCTTCCAGAAACAGCACCACTCTTGTCTGATATTAACATAGTGGGATTCACAGCTCTCTGTGGTTGACAGGGTGCTAGAGTAGGGTCCTGCCCTATAAATCACAATCCAAGAGTACTCTGCACTTCAATACAGTTATATTTTCATCTGTTTAACATTTCAGTCCATATACACGGGGACCTTCTTTAAACATGATTGCTGCTAGACAATATCTGAGTAGAAGCGTGTTAAGATATAGACCAATGTTTTAAGTGTCAGGCTCATGATATTTAGTATGTCGGTCCATTATATAATGCACTTCATTGCTTCAACTTGGAAGTCCCCCTTTGGCCAGTGGCAATCGCTTTAAGGCTGGTCCCTGTGTGTACGGACCGAAATATTGCCTCTGCAATAAAAGCATTGTATAAGCCTAACAATACAGGAGTGCCCAGTTCTCTTATGGGTTTGATACTATAGCTCAGCCACAACCACTTGAATTTGGTTAACCTGCAATAACATATATAGCTCATGTATGCACAAATGTGTGTTTTTTTTGTAAGGAAGCGTCCATACTTGCTGTCTCATACCATGGGCTAAAAAGAAAAAAAGGACAAAATATTTAGGAGACATTAGTACTATTGATGTCATGTTGCTTCAGTGGAGCTGATGTTACATCACTCATACATCTGTTTCTTTACTACTCTTCTATGTGAATATGTTAATATCGAGCAGAACATGGACAGCATCTAAAAATATGCAGACATTTTCAGGTGTAATAGGATCCACATTTCTATTCTCTTACTCCTTAGTACTCTAGTGATTTTCTGCCGCTCCACCTTGGGTACTATTAGTTGTAGCACCAAATCCTATTGATTAAAACGGTTTGTAATAAGTGTCTGGTGCATCCCAGACAGTTCTACAGTAATAATGTGAACTACACAACTTACATTTATTTTTCTCGTTGCATAGTCTTTCCCTTTTCTACAAGATTGCCGTGCAGAATTCTGTGAACCTATCTGTGACAAAGAGAACTGTATTGTTTCGTAAAAAGTCTGTATTGCATAAAGATTTGTTTGTACTTTGTGATCTGTTTGTGAGCTGAACCTACATTCCACATCTTTCTTAGTCAAGAATTTGTCTACCGGCTTGCTGGTACAGCTCACTTTTTTTCTACTCATTCAGTGACAATCTTTTCATTAGCTCAAGTGTGGGGATTCCGTAAGTTTGAATGGATAAAAATAAAATGGAATTTGTAATTGAACATTAATGGCGTTACATCTTTTGATTCTCAATGTGAATGTATGTATCAGAAAGTCTTTTTGGGGTATATGAGGCCTATTGATTATTTTTTTTTATTTTTCTGGAAGGGGAATTTTTGATGGAGCTCTCCATGCAGTTTAAGTAACATGTTAACTTCATTTTTGGGGTGGTTTACTTACATAGTATGGCGCCACCTAGTGTACCAATGACATCTATGTGCCGTACCACAAAAACAAGCCCACATACAGCTACATTTCTAGAAATTTGGTTCTTGGAATGCTACAACACAAATTTTTTTTTATTTTTTTTGAAACTTTTTGTTGTTCAGAGGTAGTAAAACATAAAAAACCTATACATATTTGTTATCTCCATAAGTGTTTCAACCCATAGAATAAAATGAACACTATGTCGAATAGTGTAAACTTTAAAACATAAAAAACAATGGCAGACTTCCTTTTTTTCTTTTTATATGTACTCCATAATGGCACCTCTGAAGAAAACTCATCCTTCAAAAAACAAATCCTCATACAGCTACTTTGATGGAAAAATAAAATAATTATGGTTCTCTGAATGCGATGATGAATAGAAGATATTCATAAGATGAAGATTTTCCTCATCTGCACTCTGCTGGTTTTGTTGGTCCTATAGACATTAACCACTTAACCCACCATGACGTGCCAGCATGTCATGACGGTTAAGCGGTTGTATGGAGCAGGCTCACGCGCTGAGCTCTCTCCATGCACAGCAGGTGCTGGCTGTATAATACAAAAGGCAACTGCCGGCAGTGACCAGGTTCCGAAATTACTCCAGTACTGGTCATTTAACCCCTCAGATACCGCTGTCAGTAGAAACCGCAGCATCTGTGGGGTTAGAGGAGGCTTCCTCTGCCTTGCAATCAGAGCCCCTGCAGTGAAAACGGAAGGCTACAATTGGTCACCATGACGGCATGGGGGTTTGTGAAGGCAAGCCGCCTGAACAGCTGTGCCCAAGTGACGGCCTGACGGGCAGCCTGTGAAAATCCCATAGACTGCAATAGTATTCTATAGCAGTCTATGGGACAAGTGATCAGAAGATTGCATGTTCAAGCCCCCTAAGGGACTAATTTTATAAAGTAAAACATTTTTGCAAAAAATATAAAATATATCACTGTATCCTCCGAAAAAATGTATAAAAAGTCGTATGTATCCCAAAATGGTACCAATAAAAAAAAAAGATACCTCACCCCGTAATAAATCGAGCCCCCACACAGCTTTGTATACAGAAATATGAAAAGGTTATAGCTGTCAAAATATGAAGATGCAAAGATTTAAAACATAATAGAAACTATATGTTTGGTATCGCTTTAATCGCACTGCCGGGCAGAATAAGGTTTTCATATCATTTTTAGTGCCTAGTGAATGCTGCAAACAAAACAAAAAAGTATTTCAAACCATTGCAGAATTGCTTTATTTTTTTAATTTCACCCCACAAATATTTTTTTTTATGTTTTCCAGCACAAGCTATGGTAAATTAAATGGCATCTTTAAAAATCACCTAAATAAGGCATCATATGGCTATGTGACCGGAAAAATTTAAAGAGTTATGGCTCTTGGAAGGTGCAGAGTAAAAAACCAAAACGCAAAAATAAAATTTGTCCACGTCCTTAAAGGGAGCAATTTTTTTTTAATGATTGCATTTTACTGATTTGGGGCTAAAAATAAATTTTTCAATCTGTCTTTATTAAAACTATTGAGCTGTTCTGTCACAAAGGGTGAACTGTTTTTCTAGCCATGTGCATCCTACTTTCACTTTGTGCCTGTCATTTAATAACTCTCATGTCTAAATTACTAAGAAGTCATAAACAGTTATTTAAGCTACATTCTTATCAGTAAAATAAGGATTGAGCTTTGATGAGTGTTCATAAGGTCTGAGAGCAGAGATAAGGAGCCTCAGAGCAGAGAGAAAATTCTGATTTTGCTAGTAGAGCATATCAGCTCTGTTAAGAGAAAAGACCAATTGAAAACATGATTTTTAGCTCATAATGAGTACAATGCACTAATATAAATTGGCCCCAAAAGCTGAATTGCGTTATGGATTCCGTTAACGGACCACAGTGCAATTATATTTTAGAGGCATTCAGTTATTCATTCCGTCCCCATAGAAGTCTATGGGCTACATAACAGATCCGCCCGTTTCCATTATGCAGGAGAGGACTCCCCTGCATAATGGAAAAGAGAGAGATCCGTTTTGCAGCCCATAGACTTCTATTATGACAAAATGAATAATGGAATGCTTCGAAAGGCATTCCGTTATGCATTCCGTCATAGAATTGCGTTATGGTCCGTTGTAGCGGAATCCATAACGCAATTCTGCTTTTACCACCGAAATGCGCTCATCTCTAGAAGTAATATATAATTTGTATTGCACAATGAGAGGCATAAAAAAGCCCAAAAGTCCATTCCACCCCACAAATAATTTTCTGTATAAATTTTTTTTTTTTTTATTGTATAAAATATCAAATTATGTCATTAAAAAATACAACTCACCCCACATAAAACAAGGCCTCAAAAAAACTAAAACAACCAAAACTGAAAATTCTAATATATGCAAATGAGCTTCCAGGGGCCACGGAGGCATTGATATTACACCTAGAGGCTCTGCTCTCTCTGCAACTTCCATACTCTCTGCACTTTGACAGGGCCAGGCAAAGTCAATCAAAGTGCAGAGGGCACCGCAGTTGCAGAGAGAGTAGAGCCTCTAGGTGTAACGGCAACGCCCCCATTGCTCTTAGATGCTCATTTGCATATATTACATCATCATCTTTCTCAACAATCACATATGAACATGGGACCAACACAGATGCCTTCAGCTGCCAAGTGCACATGTAACAGGTCAGCCAGTTTCATAGGGACAGATCTGACAGAAAACCTCTCCTCTCTTCTGACTTTAAAAAAAAAATATTGCCTTTCCCGTACGTTCATGAGAATATTTTCTTATAAGTGTATGTTATGCCATTCCTCAGTTATTGATCCTAGAAGTTCATAAACAAATTGACAAATGGGTGTTACTATCCCCCTGGTCATATGGGTCTGGACAATCTCAGGCTGTGCAGGGACACAGCCAAAACAGATAACACCCAAATGGTAATGTATTTATAAACTTCTAATAGAGGAATTGGACAACACCTAGTTATAAGAAAAGGTGCTCCAGAATTGTAATTCTATGTGGAATACTATTATTTACTCAGACATGTCAGGAGAGGTAACAGGTTCTCTTTAAGGGGTTAAATGAACAAATTATTTTCGGAGGTCAAAGTTCTAAACCTAAAACAAATAGAGTGATGTAACCCATGATGACCAAGCAGATCACACATCACTTGTTCTTCAAAGGTGGATGCATTCCATCACACACAAAGCCAATTTGGCTAAGACAAATGAAGACTTGCAAAACTGGTGAGAAGTTTTATTTAATGGGGCTCTGCGTTTGTTTTTTGTAAATGTGACTGTAATATAAGAACTGAGCACCATATCTGGTGTGACATGTATTGTGAAGGTCCGGAGCACAGGCAATTACTTACAGTACTTCCTAAATCCTCCATGATGAAATGTTCTGTCTAGGAGTAAGGTTATATACAATGGTGGGCCTGCAACTTTCACCCCTTAACCACCAGGCTGATTAGGCTTGTTTATCACTTATACAAATAATTTCTTAGTATTAGCTTCCCTGGTACTGCATCGATCCCCGGGATCACATTGTGTGGTGCCGATGCCGCAGCATTGACTGCAACATTTAAAGGGTTAAATTGCCAGGAACTGAGCTAACCTAAACTTGAGTGTGACGTCCACGTGATCTAATGACACACAAGTATTTAAAAGTGTAATCAACATTTTCTTGTCATTTATTTGCCACGTTAAGAGTCAAGATGAGCATCACCACGTGTAATTTGCAGTTGCGGCTGGAGCCCGGCTCGATATCACAGCCAGCCTGTCACTGCAATGTCTTGGGGACATTGCGCAGTGTGCACAAAATAGCCTTAGGATTCTCCATCAGCATTAGATTGTGGGGTCTGACTCTCGTCACCTTCTCTTGAGGGGGTTTCAGTCTTTTTGTTGGTTACATTACAGTAATTTTTGGGTATTGTAGCTTTATTCCATGCAAGTGATTGGGAATAGTTATTTTTTAAATATGCCTTGTCAATAAGGATGCTCAAAATACAGTAGCGTTCGCTCTGCATATAAACAACATGTTCTGTATATTAGTGTATGCTCTACTTTATATTCAGTGAATGTGTGTTACAGATATAAATATCCACTTTGACTTGTAGTCTCGGTGATTTGCAATTATAATACTGTAAAATCATATTGACGGGTGTAAAGAATGCCTGCATTTAGAGCGCTTCATAACTGAGGCGAGTAGACATTCTAGTTCTGTGGGCTAAAGGGAATACTTTATAATTGGAACCATACATTTATAATAAATCAACATATTTAGGGCCATCATGTCCATGCTATTCATGTGTCCTAAAAGCTTAAATTCTTACCTCTTAATCCATGAAAACAGAACTGAGGAACAACAGCAACATATTTGCCAGATGCCCAAGTCCTCAGGGATAGTCCCAAATGTTAAGGCTTTGTCCTTAAAAACATGATCTTCAGTTCTATAAAACTATTCTGATTGCAGTATATGTATTCATTAGGAATATTTTAAAAAGGATTGTAATGACATATGGTTAATATGTGACCTGTGATTCTCATATTTTCTCACGTTTGAATTATGAAAAAAGCACCAAAATGTAAAGCACAATTGAAAAACAGTTCAAAAGAAAAAAAAACTCCTGGGGCACAACTGACAAGAAGCGGCCTGATGATGGCAGGAATGTGAAAACTCAGTATAATGTTTTCAAGCATCCCAAAAAACATTTTCTTTTATCCACTTGTATACACCATTTCCATACTGGCACACTTTCTATACTTGTGTCCCCTTTTTCTTGTCTTCACCTTCATTTTTATTTTAGTGGGTTTTTTTTTTTTCCTTGGTCAGTGTACACAAACCAATTGTACAGAAATGAAACAATTCGATAAACCACAAACTGAAGAACCAAATAACTGAATTCTTCCTTCAGCATCATATAGAGCATCCAATCTAAAATGTAATGTGCCTTGCAAAAGACCCATAGTTAATGAGCACCTCCGTATAAGTCCCAAGGACGCCATATCCTGGTAAACTTGTAAACGTAAAAGCCATCAAGCATTTCACAGCTATCAATAAATGGAGGAGCAGCCTAGCACAAGATCCCCCTTCGGGGGAATATTTCAGATAACTGTAAGCGGGTCTATACTGCAGTGATGGTGAGCCTTTTAGAGACGGGGTGCACCACCAATGAGGCCAGGTGAGGCGATCGCCTCAGGCAGCACCAGGTAAGGGTAAAAGGGGGGCAGTGGAAGGACCATGGGCAATGAGCGCTTTCATTGTGGCAAAAGGGTTAGGTTAAGAAATTGACATGAGGGGGGCGTCATTTCAGGTTTCGCTTCAGGCAGCAGAAAGGCTAGATGCACCCCTGCGCCCAAACTGCAACCCTACAGCCCACTTATTTATTGCAAAGTGCCAACACGGCAATTTAGCCTGGATACTGAAGTCAAATATAGTGTATCTTCCATGTACTTTATCACTTAGCTATAATAGCCTGTCTACATTCAATGCACTGCCTGCTGTTCATAGTGCGCCCTGCACTGATGAATGGCAGGAAAAGTCTAAGGCAGGCATGCTCAATCTGCGGCCCTCCAGCTGTTTCAAAACTACAACTCCCATCATGCCTGAACAGCCTACAGCAGGGCATTGTAGGAGTTGTCGTTTTACAACAGCTGGAGGGCCGCAGGTTGCGCATGCCTGGTCTAAGGCATATTGGTACACCTTTGAATTTTTCCAGGGAGCGGGTGCCCACAGAGAGGGCTCTGAGTGCCGCCTCTGGCACCTGTGTCATAGGTTCGCCACCACTGGTCTAGAGTAATTAAATGATGGAAAATGAATCTCCTGCACTATTCTTGATAATTAACTTGTCTTAGTTTGGGGGTATAAACACAACAAAATGATGACAAAGTCTGCCAGGCATGTAAAGTGAAGCACATCTCGCTTGGGGCCCACACCACTGCTGCGGCCAGTGATTTACAGCAGCAACAAACGGGACCCCCATCTGTGTCAGAAGTTTGCAAGCAGGGACAGGAGCCAATGGAAGCAGCAGTGGACCAAAGGGGGCAATATTTGTTATTAGTTTTTTTGTGTAAGAAATTATTGCAAATTCAATTTATAGTTTTATCTGTTTCCTTACTTTTTCACTAGACTGTATGGAACTGACCGGTTCTATAGTAGATGTTGTGGACATATGATCCATCAGCGGCGTGCCTAGGGTGTTTAACACCCGGGGGGGGTCCTTTCTCTGCCCCCTTCCCCTCCTAAATACTTTTAAAAACAATTGTACCCCCTCACAGATAGTATTTCCCTCATTCTACAACCTTCACAGTAGTTTTGTACAGATGTGTGCCCACTCACAGTAGTTATGCCCACATTGTGCCCCTTTCACAGTTGTAATGCCCTCTTTGTGCCTCCTTCACAGTAATAATTTCCATTGTGTCCCCTTCATAGTAATAATGCCCACTGTGCCCCCTTCACAGTAATAATGCCCATTGTGCCCCTTCACAGTAATAATGCCCACTGTGCCCCCTTCACAGTATTAATGCACTCTGTGCCCCCTCCATAGTAGAAATCCCCATTGTGCCCCCTCCATAGTAGAAATCCCCATTGTGCCCCCTCCATAGTAGAAATCCCCATTGTGCCCCCTTCATAGTAATAATTCCCATTGTGCCCCCATTTATAGTAATAATGCCCACTGTTCCCCCTTCACAGTAATAATGCCCACTGTGCCCCCTTCACTGTAATAATGCCCACTGTGCCCCCTTCACTGTAATAATGCCCATTGTGCCCCTTCACTGTAATAATGCCCATTGTGCCCCCTCCATAGTAGTAATGCCCTCTGTGCCCCCAGCTGTTTGAAGAGAGGGCAGCACTCATATGAGAGCTGCTTTCTCTGTTCTCTTCACCTGCTCGCCGTGGCATTTGCAGTGATGAGCAGGTATAAAGAGCAGAGAAGGCAGCGCTCATACTAAAAAAAAAAAAAGCGGAAAACCCCTTTAAAGACATACTTGGAAAACATTACATACAGAGCTACAGAACCTACAGGGTCATACAGTGCCACATACCTCTTACATCCAGTGACCTCTCTGCTCTTATGTAGATATTCTCTTTCCTCTTCTTCTCCTGTTAGACCAGATCGCCATTGTGACTTCTTTCAGCCGCACCTCGTCTCTGCAGAGTTTGACAAACAGACATCTTATTTTCCTACTTTTCCATCATCCTCCCACCTTCTCAACACCCCATCCTGCCACCCCAATACTGTGTCCACTGTGTTCCCCAATGCTTTCCTGCAGAAACAGTCCCCCTGAAAATACTGGTACCACACAGTATAAAACACCCCTTTATATTGTGCGCTAGTAATAAATAAAAAAAACACCTTCCTTTCAGATCAGACCCCTATATAAAACCCTAAATGAGATCCCCCCCCCCCCCCTTCTCAGGCCAAACCCCCTTTAGACCTTTATGTCAGACCCCATATAAGAGCCCAGTTTTAAACTTAATTTCAGACCCCCATTAGACCTCCATGTGAATGAATAAATGAATAACTTGTATGGCGCTACACTTGCGAACTGAATCGCCTCAGGGCGCTTTTGCAGCCATTTTCTGCCTGTGCCTTTAGAAGAGGTAGGTCTTAAGCTTCTTTCTAAAGGCCAGATGATTTTCTTCTAATCGGATCTTTGCGGGTATGGTGTTCCATAGCCGGGGTCCTTGGACTGCGAATCTTCGTTCGCCTTTTAATTTGTAACGGGTCTTGGAGATATGGAGGAGATTCTGGTTAGCTGACCGGAGGGAGCGACCTGGGGTGTAGTGCTTTATTTTTTCACAGAGGTATTGGGGGGCTCTCCCTTGTATACATTTGTGGGTGAGGCAGAGGGTCTTGAATGTGATCCGATCTTTCACGATAGCCAATAAAGGGTCCTTAGGGATGGAGTAATAGATTCCCAGTTTTTTTTCCCCCATTATCAGTCTAGCGGCTGTGTTCTGGATGACTTGTAGAAGTGAAATTTGGGATTTAGGAAGTCCTAGGTAGAGGGAGTTTGCGTAGTCGAGTCGGTAATTAATAGTTGTTCCAACTACTGTTGCTGCGTCTCCTTCAGGAGACGCAGCAGCCGAAGAAGGTGATGGGATCCGCTGACCAGGGCCGGATTAACGTAGGGGCTGATGGAGCTGCAGCTCCAGGCCCCTATCATAAAATAGGCCCACCCGCCATCCAAAAGGCCGTCGGGAGCAGCCGGCGCTAAAAGTCCTCTGTTAGTTTGTACACAGCGCAGGGTGCAGGAGGGATAACCGCGGGCGCACTGAGTTCATATCCGGTGGGCCGCGGCATTACAGGAACAGAGCCAGCTGCTCTGACGTCCTGCCACCGGATATACGTCACAGGATATCCGGCGGCAGGACGTCAGAGCAGCTGGTGCGGTTCCTGTAATGCCGGCCTGCCAGATATGAACTGAGTGCGCCCGCGGTTATCCCTCCTGCACCACAGCAGTTTCGACCAGGCTAGCACATGGACGGTGACGGCCCACAGCGCTCGGCCACACGGAGACAGGCAGCAGCAGGAGCTTCTGGAGGCTGCAGGTATCAGACAAACTCATCTAGTTGGAAGGGAGGGCAATCATAGTGCTGTTATGATTTATGGACACAGCTCTCAGCATGCTTAGCCAGCCTTCTATCTGGCTTTGCATCTTGAGAGTCACAGTCCACAGGCTGTTTCTGAGCCAGATAGAAGGCTGGCTAAGCATGCTGAGAGCTGTGTCCATAAATCATAACAGCACTATGAAAATTACTGACTGGCTAAGCATGCTGAGAGCTCAGTCTAAATAACATAACACATAAAGAAATTACTGTTTCTAGCTGCTAGTCCACAGCAGCTAGAAACAGTAATTTCTTTAAAGGGATTCTGTCACCAGGTTTCACCCCTGTCAGCTAAAAATATGCTGATGTTCACAGCGTCTTCACGATTCCTAATGTGGGCTTATAAATGTCATCTGTGGGCTTATTTAGCTAAAAAAAAAACAGCTTTTACTAACCTGTCAGTCAAACAAATAAGGTGCCCAAGGGGATGTTAATGGATGCAAAGTGCCGTCTGCACCCGCCGCCGTTCGTGCCCAGCGCCGCCTTTCCGTACTTCTGCGCCGCCTCCTAATCCTCTGTGCCGCCTCTCGCCCTCCCTCCCTCCCCCCCGCCTTCTGCTGTAAGATTTTGCGCACAGGGCTCTGCCTGATGCGCCGTGCGGACTTCTCCATTTGGCTTCTTACAGTGAAGTGCTCATGCACGGGCACTTCGCTCAACCCCTGTATGCGCGAGATCTTACAGCAGGAGGAGGGGGGAGAGAGGGAGGGCGAGAGGCGGCACAGAGGATTAGGAGGCGGCGCAGAAGTACGGAAAGGCGGCGCTGGGCACGAACGGCGGCGGGTGCAGACGGCACCTTGCATCCATTAACATCCCCTTGGGCACCTTATTTGTTTGACTGACAGGTTAGTAAAAGCAGTTTTTTAGCTAAATAAGCCCACAGATGACATTTATAAGCCCACATTAGGAATCGTGAAGACGCCCTGAACATCAGCATATTTTTAGCTGACAGGGCTGAAACCTGGTGACAGAATCCCTTTAATGTGTTATGTTATTTAGACCCAGCTCTCAGCCTTCTGTCTGACTGGCTAAGCATGCTGAGTGCTGTGTCCATAAATCAGAACACAGCTCTATGAAAATTACTGTTTCTTGCTGCTGTTGTCCACAGTCCACAGCAGCTAGAAAACAGTAATCTTCATAGTCATGTTAAATGATCACTATAGTGTCAGGAAAACAAACCGGTTTTCCTGACACTATAGTGCCCTGAGGGGGCCCCCACCCTCAGGGTCCCCCTCCCGTGGTCCCCCTCCATGTTGCTAAGATAGACGCCAAATGAAGGGGTAGTTGCAGGAACAAAATATTTTAATGGTATCGATAAAATATATATGTAATTAAGACACTGAGTGCAGTTCCAATAAAAAAGGCCCAGCAAAATCCTCAGCACCAGGCCCATGATGCTTTTAATCCGGCCCTGCTGCTGACTACTGATTCTATTTGTGCATCCATTGTCATGTCTGAGTCAAAAATGACTCTGAGACTTTTGGCTTTGGTGCTGGGAGTGATGGTTTGTCCGAGGATAGTGGGTGGCGTGCACATCGTGCTATGGTTTTTGTTTCGCTTTGCATGGAGGAAGAGGAGTTCTGTTTTGGAACCGTTGAGTTTGAGGGAGCTCTCAGTCATCCAATCATCGATCAATGAGAGGCAGATTTCCAGGGCGTGATATTGGTCTTTTTTGTTAGTGATGCGTAAGTAAAGTTGAGTGTCATCAGACCTCAGATAAGACTCCCACTAGACCTCCAGACTCCCGCTAGACTTCCAGACTCCCAATCAGACCCTCATACCCCAAATTAGACCCCTATTTGACCACTAGACCCCCTAGTCAGACTTCCAGACCCCAAATCAGACCCCTATTAGACCACTAGACCCCCTAGTCAGACTTTCAGACCCCCATACCCTAAATCAGACCCCTATTAGACCTCTAGACCCCCAATCCGACTTCCAGACCCCCATTTGACCTTCAGACCCCTATTAGACCTCCAGATCCCTAATCAGACCCCCTAGTCAGACCTTCAGACCCCCATTAGACCTCTAGACCGCCCAGTCAGACCTTCAGACCCCAATTAGACCACTACAGACCGCCCCCAGTCAAACCTCCAGACCCCCCCCCCCTCAGTCAGACCTCCCATAGACCACTCCAGACCCCCATTAGACCTCTCCAGACCCCCCATTAAACCTCCATATCAGACCTCAGATCAGACTGTAAAATAATAGTCACTTACCTCTCCTGCCGCCACTCTCCCTGTCCTGGCTGTTTTCTCTTCTCAGGGCCCGCGCTTCAGTCACCTCACCTCCTGCAGCGTCAGGTCAGAGTGCGCTCTGTACGAACCTGAGAAGAGTGAGCAGGAGGAGGGGTAAGTACTGGAGCGCTTCACTCCACCACCTCCTGCAGACTAGTGAGCGCTTCCATTATGGAAGCACTCACTAGTATTCCCTTTATAAAGGGAAAAGCAAGGAGCGCTTCCATCTGTATTGATGGAAGCGCTCATTGCTTCTGTTCTGGCACCCCCCCCCCTTTCCCCCCGGGCACGCCACTGTGATCCGTATTTGTTAAATTATTGAATTTAACCCCTTCAGCCACTGTATGAAGCGGGCTGCTGCGGTGAGCGCACTCCATACGCGGTGTGGGCCTGCTATACCAAACGCGCCCGCAATGACTGGAAACTGTGATCCCGCCACACCCCGTCATTTAACCCCTCAGATGCTGTAATCTTGGCATCTTGAGGCAAGGCAGAGGAATGTGGCTCCCTCTGCCTTCCATAGTGAAATTGCGGGGCTCCCATCGGTTACCATGACAGCCTGGACACTTCTGAAGCTTACCAAGGTGCAATAGTAAGCTCCCTGCTAAGCTGTGCATGAAGCATAGCTCAGCAGGTAAATCCTATTTTGCCTTAGGGCAAATAGGACAAGGGATCAAATGGTCCCAGGTTCTAGGCCCCTAAGGGGTTAAACATTATTACTGAAAAATAAAAAATAACATTAAAATATTACATTTAAATCATCCTCCTTTCCCAATTTTACATGTAAAAATATATTAACAATAAAAAAAAAATAAACATCAGGTCCGAAAATGTCTGAACTGTTGAAATATTTATTTTTTTAAAATAAAAATCATGATTCGCCATTTTTTGGTCACCATTTCTCACCACAAAAAATTGAATAACAATGATCAAAAAGTCATACATACCACCAAAATGGTACCAATACAAACTATAGTTTGTTGTACAAAAAACAAGCCCTCATACAGCCCTCAATTTTACCCCACAAGGGATTTTTTCCCCATTTTCTAATGACAGACGTGGTAAATTAAATGGTGCTCTTAAAAAATACTACTTATCCCCCAGAAAATAAGCCCTCATTTTGCTATATGAATGGAAAAGTAAAAAATAAATGGCTAATGGAATGTAGGGGGGGGATGCAACACCAAAAATGGGCATGGTACTTAAGGGGTTAATATTTTAAGCAATCATATAATGTCACATTATTGGGCTAATTATTCAGGGTGATACTGTTGCAGTTAATTGTCCACACTAATGCTGGACAGAGAAGTGCGGCCCATTCTGTCAGCAATCATGAATCTTGCAATGGCTTTCCTGTGCCATGTAGAATAACATCATCTGAAACTGGATATACTTGAAGGTCCAAGGTTATTTGTTTTTGCACCATAATCAAAGGCTGGACAGAAAATGCCCTGCATCCAGAAATGGAGGATATTCTTCCTGGTGGTGTTTATCTTAATTGAAATGCTGCTACAAATTACCTGAGGCTATGCAATCTAAGAACCTCAAGTATCCCTTGAGAAAAGTCCACGGAACTGGGAAAAAACATGTGCAAGTATCTGATACAAATACACATTGCTCTCATAGACAATACTTTGTGCAGAATACAGATGGCTAAGGTGGAAAACCGTAGTTCATGGTGACATAACAATGGCTCCTACAATCAGAGAAAGAAAGAAAGCCTCATACTTAATGGATATTAGAATAAAAGGTGCACGCTGATTTCATGGCAATGTCATGAGGATCCATTGTATATCAGTTGGGTGATGTTGTACATGACCAAGGTGGTCACTTGTAGCTCGTAGGCTTATTTTGTGAAGATTTAGACTTCCCAGCCACATGACAATCAAGAGTCCAGAAATTAGTAAGAATGTTCTAGAATGCCACATAACTCGCACAAAAAATACATATTATAGTGCTCCTGCTTGATGGAACTCTCCAGTGCTGATGTCTGACGGTAAAGACATTGATGGCTACTTGTTAGTGATTGCTCAATTGTAAGTTTCTGATAGCAGAGAAGATTGTTGTGAAAGGCCATCATGTTGTATTCTAGGGGCATGTGAAACGCAAGGAACACTTACAGTAAATGTGCCTTGGATTATCAAATGCACAGTGTTTATCAGGGGTCTGAGAAGTTACATGGTTAATACGGTTGAAAAAAGACACAAGTCCATCAAGTTCAAACAACGGATAGGTGGAGACGCGAATCCCAGAAGGAATTAAGTGATGCAACCATCTTAGATGGCAGAAAAGGAGTCCTGGTATTGGCAGATCTGCTGCTGAAAAGATGAAAAGGAGGGCTCCATTTATTAAGTGTTCTGTTCAGTTTTTCTTGAACGGGATGGTTGCTTCAAATAGGCAATGGGAAAATCTATACTCTGGGTACAGTTTAGCCTGGATGTTATCACTATGCTGTCAACACTTTATTGTCTACACTAGTGCATAGGCACTGAAAAATGGAATATGTGCAACATGGCACTGGGGTCCTAGTCTGAAGACAGTCTTCTGGGATCTCTGCACTGTATTACTGGAGACTAGAACCGGGTTGTGTTTTGGGTTTGTGGTCGGGGTAATAAAGAGTGCAGCTGGTATGTGTTATTACCTGACTTGAAGCAGTTGTCCTGCAGTTGATATTGATGACTTATCCTCAAGAAAGGTAATAAGGTAAGGCAATATCAGATCGGGAGATGTCTGACTCTTGGCATCCCTACTGATCAGCTGTGAGACGAGGAGGTGGTGCTCCATGCGAGCGCCGCTTCCTCATCATTACACGTCTCCTCTTCTGTGGAGCAGCTACATAGTGTAATTACAAGCAATCTCTCCATTAAAGAGAATGGAACGAGTGCTCAGTGTTACACTGCACTTCTGAGATAAAGTGCAGTGTAATGAAGAGGAAGCGGTGCTCGCAAGGAGTGCCGCCGCCTCCTCTTCAAATAGCTGATTGGCAGGGTTGATGGGAGTCGGACCCCTGACAATCAGATATTGATGACCTATTCTGAGATAGATGAATGAATATTAATGGCTCGACAACCCTTTTAACTACACACAGTGTAGATTTATCAGTATTGTAGCAGGAAGCTTTTCTAGTGTATAGAAATGTTCATTATTTTTATTTAGGTCCACAGTATATTTAGTGAAGTCTTAGGCCTTGTTCACACTTCAGTGTTTGGTCAGTGATTTCCATCAGTGATTTGTGAGCCAAAACCCAAAGTGAAGCCACGGTATAATGGAAAGATCTGCACCTGTTCTGTGGTTTTGACCCAGAAATCACTGACCAAAAACTGAAGTGTGAACAAGGCCTTACAGGGTTTGAGCTAAATGTTTAGTACCAACTACAGTACATGTCTCTTTTACTGTTGTAAAGCAGGTGTAATATGACCAGTTTTACCAAGTTCCATTTAGATGATCTCATTACACTGATACTTATGTAATGCACACGTCGTCACAACCCAGAAATGCCCCGTGAGTAGCTGTGGTCCTTGAATAATTTGGACAAAGTCACACGAGATATTTTGTAGGACATCTTAACTCCAGTTTTAGTCTGATATATCTTTCTTATTCGGTTGAATTTGGGAATATTCTTCCAGCCTGTCAGTCTCATTTATCCATAAAGTTTAAATTGAACCCCGTATTACTGTGCTGTGAGGTAGCCATCTACAGTAAATGGTTGCGACATGTACGTGAAGTTGTTGGCTGAACTTCCTCAGTAAACTGAAATTCCGCAATTTACAAATATTTAGAGTTGAGCTGTAAGTTCCTATCTAGACCAAATTCTCTGGATATCATCAACCAGTGTCTATAATGGACCACTGTTTAGTTTAAATTGTGTAGGGTATTTTTCTTATATTCCACCAAAAACAGTAGTTCTGGATGCGAATATTTAGCAAGAAAAAAATCAAGACCGTACTGTTGTATATGATAGTATTTTATTTCAGTCTGATATAGTCTCAGTATTGCCATCTCAATGTACTACGGAATACCCACAGTTATCTTCAAGGTTTGATTATTATTATTTTTGTTATGAAACTTTCATAACTGTAATAATAAATAAAATTCTTGAAATATATTTTTTGTGTGTTTAAAATAGAATAAAAAAGTCTGTGTTGAAGAAACCCTTACGGAATGTTATAGGCCAAGTCACATGCTACTGAATGACTGCATTAGAACATGATTATGTAACGTATGCATTTTTGGCCAGGCAACGCCCCTCTGGGTTTCTGGGAAAGATATTATAATTAGCTTTACTAAATGTATCTGATGCCAGCAGATGTACAATGTCTAAATTCCATATATTTTTCCAGAATGACAGAGGATTGTCGACTGGCTTACAATACTACTAGTGTAGGACTGGGGTGCCTAGGGCCCACCAGTAAAATTCATTTTGGGGGCCCACTATAAAGCTGCATGTGAATACTAACCACCCATAATACAGTGGCAGCAGCAGCAAGATGCTACAATTTGATTATAGGGGCTCATGCAGTGACTTCGAGAGGGCAGGTCCCTGGGGAAAGAGGACATGGGTAGCCTGACTGTATGTCATCTCAGCTACCCAATATGTCTATAATAATAAACTGGGTGCTTTGTTAAATAATGTGCCCAGGTTTTCATAACAACGTAGACTGGTTGAGACGCTCTATGCTGCCTATCTATATCTAGGGCTGTCAGTCTACTGTGCCACTTGTAAAAGGGGTGAGGGACCAGGAGATTCACCTTTTCCCCTTTTCGAGCCTGAATACGTACTCTGCATACTTCATAAGGAGAACTGGTAGAATTGATCTACTTATCCTTTAAGGGGTTGTGTCACTTCAGCAAGTTCCGTTTATTATGTAGAAAAAGATAATACAAAGCTCCAACTTTTTATTATTATACACTGCTTGTTTCCATGCATATGACCACCCTGCAATCTATTATGCTTACACACTATTAAAAAAAAAAGCCAGCCTATGCTAGCTCCCGTGGTCCCTGCCACCAAAAGACTGGGACTTTTTTCTATAGTGTGCAAGCATGGGCACCACTGCTGTATTGCAAGGTGGTTGTAACCATGTAAATGAGCAGTGTATAATGCAATGGAAAATGAATCCAGCCAGCAAAGGAGGCAATATGGATAATAAAAATACATTAGTCATAGTTGTATCTAGGCTTTTCAGTATCCAGGGCAAGGGTTCAACATTCTCCTGCGCCCCCTCCCCCTCTGTGGCTACTCAACTCAAGGTCAGTAGTGCGTGTAGCCCGCCGCTGCAATTTTTTTTTTATTACACTTAGCCACTCCTCTAACTCTGCCCAATGCATAACTATACTAACCCAGTCCCACTTACCTAAAAGCCACTCCTCTAACTCTGCCCAATGCATAACTATACTAACCCAGTCCCACTTACCTAAAAAAAAAAATTATCATAGGATACTGTCACGGTCCCTCAGGTGACTGAGGTCAGGAGATCAAGGAGATTGGCTGAGCATGGAGAAATCTAACAGCCTCCTTGAGTTCTTTTGATTCAGTGTTGCTAGGGTTAATGACTACTTCCCTTTTCTCAGCGGTTGCTTAGTGGTCATCACTTCTATCCTTTATAGTTTGACCCCACCCTTCTGACTATGTGGTAGATAGCTTTATTTGGGTTTGGCTAAGCTGGTGTGAGGTATTCTCTGGTGTTCCTACTCGTCCATCTCTACAAAAGTTAAGTGTCACGTTTCTTTGTGTTTGTTTCCTGTTTGTATCTGGGCCTGAGACAGAGACTTCCATTCGTCCATCTGGGGAGCTATGGGTTGTCTCTGGTTCTAACCTTATTCCAGGACCTTAGAGGGAAATAAGCGCCCAGGTATCCTGCATATGAATATTACTACCTTCAAGGTCTATTCATATTGATAGGTAGTTAGGACCAGTATTAGGGTTGTTTAGGAGGTGACCTGTTCCTTCCCTAGTTTCCAGGTCAAGTTACTGCCCCCCCCCCCCCCACACTGATCACGACAGGTACATGGCCCTGTAAGACCAAGCCATCCCAATGTATAACAGAGTAATCTAGTTTATTTCCTCTTAGTTCTACCATACTACTAATGTCCACATGGTGCCTCCTTCACAGTAGTTATGCCCACATTCTGTTCCTTCACCGTAGTAATATCCACATTGTCCCTCCTTTACAGCAGAAATGTCCACATTGTGCCCCCTCACTGCAGTTTAGCCAACATTATGTCTCCTCCTTGTGGCCCCTTCACAGTGGCTATGCCCAGTAGTTAACTTCTATTGTGTCCTCTTCGCAGTAGTTATGTCCTCCTTTTGGTCACTTCACAGTAGTTATGCCCACCTTGTGGCCCCTTTACAGTAGTTATTCCCACCTTTGTGTCCCTTTGCAGTAGTTATGCACACCTTTGTGCCTCTTCACAGTAGTTGTGCTCACCTTGTGGCCCCTTAACAGTAGTTATGCCCACCTTTGTTCCCCTTCACAGTAGTTGAGCCCCTTTCAAGCAATTATGCCCATCTTTGTTCCCCTTTGCAGTATTTATGCCCACCTTTGTGCCCCTTTGCAGTAGTCATACCCACCTTTAGTTATGCCCACCTTTTGTGCCTCTCCACAGTCCGTTATGCCCCCCCTTCCCAAAAAATAAATACAAATATTACTCAATGATCATCCGCACATCCTGCATTCCCCAGCAGCGCTGCTGGCTGTGCAGGAGGCTGGTTCCAAGGCTTTCACCACTCCTCCCACATAGCAACACGATGTGTGGCCTTCTGGGGAGCGCCAGAGACGAACAGAATGTTGAAGCAGGGAGCAGATGGCTCCCTACTGCACTATGTAAACAAACTGCCTGGTGTCCCCTAACCTCTGCACCCAGGGTATGTGCTGCAGTTTCCCCCATCTCGCTATGTCCTGCATTAGTAAGTGGCCTGTATTAAATTTCTCTACATGATAAATGCCACTTGCTGAAGTGACACAACCCCTTTAATTTAGACCTGAATTGAGAACCCCCCCCACCCCCAACACACATAACACATACAGTGCTGCCCATAATTATTCATACCCCTGGCAAATTTTGACTTAAAGGGAACCTGTCACCAGTTTTATGGTGTCCTAACTAAAGGCAACATAAATAAGTGACTGATTCGCTTAGCAAAATCTGGGTCACTTTCTTTAATTGATCCAGTCAATCTGCCAACACCTTGTATTGAAAAGCTCCAGCTGATAATGATGAGTCATGAATATTCATGAGCTCCTGACTCTCCCCGCCCACCTGCTGCTGAATGACAGTTGATTTCCATATGAACCAGCAGCAGGTGGGCAGGGGAGTGGCTATAGCTCTGAATTAAATATGCGCCGGACTCAATGACATCACGCTGGACTCGAATCAGCTAATTAGCATGCGGCATCTTTGTGTGTATATTATGAGGTAACCATCTGTCACACCAGTAAGTGAATACATCTAAGGTACTTTTTAGTAGTTAATGATTGTATATAATTAGTTAGATTATAATCAAATATCCACATGACAGGTTCCCTTTAAAGTTACTTTTATTCAACCAGCAAGTAATTTTTGACGGGAAATGACATAGGTGTCTCCCAAAAGATAATAGGACGATGTACAAGAGGCATTATTGTGGAATAAAAACATTTCTCAGCTTTTATTTACATTTGAGCAAAAAAGTGTCCAGTCTAAAATTATTCATACCCTTCTCAATAATCAATAGAAAAGCCTTTATTGGCTATTGCAGCAATCAAACGCTTCCTATAATTGCAGTCCAGCTTTTTGCATGTCTCCACAGGTATTTTTGCCCATTCATCTTTTTTTTTTTCTTTTTTTTTTTTCCATCTTTAGCAATGAGCTCCAAATCTTTCAGGTTGGAGGGTCTTCTTGCCATCACTCTGGTCTTAAGCTCCCTCCACAGATTCTCAATTGGATTCAAGTCTGGACTCTGGCTGAGCCACTCCAAAACGTTAACCATTTCTTCACCACTTTTGCTGTGTGTTTTGGGTCATTGTCATGCTAAAATGTCCACTGGTGCCCAAGGCCAAGTTTCTCTGCAGACTGCCTGATGTTGTCGTTGAGAATCCTCATGTATTGCTCTTTTTTTCATGGTGCCGTTTACTGTGATTAGGTTCCCTGGTCCATTGGCTGAAAAACACTCCCAAAGCATTAGGTTCCCACCACCATGTTTGACAGTGGGGATGGTGTTCTTTGGGTTGAAGGCTTCTCCTTGTTTACGCCAAATGAAGGAAACATCATTGTTACCAAACAATAAAATTTTTGTTTCATCTGACCATAACATAGAAGACCAGAAGTCTTCTTTGTCCAGATGAGCTTTTGCAAAGGCCAAGCAAGCTTTTGTGTGCCTTATCTGGAGAAGTGGCGTCCTCCTTGGACTGCATTGTGCAGTGTCCGTAGGATTGTCTGCCTTGAGACATTGCCACCAGCAGAGCCCAGATTCACCAGGATGGCCTTGGTGGTGATCCTTGGATTCTTTTTCACCTTTCTAACTATCCTCCTGGCCAGCACAGGTGTCACTTTTGGCTTCCGACCACATCCTCTGAGATTTTCCACAGTGCGAAACATCTTGAATTTTTTTGTTCAAATGTAAATAAAAGATGAGAAATGTTTTTTTTTTTTTTTTCCCCCACAATAATGCCTCTTGTACATTGTCAAAAAATTACTTGCTGGTTGAATAAAAGTAACTTTAAGTCAAAATTTGCCAGGGGTATGAATAATTATGGGCAGCACTGTATATATTGGTCAGAAACAGAGAGTAACATGCAAGGCTCTCTTTCTCATCCTACAGCCTTTCTAGAAATAATATAAGTGCTAGGAGACTGTTATATAACAACTTCCAGGGCAATTGAAGCATTGTTGAATCCGGTAGAAGCAATTCGTACCTGAATCTAACTTTTTCAAAATTTTGTGAAATTTTAAGTCCCTGATAAATCGTGTAAGACACTCTGAGGTCTCCTACCAGTATATCCAAATCCTTTGAAGCTCTTTGAATACCAAGATAGAATTAGGGGGCTGATTCTAGCCTTTCTGCTGCTTGAGACAAAACTTAAAATGCCCCCCCCCATCCCCCCGCCAAATTCACAATCCAACCCTTACCCTCAGTCCAACTGTTAAAGACATATGTGGATGGACATTACATTCAGCGCTGTCGCACATACAGTGTAATACAGCACTACATACCTCTTACGTCCAGTGATGTCTCCTCTAATGTACTTATCTTTCTTCATCTTCTCCATACAGAGATGAGGCCACGTCAACAACTTCTTTCAGCTGCATCTTATCTATGCAGGGTTTGACACATAGACATCTTTGATTTCTCAGTTTGCCATTGCCCAGTTTCTGTCATCCCAGTACTGTCATCCTAGTGCCCCCAATAGTGTGCTCACTAGTGCCCCCAAATATTATACTGCATGAATAATAATGCCACATAGCCCCCCATAGTAATAGTGCTCTCAGACTGTACTTAATAATGATAAGTGCCCCTACAGTACCCCCAATAGCAACCCTATTACTAGTAATGCTGTTTTGTGCCCAATAATGCTCCCACAGTACCCCTAATATTTATAATGACCACACAGGGCCCCTAGTAGAAATAAGACCCCTCTATAGTTTCCAAAGCAGTACTAAGACTTCTTTATAAAACACCCCTTTAGAACCCCCAGTAATAATCAGACCAATCTATAAGGCACCCCTAAAGAGCCTAGAGTAGTATTAAAGCTGCCTATAGTGTCCATAGTAGTTATAATGCCCCCAGTAGTAGCCCCAGTATTTATGAATCCCCGCTGCAGTGTCCCCTGTTGTTATAATGATCATATGTAGTGCCAGTACATATAATGCACCCATCCTGTAGTGGCCATATGTATAATGATCCCTGAATATTAATGTCCTCCCTGTAGTTCGTCCTGTATTATAATTCCCTCTGTAGTGGTCTGGCCTGTATTATAATGCCCCCATAGTGTCCCCTGTAGTATAATGGACCTGTAAAGCTAGTATGTTGTCAGAATATTTATACTGCTTTGATTAACAGTCTATATTCTTTATGCAGTTTTGAGAATGACACAAATATTAGTTTTCACAAAGTTTGCTGCTAAACTGCTTTTAGATCTTTGTTTCAGTTGTTTCTGTGATGTAGTGAAATATAATTACACGCACTTCATACATTTCAAAGGCTTTTATCGACAATTTCATGACATTTATGCAAAGTCAATATTTGCAGTGTTGGCCCTTCTTTTTCAGGACCTCTGCAATTCGACTGGGCATGCTCTCAATCAACTTCTGGGCCAATTCCTGACTGATAGCAACCCATTCTTTCATAATCACTTCTTGGAGTTTGTCAGAATTAGTGGGTTTTTGTTTGTCCACCTGCCTCTTGAGGATTGACCACAAGTTCTCAATGGGATTAAGATTTGGGGAGTTTCCAGGCCATGGACCCAAAATGTCAACGTTTTGGTCCCCGAGCCACTTAGTTATCACTTTTGTCTTATGGCACGGTGCTCTATCGTGCTGGAAAATGCATTGTTCTTCACCAAACTGTTGTTGGATTGTTGGAAGAAGTTGCTGTTGGAGGGTGTTTTGGTACCATTCTTTATTCATGGCTGTGTTTTGGGGCAAAATTGTGAGTGAGCCCACTCCCTTGGATGAGAAGCAACCCCACACATGAATGGTCTCAGGATGCTTTACTGTGGGCATGACACAGGACTGATGGTAGCGCTCACCTTTTCTTCTCCGGACAAGCCTTTTTCCTGATGCCCCAAACAATCGGAAAGAGGCTTCATCGGAGAATATGACTTTGCCCCAGTCCTCAGCAGTCCATTCCAATTTACAATATTTATGTAATTCTCAAAACTTTTGGCCACGACTGTACACCTAAAATATGGTTAATTGAATATATATGTGCAAATATATTATTTTCGTTCTCCTATAAATATAGGAAAGTTTATACTATACCAGTGTATCGGCTAGCAGAAATCAGTTTCAAGATTTAGGACTATAGACTGGTCTGGTCCTATTTGTCCCCGGACGGGGAACTGAGTTCAGTTCTATGCATATCAGCTCATGCCACCTTTTTATCCCATTCAAAAATGGGATTGGTCTGGTTTGACCATTAACTAGTCACATTACAAATGTTAATTCCCTCAACTATTTTGTAATATATGTCTTAATTTTAACTCTACAACTAGATGGCACTAGGGCTCTATGTAAAAAGTTTTGACAATTATAACTATTTTCTATATTTTCCTTTTTAATTTGAAGAAGGGGTAATCTTTAACTGGGATTTGAGACAGAACTTCTAGAACAATAGAATGTAAATTAGACCTCTATTCTCAAGGACTTGTAGGTACACAACTCCTAGACATGACTAAACTTTCCTATTGTGATAAAACTGTATAGACCGTATACTATGAATTTTTTTTAAAATATCCAATAGTTCTGACAAATCTCTCGCCCCCCCCCCCCCCCTTTTCCTACGTTAGTCAAGTGTCCACTTTAGACTTAACTGGGAAAAAGGTCAGAAGAAATATCAAGTCCATGAAAATATATATTTTTAATTTGCAGGAGGTCCTTCCCTTTCATCCATTCGGATGAATACACAGTATTGTCTTTCTTGGAACTCTGTCCATTAAATCTTTCATATTAGTCTTGTATTTATACATATTATTTAGATCCTAAAAAGGTCCACGGTTTTTATGTCCAATGGTCTTGGCATGCAAGTTTAGAGTGGAATTTGGCACAAATCACGCCATTATTGTAGTGATCTCTGTTCAGCTGCGCAATATACCAGTTTGATATCTTTTCCAAGCTAAAATTGGGATATGCGGTATTTCCATCTAATGTATATCCTTGTATCCACACTTCAGAAGAAAAAATCTTCTAATTTACTTTTCTTCTCTGTCAATATGAATCCTGGAACATATACAGCAAGATTCCCGCTGAAGAATCTGGTTAACTGAAAAGTACTTCCTTGAACTGGACATCAAGTATTAACACCATTCCCACGATATCTCCATCTTCGATTGTCATCATCATTTTGGCGGATCAATGTCTTGGTTCAGACCATCATTTTTCTATTAAAGAAAATTAAATTATGAATGCATGCTCTTATTAATCGATATTTACGGGTTTTTGGTTTAGGTTATATAGGGATGTCTGATAACTCATCATAAAATCTGACCATCTGTAAGCTGAGAGAAGATCATAATGTCAATCATCGATCACATTCAATAAATATCCTTATTAATTCTCTTCTTCAGCGTCACCCTCCAGTATTCTCAATTGTGACCTAGGATGATACACTTGCAATTGATTCACATGGACCCATTTTTCTATAAAACCATCTTTTATATCAATTTTCACCTTGTAGACTACAGGTGATATTTTATCGATGATACCATATGGACCTTTCCATTACGGAGGAACTTCCTCTCTTTTAGCCGATCCCGGGAAAAATTATAAAGATACAGTGAGGAACAGAAGTATTTGCGATTTTGCAAGTTCTCCCACTTAAAAATCATAGAGGGGTCTGAAATTCCCATTGTAGGTGCATTCCCACCTTGAGAGACAGAAAAACAAATCAGGAAATCGCATTGTATGATTTTTAAAGAATTTATTTGTCTTGCACTGCTAAATGTAAGTATTTGAACACCTGAGAAAATCAGTGTTAATATTTGGTACAGAAGCCTTTGTTTGCAATTACAGAGGTCAAATGTTTCCTGTAGTTCTTGACCAGGTTTGGCACACACTGCAACAGAGATTTTGGCCCACTCCTCCACACAGATCTCCTCTAGATCTGTCAGGTTTCGGGGCTGTTGCTGAGCAACACAGAGTTTCAGCTCCCTCTAAAGATGTTCTATTGGATTTAGGTCTGGAGACTAGCTAGGCCTCTCCAGAACCTTGATGTGCTTCTTACAGAGCCACTCCTTGGTTATCATGGCTGTGTGCTTAGGGTCGTTGTTATGTTGGAAGACACAGCCATGACCTATCTTCAATGCTCTGACTGAGGGAAGGAGGTTGTTGCTCAAAATCTTACAATAAATGGCCCCATTCATCCTCTCCTTAATACATTGCAGTTGTCCTGTCACCTTCCCAGAAAAGCACCCCCTAAGTATGATGTTACCACCCCCATGTTTCACAGTAGGGATGGTGTTCTTGGGATGCAACTCATCCTTCTTTTTCCTCCAAACACGACGAGTGAAGTTCTACTTTGGTCTCATCTGACCACATGACTTTCTCCCATGCCTCCTCTGGATCATCCAGATGGTCATTGGCAAACTTCAGACTGGCCTGGACATGTGATGACTTGAGCAAGGGAACCTTCAGTGCAACGCATGATTTGACACCATCACGGCGTAGTGTTCTACTGACAGTGACCTTTAAAACTGTGGTCCCAGCTCTCTTCATGTCATTGACCAGCTCCTCCCTTGTAGTTCTGGGCTGATTCCTCACCTTTCTCACCTTTCTCATCATCAGTGATACCCCACGAGGTGAGGTCTTGCATGGAGCCTCAGTCCGAGTGAGACTGACAGTCGTCTTTAGCCTCTTCCTTTTTCTAACAATTGCTAAAACAGTTGATCTATTTTCACCAAATTGCCTGTAGCACTTTCCAGCCTTGTGGAGGTCCACAATTTTGTCTCTGGTGTCTTTTGACAGCTCTTTGGTCTTGCCCATGGTAGTAGTTGACGTCTGACTGACTGTGGGGTGGACAGGTGTCTTTAAAGAGCTCAGACAGGTGCTACTACGTTATATTAATCAGTGGAGTAGAGGTGGAATTTTTAAAGGCACAGTAACAGGTCTTTGAGAACCAGAATTCTTGCTGTTTCTCAGGTGTTCAAATACTTATGTTTAGCGGTGCAAGGAAAATAAATTCTTTAAAAATCAAACAATGGTATTTCCTAAAATTTATTTATTTATTCTGTCTCTCATAGTGGGAATGCACCTACAATGTGAATTTCAGAGTGGGAGATTTCTAAGTGGGAGAACTTGCAAAATCGCAGGGTGTTCAAATACTTCTGTTCCTTACTGTACACTCTATCTCCTACCTATTCCTTCTTGGTGGTTTTAAGATCGTAATAAGTTCTAGTGCTTACGGCTGCTTTCTCAATGTTCTTTTGCGCGAAAGCAAACGCTTGTTGATAATGTTGTTGTAGATTTTCCACATACTGATGTGTTGTGGCTGCATTGATCAGGTGATGATCTGATGTGCGATACAATAGATGTTGTGGAAATACCATTTTCCTACCTGTCATCAGCTAAAAAGGCGACATCTTTGTAGCTGTACTTGGTGTGGCTCTAATAGCCATGAGCCCTAACTGTAACTTCACGTCCCAGTCTTTACCTGATTCTTTAACATACATCTTCAGGACTTTGACAATGCACTGGTTATGGCGTTCAACTGATCCACTAGATGCTGGACGATAGGCAATATGTAACTTCCTTTTTACACCCAAGATCTTCCACATCTTGGACATTATCTCACTTACAAAGTGTGATCCACGGTCTGAATCGATCCTTAATGGTAACCCAAATCTGGAAAATACATGGTTAATAAGTAAAGCAGCACATGTTTCGGCAGTGCTATTACGGGCCGGTAAACACTCTACCTACTTGGTAAATACACAAGTGACTGTCAAAATGTATTTGTTTCCTCGCGATGACCTTGTGACAGGACCTATAAAATCTATCTGGATATCGGACCACGGTAATGAAAAAAACGTTTTTCTGAAGTGGGGCACGATGCGTGGGACCTTGAGGTGTAAATTGAGCACACACCATACAACCTTGACAGTAAATTTGTACATCCTTCAACATATGAGGCCAATACGCATAATCACATAGTGATTAATAAGTAATCTTTTCTCCACGATGACCAGCTGTAGGCGCATCATGGGCAGGCTGTAACATCGGCCCTCTAAACATAGTGGGAACTACCCATTGTTGAATACCATTTTTAGAGGTCCTATAACAAATTGCGATTTGGCATTCATAAATAATCGGATATCTTCTTTTTAGGCATGATCATTCTCCGATATGGGATTATTATTAGGATCTTCAATGTGTTTATAGAAAATTCCAATTATAGGATCTACTTTTTGGCTCTTAATCAAATCCTCACTGGTAGACTCTTGATTCCACTGAGCCCCATTATTTTTAGTTTGTGCCCTAGCTTGTCGTCTAGAGACAGCTTCTATGGGTATTGTCTCTAGTAAATGATCTATGTTCACGTGGTCGCCATTTATGGCCCCTTGTTTGGCCAGTTTATCGCTTAGATCATTACCTTAACTGCATGTTCAGGGTTTTGGAATGACTTTAAGTCTTTTTCCAATAAAGGACAAGACCATTACATTGAACTAATTTATCTATGGCACAAAATAAATTGGCATGTTTCACAGGTTTGTTATTAGACCGTAACATGTTATTTCTTTTCCAAGTAGGCATATATTTGACAAAACTGTTCCGTACATAATTGGAATGATGAATTCTTTGATATTATGCTCTAAAGCAATTTGAACAGTCTGGTACACAGCTGCTAATTCTGCTACTTGGCTACTCTTAGCACCAATATTGTATCTGTCCAAGTAATGCCAATACCTGCCACTAGTTTTCTTTCATCCCCTAAAGTGGTGTGATAAGCACAACCATCAATATAGACACAGGGAATTAACGGACAATAATTTTTATCATAAGCCTTATTAGGGAAGATTTTTGTTCCTCTAGGAAATCATCTACTATCTCATCCTTCTGAGAATGAGCGTCACAATCATGAAGTTCGGCAAGTCCTTGGGCAAGTACAGGACTTCCAATGGCCATCCTTGTAAAGACAAGGTCCAAGCAGTAATTCTGCTGTTTGATAAATTTCCATCCCTAATTTTGTCACTTTGTAAATATTGGAGGGGTTGGTGTGCTGTTCCAACTATGATTTTCTCACCCTGAATATAACTTCTGAAGTTTTGAAGTGCCCAGACTGTGGCTAATAAAGCTTTTTCACAGTCATTATACTTTACTTATACAGGTGACAAAGACTTACTTGCATAAGCAATAACTTTATGCAATTTATCCTGTTTCTCACATAGTACAGCACTAATACTGAGGTCTGTAAACCCAGTTTCCAGATAAAAGGGTTTCCCCCCTCTGGATAAGCTAGACATGGGGCTTGGGTGAGTTTTCATTTAAGGTCAATCATGGCTTGCTCCTAATCCTTCCCTCATGTCTATGGTACACCTTCCTTCAATAAGGTCAACAATGGTTTACTTATTTCAGCATAGTTGTCAATAAACTTACGTGAGTAATTCATCATACCCAGAAATGACCTCAATTCACTGACATTGGTAGGCCTTTTTAAACTTCAACACAGCCTCCACTTTCTTCTTTTGGGGATTCAGGCCTTCAGAAGTAACCTCATGTCCAAGGAAGTTGACCTTGGTACGACACCATTGAGCCTTCTGTAAAGGGCTTTTAACACCTGCCTCCCTCAACTGGTTAAGCACATGCCTAATCTCTTTATAATATATATATAATTTATAAAAATAATATTTTTCAAATTAGGTACTTTTCAACAAAATGTCATCCACATAGGTCAAATTCCCTCTTTCAGTGGCATCAGGCATGACTTTATGTAAGAACACAGCAAATTCGTGACCTGAGTTTATATAACCAAACGTTAGTCTGGTCCAGGCAAACTGCTCTTTACCAAAAGTAAATGTCAATTTATATTGGACTTAAGGACTTACCTTGATGGTCCAATACCCCTGAGAGCAATCTAGTGTGGTAAAGATCCTGGCGCCTTGCATTTGTACCAAGCATTGGTCGATATATGGCATGGACATATATACTCGTTTATTGAGCTGTCTGAGATCAGCACATAAACGCCATTGACTATTTGGTTTAAGGATGCCAAGAATAGGATTATTAAAAGAACTGTGCACCGGTCTTAAAATGCCTCTTTCCTTGAGATTCCTTATTATTTACACTAGCGAATAAGAACATGCTAGTGGAAGACGATATAGCTTGATCTAAACGGGAGGTGCCATTGGATCAGTCTGAATTCTGGCAATGTGTATGTCAGCCAGACCACAATCATAGGAATCTTTTTCAAAGATACCCTTGAATTCTAAGAACTTATTTTATTTGTTGGCGCTCTAGGTCATTGGAGCATCCATCAGCTAACGATATTTGATGTTGTACCATATCTAGGAACCCTGGGAAAACTTTAGGTTGACCTATTTCATAGGCTTCCTGCAGCCTGTCAGTGGAGTCATGATTAGACTGACCAGCCTTTTCGGCAAACTCATGATATTCCTCCACTTTCTGATCATTAAGGGTATGATCAAAGGAAATGGGAGAATTCTTCCACCTTGCAGATACCTTCTTCAGGATTAAAAGGATCTACTGAACTAATGGTGAACAATCCTTCAGGAGAAGAATAAAATGTTCAACTAATTGTTCCTCTGTGAGATACGATTCAGGTATTAGGCCAATAATTACATTTTGAAACCCAAAGGTATAATAATTTGAATATAATGCCATACCAATGATAGTGTCTTTAGACAAATGGAGTTCATTTGGTATTCCATTATTCACAATTATATGGATTTTTGAAGGGTTGTAAATTCACCATAGGGGTAGGATTTAGAGAAATACCTAATTGTAGTCTGTTTGAGAGGCATATTAATGCATCAGAATTCTTAAATTTTTGGGCCTTTTGATGTCTGAATAGGTAACAGAAAATTATTAGTACCTGGAGGGATAACGACATCCTGTGGTACCAATACACTGACTGCATATGGCAGTGTCTGGGATGATTTGAGGGCTTCATGTTCATCCATAAAACCATCAGGATTTCCTTTTAATCTCATCCACAGTGAAATTCACCATATCTACTTGTATTGCAAAACTATGTAATACATTGTTGCCTATGTAAACGGGATATCGGGGCTCATTGAGTACCAAGAATAAATGAGATGCCGATTTACCTACAATGGAAATGGATAACATACATTATGATTATCATAGTCCTCATCCACATCAAGTACCCAGTTATCCTGAGGATTTAGATACCTAATTACCTTGGGATTGGCTATTTGTTTTGGCAGGTCCCTACTAACATAACTGTTCTCATGGCGTAAATTCAGTTTAGCCTTTTAAGTCCTTCCCAGGTCAATAATCTTGAATGGGAAAAACAAGTCATCATCCACCTTTTCAATCCCCCCTAGGAATTGTTAATGATTACTGAACCAAGTAGGGTCAGTATATTCTGGATGTAGATGAATCGTGAGAACATCGCCTTCTAGGCAAACGTCTTTAACTCTCTCATGAGATACACATATAGTGTTATCTTCCTGTCCACCTACAGTGGAGTTCGGGGTTGCTTGCAGGAAAGAAACATCAATGACTTGGCTATTCCTCAAATGTATTTCAATAGAATCCAGCCTTTATTCTATCACATGGCAATTACGCCTACTGTGATAGGATTGGGACTGCTCATAATTTATCGGCTTTCTCACCTGGGACCAAATTACCTAATTAATAAAATCAACAATTTCACCTTTTGAGGAAGTTGATGAAAATAATTAAGCGATCACAGGGCATGTCCACTATCAATGTGGGATGGCTGATTACTTTATTTCCTACTTTTAAATCCAGCCACGCCTTACCCAAAACCTAGAGGGCGGTACCTGAAACACTTACAAGATTTGCATTAAAACTTTTTAACTTATACCTTTCAGAAGATATATCCTGTAATTGTTGAAAATACTTTTGGGATAATAAGGTGGCTTGGCTACCTGTATCTACTAACCACTTAAGGACCACAGGTTTATACCCCCCTAGTGACCAGGCTCTTTTTTACAAATCGGCACTTCACAACTTTAACGGTTTATTGCTCGGTCATGCAACTTGACACCCAAATTAATTTTACCTCCTTTTCTTCTCACAAATACAGCTTTCTTTTGGTGGTATTTTATTGCTGCTGAGATATTTCATTTTTCTGATATTAATCAAAAAAGACCGCAATTTTTTCAAAGAAAGTGTATTTTTTACTTTTTCTGGTAAAATTGTTCAAATATAATTAAATTTCTATACAAGTTTGTGTCAAAATGTATTGTGCTACATGTCTGATAAAAAAAATTCAATAAGTGTATATTTATTGGTTTGCGCAAAAGTTATGGCGTTTACAAACTATGGTACAAAAATGTGAATTTCCGCATTTTGAAGCAGCTCTGACTTTCTGAGCACCTGTCATGTTTCTTGAGGTGCTAGAATGCCAGGATAGTATAAATACCCCCCAAATGACCCCATTTTAGAAAGAAGACACCCCAAAGTATTCGCGGAGGGGTATGGTGAGTTCATGTATGATTTAATTTTTTTTCACAAGTTAGCGGAAAATGACACTTTTTGAGGAAAAAAAATAATAATAAAGTTTCCATTTCTGCTAACTTCTGGCGAAAAAAAAAAAAATCTCCCACGGACTCACTATTCCCCTCAGTGAATACCTTGGGGTGTCTACTTTCCGAAATGGGGTCATTTGTAGGGTTTGTTTACTGTTCTGGCATTTGGGTGGGGCTAAATTGTGAGCAACCCTGTAAAGCCTAAAGGTACTCGTTGGACTTTCGGCACCTAGGATGCAAAAAAGTGTCACACATGTGGTATCACCGTACTCAGAAGAAGTAGGGCAATGTGTTTTTGGGTGTATTTTTACATATACCCATGCTGGGTGAGAGAAATATCTCAGTAAATTGACAACTTTGTATAAAAAAATTAAAAAGTTGTCATTTGCAGAGATATTTCTCACACACAGTATGGGTATATTTAAAAATACACCCCAAAACATGTTGCCCTACTTCTTCTTAGTACGGCAATACCACATGTGTGACATATTTTTGCAGCCTAGGTGCACAAAGGGGCCCAAATTCCAATGAGTACCTTTAGGATTTCACAGGGCATTTATACGCATTTGGATTCCAAACTACTTCTCACGCTTTAGTAAGATTTAATTTTTTGTCACAAGTTAGTGGAATATGAGACTTTGTAAGAAAAAATAAAAAATAAAAATCAATTTCCGCTAACTTGTGCCCCCCCAAAAACCTTCTATGAACTAACCTTTTGGAGGTTGATTTTGGAATTGGGAGGATTGAGATTTCGACTCTCCTAAGATAACCTCTCTGGTATCTTTGGAAAGGAGGGAACCGCCTATTTCTAAACTGATTCTTTTTATCTAGATTTTCAGCTACATTGGGCACCTTATTATTATCTGGCCTAGGTTTCACTTTATCTGCCTGGGGAGTCCTGGAGCTCTTTACAACCTCTGCATAACTTCTTCTCGAAGCTTCAAACTGTCCCTGATTTATTTATTTTTTATGTGAGTCTCAGCTATATCTTCATTTTTTATTTTTTTCTCTCCTATCTGGAGACTCATTGCTATTTTGTAACGCGGCATACAGAGTTGTACTCTCTGTTAACAACCAATCCAGAGTTTTTCTGGGATGGTAATCCCTGGCCAATATAAATTTTATTTTATTAGGCGCAAAGCGTCATAAAACAACTGGATGGATTCACAGCTTTCAAAATTGGGATCTTTTTCAGCTAAGCTATAAGCATGTTTAAGGACAGACAAAAATTCCCTGGGACTTTGATTTGGCCTACATTTCAGTGTAAACATGGCCCTCCTTGCAGCAGTAAATGACTTATAGGGACCAAACTCTGTCTTAATCTCTGACACTACCTCTGACCAAGTATCTTTGCCCGTATCTCTGAGGGAATTAAAGAAATACCGGTGCTTTGGCTCAAATACCCAGGCAATAAATAACATTTTCTGCTTGTCACATTCTAAATGTAATCTTTTCATTGCCTCTTTATAGGTTTCTACATGATTAATTATAGAGGGTTATCCTTTTTGGTGAATTGACCAACAGTTTCTTTGAGAAACTTGATCACTTTGGTGGTATCTATTATAGGCTGATAGGTTTTCTGTGACAAACTTTTAGAAGACCTAGGGGTTGAGATAGATTTTAACTTAGGAAGATAACGTTCTCTCAGAGATATTAGCTTTTCTCTATCAGAGGGGCTACCATATTCACTTTCTGCCTCTGATCTCCATATTGAATGTTTAACCTTCACTTTACTAGCAGACTCTTCCTGTCTATTCAGCAGATATGATAAATCTTGGTTATCTATCTCATTCTATAACTTTTTATTGTCATTACACAACTTCTTGCATTCTTTTTATAATTCTGTTAATTGTTGACACCCTGCCAATTCTCTAGAGACTTGATCCAAATCTCTTTTCAGAGTTCTTATCATTTCCTTTTTATGAATATCTCTATTGTCATATTCTGATAATCTAGCAGGCAATTGTGCTAATTCACCAGAAACCGTGGCGGCCTTAATTTCAATCTTATTTCTTTCTGTAACTTTATGTAGATTGTAAGCCCTCACGGGCAGGGCCCTCTCTCCTTCTGTACCAGTTTGTAACGCATCTTGTTTATGATTAGTGCAATTGTCTGTATTATGTATGTGCACCCCTTATCATATGTGCAGCGCTATGAAATGAATGGCGCTTTAATAATAAATAATAAGAATAACTGACCTATTTCAGCAGCCCGTTGATCATTTTTATATTTTGCCTTTTCTAACCATTTGGATAATTCAGAAATTACAAGCATAAATGCCTGCTAAAATTGAAGGATCATCAAATCCTTGTCCTTTTTGTGTTTAGCTTGAACAATGCTACAAATATAATCAACAAACCTGGATTCCTTAGCCCACACATCATCAGGATATCCTGCAACTGTCTTTTCTAGAATAACTCCCCAGACTCTCCTCTTCGATCTCTTATATATCTTGAATATGCAATAACACATGATCTTTCATTGCTGCTTGCCTTTCTTTATTATGCCTATCAGGCTTTTCTTCAGCACCAGCCTGCAAAGCCTTGCTTGCCTCACCATTGCGTTCAGACATTTTCCACTTTTCACAATACAAGTACCATACTGACCTTATCAAATATATATTTTGCACCCCAAATCTTTGTGTCAACTAGGCAGATCTCAGCAGTGCCTCCAATTATGTCAGAATATTTTTACTGCTCTGATTGACAGTCTATATTCTTTATTTAAATAAATTATAATCTGTAAGGTAGGAGATTCTAACTTATTACCATAAATACCAAGCTAATAAGAGCTCGTGATCTGTGCTAAGTTTCATGACAGAAAGAAGGCAGTAGTAAATCAAAATATATTTTTATTAAAGTAATAATAATACAGTGCAAATTAATAAAATCGGTGCCAATAAAATTATACAAATTAATTAATGATATGCAACCTTTTAAGAAAGCCAAATTAACCTATAGGATATACGTATATTCCTTACAATTCCTTTTCTGTGATAATACCCTCCAATACATTTTAAATTACTTTGATACCTGATTTCTCTCAGCCGACAGATGTCTCAGATTAAACTCAAGTCAGATTTATATCATTATTCATATATATATATATATATATATATATATAATCAACCATACATGCATAGAACGGAACTCAGTTCCTTGGAGCTGATACCGTGATATAGGAATAATTTTCAACAGTATGTATAAATCTCCCTGGATTGGAAAAAGATTAGCCTTATTCCAAAATAGATTCTACACCCAAAATATGGTTAATTGAATATATATATATATATATATATATATATATATACATACACAGTACAGACCAAAAGTTTGGACACACCTTCTCATTCAAAGAGTTTTCTTTATTTTCATGACTATGAAAATTGTCGATTCACACTGAAGGCATCAAAACTATGAATTAACACATGTGGAATTATATACATAACAAAAAAGTGTGAAACAACTGAAAATATGTCATATTCTAGGTTCTTCAAAGTAGCCACCTTTTGCTTTGATTACTGCTTTGCACACTCTTGGCATTCTCTTGATGAGCTTCAAGAGGTAGTCACCTGAAATGGTCTTCCAACAGTCTTGAATGAGTCCCCAGAGATGCTTAGCACTTGTTGGCCCTTTTGCCTTCACTCTGCGGTCCAGCTCACACCAAACCATCTTGATTGGGTTCAGGTCCGGTGACTGTGGAGGCCAGGTCATCTGGCGCAGCACCCCATCACTCTCCTTCATGGTCAAATAGCCCTTACACAGCCTGGAGGTGTGTTTGGGGTCATTTTCCTGTTGAAAAATAAATGATGGTCCAACTAAACGCAAACCAGATGGAATAGCATGCCGCTGCAAGATGCTGTGGTAGCCATGCTGGTTCAGTATGCCTTCAATTTTGAATAAATCCCCAACAGTGTCACCAGCAAAGCACCCCCATACCATCACACCTCCTCCTCCATGCTTCACAGTGGGAACAAGGCATGTAGAGTCCATCCGTTCACCTTTTCTGCGTCGCACAAAACACAGACAAAAACAAGACACGGTGGTTGGAACTAAAGATCTAAAATTTGGACTCATCAGACCAAAGCACAGATTTCCACTGGTCTAATGTCCATTCCTTGTGTTCTTTAGCCCAAACAAGTCTCTTTTGCTTGTTGCCTGTCCTTAGCAGTGGTTTCCTAGCAGATATTCTACCATGAAGGCCTGATTCACACAGTCTTCTCTTAACAGTTGTTCTAGAGATGTGTCTGCTGCTAGAACTCTGTGTGGCATTGACCTGGTCTCTAATCTGAGTTGCTGTTAACCTGCGATTTCTGAGGCTGGTGACTCGGATGAACTTATCCTCCGCAGCAGAGGTGACTCTTGGTCTTCCTTTCCTGGGGCGGTCCGCATGTGAGCCAGTTTCTTTGTAGCGCTTGATGGTTTTTGTGACTGCACTTGGGGACACTTTCAAAGTTTTCCCAATTTTTCGGACTGACTGACCGACCTTCATTTCTTAAAGTAATGATGGCCACTCGTTTTTCTTTACTTAGCTGCTTTTTTCTTGCCATAATACAAATTCTAACAGTCTATTCAGTAGGACTATCAGCTGTGTATCCACCTGACTTCTCCACAACGCAACTGATGGTCCCAACCCCATTTATAAGGCAAGAAATCCCACATATTAAACCTGACAGGGCACACCTGTGAAGTGAAAACCATTTCAGGTGACTACCTCTTGAAGCTCATCAAGAGAATGCCAAGAGTGTGCAAAGCAGTAATCCAAGCAAAAGGTGGCTACTTTGAAGAACCTAGAATATAACATATTTTCAGTTGTTTCACACTTTTTTGTTATGTATATAATTCCACATGTGTTAATTCATAGTTTTGATGCCTTCAGTGTGAATCTACAATTTTCATAGTCATGAAAATAAAGAAAACGCTTTGAATGAGAAGGTGTGTCCAAACTTTTGGTCTGTACTGTATATATATGTGTGTGTGTGTGTAAATATATTATTTTCGTTCTCCTATAAATATAGGAAAGTTTATACTGTACCAGTGTATCGGCTAGCAGAAATCAGTTTCAAGATTCAGCACTAAAGACAGGTCTGGTCCTATTTGTCCCTGGACGGTTGTGTCCTCCTCAATAAGATTGATGAATGGAATGGTGTTCTCAAGGAATGGGTAGATCCCCCTGGATGACTGGACAGGTGACCCTAGTTCATTGGATGTTTTTGATGACTTCTTCAGGTAGGTGTATCAGATGGGATCAGATGGCCTCCCCTCTGTCAGCTCATGCCACCTTTTTATCCCATTCAAAAATGGGATTGGTCTGGTTTGACCATTAACTAGTGACATCTCAAATGTTAATTCCCCCAACTATCTTGTAGTACATGTCTTAATTTTTACTCTAACTCTAGATGGCACTAGGGCTCTATGTAAAAAGTTTTGACAATTATAGTTATTTTCTATATTTTCCTTTTTAATTTGAAGAAGGGGTAATCTTTAACTGGAATTTTAGACAGAACTTCTAGAACAATAGAATGTAAATATAAAGGTGTATCCAGGATTAGACCTCTATTCTCACAGACTTTTAGGTACACAACTCCTAGACATGATTCATTGTGATAAAACAGGATTCAGGTGATACGTTGCCCTTTGTCTTGATGAAGACATTGTTTGCTTATGGACATCTGTATTTACAATCCCCTTTCCAGAGATCTTCTGAGAAACAGATAATTAACTTCACACCAGTCTCTAAAATAGGACTCTGAAACTACATTGGAATTTCCACCTCAATTCTAGCACTAAATGAATATCCCTTTATCAAACTTCTAGTTATATAAAACACCCAATTTTAGAACATATATAAAACCCCCAAATCCATTCATATGAGGATTAATATAAACATTACAATGAATACTAAATTATATTCAATTTCTATTCCCTGAAAATAAACTAAAACTCAGCATATTTGGTTACCTATCTGTGTAACTACAGACAGCATTTTATGATACGTCTCTGTAAAGGCATAAAGACTTGTATGATATGTGTTAAACATCCTCCTCTCAAAAGAATACTTATAGAAACATTTCTGCACAAAGTGTTTCTCAGAGTTATGGATTCTAAGTCCAAAAAGTTTGAACTCATATTTCCCTTTTGACAAAATCAGACAAGATGGCTTCTCCTAATGCTCATTTCCATATATCTGTATAGCCCTTATACTATGGACTCTTTTTATATCCAATAGTTCTGACAATGTTTAATGCTCTCATCCCTATCCTTAGTGTCCCCATATTATATTCTTGGAAGCCTTAGTCATACTATTCCAACCAATGTCAGACATTTCTAGCAATGTGACATGTTACATTGGCTTGCTGGAAGATTCCATTTTCCCTAGGGAAGACAATTAGCATGTATGTGTGTACATGATCTGGATTCATACCCAAGTCAGTTGACAGTGCTTTCCACATGGATGAGTGGGCCCAGAGAATGCCACAAAATCCTTCCCTAGACCATAACGCTGCCACCACCAGATTGTGTTCTTCCAGCAATGGTTGCAGGGTGTTTGTTCTCTAATTTTTCTCGCCCGACATGCCAAAGTCTGTTTGATGAAACAGAAAACATGACTCATTGAAGAAGGCAATCAGCGGAGGTCCAATTACAGTACTGCTGCCAAAACTGAAGCTTTTTCTGCGATGCAACTTCATTAGCATTAGTGCATTGACCATCCGTCTGCTTTAGAGCCCAATACGTGATAGGGTTCACTGAAATGTTGTTTTAGGCACACATCTTGTATCCCCCTGGTTCATTTTGGTAGTGAGCTGCCCCAATGCAGCATGTTGGTCCACCTTCGTAGGCAACAGTAACCTCTAACATCAGTGGCACATAGTGCTCTGCAGTTTCCACATCGCTTATTTGCAGTGGTGCCATTTGTCCTCTTCACAATGCACTTTCAACACAGCAGCACATGAACAGTTAACTTACTGCACAGTTTCAGAAATACTGACACCTTTGGCCCGAAAACCAATTATCATCCCTTTTTGCAACTCGCCCCTTTTACCCATGACAGCTATGAGGGATATGTGGCAGACAGCCTATCACACCACAACATGTGACTTCCTTCATGAGCTACGCTCTGATGACTAGGAAGTGGTTATAATAATGTGACTAGACTTTAAAATAGCCGCTCTTTAGTGGTAGTATACTGTATATACAATGGCCCTGCTGTATTGATAGTATATATACTGGGGTTACTGCCCTCCTCATAGTTACTACAATAGTGCCAGCATATATACTTAAAAAAATTAACAAAATATTCACCTGTGTTCTGCTCTTCTGTCAGTTGTGATGTAGGCCACAGGCCTCTTCCTGTTTGTGGCCTGAGATGCTTCCCAGTACAGGTGGTCACTTTGGCGTCACTGTGCCCTCCTTCTCCGGGTCTCCCAAAATGAAGTGATCACAAACACCTCATCACATCATCCCCCATGACCTAATGCAGGAGTTTGCAACGATGTCATTGCAATCTACTGAGCAGTTCTACTGCCTCATAGGCTTCAGGCCTGAGGCCTATGAGAGAGAATTGGAACCATAGGCTCCCAGGCTCAGGCGTAAACTGCCACCTCCCTCAGAGGCAGGTCGACCACCTCCTGAGGTAAGATACTCATCTTGCCTTATGGCAAAAGTGGCTCTGGTTTTCACTTCCAGTGTTTTCTGATGTTTTTTGTGCCAGCATTTTTTGGAGTGTTTTTGCTGTAAGCACGCTAACTCCAGATGTTTGCTAAAGAGGTCTATGGGTATGAAGGTTAGCTAAAGAGGTCTATTGGTCTAAAAAAATTTTTGGGCCCTGGCATTTTTGTTCATTAAAGGGAACCTGTCACCAAGATTTTGTGTATAGAGCTGAGGACATGGGTTGCTAGATGGCCGCTAGCACATCCGCAGTACCCAGTCCCCATAGCTCTGTGTGCTTTTATTGTGGGAAAAAAATGATTTTATACATATGCAAATTACCCTGAGATGAGTCCTGTCCCTGACTCATCTCACATACAGGACTCATCTCAGGTTAATTTGCATATGTATTCAATCGGTTTTATTACACAATAAAAGCACACAGAGCTACGGGGACTGGATATTGCCGATGTGCTAGCGGCCATCTAGCAACCCATGTCCTCAACTCTATACACAAAATCCCGGTGACAGGTTCCCTTTAAGTGTTGTTTTTTGTCTTGTTTGTTTTCAAAACGCAGGGTGCTAGAGCTTTTGTCATTTTTTCAGCCATCTTTTAAGTGGAATAATGCCATTTAGAGAATGCAGGTGTTAAGACTCTGGGAGCAAAATAAAAAAACTGCACAAAAACCGCATGTTGGAAAAAATATATAAGTGCTTATCTTGGCATGTTTTACTAGTAAAATGGGTAAATGGGTGGTGGTTAGTATAAAAAAAAAAAAAAACAGTTTAAAAATGCTGTGCAATAATAAAAAATGAATGGCCAATTGGACAGAGTCCAGTACAGTATTTGACAAACGTGACACAGAAAAATGTGTCTGACAGTAGTTGATTAGTGATGTAAACAATTTGTGTCTGTGGTTGTGAATTATGTAATGTGCATTGGGGTGATACACATTTAGGCCCCATGCACACGGCCGTGTTTCACAGCCGTGTGCGGGCCGTGGAACCGCGGCCTGGATCCCTCCTGAGAGCAGGAGCGCACGGCGTCACTGGTTGCTATGACGCCGTGCGCTCCCTGCTGCCGCCGCAATACAGTAATACACTGGTATGATCTATACCAGTGTATTACTGTACTGTGCCGGCAGCAGGGAGCGCACGGCGTCATAGCAACCAGTGACGCCGTGCGCTCCTGCTCTCAGGAGGGATCCAGGCCGCGGTTCCACGGCCCGCACACGGCTGTGAAACACGGCCGTGTGCATGGGGCCTAATAAGTGGTGTAGCTTGAAACTGGCTGTCCTGCAGACGCTCAAACACTCATTCCTAACAATCTGCCTGTGTAAAGGTGCAGCCGATTTTCCGATGAGTGAAACGCTCGTTCATTGGGTAAAATAGTTATTCCTGTGGACAAGTAAATTATAGTCTCTGGGCAGTAGATTGTGCTTTCTAACCGATCTGCTTCCCAAAAACAATACAGCTGTATGAGGACGAGCGATCGTAATAGCGATCCCTCGTCCTCAAGGTGGATTTAGACGCACCAATAATCGTCCAGATTATCGGGAATGACCATTCCTGCGAACGTTGTTCCTAATCATCTGGCCGCACCCGATGAACAAGCAAAACTCTTGTTCATTGGCTGATCCTGTCGTTCATGCAGGCACCACCAATCATGGCCTAAACGTGGGAGGAGATCACTGTATTTTCATGTAGAGATCTCCTCCACAGCATGGGGAAGAGTCATAGCTAATGCCATTGCTCGTCTCCATACAGACTCGTTGTTTGCGGCCAGTAGAAGCGGTTTAGACAGCACAATCTGCTGCTGACCAGCAATTATTTAGTTGACCGCATGAAAGATCCACTTACCTGATGAATGAGCATTCATTTGTTTCTTGGGTTATTGCCAGCATCTTTACACCCCCAGATTATCACTAATGAGCGTTCCTACGAACGCCTGTTAGCATTGATCTGTCCTAAGTCTGGGAAGTGTAAAGTAGCCTTATGACACATGTTGTAGTCCCTCATGATTGGCTGAAGCTGCCTGCAAGGCATTATGGGCAAGCCTGCCATCCGGGATTGTACGAGTCTCCTTCATCTTCCCTGCCCTGCTGTTCTGTTTTTGATCTTTGTCATCTGAAACTAACACTAAACGTTTTTAGATTTGCTAGAATCAAAATTTTGGGGGGAATTTGATTTGTTTAGAATCAATTTGCTCATCTCTAATTGTTGTTTTATTGCAGTTCAGCTACATTCACACGAACGTATGAATGAGTCTGCATCCGTTCCCATTAATTTTTCCCCCCAAAAAAATAAATAAAAGAACATGTCCTATTCTTGTCCGCAATTGCGGACAAGAATAGGCATTTTCTATGATAGCCGGGGCATGTGCGGACAAGAATAGGACATGTTCTTTTATTTATTTTTTTGGGGGGAAAAATTAATGGGAACGGATGCAGACTCATTCATACGTTCGTGTGAATGTAGCTGAACTGCAATAAAACAACAATTAGAGATGAGCAAATTGATGGGAGGCCTACGTCCGTGTGCATGTAGCCTTACAAGTAGATTATGTAGAACGCTTTTTACTCAGACTTCTAAGTTAATGTCATATCTTATTAGGTTACTGGTTGCACAACCTGCAGTCATAGTGGAGGCACCTATTCTGAATGTAGGCAGATGTGTGGTTGGGTGTATGCACAATTTCAATCAGTGCTCCACTTACTGGAATTAAACCATTTCCTCTTACCATGAAAAGCAGACTCTACTAATTATGTTTGGAAATGAAATCCGGGTGCTACACTGTAATCATCAAACTCATCTGTATGTGACTGGACAAATTATCATATATAATTTATTACCTAGCCTTCAAGATTTACCATATATAATGACGTGAAAACTGTACTACATACAATTTATATACAAACAGCATCGCAAATGTATTTTATTCTCACATGTATGACTATCTGGTCAGTTTTAGGATAAACATAGACAGAATGCAGCCTGCAAATGTCAATGCGCCCATAATCCAGATGATAGCAGATTACATACTTAATAAACATTAATAAAGAAGGTGCACTACCGTGGATGCAAACAAATAAGTCTGACTAAACCCTTGAACTGGTGTTAAAATTGAGAATTTAGCCAATATATCCTTACATGAAAAACATATCTGAGCCCGAGCACCGCGCCAAGGTATTTCAAGTAGCTCGGCACCTAACCCTAACCTACCTGTGCCGTATCGGCAATACCAGGAGTCAGTGGGCAAATTGCAGGAGCGTAAGGTCCGACTCACAGCAAACTCCCAGTTACCCACAGCATGCAGCCATGCTTAAGATGGGAGGAGGAAGCAGGCTGTGAGTCCCACCCAAGACTGGCCGATAAGGCCCAGGCCAGATTACATATTTACCACAATGGGGATATTTATAGGTTTTTCCAGGAAATTGTTAGAATGAGGATCGTTATTAGAGAACATAATATTCTGCATATTTATCAGCATTACTATGTATCGTGTTTTTATTACATTATTTCTTATATAACAAAATGGGGTTATTTTTTGAGAAATAAAGATGAAATCGCCCTAAATCAGTGTCCATGTGTGAAGGGGACTTGATAAAGAGAAGCTGCTCAGATTTAGTGGTGTGATAATTGATTACCAAAGGTAAACTGACCATGCACACTGGATAAAAGTCAAAGAACCTGCTAGTTTCAGTGGGATCAGCTGACTAATGTGTATCAGGTATCCCATCTCTCCCCACATTTTAAGTCTAGCCTGAAAAAGGGAATAGGGATCCTACATTTCAGTGTGCCTCGTCATTTTTTTACTGTAGGAGGTAACCTGTATTCAGAGGTGTCTGGCAGCTGTTTATATCATCCTACCCACTGAAGAAAGTCAAGCAATGCATGTTTATGGTAGTCCTTAAATTTGGACAAGTTTGGAATCTGTGTGGTGAGGGTAGAACAGCATTTTCAAGAGAGCACAGCAACCAATTCCTTGAAACAGGTGGTAATGGGAGGCCTTTACTTTGTCATTACATAAAAGGCAGCATAACTTTCAGACTTACGGTCTCTAATAAAGACTAGATACTAACTTTTAGACTTTACAGCCGTTTTAGTAGTCTAGAGCTTTATTCACAAATCTGCTAGTTTCTACTTGAGATGATGGATGCATCACTACCAGTATGTTCCTTGTACTTCAGAATACTTTACAGTGCCTGCTGTAAATACTACACTTCCCAGAAATCAAGTACTTAGAGCAAGCTTTATTCTGAAATTAGGACAGCTAGAAATGTTGAGAGATTACAGCTCTGAAGCCAGCAGAACTGTAAATGCAGATCTGGACCAAATACTGCATACATTATATACATATAATATATTTTATATATATATATATAAAAGATACTCAATTCTTAATGTAGAGTAATCGTAACCTGAGCCTATGGTTTGCATATTAGGGGTAGGGGAGATTTGAAAGGGGGTATATGTGACAGGGTAATCCATATGCATTAGGATTTGATGCAATCGACCATATATGTGAATGTATAAAGTAAGATGAGTGGCATACATACATTTAATGGATAGACAGATGTTTCCTTGTTCAACCTTGCCTCCAACATACGGTTATTTCTTAGGGTAATTACAACCATGGTGTCAATGTAAAAAACTATTCTATGACGATAATCGAAGTCTTCTATAGGTATGCCAACATAACAGACTACAGCTGCCCCCTCACATTACCCAGGTTGTAACATGATGCAGTTTGGTAGTTTTCCTTTTTTCTATTCAATCTATGTTGACCTGAACTTTCCATCCTGCTAGAAACGGCCAGTAAGATTAGGAAAGGTACAAATTAGAAGAGACACTGATTTCGAAAATGACTGCTGTAATCATGGGGACTTCATGGATGTTAAATTACGGAATGTTTTTCATGATGGAGGAACGCTGATCAGGAACAGAGATTACGCGTCTAGTCCTCATGCTTGATTCTACTTCCTCTGCACATATCACATGTGGCTATTTGAGGGCACGGACACAGAATGGTTTATACCAGGAGTCAGTGGGTTGTGCATGAGATTATAAAAACATTGTCATACAATAGTTTGTGAATAAATACAGTCCTGATTTTATTACATATACACTCATTGACATAAAATAATGCACCAAGAAGGATTTGTTGGAATCGAAGGAAACTTTATATATGTGATTGTAATAATAATGATGATGTATGGATTACAATGTTAAGGGGGGGGGGGGGGGAAGAATTAAATTATTAGGGAAAACTCTGCAATTGAAAATAGGTTGTGGTGCCCTGTTAGGCCACCTCTAGCCTGGATACAAGATGGGATATGGTTGGACATGGAGGCATAGAGGTTCTGTATGGTATCCTGTAGAACATTTGACTACAGATGTTTCAGCTGGGTCTGTAGATCCTCGTAGGTTGCTGAAGCTGGTGTCCCAACTGGTCTCATACATGGTTGAATGGCGATAAATCTGGAAAAACAGGCAGGTTAAGGAAGTGTTGCATTCTGGCGAAGATGTAGCCACAGGATGTCCCTGTTATCACCACTAGGGGTGACCGACTGTCGTATGTGATGGCTCTCCCAGATCATCATATCAGCAGTTGGGGCAATGTGTTGCAAAGACTGAAGCACTCACCACGAGTCTATACTTGAACTCGATTGTCATCGGATGCGAAACAGAACTTATATTCATCCATACTCAAACCTGATTGTCATGGGGTCCCAGACAGAACATGGATTCGTCTATACTCAAACCTGATTGTCATGGGATCCGAGACAGAATCTGGATTCATCTGTAATCAAACCTGATTGGTGGACATCGGGTGATAACCCGTTGGGCTGCTTGGGGGCATACCTGATGGAATAAAAGGGTTACAGCGGAACATTCAGGACATGGATCGGCCATGATTTTTACCTTCTTTGCAAAAATCTGACCCAAGTACCATCAAAGAAAAGGCAGTCGTGATGGTTCTCAGCGTAATTCCCTACTAGGTTAGAAATTGATTGACATTTGAGAGGTTAGAAAATTTGGAGATCGTTGTTTTCTGCACCACTTTCCCCCCTTCTCATCGTCCTTAAAACCAGGACGAAGAGAAGCTGGATTAGACATGGTGCATCGTCTCAAGGTTAGATGGAGAGATGAGGGAGGGATGAGAGGGAGAGAAAGAGAAAAGTGCTCTGCAGTCTTAGCGGGACGGGAGTACATGACAGCGTTAGTTTGCACTGTCTGGGACTTTTGAATGCCCTGTTGCTGGAGATCGATGGATTCGTGCACAGTTCTGCTTTCTGGAGGGAACCATGGCTTTGGAGTCTTGTGGGGAATTTACAGACAAACCTTTTCCCAATCCAAACCTCATAGGTCCCTTCTTTGGGGATGGTCCACTCTGAACCTACAGTCTCTTGGTGCCAATCTTTGAGGGGCTTGACAACTCCTCTTCCATAGATAGATTTCATGTACTGCTTGGCTGTCCTATAGTCAGAAGTGGTACCCTTCTGTTCCCTAAATTTCCCTAAACCCATGCTAGAGCCTTCTAAAAGTAGGTGCGTCCATCCTACAGTGTCCCGCGACACACGCCTGGACTGCTTCTACTCCCCTTTGTTCGCCTCTGAGTTGCCCTAGGGTTTCTGGCACTGACATACGGACTCCGTTCACCCTAGTTAGACCTCAGGAAAGGGAGTAATCAGTGTGAGGAAAAGGGCTCTCGCCGACACACGGCGGCCCTCTGAGTCTCCTAATGAGATATACCAGCCTCGGTTTTGGCTCTGAATAGTGACCTGAGCACAGGATAGGGCTTCTAATTGACCTGGAGTGGAAAAAGGGGTGCACAGAGAACACACAGTACCTTCTGTGGGGACGGATGGGGTTACTCACATAGCTAGTGGTATGCCCGGGTGATATATATCACCTTGTCTCCTTAAGAAAAGCTCATCAACTCACTTTCCTTTGCCGATATGATTCTATATAGTCAAGCTGAACAGCACACGAAGCCCTTTTTGCAGTGACTGATCAAAAACCTCTCGCTCAGCAGCAACCCTTGAATTCAGACAGTAGTTCCCACACAATATCATGAGACCCCCAGTACTCCTAACCAAATCTACACAGAAGAGAGAGGGAAAGAAAAAGAAAGAAAAAGAGAAAATCGCCAAAATATGAAAAAGGAAAAAATGAATAATAGACTAAAAATAAAATTGGGTTGATAAATAAGGGAAAAACAGAAAAAAACTTCAATAAAAACCTAAAAAAATTAAAATGGATTAGGAATACCTGTAAACAGGAAAAACAAACAGCATAGAAAACTTCAGTTACAGACAGTCTTGCTATATACATTGAAATTCAGTAAAAAGTAAATGTCAACTTAAAACTGAGACCCAAATACAAAAACAAAAACCCTTTGGAACACATACAACTGTATAGTACTTAATTAACAAATCAATGTCCTGGAGGGTTCACCTGAAACCGTACAGGAGAATTTCTACCCACCCAGTCATTGAAATGTTAATTTGCCCAGACCCAAATAGCTTCAGATTCATTTTACCAGAGAAGCAGCATTTAACATTACAACACAATGACATTACCAGTGCCACATCTGCAGTGTAAAGTGTGAGCATCCAAAAAATATCTGGGACATACAGTGTACTTTTTCAATAGACGGTGTCCGCTTCTCACAGTGACATTACCAGTGCCGCATCTGCAGTGTAACGTGTGCTGAAATTTTTTTATCTGTGACATACAGTGTACTTTTTCAATAGACGTTATCCGCTTCTGACAGTGACATTACCAGTGCCACATCTGAAGTGTAAAGTGTGCGCATCCCAAAAATATCTGTGACATACAGTGTACTTTTTCAATAGACGGTGTCTGCTACTGACAGTGACATTACCAGGGCCACATCTGCAGTGTAACGTGTGCGCTTAAAAAATGTATCTGTGACATACAGTGTACTTCCGTAGACGCTGCGGACAGTGACATTACTGGTGGTACCACTCCTGTATAACATTTCCTCATCCCAAATACCTGTGACATTCCCTGTAATTTTTTATTAGCTGCTGGTGACAGCATTGACATTATCTGCGGGATATCTCCTGTGTGAGGTTTCCACATCCCAAATACCTTTTTGAATTTGTTTTGGCATATCCTTCCAAATCCTACGCTACTGTACGTGTGACAGACATTCAAGCATATTTTTAACATTTAATATGAAGAAGGCAAGTGGTAAGGGACAGGGCAGTGGCCGTGATGCTGATTGTGCATGCAGAGGCCGTGGCCGTGGCCCTGGGCGCGGTGGAACTGTGCCTGCTGCCAGAGCACAAAAAAACAATCATCCACGATACCTAGCTTCATGTCCCAGTTTGCAGGGAGTCTCAGGACACCACTCTTCAGACCAGTACGACCAGGTGGTTGGTTGGATTGCAGCAGATAATGCTTCCAGTCGGTTCAGCACCACCTTGTCTTCCACCAAGTACAGTCTCAGTAGCCAAGAGTCTGCTCAACACAGTCCTCACCCTAATCCTCTTTCCTCCCACCATGGAGAGTCTGGGCAAACAAGTGATCCCACACTCGGATATACTGAGGAGCTCTTTTCTACGTCATTCTTTGATTTGGCCCTCTTACCAAGCATGCTTGAACAGGGACAGATCTTTTGCCCTGATTCCCAAACTTTTGAGCATCCACAGTCACAAGAAGATGACGGTGGGGAATGGCAATCACTATTTAATGAGGTGGATGATGATGAGACACAGTTGCCAATAAGTCAACGGCAATTACTGTCTCAAGAGGTTGATGAAGAGGATGAGACACAGTTTTCAGTCACTGAGGTTGTGGTTAGGTCAACAAGTTAGGAGGATGAGCAGAGTGAGGAAGTGGAAGAGGAGGTAGTGGACGATGAAGTCACTGACCTAACCTGGGAAGGTGGAAAGCCGAGCGAGGACAGCAGTACAGAGGGGGAGGGATCTGCTGCACCGCAACAGGCTGAAAGAGGCAGTAGGGTGGCAAAACAGGCCCGCAACTGTTCCACTGAGCACCCCCTTACAAAAATCTTCCTTGCCAAGGGGTAGGTGTTCCGCAGTATGGCGCTTTTTTGAGGAAAGTGCGAACGACAAAAGAATAGCAGTTTGCAACCTGTGCCGTACCAAAATGAGTCGGGGCGTGAACACTAGCAAGCTCACCACCACCAGCATGATCCGCCACATGGCATCCAAACACCGTAATAAGTGGGCTGAACGCCTGGGTCCACAATATGTGTCTGAGGGTCACACCACTGCCTCCTCTTCCCCTGTGTTACGTGCTGGCCAATCCACTATCAAAGGTGCAGACCTGGTTACCTCCTGTCCTGCACCTGGACCTTCGCAAGCTCCATCAGTGACCACTTCCGTGTCCTAGCGCAGCGTACAAATGTCCTTACCCCAGGCATTTGAATGCAAGCACAAATACCCAGCCACCCACCCACAGGCCATAGCACTAAATGTGCAAATTTCCAAATTACTGGCCCTGGAAATGTTGACAATTAGGCTTGTGGACACTGAGGCTTTCCGCAGCCTGATGTCGGCGGCCGTCCCGCGTTACACAGTCCCCAGCTGCTACTAACTTTCAAGGTGTGGCGTGCCCGCCTTACACCAAGATGTGTCCCGTAACATCACACGTGCCCTGACCAACGCAGTTACTGGGAAGGTCCACTTAATCACGGACACATGGACAAGTGTATTCGGCCAGGGATGCTACATTTCCCTGACAGCACACTTGGTGAACATTGTGGAGGCCAGAAGCGAGTCGTAACCTAGGATGGCACAGGAGCTACCGACGCCAAGGATTGCCGGCCCTACATCAATCAGGGTTTCCGCCAGCACCTACTTTAGTGGCTCCAACCCCCACTTATCCTCCTCCGCCTCTTCTTCCACTTCCACCTTCGAATTATCCGCGTGCAGCACCAGTCAGCCATCAGTTGGTAGCTGGAAGCAGTGTAGCACTGCAATGGGGAAGCGGCAACAGGCCGTGCTGAAGCTGATATGCTTAGGAGACAAACAGCACACCGCCGCAGAGCTGTGGCAGGGGATAAGAGACCAGACTGAGCTGTGGCTCTCGCCACTCAACCTAGAATCAAGCATGGTTGAGTCTGATAATGGCCGTAACTTGGTGGCGGCTTTGGAGCTTGACAAGCTCAGACACATCTCATGCCTAGTCCACATCTTAAACTTAGTGGTTCAGCGGTTTCTCAAAACCTATCCCAATTTGCCTGAGCTACTAGTGAAAGTGCGCAATGTGTGTGTGCACATTTCTGCAAGTCATCGACAGCTTCAGCTGGTCTGTCAACGCTGTAGTAGCACTGGAAATTGCCAGCTCACCGGCTGTTGTGTGACGTGAGCATGCGATGGAACTCGACGTTCCACATGTTGGCCAGGCTTTGTGAGCAGCAGAGGGCAGTCGTGGAATACCAGCTGCAACATAGTCGTCGCCTTTCCAGTCAGCTTCCTTTATTCACAAGCGAGGAGTGGGCATGGATGTCTGACCTCTGTTAGGTTTTAAGAAACTTTGAGGAATCAATACAGATTGTGAGCGGCGATAATGCTATTATCAGAGTAACCATCCCCCTTCTGTGTCTACTCAAACGCTTTCTGCTCACAATTAAGGACGACGCTTTGCATGTGGAAGAGGTGGAAATGGGGGAAGACATTACACAGGGTGATAGCCAGACCAACCTCAGTTTGTCTTCTCAGCGCAAATTGGACGATGGAGAGGAGGAGGAGCAGGAGACGGTTGCCTCCTCTACAGGGGGTAGTACCCATGAAAGTTTAATTCCATCTATTCTGCATAGGTGGGCATAAGAGGAGGAAGAGGATGAGGAGAATGAGTGTCATCCTCCTGATAACGACAGCGAAGTCTTGCCTGTTGGTACTCTGGCACACATGGCTGACTTCATGTTAGGCTGCATTTCCAGCGACCCGTGCGTTATACGCATTTTAGACAATACGGATTACTGGTTGTTCACCCTTCTCGACCCCCGCTAGAAAGAGACCTTCTCATCTCTCCTTCCTCTGGTGGAGAGGACGAGCAAAATGGTGCAATACCAGAAGGTCCTTGTTGAAAAATTGCTCCAAAAAACGCTGGTGGCAGAGTCCGTAGTTCCTTGGGCAACCGAGGAGGGGAGACAAGGGAAAAGCACAGCAGTTCCAACAGAGGCAGGGCAACACTCTCCAAAGCCTGGGACAGTTTCATGACTCCCTGCCAGCACCTTCACCCTGATGCGCAGCCTACTGTGGCAAGGAGGGAAAAATTTTGCAAGATGGTGAAGGAGTACATAGCAGACTGTGTAAGCGTCCTCAATTATCCCTCAGTGCCTTACAACTACTGGGTGTCCAAGCTGAACACATGGCACGAACTGGCGCTCTACACCTTGGGGATGCTGCCCTGCCATCAGCGTTTTGTCTGAGCGGGTATTTAGTGCTGCTGGTGACATTATAACAGATAAGTGTATCCACCTATCAACTGAAAATGCTGACAAGTTGACTCTTATAAAAATGAACAAGGCCTGGATTGACCATGACTTCTCGACTTCACCAGAGGAAAGCTGATGAACATAAAGGCACTTTAAATGTGTTGTTTATAATGTACTGAATACACTGTATTCCCATGCACCCCTTCCACCACAAACAAGGGTATATGGTTGAATCTTCCTTTTCTCATCCTCCACCTCCACTTCCATCATATAAACATGCTTATTCGTCGCATATATGCCCTCACATATAATGTTTTGCAAGGTCAGCTCACCAGCAGGCTCTCGCATTTAATTTTTTAGAGGGTCCGCTCACCAGCAGGCCCTCGCATATAATTTTTAGGAGGGTCAGCTCACCTGCAGACACTCGCATATAATTTTATAGAGGGTCAGCTTACCAGAAGGCCCTCACATATAATGTTTTACAGGGTCAGCTCACCTGCAGGTTCTTGCATATAATGTTTTATAGGGTCAGCTCACCTGCAGGCCCTCACTTTATGTTTTACAGGGTCAGCTCACCACCTGCAGGCCCCCGCATCTAATGTTTTACAGGCTCAGCTCACCGGCAGGCCCTCACCTACAATCTTATACAGGGTCAGCTCACCTGCAGGCCCTCGCATATCATTTTTTAGATGGTCCGCTTACCTGCAGGCCCTCGCATATAATAGTTTAGAGGGTAAGCTCACTAGTAGGCCCTCACCTTCAATCTTTTACAGGGTCAGCTCACCTGCAGACCCTCGCATATAATTTTTTAGAGGGTCAGCTGACCAGTAGGCCATCAGTCATAATTTTTCAAGGGTGTATGATGCCCTCCTTTATGTGTAATAAAGGGTGTATTGGAGTGCCGGTTCCTTGTAATTTTTGGTAGCCCTTTCACTTAGTGCATAGGCTTTATGAGTGTAGGAGTCCCACTACCTGAATAATTATACCACAATGTGAATGAGGCCCTCCTTTATGTGATATACAGGTTGTATCAGAGTGCCTTCTGTAATTTTTGGCAGCACTTGCACTTTATATACAAGTAAATATACAGGAAAGAATGTTTCCTAACAATTTTTCCTCTAAAATCGATTTTATCTTCGGTTTGGTGTGCATTATTGTCAGTCTGTAAAAGTGGCATACTACTCAGACAACATCGTTCCCAGCAGCGACCTGGGAGTCCAAGATGCATCCAGACAACCACCCCATGCTGTTCCTGAACCATTTCAGTGGTGTTTCCATAGATTTCAGACCTTTTCGTATGAACCAGACACCCTCGCCTCTTCAGAGCAGGGAGTGCCAGGTTTAATGCTCGGGTTCTCCCATTGACTTCCATTGAGCATCCCGAGGTGTTTGGCCCGAGCACCCGAGCACTTTGGTGCTCGATCAACACTAATTATTATAAATATTAATTATGTGACTTTTCTATGTTATTTTTCACCAGTTTTTCCCCTATTCAGAGTTCATCTCCAGTTGCCAGTTTTCCTTGAGCTAGTGAGTGGAGACTGCCTGTTATGATGTCTCCCATACACATGACACAGACAGAAGATGAGTTCCTGCTTCCCTCTCTCTCTCTCTCTCTCTCAGATGCAGAAGCGTGGAGGTCATTATATAGCAGTACTGAGCAAAGTAGCTGAGCAGCACAGGTTTAAAGTAAACAGCTTGCTATATGCAACTGCCGCCTCTCTGTGTGTCCCTCTGCCTCTCTCTCCACCAGCAGCTCCTCCCTCCTCCTATTTCCCCCTCCATAGATTTTTTTTGGGCAGCAGCTGTAACCTGATCTCTCATTGAACTGTTAACCAGTATTATTTAGCAGTAAATTGAGAGTGAGTGCTCAGTGCAAGCGAGGCAGGCGGGGGCATGAAAGGAGTCTGATAAGTGAAGAGTGAGGCATTTTTATGCATTGAAAAACATTGCGCTTTCTTATATTTGCTTATACTATTGATTTATGAAAAAAAGTTGAAGCAACAGCTAATCTTTAAGTTGCATATTTATGAAAGGGAACTGCTTGTATTTGGCTTTAGTTAGCTGTCACTTAACTATCCAATCACCTGCCATTACCATATGTACTTTATACCCTGCAAATATTTGATGTAAAATTTTGAATTCAAAGTTAAATCATCTCTGAAGACACCATTATAAGTGTTATCGATATGATGTCATTTGATATTCTCATCTAAAGCATACTTGTGGAACATTCATTGAAATGGTAGCTGAGCCAACTGCACTAAAACATTGTAGCAAATCATCAGGACAGGAAAGATATTTCAGCTGCTGTTGTATTTAGCCTACAGAGGACAACCAGAACTGGATACAATTATATACATCAGTTAGATGTGATTAGGCTCTATTGACTCCACATTTTGTGCACGCTGGATGTATCCATAGCATTCTTTTGGTAGACTTCAGTATAACTACTTTTTTTCACGGTATGAACAAGTGTAATCAATTGCACTGTTCCATACAAATGCATCCAGGGAACAAATTTATACCTTGTGGTATACTCTTTTATTTTCAACATTCGTGTTGTCCAAGTTAGCCCTGTCTAACTAATAGTAAATCTTGGCCAGTGGGGGTATTTAAACCAGTGCAAAGAAAAACGGACTTAATTGCCCTTAGCAACCAATCAGATTCCACCTTTCATTTTTCGGAGCTTATTTGGAAAATAAAAGGTGGAATATGGTTGGTTGTTATGGGCAACTAAGCCAGTTTTTCTCTCCACCCGTTTTGACAACTCTCCCCCTTTAACTTCTAAGACTTCAATGGAGATAGCTGCATAACCATTTTACCATTAAAACTTGGTTTGGTTTTTGAGTAATAGTGGTCTGGACTCTGGAGCTAAGTATTAGCATTAGTTTGGACTGTCACTCAATGGATATATTGCTACAGTGATAGTGACGTTCCACAAAGCAGATAGCAAGGCCCATAAATATCCTTTGCTGAGGCTGAATTTGTGTTAAAGAACTCGACATCGAACTCTTAATTTTTTTCAACTTGGAGCCTTTGAACTTGATGGTGTCTTTTTTTTCAGTGCGAGCAGCTCTGTAATTAGAATTCCAACCGTGAAACAAGGTCTTATTGCCAGCAGTGTTCAGCCTCATTAATGGACATAAATCCTCACAGCTAGGATCTAAAACCTGCCCAGATGAGGTGAGGCTGTGTTAGGCCGCCTTCACATGCTGCAGATTTTGTGGCAGACAATTCAGCGACTGAAAATCAGTTCTATTTATTTGAATGGGGAAGCAAGCACATGGATTTCTGCAAGTCTCATTAAGGTGAATGGAACAGATTTTCAGTCGCAGAATTTTTGGCCACAAAATCTGCCGCATGTGAAGGCACCCTTAGATTGCGTTCACATCTCCATTTCGGAGATCCACCTGCTTGATCCGATGTACATGCTATAAATCAGCCGGATCACCGCCAGGCCCAACCCCCCTGAGTGGAGTAGTTTTTTGCCAACATTTACACTTGGAAACAGGCGTAAATGCTAATAAATTTGCTAGGTTCCAGGTCTCAGCTCTGACCCAGTCCCTGCCAATCCCAAGTGGCGAACACAATGCAAAAACACCCATGTGACACAGGAAAATTTGCAAAAAGGGGATATGCGACTTTTGTTCACCAAAAATTGGTGAGATGCGTTTAGTAAATGTCTCATAGATCTTTAATCCATGCTGTTTATTAATGTAAATCTTGAAAGAAATGTTAACATTTGATAAACACCTTTATACTGTTTAGGCGTCATGCACGTGACCCGTTTTGCGGTCCACAAATCGCGAATCTTTGTTGTCCGTGTTGCATCTGCATTTTTTGTGGACCCGTTCACCCACTTCAATAGATCCGTGGTCCGCATTTTGTGGACAAGTATAGGACATGTTTACCTTTTTTCGGAACAGACATATGGATGCAGAAAGCACACGGATCATCTGTGTGGTTATTGCATCTGTATGTCCGTTCTGCAAAAAAGATTGTATATGTCTGCAAAATGTGAGCCACGGACCCATTGAAAACTATAAAATGCGGAAGACACACGGACCACATCCTTATTTTGCAGATCCATGATTTGCGGATCACATAATGGATATGGTTGTGTGCAGGAGGCCTTAATCTTATATAATCTAATATACAGTAAAACGACAAGACTGAGATACACTGAGGTAATTACATAGAAACCTAACCCAGAGACAACAAGTCATATTTGCTGATACAGTCATTTTATGCAGCGGCGGGTGGTAAGCTGAACATGAAAGCGAACACTTTCGGATGAATTCCCATTGTACAGTAATTAGATGTGCGGCATCATTAATATTTGAATATGTTTTAACTATCATCCTTGGTTTTGCCTGCATTATTAATAATGGTCTATTGCCTGCATTTATCAGCGCGGTCATGTACAATATCACTCCATGCTGTGTGACTCTCTGGGGTAGATTTATTCAAATTCTAGGAATAACAACATGGAAACATTTATTCAAGTACAGAAGGGATACCGTTCTGTTAATTCTGTATCATCTTTCAGGTGACTGATAATTCACATATATCTGTGCACAATCTCACCGATTTCTGATGATAAAAGAGCACAATGCAGTCTTCTTAATAACACCGCACTTATTTATATGGTAAAGAGGAGCTGTCACCTCTCCTGACATCCTTCAGAGAACAAAAAGAGCGGAGACAGCACGTCCATTCTTTGTGATTTATTCCAAGTGGACCAAATCACAAGAATCAAAAGAGGCATAGATGCTCATGACAAAGAACATAGGGGATCATTTATGTCCAGATATACCCCACTTTTGTGGCGTATTTCTGGCACAGATTCTGTTGCATGCCATGTGCAGCATACGGGTAGGCTACCCGACACTGCTAGATTTGAGTGTGTAGTTCCCTTTAAGCCAGTCAGGCCGGTTACCGGCAATCCTTATCACAGCCAGCAGAGGGAGCCCCCAGTTCAGTATAAATAGGCTAGGGCCTAGCTCAGGAAGGGTAGAAGTTTCCAGACTCAGTGCAGAGAGGTTTCCTCCTGAGTCACCATCCGTTTAGCTGAAGCAGCATAAGCAAGCCACAAGCCAAGACACAGAATACCACAGAGGCCGATCAGATAAGCAAGAGGTACTCCATATAACAGAGGAGGTACTAGATAAGGACAGCTTCAAGGGTACGCCAGATAAAGGGCATTAGACCTTGGAGAGAAAGTCACATATGAGTCAGGACCCAGTCAGGAATAGTGTGTAAGCCGCCTGTACTGCATCTCCTGCAATCAACACTCTGTATTATACATTGCTAGGACCGGCCATTCTGTAACTCCCAAGAACCACCTGTATTGCTATAAGAAACCAACCGTCTTTTATGGAACTGTGCTCTTCCTGTGTCCATGTATTATCCTGACTGATATTCAGTAAAAGTTCCAGTTTTTGTTGGCTATCCTGTGCTTGCTTCATTCTTCCACCATACTTTACACGGCGTGTCACCGTTTAACTGACACTGGCGTCACGAACTGTTAAATACCTGCCTGTTCCAGTATTTGCCCCAATTGAAGACGACAGTGGATCCCAGGTTAGTGGTCAATCTGCACTACAAAGCCCAGCACACACTACTGACCCCCTGGGACACTGCATCGCTCTTTTTGGCGTCACGAACAGGATCCGCATACTTCGACAGTGCAGAGAAGTGTGAACTGTGTGCTTTAACTATTTCACCACCGTATGGCAAAGACTGTAACCCTTTATTTCCAAGCCGGTGGATTAAAATTGTGCCTGGTAGGAATCAGAGGCGCTGTACTGTGTTGCGCTACCCCCAGAGAGAAAATCGTATTTGTGGACTGTGATTTATTGGACTTTGCAACACCCTGCTTGCTGTCAGGGAATCGTGATCAAGATGGCCACCGGCCGCCTGGAGTAAAGTTTCCCGCGCTGCTGAGGACCTCCGTGGGCGGATCCCTTCAAAGACACAGAGAATCCCGCCCCTCTTCATCATCGCACCGCCGCGGCCCTGCTTTTCCTGCGTCAGCAACGTCACCGCGTACACAGGACGTCCAGAGTCTCCCGAGATTTGGCCTGCGCGAACCCGCCGATACCGGTAAGAACTTGTATCCGGAGGGAAGGGGATTGTTCCGGCCCCTTTAGTCACCAGCGGCCACCTCGTAATAAGTTAACATGTCAGATCCGGGAGTTGCCGAGCGGCCGGACCCGGGAGAGCTTGCGGCTCCTAATCATCCTATAGCCCCCAGCATGATGCCCTTTACCATGCCTTACTATTTTGGGGCCCCATGGTTTCCCCGCTATAACGGAGAGGCCCATACCCTAAGAGACTTTAAAGAAAAGTTGCTGGCCTTATTCAAACTGTACCCCATAAATGCCGATCAGCAAATGGAAATCTTGCTAGCGCAACTTGAGGGGGCTGCCCGCAGAGAGGTATTATCCTGGCCTGCTGCTGAAAGGAGTACTCTAGAGCAGATATTCACCCGCCTCAGGGCCACTTTTGAAACGAGGACTGCCTCAGAGATAAAGATGCACTTCTTTGGCAAGAAACAGAAGTCCGGTGAGTCCCTCCGTGACTATGCCCTATCACTTCAGGAGGCTTTGGGGGCTGTAATCCAGATAGATCCCAAGGAAGCTGATAACCAGGATCAGACCCTGAGGGAACAATTTATTACTGGAGTGGCTAGTGAGCAAATAAGGACCCAATTAAAGATGCTGTCTGCCCAACACCCTAACAGTACCTTTCTGGACTTTAAAGAACTGGCTATAAAAATTCTGGGGTCAGCAGTATCTACAGAGTTGAGCACCCCACCTGAGTTATCAGCCTGCAGGTCAAAACCGTTTATCATTAACCGAGCTGAGGCTGGTCAAGCTGTTCAAGCTACAGCTACCGATACTATCGCCATGCTGACAGAGCAAGTAAATCACCTCACTAAAAGCCTAGAGAGAGTGTGCAGAAAAATGGAGGAATGGGAAAAACCTATGATGTCAGAAGAGGAGTTCCTGTCACCCTCTAAGCCGTTCTCACCTCCATACCAAGAGACTCACCCCAGGGATCCGGGGAGGCGCAATAGGGGTCGCCAGCGGCCCGTGTGTACATACTGCAAAAAGATGGGACACACAGAATCCACTTGCTGGCAGTTAAACGGGCAACCCCTGAGGCTGAGGACCACCCCTCGGGAGGTAGAACACTAGGTCCAAAAGATCCAAATTGGATGCCACGGTATGTAGGATCCCATCCTAAAATCAATGTGGAGATTAACGGGGTCCCCTTTGAAGCCCTATTAGATACTGGGTCTCAGGTCACTACTATTCAGCTGCCCGCCTTTGAAAGATTCTGGGACACCAATCAATTGACCCAGCCGCCTGAATCCTGGGTAGAGATTATCGCCAGCAATGGCAAACCGGTAAAGATCCATGGATACTGGGAACCCACCCTGCAGGTGGGAGAAGTCACCTTGCCTCAACAGGGGGTGATAGTAGTACAGGCCGGCGACAGAGGAGGACATCCTGTCATTCTAGGCACCAATGTCTTCAAAAACTGTTATGCTGAAATACTTGCCGTATTACATCAGACTCTGCCCACCGCTTCCTCTGCGTCCAAGAGGGTGATTCAAAAGACTATCACTGTGTTAAGTGCCCAGCAGAGGTTTGCTAACGGGAAAGGAGAAATTTGTACTGCCAAGATTCGTGATAATAAGCCTGTGACTTTGCCTCCTAATTCCCAAACTCTCTTATGGTGTCGTGCTGTCCTGGGAGTCCAAGGCCAAGATTATCCAGCCCTGGTGGAGCCAATCCAGATGGAGAACTACCCTTATGTGAGAGCTGCCAAGTGCCTGGTGAACGTCTCCCAAGGTAAAGTACCTGTCCGTCTGATTAACCTGAGTGATCATCCTGTGGCGCTTACTAAGCATTACCCTGTTGCCCAGCTTTCTCAGGTGTTCTTCCAAGACATCATCCGTCTTCCAGTGACAGAAAAGCCGCCAGCTGCAGTCAGCGGATGTCCGCCGGTGCCCCAGTCACAAGTACCCTGGTGGGAAGAGCTACATGTCGGGGACGAGACTACCCCCCAACATCAACAAGAAGGGATACTACGGCTTGTCAAAGAGCACCACCAGGCCTTCAGTAAACATGCTGCTGATTATGGAGAGGTTAGTGCCATACAACACACCATACCTACTGGCTCTCATCCTCCTATCAAGGAGAGATACCGACCCTTACCGCCTACTTCTTATCAGACTGTAAAAGAAATGATCCAAGAGATGAAAGACTCTAATGTAATCCGGGACAGTCGTAGCCCGTGGGCGGCACCCCTGGTCCTTGTAAAGAAGAAGGATGGTGGTATCCGTTTCTGCGTGGACTATAGAAAAATTAACCAAATAACCCACAAAGACGCATACCCACTGCCCCGCATTGAAGAGTCACTAACTGCTCTGGGCTCCGCTGCCTATTTCTCCACATTGGACTTGACCAGTGGCTACTGGCAAGTACCCATGGCCCCGGCAGATAGGGAAAAGACTGCTTTCACCACTCCCATGGGCCTGTTCGAATTCAATTGTATGCCGTTCGGGTTATGTAATGCCCCAGGAACTTTCCAGAGACTAATGGAGCGGTGTTTGGGTCACAAAAACTTCGAAACAGTGCTGCTGTATCTAGATGACGTCATTGTGTACTCAAAAACATATGAAGACCACCTGAAACACTTAGCAGAGGTCTTTGAAATCCTTGTCAAATATGGCCTGAAGGTAAAACCATCTAAATGCCACTTGCTCAAACCTGCGGTAAAATACCTGGGGCATGTGGTAAGCGGAGAGGGCGTACAACCTGACCCTGATAAGTTAGCGGCTGTCCGTAACTGGCCGGTACCCACTACCGTCAAAGAGGTGAGGGGTTTCCTTGGTTTTGCCGGCTACTATAGACGTTTCATCCCCCATTTTGCTCAAATAGCCGATCCTCTCCAGGAACTCTTGAGGGGGCAGCCCAAGAAAAGTCCTAGAACTCCAGTGCTCATTGAGTGGAATGAAGAGAGAGAGATAGCGTTCCAGTTGTTAAAAAAGAAACTGACCGAGCCTCCCGTGTTAGGTTATCCCGACTACAGCAAGCCCTTCCATCTGTATACTGATGCTAGCAAGCGAGGCCTGGGGGCTGTGTTAGCCCAGATTCAAGAGGGAAAAGAAAGAGTGATAGCTTATGCAAGCCGCTCCCTGAAAGGAGCTGAGAAAAATGACCAGAATTATAGTTCCTTCAAACTAGAATTCCTGGCATTAGTGTGGGCAGTGACGGAAAAATTCAAAGATTATCTAGCCGCTACCCCATTCATTGCATTCACTGATAATAACCCTCTGGCACATCTAAATACAGCTAAATTGGGGGCTCTGGAGCAAAGATGGGCCTCTCGTCTCGCCAACTATGATTTCTCTGTAAAATATCGCGCTGGACGTACTAACGACAATGCTGATGCTTTATCCAGACTCCCACAGAGACAGCTCCTGATGATGTGCGAGATGCTTGGGAAGATGTAGAAATGCCGGCCTTCTACCATAAATTTGCTCAACAGGATCAGGCTCGGGCTACCAGTAACAGAGCTGCAGTTCCTTCACCCTCCAGTAGGCCGGAACTCAAAGAAGAAAGGTGGGTGAAACTACAGTCTGAAAGTAGAGTGCTGGGTGAATTGTTGGACTTCATTACCAGTGGCAGAACCCCTGAGAGGATTCGGCGTAAGAGTACAGATCCTGAGCTCATCAAACTGTGGAGACAGCGCCATCAACTCTTCATACAAAAGGGCCTGTTGCTACGGAGAAGCCTAGACCCAGTGTCCAACGAAAGAGTGCATCAAATTCTCATACCCCGACGAGATGCAGGTATGGTGTTGGAGATGTACCACAATCAATCCGGTCACTTCGGGGTCCAAAAGACTGAGGCAAATATCCGCCAGCGGTTTTACTGGGTGGGCATGAGAGAAGACATGGAGAAGTGGTGTCGGGAGTGTGTAGCCTGTGCCTTGAAACGAGGTGAACACCATGATCAGAGGGCACCACTGAGACCCATTGTAAGTACTCGTCCTCTTGAACTTGTCGCCATCGACCATGTGAAACTGGAGCCTAGTCGCTCAGGGTATGTGTACGCTATGACTATTATTGACCATTTCACTAAGTTTGTTGTAGCGGTGCCTGTGAGAGACCAGACGGCCAAGACTACAGCCGAACTGTTCTGGAAACACTTCCTCCTGCCCTACGGTTGTCCAGAGAAGATCCTCACCGATCAAGGTCCTGCTTTTGAGTCCCATCTGTTCCATGAACTGTGCCGCCTGCACAACTGTAAGAAGATCCGGACGACGGCCTACCATCCGCAAGGTAATGGATTATGTGAAAAAATGAATCAGACCTTGATAGAGATGCTGAGGACCGTGCCTCCTGAAACCAGGGGAGATTGGCCTAATCTGTTGCCACAGCTCATGTTCACATACAATCATACCATACACTGTTCCACCGGGTATACCCCCTTTTATTTGATGTTTGGGCGCCAAGGATTATTGCCTGCTGACCACTCCTTGGATGTACTCGTACCTGATTGCATCAACCCATTCCCTAATACCGACTGGGTTGCTGAACACCAAAGGCGATTGAATACGGCCCAAGCTATTGTTCAGGAACGTATGGACTATGCTAGAGACCGGCAGCAGAGAGACTATGACCAAGCAGCCCATGCAGAACCCCTGAAGATAGGGGCTGTGGTATGGTTAAAAAATAACCGCCGTACCAGTAAACTGGACAGTAAATGGGAGCAAAGTCCTTATGTTGTCACTGCAATCCCAAATGTTGGAACTCACACTTATGAGATCACCCGGGAGGGCAGGGGATCCCAAATTGTACACCGAAACCGGTTAAAGCTCTGCCTGACACCAGAACCCAGTGCCGAGAGTTCTATATCTGAACCCCCTGTGTCAGAGTCACCAACACAGCCCGAGGATCCTATGCAGGCTGTCCGTAATCTAAGGTATGACGCTGATCCCATGCATTGGCTTCTGACACCATGGTTGAACTTGTTGGTGCCCGCTCCGGCACCTACAGTACCTTTACTTCCAGAAGAGCCGGTTCAAGATGCCCCGGATCCAGTTCCCCCTCTAGTTGTTCCTGTTGTTCCTGTTGTTCCCGTTGTTCCTGACCAAGGTCTCACGGATGGAGATCCTCCTGTTGCTCCTCTCTCTTCTACCCCGGCGCTAAGAGGAGAGGAAACCCCTGTGTTGAGAAGGTCCACCCGGATGACCAGGGGACGTCCGCCAGTCCATTTAAGAGACTTTGACTATGCTGGTGGTGTCTCCTCTCGAACAGTTACTATCGGAAATAGCCTGCTTGATGTTTGTGCGCAAGAATGGACTCCTCCACGTGAGCCCTTGCCTGTTCTACACCCACGGGGAAACCCTGTGTAGTTCCTTATTATACCTCAGTCAAGAAAAATAGACTAACCTGGTTCACCTTAAGTCCGCTGTGCCAGGTCAGCGGCCGTGCCTAAGAAGAAAAAGACGCCCCTTTTTCTTGCGTCAGTTATTGCAAATGTTATATTTTTATGTGAAATAGTTGTTTATTATATTTATAATGTACTGTTTAAATTATGCATCAGCTTATGTTGGTTCAGGCATGTGTGTGAGTATGAGGCCTTACTCACGTTAAAGTCTGGGGGTGTGCAGCATACGGGTAGGCTACCCGACACTGCTAGATTTGAGTGTGTAGTTCCCTTTAAGCCAGTCAGGCCGGTTACCGGCAATCCTTATCACAGCCAGCAGAGGGAGCCCCCAGTTCAGTATAAATAGGCTAGGGCCTAGCTCAGGAAGGGTAGAAGTTTCCAGACTCAGTGCAGAGAGGTTTCCTCCTGAGTCACCATCCGTTTAGCTGAAGCAGCATAAGCAAGCCACAAGCCAAGACACAGAATACCACAGAGGCCGATCAGATAAGCAAGAGGTACTCCATATAACAGAGGAGGTACTAGATAAGGACAGCTTCAAGGGTACGCCAGATAAAGGGCATTAGACCTTGGAGAGAAAGTCACATATGAGTCAGGACCCAGTCAGGAATAGTGTGTAAGCCGCCTGTACTGCATCTCCTGCAATCAACACTCTGTATTATACATTGCTAGGACCGGCCATTCTGTAACTCCCAAGAACCACCTGTATTGCTATAAGAAACCAACCGTCTTTTATGGAACTGTGCTCTTCCTGTGTCCATGTATTATCCTGACTGATATTCAGTAAAAGTTCCAGTTTTTGTTGGCTATCCTGTGCTTGCTTCATTCTTCCACCATACTTTACACGGCGTGTCACCGTTTAACTGACACTGGCGTCACGAACTGTTAAATACCTGCCTGTTCCAGTATTTGCCCCAATTGAAGACGACAGTGGATCCCAGGTTAGTGGTCAATCTGCACTACAAAGCCCAGCACACACTACTGACCCCCTGGGACACTGCACATGGTCTAACATGCCGGTCTTAAAGGGCTTCTGTCACCCCACTAAACGTTTTTTGTTTTTTTGTTTACTTATAATCCCTATACTGCGATTTGTGCATACATAATCTAACTAATCATTTCGGTTCAGTAGATTCTGTTAAAAACATACTTTTAAAATATGCTAAGTACCTTGCTACCAGCAAGTAGGGCGGCTACTTGCTGGTAGCAGCCGCATCCTCCTATCCTAAAGACGCCCCCTCCGCATGTTGAGTCTGCTATCAAGATCTCGCGCCTGTGCCGTAGCGGTATTCAGTTGGCGCAGGCGCACTGAGAGGCGGACGCTCGCTCGGCTGCTCCATCCTCAATGCGCCTGCGCCGATGACGTCATTGAGTACACCCGTCTCTTCCGGTTTAGTGGGGTGACAGAAGCCCTTTAATAAATGTGCCCCATAGTTTTACCTCTAGAAATCACTACTCAGGCCACATAAGGAAGTGTTGGGAAGCAGGGTTTGAGAATACATCTGAACAGAGATGGGCGACCAAGGTAATTAAGGGAATGGGTGAAATGGTTAATTGCTAAGACAGGGTAACAAACATGGTGTAAATCAGTTTAGAAAAAAATACAAACGTTCAAATACATGAATGGACAGTACAGAGATCTTACAAATTATCTTTACTACACCTAGATTTGCAATCAAGGCAAGGGGGCATCTTCTACTCGGGACCCACCTACCAGTCATGATTTGAGAATATCCCACAGAGTGAATACCTATGGTAAGTCCTAATGACACTAATTATATCACCTGCTCAGTACTAAGGAAATCCTGAAAACATGGCTGGCAGGTGGGCCCTGAGGAACGGAATTGAGGAAAACTGGTCTGGAGGAAAGAAAGTTTTGCCATCAGGATAGGAATTCTTTACTGTAAGAGCAGTGATACTATGGAACTCCCTACCCCTCTCGGATTCCTTTCTTGAATGTAATATTACACGTTATGGTTTCTAGATTTCTGGAGATGGGAGCTTGATACAGGTATCTATTCTGATTTGGGAAATAATTATTTCCTTAATATGGGTTTTCTTATTACCACCTTACAAGGGTTTTTACATTCTGGATGAACCTTTTCTTTTTAGTCAACTATGTAATTGCTGTGGCCCCAAATACAAAATCTGTAACATGGCCCCACCCATCATGTGCAATTTATATTACTGGTGTTATTTTATATGGTAGAGGGACCTTTGGGCCCATTAGGCACCAAGACTAGAGTGTGACTTTTACTTCTATACTCCCTGTAGGTCCACCCTCCGTTCTTATGTAGCTGGATATTCAACACTACTGAGACCTAATGAGATATAACAGGTCTAAAATATTCATCTTGGATTGGTGACTTCAGAAGAGTGACATACAGTACAGACCAAAAGTTTGGACACACCTTCTCATTCAAAGTTTTCTTTATTTTCATGACTATGAAAATTGTAGATTTACACTGAAGGCATCAAAACTATGAATTAACACATGTGGAATTAAATACATAACAAAAAAGTGTGAAACAACAGAAAATATGTCATATTCTATGTTCTTCAAAATAGCCACCTTTTGCTTTGATTACTGCTTTGCACACTCTTGGCATTCTCTTGATGAGCTTCAAGAGGTAATCACCTAAAATGGTCTTCCAACAGTCTTGAAGGAGTTACCAGAGATGCTTAGCACTTGTTGGCCCTTTTGCCTTCACTCTGCGGTCCAGCTCACCCCAAACCATCTGGATTGGGTTCAGGTCCGGTGACTGTGGAGGCCAGGTCATCTGGCGCAGCACCCCATCACTCTCCTTCATGGTCAAATAGCCCTTACACAGCCTGGTGGTGTGTTTTGGGTCATTGTCATGTTGAAAAATAAATAATGGTCCAACTAAACGCAAACTGGATGGAATAGCATGCCACTGCAAGATGCTGTGGTAGCCATGCTGGTTCAGTATGCCTTCAATTTTGAATAAATCCCCAACAGTGTCACCAGCAAAGCACCCCCACACCGTCACACCTCCTCCATGCTTCACGGTGGGAACCAGGCATGTAGAGTCCATCCGTTCACCTTTACTGCATCGCACAAAGACACGATGGTTGGAACCAAAGATCTCAAATTTGGACTCATCAGACCAAAGCACAGATTTCCACTGGTCTAATGTCCATTCCTTGTGTTCTTTAGCCCAAACAAGTCTCTTCTGCTTGTTGCCTGTCCTTAGCAGTGGTTTCCTAGCAGATATTCTACCATGAAGGCCCGATTCACACAGTCTCCTCTTAACAGTTGTTCTAGAGATGTGTCTGCTGCTAGAACTCTGTGTGGCATTGACCTGGTCTCTAATCTGAGCTGCTGTTAACCTGCGATTTCTGAGGCTGGTGACTCGGATGAACTTATCCTCCGCAGCAGAGGTGACTCTTGGTCTTGCTTTCCTGGGGCGGTCCGCATGTGAGCCAGTTTCTTTGTAGCGCTTGATGGTTTTTGTGACTGCACTTGGAGACACTTTCAAAGTTTTCCCAATTTTTCAGACTGACTGACCTTCATTTCTTAAAGTAATGATGGCCACTCGTTTTTCTTTACTTAGCTGCTTTTTTCTTGATATAATACAAATTCTAACAGTCTATTCAGTAGGACTATCAGCTGTGTATCCACCTGACTTCTCCACAACGCAACTGATGGTCCCAACCCATTTATAAGGCAAGAAATCCCACTTATTAAACCTGACAGGGCACACCTGTGAAGTCAAAACCATTTCAGGTGACTACCTCTTGAAGCTCATCAAGAGAATGCCAAGAGTGTGCAAAGCAGTAATCAAAGCAAAAGGTGGCTACTTTGAAGAACCAAGAATATGACATATTTTCAGTTATTTCATACTTTTTTGATAAGTATATAATTCCACATGTGTTAATTCATAGTTTTGATGCCTTCAGTGGGAATCTACAATTTTCATAGTCTTTGAATGAGAAGGTGTGTCCAAACTTTTGGTCTGTACTGTATATATCAGCCAGAAGTTTGTCACTGTAAGAGCTCTTTCACACGAGCGGATCCCATGCGTGGAATTCACTGTGTGAAAGAGAGCCAAGCCCCGTTCCGGACAGCAGAGACACGGAGCAGTAACATGATTGATAATGCTCTTTGCCTTTCTGTGACCTTTTTACTACAAAATCACGGTGACAACTTTATCTCACTTTGATTTTGTAGTAAAAAGGTCACAGAGAGGCACAGAGCATTATCAGTCATGTTACTGCTCCGTGTCTCTGCTGTATGGAACGGGGCTTGGCTCTCTTTCACGCAGCGGATTCCATGCACAGCATCCGCTCATGTGAAAGAGCCCTAAAGCTGACAATGGTTGATTTGCTGATGGGTATAAGAGGGGTCTCTCAGTATCAACAAGCTGCTGTAAATTACACTTGTTATCGGTTGAGGGCCCCTGAAGTGAAGCTGTAAAGAATCAAACTGTAAAGTGAGGAAGCAATTTCTATAATATTATCTAAGAAATTACTAATTATGCAAATTCCTCATTTAGTTTTTAAAGCACATCAAATCCAAAACTGTATTCCACATATAGGGCTGTATCAAAAAATAAGACAAAATTAAGTCTAATGCTTTCATGTCAAGCGATGTGTAAAATATTCCATATTGTCTATGCAGTAAACAGCTTGCTTTAGCACTGAACGTACAGTGGATATAAAAAGTCTACACATCCCTGTTAAAATGTCAGGTTTCTGGGATGTAAAAAAATGAGACAAAGATAAATAATTTCAGAACTTTTTCCACCTTTAATGTGACCTATAAACTGTACCAGTCAATTGAAAACCAAACTGAAATCTTTTAGGTGGAGGAAAGAAAAAATAAACTAAAATAATGTGGTTGCATATAACTGGGGATTTAGCTGTGTTCAGAATTAAGCAATCACATTCAAAATCATGTTAAATAGGAGTCAGCATACACCTGCCATCATTTAAAGTGCATCTGATTAACCCCAAATATTAGATTAGAGATTAGCAGATTAGAGCCTGAAATCAGGTAATGTGTCCTCGTGCCCCCCCGATCTGTGCCCCCCATGTGCGCCTCCAACCCCCCCTCTGAGCCCTGCCTCTTTGCCGGGCAGGCGCTCTACCGTTTGGCCATCTGTCCCTACTTGCCCCTGATGTGGTCCTCCCCCATCCATGTATTCTGCTCCCAACTGTGCCCCTGATGCGGTCCCCCCCATCCATGTATCCTGCCTCCATCTGTGCCCCCCGCCCCCGATGCGGTCCACTTGCTGTATTTGATGGTGGAGGCTCCGTTCCTGAGCCACCGCCATCAGCAGTGAGTGTCAGCTGTATGCTGACATTCTGCTGTAACCCCTTCGATGCCGTAGCAGTGGCATCCATGGGCTTAATAGAGGGAGGGGGCTCCCACTCTTAACCATCGGGGCTGCCGCGCTGCGACGATGGTTGCCATGGCAACCGGGCGCTTTGCAAAGGAGTCCAGTGTTGCCATCTACAGGAAATCTGTAGCAAGAGCATTGCAAAGTATAGCACAGCCATCAGCCCCACTGGATCTTCAAGATCCAAGTGAGACTTGATAAAAAAAATAAATAAAAAAAAATAAGAATAAATAAATAAATAAAAATGTAAATAAAAAATAACGACCAACGTCCGTAACGACCGACTCCATTAAAGTATCACATGAGCCACCCCGTCCGATAAACTTTTTTTAACTGTCAAAAAAAGCCATTTTTGTCACCTTACATCACAAAAAGTGCAACACTGAGCGATCAAAAAGGCGTATGTCAAACAAAATGGTACCAATAAAACTGTCACCTCAAAAAATGAGACCCTACATAAGACCCTACATAAGAAAATCGCTCAAATAATTAAAAAACTATAGCTCTCAGAACATGGAGACACAGAATTTTTTTTTTATTTCAAATATGCTATTATTGTGTTAAAGTGAAATAAAAAAAAAAAGTGTACATATTAGGTATTGCCGCGTCCGTAACATGCTTGATAAAAATATCATCTGACCTAACCCCTCAGGTGAAAAAAACTGTGCTGCCAAGAAAGCCATTTTTGTCACCTTACATCACAAAAAGAGCAACACCAAGCGATCAAAAAGGCATATGCCCCCAAAATAGTACCAATCAAAAAGTCAACTCATCTTGCAAAAAATGATACCCTACTTAAGACAATCGCCCAAAAATAAAAAAGCTATGGCTCTCAGACTATGAAGACACTAAAACATAATTTCTTTGGTTTAAAAAATGCTATTATTGTGTAAAAAATAAATAAGAAAAAGTATACATATTAGGTATTTTCCACGTCCGTAACGATTTTCTCTATAAAATTGTCACATGACCTAACCCCTCAGATGAACGCTGTAAAAATAAATAAATAAAAACTTCTCCAAAACAACCAATTTTTTGGTCACCTTGTCCTATAAAGTGTAATAATGAATAATCAAAAAATCCTATGTACCCAAAAATTGTACCAATAAAAACCTCAACTCTTTCTGCAAAAAACGAGCCCCTGCACAAGACGATCGGCAGAAAAATAAAAAAATAAATGGCATTCAGAAAATGGACACAAACATAATTTATTTTTCAAAAATGCTTTATTATGTAAACCTGAAACAAAGAAAGTAGACATATTTGATATCACCGCGTCCGTAACAACCTGCTCTATAAAAATAGCACATGATCTACCCTGTCAGAGGAATCTTGTAAAAATATTATTAAAAAAAAAAAAACAGTGCCAAAACAGCCATGTTTGGGTTACCTTGCCTCACAAAAAAAGTAATATAGAGCACTTAAAAATCATATGTACCCCAAAATAGTACCAATAAAACTGGCACCTTATCTTCTAGTTTCCAAAATGGGGTCACTTTTTTTAGTTTTTTTTACTCTACTCATTCAAATGGGACATGGCATCTAAAAACCAGTCCAGCAAAATCTTTCTTCCAAAAACCATATGGCGCTCCTTTCCTTCTGCTCCCTGCCGTGTGCCCTTACATCAGTTTACGACCACATGTGTGGTATTTATGTAAGCCGCAGAATCTAATAAATATTGAGTTTTGTTTGGCTGTTAACCCTCTATGTGTTAAATTTTATTAGAATGGAAAATCTGCCAAAAAAGTGACATTTTGAAATTTCATCTCCATTTTCCTTTAATTCTTGTGGAACACCTAAAGGGTTAACAAAGTTTGTAAAATACGTTTTGAGTAACTTGAGGGGTGTAGTTTCTACAATGGGGTCATTTATGGGGGGTTTCCACTATGTAAGCCCCACAAAGTGACTTTAGACCTGAACTGGTACTTAAAAAGCATGTTTTGGATTTTTTTTTTTATTGCTTCTAAACTTCTAAGCCTTCTAACGTCCTAAAAAAATAAAAGGACATTTACAAAATGATGCTAACATGAAGTAGACATACGGGAAATGTTAAGTAATAAATATTTTATGAGGTATCACTTTCTGTTTTAAAAGCAAAGAAATGGAAATTTAGAAAATTGCAAAGTTTTCAAACTTTTTGGTAAATTTTGAATTTTTTCATAAATAAAGGTGAAATATATTGACTCAAATTTATGACTATCGTGAAGTACAATATGTCACGAGAAAACAATCTCAGAATGGCTTGGATAAATAAAAGTGTTCCAAAGCTATTACCACATAAAGTGCCGCATGTCAGATTTGTAAATTTTGACGTGGACACTGGGGCATCAATGACCCTTGGTCATGAAAGGGGTAAAATAGACAGCACCCAAGGTAAAAAACTACCTATTAAAGTCAGTGGGTGTTTTTTCTCATGTATGATCGCCATGTGTGAAAAAAAAAATCTGCATGTGCTGTATTTTGCATTTTTTCAACAGTAATTCCACATTTAGGTCAATGGGTCAGTGAAAAAACTGAACCACCCTAATGGACTGTCTGTTTTCACTGTCTAAGGATTTCCCATAAAAATGAATGGAGCAGCTGCGCTCATGCCCAACCAGCCGCTCTGTTAGTTTCTGGGGACTCCATGGGTACAGGGTCCCCCTTCCAGTGACTGGTGGGAGTCCCTGTGGCAGGACTACTGCGGATCTAATAACTGGAATACCCCTTTAATATCTCCTACTATTGTCTTCCATTATTATCTATATTAAAGTGATGAAATAACTACTTAGTAAGCATAAATTATATAAACTATAAATCTTTCATTTGTATTATACACTTTCTTTCAAATGTATGAAGCAATAGGAGCAGCTCATGCCTGAATAAACTAGCAGCGCACTACACAGATGGATTTTTAAGTAAAGAGTGACATCTAATGGTCACTGGTATGATTGCCAAAAGGTTATCTCATCAGTGCCACCAACAGATTAGGTACCCTGGAGATCATCATATAGAACCCCATACATCTCACAGAGAAGGTAGGGAAAATCAACTTTTCATTTAAAAGAGGACAAAGCAAATTAAAGATGCAAAACCGGTATTTAAATGCAGTGTTGGATTGGGATGCCTAGGGCCCACCATTAATATTTATTTTAGGGGCCCACTGTACAGACACATTCAAATACTACCTGCTCACAAAGCAGCAAGATAATACTAGATGACTGATGGGGGTCCCTGCAGCGTCTTTGAGAAGGTAGGTCCTGGGGAAAAGAGGATACTGGCTAGCTTTCCTCTATACCTAGAAGTCATCTCAACTCTGATCGTGTCTATAATTAGGGATGAGCGAATTGACTTCGAATGAAACATCCGAAGTCGATTCGCATAAAACTTCGTTCTAATACTGTATTAGAATGTATTGGTTTCGATGAGCCAAAACCATTTCCCGAACTCGGGTTCGGTTCCAAGGTACCACTTTCGGGAAATGTTTTTTCACTGTACAAGTTAATTTATGAAGTTATTGCGAGAGACTTCGCGAAGCAATACCTTCGGCTCATTGGAGCCAATACATTCTAATACTGTACGGAGCTCCTGCTCCGTACAGTATTAGAACAAAGTTTTATGCAAATCCACTTCGGATGTTTCATTTGAAGTCAATTCGCTCATCCCTATTTATAATAATAAACTGGGGAGTTTCTTAAATATTCTACCCAGTTTTTTATATGAACATAGGCTTGTTGAGGTGCTGTACACTGCATATCTATATGTATTGCACTTTTTAATGGGGTAGGAGACTGTGGATCAGTCTGAGCCTGCGTAAATGGAGGGAAGAAGATGTGTTGTAGAAGTGTGATTTCTGCTCTGGACAATTACAGACTGGTTAAAAAGTGTAAATGATAGATTTCAATACTTCCCACTGGTTGCTGTTTATGTGCATTTGTTAAAGCATGCAGTACTTATGAGTTGAAGGAGGATGTGTTTCCCAGCTATGGCTCTGTACCAACTTTATTTATTCAGTTATTTTACATTACTTTAAAATATGATATCATTGTAATTCATAAATGTATCCCTTTGGTTAGATTCCTATAGAGTGTTTTATTTTCTGCTCTGTCCAGTTGAATACATCAGACATGGCTGCTGTTAAAATTAAATTACACTAAAAATTGTTGGAAATTGAGTAAACAGAGTGTGCTCTGCTGCCACCTGCTGGAGAATGTTAAAGATGCAGGAGATGTATAAGAAACAACATTTCAGAGGTATAAAGGTGAAATGCTGTCAGTAAAAAGTATAACTCTTCCCATAAAAAATGGAAAAATAGCAATATTATGGGCCTTGGAAAGTGAGGATTAAAAATCAAAAATGTCATTTTCAAAATTGTTCTGGTCCTAAAGGGGTTAAAAGCTGCATGCCACTACGGTTTTCAGTCGCATTGTGGGATGGGGTGTCCCTGTCACCCTGGTTGATCTCACTCTACTACTTTACTGATATATTAAATACTTGGTAAGTACATTATTGGGGCTTACTTCCAACATTGGACGAAGGCCATTGGGCCCATCAGAGGAAATGATTGTGAGGGCCCACCCTCTGTGCATACAGGCCCTTAAGAACCCTTCTTTATTATAGGTCCATTATTGTCAGAGTTTGGGCCCAATGGAGGATACTCTGGTGCGTCAGTCCGACCCTGCTTACTTCTGTGGATTCTAGTAGAGAGGATATGTACCCAGCAGCTCCATTGTGATTTATGTACAGTATTCATACCTATTGAACACATTTTTCCACGTTACACCCATAAACTTAAATGTATTTTATTGGGATTTTATGTGATAGAGCAACACAAACTAGCAAGTATGCCTGAAGTGAAAAGAAAATGGTACATGGTTTTCAATCAATAAAAATCTGAAAAGTCTGGAGTGCATTTATATTCAGCCCCCTGTACTCTAATACCCCTAAATAAAATCCAGGGGGACCCATTGCCTTCAGAAGTCACATAATTAGTAAATAGAGTCCACCTTTGTGTAATTTATTCTCAGTATAACTGCAACTGTTCTGTGAAGGCCTCAGAGGTTTGTTAGAGGACATTAGTGACCAAACAGCATCATGAAAACAAGGGAACACACCAGATAGTTCAGGGATAAAGTTGTGGAGAAGTGTAAAGCAGGTTTAGGTTATAAAAAATATATATTCTATCGCTATGAACATCTCACGGAGCACTGTTCTAGCCATAATCCGAAAATGGAAGGAGTATGGCACAACTTCAAACCTACTAAGAGGTGGCCGTGCCCCTAAACTGACAGCCCAGGCAAGGAGAGGACTAATTAGAGAAGTAGCCAAGAGGCCCATGGTCACTCTTGGGGAGCTGCAATCAACAAAAGGCGACGGCAGCATCTCCAGTTCTTTCTTTATTGACCGTACTTCAAAGAGAGTGTATATAAACAGCCAGACAGCAACGTTTCGGCTACCTAGTAGCCTTTATCAAGCTAAATAACAAGTGATATCTCCAATTATATTATAGTGTCTAAAGCCCCTCCCATTTAGATTGGGAGCCAATCAAATGGGTGTCACAACCCCCACTTTGTAAAAATCGCCAATACAAAGTGAACCCTCATAAAATATTGTATCCATCACAGTTGTGTATAATTAAAACAGTTGTTCATAGTTAAAACACGTGTTTACGTTATCAGAGGCGGTAGTCATCAGTGGCATGCATGTCAAGAGAGGTTTTTGATAAAGATCAGTCTTGAGCATACCCTCCTCCACATATACTCTTACATTGAGGAACTGAAGTTCCTCCTGAGAAGCAGTTACAGTAAATTGTAAACCTGGTATTCCCATGTTCAATGCTGATGAAAGTCATCCAATGCCTCTTTAGTACCACTCCAAATCATGAAAATGTTGTCGATGTAACGCCACCAGCACAGGACCCTCTCCATATGTAACGTGCGGTAAACCAGTCTGTCCTCCACATACGACATAAAGATGTTAGCGTACGTGGGGGCCACGTTTGATCCCATGGAAGGGGCGTAGCTAAAAGCTCATGGGCCCTGGTGAAAGAGTACTGCTTGGGCCCCCGTCCCTCAGTGCTTGTTGGCAAGGGGCAGGGGAGCACATATCCTTCCTGCTGCCAGGGGCAAACATTAAAAGGGCACCCCCTCATGCCAAATTCTTAACCTAACCCCTTCCTTCCAGCCAGAGGTGTAAGCTGGCCAGTATACACTTTCTATAATGCCAGTGTCTTATGTGGCACAAGGGTCTTTGGGCCCCCTCAGGCTCCTGGGCCCAGTAGCGACTGCTACCTCTGCACCCCCTATAGCTACGCCCCTGTCCCATGGCCCCACCCCGTTTTTGTTGATAAAAGGTGTCTCCAAAAAGGAAATAATTCCTCAAGACCACCTCCAAAAGTTGGAGGACAAACCAGCGTGCACCAGGAGAGAGCCCTGTGCCAGTTAGCGCCACATCAGCGACATTTAGCCCATATTCATGTTCAATTGATGTATATAGTGATGTTACATCAAAACTCACCAGATAGAAATGAGTAGGCAAATTCATCTCCCATAACCTCATCAGGAAGTGGCCTGTGTCCCTGACATAGGAGAGAGCGCTGGCAGCGTGGATACGAAGCAATTTATCCATAAACATTGCAACAGTGCCAAAAATAGATCCCCTTCCAGACACAATCGGTCTGCTAGCGGGATCCTCTAGCCTCTTGTGAATCTTGGGAAGGACATACAGCAGCGGGGTGATGGGGTGTAGCACTGTCGAGTATTCACTCAAATCTTTATCGATGAATCCCTTATCGAAGGCCCCATTGATGATATGCTTCAACTCATTCATAATGTCCCACTTGAGATCACCACCCAGTGCTTCATACACCTCCCCATCACCCAGCTGTCTGCGCACCTCCCCAACATATTTAGACATGTCCATCACGACCATCACGACCACCACTCCCCCCTTATCAGCCGGTTTAATCGTAATTTCTTTATTCTGTTCCAATGACCTCAATGCAGCCCTCTCCTGATGTGTCATGTTATACCTTGATGTCACATTATTCTGTTCCCTCAAATCTTTAATCTGTTTTCTCACTATTTCAATATATAATTTACTGATATGATTATTCTGTGGAGGTGCAAAATTACTCTTTTACTTCAACTCTAAATCTTTCAGTGACAATTCCACTGTCTCATTATTTAACACTTTAGTATCCCCCACTGTGGAAAAAAGCCTTTTAATCCTAACCTCCTAAAAAAAACGCTGTAAGTCCACTTCAATGTCAAACCAGCTGCTTTCAGCCATAGGGCAGAAGGGCAGGCCACGTCCCAGTACCCTAATCTGATCAGTATTAAGTTCCATAGAGGAGATATTAACAACTAATTGATTTATTTCTTCTGCTTGCATCTTGTCGGTCTCGCTTGGGTCTCCTTGCCGTAGCCCAGATACATATGAGGGGGCAGATTTCTTCTGGGACCTGTGGTACCTCCTTCCGTCCCGTCGACATTTCCTTCTATTATGTGTTTTGATTGTCCAAAAAAAAAGATTTTACTGATTTGTCGGTGGACTTAGTGTCACAAGTGGTGAATCCAAACTGCCCCTGTTCAAACTTCTTCCCCTTTCTTCTTCTAGGCCTATTTTGACCCTGTTGATTTTGCTAATTATATACACGTCCAGATCGGTAATCCTCCAGATCTCTATGCCACTTATCACGTTTGGTTTTCTCAACCTCTGTTCTGTATTGTTGCACGTTGAGCCGTCTTTTCTTTATGTGTGGCAAAATCCTCAGCCCCCAGCAGACTTTGTGTTTGTGTGTCTAATGTTACCAAGGTTTTCTTAATGGTGTCCACCTCTTTGTGTAAATACTCAATATTCAACAACATCAGTTCAAATGAGTGTTGTTCAGCAACTCAAATTTCTTACAAAACTCCTCATTATTAGGAAAGAGATTTGGACGTAAGTGGGACCTCAATCCCCATGGAATACTCTGTGTTTTATAATATTCTCTCAATATATTAAGGTGTAGTTCATTGGTAGTGAGTCTTTTCAATTCTTGTTCATATTTCCTTTTTAACAGATTGATTGGTGTACTGAGGAGAGACATCACTCGTATATAGATACACACTCCCAAGTAGGACATTATGAATGAGTTGAAGCATATCATCGATGAGGCCTTCGTTAAGGGATTTATCGATAGAGATGTGAGTGAATATTTGACAGTGCTGCACCCCATCACCCCGCTGCTGTATGTCCTTTGCAAGATTCACAAGAGGCTAGAGCAGGGATGGGCAAACTCGGCCCTCCAGCTGTTTTAAGACTAAAAATCCCATCATTCCCAGTCTGCCTACAGCTATCAGCCTACAGCAGGGCATGATGGGATTTGTAGTTTTAAAACAGCTGGAGGGCAGAGTTTGCCCATCCCTGGGCTACAGGATCCCCCTTGCAAACCGATTGTGTCTGGCAGGGGATCTATTTTTGGCACTATTGCAATGTTAGATCCCCTAACATTGAGGGTGAATTTAATAATCCACCACTTATGGAATACAAGAGGAATACCAATTTATGTGATAAATTGGTTAAAACAGATATAGGGGCTACGGGTAGAGATGGACAGAGTTAATTGGCACCAAGAAAAATTGGTAATTTTCACTGTCAGGGTTGCTGCAACTTTGGAAATATGATAAAAGGAAATACCTTTGTCCATCCCTACAGTGGCAAACTTTACAGCATTAGGGATTTCTATACATGTAGATCAAGATATGTTGTGTACATGATTCAATTATCCCTGTAGCCTAATTTATGTGGAAATTAGAGAAAGAATGGACAAACATAAAAGCAAAATCAGGAAGAAAATGTTGGATTAACCGATGGCTAAGCATTTTGTGGTGTGTGGCCACTCTGTCATCCAGCTGAGATTCCATTTGATAGACTTGGTGGGCATATTGAGAAGAAGGGGTGACAGAACAAATCCGTAGGAAAAAGGAATCTAGTGGACATTTACCTTGAAAGCCTTACAACCTTATGGGCTTAATATTGAGTTTAATGTGAGTGGTATGGAGTAATATACATATTATATATGTCCGATTCAGTATGGGGTCTTTTATTTTAACTGTTTAATTGATTTTAACTTGTCACTTTTTTGTCGTTGTCTATAGGTAATTTGTAGAGTCCAGTGGGCTAATCTAGACACCCGGATTCTACTTACGTCTGTAATAGGAGAACATATATCCCTCCGGCAGTAGTTTATCTTTTTCATCCCTGTGCTCGTGCGCAGGATCCCCTATTAGATGGATTTCCATTAGGTGTTTTTTTTGCGCACGCACATAGTGATTCATTCTGCTATATGAATGTGTCTCCATGCAGTGGCGGATCCAGAGCCTGGTCTCGGGAGGGGCACTTTCAGATTATTTTCTGTCCGCCGCCACAAAACAATGGTGCTTATAGAACAGACTACACAGTGTATGCTATATGTGTATAACAAACATATTTCACATGAACACTCACAGTTACTTGGCTTGGCCCTTCGGGATCTCGGACGCCACTTCCACACTTTGGCCGGGGGCTCGGCGGAGCTGATGTGTTTTATCCTAATGAGAAAGATTTCATAATAAGTATTTGGAGAAGGGGCAGAGGGATAGCAGAGCAGGGAGAGGGTGGTGCTGCTACTAGGGTGTCATACCATGGGGGAGTAATAAAGCCCACCATAATGCCCCCCCCAGTAGTAATAATTCTCCTTATAATGTGACAGTGCAAAAAATACCCCCTTGTAATGCCCCCAGTTGAGCCAATGTCCCCATAGTGCCCCCATAATGTGCCAGTATAAAATACCCCTATATAGTGCCCCTAGTAAATGACCCCATAGTCCTCCACACCCTCCTTCCTCCTAGTGCCCCCCATAATGTACCAGTATAAAATGCTCCAGTAGATGCCCTCCGTGTCCCCCATAATTTGCAAGTATAAAATACCCCTTCTTAGTGCCCCCCGTAGATGACCCCATAGTACTCCTCTCCCCCCTTCCCCATAGTACCCACCATAATGTGTCCCAGTATAAAATTGTACTGTACAGAGAGCCCATATAAAATACCCCTTCTTTGTGGCCTCAGTAGATGTCCCTATAGTGCCCCCAATCATGTGCCAGTAATAATAGCCCCCCTGTGCCAGTAATAGCAGCCCCCCTGTGCCAGTAATAACAGCCCCCCCGGTGCCAGTAATAACAGCCCCCAGTAATAAGAGCCCCTCTGTGCCAGTAATAACAGCCCCCAGTAATAAGAGCCCCTCTGTGCCAGTAATAACAGCCCCTCTGAGCCAGTAATAAGAGCCTCCAGTAATAACAGCCCCCAGTAATAAGAGCCCCCCTTTGCCAGTAATAACAGCCCCCCTTTGCCAGTAATAACAGCCCCCCTTGGCCAGTAATAACAGCCCCCCCTTCGCCAGTAATAAGAGACCCCCCCTTTGCCAGTAATAAGAGACCCCCCTTTGCCAGAAATAAGAGACCCCCCCCTTTGCCAGTAATAGCCCCCCTTTGCCAGTAATAGCCCCCCCTTTGCCAGTAATAGCCCCCCTTTGCCAGTAATAGCCCCCCTTTGTCAGTAATAGCCCTCCTTTGCCAGTAATAGCCCCCCTTTGCCAGTAATAGCCCCCCTTTGCCAGTAATAGCCCCCTTTGCCAGTAATAGCCCCCTTTGCCAGTAATAGCCCCCCCTTTGCCAGTAATAGCCCCCCCTTTGCCAGTAATAGCCCCCCTTTGCCAGTAATAGCCCCCCTTTGCCAGTAATAGCCCCCCTTTGCCAGTAATAGCCCCCCCCCCAGGTGCCAGTAAAAGCATTGTATATAATGAAGAAAAAAAAAAACCACATACTTACCTCCATGTCAGCGATGCGATGCAGGCCTGTGTCCCACGCTGTATGGCTCAGGCGGCGTAATGACGTCATCACTCCGCCTGCGCCGGCCTCTGATAGGCTGCAGGCACTAGGCCGGCAGCCTATCAGAGGAAGGGAAAGGGACACGCCTCTCCCTTCCCTGCCGCAGCACAGGCAGGCATCTGTATCGCTGTCCTGAGGACGGCGATACAGATGACTGGAGATGAGCGCTTCCACAATGGAAGCGCTCATCTCCCTGTGCCCAGCCGCCGCCGCCCGCCGCCAGCTCCGGGGGGGCAATTGCCCCGTTGCCCCCCCCCTGGATCCGCCACTGTCTCCATGGTGAGTAAGATGCTTTTTAGCTGAGTATATTGGCAAGATAGACAGAAGTTGAATAGTGATCATGTGATTATCACATGATCGCCACGTGATTTGATGACGTGATACTGCACGCTGTGGGAGCTGGACGCTGGTTGATGCGTGCGCTGACATGCACAGTTGAGATGTAGAGACGTGGATGTGGAACCCGGTCTCTCAACATGCGTACCACTGATGACTACCAACTCTGATAATTATGCACAACTATTTTAATTATGCACAACTGTGATGGATACAATACTTTATGAGGGTTCACTTTGTATTGGCGATTTTTACAAAGTGGGGGTTGTGACACCTGTTTGATTGGCTCCCCATCTAAATGGGAGGGGCTTTAGACACTATAATATAGTTGGAGATATCACTTGTTATTTAGATTGATAAAGGCTACTATGTAGCCGAAACTTTGCTGTCTAGCTTTTTGGATACACTCTCTTTGAAGTACGATCAATAAAGAAAGAACTGGAGATGCTGCCGTCGCCTTTTTATGATTACTGATCTGATGACTGCTGAGGATCTGCGGTCTTGGCTGGGCTGATGCATTCCGGTGTGGTCGATGAGGTACGTGAGTGCTGCTCTGCAATTTGTCTTTGTACTTTTGGGGAGCTGCAGAGATCCACAGGACAACTATTACTTGTGTACTCCACAAATCTGGCCTTCATGGACGAGTGGCAAGAAGAAAGCCATGTTTGCCAAGTTGGGGACACAGCAATCATGGAAGAAAGTGCTATTGTCACATGAGACCAAAGTTGAACTTTTTGGCCTAAATTCAAAATGCTATGTGTGGCGGAAAAACTAACACGGCACATCACCACATGCATGTTGGATCCACTCTGCCTTTTTCCGTTTTTTTGTGCCAAAATGGCCTCCATTACAAGGGATGTAGGTACCAACATGCATGCTGAGCCCACTCTGTACCCTTCCTGGTGCTAGACAGCTTCCAATGAATGTAGTGAGAGCAGGCTACAGCTTTATACTGAAAATAATTAAAATCAGCCTATGGGGTAGACAGGCTAATCAGGAGTGCATGACTCACTGGAGTGCCACATCTCCAGCATTGTAAATCAGCAAAAAAAAGTGGGTTAGTCAGCACCTCCCAGTGTGCAGGTGCACGCTGCCATGGCAAAGACCTAGAGGGAAAAAAGAGACAATGCAGCAGCACTCTGCAAATCAGACAAAGTACAACAATGCTTACAAAAATTATGGTGCTAATACTACGCTTATTTATAAAAGCGAGATGCTTGGACAATGCATTTTGTACAAAACCATCTAAGCCCGTCTGCCGAACGTCAAGGCGATCTCTGTTAGACGGGTCCTAACACTAAATACTACCTGTTATGCACCATAATGACAGCTGTAGCCTGCTCTCACTACATTCATTGGAAGCTGTCTAGCACCAGGAAGGGTACAGAGTGGGCTCAGCATGCATGTTGGTACCTGCATCCCTTGTAATTGGGGCCATTTTGGCACAAAAAACGGAAAAAGGCAGAGTGGATCCAACATGCATGTGGGTCCAACACTCCCTGAATTTTATGGCGGTCATTATGGCGCATAACAGGTAGTATTTAGTGTTAGGACCCGTCTAACAGAGATCGCCTTGACGTTCGGCAGACGGGCTTAGATGGTTTTGTACAAAATGCATTGTCCAAGCATCTCACTTTTATAAATAAGCGTAGTATTAGCACCATAATTTTTGTAAGCATTGTTGTACTTTGTCTGATTTGCAGAGTGCTGCTGCATTGTCTCTTTTTTTCCTCCTTTCAGACCAGACCACGATGATTCCTTTCAGCCGTCTCTTTTCCCTGCAGAGTTTGACAGACATCTTAGTTTCCTACTTTTCCAACATCCTCCAACCTTCTGAACACCCCATCCTGTTCCTGCTGTGCTCCCCAATACTATACTGCAGAAACAGATAAACCCCCTGAAAATACTAGTACCAGATAGTGCCCCTTCAAAAATTATTAGCACAAGTGTCCTAAAAAATAACTGCACTCAGCAAATAGTGTCCCTGACACTAATAAACATAATGTCTCCCAAAATGATACAAAAAATGCCCTGTTGTGTGGCAGTAAAAGAAATACATCCTCTTAGTGCCCCTAGTAGAGCAAATGTCCCTATAGTGCCCTCATAATGTGTGCCAATGACCTCTACTGTGTGCCCAAAAAAAGCCTCTTAGTGCCCCCAGTTAAGCTAAAGTCCCCATAGTGCCCCACAATTTTGCACCAATATAAAATACTCCTATATAGTGCCCCCAGTAGATGCACCCATAGTGCTCCTCCCCCGTTCCATGGTGCCTGACATAATGTGCCAGTATAAAATGCCCCTATAATGTTCCTCTTCCCCATAGTGCCCATATAATGTATGCAAGTATAAAATGCCACTATGGTACTCTGCCCCACTCCCAAATTGCACATATAGTTTGTGCCAGTATAAAATGCCCCTATATAATGCCCCCATAGTGCTCCCCCCCACTTCTCCATAGTGCCCCCATACGTAACAGTATATAATGCCAATATATAGGGCCCCCAGTAGATGCCCTCATATGGCTCCTCTCCCCCCATAGTGCCAGTATAATTCTAATATATAGGGCTCCCAGTAGATGCCCACATAGTGCTCCTCTCCCCCATGTGTGCCAGTAAATAATGCCCCCTAGTAGATGCCCCCATAGTGCTCCACCCTCCCATGTGTGCCAGTAAATAATGCCCTCTTGTAGATGCCCCCATAGTGCTCCCTCCCATCTGTGCCAGTAAACAATGCCCCCTAGTAGATGCCTCCATAATGCTCCTATCCCCCCATGTGTGCCAGTAAATAATGCCCCCTAATAGATGCCTCCATAGGGCTCCTCTTCCCCATGTGTGCCAGTATAATGCCCCCTAGTAGATGTCCCCATAGTGCTCCTTTCCCCCCATGTGTGCTAGTATAATTCCCCCTAGTAGATGCCCCCAAAGGGCATCTGTTAACATATTTGTACCTATGGAACTGGCTGACCTGTTGCATGTGGGCTTGGCAGCTTAAGGCATCTGTTTTGGACCCATGTTCATATGTACCCACATTGCTGAGAAAAATGAAGTTTAAATATATGCAAATGAGACTTTAGGGGCAATGGGGGTGTTGTCATTACTCCTAGATGCTGTGCTCCCTCTGCAACTGCCATTCCTTCTCCCATTTGATTGACAGGGCAAGGCAGGCGTGATCATGTTTACACTGGATATAAGTATAGGCTATCAATATTAAAGTTCCAGGAAACCCCTTTAAGGCACCAGACTCGGTATCACCACATCACAGATGGAGGCATATGGAGCAGTTACAAATCACTTGCCCTTTAAATTGAACGCAGGAACCCACAGCTGTAAGACAGTTATGTGGTTGAACCTGCTATAGAGGATGGCCAATATAGGAAGCATGGTGTGCCCATGGTTCCATAATGTGCAATGTTGTCCAAATTCAATGTAATGAAAAGTGTTTAAAAAAAAAAACTAAAGAAAAAAAAAATTTGCCTTTTAAAGGCTTGCAGTTCCAATGCCACAGCTCCCATCTCTATTGTTTCTAGTCCCTACCAGATTGGAAATGATAGCATTATCTGCTCACATGACCCCTACAGCCAATCAACAGCAGAAATGCCACATTACCACAGAGGCTGAGTGGTTATGTGCCGTTCGAGTTCTGTTCGGATCTTACGGTTCTACCTGGATTTTTTATGTGACCATAAAAATGCTCACTGCACAGGGAGATGCTCTGCCGATGAAACAGAGAATGTACTGCCAACAACGTAATGTGTGCATGGGATGAACAATCACAGTAAGGGTCCATTCACACGTCCGTGGTGTGTTGCGGACCCGCAAATTGCGGATCCGCAACACACTCGGCCGGCACCTGCTATAGAAATGCCTATTCTTGTCCTCAGCTGCGGACAAGAATAGGACATGTTCTATCTTTTGCGGAGCTGCGGACCGGAAGTTCGGGGCCACGCTCCGCAAATGCGGAAGCGGGGAGCACATAGTGTGCTCTCCACTTCACGTCTGGGCCCATAGAGAATGAATGGGTCCGCACCCGTTCCGCAAAATTGCGGAACGGGTGCGGACCCTTTTGCGGACGTGTGAATGGATCCTAATGATAATTCATCCTCCACATAGTTTTGAATACCCATATAAAGGCTGTTTAAATGAACACTTAACTTTTTTATCATCAGTTGGTGCCTGCTATGGCCCCATATCAGGCTGTCTAAAAAGACACTACAAGGGTAGGTTCAAATGTCAATTCCAGCAGGAAGCAGACAAACCACAATGGGGGTTGTGATGCTTAGAATTTTAACTGCACACAGATAAGGCTTCTATAATGTGCAAATCACACTGTTACTGTATGTAATGTAGTGTACCATGCTGGCTTACAGTCTATTAGCCATGCCCACGCTGGCCAGTCATTCTAATAGAAGTTTTGCCAGCCTGATTTATTAGTAAAAGTGTGACCAATAGGCTGCTTTCTGGGCTCGGAGGAGGTGTTCAGTCACGTGTTCTGAGAACACCAGCAGATTCTACTGTATGAGGTGTGTGCGTGTAATTATATATATATATATAGTGGGATGCGAAAGTTTGGTCAACCTTGTTAATCGTCATGATTTTCCTGTATAAATCGTTGGTTGTTACGATAAAAAATGTCAGTTAAATATATCATATAGGAGACACATACAGTGATATTTGAGAAGTGAAATGAAGTTTATTGGATTTACAGAAAGTGTGCTATAATTGTTTAAACAAAATTAGGCAGGTGCATAAATTTGGGCACCACAAAAAAGAAATGGAATCAATATTTAGTAGATCCTCCTTTTTCAGAAATTACAGCCTCTAAACGCTTCCTGTAGGTTCCGATGAGGGTCTGGATTCTGGTTGAAGGTATTTTGGACCATTCCTCTTTACAAAACATCTTTAGTTCATTCAGGTTTGATGGCTTCTGAGCATGGACAGCTCTCTTTAAGTCACACCACAGATTTTCAATTATATTCAGGTCTGGGGACTGAGATGGCCATTCCAGAACGTTGTACTTGTTCCTCTGCATAAATGCCGTAGTGGATTTCGAGCAGTGTTTAGGGTCGTTGTCTTGTTGAAAGATCCAGCCCCGGCGCAGCTTCAGCTTTGTCACTGATTCCTGGACATTGGTCTCCAGAATCTGCTGATACTGAGTGGAATCCATGCGTCCCTCAACTTTGACAAGATTCCCAGTCCCTGCACTGGCCACACAGCCCCACTGCATGATGGAACCACCACCATATTTTACTATAGGTAGCAGGTGTTTTTCTTGGAATGTGGTGTTCTTTTTCCTCCATGCATAACGCCCCTTGTTATGGCCAAATAACTAAATTTTAGTTTCATCAGTCCACAGCACCTTATTCCAAAATGAAGCTGGCTAGTCCAAATGTGCTTTAGCTCACCTCAAGCGGCACTTTTTGGGCTGTGGGTGGAGAAAAGGCTTCCTCTGCATCACTCTCGCATACAGCATCTCCTTGTGTAAAGTGCGCCGAATGGTTGAAAGATGCACAGTGACTCCATCTGCAGCAAGATGATGTTGTAGGTCTTTGGTGCTGGTCTGTGGGTTGACTCTGACTGTTCTCACCATTCGTCGCTTCTGTCTATCCGAAATTTTTCTTGGTCTGCCACTTCGAGCCTTAACTTGAACTGAGCCTGTGGTCTTCCATTTCCTCAATATGTTCCTAACTGTGGAAACAGACAGCTGAAATCTCCGAGACGGCTTTCTGTATCCTTCCCCTAAACCATAATGGTGAACAATCTTTGTCTTCAGGTCATTTAAGAGTTGTTTTGAGACCCCCATGTCGCTACTCTTCGGAGGGAAACTTACAATTGACCCCCTTAAATACTCTTTCTCATAATTGGATTCACCTGTGTATGTAGGTCAGGGGTCACTGAGCTTACCAAGCCAATTTGAGTTCCAATAATTCGTTCTAAAGCTTTTGGAATCAATAAAATGACAACAGTGCCCAAATGTATGCACCTGCCTAATTTTGTTTAAACAACTATAGCACACTTTCTGTAAATCCAATAAACTTCATTTCACTTCTCAAATATCACTGTGTGCGTCTCCTATATGATATATTCAACTGACATTTTTTATCGTAACAACCAACGATTTATACAGGAAAATCATGACGATTAACAAGGTTGCCCAAACTTTCGCATCCCACTGTATATATATATATATATATATATATATATATACACACACATACACACACAAAACTAAACATATAGAAAAACTAAACAAAAACAAAAAACAACACAAAACAGTATTTAAAAGATGTTTGGGCACTAATTCCACCCTATAAAAATATCCAAGTTACTTGGAAGGTCCACTATATTCATCCACTTTCAGATCCTAAATGTCCAATTGGTGAATAACCACATATGCATATACAGTCAGGGTATATGTATAAAGAGAAATGGTACTTGTCTGTATCCAATGTAATTCACATTTAGGCATTAGTCCCTCTGTATAATTCATAGTTGTTAGTATAATCTTGCAAGTTAGTATAACTATTGCAGACTTGCAATAGTGGCAGTAACTGAGCGTTGCCAGTATAGTTATACTGCCCAGCATATAATTGCTCAGTTAGTCACTTAGCATTCCCATTAAGGATATCTTTCTACATCCATATTAGAATTATTATGCAGTACTTTACCGATCCTGTGCCCGTCTCTATACCCTGTCTCTGTCCGCACTGCTGGATTCACTTGCTTCAGCGCTATTGGTCCTGTAGTAGAATGTTGCGGTGGTATTTATTAGAATGGTAGAGTGGGTAGGAACGGTTGAGTCCATATGCATAGATGATAATAAGACTTAAAAATCTCTCCAAAAGATCTCCTTATATCATCGATGTATACCAAACGTGTTTCGGAACTAAAATGTTCCTTCAGTAACTAACAGCGATTACTGAGGATTTTTCCTTTTTTATAGTGTATCTACTTAACACAAAGGAGGTGTCTTTATGTATTATCTAAAAGTGGATCCGGGGGCTATATATTCTGAACAAATATCTGATACAGTGCGAAATTGTATAGGCTCCTTTCACTTGGGGTACAATATACACAATAAAATCACTAAAAAGGTGCTGCTTTGTGATGGTTCTACTTATAATAAGTTATATACATTAAAAACATCTGATTTGTAAAAAACGGAGAGACTGGAAGATGCACAGAAAGGCATAGAAGTGGACGTTCTTTGGCCCATACCACACTGATGTCAAACCTCCCAGGGAGCCAGTAGTGGGATGAGGAACCCACTGGCTGTAAGCAGCTGACAGCCCAGAACGCGGTACAAGTTTAGGGATAATCCAAGAGGGGTAGTCAATGTCCAATCCGGGTCGAGGCAGGCAGCGAAGGTTAAGGGCGGAAGACAGTCCAGGGGTCAGTAGCTGGGAAGGATACAAAGAAACCACAGGCAATAGGAGGATCTGCAGGGAGGCTAGGTGTTCACCACAAGGTGGAATAACTCAGCAATGAGACAGAGCTCAGGCCAGGTCTTTATAGCCAGGGAAGGTAGGAACCACCCTCCCCAGGAACCAATGGCAGGCGAGGAAGGTGGAAGGTGTGTACTGGGAACCTCCCCCAGCAAGGCTCACACCTGACAGCCGGATAATGCAGGAACGCTATGCACCCGGGAATGCGCGCGCAGCCTGCGTACTGCGTGCGCAGCCTGCGTACTGCGCATGCGCACACGCCGCGCACCCACACCTCGGGCACCAGGTGTTCTACTGAGCTGAAGGGGAACCCGTGCCCTGCGCCGTGCCCGCGGTCCCCGAGTAGGGGTAACACCCCCTGCTTCCTGACAGAGCCCCCCACCAAGGAGCGGCCTCCAGACGAGACCCTGGGAAATCCTCTCGGGGTGAGCCCGATGGAATGCCCGCACCTTGGCGGCCGCATGGACATTCCCCAAGGGCTCCCAGGAACGCTCCACGGGACCGTACCCCTTCCAGTGGATGAGATACTCCAGGACCCCACGCTGGCGGCGGGAGTCCAGGATCTCCTGGACTTCGTACTCGTCATCGTTATTCACCTGGATGGGAGGTGGCGGAGCAGGTGCCCAGTCCGGGAACGGGTTGGCACGGTGTGGTTTCAACAAGGACACGTGGAATACCGGGTGGATTCCCAGGGAAGTAGGCAACCGGAGCTTGGCTGCAACGTTGTTGACCATACTCACGATCTTGAAGGGACCGGGGTCCCAGTTTTCGGGGACAGGACAGCTTGAGGTGCTGTGTGGAAAGCCACACCTTGTCCTCGTCTTTGTACCTGGGGAACTCTGTGCGTCTACGGTCTGCCTGCGTCTTGTGACGCTGCTGAGCAGCCTGGAGTTGTTGCGTTAGGGTCCACCTCAGTTCTCGTAGGAGCTGGAGCCATTGAGCCACTTCAGGCACCAGGACATCAAGGGGGAGATCTGGGAGAGTTGCAGGATGATAGCCATAGTTGGCATAGAATGGTGCAGGGGCGTTGCTAGGGTCTCAAAACATCTGGGGCACAAGCCCCAACAAACATGTCCCCCCCGCACTATGCTGTATTTGCTATACAGCGGCACTTGCCTGTCACATCCTGGGCCTCCAGGTGACGTCTCCTCTCTGTCATCATCTTCTCCACTTGGTCTGGACAACTTCTCTCAGCCGCCTCGTCTCTGCAGAGTGTGACACACAGACATCTTAGCTTCTTCACATTCTATCATTATCCCCAAACTGGAGTCACCACAGTGTTATCCTGCTGCTTGCTGTGCCAAAACCTCAAACCACCCCCCAATACCCCAAATTACTATCCTAAAGAAACATTACTGCCCCCCATAGTAATAGTGCTCCTCATTGTCCCACCAATAGTAATTCCCTTCTAGAATGCCCTTATTAGTAACACTGCCCCAACCGTGATAATGCTCCTCAACAATGCCCCCATTATTAAAAGAGCCCTCCCATATTAATAATACCCTCACAGAGTCCCCAGTAGAAATAAGGCCCCCTATTGTTCCCCCAGTGGTAATAAAGCTCCCTACAGACCCCTCAGTAGTAATAAGGCCCCCATAGTGCGCTTAGTAGAAATAAGGCGGGTCTATAAGACCCTCCTATAGAGCCCCCAGTAGTAATAAGACCGTCTATAATGTCCCCTGGATCTGCAGTGCCCCCTGCAGTTATACTCCTCCCTCCACCATACAGTCCCATGTAAATAACATCACCTCCTCCCCAGCTGACTCCAACGCACAATCCCATGTAAACATCACCCCTAAGGCTACTTTCACACTTGCGTTCGTGCAGATCTGTCCTGTACTTGTACAGGACGGATCCGCACCGATATAATACAAACGAATGCATCCGTTCAGGACCGAATCGTTTGTATTAGATTTGAATTTCTAAGTCCCAATACGGATCCGTCCTGACTTACATTAAAAGTCAATGGGGGACGGATCCATTTACAATTGCACCATTTTGTGTCAATGCAAAGAGATCCGTCCCTATTGACTTACATTGTAAGTCAGGACGGATCCGTTTGGCTCCGCAAGGCCATGCGGACACAAAAACGCTGCTTGCAGCATTTTGGGGTCCGCCTCCAAAATGGAACGGGGGAGCGTACGGAGCCGAACGAATGCATTCTGAATGGATCCGCATCCATTCAGAATGCATTGGGGTTAAACTGATGCATTTGGGGCTGCTTGTGAGAGACCTGAAACGGATCTCACAAGCGGATCACCAAACGCAAGTGTGAACGTAGCCTAAATCAGTGTTTCCCAACCAGTGTGCCTCCAGCTGTTGCAAAACTACAACTCCCAGCATGCCCGCACCATAAACATCATTCCCCCCCACCATCCATTTTCAACATACAGTCCCATGTAAATAACATCTCCCCCTCCCCCAGCCACCTCAAGCACACAGTTCCATGTCAATAACATCCCTCCCTTCAGCCCTAAAATACATCCCAGTTAAATAACTACAACTCCCAGCATTACTCTGTCTCTCCCTTCACTTACCTCTCCTGTACAGACATCAGCATTAGGCTCCTTCTCCTCTTCACTCCAGTCCAATCCTGCACTGGTCAAATGATGGTGACATCATCCAGGTCATCCTATCACAGCCTGTTTTGCTGATCACATGACCTGTGATGTCACCACAGGTCCTTCACTTCTTCCCAGGGTAAGATTCAATTGTATTGACGTTCTGTGTACGGCAATACAGTTGTCACGGACGGTGTACAGGAAACAAGGCAAAGCAACATGCATAAATGACTCGCTGGATCCAAAAGCTAAGGAACCGAAGGGAGACCCCTGCAGAAGACCTGGCACTTTCCCTGGCTGCTTAGCCTATGCAAAGAGCCGAATGGTGGAAGTTTGCATATCCACGTACCTTGACTATATAACCCCTGAGCACCCTACAATAGTGAGGGGACACGACCACCGGCTCCCTACACAAGATACGGAGGGAGTCAGGGTCACCTGGGATCCAGCAAAAAGAAAATAACAGATAAATGTTCAACACTTAGCTTTGTAGCAGACAGGAGAACAAGATCAGCATGCACACACACTCCAGGAAGAAGTATAAGCCGCCCAGAAAAGCATTCTGGGGAGGAATTTAAAGGGAAGCAATTAGTCCAACACATGACAGCTGAGAGAGGCTAACGAGATGAGGAACTGAATACCACAACAAAGAAACTCAAGGGGGAGGTTCTGAAAGGCCTCTGTCAGAGCTTCTCAGCTGTCTGGTTGTGACAACAATCGTATGTAGCAGGCAGGCAGGACATTTGGGGCATGGGACAAAACATCCGGGGCCCAGGCCCCGAATGTTTTAACCTAGCGACGCCCCTGGAATGGTGAGAGCCCGGTGGAGGAATGAAGCTGATTGTTGAAGGAAAATTCCACGAAGGGGAGATGGCTCACCCAGTCATTTTGTAGATGGGATGTGTAACAGCGAAGGAACTGTTCAAGGGTTTGGTTGGTCCTTTCGGTCTGCCCATTGGACTGGGGGTGATAGGCAGAAGACAGGCTGCGAGTGATATGAAGGCTACGACAAAACTGGGTCCAAAAGTGGGAGGTGAATTGCGAGCCCCGGTCTGAGATGATGGAATCAGGGAGCCCGTGCAACCAGAACATGTGTTGGAGGAACAACTTTGAGGTTTGTTGCGCCGTCGGGAGACCGGAGGTCGGAATGAAGTGGGACATCTTGGTACATCTGTCCACCATAGGGTTGCCACCCGTACGGGAATGACCCGGACAGTCCGGGTTTGTAATCCTGGAGACTTGCACATCTGACAGCTGGCGGTGAGTGGTGAGTGGCGGCGTCGGGTGTCAGTCAGCGGCGGTGGCCGGTGAGGTGTCAGCAGCGGGGACGATCAGCTGTCACTGCGGGCATCTGGCAGTGATGCTAGCGCAGGGTGGCTCCCTCCCTCCCACCTTTAAATGTTTTCTTTTACCATTGTTCCTCCTTGTGTTTCCTTTTACCCTACTGTCCTCTCTGATATCCTGTCTGCTTGGCCCGTTCCTCAGTTACAGCTTGCGCTCCACAGCTGGACCCACTTCCGGCCTGTGGAACGGTACTTCCGGTCCCGATACGTTCCACCCGTGTTCGGGTTTGGCTTGAAGAAAAGGTGGCAACCCTAGTCCAGCACCACCATGATGGTGGTACAGGCTTGTAAAGGCGGTAAGTCCACAATGAAATCCATGGCTATGTTGCCCCATGGAAGGGTTGGCACTGGCAAAGGCTGTAATAATCCAACGGGTTTTGAGGTGGGTCGTTTGTAGAGTGCACACACGGAACAAGACTCTATGAAGGAGCGTACGTCGGCTGCCAAAGAGGGCCACCAAAACCGACGTAGGATGCATTCCGTGGTGTTGCGCCTACCTCGGTGGCCTGCTGTGGGGTGGTCATGGTGATGCTGCAGTACAGGCAGTCGCTGGGAGACTGGGACATAGATCCACTGTTGGTGGTAACGAAGCCCCTGCTTCATTGGCAGATGGGCTGCCTCCTCTGGAGCTGGTGTGCTGACCCGTCGGATCTTCTCGATCAAGGAGTGTTGGGTGGCTAGAAAGTATGCGGCTGGCAGGATCGGTTACGGAGGTGCAGGATTGGCCTTGGAGAAGCACATACGGAACAAGGCTTCAGCCTTGCCGTTCTTGGATCCCGGTCGATAGGTAACCTGGAGGCGAAAACGGGAGAAAAAAAAAGAGCCCATCTGGCTTGTCGAGGACGCAGTCGCTTGGCACTTACGAAGATATTCGAGGTTGCGATGGTCGGTGTACACCACCACAGGGTTTTTGGCTCCCTCCAGCAAATGTCTCCATTCCTCCAGGGCGTCCTTAATGGCGAGCAGCTCCCTCTCACCCACATCATAGATGCGTTCAGCCCCGGTGACTTTGAGGGAATAAAAGGCAACGGGATGGAGAAGCTGCTTCTCCCCTTAGACCTGGAAGAGAACAGCCCCGATAGCCCCCTCGGAGGCGTCGGTCTCCAGAAAAAACGGGCAAGAGGCGTCTGGTTGTACCAGTATAGGTACCTGTGTGAACAGCCTCTTAAGGTGCTGGAATGCCTTTTGGACCTTCGGGGTCCATTCAAACAGGGTGTTGCTCCTGATCAGTGCAGTGATGGGAGGGCAGATCGCTGAAAAGTTCCAAATGAATCGGCGGTAAAAATTGGCAAAACCAATAAACTGCTGCACCATCTGCCGATTGCGGGGGACATGCCAATTCTGGACGGCCTGGATCTTCCTGGGGTCCATCTCCACTTGGCCTGGGGATAGGATGTAGCCTAGGAACTCAATGGAGACTTCGAAGGTGCTTTTTTCAAGCTTGCCATAGAGACTTTGGGTCCGCAGACGCTGGAGCACCGATTTGACATGCCGTTCGTGTTGTGGCAGTGATCTGGAGAAGACAAGGATATCGTCCAGATATACCACAACATGGGTATCCAACAGGTCACGGAAGACGTCATTGATGAAGCACTGAAATGTGGCAGCAGGGGCGTTACAGAGCCCGAAGGGCATGACAAGGTACTTATAGTGCCCAAACCGTGAGCGGAATGCTGTCTTCCACTTATCCCCCTCCCTGACACGAATCAGATTGTAGGCCCCCCCGGAGGTCGATCTTGGTGAAGAAACGGGCATACTTGACTCTGTCCAGCAAGTCGGGAATGAGAGGGAGTGGGTACCGGTTCTTCTTGGTGATGTCGTTCAGGGCCCGGTAATCGACACAGGGCTGGAGACCCCCATCTTTTTTCCCCACGAAGAAGATGCCGGCCCCAACTGGAGAGGTCGACGGACAGATGAACCCCTTCGCTAGGCTCCCCTCTATGTATTCCTTCAGGGCCCTGGTCTCACGTAGGGCCTGTGTGGCGGCAAGGCGTCTGCTCCTTTTTTTTCAAAAACGTATGCATAGTCCCGATATTTGTCAGGTAGTCTGTGTTCAACGGTGCCCAGAACCGTAGGAGGGCTTGGAGCCGGAGACGCGTGAACAGGAGAACCGGAGGGGGGCGTGAAGAGGATGGAGCCAGAGGTCCAGTTGATCGTAGGGTTGTGTCTCCTAAGCCAGGGGATGCCTAGAATAACTGGAAACAAGGGGGAAGGCACGATGTCCCACGCAATCTTCTCGGAATGGTAAAGGCCGATGTGGAGGAACAAGGGATGGGATTCCATGGCGATAGGTCCCGTCTTTAGGGGGCTGCCATCCACCAGATGCAGCTGGGATGGGTTCTTCTTAGGGCGCAACGGGATGCTTAGTTTGGAATCCAGATCCTTGTCTGTAAAACAGCTGCTTGCGCCCGAATCAATGATGGCAGAGAGATCAATATTGTTGTTGCCCAGCTGCAGGGAAACAGGGATGGTGAAATGAGACGAGTTGTTACAAATAGGTAGGTTAATGCATACCGTGGGTGTCTCCGGCCTACCTTCGGGAGGTTTGATGGGACAGTCCTTCAGGAAATGGCCCGGTTTTGCGCAGTATAAACACAGATGCAAGGTTCTTCTCCTGGTTCTCTCCACCGTGGACAGGGGACACCGAACAGCCCCGATCTGCATCGGCTCCTCCTGGCTACCGTCTGCCGCCACAGGAACAGGAACCAGAAGCCGTAAGCATTCCGACCGGCGCTCCGGTAGAGGCGGGGTCTGTTGTCGCTCCTGTCGTCTTTCCCGGAAGTGGCGATCCAGGTGGGTTACTGAGTCCATCAGGCCTCCCAAGGATCCCGACACCCCAATGCGGGCGAGCTCATCCTTGAGCTGCTCGGACAAACCGATGCGGAACTGGTCAATCAAGGCCACCTCGTTCAAGCTCGTATCCGGGGCTACCTCACGGAATTCCATGATGTAATCCTCCACTGGACGTCTGCCCTGGCGGAGGGTGCGCAATGTACCCCTGGCGGTTGAAGAACGCAGGGGGTCATCATAAAGTCTTTGCATAGCTGCGGCAAAGGACTTCCAAGATGCCAGCACTGGGTCAGGTCTGGGGAGGTCTAGGGAGGCCCTGAGAGCAAGGAAATTGCCGTGCGTACCTTGACGAAGTCCGTGGCATATGTACGCGGCTTCAGGGAAAACAGCTCGCAGGAGATGATGAAGGAGCGGTACTTCCTCCGATCTCCTGAAAACCGCTCAGGGAGGCTGACTGACCGCTCGCTAGAGACCACTTCCAGGGTGCACGCCGGCGTAGGGGGAGGCGAGGGTGGTAGCGCGGTGCGCTCTGCGATGCGTTTCTCCTGTGTAGCAACCCTTTGCAGCAGGTGCTTATGACTGGCTTGCATCTCCTGGAAGGCCTGCATCATGAGGTTAAGTTGCTGGGTCATGGCCGTCATGGGATCCACTGCTTTTGCGGGTTCCATGGTGAAGGCTGAGTTATTCTGTCAAACCTTCCAGGGAGCCAGTAGTGGGATAAGGAACCCACTGGCAGTAAGCAGCTGACAGCCCAGAACGCGGTACAAGTTTAGGGATAATCCAAGAGGGGTAGTCAATGTCCAATCCGGGTCGAGGCAGGCAGCATAGGTTCAGGGCGGAAGACAGTCCAGGGGTCAGTAGCCGGGAAGGATACAAAGAAACAACAGGCAATAGGAGGATCTGCAGGGAGGCTAGGTGTTCACCATAAGGTGGAATAACTCAGCAATGAGCCAGAGCTCAGGCCAGGTCTTTATAGCCAGGGAAGGTAGGAACCACCCTCCCCAAGAACCAATGGCAGGCGAGGAAGGTGGAAGGTGTGTACTGGGAACCTCCCCCAGCAAGGCTCACACCTGACAGCCGGATAATGCAGGAACGCTATGCACCCGGGAATGTACGCGCAGCCTGAGTACTGCGCATGCGCACACGCCGCGCACCCGCACCTCGGGCACCAGATGTTCTACCGAGCTGAAGGGGAACCCGTGCTCTGCGCCGTGCCCGCGGTCCCCTGTTTCCTGACAACTGATGACCGCTTCATTGTAAACAATGCCCTGCGGAACCGGATGATAAATGCTACACAACTCCTGCTAGACAACCTGCAAGGGTACCTGACCACAGACGTCTTCGTCTTGCATGGGCCAGGGAGCTTTAACACTGGATGAGTGACCAGTGGACCTCAGTGCTGTTCACTGATGAAAGTTGATTTACGCTGAGCAAAAATGATAGCCACCAACGTTGTTGGAGACGTCAAGGCTATGCATCAGCCACTGCTGAGCCTTTGGTGGTGGTGGTTACAGTTTGGGCAGGTGTGTCTAGTCAATACAGAACTGCCCTAAAAAGTAGTTATACAAAGTAGTTATAAATACTCAAACTTTGATCCCCCACCATACTTAATGGCTGTAGACATAGTTCTAAAGGTCACCAAACATATAAGATAAATATTCTTAGACAGGTGGACCACCTGTCCAGTTGTACTGCAGGCCAACTGTATCAGTGTTAGATACATACCTGTATATGAAGCAGGGAGTTAAAAAGATAAATTACTGAAAAAAACTTTTAATAGATAAATCATTTGAAATGTTAAAAATTAGGGCTTCGGACGATTTTTTTCCAAATCTTATGTGAATAGTGTCCCTTAAAGTTCCTTTGTGCTTTCACTGCCTTCACAATGCCTTCTATCACTCTACAGTTTAGAATCATCAGTCCATGTACCTTACCCCCACATCTATGGCTATGGAGTCATAGTGGAGTCAGTCAGTTTTGAGTGGAGTTGGAAGAAATGTACTTCAACTTCTAAAATCTTATTAATATTGTAAAATGTATGCATTAAATATATTTTATTTTGTATCAATGTAAGGCTCTGATTTTTAAAATAAAACTACCATCTGTAGAGCTGGTTTTAGTATTGGGTAGTTGGAGCTGGAGTCAGAATGTAGAAAAATACAGTTTGTATTTACTGGGGGGGGTCTGGATGTCAACTAAGATGGTCACTTGAGCGATCGGCTCCCGCCTGCACCGCCGCACTCTGGCCAGCAACACCCGCAATCTTAGCCAAATGGGGGGAAAAAATGCTCCCCGAAGGTCCTCTCCTCCTCCCCGATCTCCCTCGTAGCCCAGGACGTGGAGCCTCCCACCATTGCTCCCTCCCACAACCCCGACAAAGCGCTCGAGCGGGAGCACGGGAAGAGCCACAGGAGCGGAGGGAAGAACCACCCACCATCATGGAGGCGGCTTCACCACCTGGAGAATCTGCACCCCCAAAGACCGGACCGGAGCTCTCTTCTGCAGCGAGGGACTTCTTGCCTGCCACATCCAGGAGGTCAGGAGTTAACATGGCGGCCCAAGACAGTGCACAACAGGGGTCTGTGGATACAGGTACTGTGCCCTTACCCACCCTACAGAACCCAGCTCCCTCATCCTCCTCACAAAGACCACCCATTGCCTTTTCTGGGAACCCCTGGTCTGCCCCTCCAGAGGGTACCCCACCTTACCTGGCTAATGAAAATAGCAGCTCACCATTCCCCACAGATGCCTGGGCTAGCTCACCAAGCCCTACCCCACTGGCTGCTATGTCTCCTCGTGCTGCTCCTGAGCCCCCACAATCCTGGGCAGTTTACCTCATATCTTAGTTAAGTGAGCCTGCAGGGCAGAGATTGCTGCTGTCCACACAGATATTAAGCATATTGTCGATCGAGTGGACTCATTAGAAAATGCACACAATGACACTAGACAGTACATATTTGCGAGTCTGTAACATCTCAAACAGCGGCTCTTAGGGAAATGGGTTGGCACTTGGAGGATCTGGACAATAGGGGCCGCAGAAATAACATCAGAGTCAGAGGTCTCCCGGAGGCAACAAACTGGACAGGGCCCATAGGGCACTGAAACCCAAGGGCACCTCCACTCGTCCCAGTAACATAATTTGTCGTGTCCATGATTGCACTCTCAAAGACCATTATGGCGATGGCTCGGACTCTACGGAACTTTGAATTTGATGGGGCCCCCGTGCAGCTCTTCCCTGACCTTTCCTAGATAATCTTGCAAAAAAAAAGGAGACACCTACAGCCTCTCCTCACATTGCTACGAGACCGTCAAATAGCATACCGCTGGGGATTTCAGTGTGCTCTGTCAGCACGCCAGCAGGGAAAGACAGCAACCCTTTGATCCTTCTCAGACATACTGTACACCCTTTCTGCGAGATGCTGGGACTTCCTGTTCCTGCAATGACAGACTGGGAGATTGAACCTCCTGTGCCACCAACACCCCGTGTCTGGTCCTAGGTGACAAGGAAGACAAGAGCAGGTCTGAACGCAGACCCCTCCATCTCCAGGACATTGATCGCCCTATTGATCCCCCTTTAATTTAAGTAGAGTGTGACAACCCCGATTCTGCCCCTGAGCTACCTACACAGGCAGGAGTCCCCTATCACTGCGAACATTATGCTCCTATTTGTCATATCTATTTGCTTTTTAGCCTGTTACTTACATAATGTTATTTTGTTTTTGCTTTCATGGTGCAGGCCCCCCTGAGGACCGGTTGACCTTAGAAGGTCTTGTTAGTCAGGGGGCGTCGGTCACTTGACCTCTGATACTGCAATCCCAGAAGAGGCCCCGATAGTTGCCTCTAGCAGGGCTATACATCCCTGGAAATTGTTATTTACTGTTAGTTATATTTTTTTGAGTTCTGTCTTGTCTGGTCTTGTCCGCCCCCCCCTTGTTTCCATATCCCTTTCTAGCTACCTCACATTCCTCGATCAAGGCCCCTACACTGACCTCGGCATTAGACGAGAATTTATCAGACGTGAAGTTCTTCAACTAACGAACAAGGAACACGCAGAATTAATTTCTGTGAATATTAGTAAGCTGTATTCTCCCTGCACTTCACTCCCATCAGCCCACTACTCCATCAGAATTGAATCTTCAATATTAGATCCGCAGGGGCGCTATTTCATTCTGAGAGGTAAACTTGCAGGACAGTCAATCACACTTTGTAATTTGTATGCCCCGAACACGTCCCAGATTCATTTTCTTAGCAGAGAGTGTTCCACAAGGTTTTTGGATTTCCCGATTCATTGGTCCTACTGGGAGGGGACTTTAACACTATTTTCTCTGACCCTATGGACAGGCTGGCTTTGCCAGGCAGACCCTTACACTCAACACAACAGTGATTAACTAGGGACTTTCGCAAATTAATCCGGCTTATACGAGCTTTGGCAACTTAATTACTAATTACTGATAGGTCTTTCTCCTTTTACTCTGCCCCACATGGTACCCACACCTGAATTGATTTCTTTTTTGGAACCATCTCCACTCTCCGTGTTAAGGGGGGCTAATATGGGTCAAATCACCTGGTCCGACCATGCCCCCGTAATGGTTGGAATAGACCTCAGGTCCGGTCACACTCGCCAATGTCATTAGAGTTTTAATGACACCCTGATTAAAAGACCACTATTACGGGATGAACTACGTGGTCACCTACAATCCTATTTTGACCTTAATGAAGGGTTGTGGGGATGTACGTTCCCTATGGGAGGCCCATAAGGTGGTAATAAGAGGGCACTGTATCACCCTGGGCACAAGACTAAAAAAAAAAGGACTCGATAGCTACAGTATGGTCCCTGAAATCCCGTTTGCGTAACCTGGAGGAGACTGTCATGCCCTGCTCAGGTTATGTGCGTAGGTCTGCCAGGCTAGCAGCACATGTGTAGTTTGTTTTGGGTTTGGATTTGAGCTGTATCCGCCTCATTCCAGGTGCACTGGGTGGGGTCGTTTGTATAAGTTTAAATTACTCCCTTTCCCAGTGTCCTGTGCGGGTTATAGCTTCTATCTTGTTCTGTGAAAGAAAGGAAGGAATTGCTGTTTCTGCTCAGCTATAGATACGTTGGTTTTGTTTATCTCTTGTGTTCTTTCAAGGCTGTTAGGGAGACACCTGCTCCCTCTTTGCTTGAGGAAGCAGGCTGTCTCTTTTCCCCTTTTCCACTATCACTATCTTAGGGATCTTAGGGTTTCTTCAGTCTTAGGCACGGGGCACGTTTATTCCCACGTTCAGGGTCTGAACGTGGGCACAGAAGTCCAGGGAGAGTTGGTAGGGATTTGCTAGGAGGTGACCTTTATCCACAGCTTCTGGCCTAGACACTTCTTTCATGGTTTTCTGTGTTTGTATTGCATCTTGTATCCTACCCAGCGTGACAGAGACCATGTCTGCCCATCCTACCCACCGCACACTAAAGCATATAGTTTAAGATAGAAGCCCACCTACATAGGATAGCCCTGGGCAGGGTCAACAAGCTAATGGTATACACCCGAAAAACAATATTATGTATGGAGGAATAAGCCCCATAGGCTGTTGGCGAGACAACTTAGAAATCGCCCCCAAAAAACAGGCCCATGTGCAGTTAAGGGAGCGGATTGGACGGTTCACTATGACCCCAGGGAAGTTGTGGAGCGATTCTCGATCTACTATACCACCTTTATAATTTGCCTAGTGACCTTTCCACAAACAAAGGGACCAGAGAGCGTCTATTGCAGTTATATTTGGCCTCATGTAACCTCCCCACCCTATCGACTGCAGATACTACTGCCGTTAATAAACCTGTGATTGTGAAAGAGATAGAGAAGGTAATTGACCACCTACCGGAGGGCAAGTCCCCGGGTCCCAACGGCTTCTCCTATAAATATTAGAAGATCTTTAAGACAGAACTGATCCCCCATGTGGCAAATCTTTTTAATTGATTCCTATCAGGTAATGCCTACTCCCATGTCCCACTCATATCTTACGTTGATCCCGAAACCCGGAAAGGATTCTCTCGATTGCCAAAATTATGGGCCCATTGCACTACTTGATTCAAGCCTAAAAATTTTTACTAAAATACTGGCCTCCCGCTTAAACGCCTTTCTCCCCTCATTGATTTATAAAGACCAGGTAGGTTTTGTCCCATGTCAACAGGGCAGTGACAACACAAGATGGAACATTGACTTCATGGAGGTGGTTGATCGGTCAGGGGAGGAGGCATTGCTTCTTAGTTTAGACGCTGAAAAAGCATTTGACCACTTAACCCCTTAAGGACTCATAACTTTAAAACGCTTTGATTTTCCCAGGCCGTTCTGAGATTGTTTTTTCGTCACATATTGTACTTCATGACACTGCTAAAATTTGGTCAAAAAAGTTAATTTTTTTGCATAAAAAAAATAAAATTTTTAGCAAAAATTTCAGTTTCTCTACTTCTGTAATACATAGTAATACCCACAAAAATTGTGATGACTTTACATTCCCCATATGTCTACTTCATGGTTGTAGCATTTTGGGAATGATCTTTTATTTTTTGGGGATGTTACAAGACTTAGAAGTTTAGAAGCAAATTTTGAAATTTTTCAGAAATCTTCAAAATCCCAGTTCAGGTTTGAAGTCATATTGTGAGGCTTAGATAATAGAAAATAGAAACCTCCCAAAAATGACCCCATTCTAGAAACTACACCCTTCAAGGTATTCAAAACTGTTTTTTCAAACTTTATTAACCCTTTAGGTCTTCCACAAGAGTTAATGGCAGATTTTGCAGGACTGGTTTTGTTTATACCATGTCCCATTTGAAGCCCCCTGTTGCACCCCATGAATAGAAATTTCAAAAAAGTGACTCCATTTAAGAAAGTACACCCCTCAAGGTATTCAAAACTGGGTTTACAAACTGTGTTAACCCTTTAGGTGTTCCACAAGAGTCAATGGCAGATGGAGAAACAATTTCAAAATTTCTATTTTTTGGAAAATTTTCCAATATAATCAATTTTTCCCAGGAGTAAAACAAGGGTTAACTGCCAAACAAAACTCAATATAGGTTGCCCTGATTCTGTAGTTTGCAAAAACACCCCATATGTGGTCGTAAACTACTGTTTGGCCAAACGGGAGCACATAGAAGGAGGGTAACACCATATGGGTTTTGGAAGGCAGATTTTGCAGGACTGGTTTATTTAAACCGTATGGAGTTCTTCGTTCTATGCCCAGCCATGTGGCTATATAGCCATTTACAACCACATATGGGGTGTTTCTGCAAACTACATAATCGGGGCAATAAATATTTAGTTTTATTTGGCTGTTAACCCTTGCTTTATTACCGGCAAAAAGGATTCAAATGGAAATTTTGCCCAAAAATGGGTGTTTTGGCACCGTTTTTTATTTAATATTTTTAACACCGTTCATCCGAGGCGTTTGGTCAAGTTATTTTTATAGCGACGACTTTTACGCACGCGACGATGCTCAATATGTATGGCTCTCAGACTTTGGAGACACTAAGCAGGCATCCTAAAACTGCGGCCCTCCAGATGTTGTAAAACTACAATTCCCACCATGCCCTGCTGATGGCTGTAGGTTGTCTGGGCATGCTGGGAGTTATAGTTTTACAACATCTGGAGGGCCGCAGTTTGAGGATGCCTGCACTAAAACTAATATTTTTTTTGGGGAAAAAAAATTGTTTCCGTGTCTCCAAAGTCTGAGAGACATAGTTTTTTATGTTCTCTAGTGGACTGTTGGGGATTATAAAAATGTAGTACTCCATGGAAGTGTGATACTCCCTGAAGCAATCGATAACGCAGAGGCCCGGATGATCGGGGCACGTGTCGCACTGAGTGGTGGTGTCCTTCCGTATCCCCCTCCTGCGACACACTCTGCACTTTTTTGGGGTTCGTCCCTTCTTTCCAGTATGGGGGACCACACCTGGAAAGTGTTGGCCAGGGACGATCTGGGCACCTCCAGTTCCCGAGGTACTCCGGCCTGCTCTTTCCCGGTCCGAAAAGATCAGGGCCTTGAGGACTGCCTCATAGAACTGGAGGAATGTCCCTGTGCTGCCAGCGCTTCGGGATAGTACAAAAGAGTTGTACATGGCAACCTGCACCAAGTAGACCGCAACTTTTTTGTACCATGCCCGGGTTTTGCGCATGGCGTTATATGGCTTGAGGACTTGATCAGAGAGATCAACTCCTCCCATATACCGATTGTAGTCGACGATACAATCGGGCTTGAGGACCGTTGCCGTGGTACCTCGCACAGAGACGGTGGTGGTGCTGTTACCGTGGATTGTGGACAGCATAAGGACATCCCTCTTGTCCTTATACCTGACCAGCAACAGGTTTCCACTGGTAAGTGCACGGGTCTCACCCCTGGGGATAGGTACCTGGAGGGGGTAGGCAGGGAGGCCGCGTTGATTTTTCCGCACGGTCCCACAAGCGAACGTGGATCTGGCGGCAAGGGACCTGAACAAGGGAATGCTGGTATAAAAGTTATCCACGTACAAGTGGTAACCGTTATCCAGCAGTGGGTACATAAGGTCCCACACGAGTTTCCCACTAACACCCAGAGTGGGGGGACATTCTGGGGGTTGAATACGGGAATCTCGCCCCTCGTACACATGAAATTTGTAAGTGTACCCTGAGGTACTCTCACAAATTTTGTATAGCTTCACGCCATACCTCGCCCGCTTTGTGGGAATATATTGGCGGAAACTGAGTCTCCCCTTGAACGCAACGAGAGACTCATCAACCGCGACCTTCCTTCCAGGTACGTAGGCCTCCATGAATTTGGACCCAAAGTGATCGATGACCGGCCGTACCTTATACAGACGGTCATAGGCAGGATCACCTCGGGGTGGACATGCTGCATTATCGGAATAATGCAGACATTTCCGGATGGCCTCAAACCGGGGACGTGTCATGACCATACTGTACAGTGGGGTCTGGTATAGGACGTCCCCACTCCAGTATTGCCTGTTGCCTGACACTGGGTTTTTGGACTAGACCCATATGCAGCACAAGGCCCCAAGTGGCAGGGGGGGTCTGGGGTCTGATAGATGGATCAAAGAAAGTTTGAATAAAAGTGCTTTTTTTTTTCCCTAACTAAATTTTCCCTTCTTTCCCTGCCTAACGGTGCCTCTCCCTCACTGACCCTAACCTACCTGGGTGGCGATGGGTGCAGGAGGGTGATGGATGGCGATTAGGGGGACACAGGAGCTGGTGCTGGACGATGCTGCCGGGTACTCGTGCAGAACAGGAAGAGGAGGGGAGAGAGGAGCGCAGGAAGTTTGAATCTCACACCTCTCTCCCCTGCACCAATCAGCACCCTGGACATCAGTGTTCAGCACCAGGGCCAGCACCGCCTCTCCAAATCTTCGCACTGCGATTGGTGGTGTGTAATCGGCTGCGTTGTTACGGGATGCCAGCTGAATGATTTCAGCCGGCATCCCGTTGCGATTAACCCCCGCGGCGCCGGAATCCCGATTTAAAGTTAGGATGTACCAGTACGCCCTGAGTCCTTAAGGACTCGGGAAATAGGGCGTACCGGTACGCCCTGCGTCCTTAAGGGGTTAAGCTGGCCGTTTCTGTTCACAACCTTGAAGGCATATGGTCTTTCAGGCCATCCGAGGCTTATACTACTCCCCACGGCAACAATCAAGCTTCCACACGCTGAGTCTCGACCATTACACATTGCAAATAATAAGGGGGATAAGGGACATCCCTGTCTTGTACCATTGGCTATGTGTATTGAACCCCTAGCGGTTAAAATCAGGGCTTACCCAGATGTCAGGGATATCATGGTCAGGGATAAAGAGTTTAAGCTGTCACTATATGCGGATGATGTCCTCCTCACTAAACTTAATGTCTCCCTCCCAAACCTCCACTCCATTTTACAGGAATTTCGATGACTAGTAAGGTATAAGGTCAACACCCATAAAACTGAGGCTCCCCCCCTCAATATACCTTGGGGGACCCATGGCTTCCTCCGGGCAAACTTTCCTTTCCATTAGAAAATCCTGTACCTGTATGAGACCTTACCCATTCCGATCCCCCTCAAAGATTTGAAATTTGTTCAGTCCCAGCTACTCTGATTTATAATTGGCCGAGAGATGCCATAGGATCTCTAGGTCTGTACTTCTGTCAAGCAAGTCACAGGGTGGTCTGGGAGTACCTGACCTGATCAAATATTATTGGGCAGCTCAGTTAAACTGCATCACAGCTTGGGCATCTCTGCAACCTTATTCTTTCTGGATGAAGATAATTCCCTGCTATGGTCTAGCCCATATAGTACGATATCAACATGGGATCTTTTGAGGGGGGGGGGGGGCCATGGCCTCCACTAAATCCATTTGGCGGACCTGTAGTAGTAGGTTTCCTCTGGTCTCGACACTCTTCCATGACCTTCTTTCTACATCCGCCTCTACTCCCAGCGAGTCTCACAACTTCAGCGACGAGACTATGGTTTCAACGCAGCGTCTTTCGATATACGGACATTGTAGATCCATTCACAAGGGACCTTTTACCCTTCACAGCTATTCAGAACAAATATGGCCTTCCCCCTTCAACTATTTCTACATTCAGATCAGACACTTTACCCAATCTATCTTCTCGGGGTTCAATGTCTCCCTCCTGACGGCATTTGAACGCCTGTGTAGAAGAGGGGTGCATACAAAGGGTCTAATATCTGACCTATACACAATTTTGTTGACCGCTTCCCGGAACGAATTCAAAGACAAAGACACTCTTACATGGTCCGTTGGTAGGAATACTTGGGGTGAGTTCTGCCAGACGCACTGTGGCGCCTTATATGGAGGAAAGCAGTTCTCTGCCAAGAGAACCAGTATAAGATCCTGATGTACTGGTACCATACTCTTGATCTCCTCCATAGATTGAATCTCGCAGTTGTGAGGGTCTGTTGGAGATGCGGGACACATGGGGGTACGTTACACCATATCTTCTTGGACTGACCTCTAATACGTCCCTTCTGGACCAGAGTCAGCACTCTTTTGAGTGACATTTTTGCCTGCAGTATACCACCTGACCCCATATCCTTCTTACTCAATATCACTCCAGCACATATAAGGAAACATTCACTTAAACTGTTAATACAAGTACTGAATGCAGCCCGCTGCCTTATTTCCTGCTTCTGGAAACACCCAAAGGTCTCATACCTATATGCCAGGGTGACGGAAATCCGGCCCCTGGAACATACGACTGCAATGTTCCAGGACAAAATAGATCTATTTCATGCTATTTGGGATGCTTGGGACAATTACTGGGCTACTAGGCTACCCTGAGAAGAGCCCAAGAGAATAATGTAATCCCCCCCATCCCCTTGATGTGTCACTGTCTGTATTGTCTACTTCTCTGTTGTTATAGTTTTTCAAAATAGGTTTCATTCTAATATTAGATTAATGTAGCTACTCCCTCGTGAGAGTTCCTTATACGTTGGGACGCCATTGATAATTGACTCTTTTTTCACTTATCATTTTTCTTCTTTTTCAATATCAATTTTTATTAAAGAAATGAGTACAAGATGCAGGAATCTCATGTAATCTTTATTGACTCTTGTCTGATTTACATTGCACATAATATGTGAAGTTATAGTATATGCTAATTTGTTGAATATGTTGTGCATATTGCTTTGTTCACTTTACCTTGTACAATTGTGCATACAGTTGAAACAGAATTGTTTTGTTGTATTTCAATAAAAATACAATTATAAAAAAAAGATGTTAGTCTTACTGATTACACAGCCATGCCCAGCGTCTTATCCAATTCTCTTTTCTAGTACAATTTTTTAAGGAGCCGTTATTGGACAACCATCCATTTTTCCAGACCTATGAGCTGTCTTCCTTCAATGTGGTGGTGTTCAATTCTGAAGCAAAAGTGGGGCCCTTTTCATTCCTTAAGCACATGAATTACAGTATATATAATCTCCTTTTTTAGCCATTTTTGAAGCACATGAGAAGGACAGTTACAATGGAGGTGTGTTGAGTAGTTACTTGTGTGAATATCCATCTCTGAACGGTAAAAAATAATGACATTTGTTGGGGAGCCTTTTGGTCAGTGGACACAGCTGCAACTTTTAGTTTTTTACAGTTTGTGAACATGCAACTGAAACGATGCAAATTTTCCACTGTGGATCTGCATGTAGCAAATCCACAGTGTTTTCCAGTACCAGAAAAGTGGACGATAGTTTAAGAGATCTCATTCACATGATGCAGAAAACATCTTTGGCGTAAATTGACCTGCGGTGTACATTTTAAATTCGCAATGTCAGTTTATGCTGTGGATTTACACGGCAGATTATACTCTTTTAAAATCCTCAATGTCACAGCTTAAGATCTGTATGTTCCCTGAAGGCCTCATGCACATGACTATATTTTTCATTCACATAAAATCCCGATTTTTTGCAAATAGCACACTGAGCCATTCTATGGGGCCACGCACACATTAGTATTTTTGGCAGATCCGTGTGACCGTTCTGCAAATTACAGAACATTAGTACTATTCTTGTCCATATTTTGGGGAGGTTGATGGGAGTAAGTAAAATGCAGAATGCATTCCATATTTCATGGTTCTGCTGTTTTTTTCAGACCAAGGAACACAAGTTAGGCTACTTTCACACTAGCATTTTATATTAGAATAGTTTTTATTATTTAATTGTATCGGACCAGGTGCTCTATCTGTATGATTTCACCCTATCACAATGTAGCTACAGTTGTGTTCAAAATAATAGCAGTGTGTTTAAAAAAGTGAATAAAGCTCAAAATCCTTCTTATAGCTTTTATTGCCATACAAACAAATGCATTGGGAACACTGCACATCCTATTCAAAATCAAAACATGAAGAAAAATATCTCAAATTTGTGTTCCTCAAAAAAAAGTGAAGAAAAGTAAATTTTAGCATATATTATAAAAAAATAAGTGTTTGTATTCTTCTTTACAAACTCAAACATTCACTATATAAACTGAAAAATGTTATAAGTTTTTGCTTTCCTTTGAATCACTTAACTAATATTTAGTTGTATAACCACTGTTTCTGAGAACAGCTGTACATCTGTGTTGCATTGAGTCAACCAACTTCTGGCACCTGTGAACAGGTATTCCAGCCCAGGATGATTGGACTACAATCCACATTTCTTCTACATTTCTTGGTTTTGCCTCAGTAACTGCATTTTTTGTCACCCCACAAGTTTTCTATTGGATTAAGATCCGGGGAATGGGCTGACCACTCCATAACGTCAATCTTGTTGGTCTGTAACCAAGATGTTGCACGTTTACTGGTGTGTTTGGGGTCGTTGTCTTGTTGGAAAACCCATTTCAAGGGCATTTCCTCTTCAGCATAAGGCAGCATGACCTCTTCAAGTATTATGATGTATTCAAACTGATCCATGATCCCTGGTATGCGATAAATAGGCCCAACACCGTAATATGAAAAACATCCCCATATCATGATGCTTGCGCCACCATGCTTCACTGTCTTCACAGTGTACTGTGGCTTGAATTCAGTGTTGGGGGTCATCTGACAAACTGTCTCCTGCCACTAGACCCAAAAAGAACAATCTTACTTTGATCAGTCCACAAAAAGTTGCGCCATTTCTCTTTAATCACGTCAATGTGCTCTTTGGCAAATTATAACCTCTTCAGCATGTCTTTTTTTCAACAGTGGGACTTTGCGGGGGCTTCTTGCAGATAGCTTGGCTTCACATCTTCTAATTGTAACAGTACTCCCACGTAACTTTAGACCTTCTTTGATCTTCCTAGAGCTGACTGAGTCCTTGTCACGATCAGTGTGTGGGGAAAACTCCACACTGAACACAGGAGGCAAGGGGAACAGTAACTGGGCCTGGAAACTAGGGAAGACAACCTAGACAACCCTAATCCGGATCCTATCTATCTATCAATATGAATAGACCTGGAAGGTAGGAATATTTAAATGCAGTATACCTAGGCATTTATATCCCTATAAAGCTCTGGAAAAGGTTAGGACCAGAGACAACCCATTCCTCCCCAGATGGACGAATGGAAGTCTCTGTCTCAGGCCTAGATACAAACAGGGAATATAACAAACACAAACAAACGCGACACTTCACTTCTGTAGAGACAGACGAGCAGGAACACCAGAGAAACTCACACCAGCTCAGCCAAACTCAAATGAAGCTATCTACCGCATAGTCAGAAGGGAGGGGTCAGACTATAAAGGGTATAAGTGATAACCACTGAGCAACAGCTGAGAAAAGGGAAGTCGTCATTAACCCTATCAACACTGAATCAAGAGAAATCAAGGAGGCTGTTAGATTCCTCCACGCTCAGCCAATCTCCTTGATTTCCTGACATCAGTCACCTGAGGGACTGTGACAGTCCTTGCCATTTTGGCTATTTTTCTATCCATCCGAATGGTAGTTTTTAGCTTTCTTATACGTCTTAGGTTTTGGTTGCCATTTTAAAGCATTTGAGATAATTTTAGCTGAGTAGCCCATCATTTTCTGCACTTCTTAATATGTTTTCCCCTCTCCAATCAACATTTTAATCAAGGAACGCTGTTCTTCTGAACAATGTCTGGAACGACCCAATTTCCTCAGAATTCCTCAGAGAGAAATGCACTGTAACCAGCATGTACAACATTTTCTGCCTTCCTTCCTTAAATAAGGGCAATAATTGGCACCTGTTTTTAAAAGAATGAATGTCCTCACTGATTGAACTCCACACTGCTACTATTTTGAACATGCCCCTTTCAATTAGTGATTCAATTACACAGAATCAGCAGCATGCATGTCATGACTGTTGGATTTCTATTACTATACTACACCTGCTAGTAAATTATCTGCCATGTAGAAATATAATTTCTACCAAAAACCGTGATTGATCAGGTTAGTGATGTCTGACTACTATTATTTTGAACACAACTGTATATACACTCACCTAAAGAATTATTAGGAACACCATACTAATACGGTGTTGGACCCCCTTTTGCCTTCAGAACTGCCTTAATTCTACGTGGTATTGATTCAACAAGGTGCTGATAGCATTCTTTAGAAATGTAAGCCCATATTGATAGGATAGCATCTTGTAGTTGATGGAGATTTGAGGGATGCACATCCAGGGCACGAAGCTCCTGTTCCACCACATCCCAAAGATGCTCTATTGGGCTGAGATCTGGCGACTGTGGAGGCCATTTTAGTACAGTGAACTCATTGTCATGTTCAAGAAACCAATTTGAAATGATTCGACCTTTGTGACATGATGCATTATCCTGCTGGAAGTAGCCATCAGAGGATGGGTACATGGTGGTCATGAAGGGATGGACATGGTCAGAAACAATGTTAAGGTAGCCCGTGGCATTTAAACGATGGCCAATTGGCACTAAGGGGCCTAAAGTGTGCCCAGAAAACATCCCCCACATCATTACACCACCACCACTAGCCTGCACAGTGGTAACAAGGCATGATGGATACATGTTCTCATTCTGTTTACGCCAAATTCGGACTCTATAAATTTGAATGTCTCAACAGAAATCGAGACTCATCAGACCAGGCAACATTTTTCCAGTCTTCAACAGTCTAATTTTGGTGAGCTCGTGCAAATTGTAGCCTCTTTTTCCTATTTGTAGTGGAGATTGTAGTGTTGTACCCGGTGGGGTCTTCTGCTGTTGTAAGCCCACCTTTCTTTCCCATTCTGACATTCAGTTTGGAGTTCAGGAGATTGTCTTGACCAGGACCACAACTCTACATGCATTGAAGCCACTGCCATGTGATTGGTTGACTAGATAATCGCATTAATGAGAAATAGAACAGGTGTTCCTAATAATTCTTTAGGTGAGTGTATGTGCCGTAGCACAGCTCAGTACATACAGGTGAAACTCGAAAAATGTGCAAAGTTCATTTATTTCAGTAATGCAACTTAAAAGGTGAAACTAATATATGAGAGAGACTCATTACATGCAAAGCGAGATATTTCAAGCCTTTATTTGTTATAATTTGGATGATTATGGCTTACAGCTTATGAAAACCCCAAAGTCTCAATTTTGAGGTATCCTTTGCTCAGGGGGTATGGATTAATTAGCTGACTATAGTGTGACATTTTTAGCCTAGAATAGTGAACCTTTTCACAAAATTGTAATTTTAAGTTGCATTAATCCAATTCCTTTTCATTTGCATTACTGAAATAAATTGACTTTTGCACGATATTCTAATTTTTCGAGTTTCACCTGTAGGTCTTAAAATTCCAAAAAATATTTGACAATATTTGCAGCTATAAACAGTAAAACATATTGAATATATTAAAACATATTGCAGTATAAAACAGTTAAAGGGTGTTATTATAAACGACTTGTAGAATTCAAAAGCCTCTGAGCAATCCCAGATGATGTGTGCCTATCTAATGATATAATTATATACTTTCACACTAGCATTTTCAATTCCGCTATTGAGATCGTCATAGGATTCATTGTCAATGGGGAGAAAACTGAACTGAACTAAACTGAATGCTCCAAAATGCATTCCGTTCCGTTTGCAAGCAGCGTTTTTCTGTCCGCGATGTGGTGCGGAGGAAGACGAATCCGTTCTGGCACACAATGTAAGTCAATAGGGACGGATCCGTTTTCTCTGACACAATAGAAAAGGGATCCCTCCCCCATTGACTTTCAATGGTGTTCGTGAAGGATCCATCACGGCTATATAAGACATAATACAACCGCATCCGTTCATGACGGATGCATGTGGTTGTATTATTGTAACGTTTCTGCAGATTCATGACGGCTAGTGTGCCTTAATGAATTAAAATATCAGTGGGGTGTACAACAGTATATAGTGGAGGAAAAAGTACGGAATTTGGTAATGCTTTGATAAAGACTTAGGTAACTTATCTTTTACATGATTTTACTAGAAATCTAAACTGCATTTACTGTTATTTATGCTACAGCAATGACATCACTGACAGCTAATCAAATAATCTATGCAAACGAATCAATAAAGAAATACAGCAGTCTTCCATGAAGAGGATGTTTATTGGAAATATTTTACATCTCTAGTACAAAATGAAAGCCATATACTGAGAGGTTCTAAAACATGATGTCTGGAAAAATGAGTAGCAAATACATGAATAGATAATACCTTGTGAAAATGTACCTGTGCACCTGAAAAGTGCAATACTGCCTAAAATAAGCAACCAAATGACTAAACTCTAACATTCATATGGAGAACCTTTATGCGATATTACTGCTCTCTGCCGTCTTACAAGGACTCGAGAGTTAATGCCCTTTGAACAGGCTTGGCTTATCTCATTGGGCTATTGTCCCTGATAGGTCCATTCCAGGATAAAGATGCTCAAATAATCAGTACTTTCATTTCTTGCTTATTGTCATGGTTTTGTTGTTTAGCAGGATGAGGTTGCAGGAAGTCCACATTGACCATTACAGTCATTCTACCTGGGCATATGTGATAATGACATTGTCGTGCACCCAAACAATTTTTCTGGGAATCTTGTTATATAGACTAAAGGCTATTGGATAAAAAATTTAAACTCGACCAACTTCTTTCCAGACAATGAGGTTTTGGTAGAAATCCTCCATTCTCTTCAATTATTGCGTATGGGCACTTTTGAGTAGGCCCCATAAATGGAACTTAACAACCTCGTCATCTATAGGGATGTACAAGGAAACATTTCATTTATAGCTCTTTTTTTTGGATGTTACATGACTACAAATTACCAGTTTAGGTCACATTTTAACAGGCCTGTGGACATTTTAGTTCACTGTTAGTTAGTCTCTAAACTTTTTTCTTTAATTCTGTATACAAAATACACCAGAATTTTTTTTTTTTACTCTACACTTAAATGGATTATCGAACCCCTATAATGCCCCCCAAAATGCCTGGGCACCTCATACAGGTTATACTTACCCCACTCCTCGACAGATCAAAACATCCAGCGACGGGGGAGCAGCCGATAGCAGGCCGCAATGGTGACAAACCTCCCTATCATCGCAGGTCCCGGTAGGGAGGCTCGTTCCAGTCATGGCCCGCTATTAGCTGCCCCCCCCTGTCTGTTTTGATCTGCGCGATGGAGAGATGCGTTGGCGGCTGTGCAGATATCAGCAGAGAAGCTGGTGCTGGGGAGCAGGGTAAATATAACCTGTATGAGGTGCCTGGCCAATTTGGGGGGCATTATAGGGGTTGGATAGTATAATGAATAAATGAAACATTTAAAAGCTTTGGACACCTTTGGGGATTTTTTTTTTTATTGTATTCTACTCATTTTGGGCTAAAAATAATTTTTTCGGTGGTTCTTTAGTAAAAATTTTCAAGTTTTTTTTTTCTCTACAGCTTTCACTGATTTAGCCCAAAATATGTAGAAAGCAATAATAAAATAAATTGTCCTCAAATGTGTCCATAGCCTTTAATTACATATAGCAGGGATAGGCTCATTTTTAATAAATATATGTATTCATTTAGACTTTATTCAAATTGCTTAATTAGGCCATTTTGGATAGTATTCATGCAGTTGTGTTTATTTAGCTTGATGTCCACATCAGTTTCCAGGCCCCTCTGTTGAACGCATCTTCTTCTGCTCTTGCCATATTTGCAATATAAAAGAACAGCATAGAACACTCTTATTCTACTGCCAGATTTAATATATAAAAGTTAACCCTTGGTGTACTATTTTCTGTTTGAAAGAGTCCTATATGCATACCTTTGGCTACTATCCAAAAATATAAATTTCATTAGGCATGTTCTGTTTGTCTTGGGAGATTCTTAAACTTGAAGGTCTACAGGCAGGTGATCTATAGATAAGAGCGAGACCCTTATCAAAGGTCAAATTACCCCGTTAAGGTTTCACACATTGCCAATTCTTCGTCCCCTTGGTTGCTTACAATGCAGTTGTACAAGCAGATAAGAGTCCTGCACAAAGACATAAGACCAACCAAGGCAGGATCCAATCCTTCCAAAAGCCCCACAGCAGCTGCAGTGTCTACCTCGGTGGTAGGTACGCCTTTGCCAATCGGGTCTATGAAGTTTCCATCACATTTAACAATATTACCGATAATAGTCTTGGCCATTTCAAAGTGATTTTTACTGAAAATTAGAAAATATATTTACTCTATAATATCAAACCAATTGCTTAACCTTTTCAGGTCACTGTAACATGAGTAGGCCCATTAACCATGATTGTCTTTACCTCTTTAGAGATAGGTGGATTCCTGTGATAATTTGTGATAACAGAAGGCCCTATGTATAAAGTAGCATAACAAGTAGAAACCATGCAGGATAGCAGCTTCTAACCAGGTATGGACCTGATGAGCAATCTTTGCTGCAAGTTGGTTGTTTGAGCAATGAGCGCACAATATGGAAGGGTTATTAAAAAGCATATCTATATGCTTGTGTATGTTTAATGCTAGAATGGCGTATCCAGTATGACCATGACACATTTTAGATTAGCCCCTAAATTACACATTCCCGCTGCTTATATGGATATGGAGCAGTAATTTTTTCTTAAAAAATGTTTTCAAATATTTAATTGCACCACTTCTGCTGAGATGTGACATGCAGCAACCTCTACATTCCATTCTGTAACAGAATTATTAGCAAATTATTTTTACATATATAGTCGTAGATCCAAAAGAAGTAGTCACACATCAGTCAATGGAAGAACATGTCTTCAAATAAATACCCACGTGTTGAAACCATGTACCCTTTTCACCAAAGGTCTGAAATACTGCAGAATTTTCAAACTTGGCCCATTACATTGTAGGATTCTAGAATCCAATTTTAGGATTTCTTAAAAAACTAAAACTATAGAGAAAATGAGAATCCTCTGTACCCCCCACCTAAAAAAAGGAACTACCATTATCAAAGATGAAATTAGGACGTGCCGTAGAGATTCTCTTCTGAAGATCTTAGTAGTGTTAACAAATCAGTAGCCATCGGACCAGTACTTCCCCTTCAGGAACTAACCAATACAGAAACATATGGAAACATAACTATACCTGTTAGAAACTAATACAAAGTCCAAATCTAACACTCTAGTATAGTCCTTTACTGATTGTAATGAAAACTGGTGGAAGTCAGTAAGTGTTCCTCAAAAAAAAAAAAAAAAAAAAAAAAAGTTGTAATAAGAACAGATATCACCGGCTGGATATGGTCATCAGCTATCCTCAAGGTTAGTGATCACGCTGCCCAGTAGACATTAATCTGCTCCAGGCTTGTATCCATCACATCAATTTGGTAGACCCCAAATCCAGGTGACGGTCATCAGCCGACGCTGTGTTGGTGCTGGTGTTCTCCGGGTCAGTGGTACCATTGTTGTCACAGCGTTTACAAGAAACAATCTGCCCTTGTTTATCAAGAGCTGTGTTCTGTAGAAGGATATGGTTCATAAGTTAGAAAACCTGAGACATTTCATACAGTAATTGGTGACATTGATTATAGGCATGCAAGGAAAAGGAGAAATAATAATGTGATCTTCCACCAAGATCATTGCTGTGGTTGGTAACCTCTTTAGATGACCCTGGCTGCAGTCTGATCATCTAGTGTGGTATTACTGCTTGGACAACATTAGCTTCATGAGTTACCGTCTCTGTATCCAATCCTAGTATTATAGACATATTCCCAAATTATCATTATATTTTTTTTTTAATTATCCAGCGTGTTAGATCTACGTAAACTGTGAGTCATTTTTTTCACCTGTTTGATGCTGTATATTATTATCATCATTATAGTTGGATTAGGACACTAATAGTACACGATAACAAAGAACACGCCAATAGACATTGTGTATGGGAAACAAGTTTTCATGAAACAAAGTGACACTGAACTGTTTTAATGGAAGGCACATAAAACTGGTTCAACTGACTAACAAAGCTGCTGCACACTTCCATGCAACACAGTATTGAAAGGAGTCTTCCAGCCTCAGCAAATAAGGCTTATTCATGGTACGGTGAGAAAATATTCACTTTTTTTAGGACTTGTTCACATCTGTGTTGTAGTCTCCATCAAAAAGACTGGACAAAAAAAAGTTCTGAATGCATGACTTTTTTGTATGGTAAAAAACAGGATCCTAAACACATATTGACCAGACTCCATTGTAGTCGTTGGAGTCTGTACAATCCATTCACCTATGTGCCCAATCTGGTACTTCTGTTATTTTTGTTGTTCTGCCCCTTAAACAGAGTGGAATGGAAATATATAGCAATGATGTGAACTTACCCTTATATGTGTGTATCATTTCCTCACTCCTCACAGTTTTCACGATTTGCCTTATGTTAGTGAATGTAATCTCTCAATTTTTCTTCCAGAGGGTCACCATGAACAAGCACAGATCATGAAAACTGATGAATTGATACACACCACATAGCCTGGTGCATATTTTTTTTCCCTTTATACAATGAATGATCTTTATTTGCTGAAATCTAGACAATCCCTTTAACACAAACACTACATCTAATCGACAATAAATAATGGCTACTTACAGAGGGTACTATTAGGCCTCTTTCACACTACCGTTTTTTTTTTCCGTTTAGCGGTCCGTTTTTTGCGTTCCGTATACGGTCCGTATACGGAACCATTCATTTCAATGGTTCCGCAAAAAAAAAACAGAATGTGTTCCGTATGCATTCCGTTTCCGTATTTCCGTTTTTCCGTTCCGTTGAAAGATAGAACATGTCCTATATTTGGCCGCAAATCACGGTCCGTGGCTCCATTCAAGTCAATGGGTCCGCAAAAAAAACGGAACACATACGGAAATGCATCCGTATGTCTTCCGTATCCGTTCCGTTTTTTGCGGAACCATCTATTGAAAATGTTATGCCCAGCCCAATTTTTTCAATGTAATTACTGTATACTGTATATGCCATACGGAAAAACGGAACGGAACAACGGAACAGAAACACAACGGAAGCAAAAAAACGGAACAACGGATCCGTGAAAAACGGACCGCAAAACGGACATACTGTAGTGTGAAAGAGGCCTTAGAAGGAGAGCCAACAAGCCACTTTTCAAGGGAAAAGTCACATATATGGTATGTGGCCTGCAATTACTGTTTTATCCACATGGCGGAAAGCCATGCCCACTGCAATGCATAGGGTCTGCAACCAGGGCTGAGAGTCACTTGATCATACTGATAATCTCTAGCTACATATTTTTTATATTTTACATGAATAATTTGAGGGGAAATCTCACATGCTTGGACATTTTGACTTTTTCCCCTCAGTAATAATGATCTCACAGTTTATATATAAAGGCATTATTATATCTCCTTCTCTTTAATGGAACGGGGTATTATGTTATGCATTTATGCAGCAGATAAAGCATTGCAGATGCAGTTATACATACCATTGTCCTGGACCTATGCAGAGGGGAAGCAAGGCAGGCGTTTGGAAAACAGGAGGGATGGAGGAAAGAAGCAAGGGATAGAAACTAGACTTACTAGAAGCAAAGTCAACAACACTGAATACAATAGAAACAACAATGTATGTACAGCACCATGGCAATCCTCGAGGAACGATATAGCCCACAGTTTAGGGGTTCTTAAAATAATACATAGGGGGGAATTTATCACGAGGGGAATATTTGAAGTCAGTCTTGCTTGAGTCTATGTTGTAGTATTTTATGACACATTTATCAAATGTCACATGTTTAACAAATTAGTCTTATCCTTAAACCTAACACTTTTCTAGAAAAGCTACTCCAATTTTCCTACTTCACCCTCCTACTGGAGTGAGGCTGAGTAATAAATCTGGAGTGAAAGTCATTAACACGTCGCAAAAAAAAATAAAAAAATATTTTTTACATAAATCAGGGCCATAGTGTCTATATTGTACTGTTAAGGTGGATTTAGACGGCCAGATAATCGGGAAAGAACGTAGTTCCTGCGAACACTTAATTCCAACAATCTGCCCGTCTAAAGGTGCAGCTGATCACAAGTGAACAACGAAATGCTTGTTCATTGGGTGAAACAGTCATTCGTGCAGGCACCTAAATTATCGTTTGAGTGCAGCAGATCGTGCCGTCTAAACAGTGATCTGATGCCCAAAAACAATGCAGCAGATGTGGTAATCCCTCGTTCTCATACTGTAGAGGTGATCACTGCATGTAAACGCTTCCTTCCTGACAATCTGCTGCTCATCGGCCCGTCTGAATCCACCTTTAATAATACAGGACTAAGTGCTGACCGGTGTCTGGCCTGTTTATTGCTAGCAGTATGTTAAAAACATAAATGGCTTCAGTATCCTCTTGTAACTAGAATTTTAACAAGTGACAAAAAAGGAAACAAAAACGTGAACAGTTATGTAACTTTATATAATAATTTAACATGGAGGGATTTTGGACATTTTCCTCTAGGTTAAATGTTCTTATGGTCGTTCTTTGGTTTGGCCATTCCATAAAAGTCACCATCTCACCTTGCTATTTAGCTGCTCTTATACTTTTTCACTCCATTACAATTCTCTTATGCAGACAACTATAAAATCACTATAAAAGGGGCTTTTACACTGTGCCAACTAGCAAACAATTATCGGGAAGAAAGCGTTGCTTCCTGACCTGCTGATCAGAGGAGGTGAAGAGCTGTATTTACATGCAGCGATCTCCTCCATCGTATAGGGACAAGCTATTGCTACTGCTGCCGTTTGACCTCATACAAATGAATTGTTTCTGGGCAGCAGATCAAGGTTAACACTGCGCAATCTCCTGCCCAGAAACAAGGATTGAGGTGTCAGCGTGAACAATTATTCCACCTGATAAACAAGTGTTTTGCTTGTTTTGATCTGCGGCACCTTTACATGGGCAGATTATCATGAATAAACATTTGTACCAAACAATCGCCAGTGTAAGTGAAGCATTATAATGTCATACTACGTATCCTGTAATCCTTGGGCATTTACAGTATACAACAATCTTCCAATTCAATTATATTAAGCAGGAGGCCTGACATTAGAGTGATAGGTCTCCATTTTTGAAACACTTGAAACAGATATCTTTAAAAAATTCCTAAAGAACATAAAAGACTAGGTATGTCCAAATGACATAACTTGACTAATAATGCTGATGTGCAAAGATGGGGAGGTTTTGGCACCCCCCCATTCTGCTGCACATGCAAAAGGGAAGACTACTTACCTGCTTCCTGGCGCTGGCTCCCCACCACTTCTACTGCAGGCCTGTGATGGGCTCCAGCGAGGTCAACATCTGATTTGACATCGCCACAGCCACTGATTGGCCGCTGTGTTGTCCGGCTCCCATGGTGTCATGTGACCATTTGTCATGATGCAAGGGTAGCCGGACATTGTTGTGATGTCAAAGCAGATGTTGGCATAGGTGGAGCCTAGGCCTGCAGGAGAAGAAGAAGCAGGAACCAGCACTGAGAAGCAGGTAAGTCACCTTCTCTTTGGGTGTCTGCCAGAATGGGGGGGGGGGGGGGATGCTAACCACCCCCATTCTTCCACAAACCCTTTAAAGAATACAAGAGAACATACTAGAGACAATTATAACAATGAAATCTATTGAGTATTCATGTGCAATTTGAGAAGTCTGTTAGGTTAGCAGAAATTATTTTCAGAGGCTTTTGTGAAGAAAGCAGTGCTCGAAGTCAATTTTAACTCCCCCCCAGCAAGAATTGAACAGCGTGAAAGAAGAAAGCCAAGATAAGGGGCATGCAGAAGAGTTCTTATTAAAGTGTAGCACAGTATATCTGTATACCAAGCCTCTGCTGCCTTCTCATCGTCACTGGCCCAATACTAACGCAAGATTTGGAGGTCAGAAGTGTCTTGTTACAAGTCAAACTCAAACTGTGAAATGAAATGTAGACAGCATCATCTGAAAGCTTTGCAGAACTACAATTCTGGTTTATGGGGTTTAAAATTTTAAAACTACATTAACTGTAATCATTGTATTAGAAAATGCAAGTTTCAATTTGTCACTGTAAGATCTCTGCTGTCAGTGGATGAGAATATTCTTTTAGGTAATCCTATATGAACTAAAGTGTAAAGGTGGATTTACACCACACAATTGTTAGGCTGATTATTGGGAACGAACCTTACTATGAATGGTCATTCCCAATAATAGGCCCTTATAAGTGTGCTGCCGAGCAACTGATGAACAAGCATAATGCTGAAATGATCTTTCATACAGCACATTAAATAATAATTTCTCGACAGCAGTTCATATAGTCTTAACTGTGATCTACTGCCTGTAAACAATGAATCTGTATGAGGACGAACGATTGCAGTAGCAATCAGTCATCCCTATACAGTGAAGGTGACCTCTCCACGTAAATGTAGCTCTTTACCTCTGATGAGCAGGCAATTATTGAGAAGGAACAGTCCCTTCCCGATAATTGCCTGAACAGTTGGGCAGTCTAAATCCACTTTAACTGGTCATTTTCTTGCGGACAAATATATTGCTCTGTCCTATTGGCTGACCTGACAACCCTTTGAAATTGGATGCAATTGTATCCAGATCCCAGCAGAATAAGGTCTGCACAGGTACACGCCTCACATTTTTATAAATATTTTATTACATATTTTCATGGGACAATACTGAAGATCTGACTCTTTGATACAATGTAAAGTAGTCAGTGTACAGCTTATATAACCGTGTAAATTTGGTGTGTCCTCAAAATAACATAGCCATTAATGTCTAAACCAATGGTAACAAAAGTGAGTACACCCCTAAGTGAAAATGGCCAAATTGTGCCCCAAGTGTCAATATTTTGTGTGGCCACCATTATTTTCTAGCACTGCCTTGACTTTTTGGGCATGGAGTTCACTAGAGCTTCACAGGTTGCCACTGGAATCCTCTTTCACCTCTCCATGACGACATCACGGAGCTGGTGGATGTTAGAGACATCCACCAGTTGTCCCATGAAAAGATACAATAAAATTTTTACAAAAACGTAAGAAGTATTTTTTGCGTCTCTCGGATGCAGACCCATTCACTTCAATGGGGCTGCAAAAGATGTGGACAGTACTCCACGTGCTATCCGCATCCGTTGCTCCGTTCCATGGCCAAGCAAAAAAATTAAATAAATAGAACATGTCCAATTCTTGTCCGTTTTGCTGTGTGGTACGCACACGGCTGGCAACCGTGTTTTGCGGATCAGTAATTTGTGGACTGCAAAACACAAGGTCATGTGCATGAGCCCTAAGGGAGAGTTCAAATCACAGTTTTTCCCCCTCTTTCTTCTGATCCATCAGAAGAGCAGAAAAATTAAGAAAAAAACTGATCCTGTAAAAAAACTGAACTTGTGCATCAGTTATGCACATTTGGCATCCGCAAGAGCCATTTCCATCGGAAATCCATTTTTTAGACAGAAAAAAAAACCACAAAAGACTTTTTCCGTCTAAATTAACGGATTTCAGAAATGGCTCAAACTGATGCAAAATGTGCATAACTTACACAGGATCCATTTTCTTTCCTTTATTTTCTGATCTTCTGATGGATCAGAAGAATAAAAAAAATAACAGTGATGTGAAGAGGAGTGGGACTGATATTCTGAGGGGGGGGAAAAAATATAGCATTTTGATGGAAGTTTACAGGATAGATGGTGAATTTGAGAGAGCACTAAAAAGAAAATCTACTTTTATATTTGGACATTCATGAAAAAATTCAATACATAAATCAATAATAATATTTACTGACTCACATATGAAATTTAAAGACTATTAATACCTTATCATCATTATTTTAATTGAATCTAAATATCATTTTTAGAATTAGTTTTAATTAAAAATTCTCAACCATTGTCTTTTGGCACCTGTACATGTTCACATACATTGCAGACTGCTCAGTCCCATCAGATGATCTTTCGTATGGCCCATTCTGCAGCCCTTATCTCTGCTCTCCTTAAAGGGGTTGTCTCATCATGGACAATGGGGGCATATCGCTAGGATATGCCCCCATTGTCTTATAGGTGCGGGTCCCACCGCTGGAACCAGCACCTATATCGAGAACGGAGCCTTGCATGGGGGCGGCTGGAGGACTCCTGTCCGGCACCCACCAAGCCAGCTCCCCATAGAAGTAAACGGGAGCATTCATTTCTATGGGGCCGACGGAAAAAGCCAGCGCTTGGCTAAGTTTGCCGGCCCCACAGAAAATGAATGGAGGGCGGCTGCGCATGCGCAGTGCGCCCTCCTTCACTTGTGGGGCTCCGTTCTCGATATAGGTGTGGGACCCGCACCGATAAGACAATGGTGGCATATCCTAGCGATATGCCCCCATTGTCCATGATGAGACAATCCCTTTAATGATCCTTATAAACTGACATCTTTGTCAAAAAAATTAACTTCAATCACAACAATTTCAGCTTTTAAGATCCTTCAAGAGAACAGAAATAAGAGCTACAGAGTGAGCCATCAGAGAGCTCATCTTAAGGATTTTACTCTGAATGGAACCGAGCTGCCTGCAATGTATGTGAACATATTAAGACATTAAAAGACAAATGACCGAGAAGATTTCATTATAAACAATTAGAAAATATATTTTTTATCACATAACATGCAATTTAGTAACAAATATATTTGAATGTGTCCATAGCCTTTAAGCCATACAGCTATTGAGAAGGTATATTGGTATATTCCATATGTAAGTTGCTAGTAAACACAAAGCATATAAGTTTCCACTCAAATGCTATATATTTTAAGGTTTTTACTGACTTTCAAGCTATGCTATTTATGTTATATTTATACCCTCTCTGCTTATTCTTAGATCCACTTCTAGTTAGTATAAGTTTTTTTTTACATACACAGTGAGGGTTGTTTAGAAGTGGACTTGAGTCATGACATTCCAGTTCTTACAGGCATGTAGTAGTATAATAACACGGATATACACAATGACAGTGTCTAAAATGTACTAATTAAACCACCTAGAAAAAGCAGATATAGTCAAGATGTTTTAGCGGAGACTCAACATAACCCATTTCCAATCTTTTAAATATCTGTACCTTGTGTAATTCATCTGAATACCTTTAGGGTACATGCACACGTTCAGGATTCATGTGCAAATCTGTGTGGTCAATCCGCATAAATTAGTGCGAATTTGCGTGCGGATTTTCCTAAATTAATGAAGAAAATCCGGTCAGGAAAAATAAAATAAATTGACATGCTGCGGATTTTAAAATCTGCATCGTGTGAATCGAGAATTTCAAATTCTCGTAGAGTACATGACTTACGGTGTGTATTTTCCGCACACAAATAGGCGTGAAAAATCTGCACGCAATCCTGATCGTGTGCATTAAGCCTAAGACTCCTAATTGATTTTGATGTTAAGGCTACTTCATATATGCATGTATGCCTCTATAGGTAGAAATATTTGGGTGTAAAGTGTGCAGACTAGTGTGGGCCCCATACCATACATAAAAGGGTGGCTGGTTTATTCCAACACAACCTACCATTCCAGAACAGAAGAGCTCAGTTCTTGATACCTTCCCCCACCCTTAACACATCCCTTGCATAAGAGAAGACTGGCATGGTAGCGGTTTCGACTGCTATCTTTGTTTTAATTGTGAATAGGTTCACGCAGCAAATAGGAAAGGTGCACAGTCTATTTGGTGTATTTCGATAGGATGGCTCTTTCAACCCTACACTGATAAAAAAAAGTGGGTAATTAGGTCGGGACTCACTCTCTAAAATACTAAAAAGGTCATAAACACTTATTTAAGCCACATTCTTATCAGTAAGATAATTGAGCCATAATGAGTATCTAGAGAACTAGTGTACTAGAGAATCTCAAGACTGTACAGAGAAAAGGGCTCAAATTATTTAATAAAGACCAATTGAAAAATATTATTTTGAGCTCAAAATAAGTACAATGCACTATTAAAAGGTGTACATAGCCTTTAAAATGTTTAAGGTTATGTTTTATTGTTACAGAGAAAACTATCACAGAAAACAACATACATTATGGTACATGCATCATCAAGCAAGCCTTTAACACTGCAGAGAGTAAACCATACTTACCATGATCACAGACACTGCAGCTGTAGTGTTATTATCCTTGGGTAATGAGTTAAAATGCTGTTTTAATTTACCTGTGACTTCAACCTGCATATTATTCCCCAGTGAGGCATCGTCCTGTATAAAAAACATAAAATAAATTGCATTTATTATTTGGCATTGTAATAAAATACATTGTGGCTGACCTCCCTGGTGCTAGGGGTGTCTGGTGCTGCTCTGTTGGCGATCAACTGATTGCAATAGCAGCTTGAATATGAAGGGGACTGTCTCTGATTAGACAACTGCTTTATGGGCAGCATATTATTATGACAGGTGTGGCTAGCAATTATACCAAAAGGTGCTGATTGGATAATAGCCAAGAAGATAGAATACAGAGGACTCCCTTTGCCTCCTGCCTCCAATGACTAACAGCCAAAGACTCTGCTAAAACACGCTGTCAGCCATTCATGAAATGGTGAGTGAGTGCAGAGATCATGAATACAATCATTTCTATAATGTATTTTTTCTTAGCTATAAGAGCTCCATAACAGTCTTCTTTTTCTAATTGGACCACGCTTCCATAGTAATTGCTGAAAGCGTGGATAAATTTAATATAGGATTGGACATCCTCCTTGCAAAACCCAATATGCAGGGTTAGGGCTCATTCAGACAACCATATGTGTTTTGTGGTCTGCAAACTGCAGATCTGCAAAACACGAATACTGGAGGATTTTGTGGAACGAACCAACATATTCAGCTCTATCTTTTTTGCATGGTCAAGGAATGGAAGTGTAGATGCGGACAACACCACATCCTTTGCGGCCCCAGTGAGGTGAATAGATCCGCAAAATTGTGAATCGGATACGGAAAGAAAAATATGGTCATGTGAATGGACCGATAAGGGTATTAAAGGGAATCTGTCACCACAAAATGCTGTGTGATTTGCAGGCAGCAGATTATAGAGCAGAAGGAACTGAGCAGATAAATATATCGTTTTGTGGGAAAAGATTCATTATAATGTGTTTATTCATCTAAATCTTTCCTCATTCTGAGCCAAGGAGTCCTGTGGACAGTCCAAATTAATTTAGATTAATAAAAAAGTGTCTGCCTCTTTTAATCTGGCTTAGAAGTGGCAGCTTTCCTCGGCAGATGTCAGTGGAAAGAAGGGTCGGGCATGTTGTATTTGTCACGGTGCAGTTCACTGTGAGAGTTGTGCCATGTAGGCTGGCTGCATGCCCTCTCGCGTACTGGTTGAAGGCTGACTCCTGTGTATGTTGGTTGCTTGGGGCTGCGTGCTGGCTGCAGTGTCTTCTGTGAACTGCTGCCTGTGAATGTGTGCACTCCCCATATCTGCTTCTCAGTGCAGTTCTCGTCACTGTTGCCGTGCAGGCTGGCTGCAGGCTCCCTTGCGTACTGGCTGCAGGCCATCACCTGTGTATGCTGGTTGCTTGGGACTGCGTGCTGGCTGCAGTGTTGTGTGTGAACATGACCTGAGTATGCATGTCTGTTTGTATCACAGTGCAGGTCTGTTACTCCTTGTGTAGGCTGGCTGCCTGTAACCTCGCACTGGCTACAGTTGTCCTGTGTATGCTGGTTGGCGTTCAGGCGTGCTAGCTGCAGCATTCTGTGTTAAATCTCTATTATTCAATTATATTCTGCAGGTCATAGAATACAAAATACAAAGAAAGTATTTTTCTCACAATAAACAGCACAATCTTTTAGAGGTTTAAATATGATCCATGACAAATTGTTCTAATGCAAACAGACTCATCTTCAACTGACTGCATTTGGATGTCTACCTCTACAGTGCTAGTGAGATGTGGATCAACAAATTTGAAAAAAAAAAAACGAACAAAATTAGAAGGGTAAAAAGCGAAAGAGTAAAAAAAAAAAAAAAAAAAAGGTTTGGGGAGGTAAGGGGGGCTTTAAAAGGTTATGGGTTGCACTAGTTCATCGTAGGGTGCAAGTAGTAAACTATAGGCAATATAAAATTAAAGGCTGTGTAGGAGCCAGGTGGGATGTGTCCATGTATTTGGATTGCATCCAGGGATCCCAGATTTTGAGGAACGACATTCTGGTCATAGCTTCCCAGTGAGCTAGGTCCTCTAGTCCAGTGGTCCTCAACTCCAGTCCTCAGGGCTCACCAACCAGTCACGTTTTCAGGATTTCCTTAGTATTGGGCAGCTGATATATTCTGGTATTCATTCTGTGGGACACTCCTAAATCCTGACTGGCAAGTGGGCCCTGAGGGCTGGAGTTGGGGAACCCTGCTCTAGTCGAAGTATTTGATTGACCTTATTGGCCTAGTCTTGTAGGTTTGGAGGCCTTGGGTTCCGCCAGAATGTTGGGATTAACAATTTAGCTGCAGATAGTAAGAAAGTGGGTAGATTGCATTTCCACAGCGTAAAAGAGGAGGTTGGGAACCACACAAGAATCAACTGAGGGGTAGCTGCAGCATTCTGTCTGGTGTGAACTGACACTTGTGATTGTATGTTCTATGGTTCTGGTTACTCCTGGTTCTGATTGGGTTAACTTCTCCTGGTCTGTTCCTGGGTGTGGCTTATCAGGTGCCCTGTTAGCAGCTATATCTATCTGTGTGCTGCTCACCCAGGAGGTCAGTCTATCTTCTGCCTTGCTGGGTGTTGCACCTTGCTGCTCACGCAGGGGGTCAGTTCTGTCCTGTGCCTTGCTGAGTGTTAGCCCCTTGCTGCTGACCCAGGTTTTTTTTTGCCATCTGCCCTTTTGTGTGGTGTCATCAGGTAAAGTGTTGTTGTTGTTGTTGCCACCTAGTCTGATCTTCTGTACCAGTACTGTAATGTTTTTTCCTTGTCCATGCCTTGTCTATTCTTCTATTCCTGTTCTGTCTGGACCCACTCTGTTCCATGTCTAGCCTAGCAGTGTTCTAACTGCGTCTGATAGCCTGGCAGTGCTAAACTGCTTCTAATCCTGTCCTATGTCCAGCCTGGCAGTGCCTACTGCTTCTGATCTAGTATGTTCCTTGTCTGTCCTGCAGTGCCTTACTGCTTCTGTTCCTGTGTTTGTCCTGCCTTTGTGAGAGGGTCCCTGGGTTCTCTGGAGGGAGGATCTCTAGTCTGTGTACAGCTCTGCCTGAGACCACCATGCTTCCAATCCGCTTGGGGTCCAGGCACCTGCTTTTGTGCTGGTTCCCGTTTGTCTTGTTGCTTGATCCATGTCCTGTGTTTGTTGGGGTCCAGTTTGTTGGGCTCCGCAGGTAGCAGCCAAGTGTACCGGGACCTTTCTTCTCTGCCCCCTCTTTTTTTCTCTGGTCTGCCGGGGCACTTGGTTCTGTGGTAGTGCTACCACTATAGCCTAACCTGCATATGTTACTGTCTAGTTTATTTATTACATGTGTAAAAGTATTCTGTTGGTCCCTGTGTCCTGTTTGCAAGATGTCCCGGAGGTCATCTTGCAACATGTCCGGTCACCTGGTTCCACTGAGAGAGCCACTGAGAACACCATCTACTGGGGACAACAGAAGGACTGTTTAGGGAGCCGTCGCACGCGATTTTGTTGCAGAAAATTTCTGCGACTATGAAAAATAATTTTTCATAGCCCCCTGTATTGGGCCAAGTTAGTAAACATCCCAGAAAACCCATTTAAATGAACACTAAACATACAAATGTAGAAAAAAAAATGCTAAAGAAATTTCTCCCTTAATCTCCTCCTGTCCTTTGATTGTATTCAGTGTTATATTACAATTAAAACTGAGAATCTTTTGTCCCAGGTGATCAGCCATTACCTCTTCCTGCTCCTTGTGCATGACTATGTGACAACTGGCTTCAGCAGGAGCATCCTCCCTCTGCAGCAGGTAACCAAGATTTATAAGCCCCACCCGTAGCCAAGCCTCATTCCCTGGTTAGTCACAAGCCAAAAATGGAGGAGACCAGCAGAAAATTAACGCCTGTTTTCTCAGTATAATTTCTACAAGACTGCTTGTTGCAAGAACAAGCACGAGTTATAGTATCTCTTGGTATCATTCATATCAGTGACTTCTTACGCCTACTTGGTGCTCTCCACAAGGAGAAATAGTACTCCTGCATCCTGAAAAAGGTCTTTCACCCAGTTTTCTCTGTTCTGCCCTGATGAGGGGCAATCACCCCGAAACAACTGTCTGCAGATGAGTTGCTGGCTTAATTATTATCCAAGTTATGTCCCAAGGCCTGTTTAAACAGTCGAACATTGTCTTATGGGAAAGCTACCTTACATCTGGTGACACTAGAGATGCAGCTTTAGTTTCTTTTTTTGTTGAAGGAGTGCTAATTTGTATGCTCTAAGGCTGTGATGGCTAACCTCCAGCACTCCAGCTGTGGTAAAACGACAACTCCCAAGATACACACTTGCTCGGCTGTTCTCTGAACTCCACAAAAATGAATGGAGCATGCTGGGAGTCATAGTTTCACTAGAGCTGGAGTGGCGGAGGTTAGCCATCAGTGATCTAAGGTGTTAGGGAAAAAGAGAACAAACACAGATACTTCTTCCTGCTTTGTTTTCTTCCTTATGTATTGATGCACACATGACTGTACATGTGTCTTATTTTCTTTATTTTTGTGAAGGCCTTTTTTTCTCTCTGAAGATCACATTTTTATAAAACATACAGAGGAACATTTATTAAATCCCTTACACCGCTATTGTGGCAAAAGTCACACGTTATGGCACACACCCCTGGCTGGCGTAGGCTTCAGTTTCTGGCGCACAGCAGGGCACAGATGCGACAAATTTATTAGTGACTATCTTATTTTCTTACTGCCCCCGATTCTCCACTGTCAGTGCTCATAGCTGCACTGAAATACAAAGTCCCGAGAGAACATAATGGAGAGGACTTGTGCGCATGCACAGCAGTCCTGACAATGTATTTCAATGTCGCTCTGAGCACCGACAGCTGGGAAACGAGGGGGAGTAGGAAATTAAAAAATTGTGATCTGGGCTCCATATCAGCAGTACTACTTGTGTATCACTGCAGATAATGGTCCAAAATCAGGGTGACAGATTCCCTTTAAGAGACATCTGCCTCTTAATTAGATGCATCTCACGCCAGTGCAGGGAGATAAAGACTGGCATGTGGGTACACTCCAATATGTTGTCAAATGTCTAAACTCCTGATAAACATCACTTTATTGAAAGAAACTCTGCAAACCACTCTATTGTGTTTCTTTATCTGATGGATGCAGTGTTTCCGGCTGCACACCTGTATGAACAATACTTTAGTAAAACATTTCATTAAATGAGAAAGGAAAGGATGGTCAAAAAACACAGGCAGCAGGGCGATAACTTTGTAAGTAGCACATTCACACTACAGGATGGATATTGGGATTGTACTTACAGACACCCAGGGGTGAGACAGGATCTGATCTGCCGTGAACCTGTCATCTACATTTACTTGTAACATACAACTGATCAGCTCCTAGAGAGAAAATGTCTCCATTACTTTTTACAATACTGATTTCAGAGAAATGCAGAGCCCTACGGAAATACACCGTAAATGTAGACTTAAAGACATAGGGAGATTCATCAAAACTGGTGTAAAGGAAAACTGGCTTAGTTGCCCACAGCAACCAATCAGACTCCAGTTTACAGTTTTCAGAGCTCCTTTGGGAAATAAAGGTGGAATCTGATTGGTTGCTATAGGCAACTAAGCCAGTTCTACTTTACACCAGTTTTGATAAATCTCCCCCATGGATCACACATCCACATGTTATGCATTGATCTATTGCTGCCAAGCAAAATTTAATACATGCGGTTCTTAGTCCATATTTTGACCAAACTGTATAAGGCAACTTGCCAACTTCACAACTGACCTCTTTCAAGTTGGGCCCTAAATGAACATCTGGCGGCCACATGGGGGACAGTGGGTATCATCCCATGCAAACCGAGTACAACATGCATTGAAAAAAAATAACCACTGTAAACCCAACGGGCCAATCCTGTACTTTACATTTACTGCTTCATGTTATATGCCCTGGTTATAAAAATTGACTGTTTCATCATTACTGCATATTTATATATATTATAAATATTTTACATAATAGCATATATTATATTACAGTACAACATCCCTTATTACATGAATAGGTTTCAAAATAAATATGATGGGGGGGGGGGGGGGGGTCAAGTCTTAATCGTATTTTACATATCAGGTCCAGGTACTGGGTACAGAGCCCTTAAAATGGATTGGTTGAAAATGATTTCACTAAGATTAAAACTTGTCTGTTTTGTTTCCAGTCAATAAAAAAATTGTTGTAACTATACCAATATCTAAAAGATAAGGGTAAAGCTTTACATATTGATAAAAATGAAATCTATTGATTGAGGTAACTGTCCAATAAGATAATAGATTTAACTGGATTTCTCTGCTGGCACTGAAATAACAAAAAACATCCAAAAAAAAACTACACTAATAATGAAGGCTCATAAAAAATATATGTTTAAATGGGCATTCCCTGGCATCCCTTGAAGTTAAATAATACCAAATAATTATTACTTAATGCTGATTTTGCACACAATGCGGCACATTTCAAAAGCTCATTACTAGGGTAAATTACTGATGACAAACCAGCGGTCATTACCCATTCCAGTCTCCTTAGGCTGCCTCATACACATCAGACATCCAGTTGCTGGGGGTCATGGATGTCACATCATATCTCCAGACAGCCATCATAGAAGTCTTGCACACACTAAACAGTGACCTATAAGGCCATATGAGTATGTATAAAAAGTGTGTCTTTGGACAAAAGCAAACTATTATCCCCTGCTTAAAAGCAGTTGTTATATTACTAGATATTACTAAAACAGTAATGCATCCGCTGGATCGAGCAATATAAAGCTCCATCTATAACTATTTTATGATACAATGCCATTCATATTTTAAACTCAAACCTTTGCAGAGTCTGTAATGTTATCCCAGTATGGAGAAGGGAATTCCAGCTTCCCAATCAGAATCTGATCAAAAAGATCTTCCTGAAGATTATTCTCACTGTGAAGAAAAGAAATAATCCAAAATTCTGAGGTTAGAACATTTCCATCTGCACAGGACTGCTTCCATCAAGTTGTCCTTTGATGTCATCTGTGAGATGGAGGCTGTTCGTTCTCTCTATATACCAGGGCAGTTCATGGATTCCAAGTGATGCATCTAATCAGCTCTGAAATGGTTCCAGGCTGATATGCTCAGACAGGTCTGATGAAATATGACAACTGAGCTTATCTGCCCCTAATTACTGCTATACGGTATACTGGGTGTACATATACGCACACAGGTCTGCATACCTCGAGCTGTACACTGGATGCAGAACGGTTCTAATAAATAATCTGGAAAGATAGACCACCCTGGTGTACTTATCTATTTGAAATGAATGGGAGCTCAGCTGCAGTACCCCGGCACGGCCAGTTGAACTATCGGCTCCTTTCAAAATGCTAGCTCTGGCAGGGCTCCCAAGTTAGAATAGTGGTACGAGGAGACTGCAGTGACCCAATGTTTGGAGAAGCTTGTAGAGTTGAATCCAATCATAACTCCCTCTCTGGCCTCCTACTTGTGCAGGCAATTTAGATTTTTTTGTTCCCGTCCCTTTCGTATTGCAGCACCAAAACCAAAAGTCATTTCCTTTTGCACGACTGACACTTTATGAGGCCATCTTTGTCCCCCACAGCTTCTTTTTGCTCTCCTTCATCCACCCTCATCCTCTCTATATCCCCTTTTCCCATATTTCTATTATTGATTATAGTGATGTATCCAATTATATTTAACATTTTTTGGTTATTGTTATTGCACCTTTTAGGTGATTCTGCTTTCTTAATTTGCCTCATTTGCTTACCAAGGGCTCATGGATATTGCCATTGCCGTATACCTGCATGTCATGTGTTGTATTAGGTTTGCTTTCTTCACATCTGTTAATCTTATAAAACAATAAACCACTCAAATAAGTAAAAAACATATACAATATAGTACATTTTTTATTTTATTTTTTTTTTTTACAATAAGAGATAAAGGCAGACCGCAATCTGTACAGGCTAAACCAGCAGAAACAGAGGCAGCACTTCAAGACTATCAACGTTGGATGTTTCTCAAACTACAAAACTTGACTTTACTTGCTGCAGTCCAAATTAATGGTCTTGGTACTCAGATACCACAGGCCTTAAGTGAGGCAGAATTACTTGACAACCAGGACATTCACAAGAGAAGATATATGCATAAAAAAGTTACCAATGAAGCTGGATAAGGATGGCAACAGATGAGGGAGATGGAGTCCAGCAATGGAGCAGTTTACAATTGCATACAGGTAGAGAGTGATGACTGTAGCAGAAGAATGTACTGACAAAGACCAACAAGACAGCAACAAAATCACAGAATTACAAAACCCACAAAAAAACTAAGTGGACAAGGATTTTAGACACTGGCAATAATTGCACAGAGCTTGCACTATACTCAAAGACTATGAGAAAATGTAACACTTAACAATCAAAAAGCCCCTTACAGCAAACACTAGACTAAGCAAGTTTATAATAGAACCAGATTCAAAATTAGTAAAAAAAAAAATAAAAAAAAAAAATAAAACAGGCAAGAGATTGCTCAAAACAAAGAATTCCAAAAGGATGTGTATATTTACTCATCCATGGTTGAGACAACGGCTTCATGAAAATAGATCCATGGAGGAGATGAAACTGTGCATTTTCTCAACCATGGGTAAGTACATTTACAAGTCTAGGAGTGCTGCCTCTATTTCTGCTGGTTTGGTTTGACTTTGAGGACATGTGGTTGAATCCTAGGATGTCTGGCACCCGATGCCAGGAGCATAATTGTCACAGAGCTGCTTAAACCTATACCTGTTGCGTTCAGGCTATACATCCTTATCATATAGATTGTGTAAAGAGAGCTCAAAGCTCTAAAATGTTTCATTATTCAAACAAGTTACAAATTAGCTATATTGTGTCTGCATAGTGAAAAAATAAAATAAATGTTACCTTCTGAAAGGCGGGAATCCACAGAGTAAGATGTATGTGATCACACCAGCTGCCCATATATCAACCTTTAAACCATACCTAAGATAAAACAATGCACGCACATTGATTTCAATAGGAACATGTCTGCAGTCTATAGCATATTAACATGGTGGCAATCTGATAAGTTACGTAAATTCATGCAATTTATATTAAAGGTAGGCCAGAGGTACAGCCTCATAGCAAAATGTGGAATGGGACCAAGGCCCACCAAAACCACCTTCGACAGCACAGTCTAATGTTTCTTTTTCTCATCTCCTTGGTCTACAAGTTTATTTCCCTTCCACAATAATCACAAGGTTCACTTCACCTCTGAGTGGAACAAGGTCTCCTAGGATTGCAGCTTTTATATCTGCCACTCTAGTCGTTATACCCATGGTATGGTCAGACTCTCATACTCAAAAACATGCAGTCATCCCAGTAAAATAATACTTGGGTTCACGTAGCAAATATGTGACACATTATGGAACTTACCCACTCTCTGCAATTATTTCTGGAGCAACATAGGTTGGTGTACCGCAGACAGTGTACAGTGGTCCATCCACTATTGTGGCCAGTCCAAAGTCTCCGAGCTTTAGAGATTTAGTTTTATCTGGATATTCACAAACCTTAATGAGATGGAACACATTAAGAAACAGAAAATATTTTGTCGCAACCAGTCACTTTTTGGGTCTTCTTTTGATTACAATAAAAGACTTAAGTGGAGATTTATTAAAACTGGTGTAAAATTGGCTAAAGCATCCAATCAGCTTCCATCTTTTATTTTCCAAAGGAGCTCTGAAAAATGAAGGTGGAATCTGATTTCCTCCTTTTACACCAATTTTTATAAATCTTTCCATTAAACTGTTCCCCCTGTCACGGTGACTGACTTTATGGTAGATCAGAAAGTGCCCTTTTGTTGACAGGCAGTATGGATAATATGGCTGACAACTGTAGCCTTGAAAACGGTGTGTAGGAAATTTGTAGGGAACAAAAAACGGAGATTATAAGATTACAGTTAATTAGGTGGAGATGCATGTATCACACCCACAATGGCATTGCATACTGTTGAGATGCTAGTGAGGCTCGCCCCAGTCACGACCTGCTTTTGGCTGCTCCCCCTGTGGCCAGATGTTTTAATCTGCATGATGGGAAGATGCAGCGGCAGCCGTGTGGGCATCAGGAGCGAAGCAGGTGCCGGGTTAAGTATAACCTGTATGAGGTGCCCTGCTATTTTGGTGGGCATTATAGGGGTTGGATAACCCCTTTAAATCAACATACATAACACCTATAAACTATTATGACTGTATATTGTGACACTCCTCTAATTTGCTACTAGATGCTTATTAAAAAAAATTGGCTTGTTGGCAGTGTGCCCCTGCATAGTCTGACACTACCCAATCAATCGTGGTGGTGGCAGATTTTAGGGACACACCCCATTGACAAAGGGAATTGCAACACCCAGTTGACAGTATATAAAGAAATGTATCATACAAATAATAGAGGAAAGTAAAGATGCTCCAGAATTGTAATAACATGGGGAATGCAAGCAGTGACTGAAGGAGACATGTTAGGAGAGGGGACAGGTCTTCTTTAAGCCAGTTAGTAAGTAGATATTACGGTGCATGGCAATTGGAGCCACACAAAATTGCATTGCGCCTGAGGGAAAACAGAACAGGAAGTTTTGTCATTAAAATCAGCCTCAGGGCTTGAGCCATGGCTACCACTAATTGCCGGGCTGCTCCTGAACTTGCCACTCGAGACACAGGTACAGTCCAGGTGTGGCCTGGCAAGTAGCGGTAACAAACCGCACTTGTAATAGCGCCCTCAGGGTTTGGGTCTGCAACTCTGAGCATACACTTCGGAAACTGTCTAAAACAGACGAGCGAAGATTTATCAAAACTGGTGAAAAGGAAAGCTGGCTTAGTTGCCCACAGCAAATATTCATTTTCCAAAGGAGCTCTAAAAAATAAAAAATCTAATTGGTTGATATGGACAACTAAGCCAGTTTTACTTTACACTGGTTTTGATAAATCTTCCCCAAACTGTCTTTGATGCCCACAGCAGCCAACCACAGCGCAGCTTTCATTTCTTAAAGCACCCTTGAAAAATGAAATCTGCACTCTGACTGGACAACAAAAACAGTGTTTCTTCTTGACAAATTGCATTAATTTGCCCTTTTGGGTTTAACCTACACAATGTAACAGTTTAATTTGCTTAGAAGAGTGGATCTGGAGATCTTCCTAAGAAGGCTATTTGAAGAGATCAGTGCTGGACAATGGTGTATCATTAAAAAGATTCTTAGAAAATCCCTTCTATATCCCCCTCAAACTGCCAATCACAGGGTATAAATCCAGGTTTGATCTCTCTACGTTATCCATTTAGGCTTTATCTATAAAATGGAATTAGCTATTTAAAACTAATACCAGTTATCTTCTTATAGACAATCACTTTAAATTTAGCCCTTAATACAGCCAATGCTTGTCTAGATTAAGGCACGCAAATTCCAGAGAAACAACGCGCTGAGGGAATGTGAAAAAATGTAAGCCCATCATATTTGTACAGATCTGTAACAAAAAAAAAAAAACACTGCCAGGAATGTGCCATTCACTGATTATTAAGTTAACCCCTTAAGGACACAGCCTCATTTCACCTTAAAGGGACACTGACAGGGCCAATAAGCATATTGAGGTATATATATGGCAGTACAGGTCTTATAATGGGTATTACAATCATCTAAGTATCCCCCCTGTCCACATTATACAAACAGTAAACGTAAGTTTTATAACCTGCTCCAACGGTCTTCAATCTGCCCAAGGGGCGGCGTTTCACCTCTCTTGCGCCCAGCCAGCCTCCCCCAACTGCCGCTTTGAAGCGCCGCCCAGCTCATGAATATTCAGTTTGCTGGGCAGCGTCTGCGGTCCCCGCTCTGAAGCGCTGCGCTTAACAGTGCCCGGCGCATGCGCCGGATCTTGTGAAGTCCGGTACAGTAAGCGCTGCCCAGCTCATCAATATTCACTTCCCTGGGCGGCGCTTACTGTCCCCGACTTCACAAGATCCGGCGCATGCGCAGGGCACTGTTCAGCGCAGCGCTTCAGAGCGGGGACCGCAGAAGCCGCCCAGCAAACTGAATATTCATGAGCTGGGCGGCGCTTCAAAGCGGCAGTTGGGGGAGGCTGGCTGGGCGCAAGAGAGGTGAAACGCCGCCCCTTGGGCAGATTGAAGACCGTTGGAACAGGTTATAAAACTTACGTTTACTGTTTGTATAATGTGGACAGGGGGGATACTTAGATGATTTTAATACCCACTATAAGATCTGTACTGCCATATATATACCTCAATATGCTTATTGGCCCTGTCAGTGTCCCTTTAAGGACCAGGCCATTTTTTAAAAATCTGACCAGTGTTACTTTAAGTGGTGGTAACTTTAAAACGCTTTGACTTATCCAGGCCATTCTAAGATTGTTTTTTCGTCACATATTGTACTTCATGACACTGGTAAAATGAAGTAATTTTTTTTTTCAAAAATACAAAATTTACCAAAAATTTGTAAAAAATTGAAAAATTTCCAATTTCAATTTCTCTACTTCTATAATACATAGTAATACCTACAAAAATAGTTATTACGTTACATTCCCCATATGTCTACTTCAAGTTTGGATCAATTTGGGAATATTTTATTTTTGGGGGATGTTACAAGGCTTAGAAGTTTAGAAGAAAATCTTAAAAATTTTCAGAAATTTTCAAAAACCCACTTTTTAGGGACCAGTTCAGGTCTGAAGTCACTTTGTGACGCTAACATAATAGAAACCACCCATTTTAGAAACTACGCCCCTCAAGAGTAACACCTGCACCACCAACTTCAGCACAGCCAGGGGGAAACGACAGCAGGCCGTTTTGAAACAGCAGGAGCTGTGGACGGGTATTGACCAACAGACCAATGAGTGGCACGGCCTGGTGGTGTGCGATAACGGGCACAAGCTCGTAGCAGCTCTGGGCCTAGCTGATTTGACGCACATCCCGTGCCTGGCGCATGTGCTGAATTTGGTGGTGCAGACGTTCCTAAAAAATTACCCCAATATGTCAGAGCTGCTGCAGAAAGTGCGGGCCGTCTGTGCGCACTTTCGGCGTTCTCACCCTTCTGCTGCTCGCCTGTCTACACTGCAGCGTAACTTTGGCCTTCCTGCTCACCGCCTCATATGCGACGTACCCACAAGGTGGAACTCCACCTTGCACATGCTGGAGAGACTGTGTGAGCAGCAGCAGGCGATAGTGGAGTTTCTGCTGCAGCACACACGGGTGAGTCACTCTGTGGAACAGCACCACTAATGAGTGGGCCTCCATGCGGGACGTGTGTGTCGTGTTGCGCTGTTTCGAGTACTCCAACTACCAACATGGCCAGTGCTGATGACGCCATCCTCAGCATTAGTTACTATCCCACTTCTATGTCTCCTTGAAAAAACACTTCAGGCGATGATGGAAGAGGATGTGGCACAGGAGGAAGAGGGATCATTTCCACGGTTATCAGACCAGTCATTCACAAGTGGCTCGGAGGGTGGGTTCCTGAAGCAACAGAGGCCAGGAACACAACTGTCCAGCCAGGACACAGTTCTGGAGGATGAGGAGGAGGAACCGTATTCACAGCAGGGTGGCACCCAAAGCAGCTAATGGGCATCACTGGAGCGTGGTTGGGGGAATACAGAGGGCACAGATGATATACCTCCTACAGAGGATAGCTTGTTGTTGCCTCTGGGCAGCCTGGCACACAAGAGCATTTATATGCCATAGTGCCTGCGCAACGACCGTTGAGTTGCCCACATTCTAACCATTGCTGATTACTGGGTGGTCACCCTGTTGGATCCCCGCTACAAGGACAACGTGCCGTTCTTAATTCAGTCACTGGAGCGTGATAAGAAGATGCGCTGCTGATGGCATTCACACCTGACAGCGGGGACTTGGTGGAAGCACAAAGCGAAGGCAGAGGAGGAAGTCGCAAGTCGCCGACGGAGCTGGGGCACCACCAGCACCTCAAAAGGGAGGGTTAGCATGGCTGAAATGTGGAAAAGCTTTGTCAGCATGCCACAACAACCAGCTGATACGGAACGTCTTAGCAGGAGGCAGCATTTCGGCAACATGGTGGTACAATACGTGTGCACACGCCTACACGTACTGACTGATGGGTCTGCCCCATTCAACTTCTGGGTCTCCAAATTAGGAACATGGCCTGGGCTTGCCCTTTACGCCTTGGAGGTGCTGGCCTGCCCTGCGGCCAGTGTATTATTCGAACGTGTGTTTAGCACGGCAGGGGGGGTGATCACAGCCAAGGGCAGCCGCCTGTCCACAGCCAATGTAGACAAGCTCACATTCATTCAAATGAAACAGGCATGGATCCCACAGGACTTGCCCGTACCTTGTGCTGAATAGACAAGTATAATGGCCGCACCCAGGTATTGTTATATTCCAGCGCACTTTCTCTTTGCATTCTCTTTTCCATTTCCCAATCTTTATAAAATAAAAATTAAATAAACCAAAAAACAAACAGTCTTGGCTAACTCCTTCTCCTCCACCGCTGCTTCCACCTACACATCTTCCGCCTCCTCAACCTCCTACTCCACTTTGACCTCCGCCTCCTAACTCAAGATTATAATTTTTCATTTTTTTTCTATTCTATGTGATTTTAAGTCATTTCCCTATCCACATCTGTTTGCAGGGCAATTGTCATGCTCTTACCCCCATTTTGCTTCCCTTTGCAGCCCTCTAGCCCTTACTATTTCTATTTTACAGCCATTTTAGTGCACTAAAGTTCGGGTCCCAATTGACTTCAATGGGGTTCCGGTTCGGGTCCTGAACCCGAACTTTGACCCGAAGTTCGGCCGACCCCGAACATCCAGGGGTCTAATCATCCCTACTCGTGGGCTCTTCTTAAACGGGAGATTTACGGTGAGAGAAGAGTCCACCTCTCTGAACTGTGTCTGGTAGATTTTGAGTGGTTTGTTTATTATTCCCACTTTAACAGAAGAAAAGGCAAATTTATTTTTATTTAATTACACAATAGTTCAGCACACTAATATATAGTTGCCCAATAATTATGCACACAGATATTCCAAAGCCAAAACCTCCCTTTTATTTTCTTTAATATTCAGGTTTGAGGTTTTATGAAAATTTTGGATTGACAGACAGCACTGTATTTGTTCAAAATTAATCCTGAAAAATGCAGCTTGCCTAAAAGCTGTATACACAGTGGACAACTAGTGAAAAAGGCTTTCAACCAAACCATGCAAAATATGTGGACACAGAAAATATTTCTGCTAGTATAAATAAGCTTGTAAGTTTTCTTATCATCTATATAGGAAAATGAATCAAGTATCAGACAAAACCCATCAATGCCAACTTACCAGAAGGTTTTCAGGTTTGATGTCTCTATGAACTATATGAAGGCTGTGAAGATACTTCATAGCACTAGCAAGATTGTATATCATTGCACTGGCATCTCGTTCTGTGTACTTTGTTGAAGATGTGATTGCATCAAATAAGTCTCCACCCTAGTCATGTAGAAAATGGGATTGTAAAACATAATAGTCATTCAGAATATGTGTCCTCACAAGCAGAGACATCTCAGAAGTAGTGACTGGTGGAGTTCTGGGTGCTGGGAACCCCACCTATTGCTAACGGCAAGGGGTGCAATCACTCTGTTAAGTGCTGTATCCCTTTAGCTCCCATCAATCTTCCCTGCGGGCATCCTGCTGCATGCTGAGAGTCAAAGAGAACCTGTCACCACGAAACGTCGTACAAGGCACCATGTTATAGAGCAGGGGAAGCTGAGCAGATTGATAAACCGTTTATGGAAAAAAAAAGTCAATAAAACTTGTAATTTATACTTTTAAATCTCTAACTTCTGACTTCAGTTGTACTCGGAGGCCATTTTATCAGTGGTTGATAGCATTCTCTGTGTAAGTGTGTATACATATATAGCTGTCAGTCACTGATAGCTGTACACAGGGGAGGTGTTATCAGTGATTAATAGCATTCTCCATATAACTGTGTATACATAGATAGCTGTCAGTCACTGATAGCTGTACATGGGGGAGGTGTTATCAGTGATTGATAGCATTCTCTGTGTAAGTGTGTACACATATGGTATACAGGTGAAACTCAAAAAATTTGAATATCGTGCAGTTCATTTATTTCAGTAATGCAACTTAAAAGGTGAAACTAACATATGAGATAGACTCATTACATGCAAAGCGAGATATTGCAAGCCTGTATTTGTTATAATTTGGATGATTATGGCTTACAGCTTATGAAGCCCCAAAGTCACAATCTCAGGTACTCTTTGCTCAGGGGGTATGGATTAATTAGCTGACTAGAGTGTGACACTTTGAGCCTAGAATATTGAACCTTTTCACAATTTTCTAATTTTAAGTTGCATTACTGAAATAAATTTACTTTTGCACGATATTCAAATTCTTTGAGTTTCACCTGTATAGAGGTCAGTAACTGATAATTGTACACAGGGAGGTGTTATCAGTAATTTATAGCATTCTCTGTGTAAGTGTGTATACATATATAGCTGTCAGTTACTGATAGCAGTACAGGAGGGATGTGTTATCAGTGATTGATAGCATTCTCTCTAAGTGTGTATACATATATAGCTGTCGGTCACTGATAATTGTACACTGGGGGGGGGGGGTTGTTATCAATAATGGATAGCATTCTCTGTGTAAGTGTGTATACAAAGATAGTTGTTAGTCACTGATAGTTCTATATGGGGAGGTGTTATCAGTGATTGATAGCATTCTGTGTAAGTGTGTATACATATATAGTAGTCAGTCACTGATAGCTGTACACAGGGGAGGTGTTATCAGTGATTAATAGCATTCTGTGTAAGTACTCGGTCACTGGTAGCTGTACACAGGGGTCATGTGACCATTTGTCATGATGTAAGGGGAGCTGGTCACCGTTGCGGCCAGTGATTGGCTGCAGGCAATGTCAAACTCCATTCTTGCACAGCCCCTTTAAGTTCAGAAATAGCAAAGATTTAAATGTATAAATTACAAGTTTTGTGGAATCTCACTCAATAAACCTATATAATCAATCCACTCAGCTTCTACTGCTCTATAACATGTTGTCTGCAGATTGCACTGAATTTTGTGGTGACAGGTTCTCCGTGAAGATGGGCCAAGGACACTGGGATGTTTGTTTAAATAATAAGAATGATAAGTAACGAAAACCTGATGGACCCATTACATGTCAGATCTGACATTGATCCTGTAAAAATGGACGCCATGAACACAGCCTTGGCTGGTCTTCAAAACGGCTTACTGTTTCCACTAGGTGTACGTTACATTGCTCCAACAAATGATAAATAGTAGCAGCAAACTGATTTTTCTTTGGTGCTCTTTTAAGGACCATGTGTCATGTGAGAGCTTCAATCGTTCTTCACTCATTATAATGTCAGAAGTTAATTGAGCGACATCCTCTGCGTCTGGAGGAAAGAAGGTTTGTACACAAACACAGAAGAGGATTCTTTACGGTAAGAGCAGTGAGACTATGGAACTCTCTGCCTGAGGAGGTGGTGATGGTGAGTTAAAAGCATTCAAGAGGGGCCTGGATGTATTTCTGGAGTGTAATATTATTACAGGCTATAGCTACTAGAGAGGGGTAGCAATATTACTGAATAAAGACAGCTACACTAAATTCGAAGCATAGCATTTTTGTGGGATATTGCCAATAATTAATTTGAAGATAATAGTAAAGGGTGGCCCATGAAAAAGTAGCCTGCCTCCAATATCTCCAAATCAAAGCGCCTAATAGTAAATCTGTCTTAGTTGCCCATAGCAACCAATCAGCTTTTAATTCCTAAAGGGCCCTGAAAAAATTGGAGATATTGGAGGTGGTCTACCCTGTATATGCTTCTTCTCATCAAGCTGTACAACTTGCCATACATATTAGATAAATTTCGGCCAAACCCACCAGTTTTGGTAGGCTCAGCTGACCATCTCGTGTGTATGGAGGCCTCCTGATGCTCTCCAAAAGATAGATTTTGGGGAAGATAAGGATAGAGTATTCAGCCAAAACCTACCTAAAGCTGGAAGGAAGAGTTTTTCCCTTTTTAGTACAATAAAATAACAGAATGTACGAGTATCTGCACATTGCTTGGCCTTGTGATCCTATAATAGCAATTAGAGATGAGGACTCCCCTGCATAACGGAAACAGGACGGATCCGTTATGCAGGCCATAGACTTCTATTACGACGGAATGAATAACAGAACTCCTATAAAGGCATTCCGTCATAGAATTGCGTTATTGTCCGTGGTAACGGAATCCATAATGCAATTCTGCTTTTACCACCAAACGAAGCGTGAACGAATTTCTAAATATGAAATGCACTCATCTCTAATAGCAACCTTTAAGTAACTGTTCCATTTAGTGGTTTTCTTAAGTTACTGGATCTACTTTATCATCCTAATTACAATCATGTAATCTTATTAATGCCTCTGTATAATGCCCACTTATGATTAATGAAATTGGGATAATCCTCTTACCTTGACTAATTCCATCACCAGATACAGCTCTGTTGTAGTGTCCATCTCCTCTATGAGCATTATAATATTGGGGTGTTTCACTTGGCGCAGTATTGACACCTCATTCTCAATCAGATGCTCCTGTAAAGTGGGGAGACATCTTGAATTAGAAGTAATATAACTGATTAAGTTCCGAAAGCTTTAACTGGCATGTTTGGCTTGGCATCGCACACAGATTACACAGGCTTATCTGGGTATATTATAGAAAATCGGCAGCTGACTGAAATATGCTCAGAGCTAAATAGCCAACTAGAAACAACTGAAACATACCATACCCCAGTGTAGTAATTATATAGTATAGTCATGAACAGGACTATATAGGCACAAGAGCTTATACACAATTCATAGGGCCTGGAGGCAAGGAAGTCCCATGGGTTTGGGGGTAAGCTCTCAGGCCAGGCTGACATACAGACAGAAGACATTAGTGGCAAATATTACCAGACTACTGGCCATACATACTGGACACAAAATAGAATGAAAATCTATACAGGTATAACTAAAATATGCATGTCATTTGCTGTTCAAAGGTAACTGGACTGTTTTTGTTAAGATTATTTTTTACAATACCTAAATACCTCCATTGCCCAAACTATGTAAAAGATATGTAAAAAAAATGATGAAACAATGTAAAACTGTGGAATTTGCCATCCTAACAAACAAGAAATTGTGATGAAAGTTTGAGAAACTCTATAGCCCCTTAGCAAAGAAATGCAATCCCCTACCCAAAGCCTAATACTCTCTAATAAAGCGGATATGGGTTGCAGCGGTCATTAAAGACCGTGTAGATACAGCAGTATTAGGGTCCATTCACACGTCCGTGGTGTATTGCGGATCCGCAATACACCCGGCCGGCACCCCCCATAGAACTGCATATTCTAGTCAAGAATAGGACATGTTCTATTTTTCTGCGTAGCCGCGTCCGTGCTCCGGAAATGCGGATGCGGAGAGCAAATTGTGTGCTCTCCACATCAATTGAGAATGAATGGGTCTGCCCCCATTCCAGATATTGCGGAACGGATGCAGACCCATTTGCGGACGTGTGAATGGAACCCGTTATATGATCAGTAACCCAAGGTATGAAGCACAATGTTTCACTTATCAAATCTTACAGCATAGGCTATGGGCAGGTAAAAAGATTCCCATAATAACGTAGACTAGGCTACCTTCTGGCTCTAGTGCGCATCGCGATTCAGAGGTGGGCGGACTTACGCCGTCCCGTCACGTGTGCTCGCAGTGAGGTCAGACGTCGATCAGTCCTCGCAGTGATCGCGCAGACAGAAGGGCGGAAGTCCTTTACCAGCCTTACCAATGAATCATCGCGATGCGCCAAGAATTGGTGCATGTTTATGTGTTTTAAATGATAAGATAATAAACTTTGATATATGAATTGGTAATTGGATACTTCATTTTTTGAGTTGAATAATATATAGAGGAAGTACACCCGTGTACATACCCGCTGTATTGATCTAGTTGGATAATATTAATAAAGTTACAAAGAACATATAACTGCAAACACTAAGACCTGGGTTATTACAGTACCTTTCCGCAGCACTTTGCCTTGTCTATGATTTTTAATGCATATTCTTTGCCTGTAGACCTGTCAAGAAGAGAAACTATATAAGAAATCAGAGAATGGATACCGTATGTGCCTCATACTGACCAATGGTATTTGAATGTCTACCTGTACATAATGAAAGTAAAGTAACAGAAGGAATATGGTAATTCTGTTTTAAATTAGATTTTTGTTACAAAGCTCCCATTAATTATCACTTCTAAATTATTCTGTGTTAGAAGCTGAGTCTGTGTGACTCATACTGTGTTTATATAAGTCGTGGAATGATTTCCATTGGTTTAGGGCTACGACACTTCACAGTGAACATGTCCTATATAAAAGTGTTCCCAGAGACCAGTATAAACCAGATTGTTATATTAACCATTCAGAACCATAGGATCTGTACCTAAATACATCCCACACATTGCAACGGTTTCACACTGGTCCAGCTTGATGGTCCATCATGCACCTACGAATAGACACACACACACAATGCTCTCTGAAGACATTTTGCTCGGTGTGTGAGAAAGGTAAGACAACAGGGTCAGACTGGCCATAGACCTTACAGGAAATAGGCTGACGCTCATGGGGCCGCAGTAATTAACGCTGTGGAGAATCAGGTACCCATGTACCCGGCCAGCAACTGCACATGCCCTCCTGAATTCAACTGCTGTGGCCCGCATCTCACCTAAGCACCCTACTCCATATCTTAATGAGAGACAACTGGAGGAGGAGGAGGGCATGGCAGCTGTTGATGGCCACCATAGAAGGAAAGCTTTTGAGACGATATATTGTGAAGCACTGTGGTATATGGTTCTCATGGGATGGTATTTTGTGCTATGGTATTGCCGATGCCAGCTACTTGTGTTGTCCCTCCTTCTGTCATTTTGGCCCTACCTACAACATAGGTCCACTTTTAGTTTTTTTTCCCCGGTGTCAGACGGCACATGCACACGCCATCTCCTCATACAGCTGATCGGCAGGGGTGCCTGGTGTCAGACTCCCGCCGATCTGATATTGATGACCTATCCCGAGAATAGGTCATCAATATTAAAAGCCTGGACAACCCCTTTAAGTTTCCAGTCTGCCTTGGTAGGACAATGTTAATGAGGTGCAGCACACCATCAAAGGGTTTTGGATTTAGCAGAACAAGCGTGCAAGCAATGTGCCTTGGGTTAGCACGCTATCCATACAACATCCAAGTCTCTTTTTTGGCAAAGAGTTCGACCATTGATTTAGCCCAACTACTACCATGGTTTGGCTGGTGATGCCCCATAAAACGCAACCTCTGAAGTAAGGTGAGCTGTTCTGCTCTTCACGCTTTACAATGTGACTAGTGGCAACTTTTTAACTTAAATTATAATTTAAAATGATTTAGCAAAAACACAATAAAGCACATTTACTATTGCATTTGCACCAAAATTCTGTCTCAAACTGAAACCAAAATCTGGCATGCAGGCGGTGCATCACATTTATTGCCTTTTTTGAGGGGCAAGGCTTAAGATGTGCCAAAATTGCAACATGATTTTGACACAACATTGTGACACAAGGTAAGCCACCTACCAACTATTAAGTATAAACTTAACTAGACAGTCTAAAGGTGCACCAGATTTTCATCCAGCATCAGCCATTGTGAATGCCCATAGTCCCTCAATAGATGTCAACCGAACGCTCATTTGGCTTAAGGGTGTATTAGACACCCCGATCACACAGACGATTGCTGGGAGGATCTCCTCAACAACGTCGCTTTGCCATCGCTCGTCCCCATGCTCTACAGTGGTTTGCCGCTGGCAAATCCTGATCTTTAAGCATGCTGACAGATCTGGATTGCCTGATGAACGAGCGTTTACTTGTTCACCGTGCAATCGGCGGCAGTATTACACTCCCAGATGATCGCTAACGAGCATTACTTCAAACGTTTGTTAGCGATCATCGAACAGAAAATATGCCCTTCTAACATACCGTTTACAGCTCACAATACTTGAATATGTATGGAGGCCTTTAGACAACATTAGTAATTCGGCCCAATGATTTGTCTTTAAAATGTAAAAAAAAACACAGGGTGACAAAGACAATCGTTGTATTCACATACGTTTCAATATACACACCTTTCAACGCATTCTTTCACAACGGCAAAGTTGCCATCTCCAATCACTTTCCCTATTTTATATTTCTCCAGGATTGTGGAAGCATCAAGATACCTATTTCCATTAAGTCCTTGAGAAGAAAAAAAAATGTAAATCGTGAAACAAAATGGACTGCACAGCAAAAGTAACCAGACACTAAATATAAGGCCCCATTCACACAGCATTTCATTGTGGATTCTGTGCAAAAAGCTGGCGGCAACCACGTGTTTGTGTGGCTAGTGATTTAAAGCCACAACCACGCCTAGAAAGGGGATGTCCTTTCTCGACACAGTGTCTGGACAGAGGCCTCTGCAAGCTGCGGTGGGTGTCCATTTGCAGTTTAGATCCATTCAATAGGACTAAACCACAAGCGGGTCCATGGCCTTCAATAATCTGCGTGTACATAAAACGTGTTTCATAACAAGCTTGGTAACGATTTATGGCCACCTTATGGTGTCACTTGTGTGTACACCTGGATTAAAACTCTTTATGAGAAAGTCATACATTACTGTATTAGGCTAGGTTCACATATGGCAGAAGCCTCAGTCGCAAAAAAAGAAGAACGAAATGCCGTTGCATGGTATTTTGTCCAGCAAAATGCCAGTATTCTCACCAGAAGGACCTCATTATAATGAATGGGATCCAATAGGCGTCGCAATGTCTGTCATATGCCAGATCCGGCAGTTTCAGTATTCTGGTATGCTGGAACAGATTACAACAATCAAAGCGCATATGTGGATGTAGCCTTACCGAACTTACCTTCAGGACTATTAGGAGCGTCAGGAAGACCGTTCACATTAGACGTTGATCCAAAATGAGGCGAAATCTGGAAACGTAAGAATTATTTGTTACCAACAACTGCGTGCATTTCTGATAGTGGCATCTGTAATCATATTCAGGCTATGTATCCTCTGTCAGGTGCCCCACCTAAGGAGAAACCCTAAACTCTTTTTTAAGTAAATAACTGTAATGCCAACAATTTCGGAGCATCTTTTCTTAGAATTCTGTGTTGTTACATTCCTCTAGTATTCATCCTTAAAACGTATGACTAAATTAACAACTGGGTGCTATCATTATCTGGTCAATATGGTGTGACCCTACACAATTGCATACCATCAGCCCATACACTTTCAACTACTATCGCCCACATCTCCCCAGACTCGCCCATACACATGCATGCCTGTTCAAGGGAAAGAGAGGAGAAAGCCGCTGCCGACCACCGTGTCCTGGGAGAACATAAAGATCGGGTGTGAAATTCAACAAGCCCGATCGTTCTTTCCCATGTATAGGGACACACCTCATTGACAAGAGGAAAGATAACACAGTTGTCATTTGATTTATACACTTCTAGGAAGAATCAGAGGAACAGCACAACATAGAGTTCCAGATGATCCATTTCATGGGGAATGTACTTACTAACATACACGTAAGGAGGGATGACACATACTTTTTAAAAGAACCACAAAGCACTGGACAAGTAACTGTAATAGTAATATATATATATAATATATATATATATATATATATATATATATATATATATATATTTACACACACACACACATAAAATAGTATATACAAAAAAGATAACTTCTGCATAACAAAGACCTTTAGTGATTCAGAGCAGACACGTAAAAGTTTCTGATATGTGTGATGATTAACTGGACGTGCCTGACCACATGGCTAAAATAAGACATATCCAGACAATTAGTCAGGAATAACCAATGGAAATGAAAAGTTGATAATTTGAGAAAAATGAGAAACATATTCCCAAATCTGCTGAACTAAAGGGGTCGTCCAAAGTTATTTTTCTATTCTTTGTATATATCTAAACAAAGCAGATGAGGTGCTGGCTTATTTAATATCCAAGTCATGTCTCAAGGCTTATTTTAAGGGTCCATTCACACGTCCGGAAGTGTTCTGCGGATCCGCAAAACACGGACACTGGCAATGTGCATTCCGCAATTTGCGGACTGCACATCGCCGGCACTATAATAGAAAATGCCTAATCTTGTCCGCTATTTCGGACAAGAATAGGACATGTTCTATTTTTTGGCGGAAACAGAAGCACGGATGCGGAAGTGCGGATCCGCAAATGCGGACAGCAATATTCCAGCACCATTGAAAATGAATGGGTCTGCACCTGTTCCGCAAAATTGCAGAACAGATGCGGACCCATTTTGCGGACGTGTGAATGGACCCTAAGAGCTGAACATTGACTTATAGGATAGCTGCCTTACATCTGGTGGCATTAGAGGTAGAGCTTGTTAAGAGCTCATTTGCATCCCTTCCCTCCCAGAATTCCAGAGGAGCATGTATGGCCTATAAGTCTCCTCACACTGATTAAGGTGCTCTCTCCCTAAGGAGAGTTAGTTCCCCCCTTACCCGGACAAGGGGGTCTCACCCAGTTAAGCCAGTACTCTCTTCTCTGCACTGATGAGGGGCAATCACCCCGAAACAGCTGTCTGCAGATGAGGTGCTGGCTTATTAAATATCCAAGTCATGTCTCAAGGCTTATTTTAAGAGCTGAACATTGACTTATAGGATAGCTGCCTTACAGCGGGTGGCATTAGAGGCAGAGCTTGTTAAGAGCTCATTTGCATCCCTTCCCTATCTAAACAAAAGTAATGTATTTTCAATTGATTAACTTCTTCTACAGTAGCCCCTTCTCATATTTCCCATGTTCTGTGACATCAGCTTCTTTGCCTGCTCCGATGACATGCTGTGCACCAGCCTAGAGCTGCAGGAGGGAGCAGTCCTGCCCTGTACATGGAACGTCACTGAAGTCTGATCTTTGGGCTGTGCTTGCCAGAGGGACAAGCCATGCCCCCTGTGCACGGGTCCTCACTATTGATGTCTGCAAGCTTAGCTGTCTCCCTATGCTCCATCCACCCTTAGCCGAGAGCTGTCTAGTTCATTCATCCTCAAAGAAGCTAGCTTGCCAGCTGCCAGTGTGTATGGGCCATAGTCATATGCAGGTAATACTGAAAGCAAAAAAATGGGCAGAGCTTGTTGTCGCAAAGTCACGACCCCTGCATGTTAATGGAAGCAGAATGTGGAATGGCTTAGCATTAGATTTTATAACCCGAGCAGAAGGGGAATTCCTCTCACAGTGAAAGCTAACAGGGTGGGTAGGTAATGGAAGAAGCAGCAAGATGTAAATGGCCAGGAGAGCAACAGAAGAAAGAATGTCTGTGTGAGGTCAGTAACTACTGGGAAGAGCTGCAGCAGGAGAAGATGGATCTGTCAGCAAAGAGCAGCAAGACTGTGCAGGGGGAGGGGAAGGCAATCTTAGCTGGCACCCACAAATATTCATGAGGAGAATATCACAGCTCTGCAACTGCATGTAAACAAAGGGGCCAGAGCAGCACTAGGTTTGTGTGGAAATAGCATTTTTCTCACTTATTTAATGTATATATTCCTATTTATCAGGTTTCCACTGTGTCAATTTTTTCGTAAGGCTACTTTCACACTAGCGTTTTTGCTGCATCTGGCAGGGTTCAGCAAAAACGCTTTCCATTACTGATACATCCGTTATAAATGGATCCGGTTGTATTATCTTTAACAGACCCAAGATGGATCCGTCATGAACTCCACTGAAAGTCAATGTGGGACGGATCGGTTTTCTATTGTGTCAGAGAAAATTGATCCATCCCCATTGACTTGAATTGTGGGTCATGACAGATCTATCTTGCTCCGCATCCCAGGATGGAAAGCAAACACAGCATGCTGCAGTTTGGTCTCCGGTATGAGAACGGAACGGAATGCATTTTGGAGCGTTACGTTTTGTCCCTTTTGACAATGAATGGGGACAAAACGGAAGCGTTTTTTTTCTGGTATTGAGACTAGGGATGAGCGAATTTCATATTTTGAAATTCGTTTACGGTTCGTGTTGTGGTATAATGTGAACTGCGTTATGGATTCCATTACCACAGACCATAACGGAATGCATAACTGAATGCCTTTAGATGCATTCCGTTATTAATTCAGTCATAATAAAAAAAGTCTATGGCCTGCATAACGGATCCGTCCCGTTTCCGGACTCCAGCATAGCGTAAACCGGACGAATCCGTTATCACCATTTCCTGCATGCCTATATAAACTGAGCCAATACTGTGGATTAAACTTCTGTTACGGAGTAAACATGTAAAGACAACCCACTAGTATATATTCTGTTTGATGGAATTTTGGAGGCCCGTTGAAGGACGACCTGGCTAATTGCCCCTTTTTGTACAAGCTATAATAAAAGCAAAGTCCCTGTGAGATAATTTTTTAGCATTTTTTATTATTTTTGGGTTGGAATTTTCTGTCAACCATCCAGGGTTTACTAGACCAGCAATATATAATCTAATATTACAAATGCACAATTTGGAACCCCCCCCATTCTTCTATTAGATAAACTCATCTGGACCCTGTATAAATCACAGCCACACGATAGGTTGAACTCTTGCTCTAGATTAAAATAAAGGAAAGATGATAAAAGTTTCCTCCATTGAGACCATATTGTAGGCATGTATGTGACCTTTCCTTACAATGGCTGGGAAGCGAGAGCATTCTGACAAAACATACGATTTCTAGAAGTGCTGACACTGGAAGTATGCTGCCAAATAGCAACAGTGCAGCCATCAAATTATTTATTTGGCTCCCTTCACCAAACTGCAAGAACAGAAAAGCAAATGAACTTGCTATGAGATAAAAGCAGTAAATCTGTTCATTATTTAGGGCCCCGGAAGACATTTCTACTAAGTGAACAATTAGAGACCTTCCTTGGTGAACTTGTCTTTCCAGTTTAGAAAGTGAAGAAATTGACCAATCAAGTATGTCAGTAAATGCATTAGGCCTCATGCACACGACCGTTGTTGTGTTCCGTTCCGCAAAATGGGGTTCCGTGATCCGTTTTTGTTTCCGTGTGTCTTCCTTTATTTTTGGAGGATCACCAGACATGAAGGAAAGTAAAAAAAAATCTAAGACAGGTTTGCCATGCAAATGATAGGAAAAAAACGGATGCGGATGACAATCTTGTGTGCTTCCGTGTTTTTTAGTGGTCCCATTGACTTGAATGGGTCCGTGAACCGTTTTCAGCGAAAATAATAGGACAGGTTATATTTTTTTGACGGACTGGAACCACGGATCACGGACGCAGATGACAAACGGTGCATTAGCAGAGTTTTCAACTGACCCATTAAAAGTCAATGGATCACGAAAAACGGCACAACGGACACGGAATAAAACAACGGTCGTGTGCATGAGGCCTTAGACTGTGAGACTGGGCATCTAGAGGAAGGTGTATAGTTCATGGAGGAATCCACACCAGCACCAGTGTATATAGCTGTGGAGCAAGGATCAGCAACCTCCAGCTGTTTGGAAACTACAACTCCCAGAATCCTCCTTTCACATCTATGGGAGTTACAAGAACAGTGGAGTAAGTGTGCATGATAGGAGTTGTAGTTTCACAGCAGCTGTCGAGCCAAAGCTGATATTAGCACCATTCTGTGTGTTAGGAATGAAATCCCTTGATTATACAGGGCTCATGCACACAAAATGATTGTGTCTGTGTCCATTACGTATTTTTTTTTGCGGTCCGTATGCAGAACCATTTACTTCGATAGGGATGCAAAAAAAACGGAAATGACTCCATGTGCATTCCGTGTCCGTATGTCCGTTCCACAAAAAAAAAAAAAAACATGTCCTATTATTGTCTGCATTATGGACAAGGATAGGACTATTCTATTATTGGCTGCCTGTTCTGTTCCCCACAATGCAGAAAGCACACGGTCGTAATCCGTGTTTTGCAGGCGGCAAAACAACAGCGATCGTGTGTATGAGCCCTGTATGTTTCAGCTTCCTGTTGCTACTATACTATTTACCTGTCATGGTCGTTCTTTCAATGGCTGCTATATCTGTATGTCGCCTTTTTTTGTAACACAGTAAGGCCTTATGCACACGACTGTCCATATTGCAGTCTGGAAACCTTCCTGTGCAATCCACATTCTTCTCACTCTCATTACTAGAAATTACTATTCTTGTCTGCAATATGAACAAGAATAGGAAATGGGTCTATAATTTGCGGAACGGACACACAGATGTGCACAGTACATGGATAATATCCGTGTACTGTCCGTTTTTTTGTGGACCCATAGCAATCAATCAGTCCATGTGCAATCTCCAATAAATGTGTATCGGACACGGACACAAATACGTTTGTGTGCATGAGGCCCAAGGCTGTGTTTACAATTGCGTTGAGCTTTCCGTTCTGATCCACTTTAATTTAAGGATCAGTTGTGGTCAGTTTGTTTCCGTTCAGGACCTTTTCTCCCATCAAAAATAACTGAAGTCTGACGGAACTGACACAACCTGATGCAAATTGCGCACAACTGATGCCATTCAAATGGAAATTCTATTTTCTTTTAAATTCAGAAGAACAGAAAGTTTAACTTAAGTGTAAACACAGCCTAACACAGTTTATAAGGTTGAAAAAAGACAAATGTCCATCAGCTGCAGATGTCATCTTACAGTGTTGAACCAGAAGAAGAAAATAAAAAATTAGGAGAATGCAAATTGACCCATATTAGGGGAACAAATTCTTCCAGAGTCCTCCAAAGAGGATCAACATCTACACAAATCTAGTGTACATAATGTGCAAGGTTATGTTTTTTCAGAATGGCATCCAGGCCCTTCTTAACTTCCATGAATGAACCACCACAACCTCCGCCATTTCTATAGTCTCACTGCTCTGATGACGGCCAGTGTCCTGGTTACAGGTGTAAATCAATCATTAGAAAGATGGCTTCACTGTCCATCATGCCTAATCATGTCATGTAATAGGCATTGCATGGTATTGCCAAGCACATTTGCTCTTTTTCTGTTCTCTGTGACAGTTTTACCTTGGTGGGCAGTGTATTCTAGATTGTAACTGTGCTGGCAGCAGGTAAGGAAAAAAGTGACATGGTAGCAATCAAACATTGCCATTCCTCATTTCACACTGTACTGTACATTATCATTCCAAAAATTATTTTAGGTGAGTATTTCTTGACAACAGGAATATGAAAATGGAAACTCTGCAAGGCTTTGAGAATTAAAAGAGTTTTCCGAGATTTTATTACTGTCCTATCCTCTGGAAAGATCATCAGTATCTGATCAGAGGGGGTCTGAAACCCGTAACCACTGCTGATCAGCTATGTAAGAAGGCACTGGGGCTCCTGTCAGCGCCGCGACCTTCTCTCAGCTCACCAAGCACAGAGCTGTACATTGTAAAGTGGCCTTGCTTGGTCTCGTGCTCAGCTCCATTCACTTCTATGGGGCTGAGCTGCACCTAGGCCACGTGACAGATGGACGTTTCATCAATGGCCTGGGAAAAGTTGGGAGAAGGCCGAGACGCTCAGAGGATGTCAGACCTCTACCGGTCAATAATCTAGTGTTCCTGTAAGTACATTTTCTATCTTACCTTTAGACCTCGGTAACTTCCAGGACTTGTTGGCGATGAACACGATGATTTTGTAGATTTTGGAGTAGACAGCTGGCTGCTTGGTGTCCCATTTACTAAGATATAAAATTACAATGATATTTGTAGTTTAAACCATGTATCTGGTAAGCTATTGTACAGCTATAGTCCAAAACATTAAAGGGGTTGTCCCATGAAAAATATCCTACAGTTTTCAAACCAGCACCTGGATCTAAATACTTTTGTAATTGCATGTAATACAAAATTTAGCATAGCCACTGAGTCATTCAATAAAATGTATCTGTACAGCGCCACCTGCTGTTTTCCTCATCCCTCTGTCCACCTAACTGAGATGGTCACACATGCTCAGTTCCATTCTTCAACTGCCACAGCCATTTCTTCTGTCAAAAGCTATGACAATTACAGGGCACACCCACTGAGAAAGAATACGACCCTTGAGCTGCCAACTTTAAAAAAATCTGGCAAAACAATTGGAGTAATGAATGGAGCTCTCTGGATCCATGTGAGGTATAGGGCTGGTTCTAGCTTTGTTAGAAACAAATCATGTACTACAGTATATTATGATTTTCATTTTTTACATTAATCCTGGGATAACCCCTTTATAATGGTACGTCCACATGGGACGGATATGCTTCGGATTTGCTGGCGTGGATTAGCGTGCGTATTACAGTACCAGCCCAGTGGATGAGAGTTTACCAACTCATCTATACCCTGCTGTAAATATCAGAGCAGAAATAACTATGCTGCAGATCTTTAACCCACATCATCTTCATTTATGCCATAGATTTCACCCTTTGCAATGCACATGGTGAAATCCCCAGCAAATCTGCAGCAACATGTGTGACAAATCCACCTGTAACTAAAGAGGATTTATCCATCACAAGTTGTGTCCTGTGTGGATGTACCTTTCACACAAAAATCGCTGTATATTCCTGCGTAACATCAGGACTGAATAATTAGGGAAACATGCAGTCTGATACATTTAAAGACCAGGCATGGGATATAGGACCATTATCTGCCCTTTTGCCTTGTAAGTTTTTATTATTATTATACTTTAAGTCAGTCTTTCTATGTTTTTTTTTTTAACATGACTGTAACGTCTCCCTCTTAAACCCCTTCACCATAGGCCTCAGCTTCAGTGGCGGACCCTCACAACTTTGCCCGTCTCCACACGTACAGGGAACCGGTCATCGGTCCAGGGCGCTGTAGATGCTGTAGTAGCGCTAAACTAGTTTATGCAATCTGCTGCTGGCTCCTGCTGATACATATGGTGGTGATAGAAGCTGGCAGGCCCTGCTCTTCTTCTGACTCCACGTCAGGACTTCATGTCCTGTGTAACTGTCTCAGTTCTGCACGGGGATGACATGTAGCCCCCTTTTTGCTGCTCTGTGGCTGAATGTGTATCCAGAAGGAGTATAGGTGAAATGTCATACTGTGCCTCCTCATGAAATGTTTTGAAGGCCATTTATTTGGTGTAGTTGTGCCCACGATTTTGACATTAGGGAAAAGTGGGTGACCTAGGAACTTACAAGGGTCTCTCTAAGCGCTAGGTTCTCATTAATCCATAGCAGGCACACCAACTCCAGTTTTAAAGAGGTTGTCTCACTTCCGTAATGGCATTTATCATGTAGAGAAAGTTGATACAAGGCACTTACTAATGTGTTGTGATTGTCCATATTGCTTCCTTTGCTGGCTTCAATAATTTTTCCATCATTATACACTGCTTGCTTGTACCCAGGGGGTTATGACCACCCTGCAATCAAGCAGCAGTGGTCATGCTTGCATACAATAGGAAAAAGTACTGTCCTCTCTGATGGCTGGGAGCACGCATAGGGATGCATGCACAGCAGATCCCATCCCGACCACCTCATATCTGCACTAAAATGGTGGTCGTAAACCCTGGATACAAGCAGAATATAATGTGATGGAAAAATGTGTAATATGGACAATCACAATACATTAGTGTCTTGTATTGACTTTTTCTACATGATAAATGCCATTTGCTGAAGTGAGAAAACCCTTTTAACCCATTCCTAACCACCCCACGTAAATTTACATCAGCGGTCAGGCATTTAAAAATGACACCCACTCGCGAGCGCCACAGATGTCAGGTGCCTGCTGTTTTAAACTGCAGGCACCCAGGACTAATATATGCGATCGATGAGAATGTCGATCGCATACATTTAACCACTCAGATGCAATGGTCAAATGTGATAACAGCATCTGGGAGGTTAAAGACCAGGAGCATGCGCTTCCGGCCATAAAGTGGCTCCCCGCTGCGAGGATTGGGGGAGCCGGATGTTGTGCCTTTGAGGCCTCTGTACTCGGGAGTGGTACGGGGCTGCTGCACATTAGTTCCTATAGAGCCCCCCTGTGGCAGGGCTCCATAGGAACATAGTGTAATTCTCATAAAGTCAAATGATAATGCACTGGAGTATATGAGAAAAGCAATCTAAAGATTGCTTGTTATAGCTCCCTAGGGGGAACTATTAAAAAGTGTTAAAAAAAAAGAAAAGAAAGGTTTTTAAAAATATAAAAATTCAAATCACCCCAAAATAAAAATATTTAAAAAATTAACATCATGGGTATCGTCACGTGCGAAAACACCCATGCTATTAAAATATTTATTTCATATGGCAAACAGCGAAAAGGGGTAAAAAAGTCAAAATGGCTTATTCACCGGTTTTTGGTCACTTCAACTCCCACAAAAATTGATCAGAAAGTTATATATACAGCCCAGAATGGTATGAATGAAAAGTACAGATCGTGCTGCAAAAAATGAACTCTTACACAGCTCTGTTCGCAAAATCAAAAAGTTATGGGGGTCAGAATATGGCAATGCAAAGAAAAAATTTAGCAAATCTATCACCATACTCCTGGCACCAATATCTGCAGAATCGGGGGCCATATTCTACGCAGAGGGCCTAGCACACACCATACGGTTTATACCTTGGCTATGGTATCTGCAAGACGCCTTTATTTTTGGTTGGTGGAGGGGTACACAACAGGAACATAACTGCTATTGAAAACTGAAAAGCTTCACAACATTGTCAGACAAAAGCGGATTGCAAGCAGACAACATATCTTGGGTCCGGTATGACGGCTGAACACTGCACTTGTACAACATATGTACGTGTACTCATAAAAAAAGCACCAGAAAATGAACATTTAAAGCAAGATTCACACAGTGCAGTTTAGTCGTCAGATGTTCTTTTTAATCTCTCTTTTTTTTTTTTCAAACAGCTGAACAAAAACTAAAGTTTTTATTTTCCTGTCCTTGGGATCTCATCCCAGATTCGCTTAAAACCTGTGACTGCACCACAAAGTGTGAACCCTTGGAAGGCTTCATGCACACAGGTCTATGAGGCCATACTGTACCTCTCTATTTCAGCGCTTCTAGGGCAGAACAGCGTGTGCCTCCATAGTGCCGAGCTGTAGGGACACTAAGTGCAAACATACAAGCTATTTGCACATAACCCTGATGCGGTTTGTATGAGTGGCAAGAGGTTTGTTTCCACATGGACCAGCTGTCTCCTGAATTACCTTGGATGTCTGTGATCTGAGTAAATCTGTGTTTCCGTAAAAACCTTCAGTTTTTTGGCAAAAGTGCATCCACATCCGTTCCGTGTTTCCGCAGAAATAAAAATGGAAGGAGGAATACATGCTGCTAGGGTACCATACCATAATACGGATGATATGCGGAAGACATTTGGTGTCTTTCCGCATGTCATCCGCTTTTTTGCGGACCCATTGAGTACAATGGGGCCACGGACCGCAATTTGTGGCCAAAAGTAGGACATGCTTCATTTTTTTCCGGAACCGCATCACGTTGAAATGAATGGATCCGCACCCGTTCCGCAAAATTGCGGAACAGGTGCGGAAGGATAATTGCGGACGTGTGAATGGAGCCTAAAGGGTATATTAGACTGCCAGATTTTCTGCCGATAATCGCTAACGAGCGTTCCTATGAAAGCTTGTTAGCGATCATCTGGTAGCCTAAGGCCTATTGCACACGACCGTATGGCTTTTTCAGTGTTTTGCAGTCCGTTTTTCATGGATCCGTTGTTCCGTTTTTTGTTTCCGTTGTGTTTCCGTTTCTGTTCCGTTTTTCCGTTCCGTTTTTCCGTATGGCATATTTAGTATACAGTAATTACATAGATAAAATTGGGCTGGGCATAACATTTTCAATAGATGGTTCAGGAAAAAACGGAACGGAAACGGAAGACATACGGATGCATTTCCGTATGTGTTCCGTTTTTTTTGCGGATCCATTGACTTGAATGGAGCCACGGACTGTGATTTGCGGGCAATAATAGGACATGTTCTATGTTAAAACGGAACGGAAAAACGGAAATACGGAAACGGAATGCATACGGAGTACATTCCGTTTTTTTTGCGGAACCATTGAAATGAATGGTTCCGTATACGGACCGTATACGGAACGCAAAAAACGGCCAGTAAACTGGAAAAAAAAACGGCCGTGTGCAATAGGCCTAATACTGCCTCTAAATGTCCAATGAACGAGCAAACGCTTGTTCATTGGGCAGTCCAGATCTTTTCAGCATGCTGAAAGATCTGGATTTACCGGCAGCAGATCGCTCTGTCTAATAGCGAACTACCGCCAGCACACCGCTATCCTGCATGGGGATGAGCGATGGCATAGCGATCGCTCCTTCCCATGTTGCAGAGGACAATGCTGCATGCAATAGCAGCGGTTTGCTCTGCTAGCTATCTGACAATTGCTGGGAGGGAACGCTTCCGTCCCAACAATCACTACCAGCATCAGGGTGTGTAATATATCCTTAAGGCCTCATGTACACAACCGTTTTTCGGGTCCACATCCAAACCGCTCAGGTGCGGACCCATTCACTTCAATGGGGCCACAAAAGTTGCGGACAGCACTCCGTGTGCTGTCCGCATCCTTTGCTCCGTTCCGTGGCCCCGCAAAAAAATATAGCATGTCCTATTCTTGAACGTTTTGTGGACAAGAATAAGCATTTCTACAATGGGCCGCCCATTCCGTAAATTGCAGAAGGCACACAGGCGGCTTCCGTTTTTTGCGGATCTGCAGTTTGCGGACCGGAACAGTCGTGTGCATGTAGCCTGAAGCTCTGTGCAAGTGTCTATGTCTACAGAGCATAACTCTGGGCTTCTGTCATCAGGAAATTAACTGGCACAAGGTACAACGCCTGGTATGGCTAGTTCAGCTGAACGTAATGATACCTTTTACACGGACCAATTATCTGTCATATCATCAGGGAAGAGGGTATAAATGCTCATTCCTGATAATCTGACAAATGCTTGTTCATTTTTTGTTCCGCCGGCATGAAAAATCTTCATTCTTGTGCAGCAGATCTTGGTGTATAAGCGGCGATCTGCTGCTCAGGAACAATGATTTTCTATGGGGACAAACGATCACTGAATTGTTTGCTTGTCCCCATACAGTGGAGGCGATTGCTGCATATAAATACAGCCCTCATCTCTGCATGTGATTGGAAGCATCTGCTTCATTCCCGATCATCTGTCAGATATTCAGTTCGTGTAAGAGGACCCTTAGAAATCCATTGCTGCATTCTGGAAAAGGATATGTAAATGAGTAGTTAAGTGCATTAGGGGCAGGACTAAGCTATCTTTGCTCCTCCTGGATCCTCCATCAGCCCCTCCCTCTCCTTGTTGAGTAACAGGGCCATATCCCTGAATAGTCTTCTTGCCTAGCCCCGTCACTCAAGAAGGAGAACGGGGGGGCTAGAAGAGGAAGCAGGAGGAGCAAGGATGCACAGGGTGTCTTGAGCCTGCCTTCAGTGCACTTACATGCCGTTTTGCATAAGGATTAAAGTACATTTGTGCCTGGTTTAACAGGGAATTTCCTGGTGACAGATTCCCTTTAGTCCCCAGCCCACACTTTGCCTTCTGATTTTTTTTTTCTTTTGCCAAAACTGGAACTGAATCCACCTACGCTGAGATGTAGTTATGTGGTTAAAGATTTATTCATTTGAAGTGGGCGGACCTATCAGTGACTGACAGCCTTCAATGTGATGTAGTTATGTGACAAATTATTTTTTAAATAAATAAAAAAATGAATTTTGCTTGTTTATCAAGTGGAACCTTTAGGCTAGGTCTACACAACGAATTTGTCGCACCAATGTCACGCAAGAATTTTTATAATGGTAGTCTATGGTGTCGTACTGCGACATGATGCGATTCAAGATGGATTTTTCTGTGACTGTCACGTCGCAGCATGTCACATGTCACAGTGCAACACCATAGACTACCATTATAAAAATTGTCGCACGACATTGCAGTGTAGTTGTGCCCTATGTGTCGTGCGACTTATTGTCGTCGTGTAGACCTAGCCTTAGGGTACCTTTGGCAGATTTTGTGGCCGAAAATTCCACGACTGAAAATCAGTTCCATTCACCTTAATGGAGCTTGCAGAAACCCATGTGCTTGCTTCCCCATTCAAATAAATGGAACTGATTTTCAGTCGCGGAATTTTCTGCCAAAATTTGCCGCATGTGAAGGCACCCTTACATGGGTCAATTATTGGCAACGAGCACCTGTACTAATCCCGACAATTGCCCCATGTAAATCTGGTATACAAACTTGGAAACAAGCAGCGGTATAAATGGCACTATAAAACAGCAAGGAATATATGCGCGTTGCGATGAAGGAGCTCAGATGCTGAACAGAAGAGCTGTATGGAGCTTGACAAAAGGTGAGCAGGCTGGTGAGCTAAAAAAGCCAAGAAAGAAAGCCACAGTCAGAATGGCTCACCTGGGGACCGTGAAGAATAGGCACTGGAGTAGTAGCCAGTCCTCTTTACTGCAGTCATTTTACAAGGGTAAAGATATCAAGATGAGACATTAATTAACAGTTTCTGTCTATTGTACGCAAACACTAAAATTGTCAAGGCATCATCTAGATTAGGTTTCCTTCACATACATCCCTATGAAATCTGATGACAGAATGGATCCAAATATTTCCTATGCAAACAGTTTTGTGTCTGGTGGCATCAGCTGTGACAGACATCTCTCAGCAAAGACAAAAAAACAAACAAAAAAAAACAAAACATGGTGTTGTGTTTTTTCTGACTATGGATGCTGGACCAGTGCACAAAAATGTGATCAACGGTGAACCCAGTCTTATCTGGTTTTATAGATTTTCTACTGATTGACAGATTTTATGTCATCTATCAATTAATAGTATACTTGTAGAGTGTTACAATACCAATTCAATGAGAGTAGGGTCAGCAGTCATCTCATTATCTAATTATCGTTAGAGGAGAAAATTAACATGGCTATATAGACATTAGATCAAAATTGTTTGGACCCTCTAAATCTGGTGAGATCAACCTACAAAGAAGAAACGAGCCCAAAGTGGTACCTATAAAATATAATAAAGATTTATTGTGTATACAAATAACATAAAAAAACAACAAAAAAAACAAAAAAGCGCTTTGAGGTCGCTTCCACCACTGACCACAATGGAAAATGGGCGAGTTTGAATATTGGTATTAGTTTTTTATACTCTGGTCTGGACACACTTATTACTATATTCCTGGCACTATTTGTAGCTATGTTGTTTACAGGGTACTATCCCAGTGGATGTTGTCCAGACCATACATTATAATATATACACCTTTCCATATTTACCCCCATTTGTAAATTATGTGATCTCTGGAGGATGCTTTTTCTGCCACCTGTCCTTGCATCATGTGATTTTTAGAAAAAAAAAAAACTTTTTATTTTATTTTATTTGTATACACAATAAAGCTTTATGATACACTGCCTGTCCAAAAAAAAAAAAGGTCACACACTCTAATATTTCGTTGGACCACCTTTCCGGCACGCATTCGCTGTGGCATTGTTTCGATAAGCTTCTGCAATGTCGCAAGATTTATTTCCATCCAGTGTTGCATTAATTTTTCACAAAGATCTTGCATTGATGATGGTAGAGTCTGACTGCTGCGCAAAGCCTTCTCCAGCACATCCCAAAGATTCTCAATGGAGTTAAGGTCTGGACACTGTGGTGGCCAATCCATGTGTGAAAATGATGTCTCGTGCTCCCTGAACCACTCTTTCACAATTTGAGCCTGATGAATCCTGGCATTGTCATCTTGGAATATGCCTGTGCCATCAGGGAAGAAAAAATCCATTGATGGAATAACCTGGTCATTCAGTATGTTCAGGTAGCCAGCTGACCTCATTCTTGGAGCACATACTGTCGCTGAACCTAGACCTGACCAACTGCAGCAACCCCAGATCATAGCACTGCCCCCACAGGCTTGTACAGTAGGCACTAGGCATGATGGATGCATCACTTCATCTGCCTCTCTTCTTACCCTGATGCGCCCATCACTCTGGAACAAGGTAAATCTTGACTCATCAGACCACATGACCTTCTTCCATTGCTCCAGAGTCCAATCTTTGCCCCGAGCAAATTTAAGTCTTTCTGGTTTGCCTCACTGATTAGTGGTTTTCTTACGGCTACAGCTGTTCAGTCCCAATCCCTTGAGTTCCCTTTGCATTGTGAGTGTGGAAATGCTCTTACTTTCACTATTAAACATAGCCCTGAGTTTTACTGTTGTTTTTCTTCGATTTGATTTCACCAAACGTTTAAGTGATCGCCGATCACAATCATTCAGGATTTTTTTTCCAGCCACATTTCTTCCTAGAATATGATGGGTACCCACTATCCTTCCAGTTTTTAATAATGCGTTGGACAGTTCTTAACCTAATTTTAGTAGTTTCTGCAATTTCCTTAGATGTTTTCTCTGCTTGATGCATGTCACTGATTTGACCCTTCTCAAACAGACTAACATCTTTTCCACGACCACGAGATGTGTCTTTTGACATGGTTGTTTAAGAAATGAGAAGCAACTCATTGCACCAGTTGGGGTTAAATAACTTGTTACCAGCTAAAAGATAAATCGCTCATGCAGTAATTATCCAATAGGAGGCTCATAACTATTTGCTTAGTTAAATCCAGGTTTTTTTGGGACAGGCAGTGTATTTTATGGGTCTTACTTCGGGCTTGTTTCTTCTTTGTAGGTTGTTTGCAGTTTTTGAGCTGGTACTTTGGTTACCATCATATATGCAGGTAGTGTTCAAGCAAAGTGTACAGTACACCCGTGACTTAGATATTATGAGTGGTTGGCCTGTTTGGTCTTTTTTATTTATTCTGGTGAGATCAGCCAAAATCAAAAGGTATAGGGGGAGCCCAACAGCTGGAGACAAATAACATAGGATCGTGCCCTTTACAATAGGTGATGAGGACGTAAGCCAATAGAATGACTTGGAAAATCTCTGTAGGTGCATGTTCACAATGGGTGGGTCTTCCATCCAGATTTTGACAGTGGAAAATGTGCAGTGTGTTACAGTAGAAGCTAAATGGTCCAGGTTTTAACCAATCTCATCCACACACACTGCGGGAAAAAAGGCAGAACAGAATCCACATGAAATTGACTTGCGGTGTGGATTTTGAATCCTCAGCATGTCAATTCTTGTTGTGGATTTGCACTCTGCAATAGATGAGGTGAAATCCACGGCAAATCTGCTACAAAAGCTGCATTTAAGGGCTTGTTCACATGACTGTATGGCTTTTTCAGTGTTTTGCGGGACGTTTTTAACGGATCAATTTTTTGTTTCAGTAGTGTTTGCGGTTACATTCCGCTTTTGCGTATGCCATATACAGTACACAGTAATTACACAGAAAAAATTGTGCTGGGCATAACATTTTCTATAGATGGTTCTACAACAATGGAATGGATACAGAAGACATACGGAGTACATTCCGTATGTGTTCAGTTTTTTTTTTTTGCTGACCCATTGACTTGAATGGAGCCACGGAACGTGATTTGCAGGCAATAATAGCACATGTTCTATCTTTGAACGGAAAGACGGAACTGAATGCATACGGCGGACATTCCGTATTTTTTTTTTTTGCAGAACCATTGCAATATACAGAACGCAAAAAACGTTCCTGTGAACGAGCCTTAAGCAGGAGGATTTCACTGTAAAATTCCACAGAATCGTATCCACTGCAATTTATGGTCTAGGTGGATGTATTCTGTAACTACTACAGGGGCTCAGGCTACATGTAAGGAAAATATACAATCACAAATAAAAATGACAGAACAACATATTCATAGGCAAAACACATGATTCATTCCCTTTCAAATACAAGGTGATGCCATTGGCAGCAGTAGAATAAATTGGCAAAAGATGACTGGAGAAAGTTCATATATTTTTTGGGGAAACAACATAACTTTAATGGTTGATTTGCAACAATGCCACTTACCTGCTCCGGGAGATTTACTGCGCCGCGAAGACCCAGGACTCTTGGAACCGGTTTGCTTCGGGGAGCGGGAATATGAAGTTTTCAAAGGACGACATTCTGAAAAAATAAAGGGTTAATCAATTCCTGTGGTGAAATACTGTTCAAGTAAATAGCCCCCGGGGTGAGATGAGCGTGTACTACCGGTAAAGCTTGAACTAGGTAATGAAATGTTTGTAATGAAATTAAAAAGCAAGATTTATGTTAAAGCGAATCTGTCACCAGCGACCTCCCTATCACACTGACAGACACATGGCTGTGATTCACCTGATTAAAACGCTGTTTTTCTTTTGTTGATCAGAGGCCCCGTTTCCGAGTTATGATACTTTATATATGCATATCAGGCCTTTGAAGCAATGAGGGCGTCACTTTTGCTCTTTTCGCCCCCAAGCTCCACTCCTTTCTGTGGCCAGTCCTGCCTCAGTGCTGCTTTGATTGGCAGGGCCAGGAAGCGTCAGTAGCATGGCAGGGGCTGGCCACAGAAATGACCCCCTCATTGCAACAAAGGCCTAATAATTTGCATATTATGAAAAAGTATCATAACTCAGGAACTGAGTCTCAGATTAACAAAAGAAAAACTGCGTGACCCACAGCTATGTGTCAATGTGTCAGCTGGATAGAGAGGACGCTGGTGACAGATTAAAGGACAATATCTTAGAAATATTGCTTTTTACAGGGTGGTCCATGAAAAAGTAGCCTGCTTCGAATATCTTCAAATCAAACTGCCGAATAGTAAATCTGTCATAGTTGTCCATAGCAACCAATCAGAGCTCAGTTTTCATTTATTCTGAGCCCTGTAGGAACTGAAACCTTAGGTCTGATTGGTTGCTATGGACAACTAAGACTGATTTATTATTCAGTTTGATAAAAGGGGCCTATTGTGTCAGTAAGGTGGTGTCCTCCCTGGAACAGCGAATAGTGATTGTGGAAGGCTGTGTGTGAATCAGATGGAGTAAGGAAATGCAAGAGACACAAGTACCCAGGAACAAAACCACCAGCCAAATGTTGTATTCAGAGTCTGTTTCAGAAATGGCATCAAACTGGCTCCATTTCAAACATGAAGGAACTGAGGCCTCCATCGATCAGGACAGCTGAAGTTGTGAATGACATTCAGCCACGGATTGCAAGTACCCCCAAAAATTAAACTCAAAGACTGTCTCGTTAAAAGGGGCAAATCCAATTTCAATAACCCCCCCCCCCCCCCCCCCACACATGTGCCGGGCCCCTCACCAGTAATATACTTACCCTGCTCTCTGCTTCTCCCTGTACACGGATGAAAACATCCAGTGTCGGGGGGAGCAGCCAATGGCAGGCGGGGACGGGGAAGTGCCTCCCTAGCATCGCGGGTGACGCTAGAGAAACAGGTCCCCGTCCCTGCCTGCCATTGGCTGCTCTTCCCAGACACCGGATGTTTTCATCCGTGTACAGGAAGAAGCAGCAGGAGTGGCGCCGGGTGTGGGGTAAGTATATTACCGGTGAGGGACCCGGCACATGTGGTGGTGGTGGGTTTCTTGAAATTGGATAACCCCTTTAAGTTGGTGTATTAGGAACGACGTGTCTAAAATATCTGAACCTGAAACCGTACCGAATAACACGTGTAGGAACTGAAAGAGTCTGACAAAGCTAAATGCAGAAATTATTGGACTTGGTTGTTGACTGGAGGTGGGCTACTTTTTCATGGGCCACCCTGTATAATTGGCCTTGTACTGTATTAATACATGCCTCAACTGTAAGTTTGTTGTGATAATAACATGATAGGACTTCCAAACTTCTTAAAGGCTGTCGAAGGGCTTGTCAATTTACACTTTGGCAGTTAACGGCTTAAGTCACAATTCATTTCCATAGCAAAAGTCCTCAAAGGTTGTTGATAGCTATTTTAAAGTAAATTACAGTGTTTCTAGCATTAACAAAACCTAAGCTGTGGACAAAATCATTCTCCTTCCCCATCTGGCAGCTGACAATATAGTCTCTTCTTACTTGCCCTGCAAAAGAAGTCTTCTTCCCTCCCTGAAATCCAGGGCAGAAAGCTATTCCTATTAGCTGCTCTACAGTGAACAGACGATCACTATGCAGAGACCTGGTTCTGAACAGGCTGGTCCACCAGCGCTCAGCTCATTAGCTGGATGTGCACATTGTGGAACAGCTGGTACCATACTGTGCAAGTAAATGTCCTAACTTTTCACTGGATCATTTTTAACATCATGTAAATGCTGAACCCTGTTGAAGGGGTTGTGCAGTGATGTAATATTGGTGACCTATCCTCGGGTCATTTCATCAATATCATATCAGCCGACGTTTGACTCCTGGCATCTCCACCGATCACCTGTTTGTAGGGCTCATGTAAATGGGACAAGCAGTTGTAGTTACACTGCACCACTACTACACCGGAGACGGCGCGCAGGTAAACTATGAAGAGGAGGCAGCGATCACTGACCAGCAGGGGTGCCAGGAGTCGGACTCCCACCTGAGGATAGGCCATCAATATTACTCCACTGCACAACCCCTTTAATTATTTATAATCTGTTTAATGAACATGATATATACCGGTGGGACAACCCCAAAATGCTTCTTTGGCATAGTCTCCATTAAGGATGAACACATTTGTAACGGAAATAAAGGGGTTTATACAAAATACAAAGATTGATGATTAGTATAAAGTTTTTTTTAAATAATAAATCATTCCTATTATCTGGCTTTCAGGTATATGTGCCAACCTACATAGAGGTTTCAGAGGGACATGAAATCATTAACCACTCCAGCAGATTTCATGGATAATTATTCTTTCAAAAAATATGTTGATTGTGTTTTATGTAGACACCTACCTACATCTACATTAAGTTATAAAACATAAAATCGGCACATAAATGAAGTTTATTCAATACAGTTTTAATCATAATTACCACTGTGGTCCAGAACAAAGTCATCCTGGGCATATCTGTATTTTTCTGGTCCGCAGGCTATAAACACATCGTCCTCACCGAAAAAGTCTTGAAGACATGTAACCTAAAGAAATGTCAAAATAACAGAATTATAAAGTGCAACGTCTATTACGAGGTATATACTAGTCTTAAAGGGGTTGTCTTACTTTGGCAAATAGCATTTATTATGTAGAGAAAGTTATTACAAGGCACTTACTAATGTATTGTGATTGTCCATATTGCTTCCTTTGCTGGCTGGATTCATTTTCCATTGTATTATACACTGCTCGTCTCCATGGTTACGACCACCCTGCAATCTATAGGAAAAAGCACCAGCCTATGTGAGCTCCTACTGTCCCTGCCACCAGACATGCCAGCACTTTTTCCTATAGTGTGCAAGCACGACCACCACTGATGGATTGCAGAGTGGTCGTAACCATGGAAACGAGCAGTGTATAATGTGATGAAAAAATGAATCAAGCCAGCAAAGAGGGCAATATGGACAAATACACGGCACTTACTAATGTACTGTGATAGTTGGCATAAACATGGGGCTGTGGATATTAAAATCAGTAATATTCTCTATACTATTCGATCCAATATTTCTCAATATATAAACTAAATATATAAACACTTATGCAATGTTTTACCATAAAATAATGTGCACACATCACTGGTACGCACATACGCAGATTTAGACATTGAGTGACGGTTGGCAGCATTTTCCAAGGGTATAACAAGCTTACAATCCTGACATTGGAGCAGAAAATGTGACATGTTGACAAACCGCGATGCAGTAAATGAATAATACACCCTATGAGAGGCGCACATGATTATTTCTATGGCAGCGGTTGTCAGACCAGACATAAAACAGTTCTGCTTCCACAAAAGTTGGAAAATAAGGAAGAAGAAAAAAAAAAAAGCTTGACGGGGGCAGATTGCCAGCAAATTCTGAAAACAGCTGACTCAATGCAGCTGCACAATGTCAGTGAATACATTAAGCAGCAGTGTGGAAGACTGTCCGTCCCCTGGGAGCAAAGCTGATCTGCTCGGGTTCCTCAACCCTCCTCACTTAGCCGAGACATTGAGTGCAGCACCCTCGTGCGATTTTGGCTGAAAAATGCTAACAAATGTTTGGAGTAGTGAAGTATGACACACCCTTCATATGGGAGAAAAACTGGACAAAAGCTCAACAGGATGTAACATGGCTCAGCTCAAACAAAGGTTTGTCGTAAAACCTCGCTTTTCCCTTCTATCGGTAACGCAGGATGTGGCTGAAAATTCTAGGAAAAAGGCCCTCAATTGTATGACAAGAAGGAAGGGACGTTCTAAAAAGGGAAGTTATTTGAAAAAAATATATATATCACCTGGGTATATTTTATTTAGTGTAGCTCTTGACCTAAGCATTTCCTCATACGAAGGGAACACAATAGAAGGGTGACTATTACCACAGTCTTCCTGTATCTGTTTTAGTGATTCTTCTGTGCCCCATGAGGAACTGCTCCGAAGACAGGACAAAAACAAAATGTGGTGCTCCCATTGTATTCAGGTAAACAGCTGAGGTGAAACCGCTATATAGACGGCAACGACTCTGCAATGTGTAGTTCCTCAATTATTCCTACTGTAATTAATGAATAAATTACAAGCTGGGGGTGTCCCTACACTCTCGGACGGTGGCTAATCGGGGCTGTCGCTTGTTGGTGACACACTCCTTTGACAAGGAGATTGGTAATTCGCAGTCGTCAATTTATTCAGAAATAGCCAAGAGGAATAAAAGAGGAACAATGCAATGCAGAGTTATGAGAAAAGATGGTTCAGCATTGTTATGTAGATATCTAGGTCTGCATAGAAGCTGCAGTTATCAAGACTGTTTCCAAAGTTCTTTTCTTTAGTTTTAGGTACACTGGAGTAAAATTAAGCTATGTACTAAGTCAGGCATGCTCAACCTGCGGCCCTCCAGCTGTTGCAAAACTACAACTCCCATCATTCCTGGACAGCCTACAGCTATCAGCCTACAAAAGGGCATAGTGGGAGTTGTAGTTTTACAACAGCTGGAGGGCTGCAGGTTGAGCATCCCTGTACTAAGTGATGCAAACTGCAAAAGAGTGAAGAAGATGATGGCCACATACAACACACCCTCTTGTTATTACACATTTCTGCTCTTAAAACCTAACATTTCTTAAAAACATAATATCAAATGTATGGACTAGAACTGTAATGTACCCTATTTTCACGTGCTAGCACCACCACTATGGAAACAGTGCCCAGAGGATTACATAACTCTTATGATCGATAAAATATACACAGCAGCCTGGTCCTACTGCTGCACTTATCACTTAGGCGTATTGCACACGAACTTGTGCACTCCGTGGCCGTATTGCGGACCAGATTTGCGGATCAACAATACGTGGGCACCGGTCCGTGTGCATTCCGCATCACGGTTGAGGACCCATTAACTTCAATGCTTCCGTGGGGTTTCGTCCCGTACTTCCGTTCCGCAAAAAGATAGAACATGTCCTATCTTTTTGTGGAACGGCCGGATTGCGGACCCATTAACCCCTTAAGGACCAGGCTCATTTTCACCTTAAGGACCAGGCCATTTTTTGCAAATCTGACCAGTGTCACTTTAAGTGCTGATAACTTTAAAACGCTTTTACTTATACAGGCCATTCTGAGATTGTTTTTTCGTCACATATTGTACTTCATGACACTGGTAAAATAAAGTCAAAAAAATAAAAAAATTTGCATAATAAAATACCTAATTTACCAAAAATTTGGAAAAATTAGAAAATTTCAAAGTTTCAGTTTCTCTACTTCTGTAATACATAGTAATACCCCCAAAAATTGTGATGACTTAACATTCCCCGTATGTCTACTTCATGTTTGAATTATTTTGGGAATGATATTTTATTTTTTGGGGATGTTACAAGGCTTAGAAGTTTAGAAGCAAATCTTGAAATTTTTCTGAAATGTACAAAAAAACTATTTTTAGGGACCACTACAGCTCTGAAGTCACTTTGCGAGGCTTACATAATAGAAACCGCCCAAAAATGACCCCATTCTATAAACTACACCCCTCAAGGTATTCAAAACTGATTTTACAAACTCCGTTAACCCTTTAGGTGTTGCACAAGAGTTATTGGCAAATGGGGATGAAATTTGAGAATTTCATTTTTTTGCCTAATTTTCCATTTTAACCCATTTTTTTCACTAACAAAGCAAGGGTTAACAGCCAAACAAGACTGTATCTTTATTGCCCTGACTCTGCCGTTTACAGAAACACCCCATATGTGGCCGTAAACTACTGTACGGCCACACAGCGGGGCGTAGAGTGAAAGGTACGCTGTATGGTTTTTGGAAGCCAGATTTTGCTGGACAGTTTTTTTGACACCATGTCCCATTTGAAGCCCCCTGATGCACCCCTAGAGTAGAAACTCCATAAAAGTGACCCCATCTAAGAAACTACACCCCTCAAGGTATTCAAAACTGATTTTACAAACTCCGTTAACCCTTTAGGTGTTGCACAAGAGTTATTGGCAAATGGGGATGAAATTTGAGAATTTCATTTTTTTGCCTAATTTTCCATTTTAACCCATTTTTTTCACTAACAAAGCAAGGGTTAACAGCCAAACAAGACTGTATCTTTATTGCCCTGACTCTGCCGTTTACAGAAACACCCCATATGTGGCCGTAAACTACTGTACGGCCACACAGCGGGGCGTAGAGTGAAAGGTGCGCCGTATGGTTTTTGGAAGCCAGATTTTGCTGGACAGTTTTTTTGACACCATGTCCCATTTGAAGCCCCCTGATGCACCCCTAGAGTAGAAACTCCATTAAAGTGACCCCATCTAAGAAACTAAACCCCTCAAGGTATTCAAAACTGATTTTACAAACTTTGTTAACCCTTTAGGTGTTGCACAAGATTTAATGGAAAATAGAGATACAATTTCAAAATTTCACTTTTTGGGCAGATTTTCCATTTTAATATTTTTTTTTCCAGTTACAAAGCAAGGGTTAACAGCCAAACAAAACTCATTATTTATGGCCCTGATTCTGTAGTTTACAGAAACACCTCATATGTGGTTGTAGACCGCTGTACGGGAAAACGGCAGGGCGCAGAAGGAAAGGAATGCCACATGGTTTTTGGAAGGCAGATTTTGCTGGACTGGTTTTTTGACACCATGTCCCATTTGAAGCCCCCCTGATGCACCCCTAGAGTAGAAACTCCAAAAAAGTGACCCCATTTTAGAAAGTACGGAATAGGGTGGCAGTATTGTTGGTACTAGTTCAGGGTAGATATGATTTTTGGTTGCTCTATATTACACTTTTTGTGCGGCAAGGTAACAAGAAATAGCTTTTTTGGCACGTTTTTTTTTTTGTTATTTACAACATTCATCTGACAGGTTAGATCACGTGGTAATTTTATAGAGCAGGTTGTCACGGACGCAGCGATACCTAATATGTATACAATTTTTTTTATTTATGTAAGTTTTATACAATAACTTCATTTTTAAAACCCAAAAATTGTTTAGTGTCTCCATAGTCTGAGAGCCATAGTTTTTTCAGTTTTTGGGCGATTATCTTGAGTAGGGTCTAATTTTTTGCGGGATGAGATGACAGTTTGATTGGCACTATTTTGGGGTGCATATGACTTTTTGATCGCTTGCTATTACACTTTTTGTGACGTAAGATGGCAAAAAATAGCTTTTTTTACACAGTTTTTTTTTTTTTTTTACGGTGGTCACCTGAGGGGTTAGGTCATGTGATATTTAGAGCCGGTCGATACGGACGCGGCAATACCCAATATGTATACTTTATTTTTATTTATGTAGGTTTTACACAATGATTTTATTTTTGAAACAAAAAAAATTATGTTTTAGTGTTTCCATAGTCATAGTTTTTTCAGTTTTTGGGCGATTATCTTGAGTAGGGTCTCATTTTTTGCGGGATGAGATGACGGTTTGATTGGTACTATTTTGGCGTACATGCGACTTTTTTGATCACTTTTATTACCTTTTTTGGGAAGTAAGGTGGGCAAAATTTCAATTTTCTCATAGTTTTTATTTTTTTATTTTTATGGCGTTCACTGTGCGGGGAAAGTAACATGACCGTTTTATAGATCAGGTCGTTACGGACGCGGCGATACCTAATATGTGTAGTTTATTTTATTTTTTTAATTTTTATTCAGTGATAAATGTTTTTTTTTTTTATCTTAACTTTTTTCACTTATTTTTTTTATTTTTTGACCCAGACCCACTTGGTTCTTGAAGATCCAGTGGGTCTGATGTCTGTAAAATACAGTACAGAACCTATATAGGTTTCTGTACTGTATTTTACTTACACTGAACAGATCTATGCTTTCAGCACAGATCTGTTCAGCACCATGGACAGCTCAGGCGTCCTGTTGCCATGGGAACCTTCCCCGTCTGCTCAGTTATGGTCAGAACTGCGCAGACGGGGAAGGGTAAGGACGGGGCTCTGGGGGGGCTGTCTGGGGGCTCTCTCCCATCGGGGGGCTGCAAAGGCACAGCAGCCCCCCGATCGGAGAGGGAGGGAGCTCCCTCTTACTGTTAACCTTTTCCATACAGCGGTCCGTACGGACCGCTGTATGGAAAGGGTTAAACGGCTGACATCGCATCAACGATGTCAGCCGTTTATACCAGGTTGCCAGCAATGTGCTGGCACCCTGGTATACCCACTGTACACCAACGATTACGCAATAGGAGGCGGGCGGGGGATCGCGATGAATGATTTCAGCCGGCATCCTGTTCAAATTAACCCCTGCGGCGCCGGAATGCCGATTTTAAAGTCAGGACGTACCGGTACGTCCTTGGTCCTTAAGGGGTTAAAGTGAATGGGTCCGCAATCCGCTGCGGCTGCCCAAAGGTGGGTGTTCGTGCATTGCAGCCCGCAGCACGGCCATGGGGGCACACATGTTCGTGTGCAAGAGGCCTTATACTTATAAAGGTACATGATGTAAATTGTAGTGAAAGTAATTTTCTTACCAGTGACTGTATTTGTGAGTTATAACCTCCCTTCTTATCCTCAGCTGTGTCATGTGACCAACATACTGACTCTCCAAATAACACGAAGCCAGGCTCATAGGAATAAATAACTGACCTCCTGCCCTGTGTCGAAAATAAGGGTGCTGGTCACATGACACAGCTGAGGATCAGAAGGAAGGGAGGGGATAACCCACAAATACAAATGCTGGTAAGAAGATTACATTCACTACAGTTACTACATGTACCTTTCTAACAGGTCAGAGAGTAAAAATGTTTGAGGGAGTGCTTCTTTAAAGGGGCCCTTTACTTACAGATGACCTACCTTTTGGATAGATTAGCATCTGATTGGGGGGGAGGGGGGGGGGGGACACACACCCAGGACTTCCACTGATCAGCTGTTTGAGTACTCGCAGTAGCGGCACAACTTCCCACAGACCAGTGACGTCACGAGTATGTCACATGGTCTGGGCGCCACCTAGGACCCCCGCCGATCAGATACTGATGACCTATCCAAAAGGATAGATCATCAGTAAGAAAAAGGTAAAGAACCCCTTTAATATCTGATGTAATACAGCCTTGTATTAGACAATACAATAAGAATAACCCAATAACCGGTCCCATCCAGTTCTCCAGCGACACAAAAGCCTTTAAAAGACTTCTTAGTGAAATTAAATGATGGCACTAATAAGATTCTAGCTTAATGATGGCCAAGAATATTGTTGCAGGCAAAGCGGGTCATCTTTTGTGCGTGTTCATCCAGGAGTGAAGGATTTGCTGGCCTTCCACAGTCTAATCTTCTGTTCTGCTGGAACGCCACAGTTGTGCTCGAAGAGGATAACCCCGACCTTCACCACATGCTTTACAAAGCCAGAGAGACTTTGTAGCAACTTCTTATGGTTTGGTACTTCTAATATTTCCCGCAGTCAGTAATTGCAGTCCGTTTCACCTTCTGAGAGCCGTACCGGCTAGCTTGGCACCGAGTAGTGTTTCACTGGTACACCTACTCACTATGTACATTTATAGAACTCGCACGTTCGCTTTCACAGTCACAAACCAAAGCAGATCTTATGGTGGCCATACATGTTTAATAGCTGTCGGCCAACAGCTATCTCTCCTGAATCCCCCATACATGTACACTTTCAGCTCGATAGAAAATGGGGAGAGGGAAGAGAGCCGCTGTCAGACGCTGGTGGCTGCTTATCTCCAGGGAGAACAAAAGGATTGGGCAAAAATAAAAATTTCACCTGATCTCCCAACATCTTCTGTAAGGGGGAGAGTTGGGAGCTGTAGTACCCTTCTTCCTCGCTATACGGTATCAGTTACTATCTGTATAATTATTGCAGGAAGGTATGGGCAGATTGAAGGTGGAGATGTTACTCTGCCTAATAATATTCATATAATCATATGTACAATTGGTTGTAAGGATGAGAAAGCAAAGGGTGTGATGTGAATTCTGCAATACAAATAAGATTAAGGCGTGGAAAAGATTCAGCTGTCCTCCCAATACCGTATACAACATCATATTGTCAGAAGAGGCAGGGAAGGGAGAACTACCGGAATAGATCTAATAAAGGTGAGAACAGCCATTGACACCCTTTACTGGAGGCAACTGTAGCATTCATGCTATTCTGGGCAGGAACATTCCCAAGTCATTTGTTTCAGAATGTCGACAAATGAGGTTTGCAGACATCTCTCTCTCTCTCTCTCTCTCTCTCTCTCTACACACACACTGTAAAGACAACCCATTCTGAAGTATGGAACAGATTTTTATAAATCTCTGCAATACAGTTACCACATGTTAACCTACCTTTAGGGATAGGTAATGTTTATGGATCCCCTGATCCACTTGAAGAGTTCTGGCATAGAGCCTCTATTGTAGTACACAGAGCCTACACATCTCCTAAGGGTTCACACAGGTGGCAGAGCAATCCGATAGAGGAGCAGCCTGCTGGAGTTTTCTGGATCCAGTCTAGCCGGACACTGCCAATCACTGCTGGACACGGACGCTCTCCAGTACTTATGCAGGGATTCGACAGGACCCAAAAAATGTTGGGTAGATGGTTCATGCTCCACAAACTGAAGGCACGTGATGGTTCAGTAGATGGTTCATGCTCCACAAACTGAAGGCACATGATGGTTCAGTAGATGGTTCATGCGCCACAAACTGAAGGCACATGATGGTTCAGTAGATGGTTCATGCGCCACAAACTGAAGGCACATGATGGTTCAGTAGATGGTTCATGCTCCACAAACTGAAGGCACATGATGGTTCAGTAGATGGTTCATGCTCCACAAACTGAAGGCACATGATGGTTCAGTAGATGGTTCATGCTCCACAAACTGAAGGCACATGGTGGTTCAGTAGATGGTTCATGCTCCACAAACTGAAGGCACATGATGGTTCAGTAGATGGTTCATGCTCCACAAACTGAAGGCACATGATGGTTCAGTAGATTGTTCATGCTCTACTATGGAAGCCTCTGTACAAAACAGAGCGATAAAAAGACTGTGTTCATGAGCTCTTACTACATATATAACCAATGGAAACATGAGCATCCTATGGTTTATATTCCGCCATCCATACAGTTTAAGAATAAGTCTTCTTCATCTGTTCAAGATGAATATCAGGGGTAATTGTATTAATAAATATTTAAAGGGAATATTTAATAAAAAAATGACCTATTGCTTAAATCACATATTTATGTTAAACATATTGGGGGAAATTTATCAAACTGGCGTAAAGTAGAACTGGCTTAGTTGCTCATAGCAACCAATCAGATTCCACCTTTATTTTCCAAAGGAGCTGTGGAAAATGAACGGTGGAATCTGATTGGTTGCTAATGGGCAACTAAGCCAGTTCTACTTTACACCAGCTTGATAAATCTCCACCATTATTTTTATTTTCAGTTTTCTGAATCAATATCTGCCGTATATATTTTTTAAATCCTATAATCCTGCAGTTTTCCCATTGACCCCTATGCCTAATAGATGTCAAGACTTCCCTTTCTGTACAGATTACTTCTCAGTAGTCATTTTATTATAATAACAGTCAGGATTACAATGAAAGAGAACGCTTTTAGGCCTCTTGCACACGACCGCCTGGATAACATCTGTGTGCATTCTGTTTTTTGCGGAACGGAACATCTGGCCCCTAATAGAACAGTACTATCCTTGTCCGTTATGCGGACGATAATAGGACATGTTCTATCTTTGAACGGAACGGAAAAACGGAAATACAGAGTACATTCTGGTTTTTTTTTGCGGACCCATTCAAATGAATGGTTCCATATACGGAACGCAAAAAACGGAAAAAAAAACTTGTGTGCATGTTATACAGATAACACAGAATTGTCCGTTCACAGCAGGCAATGTCACAGATGTCTGCTGCCTCCCAGTACAGTGACCTCTGCACAGGTCACAGAGCGTGTCTAGGAGAGTCCCCTCCAGTCTATTGTGTCTATAGCCCGCGTGGCTGCTGTAAAGCATCTCCCTCCCCTTAAGGAGTTGTTGATTACGCTAATCAAGCAGTATTCTGCATCTTAATCATGTGAACTGTAGAACTGCGTTCAATTATTTAAGCAAATGAGTCTGAGAAGAAATGATGGCTTGGACGCGGGTGTGACACAAAGAAGGCATACTACAGTACAAAGAGCATTTAAACAATACGGACAGATAACCAATATGGTGTTTCTGAAGGGTTTCTTTTCATCTTCAAAGATAACAACATCGTAACATAGTATATAAGGCAAAAAAAAAAGAAAAAAAAAAGACATTTGTCCATCCAGTTCGGCCTGTTATCCTGCAAGTTGATCCAGAGGAAGGCAAAAAAACCCTGTGCAGAACATAATACAATCAAAAACAAAGGTACAGGAGCCGTCCAAATTGTCTGCAGCTGACTGCTGTTCCCAATGTGATGTCATTGTGTTCATTTATTATACCGCAATAAAAATGCGCACCTAAAACACAAAACACTTAGGCCCCTTGCACACAAGCGAGTTTTCTGCGTGACATGAACGCATAGCACCCGCACTGAATCCTGACCATTCATTTCAATAGGTCTAAGCGTCTTTTTTTCACACATCAGTTCTGCGTTGCGTGAAAAACGCAGCATGTTCTATATTCTGCGTATTTTCACGCAGCCCTGGCCCTATAGAAGTGAATGGGTGGGGCTTCAGTGAAAAACGTATTGCATCCGCAAGCAAGTGCGGATGCGATGCGTTTTTCACTGATGGTTGCTAGGAGACGTTGTTTGTAAACCTTCAGTTTTTTTTATCACGCACGTGAAAAACGCATTGCACCCGCGCGGAAAAAACTGAACAACTGAACGCAATCGCAGACAAAACTGACTGAACTTGCTTGTAAAATTGTGCGAGTTTCACTGAACGCACCCTGAACGCATCCGGCCCTAGTCTGTATCAGTCGTGTGAAAGGGGCCTTAGGCCCCTTTCACACAAGCAATTTTTCTGTGCGGGTGCAATGCGCGAGTTGAATGCATTGCACCCGCACTGAATCCGGACCCATTCATTTCTATGGGACTGTGCACATGAGCGGTGATTTTCACGCATCACCTGTGCGTTGGGTGAAAATCGCAGCATGTTCTATATTCTGCATTTTTCACGTAACGCAGGCCCCATAGAAGTGCGGATGCGGTGCGATTTTTACGCACAGTTGCTAGGAGATGATCGGGATGGGGACCCAATCATTATTTTCCCTTATAACATGGTTATAAGGGGAAATAATAGCATTCTGAATACAGAATGCATAGTACAATGCATACCGCAATGCAGGATCTGTCCTTCCGGTCTACGCATGCGCAGACCGGTAAAAATGTGAAAAAATATATAACAGATCCGTTCTTGCAATGCATTTGTAAGACGGATCCGGATCAGTCTACAAATGCTGTCTGTTTGTATGCAGATTGCCGGCGACTGAACTGCTTGCCGGATCACTCTGCCGCAAGTGTGAAAGTAGCCTTAAAGGGGTTTTCTGAAAGTTTTGGTCAGTGACACCTGGGACCGCTGCCGATCAGCTGTTTGAGAAGGTACCGGCACTCCTGCGAGCGCTGCAGCCTTCTCGCAGCTTACCAAGTAGTATGGTTGGTATCGCGCTCAGCTCTATTCACTTCAATAGGGCTCACCTGTCAATGGGAGGCGGATCCATTTTCAATTGCACCATATTGTGTCAGTGAAAACGGATCCGTCCCCATTCTCTTTCACACGATCCTCTTTCACACGAGCATGTCCGGATTAGGTCCGGATGCGTCCCGGTGCATTGCAGACTGCAAAAAACGGAATGGTCGTGTGCATGAGGCCTTTTGGTCAGTGATTTCCATCAGTGAATGTGAGCCAAAACCAGGATTGGAGCCATCATAGACATAAGGTATAGGGCCCTTGCGCGGGCCATATGTCCTGGAGCCGCATTGATAGTGTGCACGGGAGCACACAGAATCATAGATTACAATGATGCTGTGCACGTTGGGCCGTCCGCACTCATAAGATCTTATGAGTTCAGGACAATAGTCCCACGGGTGGCCCGACGTGCACAGCATTATTGTAATCTATGATGCTGTGTGCTCCCGTGCACACAATCAATGCCGCTCCAGGACATATGGCCGGCTCACGGACAGTATGTCATGGATGACATATGGTCGTGTGCAAGAGGCCTAAGGGAAAGATCTGCACCTGTTCTGTGTTTAGAGCCGCACCTGGCTTTGGCTCACAATCACTGATGGAAATCACTGACCGAACACTGACGTGTGAATATGGCATTACTGGTACTGTGCTATGCTGCATTTTTTCTGCAAGGGAACCCGCTGAAAAACTTGCATATTCCGCTATGTGTGCAGATAGCCTAAGGCTGGGTTCACACCTGAGCGTTTTACAGCGCATTCCTACGCGCTGTAAAACGCTCAACAAGGAGAAACCAATGCTTCCCTATCAGCATGGTTCTCACCTGGGCGTTTTACAGCGCGTACGATCGCGCTGTAAAATGCCCGACGCCCCAAGAAGTACATGAGCTTCTTTGGGGCGTCTTGTCGCGCGTTCCCGTACATAGACTTTCAGGAATGCGCGACAATGGGCGTTCGCTTGTCTCTGTATGCGCGATTGCAAACGCCGGTACAATCGCGCATACAGAGCGCTCCATCGCGAACGCTCAGGTCTGAACCCAGCGTAAGAGTCTTTAGTGGCGCTTTGTGCAATTTTGCACTTTTAGTGCCGTTTTTTGCACCTGCTGTTTTAGGATTTTTTTTGTGGTAAAGTGTATGAGAAATATGCTCTTTGATTTTTGCTTTTTATGTGTTTTTTAGGCATTTTTCAAGTCCTATGGTAAAATACATGAACAAAAACACACCTAGTTTTTGCAAAAAGGCACCACAGACCCAAAAATGCACCAAAGGTAAGAATATTGCCACAAAAAAAACAGTTTGTAGCGTGTTTCATATTTCCCTACATACAGTCGTGGCCAAAAGTTTTGAGAATTACATAAATATTGGAAATTGGAAAAAGTTGCTGCTTAAGTTTTTATAACAGCAATTTGCATATACTCCAGAATGTTATGAAGAGTGATCAGATGAATTGCATAGTCCTTCTTTGCCATGAAAATTAACTTAATCCCCCCAAAAACTTTCCACTGCATTTCATTGCTGTCATTAAAGGACCTGCTGAGATCATTTCAGTAATCGTCTTGTTAACTCAGGTGAGAATGTTGACGAGCACAAGACTGGAGATCATTATGTCAGGCTGATTGGGTTAAAATGGCAGACTTGATCTGTTAAAAGGAGGGTGATGCTTGAAATCATTGTTCTTCCATTGTTAACCATGGTGACCTCCAAAGAAACGCGTGCAGCCATCATTGCTTTGCATAAAAATGGCTCACAGGCAAGGATATTGTGGCTACTAAGATTGCACCTCAATCAACAATTTATAGGACCATCAAGAACTTCAAGGAAAGAGGTTCAATTCTTGTTAAGAAGGCTTCAGGGCGTCCAAGAAAGTCCAGCAAGTGCCAGGATCGTCTCCTAAAGAGGATTCAACTGCGGGATCAGAGTGCCACCAGTGCCGAGCTTGCTCAGGAATGGCATCCGGCAGGTGTGAGTGCATCTGCACGCACAGTGAGGCAAAGACTTTTGGAAGATGGCCTGGTGTCAAGAAGGGCAGCAAAGGAGCCACTTCTCTCCAAAAAAAACATCAGGGACAGATTGATCTTTTGCAGAAAATATGGTGAATGGACTGCTGAGGACTGGGGCAAAGTCATATTCTCCAAAGAAGCCTCTTTCCGATTGTTTGGGGCATCAGGAAAAAGGCTTGTCCGGAGAAGAAAAGGTGAGCGCTACCATCAGTCCTGTGTCATGCCAACAGTAAAGCATCCTGAGACCATTCATGTGTGGGGTTGCTTCTCATCCAAGGGAGTGGGCTCACTTACAATTTTGCCCCAAAACACAGCCATGAATAAAGAATGGTACCAAAACATCCTCCAACAGCAACTTCTTCCAACAATCCAACAACAGTTTGGTAAAGAACAATGCATTTTCCAGCACGATGGAGCACCGTGCCATAAGGCAAAAGTGATAACTAAGTGGCTCGGGGACCAAAACGTTGACATTTTGGGTCCATGGCCTGGAAACTCCCCAGATCTTAATCCCATTGAGAACTTGTGGTCAATCCTCAAGAGGCGGGTGGACAAACAAACACCCACTAATTCTGACAAACTCCAAGAAGTGATTATGAAAGAATGGGTTGCTATCAGTTAGGAATTGGCCCAGAAGTTGAGAGCATGCCCAGTCGAATTGCAGAGGTCCTGAAAAAGAAGGGCCAACACTGCAAATACTGACTCTTTGCATAAATGTCATGTAATTGTCGATAAAAGCCTTTGAAACGTATGAAGTGCGTGTAATTATATTTCACTACATCACAGAAACAACTGAAACAAAGATCTAAAAGCAGTTTAGCAGCAAACTTTGTGAAAACTAATATTTGTGTCATTCTCAAAACTTTTGGCCATGACTGTACAAGTAAAAACTGCCTGAAGTGGTTTTAAAGAAAAAAAAAAAAAAAAAAACTGGAGGAAAAGCATCGAAAACACAGTGACAAATTCATGGCTAAATCAACATGAGTAACAAGAGGATTTGTCATGGATTTTGCTGTTGATTTGCCACGGGTTTCAGCCTATGCATTGTAGGGTGAAGTCCTTGGCATACAGTAAATTGACATGCAGCCGATTTAAAATCACGCCAAGGCATGCATGCCAATTTCTGTGCAGGGTCCATGCAGAATGTTTTATGTGACATCTTATCCATTTTCTGCAATTGTAAACCGTTTCTGCAGCATATTCTCCCTGTGTGCACTTATGCCACTGAAAACACAAGTCGAAAGGTTCTTATGTAAAACAATTTCAACTCCATTAGGCCTCATGCACACGACCATTCCGTTTTTAGCGGTCTGCCAAAAAAAAAAAACAGAAGCCGCCCGTGTGCCTTCCGCAATTTACGGAACGGGTGGCTCGAGAATAGGACGTTATATTTTTTTTGCGGGGCTACGGAACGGAGCAACGGATGCGGACAGCACACAGAGTGCTGTCCGCAATTTTTGTGGCCCCATTAAAGTAAATGGGTCTGCACCCGAGCCGCAAAAACTGGATGCGGACCAAAACAACGGTCGTGTGCAAGAGACCTTATTTAGTGGAATTTTTCTCTTCATATTTAAAAAAAAATTGCAAATTTCCCTAGACGTTTAGCAAACATTTGGAGATAGTATAAAAAAAAAAACACCACAAAAATCTTAGTGTGAACAGAACCTCAGACAAGGCTTTCGCCTTGCAAAATCCGCCCCAGTTTTACAGCTTGAATGCCGTTGAACCGTCTTTGGTGTGTAATCACTGAATCGAACCAAAACCTAAACAGACACACTGCTCAACTGCCAGCGGAGTTCGTCCAGACACCTTGCCAAGGAAGATTTGCCCTTTCTTGGTGCGCCATAGCTTTAAACCTCTGGCTCCATGAACGGCAGCACGACCTTCCATTGAAAACCACCAATATTAAAACCCCGGACGTTGATATGTCAGGTTAATATAAAAATAAACGTTCAGAAAATTGTTATAATTATATAAATAAATATACACACACATACATACACAGTATATCATCATATACTGTTACATAGTAATTAATACGAGATAATATTTTTGGAAATCAAATTAAAATCAAACGAATTGAGCTGTGAAAATATAAAATAACGATGATTAATAAGGTAGTGATTTCCTTGAAGGTCAGTGCTCAACGCCTTGATCCTATATTTACGACACTGGTCTTACAAATCTTGAAGCAGAGAAAAGTCACTAAAACGCATGCTGACATCTGCTGATTTTCTAGATTGAAATTCATTGTCAGACTCTTGGAACAAGTCATTTATTCTCAGCATGCGATGCCTTTTCATTATTGATCCAAAGCCTAATCTGCAAAATATTGAGTGTTAAAAAGGATGCATCAGGGTGAATATAATTCATTTAAAGCTATCGATGTGTTGCATTCTCATCACGAAAATAAAGAGGTCCCTTGTAACAAAGAGAGCTCAAAGCATGCACAAGTGCGCCGAATAGATGAAGCCCTGTAATGTGTGCTAAGATGCTCCTATTTACACATAATTACGCCAAATGCACAGTCATCCCACTCGTTCTCCATGTTAAATAGAAGGATTACAAAGCCCTTTACCAACATCACGCAGCACAATGCACCTGCTACACCAGCTATGGTCTGAAGCAGCTGAGACCCTGGAAAACCACGCTGAGTCAGAAGGAAACGCCACATGAGAAGCCGTTAGCCCCATCCACGAGTCAAGGAAACCTACAAACACCCTTTACTGTGCACAAGTCAAGATGGAGGCTATTCAATCTGATTGCACGAAGATGTAAAAAACGTATGGAAGGATGCCACATAATATAAGGAATCTGATTGATCAAACTTACAATGAATAATCAATGGTACGGCTCCAACAGTATAATGCTGTACCATCTTTGTACTGTATAATGAAGCTTCCTCTCGGTCAAATAACTTTCCAATCAGACAAATATCCCTTAGGGCAGTGGTGGCGAACCTATGGCACGGGTGCCAGAGGCAGCACTTAGAGGCCTCTCTGTGGGCACCCGCGCCCTGGAAAAAGTCTATGCTGTACCAATATGCCTTAGGCCCCTTTTACACGGGCGAGAATTCCGTGCGGGTGCAATGCGTGAGGTGAGCGCATTGCACCCGCACTGAATCCGAACCCATTCACTTCAATGGGGCTGTTCAGATGAGCGGTGATTTTCACGCATCACTTGAGCGTTGCGTGAAAGTCGCAGCATGTTCTATATGCTGTATAGTTTTTCACGCAACGCAGGCCCCATAGAAATGAAGGGGTCTGGGTAAAGATCGCAAGCATCCGCAAGCAAGTGCGGATGCGGTGCTATTTTCACGCATGGTTGCTAGGACTTGATGTAAGTAAATTGATAAAAGTTAATTTACTGCATTATTTTCCCTTGTAACATGGTTATAAGGGAAAATAATAGCATTCTTAATACAGAATGCTTACTAAAATGTGGCTTTAGGGGTTAAAAAAATAAAATAAAAATTATGTTTGAACAGCCAGCATCATCTTCTTTCAGGACCTGCCAAAGGACCTTTGATGACGTAATCGTGGCGACGTTTGCGCAGGTCCTGCTGAATAAAGATAGAGGATTTCTATGTTCATTCAGCAGGACCTGCATGGAATGATGCTACGTCAAAAGGGCCTTTGGCAGGTCCTGAAAGAAGAAGAAAAAAGGATGAGGAGAGTAAATATATTATTTATATATATATATATTTTTTTAACCCCTAAACCCCTATAACCATGTTATAAGGGAAAATAAAATATACAGAACACCTAACCCAAACCCGAACTTCAGTGAAGAAGTCCGGGTTTGGGTCTGGGTACCACAGTCAGTTTTTTATCATACGCGTGCAAAACGCATTGCACCCACGCAATAAAAACTGAACATCGGAACGCAATCACAGTCAAAACTGACTGCAATTGCGTACCAACTCGCACAGTTTTCCCTGATCGCAGACGCAACGCATCCGGATCAAATTCGGATGTGCTCGTCTGCAAGGGGCCTTAGACTCTTCCTTCCATTCATCAGCACAGGGCGCACTATGAACAGCGCAGGCAGCGCACTGAATGCAGGCCGGCCATTATAGCTAAATGATAAAGTACATGGAAGTTATATTGGACTGTAGTATTCAGGGTAAATTGCCGTGTTGGCACTTTGCGATAAATAAGTAGGTTTTGGGTTGCAGTTTGGGAACTCTGTCTTTCAAAAGGTAACCATCATTGCCTTAGGGTCTCTACATATGCAAATTCTGTCAAAAAATGCCGGAATGACTTGTTTTTTGGAGAGGGCATCTAAGTTTCTTGCTGTGCATTTTCTGCCGTTTCCACACAGAGGCCCAGATTTACTAATTTGTCTCCACCAAATTTTTTTGTAAAAAGTGGCACAATTTGGTGCACCTAGGGTTTCAACACTTTTTACACTAAGCTTGGCAAGTGGGTGGGGCTTAATGGAAAGAGGCAGGGCCTAAGATGTGCCATTTTGCATCAAAATGCTGTGCTGGCCGTTCTTTGCATTGTAGACCGCAATTTGCAACATCTGTGCAGATTCCACAGACGGATCCAGACCCATTCAACTTGAATGGGTCCCTGAACCGTCCGCACCGTAAAAAAAATGTAAGAAGTTCTATTTTTTTCTGCGGCATGGAGAGAAAACTTACAGAAGAACTCTACGGTGGTTTTGTGGGGTTCCATGCCTCTGTTCCGCACCTTCCGCAAATTGCGAAATGCACACGGGCGGCATCCACGTTTTGCGGATCCGCAATTTGCGGACCGCAAAATACGGCACGTTCGTGTGAACAAGCCCCAAGTATGCAAAGAGGTATGTCCCAGGAAAGAGAACCATTTCGCCATCGCCACCTATTGGAAGTGGCTGCCTATGAGTCAAGATCCGACTTTACTTGTGACTTGACAAGGGAATATAGCCAAGCTGGATATCCGGAAAGCTGACTGTGGCCGTACCCTTACGAAGACCATTAAAGGGTTGTCACACAAGCTCCCCTTTACACATTTAGCCCGTATGAGAGGAGCATCGGTGCATTTTATGCTCTGATGCTCCCCTTTGCCCTGCACTGCACAGGGCTTTTTCTCCACTACCGGTGATGTACCAGGCTTCTCATGTCACTGGCACAAATGCGTGGTCTTTAGCGCTGTTCTAGGTGGTTTCACAGGCTAGGGCAGCGCTAGAGACCTCCCATTAGAGCTGGTAATGTCACTGGGATCACTGCTAGGCAAAAGCCTCCGCCTAGCATGCTGAAAAAAAAAAAAAAAAAACAACGGGTACGTCACCGGCAGTAAACAAACAGCCCTTGCCTTGCGTTCTGATGCTCCACTCATACAGGATAGGCTTCGTTCACATCAGCGTTAAGCCTTTCCGTTCTCCTGCTCAGTTTAGGAGCAGGAGAACTGAAAGGACGGAGAAGGCACATAACTGACACCAAACGGAGCCTAAGGACTATAGTGGGGTCCGTTAGGTTTCCGCTCTGAAGATGATTTTGAAGCGGAGACAAAAGTCCTGCATGTACAACTTTTGTCTCCGCTCCAAAATCATCTTCTGAACGGAAACATAACGGACCCCATTATAGTCTATGGGGTCCTAAGGGCTCCGTTATGTGCCTTCTCCGTCCTTTCAGTTCTCCTGCTCCTAAACGGCGCAGGAGAACGGAAAGGCTGAACGATGATGTGAACGAAGCCTTAAATGTGTGAAGGGGAGCTTCTGTCCGGGTTCAGCTCTGAACCCACACAACCACAATCACAGAATTTAGCAGTTGCCTATCACACTAAATTATATATATATATATATATATATATATATATATATATATATATATATATATATATATATATAGTTGCTTTTTTGACAGATGTCAAATTGTATATATGAATGTATCTTCCAACTGGACCGCTATCTGCAAGCCTGCTGGTACCATTAGTGCCAACCTGTCTTCTAATCCGTAAATAGCTATTGATTTTCTGCCTTGGATACAGACACAAGGCCAGCTTCTATTCTGCAGATGGGATGTTCTCAAGGGTATTCCATATGTGATACACCACAGTGAATGGTTGCCATGGTAACGATGCAAATGTTACCTGTACAGATTGATCCTACAAGGTTTCCCATGTAAAGGTTTTCTACAGTTAAAAGCAGAGTTATATAAAGCTTCTTTCACATTAGCATTAGGGGGAACAGCCTGCCGGATCCGTACTAACGCTTGCACACGTGTGCTGCCTCAAGTCTGGCCCGGCTCCATTCACTATAATAGGGACGAGCAGGCGATGCGGCCGCAGCACGGAAAACAAGCCCAACGCTAATGTGAAAGAAGCCTAAGGCCTCTTTCACACAAACGATACGGATTAGGTCCGGATGCGTTCAGGTAAAAACGCGCGATTTTGCTCTCAAAAGAAGTCAGTTATGTCTGCGATTGCGTTCAGATGCTGAGTTTTTTCCACCCGGGTGCAATGCGTTTTTCACGCGCGTGATAAAAAAAACAACGAAGGTTTACAAACAACATCTCTTAGCAACCATCAGTAAAAAACGCATCACATCCGCACTTGCTTCTGGATGCAATGCGTTTTTCACGCAGCCCCATTCACTTCTATGCATGAAAATCGCAGACTATGGCCTCATGCACACGACCGTTGTGTGCATCCGTGGCCGTTGTGCCGTTTTCCGTTTTTTTTCACGGACCCATTGACTTTCAATGGGTCCGTGGAAAAATCGGAAAATGCACCGTTTGGCAGCCGCATCCGTGTTTCCTGGCCGTGAAAAAAAATATGACCTGTCCTATTTTTTTCACGGCCAACGGTTCACGGACCCATTCAAGTCAATGGGTCCGTGAAAAATCACGGATGCACACAAGATTGTCATCCGTGTCCGTGATCCGTGTCCGTTTTTTCCTATCATTTCAATGGCAAACTTGACTTAGATTTTTTTTTCATTTTTCATGTCCGTGGATCCTCCAAAAAACAAGGAAGACCCACGGACGAAAAAACGGTCACGGATCACGGACCTACGGACCCCGTTTTTGCGGACCTTAAAAAAAAACGGTCGTGTGCATGAGGCCTATAGAATATGCAGCGATTTTCACACAACGCAGAAGTGATGTGTGAAAAACACTCATGTACACAGACCCATTGAAATGAATGGGTCCGGATTCAGTGCTGGTGGTGCTGGTGCAATGCGTTCACGTCACACATTGCACCCACGTGGAAAACTTGCTCGTCTGAAAGGGGCCTAAAAGTGTTAAACTGAAAATTGTTTATTGAGTCGCCCACTTCTATAAGGCTACATTCACACGAACGTATTTTTTTTCCATGTCCGTTCCGTTTTTTTTTTTGCAGATTGAATGAGGACCCATTCATTTCAATGGGTCCGCAAAAATTTGCTATTCGTATCAGTCTATCCGTTCCGAAGCCCCGCAAAAAAATTAGAACATGGCCTATTCTTGTCGGACAAGGATAGGCATTGTTACAATGGATCCGCAAAAAAAACAAAAAACGGATGCCATACGGATGTCATCTGTACTTTTTGTGGATCTGCAAATTGCTGCATCCTTGCCTAAGGATGAAACTACTCAGCAGTAACAACCAGTATCACTGACTGATATGGAATTCCATAATAGCAAATTTCTTGCTTAATTTAAGGCTACATGCACACGACCGTTGTTTTGGTCCGCATCCGAGCAGCAGTTTTTGTGGCTTGGATGCGGACCCTTTCACTTCAATGGGGCCACAAAAGATGCGGACAGCCTTCAGTGTGCTGTCCGCATCCGTTGCTCCGTTCCGTGGTCCGTAAAAAAAAAAAATATATAACCTGTCCTATTCTTGTCCGTGCCGTTCTGCAAATTGCGGAACGCAAAACACACAACGGTCGTGTGCATGTAGCCAAAAGGAGTATTTTTTTCAAGCCCAAAAAATATATATATAAAAAAAATATAAAAATATCTAGTGTAAGGAGCCTTAGGCCTCTTGCACACAAACGTGTTCTCCCCGCAATACAGGGGTGCTGTTCCGTGAGCATTCCGCATCATCCGGAGATGCGGAATGGAACCCTACGGAAGCACTACTCATTCACTTCTATGGGGCCTGCGTTGCGTGAAAAACGCACAAAGAGGAGCATGCTGCGATTTTCACGCAACGCACAAGTGATGCGTGAAAATCACCGCTCATGTGAACAGCCCCATAGAAATGAATGGGTCAGGATTCAGTGCGGGTGCAATGCATTCACTTCACGCATTGCAACCGCGCGGAATACTCGCTCGTGTGAAAGGGGCCTAACTTTTGCACCTAATTTATGTTCTATTTATGTAGGTGCGCCTTATTTTACGCCAGATTTTGTCGTAAAAACAAACAATCTCATTTCTACGACACCCCAGGGTTGGTGTACTTTTTGGTCTTTGTTTTGAGTGGTGAGTTGTGCAACAATTTGCCTACTTTCATGAAGATGTGTGTCAAAATTCACCACACTTGCGCCACATTTTCATGCGCATACTATTTAGACTAGTTTTAGTGAATTTGAATCTGTCTTACAAGAAAACAACCACTAGATGTGAGACTTAAACCAAAAAAGACAATCCAGATTTAATAAGGGATAATAAATGAGGTGCAAATTGAAGACAGACTTTGCCAATACGCCAGTTTTTTTGGGGGGGTTTTTACTCCAAAAAAAGGCGCTTAGTAAATGTGCCCTTCAGTATAAGGTCTCATGCACACGAACGTATGTATTTTGCGGTCTGCAAAAAACAGATCTGCAAAAAATACAGATGACGTCCGTGTGCATTCGTGCGTATTTTGCAGAACGAAACAGCTGGCCCCTAATAAAACAGTACTGTCCTTGTCCGTAATGCGGACAATAATAGGACATGTTCTATTTTTTTGCGGAACAGAAATGGAGTGCACACATAGTAACTTCTGTTTGTTTTGCGGGACCCATTGAAATTAACGTTTCCATATAAGGTCCGCAAAAAAAAAATGAACGTTCGTGTGCATGAGGCCTAAAGCTCCAGCCACTGTGCACATGGATGATGGATACAGTGAACTCAGGATCACACGGCCTCTGCCAGCAAAATCTGATGTGACACATGACATCTGCGGGGGGGAGGGGGGAAGATTTGACAGACTAATTACCGTAACTGCTAATACCAGGAAGCTCAGTGCGACACAATGTATATTGACCACAATTTACAACCAGCTCTGTGATTTGCCTTTAAGATGACAGATGGTGGGCTAGGCTAATCAACGGGCGTTACATACGGTGGCTAAACAATCTACTGCTCATGTACTACAGAGAAAAGAACATAAAGAGAAGTATACATTAAAGTAAATGAGCTATAGGGCTCCTGCACACAACCGTTGTTCTGTGGTTCGCAAATTGCGGATACTCAAAACACAGATACCGGCCATATAGATTCTGCATTTTGCGGAACGGAAAGGCCAGGCCCTTATAGAACAGTCCTATCCTTGTCCGTACTGCAGACAATTATAGGACATGTTTTATTTTTTGCGGAACATGCGGACACCGAATGGACATACTGAAGTGAATGGTTCTGCATACGGGCTGCAAGAAAAAAAATGGAGCGGACACGGACAAAAAATACTTTTGCCCATAGGTGAATGTATCATATACAAATATATTAAATTATCACAAAATATTACAGGCTAGGTTCACAATCGTTAAAATGACTTAATCTTCTGAAAAAGCAGGGAATCCGTAATTTCCTGCCAGCTGATGAAACCAGCCAGTAAATGGCAGTGAGGGTCTACTGACAGAGCAAGCAAGGAGACAGCGAGGTGGTCCTAGAATTCCCTCACGTATAAATCATAACAAGGTATGGGAGAAGTGTTTATTAACCTTCCAAAGGGCTCATGCACACGACTGTGTGTAGGTTGCAGTCTGCAAAAAACGGATCCGCAAAAAATGTGGATGACATCCTTGTGCAGTCCATATTTTGCAGAACGGAAGAGCTGACCTCTAATAGAACAGTCCTAGCCTTGTCCACATGGCGGACAATAATAGGACATGTTGTACTTTTTTGTGGAATGGACATACGGAAACGGAATGCACATGGAGTAACTTCCATTTTTATTTTTTGCGGACCCGATGAAATGAATGGGTCTGCAAAAAACAAAACAAAAAAAAAAACTTAACAGACGCGGAGAAAAAAATACGTTTGTGTGCATGAGCCCTAATACTGTATATAAATGCCCAGAAGAAGCTGTTACAACATCTCTTCACGTTTTCCATTGTATGTCGTGTGGGCTGGTTGCCGGATGGATCTGGGGCCATGTGTCGGTGTGGCAGTGCATATTCGCCTCTGTGTTTTGAATACTGTCTGCGGATACTTTGTCGTATGAACGTGTCCATTGAGTAGGTCTCTCCTCTCTGTTCAGAAGGGCAGGGGTTAATTGTCTTGCGTGCTATGTGCTCTGCTCCATGTAGGGGTTAATCCCTCTTTGTCTGTGTGCACCAGTGGGTGCTGTGGGCTAATGGGCTCAGCTATATGTTTGTGTATCCTGGCCCTTGGGTTTGCAACAGCAATGTTTCCCGGGAATAGTTCCAGTATCGGAGTCTGTTGTTCTGTCCTCTGTCCAGTCCTTGCCAGTCTGAATGTCTGACCCGTGTCTAATGTCATGTCTGACCTTACCCTGTCTGTGGTCCTGCTGTCGCCTGGTACGTAGCTTGTTGGTCCCAGTTTTCTGTTCATTAGTCCGTTATAGGAGCAGAAGAAAAAAAATAATGGAAGTGCACTTAACTGAAGCAAATTGAGCCTACAGACCCCATTGACTATACTGGGATCCATTAGGTTTCCGTTCAGGAGAACGTTTTTGTAGCGGAGAGAAAAGTCCTGCATACATCTGCTACACACAGATCCAGCAAGTATTGATGGGCGGGACGCACGCACGTTAGAATAGTCTGTATCGAGGAACAGGTTGCAAAATGCATATCAAGGGGCAGGGGTCAAGTCCTGGGAAAAAAAGTGTGGGAACTCACCCAAGATCCACTGCAACCCCCCCCCCCCCCCCCCCTCCAAAAAAAAAAAAAAAAAGCACAGAAAATCTAGCACGCTGTAATTTGTGTAGCTGCGGACTGAGCCAAATGTACACATTGTGATCAAAACACAATATCATAGTGCCATCCTCTCCCCCTGTCCCCTAATGTGCCAGTATCAAGTTCCTCTCTCCTACCCCCTTCATGTGCCAGTATCATGGCGCCAATAGCCCGCCTCCCCCGTGGCAGTAAAGTAACAGTCCGGTATTTAAAAAAAAAAAAAAAAAAAACACTTTTAGAAAAGTTTGTCCTGGGATTCGAACTCATGACCTCTACACATCAGAGGCAAGGCATTTACCCCCACAGCCATGAAAGCTGTCTAGGTAGTTGCTTAAAAAAAAAAATATATAAGACTTCTACTTATACCTAGTGTACTGATACCTAGTGTACAACCATACACATGACAGCTGCCCACTGTGTATGGATGTAGCAGAGCTGGGTGTGTTGGGGCAGCTGTCATGTGTATGGTTGTACACTAGGTATCAGTACACTAGGTATAAGTAGAAGTCTTATTTTTTTTTGTGGGGGTAAATGCCTTGCCTAAATGCCTTGCGTCTGATGTGTAGAGGTCGTGAGTTCGAATCCCAGGGACAAACTTTTCTTAAAGACATTCTAAATGATCTCCTATGTGTCAGCTGCGAAGTGACTGAACATACTCGCAGCGTATTAGGCCGACAGAAGAAGTGAAGGAGATGATGTCAGTAGGGGGCGGGGCGCCATGAGAGGAGTCACAAACAGCAGCAGCACCGCACAGACAGCTGTGAAGCCGCTTAGCCTGCCCTGCACAGTGCGCTTCACCCCCTGATTTCAGCCGCGTTCTCCTGGCTTGAGGCTTGAAAGGGAACGGCGTTCCTGCCATGAAAAAAGTGCAGGAACGCCGTTCCCACGCGTTCCCCCTCCACTCGACCCCTGTCAAGGGGTCTGTAAATGAAAGATGGAATAAAGATTGCAGGCTGAAACTTCACATAACCATAATGTGAAAATTAAGGTTTCCATGTGAAAAGTGTCCATTGCCTTTAAAGGGGTTGTGTCACTTCATTTATCATGTAGAGAATGGCAATACAAGGCACTTACTAATATATTGTTATTATCCATATTGCTTCCTTTGCTGGCTTTATTCAGTTTTCTACCACGTTATACACTGCTCGTTTCCATGGTTACGACTACTCTGCAATCCATCAGTGGTGGTCGTGCTTGCACACTATAGGAAAAAGCCTATGTACGCTCCTATGGTCCTGGTCACCGGATAGCTTAGCGATATGTGCAGGACATTCTGTGTCCACATACAGTTGCAAGAAAAAGTATGTGAACCCTTTAGAATGATCTGGATTTCTGCACAAATTGGTCATAAAATGTGATCTGATCTTCATCTAAGTCACAACAATAGACAATCACAGTCTGCTTAAACTAATAACACACAAAGAATTAAATGTTACCATGTTTTTAGCGAACACACCATGTAAACATTTACAGTGCAGGTGGAAAAAGTATGTGAACCCTTGGATTTAATAACTGGTTGAACCTCCTTTGGCAGCAATAACTTCAGCCAAACGTTTCCTGTAGTTGCAGATCAGACGTGCACAACGGTCAGGAGTAATTCTTTACCATTCCTCTTTACAGAACTGTTTCAGTTCAGCAATACTCTTGGCAAGTCTGGTGTGAATCGCTTTCTTGAGGTCATGCCACAGCATCTCAATCGGGTTGAGGTCAGGACTCTGACTGGGCCACTCCAGAAGGCGTATTTTCTTCTGTTTAAGCCATTCTGTTGTCAATTTACTTATATACTTTGGGTCGTTGTCCTGTTGCAACACCCATCTTCTGTTGAGCTTCAGCTGGTGGACAGATGGCCTTAAGTTCTCCTGCAAAATGTTTTGATAAACTTGGGAATTAATTTCTCCTTCGATGATAGAAATCCGTCCAGGCCCTGACACAGCAAAGCAGCCCCAAACCATGATGCCCCCACCACCATACTTCACAGTTGGGATGAGGTTTTGATGTTGGTGTGCTGCGCCTCTTTTTCTCCACACAGTGTTGTGTGTGTTTCTTCCAAACAACTCAACTTTGGTTTAATCTGTCCACAGAATATTTTGCCAGTACTGCTGTGGAACGTCCAGGTGCTCTTGTGCAAACTGTAAACGTGCAGCAATGTTTTTTTTGGACAGCAGTGGCTTCCTCTGTGGTATCCTCCCATAAAAGCCTTTCTTGTTTAGTGTTTTACGTATCGTAGATTCGTTAACAGGGAAGTTAGCATATGCCAAAGACTTTTGTAAGTCTTTAGCTGACACTCTAGGATTCTTCTTCACCTCATTGAGCAGTCTGCGCTGTGCTCTTGCAGTCATCTTTACAGGACAGCCACTCCTAGGGAGAGTAGCAGCATTGCTGAACTTTCTCCATTTATAGACAATTTGTCTTACCATGGACTGATGAACAGCAAGGCTTTTGGAGATACTTTTATAACCCTTTCCAGCTTTATGCAAATCAACAATTCTTAATCGTAGGTCTTCTGAAAGCTCTTTTGTGCGAGGCATCATTCACATCAGGCAATGTTTCTTGTGAAAAGCAAACCCAGAACTGGTGTGTGTTTTCATAGAGCAGGGCAGCTGTAACCAACACCTCCAATCTCATCTCATTGATTGGACTCCAGTTGGCTGACACCTCACTCCAATTAGCTCTTGGAGATGTCATTAGTCTAGGGGTTCACATACTTTTTCCACCTGCACTGTGAATGTTTACATGGTGTGTTCAATAAAAACATGGTAACATTTAATTCTTTGTGTGTTATTAGTTTAAGCAGACTGTGATTGTCTATTGTTGTGACTTAGATGAAGATCAGATCACATTTTATGACCAATTTGTGCAGAAATCCATATCATTCCAAAGGGTTCACATACTTTTTTTTGCAACTGTATGTTCCCTCTCATGGCAGTGCTTCCAACGGTAATTTTTTAGCAGGATAATGCTCACCCACACACAGCAAGGGTTTCCCAGCAATGTCCCCACCAGATTGTAACACTTCCTTGGCCTGCCTGGTCACCAGATTTATTATTAATGGAGCATTTATGGGACACCAGGTTCAGTAACCTATAGGTGTGCAGGATCTACAAGCTCAGCTATAACATTATGGGAAAATGTGCCACAGGATACCATACAGAACCTGCATGCCTCCATGCCCAACCATATCTCATATCGTATCCAGGCTAGAGGCGGCACTAGAGCCTCCTTTATACAGTTTGCTCAATAAACATATTTTTTTAAACTAATATTGTAATCACTTACCTATATCATCATCACATTCCCACATAGAACGTTTCATTGGATTCCAACAACTCATTCTTTGGACTACGAGGACTACGATGGGCTACATTTAATTCAAACTGTTACATGTTATAAAAAGGCTTCTATGTCTAGTGTATAGAAGGTGGCAGCCTATGGGTATGTATCAGCCCTGACATCACACTGCAGAAGACACCAGCACTGTAAAGACGGGAACTGCATAGGAGGCCCCCTCCTCCAGCCTAATACCATTAGAAAATACTTGGCAACTTTCCACATCAGAAGTTACTGCAGAGTCTCCATCTGCCATGTTTAAATCCTTTACATTTCTAACATGTTTGTTCCTCTCCTGCCGTTAACCTTGTTCCTTGGAGTAGATTTTCACAATCTGTCAATACACGGTGGTATGCTTCACACTGGTTCCTATGATTCTATAAAATACACAAATAATGTTCCCAAAGCCTCCTGTATATGGCGTATGAAGAAATAGTACCTTAGCCCCGAGCACCAGACATTCTATGCATATATACAAGATATTTCATTAGACATTATGGCCCTCATTTATCAAACTGATTTTCTTTACTTGTGACTTTTCTGTTGTTTTACTGGTAAGACAAATTTATAGCCTGCAACAAGCCAAGTCATCTTTTGCTCCTGCTTAGCCAGCTTTAGAAATCCAGCTGTTTGTGCGCTTTTCTGTGTTTTTTGGCCTTATTTATCATAGGGATGGTCTCAAAAAAAAAAAAAAAAAAAAAAACCGTCTCAACTGCACCCCTCTCCTGACCTGCCTTACAGCAGGTTCACACGTCTGTGTAACCGATCCAGCAGGTTGTTCCGGCTTTTAGCTGGACAACAACCTTTGCATGGAATGTTTTTTGTCCACAACAAAACAGGCACTTATGCTGGAAAGCCACCAGATCCCCCCTGGATCACATTATAGTCACCGGGGTCCGGCGGTGAATGGCAGTATCCGGTGGACTCAGGCAGGCTGTTCTCTGCCAGAACACAGCCTTCTGGATTAGTCAAACGGAAGTGTGAACCTACCCTTAGCGGTGTCAGGTGAAAATAAGTCAGAATGTAATCCCTGGCCTGTGCTAAATTCAGCAAATGCTATGCGCCACTTTCATAAATTTGGCGTACAGACTGTTATCTTTACACAAGTAGACAAATGTGAAGACAAACTTCAAACTGTCCTCGGTTGATAAATCAGGGCCTATAGGGCCCTGTACACGGGCCAACAATTGAACAGATCATCGCTAACCAGCTAGCGACAATCTAGCAGTGTAAATGCACCGCCAAATACACGATGTATCTTGTGCAGCACAAAAGATCATCGTTTCCCGTAGCAGATTGTGCTGTGTGAACACGATCTGCTGCCAAGAAACAACAAGAACGTTTGGGGGAAGAGCGATCGCATTAGTGATCGCTCCTTCCCATACTCTGGAGGAGCTGGAGGAGATTTCTGCATGTACATGCACTCTCCTCCACCAGCCATCAGCAGATTGTCGGGAAGGAACACTTCCTTCCCGACAATCTGCTTGTACATCATCCTGTGTAAAGGGACAATTAATAATTGGTCTTGAAGGAACTTCTCTGCAACTTTTCTGTACGCCATTTTATTTTACTGTAGCCACTAAGCAATCCAAGTGGCAGTATTAATAGGTAATACGAAATGTAGTCTGTAAGTATAAAATCCTATTAAACTAAGGGGATTATATGGCACAACAAAGTAAATGCAAAGCACCAGGAAACAATCTGGTTGCCATTTTGTTACATGCAGTCACTTCTCTTTTCTCAATCCTTTTCGCCCAGTACTTTACTGTACCTGCACCTACATGTTGACCACCTATATGCAGATCCACGACCTGTCCCTGGATCTGCATATAGGTCCACGATTTTTGTTGCGGATTTTCTGTTCATGTTAAGAACCACATTGAAGTCTATAGGGAAAACCACTGTATATAAGGTGCAGAATTGCACAAACCAATGACATGCAGCGAATTTCAAAATCCACAAAGCAGGTCAATTTCCACACAGAAGAAAAAAGAAACGTGTACTTGACATTGGTCAGATTTCATTTACTTTGCTGGTACTGTATCACACTGCGGTTTTAATGCACAAAAATACATACGTAAAAACGCCACGTAAAATGCATCGTGTGCAAGTAGCCTTACTCGGCCAATCATTTGCCTGTGCAAAAATAGTCTTTAGATTATATTCAAACATGTCAGACTTGATATGGATTTCAGTGCGGTTTCTGCACCAAAACCAGCATGAAATTTGACATTAATCCACATTCCTTGTCTGTAAACCTTGGTCACATGCAGCGGAAACTGTTATGTCTTTTTAGCACTGCTGTGCAAAAATCTGCAGCAAATCTAGGTGCCCTGCTACTTATTTTGGGGAGAAACAATGAGGATTGGGTCCTGGAGTAACAATATGGTTACTCCTTGTGCGCATATGCTGCGTACCAGCAGTACATCCATAGCAAAATCTGAGTTGTTGCTTTGCAGTTTCGGGTATAATTGTGTAGAACAGGCAATGAAAGTGCAGGTTTGCGCCTACAATGTAGAGTAGTACAGGACATGTAGTGGATGAAGTCTGTCTCTTTAATTCGCATTCTGCGTGCTACACGAGCCTCCGTGACATAACCCATAGGCAGGAAAGAGAAATACTGATCTACGGCTCCCGCCATAGAGACGTGGATATCTATCCCCATTACAGAAGTTCCTTCATTCAACTGGCTGCTGTTTAGAACAGAATGAAAGCACTAACCCTTTAGTCACTTAGGCTACTTTCACACTCACGTTTTGGGCGGATCCGTCATGGATCTGCAAAAACGGATCTCTTACAATAATACAACCGCATGCATCAGTCATGAACGGATCCGTTTGTATTATCTGTAACATAACCAAGACGGATCAGTCATGAACTCCATTGAAAGTCAATGGGAGGCGGATTCGTTTTCTATTGTGTCAGAGAAAATGGATCCATCCCCATTGACTTATATTGTGTGCCAGGACAGATCAGTTTCGTCAAGCCAGCGGAAAGCCAAAATGCGAGTGTGAAAATAGCCTTAGGCTACTTTTACACTGGCGTTTTGGCTTTCCGTTTCTGAGATCCATTCAGGGCTCTCACAAGCAGTCCAAAACGGATCAGTTTTGCCCTAATGCATTCTGAATGTATAAGGATCCGTTCAGAATGCATCAGTTTACCTCCGTTCCGTATCCATTCCACTCTGGAGGCGGACACCAAAACGCTGCTTGCAGCGTTTTGCTGTCCACTTGACGAAACTGAGCCAAATGGATCTGTCCTGGCACACAATGTAAGTCAATGGGGACGGATCCGTTTTCTATGATACAATAGAAAACGGATCCGTCCTCCATTGACTTTCAATGGTGTTCAAGACGGATCCGTCTTGGCTATGTTAAAGATAATACAAACGGATCCGTTCTGAACGGATGCAGACGAGTGTGAAAGTAGCCTAAGTTATACAATCAGCATCAAGCGTCTTATTCCAGTAAACACAAACCCTCTCTGACCTAGCAACATCAAATAGTTATAAGGAATCAAAAACCGAAGAACATTTTGCTTCTGAGCGCACCTTATTACGCGGTAATCCTCTCCGAGACTGCACACCAACTACAGATTTGGATGCAAGAAAATTATTGACTTACTTGGCTCCTAAAGAAGGATTTCTATTCCTGCTGTTACTATTATGTGCCCTGCAGCACGAGCTACTCACTGGCATTTCACCCACACAGACGAATTTTAAAAGCAACAAAAAAAATAAAAATATATTGTTTTTGCTGTATTTTCTGCTACACAACACCTGGGCTCAGCTACCACTTGTGGTTCCACATTGTATTATATTGTAATAATAGTATTTTTTATATAGTGCCGGCATGTTCCGCAGTGCTTTAGTTTATACAGTGGGACATTCCTGCTTTAAAGAGAACCTGTCACCATAAAATGCACTGCAGGCGGCATGTTATAGAGCAGGAGGAGCTGAGCAGATAGATATATAGTCTTGTGGGCAAAGTTCGGTGCCTTTACATAACTTCGGCGATCCGCCACCAGCGCAGGGACTTAAGACCAGCATTTAAAAAGCCAGTCTTAATAAATGCGCCCCTATGTATATGATTTCTCCTATAGATATTCACTAACCTGTTTTCCATCCAGAGTGCATAACCTCTTGACAACACCTGAATCCAACTTTATAGCATCCGTGATGTCTGTTAAGACCTGCTCAAAGGAGTGAGCCGTCTTCTTGTTTAGAAGGATGCGAACAGCCTTGCGTGGCTTTACTCCACTCCGGATGACCGTCACAAGCTTGGGTTTAATAAAGTCCTTGCCTTCTCTCATTTCATTCTTCAGTGTAGTTAGGGACGACAACGATCGTCCAGACGCAGTCCTTACATTCACAGACCAGTTGGGACTTGTGTTTCGATTGTAGTCCACCTTTCGATAAGACTCATTTGAGGCACAAACATAGCTTTCTCCTGTAATCAGAAAGAAGAGAAATGACAACATACATCTTCTATTGCATTAAATGTGTTAGAGGCGAGAGATGAGCGAATTTCAGGTTATGAAATTAGTTCACACTTCGTTTGGTGGTAAAAGCAGAATTGCGTTATGGATTCTGTTACCACGGACCATAAGGCAATTCTATGACGGAATGCATAACAGAATGCCTTTAGAGACATTCCGTCATAATAGAAGTCTATAGGCTGCAAAACGGATCCGTCCCGTTTCCGTTATGCAGAGGAGTCCACTAGTGTATAACGGAAACGGGACGGATCCATTTTGCAGCCCATAGACTTCTATTATGACGGAATAAATAACCGAATGCCTCTAAAGGCATTCAGTTATAGAATTGCGTTATGGTCCGTGGTAACGGAATCCAGAACGCAATTCTGCTTTAACCACCAAACGAAACGTGAACGAATTTCGAAATATGAAATTTGCTCATCTCTATTAGAGACAATAAATAAATCTGGAATGTATGACTGAAGAACACGCCTGGCAAATGAGTGAATGGATTATTATAAAACAGGAAATTGCGGCCCGATTCAAATGGCCATATTTTTGCTTCCTGTATAAGTCATACCTCTGAAACTCAGAGCATGCACGACTTTGGTCCATGTCTTGTGGGACACTGACCTAGAGACCACAGAGACAATGGTCACCACTTGTTGCCAGGCCTGTGTCCTACGTGGACATATGGAGTTCACTGCCAGATTAAAAAAAAAAAAACTGTATCACTAAGGGCTCACGCAATGATGAATGAGCTGGGGTCGACAGCCTTGCCTTTTTTTTGTAAAATTCAAGGGTGGAGTAAATTTCTAATTGCAACTAGAATCCGGTGAATTTGCTATTTTTTTTATAATGCCAAAAAAACAGCATTTAGGGGAACAATAAATTCCCCCCCCCATATATCTCTATACCAGGCATGTCAAAATGCGGCCCTCCAGCTGTTGCAAAACTACAACTCCCAGCAGGCCTGAACAGCCTACAGCAGGGCATTGTGGGAGTTGTAGTTTTACAACATTACAACAGCTGGAGGGCCGCAGGTTGAGCATGCCTGGGCTATGCAGTGTTTTACACAGTGCTCTGCCATATGCATGACACCTATTCCATCAATTTATTAAAAGCTAACAAACCCTTGTTTTACCTTTGACCTGCGCGTTGCAATGAGCAATTTCAAGGATCCCAGAAATCATGGTAAATGTGTTTCATGTGAAGATCCTAACAGTTAACTAGGCAGTTTATGTCAATGTGTCAATTCAATTACAGAGTAGCTGGCATCAGAAAGCAGTGGACATCTTCCAGGTGTCTGTCATCTTTTAAACATGTGACATCTATTAAAATGTCAGAAAATCAAGTAGGAAAATCTGAACGAACCATATATGATATTGTTCTGTCTGGATACAATATCTGTACAAATCTGCACACGTAAAAGGCACCCTGAAAGGTGGTAATATTGAGACTATTGCGACAATCAGATGTTTCATTGATATGTATGATTTTGTGTTGTAGTGATCTGTAATTGTGAGGTAAGGTCCTCTATGTGGACACCTTCAAACAAATACAAGTCTTCAGAAGTATTTTTCTCCCTGTGCTGTAAATCACATTGACCAACTGCAAGGTCTTGTAGGTTCCATCAGTCAACATGCTATCTCATTGTAAGTTACCTACAGATAATTGCTCCACTATAAAGGATAGAACACATCCCTTATGGCTGGAGACTCACGAGACTCACTCTGGAAGAGCAGAGGTTGATTCGTAACAAGTATGTCTTCATAACTACTAATCAGGAAGGTCACAGAACAAATGAAGAAAAAGGCCACGCAGAGACTACCATATAATCACTGGGAAGACCTCTTCTTGTACATACTTCTCTCTGCTTACTAACCGCTGTGCAGCAATCCGCGTCAGAAATACACCTAATTTAGGCGTATTTCTGTTTAATAAATGACCCCCTGAATTAATGACCCATCACCAGTAATTAACTGGTAACTAGAGCTTGTTATATTTTTACTCTCAGGAACTGCATCCGGGCCCCTCAAATTCTTTTATTGTACTCACCATCACCACCTCCTCTGGCAAAGTGTTCCATAGCCTCACTGCTCTTACCGTAAAGAACCCTCCGGGACTTTGCTGGCTCTGTTCCAAGTATAGGTGCCAGTCCCAGAGGTGCGGCTCTGGGACCTGCACCTATCAGACGTTGGGCGCATATCCTAGCAATATGTCCCCCATGTCTGAGATGGTACAACCCCTTTAAGGAATATTTTAAAGAGTCCAGGGCCCAGTAATGACCCCTGTAGTATATTGGCACTGGATATGGCACTGGATATATACCATTGTGATGCCAAGTATACAAGCTTTTTAATGGAAAAATAACCACATAAGAAAACGTGAAAATGAAATAAATGGTCAGAAATCACCAATATTTCTCACACTGTGCAAGGAGGTGGTTAATGCCGCGCTGCTCCTATTCACTTAAAATGGGAGCATTGCTTCAATAACTGTAGTTCCAGCGCCAACTTAATGTGTTGGAGCCACACTAAAACAGCTGATCAACAGGGATGAGAGAAAAGCTGGACAACCTTGCTAAGGCTGCCCATAAATATTCAGCTTTTGTTCAGGTTTTTTATTGCCATTTTATAGCTAAAACCAGAAATGCATTCAGAAAATAGGCAGTAAAGCAGAATCTGCCTGTTAGGCCTCATGCACACGGCCGTGCCGGTTTTTGCAGTCCACAAACCACGGATCCGCAAAAAAACGGAAGCCGCCCGTGTTGCCGTCCGCAAATTGTGGAACGGAACGGGCGCCGGCAATGTAAATGCCTATTCTTGTCTGCAAAGCCTCGGAACGGAGTGCTGTCCGCATCTGTTGCGGCCCCATTGAAGTGAATAGGTCTGCATCCGAGCCGCCAAAACTGCGGCTCCGATGCGGACCCAAACAACCGCCTGTATGCATGAGGCCTTAGACTGAATTTACACGTTCAGGTTTTGCTGCAGTTTTTGAAGTCCAAGCCAGGAACGGATCATAGCCTGAGGACACAGATACAAGGAAGGCTGGGTTCTATCCTCTTTTTGAATCCACTACTGGCCCTGGCTTCAAAAACGGCAAATAAAAAAAAAACTGAACACATGAATCCCGCCTTCTACTTTCCTTCTGCCTTTGGCAAAATTTGCTGTATATTCCATGGCAGAAATCCCTCTGGTTTTGGGCGCCGTTTTTCAATTTTAAAACGTTGGCCTGCTCACACTTTAGTCTCATTGAATGGACCTAACCTGCGCCTACAACTGCTGCAGTTTCCAGCAGTGTCTGTGCAGTCGGAAGACAAACAGCATGAACAGCAGCGCCACCTCCCACCAAACGCAACCGGAAGTGCTTGCCTCGTGGAGGGCCTATGGCTATTGGAGTAAAATCTGTGTGCACTAGCCCTTAACATCATAACAGTTGGGGGGCTGCTTTAAATGCTGCTATCTCCTGAATGGTAGCGCTAGAAACATGCATCTGGCAGCTAGAGTCCAAGCAACAAAGGAGAAAAATCACTGTTAGAAGTCAAGTCGGGAATAAATCGCGGGTAAAACCCGTTTTCACTTTCAGCTGCATTCACTGCATCCCGATTTCCATCAGTGATATCTTCCCCTGTACTGAACACATTGCTGTTATTCTCGTATCGTCTGAAAGCTTGGAATGTTAGTTGCATGTTTCTATCTGCTACCATTAAGTAGATAGCAGCATCTAAAGCAGCCCTCCCCCTCCAGTTAGCTACATTTCCCACTGCTGGAGCTGGACCAGGGCAAAACAGTTAGGGGGTTAAGCTGGATTTCCATGTTATGGTTTTCTGATACAGGTTTTAAAGCCAAAATGAGGGATGGATCATAACGTGTAAAAGACCGATATGACCATCACTTTTTTTAATCCAGTCCTGGTTTTGCCTCCATCACAAAACCCGAACGTGTAAACCTAACCTCACAACGGGGTCAAAAATGCACATTACAAATTCCAATCTAGCCATTAGCCATTCTGCAATTGGCAATGAGAGATGATTACCATGCCTTATCGCACATAGCTGCCTATTACATCGGAAACTGAGTTCACATGTCAAACAAATAATTTAGGTGTCTCTGTTCTCATACTACGACTCGTGTCTCAAATTCCCTTCTGACTTCACCAAACTGAAGAGTGAAGAATTGCACAGGAAATGAATGCTTAAAATCGCCCGGTGATAGCTTCATTTAGTGCATTTAACCTACAATACAATACATTCTGTGTTCCATTTTTATGGTATGTTCAGTGACAATGTAATGTGCATGACTGAAGATGTAGCTTTCCTGACACATTATAAAATGACATGAGCTCTCACCATTTACAGAGATCACACTTATATATTGCTTCTATATTCTCTAAGCAAGACATAAAAAATAAAAATAAAAATTTAAATATGTTCCTCGGCGGATCCATTCACTGCAGTGAATTTAAAATGTGTCTCACTAAAGTGAATAGATCTGGTGACAATTCAATACTTGCATACTGTATGAACAAGAAAATGTGTTGTGGTCACTGAGCTCCATATTAAGGCCCCTTGCAGACGAGCGTGTCCGGATTAGGTCCAGATGCGTCCCGGTGCATTGCGGCAAACCCGCACGAGTGGGAGCGCAATTGTGTTCCGATGTTCAGTTTTTATCGCGCGGGTACAATGTGTTTTGCATGCGCATGATAAGAAACTGACTGTGGTACTCAGACCAGAACTTCTTCACAGAAGTTCAGGTTTGGGTTAGTTGTAGTGTAGATTGTATTATTTCCCCTTATAACATGGTTATAAAAGGGAAAATAATTGCATTCTGAATACAGAATGCATAGTACAGTAGGGCTGGAGGGGTTAAATTTAAAAAAAAAATAATTTAACTCACCTTAATCCACTTGTTCGCGCAGCCGGAATCTCTTCTGTCTTGTTCAGTGAGGAATAGGACCTTTGATGACGTCACTACGCTCATCACATGGTCCGTCACATGATCCATCACCATGGTGATGGATCATGTGACGGACCATGTGATGAGCGTAGGGACGTCATCAAAAGGTCCTATTCTTCACAAAAGAAGATAGAAGAGATCCCGGCTGCGAGAACAAGTGGTTTAAGGGGAGTTAAATTATAATAAATTTATTTTTTAACCCCTCCAGCCCTATTGTACTATGCATTCTGTATTCAGAATGCTATTATTTTCCCTTATAACCATGTTATAAGGGAAAATCATAATGATCGGGTCCCCATCCCGATCGTCACCTAGCAACTGTGCGTGAAAAGAATAGATGATAATTTCACCATCTAAATAAAAGAAAACAAGAAATGATTGTCCACCATGTAAAAGGTTCTTTAGGTAGGTGCCATTCAAAGGAACTTGATAGACCAAAGTCTTTTTGCAACTTATGTTACAAGCCAAAAAGCAATAGAGTAAATCTGGCCTCTAATAGACCTTATAACTGTTCTTCTGTGAAGAATGGAGAACAAGTGTTTCTTGCTGAAATGCTGCCTGTCAAATTAAAGTACAGGGCCCGAAAGAAATCCTGGCTCATGCTGAAGCTATACATTCCAATTTTACTGTCATTTTCTCACACCCCTGAATATAACAATGCGTATCAAGAAATAACCGCAGAAGATGATAAATCCTGTTTAAAGAGGACCTGTAAGTTCTTCAGAGCTATGAAAATGCTAATGTCCAGTTGTCAATTTACTCCACATTTCTAGAAGGAAAAGATGCTCCGGAGAACAGAAGTACTCACTAAAATGCACTTTTCAAGAGTGTTTTCAGATAATTTAAAAGGGGTTTTCTGCAGTTACTAAAGGTTTTTACCAGCTGTCCTCATATAGTTGTTTACCTCATGTACATCTTCTTCATGCTTTTTATTCTAAGTTTGGACTTCCCTGACCCATTTTCATCACATAAATAAATCAGTCTGGTTTCATTACATTCTGTATGTAGGACTTTCTATTGCCGTGTCCAACCAAACCCATGATGCACTTCTCCTTTCTCTACCACAGCTCCAGCACTGCCCCTACCAATGCCCAGCTAGTTTATAGCTTCTCCCATCCGGATAGTTAAATAGACACTCCCCTATCACTGCCCGTACCAATGCCCAGCTAGTTTATAGCTCCTCCCACCCAGCTAGTTACATAGGGGCAGTGATAGGGTAATGTCTATGTAACTAGCTGGGTGGGAGGAGTTATAAACTAGCTGGTTGTTGTTAGGGGCAGTGATTGGGAAATGTCTAACAATCAGCTAGTGTATAACTCCTCCCACCCAGCTAGTTACATAGGTACTCCCCCATCACTGCCCTTGTTGCTGGTTTGAAATGCCCATGGACATAACATCACAGGAAATAAGTAACAGCTGCATGGACATGGTCATGTGACCACGGCACAGAATGGAAGACAGGAGCAATATAGATAAAAGAAATGCATTACAAAATGACAGCTACCTTCATAAAAGATTATTTTTTATAAAGGATTTGGATGCAAACTGGAAAGCCCGTGAAGTACAACTAGCTGGCACTCAGCTAACATTATTGCAATAGCTACATGGTAAAAAAATAAAATGTAACCAGAAATTGGTAAAACCGCAGTTATAACACTAATGTGATCTACAAGTTGTGTGCGTTTGCAGTGGGCGGGGTAGCAAGAATTAGGCCCCTTTCCCACGGGCGAGTATTCCGCACGGGTGCAATGCGTGATGTGAACGCATTGCACCCGGACTGAATCTGGACCCATTCATTTCTATGGGGCTGTGCCCATGAGCGGTGATTTTCACGCATCACTTATGCGTTGCATGAAAAATAGCAGCAAGCTCTATATTGTGCGTTGCGGTGTGATAATCCACGCAACGCAGGCCCCATAGAAGTGAATGGGGTTGCGTGAAAATCGCAAGCATCCGCAAGCAAGTGCGGATGCGGTGCGATTTTCACGCACGGTTGCTAGGAGACTATCGGGATGGAGACCCGATCATTATTATTTTCCCTTATAACATGGTTATAAGGGAAAATAATAGCATTCTGAATACAGAATGCATAGTAAAATAGCACTGGAGGGGTTAAAAAAGAAAGAAAAAATAATTTAACTCACCTTAATCCACTTGCTCGCGTAGCTGGCATCTCTCCTGTCTCTTTCTTTGCTGATTGTAGTCAAGGACCTGTGGTGACGTCACTCCGGTCATCACATGATCCATCACCATGGTAAAAGATCATGTGACGGACCATGTGATGACCGGAGTGACGTCACCACAGGTCCTTGACTACAATCAGCAAAGAAAGAGACAGGAGAGATGCCGGCTACGCAAGCAAGTGGATTAAGGCGAGTTCAATACAATAAAAAAAATGTTAACCCCTCCAGCGCTATTTTACTATGCATTCTGTATTCAGAATGCTATTATTTTCCCTTATAACCATGTTATAAGGGAAAATAATACAATCTACAGTACACCGATCCCAAGCCCAAACTTCTGTGAAGAACTTCGGGTTTGGGTACCAAACATGCGCGATTTTTCTCACGCGCGTGCAAAACGCATGACAATGTTATGCACTTGCGCTGAAAAATCCCGGGTGTTCCCGCAACGCACCCGCCTCTTATCCGGGCCAAAAATATGATGCCCGTGTGAAAGAGGCCTTAGGGTAAGAAGTTATTACTGCAAAGTGAGACTACTCAAAGCCTGTTTGTTGTCTGTTACCATGGAGATGCTAGTCTGAATAGCAGCTGTTGATATAAAAGTAGGAAATCAGTTACCAAAACAATTCGCAAAGTTGTTTATTTTCATGATGGGCATAGGATCCCGAAATTACTACCAAGACCAGTTAACTTCTAAATAACATTTATTAAGGAAATCATATAAGTATATACCGGGTATGTGGAGGTAAAGGCCACGATGTTAATTCTTTAACTAACTAATAAACTGTTAAATAATTATAATAAACAAGTCCACTCAAATAATGAGCGACTTCACCCACAAGCCATGTATCTCATGGCAGCCCCCAAACATCGCAGACATTCTTCTATCATGTTTTGGAAACCCACATTAAGAATATCATTGCCTACATCAGACAAACCCCAATAGTCAGAAGTGTAAAGACCTTCCGTAAATCCTTCAAGTTCAATGTGTCTGTATGAGAAACCATTCAACTGAGGTAAAAAAAAAAAAAATAATAATAATAATTCATCTGACGATTTACTTTTTTCCTGATTTTATCCAGGAATCGTAGATCACCGAGACCAGTTGAGCTTCGGAATCATTTCCGAGAAGATAATGACATAATTAGGTAATAAAGAATTAATATCCGTAAATGTGTATTTATAATTTATTAATCAATTCCAGAAAATGGATACGTCCCAAGTCATTTGCACCAAGATGTAGAATAATGAGACCTGGTAAAGGTAAGTACCGTAGAATGCTAGGGAGTTACACAAAGACCAAACATCTCTCAATTTTAAATCTTATTGTGCAGACCAATGAATGTATATATTACATTTTAAACCAAGGTTGTGTAAAAATTTTCTTTGAGAAGCTCTCTTTAATGCTTCATTAACAATTCTGGTCTGATATAGATCTTGGATCTATCAGATTTCCACCTACCTAGATTTTTTTTTATTAAGGATGAAGACAATCCTTGTTGCGCAGCCAAGGTCGCTGCTCCTATTCTGAATGAATGGGCAGAAATATTATAGTCTTGATAGCCTAACATATGTAGGCTTTTCTTTAAAGTTGCATTAAATTGAAATCTAGTAAGGGAAGAATGGTCCCGTGTATGAATAAAGGACCATTCATCTTTGTCCTACTGTTTAACCAATTTTGCATAACCATAATAGGGCATAATCGGGTGTTAATGAGGGGGTGTAAAGTTATCCAATGACTTTTTTTTGCAGTTGATCTGTTTTTTAAAACTATATTATCGCAAACCAAATCGGAAATATTAATTGGTGATGTACTGCGTTTATTCACAGCTGTGAATTCACTGATCCGGAGTGCAGCGAAGAAGGCCAAAAGAAAAACTGATCGGAAAAGCAGAGTTTCTAAATCTGAAGAACATATTGAGGGTAAAATGTCATAATTGTAATAAAATTTTCTTGGATATTGGTCTGGTTTTTTCCTTTCTTTCAAAATGAAATGATTTTTTACTGGCTGTAGACCCAAAATTTTGTTTATAGTATGAAAAGTTTTTATTCACCAGTAAATTGTTGAAAATTTTGATTAAAAAGGTAAAGAATCATTGGAAAACGTATCTAAATTTTTGAAGTCACAAAATGACGTCCATATTTCCCAAGCAGATGTGTAAGAAGACCAAGTATTTGGGGAAAGAGGTCCCACAGAATCTATAAATTCCTGCTGCCAGATTGTCTTGCCATTGAAATTAGATAGAAATAATAGCCATATATGTAAATCTTCTCTTAAAGGGGTTCTGCACTTTGTTTAAACTGATGATCTATCCTCTGGACCCCCACCGATCAGCTGTTTGAGAAGGCAGCAACGCTCCAGCAGCGCCGGGCTTTCTCACTCTTTACCGGCAGCCCAGTGACGTCACGACTAGTATTACTGGCCTGGGCGCGGCTAAGCTCAGTTCCCTTGAATGGAGCTTAGCCCCGCCCACGCTAGTTGATACAAGTCGTGACATCACTCAGCCAGCGGTAAACAGTGAGAAGGCTGCGGCGCTGCTGGAGCGCCACTGCCTTCTCAAACAGCTGATCGGCGGGGGTCCCGGGTGTCGGACCCCCGCCAATCAGAAGCTGATGATCTCTCCAGAGGAGAGATCATCAGTTTAAACAAAGTGCAGAACCCCTTTAAGTCTTTTGTTAATCTAAATATGTGAGAAAGTTTAGAGAATCCCTTGTGCAGAATTATATAATCTTTTAGAGAAAACTCTATCCATGGGTATAAAAAAATGAAGTTTAAAGAACCCAATAATGATTGTAGTTCACAGCATTTTCTTCTAGCCAATAACAAATTGATAGAAATTTTGATTTCTTCAGGAATACTGAATTCCATTTTGAAAATATCAATAGTTATACCTAGAAACGTTAATTTGTTAGTTGGAAATACTGTTTTGTCTTCTGCTAATGGGATATTGAAAATGTTAGTTATTTGGGAAAAAAATCCAGTAATAATGGACAGTTGTTGGAATCTCTACTTCCCATGAATAGGAAGTCGTCTAAGTAATGTAATATATGTCTCTCTATGTGAAATTGTTCAATAACCCATTGTAGAAAAGATAAGGCTTCAAAGTAAAAACATGAGAGGGTAAAACCTATTGGTAGAGTCTTGTCAAAAAATATTGGCCCTCAAATCCAAGTGATTGAAATCAAAGTGAATTAAATCCTTTATGGTGAATAGGAAGAAGTCTGAATGCAGATTTTATATCTGTTTTGGCTAGGAGTGCATTCTTGCCCAAGTCCCTTAATTTGACAATGGCCATATCAAACGATAAAGAAACAGAAGCAAGACTTATCTATTTAATCATTTAATGACTGGTCCTTGGGAAAGGAAAGGTTGTAAATTAAACAGAAAGAGTTACCGTAGTTTCTTTTTTAGGGACTAGTCCTAAAGGGGACAACCAAAAATGTTGAAAAGGAGGGGAAGAGAACGGGCCAGCAACACGGCCCAATTCAAATTTTTTTTTAAAATCTTTAACTATGGATGGATATAATTTAACAGATTTGAGGTTCTCCACCCAGGAACAGCCAGTCCCTGAAAATTCAGGGACATAGAAGCTGGAAGAAAAAATAAAATAAAATAAATAAATATATAATAACCTAGCCATAGCTTTGTTTGGATAGCAATTTAACCAGGGGGATAACTTTGTTAGTTTCACTGGAGTTGTTGCTTTTTCCTTGACTATCTTTTGAAGTTGAGGCCCCAGCTGAACCAAGCTTCTTGAAACACTTGAAGACTGGGTGGCCTCCGCCACAAAAGGAACATTCGTGCCTATATTTGCAATTTGCGTTCCATCTACATGTTTTCATAAATGCAAAGCATAGGCCTCTCTTGTTACTTTGTTGGCGAAAATTTGTATTCTTTTGTGGTAACATTAGATTTAGCCATAAGCCAACGTCCTTGGATCCCCATTGCATATTAGGGTAAACTGACAGTCTGTGCCTGAAAGATTAATCATATGACTTCCAAGCCAATCCACCAAAACTTTGATAGGCTTCCAAAATTGAATCCATGTGATAAAATAATCCACAGCAGAAATCTGGTTTACGTTCACACATCAATGCCACATAAATAGTGAAAGCCTGTAACCAATTAAAAATAGATTTGTTTTTTTTTTGTTTCCGGATCCTTATTGCCCTTTAATTCGGTTTTATTACTGTAAGATGGGAGTGTGGAATATAAATCAATATATTCCCTGTTCCATATTTTTATCTTTTACTGTGAATGACAGGTGATATCCGAGAGGTGAAATATGACAAATCAAAGCCTCTTTAAAGGCAGGATTGATGTATACCCTCTAAATTATTCGTTTGAGGGTTAAAAACAGAGGCAAGATCTTTATTTATGCCCATAAATCTGTCATTGCCTGCCATTGACAGATGTCTTATCCACCCAGACCTGAGTTAAAGGGAGTCTTTCACCTAAAATGACCATTATACACCACAAACATCATGATATCCATTACATTCCCCATATTATAATCTTACCTTTCATATTGCTGTCTGTCGCCTATTCTCTCTTAAAAACGCTTTTATTCCATATGCTAATTAGGTTCTGAAGGTGCCCAGGTGCGGCGTTTATGCGGCCGGTGCCCAGGCTCCACGGCGCTGTTCAAATCAAACCCCTCCCCTTTCACCCCTCTGGCCCGCCCTCGGTTCTTCAGATACCATCCTCCAGTCAATGACAAATCCGGCGCCTGCGCACTCCATTACCCACTAGGGCAGAGGCAGCAGAGCGTTTAATGCGCATGCGCCGGCCCGTACATCCCGATATTTTGGCAGTTTACTTCCGCCGGCTAGATCGGGATGTACGGGCCGGCGCATGCGCATTAAACGCTCTGCTGCCTCTGCCCTAGTGGGTAATGGAGTGCGCAGGCGCCGGATTTGTAAGAGAGAATAGGCGACGGACAGCAATATGAAAGGTAAGATTATTATGGGGAATGTAATGGATATCATGATGTTTGTGGTGTATAATGGTCATTTTAGGTGAAAGACTCTCTTTAAGGAGTGAGAATCCTCCTCATTTATGTTTGATAAAAACTTTAAAACCTCATTAAGTAAATATCATTTATCATCACTCTGTGGTATTTGGTTAATAAAATTGCGCAGCATCTGTGTGCCAACTAGGGTTGTTTCGGGTATCGAACTTTCGATACCCAATCAATACTTTTATGCCAATATCAATTCGGTATCAGGATATTTGTTTTTCGGTACTATACTGTGCTGACAATATGGCGTGTGCCGCGCTTGACAGACAGTGGAGAAGGAGGAAGGGAGGAACAGAGGGAGGGAATCCCTCCCTCCTATGACGCGGCCGCTGTGAGACCAATGAAGTGAGCGGGCTTTGAAGCTGCCCGCACCACTTCCACGGTGCGCCAGTGAATGTTTGGCTATTAATGAAAGCAGTAGGAGGGACGGGGGAAGTAAAGGTACCGCTGCGCCGGCTGAGTTAGTGAGCTCAGCGAACGGCAGCAGCGGCAGAATCCTCCTCCTCCTGAGTGCGCAGCTTACTGTCAGTGCCCTGAACAGCCAGCATAGAAGGTACCCCACACTCACACAGTGCAAGTCTAGAGTGATTAGCCTGCCTCAAAATAAAGGCAGGCAAAAAACATTTGTATCAGGCAGCCAGCAAGATTGGGGTTAATGTGACTCATTAACCCCAATCTTGCCACTGCCATGTTTTAAACATGATGGGGGTCACTTCTTTTTAATATCAGGCTGGGCACATTTGGACTGGACCCCATGTGTCTCACATTAATAGTAAGTGGCCCCCAAAGTAAGGGTCCATTCACACGTCAGTTGTTTCTTTCCTGATCTGTTCCGTTTTTTCAGGAACAGATCTGGACCCATAAATTTTCAATGGGTCCTGAAAAAAATCTGACATTGTGCTGTCCGTTTTTTTTCAGGACCCATTGAAAATAAATGGGTCCAGATCTGGTCCAGATCTGTTCCTGAAAAAACGGAACAGATCAGGAAAGAAAAAACGGACGTGTGAATGGACCCTTATGTATACTATCTCACATAATGGGCAACATGGGGTGAATGTTGGGGTTGAGTTTGTAAAACATAGAATAAATGCTCCAGAATTATTCGCCTAAAGAGGAGTTGGGCAGGAGAGGTGAAGGCTCCTCATTAGCATTGTTACATTGTCAAATTCAATATCGAACTCTGACAATCTGATATCTGGTACAGGTTTTTCTGTTTAATTAAATAAATGTTTTATGTTTAAATAATCAAAAGGCTTTTTTGTGTTTTATTTTATTTTTGCATAGTATCGAAAGGTATCGAGTATCGCAATACTTTTTTATGGTATCGAAATCGAATCAAAATATTGGTATCGAAACAGCCCTAGTGCCAACCTGACTGTTTTGACCGTAATCTGACCCTTGTTCATAGGTCCAACTGTAGAAGGCTCGAGAGAAGGATGCAGAAGCTCTGTATCACCTGCTTCCTGAGCTGAAGGGGTAATAGGCGAGTGTCTTTTTTTATTTTCTTGGTTTTTTTCCAGAGGAGGTGGAGAAGAGAAGGTCTTTTGGTTCCCGGGTACTCCGTTTTGAAGGCAAGTTTTCCTTTAGGCTGTCACTGCGCATGCGCGTGCCAGTGATGTCTGAGATATCGATCCTCTCTGGGCCCGTGCTCGGGGCTGTGCAGAAGACCTGAGAAGAAGATCCTGGAGCTTTATCCGAAAAGGTAAGTTCATCGCATAAGCATTTTTGTAGCCAGGTGACTTTCTTTAGATTCAGCTTTGTAGATGAGCTGCTTGAGAAGTTCATCCATAGGTAAGTATGACATAGGTCCTGTCGGTTTGTTGTCCATTGCCGTGAATACGCACTGACCGTTATCTCCTTCTATTACAGGTACCTGGAACGTACGTTGGAGAGAAAGACCAATCACCATTCTCCAAGGGCACCTGCAACTTTTCCTAGACGTCATTCGCCGATGACTTCACCAATCAAATCCTGTTGTGAGGTAAGAAATCAATAACTTTATTATACACCTATACAATGAACGGAACCAGGCTATCATGTGTTCCCTTCATTGTATAGACACCTCTGGGCCCATACATACTAGAAGCAATGGAAGAATAAAGGGATAATGGCCCATAAGGCTACAGTTATTGCACAGTATTTTCAGTGGTAATGTCAGGTTTTGCAGAACTTCTATGGCAGCTCTAGAGTACATAACTATTCATACTATAGATTTTATGGCATTATTATATTGGTAATGTACTATATTGTGGGAGTATAATGGCACTATTATATTTGCACTGTCACCAACCAACCCTTATCACGATGTACGGCACAAATATATTATATCTGTACTGTATAACCCTTTTAAAGACTTTATTTGAACTGTACACTCCTATTCTACAATGACATTTTATAGCAGTACTATACGGACGCAGGCTGTGGCAATGGCACTGCTGGAGGCATTACATGCCAGGAGCGGACACGTCTGCACGCCGAAAGAAGACCAAGCCCAGAATTTACACTGGAACTCATAGGACAGCGATTGCAGCTCTGTTCATTGTAGCTGTCAGCAGCAGCTGGAAATAATCGCACCCACCGATGAATTTGACATTGCAGTAAAGATGATAGCGACAATTTTTTTTATTATTTCTGTAAGAAAATTCACTTTGCTGTCTGTTGTAGTGATGTCTAGGAGATAAGAATATTAATCACAAGTCTTTCAAGTACCCGACTTACAAATGAGAACAAATGCTGCCAAGTACGAGGCATGAAAATTAAATGAGACTTTCTATAGTCTAAACAGATGTAATGAAATGAAAGTAACATTTCAGGCAAGCAATAAGAAAGCAGCAGAAGACTCTTGTAGATGCCGAGCCGTCCTTCCGTCTGCCGCGACCTGTTGTATTATAAATGGGCTAATGTAACCCAGCACTATAGAGGCCAACAAGACTTCCATGACCACATAGGAGCAAGAGGCTTTTATCCAGACTTCTCAAAGCTGCGGTGGCTCCTCGTAGTCTTATATTACTGTAGAGGTTATATTATTCCTTAGAAAATGCTGTGGAAGAGAAGCGTGATCAATCTGATGAGAAAACTCCGAATGATCCGCTTTTCTTCAAAATGGCCGAAATTGGAAAATGTATGACAAGTCAACATTTCTCAATGGATCCAAAAATGTGACAGCCAATGACCCAAAAAGTGCCATGTAAAATGCCAAGTCTTATCACCCCCAATGTACCCAAATATACAGCTGGCATGTTCCCCCCCACACATGGGTGCAGGTTTCCAAACACAATAGATTTTTGTGGGCATCACATTGCGTTTCTGCACAAAATCCACATGTGTTACTTGTGGATTTTGATGCAGTTTACCATTTGCACTGCAGATTTTAAAATCTCCACGGCAGGTCAATTTCCACATGAAAAATATATGTAAAGTGTACATGAGATCTGTCCAATCTAATTCACTTTGCTGGTGCTGCATTTTTTTCCTACACGAAAATCAGCGCGTAAAAATAGCCCGTAATCTGAAACGTGTGCAGGTAGCCTTATTGCGCCTCTCTACAGTACAGTGCGGTACTGTGTGTCCTGTTCCCTACCAGTTCCGGGATGATCTGCTCCTTTGGACATCAGGTAAGAGCGGCTCCCTGTTATTTTTCTGGAATACTGTATATACTACACAGGACCCCGAACACAGAAAGTGATTTACAGCTTCCAGCGGCTCTTTCTAACTTTTATATGCAAGAACTTGCTTTATTGGTATCAGTTATCGTCTTAATGTCCTTCATTTCGTATTGTTTTAGGATGATAGTATGGGAACAAATTACCAGTTTTGCATAGTTTTATGGGGGGGGACATTTATCAAGACTGATCCTTTATGCGCCGGTCTTGATATCCCCTGTGCCGCCGTAGGATGCGCCTAATTTATGACTAGGCACAAATGAAGATAAAGTGGCATAAATGAAGATAAATTGTCAGAGCCGCTTGCCATGCCCCTTCAGGCACTTGCGACTTTTAACTCAACTTTTCAGGTAAAAGAGAGATGATAAATCTTCCCTATGGTCTCAAGTTACAAGAGTTTTGACTTCCAACTCATAAATTTTTAACTTGAGGGACCACTGTAAATGAATAAAAGTGTCCTCTGAATTGCACTGCATGCAAAATAATCATGAATAAAGTAATATTTATCAAATCTTAGATATCCCCTCTGCTGCCAGAGGATGCTCTTTATTTACAACGCATCCTCTGGCAGTCCATGCACCTAGATTGAAATCTACTCCAGCCAGGAAACTGGCATAAATGTTAGTGAATTTACCGGGACAGATGGGCCCACCACCAACATGCCCCCACCCACCACTCCACAGTGGTGAGGATGGCCTAGAAAAACCGACTGCGCCTAATATATACTAATTGGGGGTTATATGTATTTGTTGCTTTCTTACGGTGTGTTGTAGCACTTAGGTTATCTTGATCATGTTTGTGAACTGCCTTAGGCACATGCACCCGCCACCAACAAAGCATTTAAGGCGGGTTTACACAGGTCGATGGAAACACTTCCTTCTTGACATCGATCTCCTTCACAGTAGTATAGTGATTGTTTGTCCCCATACATAATCATTGTTTCTGGACAGCAGATCGCTGTTTAGACAGCACGATAATGATTGGAGTGCCTGCACAACGACAGGATCTCCCGATGAACAAGCGTTTTGCTCGTTCATTGGTTGTTCGGCTGCATATTTAGATGGCCAGATTATCGTGAATGAGTGTTCACAGGAATGGTGATTCCCGGTAATCTAGCTGATTATTGGTACATGTAAGGCTACTTTCACACTAGCGTTCGGGGCTCCGCTTGTGAGCTCCGTTTGAAGGGGCTCACAAGCGGACCCGAATGCATCCGTACAGCCCTAATGCATTCTGAGTGGATGCAGATCCGCTCAGAATGCATCAGTCTGGCGGCGTTCAGCCTCCGCTCCGCTCAGCAGGCGGACACCTTACAATGTAAGTCAATGGGGACGGATCCGTTTGTAGATGACACACTATGGCTCAATCTTCAAACGGATCCGTCCCCCATTGACTTTACATTGAAAGTCTGGACGGATCCGTCTGAGGCTACTTTCACACTTAGAAATGTTTAAACATTATAATGCAGACCGATCTGTTCTGAACGGAGCCACCGTCTGCATTATATGAGCAGATCTGTCTCAGACGGATCCGCTCTGAACGCTAGTGTGAAAGTAGCCTAAATTAGAGTCCCAAAACTCTCATGTGAGCAAGTAAAGGAGGAGACTCAATCCAGGCATACAGACCAGCAAAAATAGACAACGGATATAACAAATCCATAATATGGGAGGCACAGTAAACTGATAAGGAAAAGGACAAAAGGAGTTCAATTGAGGACAAGAAAGGAGACAAGAAAGGCAGAAGCAAAAATTCAAGGGCAGACAGACTGAAACATCTAGGAGGATAATAGATGCCAGAAAGGAATACCAATCATGACACGAGAATGGGCTTCTATTCATACACTGCCATGAGGTATACTGACCATGATGTAAATGGCCCTTTAGCTAGGCTCTTTGCGTTCTCAAAGGGTGTCTTTTTGGCATACGGCAGGCTAGTTAGGCATTTCTTTTGTTTAGCTGTATAGCTTAGTAGACTACACTATTCTATGCATAGAGAGATACATATGTTGCAGTCTTCCTTCAAAAAGGTATATGTTGAGAAATCTTCCCAATTAATAAACCCCGTAAGAGGGCTCAGTGCAGCATGAACAGAACCTAAGGCTTCATATACTTGTATTTAAAGGGACCCTGTCACAATGAACATGATGTCTGAGCTGCAGGAGTAGCTGAAAAGATTGATATATAGATTCAGGGGCAGATTGGCCATAAACCTTACAGGGAAATTTCCCGGTGGGCCAATGCCCAGGGGGCCGTCTGGGCCCTCCTCATGGCCGGTCAGTGGAAGTTTTTGGGTATGTATTTTGTGAGGCTGGCAGTATATTGTGATGGACTGTGGTATTTGGCTGTGTTGCGGTGGTATAATGTGCCACAATATGGTATTGCTAGCCCCGCCGACTTGTGTTGGTCCTGCCTTCCATCAATTTGGGCCCAACTACAAAACGGGGCCACTTTTAGTATTTTTTCCAGGGCCACTTTAAGTTCCCAGTCCGCCCCTGTATAGATTTGTGGAAAAAGATTTCAGTATAATTTGTAATTTCATTAATTTAAATAACTGTTCATACACAGTCGTAGAGGGAAGGCCGTCAATCACTGATAGGTCCGCCTCCTTGACTTCAAAGACCAGAATGTGCAGTCATTTAAATGATGGAAATTACAAGTTCTATTGAATCTTTTCCCACAAAGCTATATACCATTCTGCTCAGCTCCTCCTGCTGTATAACGTGCTGCCTTCAGCTCAGGCACCATGTTCAGTGTGACAGGTTCCCTTTAAACATGGCTAGACATGGACACTGAGTAACATATGTATCCATTCGCCTACATACGGTTTTGTAGTGAGGGAAAACTAGCCCAAACTGAAGGAATATTTCTTAGAGGAAGATCTAAGACGAAAAGCTGATGTTGGAAAGTGATTTATATATTGCTAAGGAAAGGATGATACAAAATACAGAGAAGTTTTCTACGGAAATGTTTTATGACATGGCAATAGGACGCACATAAGAGGAGTGATTGGTGGTGATCCAACGGCTGAGACAGCACTCAGATCTACAGAGCACCAAACCCTTTTCTCTGACATGTGAAGAACACGGAGATTCATTGCTCTGAATGTGGTGTCAGATTTTCAGTTCTTGAAATCTCAAAAGGGGTTGTCCAGCTTTGGGACATTTCTAACTGTGGGCAGCAGAGTGCTGTTCCTATTGAAATAATTATACTCCCCTCACCGGCTCCCTTTCATGGTCTTCTGGTCCCCGTCATGTAAAACTTCCAGATGGATGGGGTCATGTGCTCCATTGCAGCCAATGACACTGGCCTTCAACTGTGACCTGTACCCAAGCGGCATGTGACCCAGTAGTGATGTTTCGCTTGGGGACAGGTCACCACTGATTGGCTGAAGTGGCACAAGTGATGCTGTCTGTCCACAAGTTATCAAGAGGAGATCCCAGGAGTCATTACTATTTTCAGTTTGTGCATGAGGGTTGTCCAGCCTTTACTAAAACATGGTCTATCCTCAGGACAAACCATCAGTAGCTGAATGGCGGGGGTCCGACACGCCACAATCAACTGTTTAAGTGTAGCTCAGTCTCCGGAAACTGGCGCCGGAACTACACAGCCTTGTACAGAACTACTCAACCTTGTAATGGAAGGAGCTTAGTTGACTTCATTGGGAGTAGCGCCCTCCATATCGATTTCCCTCCACTACAAAGTTTACAGTGCTGTGCAGTTCTGGCACCAGCTTCTGGTGACTGAGCTACACCTGAATGTTTGGAGCCTTCGCTGGAGGTAAATCAGGAGAAACTCACAACCTATACCTCTAACACAGGGGTCCGCAACCTTCTGCACTCCAGCTGTTGCAAAACTATAATTCCCAGCATGCTCCATTCATTTCTATGTAAGTTCTTACAAGAGCAGAGCAAGTATGCATGCTGGGAGTTGTAGTTTCACACAGGGCTGCAACGAGTACTCGACACATTTTTGCATCGAGGATTCGTTTGTTACGTGACCATGGAGTGGGAGTGAAGCGCTTGCTATTACTCCCGCTCTGTGGTCTTCCGCTGGCCAGCAAAATACTCACCTTTCCACCTCCTGCTAGCTGCTCCTGGGCACCACCATCTTGCCTCACGTGTCCCCAGGTCTGCTGCTGTGACCCGGAAGTGACCTAAAGGGACGGCCTACAGCTGACGCTTGGTGATGGTGGATCTCGGCTTATCTGAGGTGAGCAGCAGAAGACTTCGTTGTAGCGCATACAATCGCCAAACAGACTGCTAGTTATTACTGTAACTACTGCCTGCGTCTCCTTCTCCCATAATATCAGCCATTGCTGGGAATGTTTATATCTGCCACATATCCCACCAGCTGCTACAGTAAGCTGTCAGAGACAGCCTCTGTAGTACTACAAGTCTCAGCATGCACTGCAGACTACCAGACCGCTGCATTCAGCAGAGCTCTCGGTAGCACCTGGAAGGTGGATAAGGCATGGGGCAGACTTTCCATTCACTTCCATGGAGGAGGGCTGCTGCATCATTGTCATATTGCACTCATGTTAATCAGCTGTAAGCTATGATGATGCAGATCTGCTGACTGGCCCAGGGGGCTCCTGACACAAGCTGCCTCTGCACAGTGCTGGTTGTCAGGAGAACATTCATGCCTCTTTAGTTCAGTATACAAAGAGGGATAAATGGCTGCCAAACATCCGGGGTGCCGCTTATCTGCTTGCGGAAACAGGATAAGACATGTCTAGATCTAGTCTGACCCTGACAACACCCCAAAAGCTTCACAGTAATCTAAACACTAGTCTGATCCCATCAGCTTGATGGGGTTGTCCTACTCCTTGCAACAAGTGCTCAAAAACAGGGTTCAGGTTTTTTTTTCCTTTATCCTTTAAATAAAAAATAAAAAAGTCTGAACACTTAAAGGGGGTTGTCTTGGTTCAGAGCTGAACCCGGACATACCCTTATTTTCACCCAGGCAGCCCCCCGCCCTGAGGCTAGCATCGGAGCATCTCATGCTCCGATGCGCTCCCTTGCCCTGCGCTAGATCGAGCAGGGCACGGGCTCTTTTGTTTTCAATAACACACTGCCAGGTGGAAACTTCCGCCCGGCAGTGTGCTCGGTGACGTCACTGGCTCTGATGGGCGGGCTTCAGCTCTGCCCTAGACATTTTACTGGCTAGGGCAGTGCTAAATCCCGCCCATCAGTGCCGGTGACGTCACCGGGGTTCCTGGCAGCCCCATAGAGAGCCCTGGTACTTCAACGGATCTCAAAAAAACGCCTTTGCCCAGCGCGATTTAGCTCAGGGCAAAGGAGAGCATCCGCTGCCGGGGTGAAAATGGAGGTATGTCCAGGTTCAGCTCTGAACCCGGACAACCCCTTTAATTTACTTTAAATGGGAACTCTACATATACTGGAAGTAAACTGTTGATATGTTCAGCTGATAGCACTGGAGTCGGGGTGGCATGATGGCACTGGAGTCGGGGTGGCATGATGGCACTGGAGTCGGGGTGGCATGATGGCACTGGGGAGGCTGATGGCACTGTGGGATAGTGAAGCTGATGACACAGGGGGTCTGATGAGTTTTTTTTAAAGGAAAACGGTCTATTAATTCATTTTTTCTTATTAGATTACTCGATTAATCATAAAAAATAATCGATAGAATACTCTATTACTAAAATAATATTTTACTGCAGCCCTCGTTTCACAACAGCTGGAGTGCCGGAGGTTGCCTACTCCTGCTCTAACAGAAGGCTACAATATGTTTCCCTGTACAGGCACACAGTGGGCTATGTCATCGTACTATATACCTTTGTATAGAATAGTGTTGTCTACTATGATATTCCATACCACAAAAAAGGTATATCAACATACCCTGGCCCAATGGAAACCAAAACGGCACACCTCTGGCCTCCATTGGGTGAATGGAGCCCTATGGATACATTTGGCGTATATGCTAGATGCTTGTCCTGTTTTATATGCCATATGTAGGCTCTGAACATAATGTCAACAGAGTCTTAGGCTACTTTCACACTTGCGTTCGGGGCTCCGCTTGTGAGTTCCGTTTGAAGGCTCTCACAAGCGGCCCCGAACGCATCAGTCCAGCCCTAATGCATTCTGAGTGGATGCGGATCCGCTCAAAATGCATCAGTCTGGCACCGTTTGGCCGCCGCTCCGCTCAGCAGGCGGACACCTGAACGCTGCTTGCAGTATTCGGGTGTCCGTCTGGCCGCGCGGAGGCAAACGGATCCGTCCAGACTTTCAATGTAAGTCAATGGGGACGGATCCGTTTGAATTTGATACTATATGGCTCAATTTTCAAACGGATCCGTCCCCCATTGACTTTCAATGTAAAGTCTGGACGGATCCGTCTGAAGCTACTTTCACACTTAGAATTTTTTCTACAATATAATGCAGACGGATCCGTTCTGAACGGATCCCATCATCTGCATTATATGAGCGGATCCGTCTGGGCAGACCCCAGACGGATCCGCTCTGAACGCAAGTGTGAAAGTAGCATTAAAAGGGTTGTCTCATCTCTGCGAGATGAGAATAAACCCCGACCCGGAACAGCACAGTGGGCTGGCGCTCCACAGGTTAGGGAAACAGTATAGCTTGCCATGCTACGCTGTTCCTATACCTCCCATTGCAGCGCATGAATCAACACCGCTCCGTCCCGCTGTGCTGTTTCCTGGCCAGCTGGTGGTCTTAGAAATGGTGAGATGGGACAAACCCTTTAAAAATTCATTTTCAAATGAGGAAAGTGCTGTCTCCCATGCTAATGCCCCCATACTCCAGCATTACAAGGGATTCCATGGATCCCAGCAGCAGTACAGCCTGGGATCATCCAAAGTGGACAACCCTGCTAAGCGTTAGTCACAGAACCCATTGTAAATATTCATGTCAGACCACATCTGAAAAAATAAGGTATGAAGACTAAGCAGCAATCACAAGCACAGTAAATGAGATGACTGATGACCACACAGCAATAAAACCCAAAGGGTTAACATTCAACGTCAGAATAAGGATTATGGGAAGTAATAAATGTGAGATACCGCAGCGACAAAACACTCCAAACTGCGGGCAACGGTGACAGATGAATTCAGGACCACCTGCTGACTGCATCGCCTGACAAGACCAGGCACACAGATTCCAGATTTCTGCTCTACAACTGCCAAAATACAGAAGCCATGGAAAGGGGAAGCAAATGTACAGTATCCCATTAGTGCCTAAGACTCATAAATGGATTTGTTTAATCGCCATCATCCACTGGGGACCGCTCTAATTGCCGGTGATGTCAGAGGGTCCCTCTTGGTGCATAAACAAGCACACTATACGCCGCGGCTTTCCTGTTATTGATCTCCACGTCACATGGTGCGGGGAAGCCGATCCAGCCATCCAAGAATGCAGAGGACTGAGCAGCCGTATGATCTCAGGACAGGCTCCCCATGGATGCCCGCCGCCAGCCTGCAATTTCAGGAATGCCAGGACACGTGCACGGTAGTGGTGCTGTTATAGATTGCATCTTTTAATGACCGATTGATGTTAATTGTGGCATTAACGGTACTTTCACACTAGCGTTTTTTTGTTTTCCATCACAGGAGCTCAATACCGGAAAAAGACTGATCAGTTTCGTAATGCATTCTAAATGGAGAGCAATCGGTTCAGGATGCATCAGTTCAGTCCCCCTTACGTTTTTTGGACGGAGAAAATACCGCAGCATGCTGCAGTTTTATCTCCGGCCAAAACTACTGAACACTTGCTGGAATGCCGGCATTAATTTCCATTGAAGTGTATTAGTGCCGGATCTGGCATTAAAGGGTTTCTGTCATCAGAAATGTTGTTATGTAGCTGACTGACATTAGCGATGCGCGAATGTCAGCAGTACATAACAGTGGGCCTTATACTTTTGTCCCTGCCGCCATTCTCCTAACAAAAAAAATAAATAAAATTTAGCTGGATCGCTGAAGAAATCTTGCGCCGTTCACTTCTGTATTTGGCGCAGTGAGTGAAGGACGTGCTCCTGGTTCCAGCTTCCTCACTGCGCCTGTGCCGACTAGGTCACAGTGAGGAAGCCGGCACCGGCGTCCTTCACTCACTGCGCCGAATACAGAAGTGAACGGCGCAGGCGCAAGATTTCTTCAGCGATCCAGCTAATTCGGACGTCACTCAAGAGGAGTGGGGCGGGCTAAACGGAGGACCTGGGCGGGATAAATGGTTAGTAGACCGAGCCTCTAGGTGCTGAATCAACGCCCTCATAGCACCTAGCGGCTCATTAGCATATTTTAAAAGGCTCTTTTTTAGGAGAACGGCGGCAGGGACAAAAGTATAAAACACACTGTTCTGTACAGCTGACATTCGCACATCGCTAATGTCAGTCAGCTACATAACAGAATTTCTGATGATATAAAACCCTTTAAGTGTTCCGGCAAAACGGAACCGGCTTTTCGGTCTGCGCATGCGCAGACCTTTAAAAATGCAAGAATAAATTTTATACTGGATCAGTTTTTCCAGATGACACCAGAGAGACCGACAAATGCCATCAGTTTGTGTCCGGATTGCCGGATCCGACAGAGCACACTTTCTCTGTTAAGCTGCCACCACCATTTTTTTTTGCTGGTCGGACTTGGACCCATTCACTTCAATGGGGCCGCAAAAGATGTGTGCAGCACGTCGTATGTCTGTTCTGTGGCCCCGCAAAAAAAAAAACCCAAAAAAACAGAACATGTCCTATTCGTGTCCGTATTATGGACAAGGATAGGACTGTTCTATTATTGGCAAAACATCATGTTCCGCAAAATGCTGAACACACACTGCCGATATCCGTGGTTTGCGGACCACTAAAATGGCTCCGGCCGCGTGCATGAGCCCTTACTTTGCACAAGTTCCCACAGTTGGTTGGGCAGCGTCTTGGAGCATACTATCATTACTACTGCTGTACCACAGATAGACCCTTGGTGGTGATACTCCAGCTGCAGGAGACCCACATCTCACCAGATTGACATTATGGAGGACATGCTCCACATCCAGCATCTGCTGGACCATGGCTGGTGCATATATGGTCTCCTTCCAGTCATGTACGACCAGCTGGTGCAGAAGCTATCCCACCCCCTCCCAGGGTACCAGCATGCCCCAGAATACTAATGCACCACGAGCCATTTTGTGGAGGTGCCAGCCCCCTCACCTTCCTGCAGCTCGTCCAGGCTGGTGATCTTCCTGGTGCCATCCAGCGTGTAGATGCAGCGCACCCCCTGCGGCAGGCTGACATTGTCGCTCAGGGAGCGGGTCAGCTCCATCAGCAGACCATCGAAGGACCTGAAGCGCTCGGCGGACACGGCGTAGGGCAGCCCCTTGAAGTAGCGGTCCCCATTGCGGTAGAAGCGCACCTTCTTGGCCTTCCTCTCGGAGCTGAGCGCCTGCAGGGTGCGGGTGCGGTAGAAGCTGCAGTGAGCGCTATGTGCCGGGCTGGGGATCAGTCCGTTGCCCCGGGGTCCGGCTCCAGAGCTGCTGCCCTGACCTCCCCCGCCTTTTCGGGATTGCCTCTGATTCTTCTTCCTCTCCTCGAAGTGCTCCAGCTCAATGCTCCTGGCGCTGTCCATGGCGATAGAGAGCAGTGCGATGTCAGTGGCCGGAGCGGCTGTCACTGCCCCATCAGTCCGCCTGGAGACAATGCTCACGCTGAACGCAGCCGCACAGGCATTGTCTCCATGGCAGGTCCGAGGGAGCCGCACACACCCAGCCAGCTGCCTGATGCCTGCTAGTGGGGAGCCGGGTCAGCATGCAACCCTCCCGATCTGCAGGGTGGCAGCATCTACACCCCCGGCCGCCGATTGGTGGAGAACCCGGCGCAGCCTCGTCTTGTGACGTCACCAGAGCCGGCTCCACTGCAGTCAGGGCTCCAGGAGGCAGACGTCACTGCAGCCGAGCTATGACGTGGCCTGGAGCCATCACCTGCTGATGTACCTCATAGATTCCTAGAACATGGAGTCAGCTGGATAGAGTGGCCCCGGGACTTCCCTCTCCAGAGCAGCAAGGGGATATGGTCCAAGGGCCATGAATAGGGCTGCCCCCTTTCCCAACAAGAAATGCTCTACTATACTGGGTGTCACCCCTCTTCTGTGTAGCCCACTGACAAAATAATGGCTGTCCTCCGAGTGGGGCTCCCAATCTGAGGCAGAGAAAAAAGACAATGCAGCAGCCATGCCATAGTCACAATAATATTATAGTGCTAATGCTACGCTTATTTATATAGGGAGATGCCTGACAAATGCATTTTGTACAAAACCATCTGAGCCCGTCTGCCGGACATCTTACAGAGATCGCCTTGATGTTCAGCAGACGGGCTCAGATGGACTTGTACAAAATGCATTTGCCAGGCATCTCACTATATAAATAAGCGTAGCATTAGCACTATAATATTTTTGTGACTATGGCATTATTGTACTTTATCTGATTTGCAGGGTGCTGTTTCATTGTCTTTTTTCCTTTAGGTTTTTGCCATGGCGGCGTGCACCTGCGCATTGGGATGTGCTGACTAACCCCCTTTGCACATTTACAGTACTGGAGATGTGGCACTCCAGCGAGCCATGCACTCCTGATCAGCCAGTCTGCCCCATAGGCTGATTTTTATTAGTTTCAGTATAAAGCTGTGGCCTGCTCTCACTACATTCACTGGACGCTGTCTGGCACAAGCATTAGCACTATAATATTTTTTGTGACTATGGCATTTTTGTACTTTATCTGATTTGCAGGGTGCCTTTTTTTCTCTAGGTCTTTGTCATGGCAGCGTGCACCTGCGTATTGGGATGTGCTGACTAGGGCTGCAACGATTAATCAACGTTATCGATAATATTCGATAACTGGATTCGTTGTCAACTAATCCCGTTATCGAATAATCAGCCGATTCGTTGCTATGCGGGCGGTCGGGCGCTATGCCTGCAGGTCCTTGAACTTTAGATCACTGGATCTTTATTACCTTACAATGAAGCTCCAGTAACAGGCAGAGCGGGCGGCGGCGTAACGTCACTTACTCACGTGACGCGCATTATCCTCCTGCTTCATTCATAAAGTAGGTGGAGCAGGCGCATCACGTGAGTAAGTGACGTTACGCCGCCGCCCGCTCTGCCTGTTACTGGAGCTTCATTGTAAGGTAAAAGAAGATGCGATGATTTAAAGTAAAATTTACTGCCGGTTAAGGAATACTGCTGTGAGCGGTGGGGCCAGGGCTGTTATGGGGAGGGGGATCTGTGTATGGCACTGTTATGGAGGGGATATGTGTATGGCACTGTTATGGGGGGGGGGGGGGGGTTCTGTGGATGACACTGCTATGGGGGAGATCTGTGGATGACACATATAGCATAAGATGCTATATGGTGTCATCTATAGATCCCCCCCATAGCATAGTCATCCACAGACCCCCCTCCCCATAACAGTGCTATCCACAGACCCCCTCCCCATAACAGTGCACAGATCCCCCCCATAACAGTGCCATGCACAGATGATCCCCCCATAACAGTGCCATGCACAGATGATCCCCCCCCAAAACAGTGCCATGCACAGATGATCCCCCCCAAAACAGTGCCATGCACAGATGATCCCCCCCATAACAGTGCCATCCACAGATCCCCCCATAACAGTGCCATCCACAGATCCCCACATAACAGTGCCATCCACAGATTCCCCCCCCCATAACAGTGCCATCCACAGATCCCCCCCATAACAGTGCCATCCACAGATCCCCCCCATAACAGTGCCATCCACAGATTCCCCCCCATAACAGTGCCATCCACAGATCCCCCCCATAACAGTGCCATCCACAGATCCCCCCATAACAGTGCCATCCACAGATCCCCCCATAACAGTGCCATCCACTGATCCCCCCCCATAACAGTGCCATTCACAATTTGTTTTAATATGGCCTTTGAACATAATTTCAAGTAAAATCGTATAAACCCCATTTTGTTTTTTCCCCCTGATTAATCGATGAAATTATCGACAACTAATCGATTATTCAAATGATCGTTAGCTGCAGCCCTAGTGCCAACTAACCCCCTTTACTTTACAGCTCCCAATCTGATTTATTTCATGAGAAGCCAGTTGAAGGGGTTGTTGAAGACTGACCAGGGGGCTGAATATGCTGTAAAAATTAAAACCTGCCCCTTCTGGTCCTCAGCAGGCTAGAAGTGCAACGTGTCATTTCTGTACATGCACATCACCGCTACTGGACAATTAGTGCGAGCTGAAGCACTGGAACTGGGATGCTCTGATAAGGCGTGCATTTTAATTCTATGCCTGGCCTTCTGGTAATTTGTTCGTCAGTCTTAGACAACCTCCTTAATCCCTTAAGGACACGACCATATTTCACCTTAAAGGGCTTCTGTCACCCCACTAAAGTCTTTTTTTTTTTTTTTTTTTTTTTTTTGTGGGTACTTATAATCCCTATACTGCGATATATCAATACATAATGTTATTAATCATTTTGGTTCAGTAGATAATGCAAAAAACGGACTTTTAACATATGCAAATTACCTGTCTACCAGTAAGTAGGGCGGCTACTTGCTGGTAGCAGCCGCATCCTCCTCTCATAAAGCCGCCCCCTCCTCATGTTGATTGACAGGGCCAGCGCCGATGACGTCACATCTAGACCCAACGCAGGCGCACTGAGGAAGGAGCGGCCAAGCGAGCATCCTCCCCTCAGTGCACCTGCGCCTACTGAAGAAAAGTACGGCGCAGGCGCCAGATTTTGAATGCAGACAGGGCCAGCAGAGAACAAGCGCGTTCACTGGCCCTGTCAATCAACATGAGGAGGGAGCGTCTTCATGAGAGGAGGATGCGGCTGCTACCAGAAAGTAGCCGCCCTACTTGCTGGTAGACAGGTAATTTGCATATGATTAAAGTCAGTTTTTTGCATTATCTACTGAACCAAAATGATTAATAACATTATGTATTGATATATCGCAGTATAGGGATTATAAGTACCCCCACCCCCCAAAAAAAATGACTTTAGTGGGGTCACAGAAGCCCTTTAAGGACCAGGCAATTTTTGGGAAAATCTGATCAGTATCACTTTATGTGTGAATAACTTTAAAACACTTTTACTTATCCAGGCCATTCTGAGATAGTTTTTTCGTCAACTATTGTACTTCATGACACTGGTAAAATGGAGTAAAAAAAAAATACCAAAAAATTAGGAAAAATTAGCAAATTTCCAAGTTTCAATTTCTCTACCTCTATAATACATAGTAATACCTCCAAAAATAGTTATTACTTTACATTCTCCATATGTCTACTTTATGTTTGGATCATTTTGGGAATGCAATTCATTTTTTTGGGGATGTTACAAGGCTTAAAAGTTTAGAAGCAAATCTTGAAATTTTTCAGAAATTTTCAAAAACCCACTTTTTAAGTACCAGTTCAGGTCTGAAGTCACTTTGTGAGGCTTACATAATAGAAACCACCCAGAAATTACCCCATTCTAGAAATTTCACCCCTCAAGGTATTCAAAACTGATTTTACAAACATCGTTAACCCTTTAGGTATTCCACAAGAGCTAATGGGAAATGGAGATAAAATTTCAGAATTTAGTTTTTTGTTTTTTTTTATCCATTTTTTCAAGTAACAAAGCAAGGGTTAACAGCAAAAAAAAAAACTCAATATTTATTGCCCTGATTCTGTAGTTTGCAGAAACACCCCATATGTGGTCGTAAACTACTGTATAGGCACACGGCAAGGCGTAGAGTGAAAGGAGCGCCGTGTGGTTTTTGGAAGCAGATTTTGCTGGACTGGTTTATTTACACCATGTCCCATTTGAAGCCCCCTTGATGCACCCCTAGAGGAGAAACTCCATAAAAGTGACCCCATTTTGGAAACTACGGGATAAGGTGGCAGTTTTGTTGGGACTATTTTTAGGGTACATGTGATTTTTGGTTGCTCTATATTACATTTTTGTGAGGTAAGGTTACCAAAAATAGAAATTCTGAAATTTCATCTCCATTTGCCATAAACTGTAGAGGAACACCTAAAGGGTTAATAAAGTTTGTAAAATCAGTTTTAAATACTTTGAGGGGTGTAGTTTCTTAGATGGGGTCACTTTTATGGAGTTTCTACTCTAGGGGTGCATCAGGGTTCTTCAAATGGGACATGGTGCCAAAAAAAGGCCATCAAAATCTGCCTTCCAGAAACCATATGGCTTTCCTTTCCTTCTGCGCCCTGCCGTTTGGTCATACAGCGGTTTACGACCAGATATGGGGTGTTTCTGTAAACTTCAGAATCAGGGTAATAAATATCAAGTTTTGTTTGGCTATTAACCCTTGCTTTGCTACTGGAAAAAATGGATTAAAACGGAAAATTTGCCCAAAAATACCCTTTTTTTGCACCTTTTTTTTTTGCTGTGTTCATCTGACAGGTTAGGTCATGGGGTATTTTTATAGAGCACCTAATATGTCAACTTTTTTAATTTATTTTAGTTTCACAAAATATCTTAAAAAATAAAACATTTTCAAGACTGAGAACCATAGTTTTTTTTTTCGATTGTTAGTGGCTAAATGGAATTAAAATTGGGGAAGGGGATTTTAAATTTAGTACTCCATGAAAGTGTGGTACTCCCTGAAGCAACCAATAATGCAGAGGCCCGGATGATCGGGGCACTTGTCACACTGAGTGGTTGTGTCCTTCGGTATCCTCCTGTGATATGCTCTGCACCTTTTTTGGGACCGTCCCTCATGGAAAGTGTTGGCCAGGGACGATCCGGGCACTTCCTGTTCCCGAGGTACTCTGGCTTGCTCTTTCCCAGTCAGAAAAGATCAGGGCCTTGAGGACTGTCTCATAGAACTGAAGTAATTTCCCTGTGTTGCCAGTGCTCTGGGACAGCGCAAAAGAGTTGTACAAGGCAACCTGTACCATGTAGACCGCACCTTTTTTGTACCATGCCCAGGTTTTGAGCGTGGCGTTATATGGCTTGAGGACTTGATCAGAGAGATAAACTCCTCCCATATACCGATTGTAGTCGCCGATACAATCGGGCTTGAGGACCGTTGCCGCGGTACCTCGCACAGGGACAGGAGTGACGCCGTTACTGTGAATTGAGGACTGTACAAGGACATCCCTCTTGTCCTTATATCTGACCAGCAACAGGTTTTCACTGGCAAGGGCACTGGTCTCACCCCTGGGGATAGGTACCTGGAGAGGGTGGGTAGGGAGGCAGCGTTGATTTTTCTGCACTGTCCCACAAGTGGACGTGGATCTGGCGGCGAGGCGCTGTAACAAGGGGATACTAGTATAAAAGTTTTCCACGTACAGATGGTAACTCTTATCTAGCAGTGGGTGCATAAGGTCCCACACAAGTTTCCTGCTAACACCCAGAGTGGGGGGACATTCTGGGGGTTCAATACAGGAATCTCGCCCCTCGTAGACACAAAACTTGTAAGTGTACCCTGAAGTACTCTCACAAAGTTTGTACAGCTTCACGCCATACCTCGCCCACTTAGAGAGAACATACTGGCGGAAAATGAGTCTCCCCTTGAAAGCAATGAGAGACTCATGAACCTCAACCTCCCTTCCAGGTACATAGGCCTCCAAAAATTTAACCCCAAAGTGATCGATGACTGGCCTGATTTTGTTTAGGCAGGATCACCCCGGGGGGGGGGGGGGGGGGGGGGGGAGGACGTGCTGCATTATCTGCATAATGCAGGCATTTCCGAATGGCCTCAAAACGGAAGCGTGTCATGGCCGTACTGTAAAGTGAGGTCTGGTGGAGGACGTCCCCACTCCAGTACAGCCTGACACTGGGTTTTTTGACTAGGCCCATGTGCAGCACGAGGCCCCAAAATGTCCTCATCTCGGCTGCACTGACCGGAGTCCAGCCACCGGCCCTAGCCAAAATGGAGCCCGGGTGTTTAGCAATGAACTGTTATGCGTACAAGTTTGTTTGCTCCACCATCAGATTCACAAAGTGGTCACTGAAAAAAAGACTAAAATAGTCATATTCAGTGAAGCCCACTGTGGGAATCTGGATTCCTGGTTGGCCAACAAAGTCAGGAATCGCAGGCTCAAAATCCTCTGGGGTACACCATGCAAGTTCACCGGTAGGGGGCTCAGGTGGACTTATTTGGTGGTCCGGAAAACTAGTACGAGCCCCAGACCTGCTCGTACTAGTGTGGGCCACAGGGTCCCTGGCATGGCGGTCCCTTGCTCCGCCTGGCGGCGTCTCATCATTATCGCTAGATGATGAGGAGGACGCGGATGACAAGAGGAAAGTGGGTTCATCCTCGTCATCACTGGGACTCTCGGACTCGGAGGCAAGCAGGGCAGGGCAGGGAAATAAAAAAAGTGAAATCCCCAAAAAAGTCAAATAAAAATAGAAAAAAATAGGATCTCAGACACCCGATCAGGGTGATGCAACTGAACTTTTCCCTGCCTAAACTAACCTTTCCCTAACCTGTCCCTATGTACCTTTTAGTGCTGTGGAGGGTCAGATGGCACTGTGGAGGGGCAAAGATGGAGGTGCTGGGCTCACTGATGGACAACTCTGCTGTCTCTCCTCGCTCCTGGACACAGAATTGAGGAGGAGAGGAGAGCTGGGAGGAGTTATCGCCCGCCCGCGCAGCCAATAGCAAGCGATTCTTTGAGGTGATGTCACCATCACTTTTCAGGATCGCAGGATGGTGATTGGTGGTGTATTATCACACCACCGATCACCATCCTATTCCAGGTAATCGGGTCACCAGAGACCCGAATAACCCGGAAACGCAGCAAACCGCAGGTCTGAATTACGTCATATGTCCCTAAGGCCCCTTTCACACGGGCGAGATTTCCGTGCGGGTGCGATGCGTGAGTTGAACGCATTGCACCCGCACTGAATCCTGACCCATTCATTTCTATGGGGCTGTTCACATGAGCGGTGATTTTCACGCAACACTTATGCGTTGCGTGAAAATCGCAGCATGTTCTATATTCTGCGTTTTTCACGTAACGCAGGTCCCATAGAAATGAATGGGGTTGCGTGAAAATCGCAAGCATCCGCAAGCAAGTGCGGATGCGGTGCGATTTTCACGCATGGGTTCTAGGTGACAGTCTATTCACTGTATTATTTTCCCTTATAACATGGTTATAAGGGAAAATAATAGCATTCTGACTACAGAATGCTTAGTATAATAGTGCTGGGAGGGTTAAAAAAAAAAAAAAAGTTAACTCACCTTATCCCCATGATCGCCTAGTTCCCGGTCGGTCTCTTCTTTAGCTGTGACTAAAGGACCTGTGGTGATGTCAGATCACATGCTCCATCACCATGGTGATGGACCATGTGATTGGAGCATGTGATCTGACATCACCAAAGGTCATTCAGCCCAAGCCCACAGCTAAAGAAGAGACCGACCGGGAACTACACGATCATGGGGATAAGGTGAGTTAACGTTTTTTTTTTTTTTTAACCCTTCCAGCGCTATTATACTAAGCATTCTGTATTCAGAATGCTATTATTTTCCCTTATAACCATGTTATAAGGGAAAATAATAGAATCTTCAGAACATCAATCCCAAGCCCGAACTTCTGTGAAGAAGTTCGGGTTTGGGTACCAAACATGCGCGATTTTTCTCACGCGAGTGCAAAACGCATTACAATGTTTTGCACTCGCGCGGAAAAATCGCGGGTGTTTCCGCAACGCACCCGCACATTTTTCCGCAACGCCCGTGTGAAACCAGCCTAAGAGGTTAAAGGGATTCTGTCACCAGGAGAGATTCATATGTGCCCATCATTCTCCTTGTTTTGTATTAAATGATCCCACTCTTACTGCTCTGTGTGAAATTACCTTGATAAGGAGCCCAAGGAGTTTTCCCACGATCCGTTAGAGCTGGCCGTGCCTATCGTTCCAGAGCCCAGCACTGCCTGTCAGTTAATTTATTCACTGCACTTGCCCTGATGTCATTCCTTCTAAGCGCCGTGTACACAGTAGTCTGCGCCCGTGCGGACTACCGACTCAGGCTTCGTCGATCCAACTGCACATGCGCAGGGAGCCAGGACATGCGCAGTTGGATCGACGAAGCCTGTGCCAGTAGTCTGCACGGGCGCAGACTACTGTGTACGCTGGGCCTGCGCGAGATTACGGCACTTTGAAGGAATGAGGTCAGGGCAAGTGCAGTGAATAAATTAACTGGTAGGCGGTGCTGGGCTCCGGAACGATGGGCAAGGCCGGGCTCCAATGGATCGTGGGACAGCCCTTTTGGCTCCGTATCAAGGTAATTTACATAGCAATAAAATCGCTTTTTTGACGAATAAACACAGAGCAGTAAGAGTGGGATCATTTAATACAAAACAAGGAGACTGATGGGCACATATAAATATCTCTGTAGGGCAAATCCTGGTGACAGAATCCCTTTTAAACCCCCTTTAAAAATGTTTTAAATAATATACACAAAATTAGGAAATATATAAATACTCAAATCACCCCCCTTTCCCTGAAAATAAAAATACATAAACATTAAAAAGTAAACATCATGGCCATCACCGCGTGTGAAAATGCCCATACTATTAAAAAAAAAAATTATCCCATAAGGGAAACAACAAAATGGACAGAAAGTCAAACTGGCCAATTTGCTAGTTTTTGGTCACTTAACTTCTCACCCAAATTTTTTATAAAATGTGATCAAAAAGCTCTACACACCCTATAATGATATCAATGAAAAGTACAGACCGCCCTGCAAAAAATTTGCCACAATACAGCTCTGTACACATAACTACAAAAATGTTATAGGGATCAGAATATGGTGATGAAAATAAACTTTTTTTTTTCACTATTAAAACACAAAGGAAACTATAAATAAGTGGTATAGCCGTAATCGTACTGACCCAGAGAATGAAAGTAACAGGTCAGTTTTACCGCATTGGGAATGCCATAAAAACAAACGCTATAAAACTGTTGCACAATTGAATTTTTTGTTTCCAATTTCACCCCATTTGGAATTTATTTCCAGCTCCCCGCTACATTATATGCAATTTTATTTTGCTCACTTATTGTTGTGGCAGACCTAGGTTCAGTCACATGAGGATCGAGCCACGTGTTCATCATGAATGTTGTCGATGGAGGAAAATGACAGAAGGAAAATGACAGAAGTCAGCACACAGGTTAAAATTCTGCCAGGATTTCAAGTTGGGAGTGTCCTAGGCCCTTTATTTATACCCATTCCAAGTGTAACCTCTTAAAGTATTGACATAATTGGTTTACAAAAATTCCAGCAATGACTTCTGAATAATCTACTAAAGGGTTAATTGCTGAGACTTATGCTTTTTAGCAAGAACAGGCAATCATTCTCTACTCTCTTTACCTGCTCGCCATAGCAATTGCAGTGGTGAGCAGCAGTGGTGTACATAGAGAAGTAAGGGCCCCATAGCAAGGATCAAACCAGGCCCCCCAACACAGGACAGAAGAGTTTCCGCCTAAATCTCTTTTATTGACCCTTGGGCCATACTTTCCACTGCCTCGTTTGCTAAAAGTTGATTCTTTAGAGGGTGGAGTCTTGGCCAAGTTTTCACCTACAGTAGAAGAGGAGATTATTGTAGTGCCCTGGAGCAGGGAGTACTTTGACATTTGCCTATATCCCCACTTATTACTTTATTTAACCTAAAAGGGTTAACTTGCACTGTTTAATACTGTGTAACTGCAATATATATATATAGTATAGTGATATACAGTCAAGTCCATAAATATTGGGACATCGACATAATTCTAACATTTTTGGCTCTATACTCCACCACAATGGATTTAAATGAAAAGGTCCAGAGTTAATTTCAAGTGTGCTATTTGAATTTGGAAGCTGTCAACTCTCAAGATGAGATCCAAAGAGCTGTCACTATCAGTGAAGCAAGCTATCATTAGGCTGAAAAAACAAAACAAACCCATCAGAGAGATAGCAAAAACATTAGGCGTGGCCAAAACAACTGTTTGGAACATTCTTAAAAAGAAGGAACGCACCGGTGAGCTCAGCAACACCAAAAGACCCGGAAGACCATGGAAAACAACTGTGGTGGATGACCGAATAATTATTTCCCTGTTGAAGAAAACACCCTTAACAGTTGGCCAGATCAAGAACACTCTCAAGGAGGTAGGTGTATGTGTGTCAAAGTCAACAATCAAGAGAAGACTTCACCAGAGTGAATATACAGGGTTCACCACAAGATGTAAACCATTGGTGAGCCTCAAAAACAGGAAGGCCAGATTAGAGTTTGCCAAACGACATCTAAAAAAGCCTTCACAGTTCTGGAACAACATCCTATGGACAGATGAGACTAAGATCAACTTGTACCAGAGTGATGGGAAGAGAAGAGTATGGAGAAGGAAAGGAACTGCTCATGATCCTAAGCATACCACCTCATCAGTGATCATGGTGGTGGTAGTGTCATGGCGTGGGCATGTATGGCTGCCAATGGAAATTGTTCTCTTGTATTTATTGATGATGTGACTGCTGACAAAAGCAGCAGGATGAATTCTGAAGTGTTTCGGGCAATATTATCTGCTCATATTCAGCCAAATGCTTCAGAACTCATTGGACGGCGCTTCACAGTGCAGATGGACAATGACCCAAAGCATACTGCAAAAGCAACCAAAGAGTTTTTTAAGGGAAAGAAGTGGAATGTTATGCAATGGCCAAGTGAATCACCTGACCTGAATCCGATTGAGCATGCATTTCACTTGCTGAAGACAAAACTGACGGGAAAATGTCCCAAGAACAAGCAGGAACTGAAGACAGTTGCAGTAGAGGCCTGTCAGAGCATCACCAGGGACGGAACCCAGCGTCTGGTGATGTCTATGTGTTCCAGACTTCAGGCTGTAATTGACTGCAAAGGATTTGCAACCAAGTATTAAAAAGTGAAAGTTTGATTTATGATTATTATTATGTCCCATTACTTTTGGTCCCTTAACAAGTGGGAGGCACATATGCAAACTGTTGTAATTCCTACACCGTTCACCTGATTTGGATGTAAATACCCTCAAATTAAAGCTGACAGTCTGCAGTTAAAGCACAGCTTGTTTGTTTCATTTCAAATCCATTGTGGTGGTGTATAAAGCCAAAAATGTTAGAATTGTGTCCATGTCCCAATATTTTTGAACCTGACTGTATATCCTGTTTATTATCACTGTATTTACATGGCTCTGTGGAAAGGGGTAATAAATAGTGATGAGCGGCAGGGGTCATATTCGAATTTGTGATATTATGCAATTCTTTTTTAGAATATTCGCGAATTCGAATATTCGTTATATTCAACTTTTTTTTTTACTCTAAAATCGGCACGGTAATGATCGCGTAATATGCGAATATTACGCGATCAATACAGACGTGGGTATATAGAATATAGTGCTATATATTCGTTTTTAGAATATTCGTCATTTTTTCCAACACCTGTTCCTCTCTGCTTCTTCCTTGTGGGCCAATGAGTCATAGGCCCACAAGCAACTTAAAGGGAACCTGTCACCAGTTTTATAGTGTCCTAACTAAGGGCAACATAAATAAGTGACTGATTCTCTTAGCAAAATGCTGGGTCACTTTCTTTAATTGACCCAGTCAATCTGCCAACATCTTGTACTGAAAAGCTCCAGCTCATAATGATGAGTCCTGAATATTCATGAGCTCCTGACTCTTCCCGCCCACCTGCTGCTGATTGACAGTTATTTTCCATATGAATCAGCAGCAGGTGGGCAGGGGAGTGGCTATAGCTCTGAATTAAATATACGCTGGACTCAATGACATCACGCTGGACTCAAATCAGCTCATTAGCATGCAGCATCTTTGTGTGTATATTATGAGGTAACCATCTGTCACACCAGTAAGTGAATACATCTAAGGCACTTTTTAGTAGTTAATGATTGTATATAATTAGTTAGATTATAATCAAATATCCATATGACAGGTTCCCTTTAACCCCTTAAGGACTCAGCCCTATTTCACCTTAAGGACTTGGCCATTTTTTGCAAATCTGACCAGTGTCACTTTAAGTGCTCATAACTTTAAAACGCTTTGACTTACCCAGGCCGTTCTGAGATTGTTTTTTCGTCACATATTGTACTTCATGACACTGCTAAAATTGGGTCAAAAAAGTAAATTTTTTTGCATAAAAAAATACCGTATTTACCAAACATTTTGAACAATTTGTACATTTCAAAGTTTCAGTTTCTCTACCTCTGTAATACATAGTAATACCCCCCAAAATTGTGATGACTTTACATTCCCCATATGTCTACTTCATGTTTGTAGCATTTTGGGAATGATATTTTATTTTTTGGGGATGTTACAAGGCTTAGAAGTTTAGAAGCAAATTTTGAAATTGTTCACAAATCTTCAAAATCCCAGGTTTGAAGTCATATTGTGAGGCTTAGATAATAGAAACCTCCCAAAAATACCCCATTCTAGAAACTACACCCCTCAAGGTATTCAAAACTGTTTTTTCAAACTTTATTAACCCTTTAGGTCTTCCACAAGATTTAATGGCAGATTGAGAAACAATTTTGAAATTTCTATTTTTTTCAGGAATAAAACAAGGGTTAACTGCCAAACAAAACTCAAAATGGGTTGCCCTGATTCTGTAGTTTGTAGAAACACCCCATATGTGGTCGTAAACTACTGTTTGGCCGAACGGAAGGACATAGAAGGAGGGGAACACCATATGGGTTTTGGAATGCAGATTTTGCAGGACTGGTTTTGTTTATAGCATGTCCCATTTGAAGCCCCCTGTTGCACCCCTTGAATAGAAATTTCAAAAAAGTGACTCCATCTATTAAAGTACACCCCTCAATGTATTCAAAACTGGGTTTACAAACTTTGTTAACCCTTTAGGTGTTCCACAAGAGTTAATGGCAGATGGAGAAACAATTTCAAAATTTCAATTTTTTTAAAAATTTTCCAATATAATCAATTTTTTCCAGGAGTAAAACAAGGGTTAACTGCCAAACAAAACTCAATATGGGTTGCCCTGATTCTGTAGTTTGCAAAAACACCCCATATGTGGTCGTAAACTACTGTTTGGCCAAACGGGAGCACATAGAAGGAGGGGAATGCCATATGGGTTTTGGAAGGCAGATTTTGCAGGACTGGTTTTGTTTAAACCGTGTCCCATTTGAAGCCCCCTGTTGCACCCCTAGAATAGAAATTTCAAAAAAGTGACTCCATCTAAGAAAGTACACCCCTCAAGGTATTCAAAACTGGTTTTACAAAATTTGTTAACCCTTTAGGTGTTCCACAAGAGTTAATGGCAGATGGAGAAACAATTTAGAAATTTCAATTTTTTTGAAAATTTTCAATTTTAACCCTTACTTTATTACTAGAAAAAATGGGTTAACAGCCAAGCAAAACTCAAAATGGGTTGCCCTGATTCTGTAGTTTGCAGAAACACCCCATATGTGGTCGTAAACTACTATTTGGCTAAATGGCAGGACATAGAAAAAGGGGAACACCATATGGTTTTTGGAAGGCAGATTTTGCTGGACTGGTTTATTTACACCATGTACCCTTTCAAGCCCCCTGATGCACCCCTAGAGTAGAAACTCCATAAAGCTGACCCCATCTAGGAAACTACAGGATAAGGTGGTTTACGCCTGACTATTTTAGGGGTAAATATGATTTTTGGTTGCTCTATATTACACTTTTTTGAGGCAAGGTAACAAAAAATTTAAATTCTAAAATTGTTTCTACATTCGCAATTTAGTTTTGTGGAACACTTAAAGGGTTAACATAGTTTGTAAAGTAACTTTTGAATACCTTGAGGGGTGTAGTTTCTTAGATGGGGTCACTTTTTTTGGAGTTTCTAGTCTAGGCTACATCAGGGGGGGCTTCTAATGGGACATGGTGTCAAAAAAAAAAAAAAGTCCATCAAAATCTGCCTTCCAGAAACCATATGGAGTTCCCTTCGTTCTATGCCCTGCCGTGTGGCTATATAGCCATTTACGACCACATATGGGGTGTTTCTGCAAACTACAGAATCGGGGCAATAAATATTTAGTTTTGTTTGGCTGTTAACCCTTGCTTTATTACCGGAAAAAAGGATTCAAATGGAAATTTTGCCCAAAAATTGGTGTTTTGGCACCGTTTTTATTTTATATTTTTAACGCTGTTCATCCGAGGGGTTTGGTCAATTGCTATTTTTATAGCGACGACTTTTACGCACGCGACGATGCCCAATATGTATGGCTTTCAGACTTTGGAGACACTAAGCAGGCATCCAAAAAGATGTTGTAAAACTACAATTCCCACCATGCCCTGCTGATGGCTGTAGGTTGTCTGGGCATGCTGGGAGTTATAGTTTTACAACATCTGGAGGGCCGCAGTTTGAGGATGCCTGCTCTAAAACTAATATTTTTTTGGGGAAATAAATTGTTTCCGTGTCTCCAAAGTCTGAGAGCCATAGTTTTTTATGTTCTCTAGTGGACTGTTGGGGATTATAAAAATTTAGTACTCCATGGAAGTGTGATACTCCCTGAAGCAATCGATAACGCAGAGGCCCGGATGATCGGGGCACGTGTCACACTGAGTGGTGGTGTCCTTCCGTATCCCCCTCTTGTGACACACTCTGCATCTTTTTTGGGTTCGTCCCTTCTTTCCAGTATGGGGGACCACACCTGGAAAGTGTTGGCCAGGGATGATCCGGGCGCCTCCATTCCCGAGGTACTCCGGCTTGCTCTTTCCCGGTCCGAAAAGATCAGGTCCTTGAGGACTGCCTCATAGAATTGGAGGAATGTCCCTGTGCTGCCATCTCTTCGGGATAGTACAAAAGAGTTGTACATGGCAACCTGTACCAAGTAGATCGCAACTTTTTTGCACCATGCCCGAGTTTTGCGCATGGCATTATATGGCTTGAGGACTTGATCAGAGAGATCAACTCCTCCCATATACTGATTGTAGTCGATGATACAATCGGGCTTGAGGACCGTTGCCGCGGTACCTCGCACAGGGACAGGGGTGGTGCTGTTACCGTGGATTGTGGACAGCATAAGGACAGTGGCAGGGGGGGGTCTGGGGTCTGATAGATGGATCAAAGAAAGTTTAGGCTAAAAGTTTTTTTTTCCTAACTAACTTTTCCCTTCTTTCCCTTCCTAATGGTGCCTCTCCCTCACTGACCCTAACCTACCTGGATGGCGATGGGTGCAGGAGGGTAATGAATGGCGATTAGGGGGGACTCAGGAGCTGGTGCTGGACGGTGCTGCACGGTGAGGGTGCTGGACAGGAAGAGGAGGGGAGAGAGGAGCGCAGGAAGTTTGAATCTCGCGCCTCTCTCCCCTGCACCAATCAGCACCCTGGACAGCGGTGTTCAGCACCAGAGCCAGCACCGCCTCTTCAAATCTCCGTACTGCGATTGGTGGTGTGTCAAATGACCCCCCCTGCGTTGTTACGGGATGCCGGCTGAATGATTTCAGCCGGCATCCCGTCCTGATTAACCCCCGCGGCGCTGGAATCGCAAATTAAAGCCGTGACGTACCGGTACGTCATGGGTCCTTAAGGACTCGGGATCCATGCCGTACTGGTACGTCATGGGTCCCTAAGGGGTTAAGCATGGAGGAATCATGTGTTCAGATGCAAAAAAATGCAGAATATTCTAAAAAACAAATATATAGCACTATAAGTTCCAAAATAACGAATATATAGCACTATATTGAACATAGTGCTATATATTCGTGTTTTCTTAGAATATTCGTCATATTTATCAGCAAGAGTTACTTACCCCTTTGCTGGTCCACAGAGTGTTACAGCATACACTGAGGGCACTCAGAGGGCATAAAAATTTCAGGGACCACAAGAGTGAGATTGGAGATGTAAGGGTTACTGATGCTAAACCCATATGGTTACAACCTCACTCAGAGACATTACTTTGCTGTAAAGCACGTATAAGACCACATGGGCAAGCTTACCAGGCCCTTGTGGAACCTATACTGCATGGGGGCAAGTTATATTTGCTTGCTGCCCGCAGTCTAGTTACTGTAAAGTGTGGCCAATCCGCATGCTAAACATAGGTGACTGACCTATTCAGTTGAACAAATACGAGACTGTTGCTAAATTAATACATGATGGGAACGATCATATTGTTGACTTCGACTGTCCAGCCACGCAGTCTGCCAGCGAGGCAGAAGTCTGTCCAGAGGGTCTCTGGTGGGCGCAACTGCACATTGGGGATCAGAACACCCCCGCTGAGTGGAAGGAGGGTGTCCTGAAGGTTGTTTAGCGCACACAAAAAAAAAAAGAAAAAAAAAAGTGAGAAAATGACTATGTATTATTTCCGATGTCTTGTCTATCAAGTAATTCATAAATATGGAAATGCAATAGATTTTTGACCGGATGTAATCTATTGTATCTATTGATCTGAGACCTATTCCCATATATTTTGTTTGATGGGACATGTCAAGAACAATATTGTCATTTTCTGCCAATAAAATTTGTTTAAACAATTGGCCCGCACCTACCAATATCTATAAGGTGGAGAAATTTCTAGGCTTTGCTGGATATTACAGGCAATTTTATTCAAGATTCTACTAAGATTGCAGCCTTTGCATGACTTGTTTAAAAGGGCCAGCCTAATAAAAAAGGTTTAAATAAGATGACTATTGTATGAACTGATACTCCGGAAAAAGCTTTTAATGATCTGAAATGGAAACTTACCGAAGCCCCTATTCTTGCTCACCCAGACTATACTAAACCCTTTAGACTGTATACTGATGCATGTAAAAAGGGCTTGGGAGCAGAAAAATTTACTGAAAAATTTTGGGAATATTTGACCGCTACTGAATTTGTGGTCTATACAGACAAAAACCTGATGGTTCATGTTTCCACTGCACATATAGGTGCCATAGAACAGTGCTCGGTCTCTAGGTTAGCTAATTACAAATTCACCATCAAATACTGTTCTTGCAAATGTAATATTAATGCAGATGCACTGTCGAGATTTCCTATAGGTGCACCAGCCAACCTGCCTGATGACTACTGGGAAGATGTTGAAATCCCAGCCTTTTTCGTCTTGGGTCTCAAGCAGGATACTATTACTGCCAGAGAGGCAAGTGAACAAAATCCCATCCATCCACAAGCAGCCAGAATGGATTGGACCCAATTACAATGTGAGAGCAGAGTGCTACAGGAACTATGGACTGTGCTACAATCTGGTAAGAGCCTTACACCACATCAGAGAGAAACAGCCAACTCTAAGGTACTCAAACTGTTGAGACAGAGGAAACACCTCTTTTATGAGAAGGGTCAGATCAAACGTCGCATTATTGATCCTCTGACAGATGACCGTATTAACCGCCTCCAGACCGCCTAACGCAGACGTGCGGTCCGGAGGCGGCAGCCCTGCGCACAGTGACGCATATACGCGTCATCTCGCGAGACGCGAGATTTCCTGTGAGCGCGCGCACACAGGCGCGCGCGCTCACAGGAACGGAAGGTAAGCGAGTGGATCTCCAGCCTGCCAGCGGCGATCGCTCGCTGGCAGGCTGGAGATGTGATTTTTTTAACCCCTAACAGGTATATTAGACGCTGTTTTGATAACAGCGTCTAATATACCTGCTACCTTGTCTTCTGGTGGTCCTCTGGACACAGGTAGGTCAGTAAAGTCGCACCAAACACCACACTACACCCCCCCCGTCACTTATTAACCCCTTATGAACCCCTGGTCACCCATGATCACCTCATATAAACTCCCTGATCACCCCCCTGTCATTGATCACCCCCCTGTCATTGATCACCCCCCTGTCAGGCTGCGTTCAGACGTCCGTATGATTTTTACGGATCCACGGATACATGGATCGGATCCGCAAAACACATACGGACGTCTGAATGGAGCCTTACAGGGGGGTGATCAATGACAGGCGGATGATCACCCATATAGATTCCCTGATCACTTCCCTGTCATTGATCACCCCCTGTCATTGATCACCCCCCTGTAAGGCTCCATTCAGACGTCCGTATGATTTTTACGGATCCATGGATACATGGATCGGATCCGCAAAACACATGCGGACGTCTGAATGGAGCCTTACAGGGGGGTGATCAATGACAGGCGGGTGATCACCCATATAGATTCCCTGATCACTTCCCTGTCATTGATCACCCCCCTGTCATTGATCACCCCCCTGTAAGGCTCCATTCAGACGGCCGTATGATTTTTACGGATCCATGGATACATGGATCGGATCCGCAAAACACATGCGGACGTCTGAATGGAGCCTTACAGGGGGGTGATCAATGACAGGCGGGTGATCACCCATATACACTCCCTGATCACCCCCTGTCATTGATCACCCCCCTGTCATTGATCACCCCCCTGTAAGGCTCCATTCAGACGTCCGCATGTGTTTTGCGGATCCGATCCATGTATCTATGGATCTGTAAAAATCATACGGACGTCTGAATGGAGCCTTACAGGGGGGTGATCAATGACAGAGGGGTGATCACCCATATACACTCCCTGATCACCCCCTGTCATTGATCACCCCCCTGTAAGGCTCCATTCAGACGTCCGCATGTGTTTTGCGGATCCGATCCATGTATCCATGGATCCGTAAAAATCATACGGACGTCTGAATGGAGCCTTACAGGGGGGTGATCAATGACAGGGCGGTGATCACCCATATACACTCCCTGATCACCCCCTGTCATTGATCACCCCCCTGTAAGGCTCCATTCAGACGTCCGTATGATTTTTACGGATCCACGGATACATGGATCGGATCCGCAAAAAACATACGGACGTCTGAATGGAGCCTTACCAGGGGGGTGATCAATGACAGGGGGGTGATCAATGACAGGGGGGTGATCAGGGAGTCTATATGGGTGATCACCCCCCTGTCATTGATCACCCCCCTGTCCATTCAGAATTTTTTTTGGCCCAAGTTAGCGGAAATATATATATTTTTTTGTTTGTTTTTTCTTACTAAGTCTCATATTCCACTAACTTGTGTCAAAAAATCTCACATGAACGCACCATACCCCTCACGGAATCCAAATGCATAACATTTTTAGACATTTATATTCCAGACTTGTTCTCACGCTTTAGGGCCCCTAAAAAGCCAGGGCAGTATAAATACCCCACATGTGACCCCATTTCGGAAAGAAGACACCCCAAGGTATTCCGTGAGGGGCATATTGAGTCCATGAAAGATTGAAATTTTTGTCCTAAGTTAGCGGAAAGTGAGAATTTGTGAGAAAAAAAACAAAAACAAATCAATTTCCGCTAACTTATGCAAAAAAAAAAATTTCTATGAACTCGCCAGGCCCCTCATTGAATACCTGGGGGTGTCTTCTTTCCAAAGTGGGGTCACATGTGGGGTATTTATACTGCCCTGGCTTTTTAGGGGCCCGAAAGTGTGAGAAGAAGTTTGGGATCCAAATGTCTAAAAATGCCCTCCTAAAAGGAATTTGGGCACCTTTGCGCATCTAGGCTGCAAAAAAGTGTCACACATCTGGTATCGCCGTACTCAGGAGAAGTTGGGCAATGTGTTTTGGGGTGTCATTTTACATATACCCATGCTGGGTGAGATAAATATCTTGGTCAAATGCCAACTTTGTATAAAAAAATGGGAAAAGTTATCTTTTGCCAAGATATGTCTCTCACCCAGCATGGGTATATGTAAAATGACACCCCAAAACACATTCCCCAACTTCTCCTGAGTACGGCGATACCAGATGTGTGACACTTTTTTGCAGCCAAGGTGGGCAAAGGGACCCACATTCCAAAGTGCACCTTTCGGATTTCGCAGGCCATTTTTTACACATTTTGATTGCAAGGTACTTCTCACACATTAGGGCCCCTAAATTGCCAGGGCAGTATAACTACGCCACAAGTGACCCCATTTTGGAAAGAAGACACCCCAAGGTATTCCGTGAGGGGCACGGCGAGTTCCTAGAATTTTTTATTTTTTGTCACAAGTTAGCGGAAAATGATGATTTTTCTTTTTTTTTCTTTTTTCCTTACAAAGTCTCATATTCCACTAACTTGCGACAAAAAATAAAAAATTCTAGGAACTCGCCATGCCCCTCATGGAATACCTTGGGGTGTCTTCTTTCCAAAATGGGGTCACTTGTGGGGTAGTTATACTGCCCTGGCAATTTAGGGGCCCAAATGTGTGAGAAGAACTTTGCAATCAAAATGTGTAAAAAATGGCCTGCGAAATCCGAAAGGTGCACTTTGGAATATGCGCCCCTTTGCCCACCTTGGCTGAAAAAAAGTGTGACACATCTGGTATCGCCGTACTCAGGAGAAGTTGGGGAATGTGTTTTGGGGTGTCATTTTACATATACCCATGCTGGGTGAGAAAAATATCTTGGTCAAATGCCAACTTTGTATAAAAAAATGGGAAAAGTTGTCTTTTGCCAAGATATTTCTCTCACCCAGCATGGGTATATGTAAAATGAAACCCAAAACACATTCCCCAACTTCTCCTGAGTACGGCGATACCAGATGTGTCACACTTTTTTGCAGCCTAGGTGGGCAAAGGGACCCACATTCCAAAGTGCACCTTTGGGATTTCACCGGTCATTTTTTACACATTTTGATTGCAAAGTACTTCTCACACATTTGGGCCCCTAAATTGCCAGGGCAGTATAACTACGCCACAAGTGACCCCATTTTGGAAAGAAGACACCCCAAGGTATTCTGTGAGGGGCATGTTGAGTTCCTACAATTTTTAATTTTTTGTCGCAAGTTAGTGGAATATTAGACTTTGTAAGAAAAAAAAATAATAATTTTAATAATCATCATTTTCCGCTAACTTGTGACAAAAAATAAAAAGTTCTATGAACTCACTATACCCATCAGCGAATACCTTAGGGTGTCTACTTTCCGAAATGGGGTCATTTGTGGGGGTTTTCTACTGTTTGGGCATTGTAGAACCTCAGGAATCATGACAGGTGCTCAGAAAGTCAGAGCTGTTTCAAAAAGCGGAAATTCACATTTTTGTACCATAGTGTGTAAACGCTATAACTTTTACCCAAACCATTTTTTTTTTTTGCCCAAACATTTTTTTTTTATCAAAGACATGTAGAACAATAAATTTGGTGAAAAATTTATATATGGATGTCATTTTTTTTGCAAAATTTTACAGCTGAAAGTGAAAAATGTCATTTTTTTGCAAAAAAATCGTTACATTTTGATTAATAACAAAAAAAGTAAAAATGCCAGCAGCAATGAAATACCACCAAATGAAAGCTCTATTAGTGAGAAGAAAAGGAGGTAAAATTCATTTGGGTGGTAAGTTGCATGACCGAGCGATAAACTGTGAAAGTAGTGTAGTGCCGAAGTGTAAAAAGTGCTCTGGTCATGAAGGGGGTTTCAGCTAGCGGGGTTGAAGTGGTTAAACAGATTGTGGTACCCAGACAGGATGCCCATCTGATCCTGGATGCATACCACTATCAATCAGGACATTTTGGGTGCCAGAAAACAGAGTCACTTATCAGACATAGATTTTTTGGGGGTTGGAGTGCGAGATGACACAGAAAAATTATGCCACGAGTGTCCTCTGTGTTGTGCCATCAATAGGGATGACGAGTCCAGACAAAAAGCACCACTGCATGCAATTGAGAGTCATAGGCCATTTGAGCTTATTGCCTTGGACCATGTTAAATTAAGACCCAGCTGAGATGGGTATGTGTATGCTCTAACAATCATTGACCATTATAGCAAGTATGCCATGGTGATACCAGTAAGGGTGGGTTCACATCTGCGTTCTGGTTTCCATTATGGCTTTCCAATATAAAATGGTTCTAACATAAAATAACGGAATCCATAAGACGGAAGGACGGATCCGTTATGATGCCCGTAGACTTGTATTATTACGGAATTCAAAACGGAAGCCTTTAAAAGGCATTCCATTTTGCTTTCCGTCTTAATAGAAGTCTATGGGGAAGCATAATGGATTTGTCTGGTTTCCGTTATGCAGAACGGAGAAAAAAGTCCTGTCGACAGGACTTTGTTTTCTGTCTTGCGTAATGGGACCCAGACGAATCCGTTATGATTCCCATAGACTTCTATTAAGACGGATCAAAACAGAATGCCTCTAAAGGCTTCCGTTTTGACTTCTGTCTTATGGATTCGGTTATTTTCCGTTATAACCATGTTATAACGGAAAGCCATAACGGAATCCAGAACGCAGATGTGAACCCACCCTAAGAGAATTATCAGCGCAAACCACTGTGAATGTGTTTGAAAATAGGTTTATTGAGGTCCACAGGCCACCAGAAAAGATTCGGACTGACCAAGGCTCAGCACTTGAGTTAAATTTATTCCAAGAAATGTGCACATTGTACAATATTTAAAAAAAAATATGTGCGATTGCCTATCACCCACAATGCAATGGTTTATGTGAAAAAATGAACCAAAACATAATAAATCTATTGTGTAAATTGCCAGAGTGTGAAAAAGCAAAATGTCCGACATGGGTATCTAAACTGACTTTCCTATATAACCATACACTGCACTGTTCAACTAAACAAGAAACCTATACATTAATGTCTGGACACAAAAGTTGGTCACCTCCGCAAAAGGACGCATGAGCCTACAGCCATTGTGCATGAGCGTTCAGTAACACGGCCAAAAAATACCCAGCTCTTCAGAGGCTGTCCTCTTTGTTTAAAATAAAAAAAACCTGTTCTTAACAGTTTAATCTCTGTTTTGTCCCCTATCAGGGGCCGGTGTATGGAATAGATTTTAGGAACTGGGAGATGGAAAAAGATGCTTGGTTGGTCCTCCTACTTCCAATTTGGGGCACTGCGCGTGCAATGTACTGTGCCACCAGATATGAGTGGTGTGTTAAGTAGTACTATTCCTATCAGGGGACGTGTATGGAATAGATTTTAAACAACCGCAAAGAGTTGTCAATAGTTGACGCACTCATGACATAAATTTTATTCCTCTATGCGTCAATCTTGGTGTAGTGATGACTGTGCTCGTGGGGGAGATTGCAGGCGATGGGGTTTTTTCAAAGCCTATGGTCGTGCTGAGGTAGTTAAGTGACCCAGAAAACAATGATTCTGCAGTGTGGGCCCATTGTTGGCCTAGTAGGCTTTAATGATCACCTTAGATGATCACAAAGAAAATTAATATTTTTTTCTATGCAAAATTATCCAGCCGATCGCTTTTGGTCTGTTCACAATGAAGCATCCACCTTATCATCTGGGGTGTGCCAACATTGCCATTGCCAACACACTCATAGAGGTGGTCGCTTCATTGTGATACACAAGCCCCTTCACCACAACAAGTTAACGATCACGAAGGGGAATTGACACATGTATGTGCCTATTTTTTTTGGGTTTGTTTTTGCAGCCACAGTGCAGCACCAGAGGCCAGAAAAATTAGGCATGTACTGTAGCAGCAGCCAGAAAAATTGATGTTTTCCAGGCAGAAAGTGCCCTAAAACATTGCGGCTTGAACCCTAGTTGGTGGCGGATAAGTCACGCAAGTCATCCGGCATGCAGAGATAAAATACAGCAGCGTGTGGACCATTTTTAGCCCAAGGCAGCTCATCTCAGTCACCAGGCCTTTTTTAGTCGAATGTATCGCCCACTGTCCGTCCCTTCAGGATCCATGCCTCATTCATCTTAATAAAGGTGATAAATTTAGACTTTTTTGACCCAGGCGACTTCTCTTCTCAGTGACAATAAATCCTGCTGCACTGAAGGTCCTTTCGGACAGGACACTTGAAGCGGGGCAGGCCAGAAGTTCTATCGCAAATTGGGATAGTTCAGGCCACAGGTCAAGCCTGCACACCCAGTAGTCAAGGGGTTCATCGCTCCTCAGAGTGTCGATATCTGCAGTTAAGGCGAGGTAGTCTGCTACCTGTCGGTCGAGTCGTTCTCTGAGGGTGGACCCCGAACTGCTGTGGCGATGTGTAGGACTTAAAAAGCTCTGCATGTCCTCCATCAACAACACGTCTGTAAAGCGTCCTGTCCTTGCTGGCGTGGTTGTGGTAGAAGGAGAATTACTTTCACCTCTTCCCCTGTTAGATTCCCGTTGTGCTGTGACATCACCCTTATACGCTGTGTAAAGCATACTTAAAAAAAAAAAAAATTTAACTGCTGCATCCTTTCCGACTTCCAGTAATTCGGTAACATTTTATGCACTTTCTGCTTATACCAGGGGTCTAGTAGCATGGCCACCCAATACAGGTCGTTCTCCTTCAGCCTTTTTATACGAGGGTCCCTCAACAGGCACGACCGCATGAAAGACCCCATTTGCACAAGGTTGGATGCCGAGCTACTCATGTCCCGTTCCTCACTGATCTCACTGAAGGTCTGTTCTCCCCCCCCAGCCACGTACAACACCACGGGTACCAGATAGATGACAACGAGCACCCTGGGATGCCTGCTGTGGTTGGTCTTCCTCCTCCTCAAAGCCACATTCCTCCTATGACTCCTCTTCCAGCATTGCCGCAGGTCCAGCAAGCGATGCTGATAAGGCTGTTTCTGGTGATGATGGTGACCACAACTCTTCCTTTTCATGCTCATCTACGGCCTGATCCAGCACTCTTCGCAGGGCACGCTCCAGGAAGAAAACAGCATCCAGTAACTTGGCAAAAAATTCCCAGCTCCGCAGAGGCTGTTCTAGTACCCCGGTCATACAAATACTTGTTGACGGCTTTTTCTTGTTGGAGCAGGCGGTTGAACATTAGGAGTGTTGAATTCCAACGTGTCGGGCTGTTGCAAATCAAGCGCCTCACTGGCATGTTGTTTCGCCGCTGAATATCTGAAAAGTGCGCCATGGCCATGTAGGAACGCCTGAAATGGCCACACACCTTCCTGGCCTGCTTGAGGACGTCCTGTAAGCCTGGGTACTTATGCACAAAGCGTTGTACGATCAGATTACATACATGTGCTAAGAGTTCCAACAAGCCAGCTGTCAGACGCTGGGCAAGGGGGTGACTCTGTGACATTGGCTTCTTACACTCAAACATGTCCTTGACAGACACCTGACTGTGGGCAGATGAGCAGGAACTGCTCAAGGCGGAGTGGCTGGTGGTTGAGAGGGGGCAAGGAGGACAGCAGTGGTTGACGTGGCTGAAGAATCTGGACCAGGAAAAGGTTGGTGGCTTTGAGTTTGTGTGCTGCTTGTACTCATGTGTTGATCCCATAGGCGTTTGTGATGTGAGATCATGTGTCTTCACAAAGCAGTTGTACCTAGGTGGGTGTTGGACTTTCCATGACTCAGTTTCTTTTGGCACAGGTTACAAATGGCATCGCTGTTATCAGAGGCAAACACACACAAAAAATGCCACACTGCTGAGCTTTGCAATGACGGCATTCTGGTGGTGGCAACAGCATGCGTTGATTGGCGTGCTGTCTGGCTGACCCCGGGTGCCGATACATGCTGTCTGACTGTGCCACTAGCTCCTTGCGACGGCCTCCCCCTGCTTCCAACTCGTCTCCTCCTCCTCTCTGTCTCCCCATCTGAACTTTCCCCCTGTTCATCTTCTCTTCGAGCGGGCACCCATGTGACATCCACGGACACATCGTCATCATCAACCGCTTCACTTGTATCTGACAACTCAGCAAAGGAAGCAGCAGCGGGTACAACATCATCATCATCACACCGTACGTCCATGTGTGTAATGCTGCCTGACTGAGACATATCCCTGTTATCTACATCCTCTGGCAATAATGGTTGTGCATCACTAATTTCTTCAAACTGATGTGTAAATAACTCTTCTGACAGATCAAGTGAAGCAGCTATGGTGCTAGTGTTGATGGTGGCGGCAGGCGGGCGAGTGGTAACTTGAGAGGTGCCCGAAGCTGAGCTGGAGGAGGATGGTGCGTCAAGGTTCCGAGCAGAAGCTGTAGAACATTGGGTGTCCTGTGTTAGCCAGTCAACTATGTCCTCAGAACTTTTCGAGTTCAGGGTACATGGCCTCTGAACACTGGGCATTATTCTAGGGCCAAAGGGAATCACAGTACCACGACCACGACGGCCCCTGCGGGGTGGCCTGCCTCTGCCTGTCATTTTTTTAGATTAGTTTAGTTGTACTATGCGTGCAAGCTACTGTGACACCAGATATGAGTGGCACTGTGCACTGGCAGAAGTAGACGCTGTAGGCCTGACACACAAACTAACTGCTATTATATTACAGTCAAAATTTCAATTTATTTTTTTAAATGCAAGCTACTGTGTGTGACACCAGATATGAGTGGCACTGGCAGAAGTTGGCAGAGTAGATGCTGTAGGCCTAACACACACGCTTGCAGAAAACTAACTGCTATTATATTACAGTCAAAATTGTTTTTTTTTTTTTTTTTATGCAAACTACTGTGTGTGACACCAGATATGAGTGGCACTGGCAGAACTTGGCAGAGTAGACGCTGTAGGCCTAACACACACACTTTCAGAAAACTAACTGCTATTATATTAGTCAAAATTTAATTTATTTTTTTTATATGCAAGCTACTGGGCAAGTGGGCACAGTATATGCTGTGAGCCTGACACACACGCTGGCAGGCAACTGCAATTAGATTACAGAGAAAAAAAAAAAAAAAGCCGACTTATGTACTAGCCCTAAAAAGGGCTTTTTGGGGTGCTGTCAGGACCCTGTCCTTATAGCAGAGATCAAATGAGTCTTTCAGGACTGGAGTGGACACTGAATACACTAGCCTAGCTATCGATTTCCCTATTAAATCAGCAGCAGCTACACTGTCCCTCCTCTCACTCACTAAGACTGCAGCTTCCGAATGAATCTAAAATGGATGCTGTCCAGGAGGTGGGAGGGTCTGGGAGGGAGGGTCTGCTGCTGATTGGCTGGAATGTGTCTGCTGACTGTGATATAAAGGGTCAAAGTTTGCTCAATGATGACAAATAGGTGGCGGACCGAACATCGCATATGTTCACCCGCTGTGGTGAACGCGAACAAGCTATGTTCGCCGGCGAATAGTTCGGGACATCTCTAATTGCTAAGTGTGCCAACTAACCATGATAACAGCCCGTTACCAAAATACTGACTGGGCAAAAGAGCAACTGAGGTGCCTCAAACTGATCCAACAAATAACCAATGAAACAACCCAGGAGGCTCAACAAAAACAAATGGATGACTATAATGCCAAAGCTGAGGCTAAACCACTATGTATAGGAGATCACGTATGGATACGAAAACCACACAGGTCAAACAAACTGGAAAAAAAATGGGAATCTGTGCCCTACGAGATCAAAGCTATACCAACTGCTGAAACGGATAATAAACAGGGTGATGAGAGCCTAAAAATTATTCACTGTAATCAATTGAAGCTGTGTTTATCCAAGAGGATGTACCAACTGAAAATGTATTACCGGAAATTAAATTAAAACCAGCTACAGTGAGTCCCCCTTTAACTGGTTTTCAATTCTAGAATGGTGGATGATACCAAAAATGTCATTACCTGTGTCTAGTATTCCTGAACTTTGTGGTTCCAGTGCCGAGGTCACCAATAATGCTCTTTCTGATCCTGTGATCGACACACAGCCTAGGACAGGGATCAGCAACCTCCGGCACTCCAGCTGTGGTGAAACTACGACTCCCAGCATGCTCCATTCACTTCTCTGGGAGTTCTGAGAACAGCCATGGAGGTGTGCATGCTGGGAGTTGTAGTGTCAACACAGCTGGAGTGCCGAAGGTTGCTGATCCCTGGCCTAGGAGATCTGAAAGGACCACCAAAGGTATCAAACCAGCCAGATACCCAGATTAACTGTTCCATCCACATTTCTGTTATGTGATTTATGGGTCAGAACTGCGTTCTTATAAATATGTGATGATATACTGTATGACTATACCTAAGCTTCTAAGGTTCATCTATGATGCTGCCCATTTTTGCTGATAATGCTGAAGATGTATCCTTTGGAAAATATTATAGTGTTGCTGAAAGCTATGATAAAAGGCTTTAAGATCAGCCCTGTAAAGGGTTAAGTGAAAATGGGTAAAAATGATGCTTGACATACTGTAATGACCATGTTGAGAAGGGGCTTTCTCATGTACACCACGTATATTGTGCATGATGACTATGTTGGTGGTACTGTTTGCCAGTCCAGTAATTGGTTCGGCCCAGTTAATGATGTCCTTTTGAGTCTTTTTGCTACAGGTGCATATGCCTGCCAGAAAGCCAATGAAAAGTAGGGAAGCGCCTAGCCTTACTTGTCCTAAATCTGCGACTTGAATCCAGTACCTGCTATCCTGTTCTCCTATCATACCGTTTGGTTGTATCTAAGATACCTTGGCAGGTGTGAACAAGTTTCTTTAATTTTTCTTATAGTCATAAACCTAATATATTTACAAATAATAATTCTTGGAACTTTTTAATATATAAAATCTTGCTGATATGATATCATAGATTTTGACCTATACTCTAGTAGTGTATTAAAGTATGGCTGCATGAACTCTGCCATATTACCAAATGTTCTCTCATGGCCTTGACTGTAACCTTTGGGAAGTTTTTCTTCTGCCAGATTTTATACCAATAAAGCAGTGTTAAGCCCCATCAGAGGCTGCATTGTTCCTTGGAGACAATAGCTCCATGCGGATGTAGCTTGTATGGTAGCATACAGGGACTGTATGGCTCCTTATTAGGGTTCTTTACAGCCTCTGTGCCCTGCTATTAAAGCTGTGTGCTAGTGGATCTGCCATGGGATCTGCTTGGGACCTAATAATTGTGCTAGTTCTGGTTACATTTATTCTCAGACATTTTAGATTTCTACAGTACATGATGAATCAAGACTACAGTAAATGCTACTGACAAAACCTTAATTAATATACAATTATATTGCTGAATTTCAAGTTTCAACAAAACAGTTCTCCTCCCTCAGTAAAGGTTTCACACATAATATACATAATATAATATACATGAATAATGGATATAAAATGAAACTGGGTGTAAAAGGCTAAATACCACTCACAGCTTATTGTGAAATATCTAGGAGGGATGACATTTCATGAAATGACTTGTACATAGGTGGCATCCTATTACAGTACCATGCTTGACATCAGCGAGAACAAAACTATCCTTTCCCAAATGTTTGTAAAAGCAGACTGCATGGCTAGCTGCTGGATTTTATACACCCGTGGCAATGACACTGAAACAAATACCTTGATTCAATGATTAAGAGGAGTGTCCCAATACTTTTCACCATATGGCATATATAAAGTGCATATTTTTTATTAATAGTGCGGAACTTTTGTAACTGGACTGGACAAAAATCCACTCGCCAATCAGAAAACACCCCGTTAAAATCATAGCAGCATGTATCTATATTGTATATATGGTTGTCTACTGTATTACACTTTTTTATGCTTTGCATATGTAATTGCATATAATTATGTAAATTACTTTGAATTGCATGTATCACATTGCTTGAAAAAAGTCCCAATGTGGGACTGAAACATTGCACTGAACGTGAGTCAATAAATTGCTGAATTCTTTTGATACCCTGAAGTCAGTATCCTGATATCCATAAGAAGGTATACAGTTTAAATAATCAGTAGATATTAGGCTTGAACAAATTGAGCTTCGGATCAGAGATCTGAAGTCAATTTGTTCGAATATTTTGGTTTTAATGCTGTCCGGAGACCTGTCCGCATAGCATTAATATGTATTGCCTATGTGTAGGCAAAATTTGTTTTACCTGAAGTTACGCGAAACATCGGTAAATGAATTCGTTATTCATTTCTGCATATTTAAAAACCTAAAAAATTAGGAATCCGAAGTCGGGTTTGGTGCAGAGGTACCAGCCCCTACCAAATCTGACGTTGGATTCCTAATTTTAAATGTTTTTAAAGATGATGAATACCGAGTTCATTCAAAGAAACCTCGCTCGACTTTGGGTGAAACAAAGTTTGACTCCACTGAGCCAATACATTTTAATGCTGTACAGAGGCAGCATTAAAATCAAAGTGATCGACTGTTCCAAGCTCGATTCACTCACCACTAGTAGATATTATACTCGTATAAGATATATATATATATATTGTTCCTTGCAAAAGTATTGACCCCCTTGACCTTTTTTTTTTTTGTATTTTGGTGTCTCACAACCTGGAATGCACATGGATTTTTGAGGATTTGCATCATTTAAATTTACAGAACATGCCCACAACTTTGAAGGTGTTGTTTTTTTTTTTTTACAGGGAGTGCAGAATTATTAGGCAAATTAGTATTTTGACCACATCATCCTCTTTATGCATGTTGTCTTACTCCAAGCTGTATAGGCTCGAAAGCCTACTACCAATTAAGCATATTAGGTGATGTGCATCTCTGTAATGAGAAGGGGTGTGGTCTAATGACATCAACACCCTATATCAGGTGTGCATAATTATTAGGCAACTTCCTTTCCTTTGGCAAAATGGGTCAAAAGAAGGACTTGACAGGCTCAGAAAAGTCAAAAATAGTGAGATATCTTGCAGAGGGATGCAGCACTCTTAAAATTGCAAAGCTTCTGAAGCGTGATCATCGAACAATCAAGCGTTTCATTCAAAATAGTCAACAGGGTCGCAAGAAGCGTGTGGAAAAACCAAGGCGCAAAATAACTGCCCATGAACTGAGAAAAGTCAAGCGTGCAGCTGCCAAGATGCCACTTGCCACCAGTTTGGCCATATTTCAGAGCTGCAACATCACTGGAGTGCCCAAAAGCACAAGGTGTGCAATACTCAGAGACATGGCCAAGGTAAGAAAGGCTGAAAGACGACCACCACTGAACAAGACACACAAGCTGAAACGTCAAGACTGGGCCAAGAAATATCTCAAGACTGATTTTTCTAAGGTTTTATGGACTGATGAAATGAGAGTGAGTCTTGATGGGCCAGATGGATGGGCCCGTGGCTGGATTGGTAAAGGGCAGAGAGCTCCAGTCCGACTCAGACGCCAGCAAGGTGGAGGTGGAGTACTGGTTTGGGCTGGTATCATCAAAGATGAGCTTGTGGGGCCTTTTTGGGTTGAGGATGGAGTCAAGCTCAACTCCCAGTCCTACTGCCAGTTTCTGGAAGACACCTTCTTCAAGCAGTGGTACAGGAAGAAGTCTGCATCCTTCAAGAAAAACATGATTTTCATGCAGGACAATGCTCCATCACACGCGTCCAAGTACTCCACAGCGTGGCTGGCAAGAAAGGGTATAAAAGAAGAAAATCTTATGACATGGCCTCCTTGTTCACCTGATCTGAACCCCATTGAGAACCTGTGGTCCATCATCAAATGTGAGATTTACAAGGAGGGAAAACAGTACACCTCTCTGAACAGTGTCTGGGAGGCTGTGGTTGCTGCTGCACGCAATGTTGATGGTGAACAAATCAAAACACCGACAGAATCCATGAATGGCAGGCTTTTGAGTGTCCTTGCAAAGAAAGGTGGCTATATTGGTCACTGATTTGTTTTTGTTTTGTTTTTGAATGTCAGAAATGTATATTTGTGAATGTTGAGATGTTATATTGGTTTCACTGGTAAAAATAAATAATTGAAATGGGTATATATTTGTTTTTTGTTAAGTTGCCTAATAATTATGCACAGTAATAGTCATCTGCACACACAGATATCCCCCTAAAATAGCTAAAACTAAAAACAAACTAAAAACTACTTCCAAAAATATTCAGCTTTGATATTAATGAGTTTTTTGGGTTCATTGAGAACATGGTTGTTGTTCAATAATAAAATTAATCCTCAAAAATACAACTTGCCTAATAATTCTGCACTCCCTGTATTGTGAAGCTTACAATAGGACAAAATAACAGAAAAAAATCAATGTGCATAACTATTCACCCCTTTAAAGTCAATACTTTGTAGAGCCACATTTTCTGGCAATCACAGCTCCAAGTCGTATTGGATAAGTCTCTATGAGCTTGCCACATCTTACCACTGGGATTTTTGCCCATTCCTCCTTGCAAAACCGATCCAGCTCCTTCAAGTTGGATGGTTTGAGCTTGTGAACAGCAATCTATAAGTCTAACCACAGATTTTCTATTGGATTGAGATCTGGGCTTTGACTAGGCCATTCCAACACATTTAGATGTTTCCCTTTAAACCACTCAAGTGTTGCTTTAGCAGTGTGTTTGGGGTCATTGTCCTGCTGGAAGGTGAACCTCCGTCCTAACCTCAAATCATGCACAGAGTGGTACGGGTTTTGCTCAAGAATATCCCTGTATTTTGCACCATCCATCTTTCCTTCAACTCTGACCAGTTTCCCAGTACCGGCTGCTGAAAAACATCCCCACAGCATGATTCTGCCACCACCATGGTGTTTTTTGGGTTATGTGATATGTTAGGTTTGTGCCAGACATAGCTTTTTCTTTGATGGCTGAAAAGTTTAATTTTAGTCTCATCAGACCAGAGCACCTTCCTCCATACATTTTGGGAGTCTCCCACATGCCTTTTCGCAAACTCACAACGTGCCTTTTTGTTTTTTGTTGAAATTAATGGCTTTCTTCTAACCACTCTGCCATAAAGCCCAACTCTATGGAGCATGCGGCTTATTGTTGTCCTACGGTATGTACAAATACTCCAGTCTCTGCTGTGGAACTCTGCAGCTCCTCCAGGGTTACCTTAGGTCTCTGTGCTGCCTCTCTGAATAATGCCCTCTTCGCCCGGTTCGTGAGTTTTGGTGGACGGCCGACTTTTGGCAGGTTTGCTGTTGTGCCATGTTCTTTCCATTTGCTTATGATAGATTTGCTCCTGGGCATCATCAAAGATTTGGATATATATATTTTTTTTATAACCTAACCCTGACTTGTACTTCTCAACAACATTGTCCCTTACTTGTTTGGAGAATTACTTGGTCTTTATGGCAATGTTTGGTTAGTAATGCCTCTTGCTTAGGTGTTGCTGCCTCTGGGGCCTTTCAAAAAAGGTGTGTATATGTAATGACAGATCATGTGACACTTAGATTGCTCACAGGTGGACGTCATTTTCACTAATTATGTGACTTCTGAAGGTAATTGGTTGCACCAGAGCTTTTTATGGGCTTCCTAACAAAGGGGGTGAATACATACGCACATGCCAATTTTCTGTTTTCTATTTCTAAACAATAGTTTTATTTATATATTTTTCTTATTTCACTTCACCAACTTAGATTATTGTTGTCACGGATGGTGTTGCAGAAAGCTGGAACTTAAAAATAAACATTTTTTGTCATCTTATATCACAAATAGCAAGCAATCAAAAAGTCATATGCACCCCAAAATAGTGCCAGTCAAACCATCATCTCATCACGAAAAAGTGATACCCTACCTAAGACAATCGCCCAAAACATAAAAAACTATGGCTCTCAGAATATGGAGACACTAAAACATGATATTTTTTTTTGTTTCAAAAATATTATTGTGTTAAACTTAAATAAATAAAGTATACATATTAGGTATTGCCACCTCCGTAAGAACCTGCTGTATAAAAATATCACATGACCTAACCCCTCAGATGAACACCGTAAAAAAAAAATATAAAAATGGTGTTAAAAACCATTTTTTGTCACCTTATATCACAAAAAGTGTAATACCAAGTGATCAAAAAGTCAAATGCACCCTAAAATAGTACCAATCAAACCGTCATCTCATACTAAAAAAAATGAGCCCCTACATAAGACAGTCGCCCAAAAAATAAACAAAACTACAGCTTTCAGAGTGTGGAGACACTAAAAAAGAATTTTTTTAAAAACAAATTTATTATGTAAAACTGAAACAAACAACTTAAAAAAGTAGTCATATTTGGTATTGTTGCATCCGTAACAACCTGCTCTATAAAAGTAGCACATGATCTAACCTGTCAGATGAACGTTTTAAATAACAAATAATAAAAACTGTGCCAAAACAGCTATTTTTTGTTACCTTGCCTCACAAAAAGTGTAAAATAGAGCAACCAAAAATCATATGTACCCTAAAATAGTACCAACAAAACTGCCACCTTATCCGGTAGTTTTCAAAGTGGGGACACTTTTTGAAGTTTCTATTCTAGGGGTGCATATGGGCGGCTTCAAATGTGACATGGCAGCTTAAAATTATCCCAGTGAAATCTGCCTTCCAAAAACCATATGGCGTTCCTTTCCTTCTGCACCTTGCCGTGTTCCCGTACAGCAGTTTATGACCACATATAGGGTGTTTCTGTAAACTACAGAATCAGGGCAATAAATAATGAGTTTTCTTTGGCTGTTAAAATTGATTAAAATGGAAAATCTGCCAAAAAGTGAAATTCCTAAATTTCATCTTTATTTTCCATTAATTCTTGTGGAACACATAAAGGGTTAACAAAGTTTGTAAAATGAGTTTTGAATACCTTTAGGTGTGTAGTTTCTAAAATTGGGTGGTTTCTATTATGTAAGCCTCACAAATTGACTTCAGACTTGAACTGGTTCTTAAAGTGGGTTTTGGAAATTTTCTGTAAAATGTCAATATTTGCTTTTAAACTTCTTCTAATGCCTCATTCACACGTCAGTGTTTTGTTCAGTGATTTCCATCAGTGATTGTGAGCCAAAACCAGGAGTGAAGCCTCCACAGACATAAGGTATAATGGAAAGATCTGCACCTGTTTTGTATTTAGAGCTGCACTTGGTTTTGGCTCAAAATCACTGATGGATATCACTGACCAAACACTGACGTGCGAATGAGGCTTAAGTGTTCTAACGTCCCCAAAAAATAAAATGACATTCACAAAATGATCCAAACATGAAGAAGACATATAGGGGAATGTAAAGTAATAACTATTTTTGGAGGTATTACTATCTATTATAAAAGTAGAGAAATGGAAATTTTTGGACTCAATTTTACCACTGTCATGAAGTACAAAACTGTATGTGACGAGAAAACAGTCTCAGAATGGCCTGGATAAGTAAAAGTGTTTTAAAGTTATCACCACATAAAGTGTATTGTCAGATTTGCAAAAAATGGCTTGGTCCTTAAGATGAAATATTAAGGGGTTAATACTGGGTGGCATCTCTCCTTGCTGTGATACAGGCTGTCTCTGTGTCTCTTGCATGGTAAGTCATACAAATACTGGGTATCCTCCTGTGGTATGTCATTCGAAGCTCAGCATAGGTGGTTGTTGGCTGCTGTGCATGGGAGATTTGTTTCCCTATCCAGTCCCAAATGTTCTTGATGGGGGAGAGATCCGATGATTGGAGCCACTGGATATTATGAAGAGTGTGTTGTATAGTGTGGGCAGTGTGCGTGGCTGGGCTTTTTCTTGTTAAAACACCGAGTCACCTGAGTCAGTAAAAGGCAGTAGATCTGGTTCCACAATGTCCTGGAAATACTGAAGGCTGGTCAATGTTCCATCCATGAACACTAGATGGGAACGACCATGGTAGCTAATTGCTATGGATACGGATACAGTTTTAGCAGTCTGCATCCTCAAGCTTTGATTGAATTTAAGTCTGAATAAAGCTCTGATGTGTAGATCTCGAGACGCTGGACATTGTTACGTCTTGAACTTTTGTATACACACATGGTCCAAATAGCATAGATCATTAGAGTACATTTTGGTAAGCTGGCTACTATTGATGTTTATGTCAATCACTTACCCTGGGTTCACACCTGAGCGTTCCTCAAACGCGCGTTTTTGTCGCGCGTTTTTATGCGCGTTTTTTGTAATAGTAAACGCGCGTTTGACGCGCGTTTGTGTCATTGACTGCAGTGTCCTATGGCCACAAACGCGCGTCAAAACGCCCCAAAGAAGCTCAAGTACTTGTTTGAGCGTCGGGCGTTTTACAGCGCGTTCGTACGCGCTGTAAAACGCCCAGGTGTGAACCCTTCCCATAGGGAAGCATTGGTTTTCATGTCTTAAGCGTTTTACAGCGCGTTTGAACGCGCTGTAAAACGCTCAGGTGTGAACCCAGGGTTATACAATCATAATTCAGCTCATGGCCTGACTGGTGGTGCAGGTCAGTGGTGTCATTATGATTGTACGAGAAAAATTGTGTAGTGGTAAGTGAGCATGTCTATGGCTAGTAAGAGGATGACAGTGAGGGGGAAATATATTACAGATGGAAGGGGAGCTTCATATAGGGAATATACTCAGAGGGTGCCAAGATGGAATTCTGCTTGGTCCAGAAAGGAGGCTATTAATCACTGTAAGCAGTCACACACTTCCTGACATGTGACAAAGACAATCGGAGCCTCGAGATCTGTTCATGTGTGTTTGATGCAGATTACGCACAGAAATTCATATTATCCATTGACAATCTGTATCACATGTATTGTATACACTACGTGCAGAATTATTAGGCAAATGAGTATTTTGACCACATCATCCTCTTTATGCATGTTGTCTTACTCCAAGCTGTATAGGCTCGAAAGCCTACTACCAATTAAGCATATTAGGTGATGTGCATCTCTGTAATGAGAAGGGGTGTGGTCTAATGACATCACCACCCTATATCAGGTGTGCATAATTATTAGGCAACTTCCTTTCCTTTGGCAAAATGGGTCAAAAGAAGGACTTGACAGGCTCAGAAAAGTCAAAAATAGTGAGATATCTTGCAGAGGGATGCAGCACTCTTAAAATTGCAAAGCTTCTGAAGCTTGATCATCGAACAATCAAGCGTTTCATTCAAAATAGTCAACAGGGTCGCAAGAAGCGTGTGGAAAAACCAAGGCGCAAAATAACTGCCCATGAACTGAGAAAAGTCAAGCGTGCAGCTGCCAAGATGCCACTTGCCACCAGTTTGGCCATATTTCAGAGCTGCAACATCACTGGAGTGCCCAAAAGCACAAGGTGTGCAATACTCAGAGACATGGCCAAGGTAAGAAAGGCTGAAAGACGACCACCACTGAACAAGACACACAAGCTGAAACGTCAAGACTGGGCCAAGAAATATCTCAAGACAGATTTTTCTAAGGTTTTATGGACTGATGAAATGAGAGTGAGTCTTGATGGGCCAGATGGCTGGATTGGTAAAGGGCAGAGAGCTCCAGTCCGACTCAGACGCCAGCAAGGTGGAGGTGGAGTACTGGTTTGGGATGGTATCATCAAAGATGAGCTTGTGGGGCCTTTTTGGGTTGAGGATGGAGTCAAGCTCAACTCCCAGTCCTACTGCCAGTTTCTGGAAGACACCTTCTTCAAGCAGTGGTACAGGAAGAAGTCTGCAAGGTAAGAAAAACATGATTTTCATGCAGGACAATGCTCCATCACACGCGTCCAAGTACTCCACAACGTGGCTGGCAAGAAAGGGTATAAAAGAAGAAAATCTAATGACATGGCCTCCTTGTTCACCTGATCTGAACCCCATTGAGAACCTGTGGTCCATCATCAAATGTGAGATTTACAAGGAGGGAAAACAGTACACCTCTCTGAACAGTGTCTGGGAGGCTGTGGTTGCTGCTGCACGCAATGTTGATGGTGAACAGATCAAAACACTGACAGAATCCATGGATGGCAGGCTTTTGAGTGTCCTTGCAAAGAAAGGTGGCTATATTGGTCACTGATTTGTTTTTGTTTTGTTTTTGAATGTCAGAAATGTATATTTGTGAATGTTGAGATGTTATATTGGTTTCACTGGTAAAAATAAATAATTGAAATGGGTATATATTTGTTTTTTGTTAAGTTGCCTAATAATTATGTACAGTAATAGTCACCTGCACACACAGATATCCCCCTAAAATAGCTAAAACTAAAAACAAACTAAAAACTACTTCCAAAAATATTCAGCTTTGATATTAATGAGTTTTTTGGGTTCATTGAGAACATGGTTGTTGTTCAATAATAAAATTAATCCTCAAAAATACAACTTGCCTAATAATTCTGCACTCCCTGTATGAATGGGATTTCCACAACCTCATTGACATGCTATGAAAAAGTTTTGTCTGGAAAATTCATAACCAGAAAGTCAAGTATTAGCCCCATAGAAAAAAAGTAAGGGTAATCCTCGTACTGTTCTGCTGTACAAACGTAGCACATCCATTGCAGAAACCCAGAGTGTTAGCCTTGGATTTGTGCCATAGAAACCTGACATCTGCATGGTATGCTCACACTTATACATATTCTTAGGGATTTCTCTGTATCATGTACTTGGATGTCGGCAAACCTCCTCCAGAAAAATAGAACAGTTACAGATATTTCTGCAACAAATATAGATAGATCCTTCTAGTATTATCAGAAGATTGCTGCAATCTGTTTTTGTAAAGATGCTGCTGCACTTTTTGGTGCACATTTTTGAGCGAAATTTAGAAATGGATCCAACTAGAATGAGACATATAAGTCCTTCCTTTATATTTCCCAATTCACTTTTGGCTTAAAAAAACCTGAATGAAAACCCTTACAAAAACAGTCTTTTTCCAAATAAACATTATGAGGAGATGTATTAAGACTGGTGATTCTTGCATATTAAGAGGAAAGTTTATTGTGTCAAAAAGTGAAATCTACACCAGCAAAGGGACTGGTATGGTAGGGAAGATTTATATTCCTCCTACACTAATTTTCTGGTGTGAAAAAATCTCAAACCCAGTTTTCTGGCATGACTGAAATCTATGCCAGCAACAAGCTGGCATAGATTTTAGTAAAGTGCATGGACTGCCAGAAGATGCATTTCATTTGTGATGAGTTGTCAGTTCATGGAGAGCACTACTCCAGCCGGGGAATGTCAGCTCCAGTAAGCAGGGGACCAGGAGAGCAGGGCAGGCCAGACAGGTGCTGGTAGTGGGAGACTCAATTAGTAGGGGTACAGATAGGGCAATCTGTCACAAAGATCGGGATCGTCGAACGGTGTGTTGGCTTCCTGGCGCTCGAGTTTGACACATCGCGGATCGGGTTGAAAGATTACTGGGAGGGGCTGGAGAAGATCCAGCTGTCATGGTCTATATCGGAACCAATGACAAACTTAGAGGCAGGTGGAGCGTTCTTAAAAATGATTTTAGGGATTTAGGTCAAAAGCTTAGGGCAAGGACCTCAAAGGTAGTATTTTCCTAAATACTACTGGTACCACGAGCCACACAAGAAAGGCAGCAGGAGATTACGGAGGTTAACAAGTGGCTCAACAACTGGTGTTGGAAGGAGGGGTTATTGGGTTCCTGGAGATCTGGCCCGACTTCCCTCTTGGCTACAGGCTCTATCGTAGGGATGGGCTGCACCTCAATGGGGAAGGGGCAGCTGTGTTGGGGGAGAAGATGGCTAGAAGGTTGGAGGAGTGTTTAACTAGGGACTGGGGGAGGGTAATTACGTTATAGCATGGGAAGATAGTGCAGATAGAGACTTGAAGCAAGGTAATGGGACTGGGGGAGGAATGGAAAGCGGGACTAGAACAGTTCAGAAGGAAAGGTGTAGGGTAAAAAATATACATAAACCTCTTAAATGTATGTATACTAATGCCAGAAGCCTGACTAATAAAACTGGGGAACTGGAATTAGTGATGTGTGAGGAGGACTATGACATAATGGGAATAACTGAGACATGGCTGGATGATAGCTATGGCTTAATGTACAGAGTTACAGTCTGTTTTAGAAAGGTTCACCAAAATCGGAGAGGGTGGGGTCTGCCTTTATGTAAAGTCTTGTCTAAAGCCCACAGTCCGAGAAGATATACACTCACCTAAAGAATTATTAGGAACACCTGTTCTATTTCTCATTAATGCGATTATCTAGTCAACCAATCACATGGCAGTTGCTTTAATCCATGTAGGGTTGTGGTCCTGGTCAAGACAATCTCCTGAACTCCAAACTGAATGTCAGAATGGGAAAGAAAGGTGATTTAAGCAATTTTGAACGTAGCATGGTTGTTGGTGCCAGACGGGCCGGTTTGAGTATTTCACAATCTGCTCAGTTACTGGGATTTTCACTCACAACCATTTCTAGGGTTTACAAAGAATGGTGTGAAAAGGGAAAAACATCCATTGTGCGGCAGTCCTGTGGGCGAAAATGCCTTGTTGATGCTAGAGGTCAGAGGAGAATGGGCCGATTCAAGCTGATAGAAGAGCAACGTTGACTGAAATAACCACTCGTTACAACCGAGGTATGCAGCAAAGCATTTGTGAAGCCACAACACGCACAACCTTGAGGCGGATGGGCTACAACAGCAGAAGACCCCACCGGGTACCGCTCATCTCCACTACAAATAGGAAAAAGAGGCTACAATTTGCACAAGCTCACCGAAATTTCTGTTGAGACATTCAAATGGTAGAGTCCGAATTTGGCTTAAACAGAATGAGAACATGTATCCATCATGCCTTGTTACCACTGTGCAGGCTGGTGGTGGTGGCTGTAATGGTGTGGGGGATGTTTTCTGGGCACACTTTAGGCCCCTTAGTGCCAATTGGCCATCGTTTAAATGCCACGGGCTACCTAAGCATTGTTTTTGACCATGTCCATCCCTTCATGACCACCATGTACCCATCCTCTGATGGCTACTTCCAGCAGGATAATGCACCATGTCACAAAGCTCGAATCATTTCAAATTGGTTTCTTGAACATGACAATGAGTTCACTGTACTAAAATGGCCCCCACAGTCACCAGATCTCAACCCAATAGAGCATCTTTGGGATGTGGTGGAACGGGAGCTTTGTGCCCTGGATGTGCATCCCTCAAATCTCCATCAACTGCAAGATGCTATCCTATCAATATGGGCTAACATTTCTAAAGAATGCTATCAGCACCTTGTTGAATCAATGCCATGTAGAATTAAGGCAGTTCTGAAGGCAAAAGGGGGTCCAACACCGTATTAGTATGGTGTTCCTAATAATTCTTTAGGTGAGTGTATATGAGGGACATGAACATGTGGGGTCACTGTGGGTAGAAATACATGGAGGCAAAAACAATAAAAAACTACTAATAGGAGTTTATTATTAATGTTGAGCGCGAATATTCAAAAAGCAAATTTTAATCGTGAATATCGGCACTTAGAGAATTTGCGAATATTTAGAATATAGCGCTATATATTCGGAAATTCAAATATTCATAAGTTTTTTTTCCCACAGTACACATGATCCCTCCCTGCTTCTAGCTTGTGGGCCAATGAGAAGGCTTCAATAGCTTAGCAACTTCCCTAGCAACCAATAGGAAAGTTGCCTACCCCTTACTATATAAGAGAACCTCCCCACAGCCATTTTGTACTGTTTCATGCAGTTGTGAGAGAGAGAGGAGTGTGATCTTTGTGCTGTCCTGAATTCCTGTGACTGATAACTCATATATATAATCCAGTGTTAGATAGTGTAGGTTAGTGAGTGACTAGTGTAGCTGATAGGTTCCAGTGTATGGTGTTAGAGACATTACATAGTTAGCTCATATATATAATCCAGATAGTTAGTGTTGGATAGTCATTGTAGGTTAGTGAGTGAATAGTGTAGCTCATAGGGTCCAGTGCAGAGTGTAGTGTAGGTTAGATAGAGATATTGTATAATGTCTGTTTTGTCTGTGAAAAAAAAAGTTTGTTTCTGTGTTTTAGTGTTTCGTGTGGGTAGTGATTAGTGTCAGGATCTTTTGTCTTTGAAAAAAAAAAAAGAGTCTTTCTGTGTTTTAGAGTTAGTGCTCAGGACATTTTGGAAGGGATGGAGGAGGAGGAGAAGTAGCAAAAGGAGGGGGTACCGCCCGTCAGTACCCCAGTGAGTGACATCCCTTCCAACTGGTGCGGGTGGTTTCAGCCACAGCGGACAGCGTAGCCAGGTCAGGGGCTCCACGTCTGTGCGTTCACTCAATGGGCTCCTGGCAAGGATTATCGCCCAACATCTGCTGCTCTTCAATATTGTGGACTACAATCCATTCTGGCAGATGTTGGAGCAGGCCCCACCCATATGGCATGTCCCCAGCCTCTATTTCTTTGCCAGAATCAGCGTCCCTGCCCTACACAAGCACATTGTGCAAAATGTACCCCTGTTACTGGATCACGCTGTCAGCGACTGTAATGACCGGCGTCACGCACAGGGAGGGAAAAGGGAAAGCCCTACCCAAGGGAGAGGGAAAGGTGGTGACCCCTGACTCACCTTGCGGTTGGCACCTGACTGCCCTGACGTCCCTAGACGGGTTCCTCACCCGTGCGGCGATCACGTGCCTAAACCCTGGCTTTCCCTAAAATGAGCCATAGATAGTGAATGGGCCGGTGGGATCGCTAGTCCGCACCACTGACACTAAGAGGAAAACACCAGGGAGAGGACAGACAATACAGACAAACACATAAACCCAGGTGGGTGACAACAGCAGACCACAAAGGTCCAACAGGGATCCGGAGGGAAACGTTCTGGACCAACAACCAGAGAACGCAGCAACACAGCTCCAGTGGGTCAGTATAGAAGTCCAGGCAGGAAGCTCTATATCTGGCAACCAGAGAAGTGAGAGAGGGGAATATAAGGAGGTTGGGAGTGCTGGACAAGGAACAGCTGTGGAGAAGGAGCTACGGATCCCTGAATGAGCCAAAAAGGTTTGCAAAGCAAACCCAGAAAGCTACCATAAAGAAACAGCCCTATCTATCTACATAGAGCACGCAGCCAACCGCTGCGACTTCCTGACCCCAGGTATAACGGAGTCAGGTGTGGTTCTTGACACCCTCGTGACAGCGACAGGGTGCATCTGACAATGCATGCCTGGACCAGCAGACATGGGCAGGGATGATATATCAGTTTTACAGCCCATTGGGTGTCCCTCCGAAGCCCTGGGGAGGGATCATCAGATGTGGTGGCATCTCAGTTTGTGGTGCCGCCCCGGGTTGTCCGGGTGAGAACTGCTGCTTTCCCTCAAGCCACTGTTTCCACCACTGTTGAGCCCCCAGCAAGCATCCCCGTAGCTATGCAAGTGTGGGGCATGTCCGCTGCCAGGCCGTGCTCCAGCTTGTGAGCTTAGGGGAACATAGATACACTGGACCTGATGTTCTGGCCTACCTCCAGGCTCAGGTCCACAAGTGGCTGACACCCTGAAGGCTCCAGGCAGGTATGGTTGTCTGTGACTACGGCAGCAACCTCCTCATCGCCCTCATTAATGGCAGTCTAACACACGTGCCCTGCATGGCACATGTCCTTAACCTTGTGGTACAGAAGTTCCTATGCACATACCCAAGGTTGAGCGACATTGTGTAATGTGTACATAGGATTGCCAGCCACTTCCGACGCTCCCCAGCCGCCACCGCGTCCCTGTCCAAACTGCAGCAGGACAACAGCCTGCCACCTCACAGGCTGATTGTTGACAGCGTGACGCGGTGGAACTTCACCCTCCACATGCTGGAGAGGTTGTGGGAGCAGCGACGGGCAGTGAAAGAATACCTACTGGACCTAGGCACTTCCGGGCCATCACACCCACTCCTCTATATAAGTCCACAAAGATGAAGCAAAGCTGCATTCGTTTTGTGGGATAAGTTCTATGTAACTCCAGAACACATGGTGCCTTCAAAACAGACTCCAAACTCTGCTCTGCTGGATGACAGTGCTCCCCGGTGCCTGTCAGCCCCTTCCTGGTGAAGTCTGCCCTGGGCTTTGTGACACTACCCCCCGTGTGTAGCCAAGCCTCGCAGCTTAAGCCTTATTCTGCAGCATGACCTGCAATCGATGATCCGGGCTGCGCACTGAAGGCAGCCGCCGAGGACCCCGCCAGCAGCCGGGGACCGTGACTGAGTCATCACCGAGGAAAGGGGAACTGATCCCGACGGCAGAGCCAGCGACACTTCCACACTCGGGCTGAGGCAAGCTGGTTCCTCGCCGGGTGCTGCCAATGGCTGGAGCACGGCGTGTGTGTGGTGCTGATCATGTATAGGTTGTGCGATCCGCGGTAACCATGCCTCTTCACAAACAAAAGGAGGATGAGAGAGCTGCTGCTAAACCACGCTGGTTTAGAGGAATTAGCACACTGAGTGGGAGGCTGCGTTACCGCAGTGTTCTTCTCTAGACTCTATGTGCCCGATATGGAAACTGAGAGCAGACCGGTGCGGGCAGGGTGTGGAGCTAATGTCGTACTAATTTATTGTGGACTGTAAAAACTTAAAGTACAATCGATAAACAAATGCTATTGCTTTTTGTATGCACGGGAGCACATTCCTGCTCTAGAAGACAAACCTGCTACTGTAAGAGGTGTCTAAGTATATTTTTGTTGTTGCCCAGGTCTGGTGGGGGCCCATTCCTGGGAACACATTCCTGCTGCAAACAAAGAACCTGTGTCTGTAGGTTTCTGCTGAGTTAGGCCAAGCTATGTGCATGCCTTAGACTCGACCATTAACATGTACCTGCTGCTGCTGTCTGTCCTGATCATGTTAAGTTATGTGAAGGTCTTATACTCCACCATTACCTTTATCTGCTGCTGCTGTCTGTCCTGATCTTGAGGAGTTATGTGTCGGCCTTGTCCTACAGCGTTACCATTTCCCTGCTGCTGTCTGTTCTGTTCCTGCTGAGTTAGGGCCAGCTATGTGTATGCCTTATACTACAGCGCTACCATTTCCCTGCTGCTGTCTGTTCTGTTCCTGCTGATTTACGCCCAAATATGTGTACGCCTGACACTACAGCGTTACCATTTTCAAGCTGCTGCTGTCTGTCCTGATATTAGTGAGTTAGGCCCAGCTATGTGTATGCCCTATACTACAGTGTTACCATTTACCTGCTGCAGTTTGTCCTGATCCTGCTGATCGCCCTTTGACTTTATCAACTATAGAGTATTAGAATTCTCTAAAACTAGTGTGCATGCTTCATTTTTTGCGCATGTGCTCTGTTCTTCATATATTGTCAATATATATATATATAAATATTATTAATCAAATACAATCATGCGGTGTTACGCTTCATTCACCCAAAACGTTTTTTTCATTTATTTTATTTTATCCGTTATAATTTTGCTTTACTTGGGTTTGGGCGGCCCGGGGTGTGGTTCTTACTAAAATTAGGTGGGGACCGCATGTAGGCTTCCCTTTTTAAAAGGTCTTGTGCAGTTCACATTGTACAGGACTGATTGAGGACCCTAATTAAATTTTATTATTTTCTTGTTTGTTTTAATCAGGATTTACATTCAAACATAGTGTTGTCTGTCGTCCTGAACAGGATGCCTAACTTCCATGTTGACCTCTCCACATGGTTGGTTGTGACTGGCGTTCTACTCATCCGTGTGGTAATCCTGTTTTGGGAATGGAGCGTTATTGCCACATGTATAAATTGATAAATACATTTTTATTTGATGTTACTTCTTGACAACTATGAAATTATACTGTGCACATTAGATTTTTATAGTACATAGTATATAAGGCCGAAAAAAGAAATTTGTCCATCCAGTTCGGCCTGTTATCCTGCAAGTTGATCCAGAGGAAGGCAAAAAAAAAACTTCGAGGTAGAAGCCAATTCCTTCCCGACTCCAATCAGGCAATCAGAATAACTCCCTGGATAGACAACCCCTCTCTAGTAGCTATAGCCTGTAATATTATTACACTCCAGAAATACATCCAGGCCCCTCTTGAATTCTTTTATTGTACTCACCATCACCACCTCCTCAGGCAGAGAGTTCCATAGTCTCACTGCTCTTACTGTAAAGAATCCTTTTCTATGTTTGCGTACAAACCTTCTTTCCTCCAGATGCAGAGGGTGTCCCCTCATCACAGTCACAGTCCTGGGGATAAATAGATGATGGGCGAGATCTCTGTACTGTCCCCTGATATATTTATACATAGTAATTAGATCTCCCCTCAGTCGTCTTTTATTCTAAAGTGAATAACCCTAATGTTGTTAATCTTTCAGGATACTGTAGTTGCCCCATTCCAGTTATTACTTTAGTTGCCCTCCTCTGAACCCTCTGCAGATTTGCTATGTCTGCCTTGTTCACAGGAGCCCAGAGCTGTACACAGTACTCCATGTGTGGTTTGACTAGTGATTTGTAAAGTGGTAGGACTATGTTCTCATCACAGACATCTATGCCCCTTTTGATGCAGCCCATTATCTTATTGGCCTTGGCAGCAGCTGCCTCAAACAGTTTTTTACTGCTTAGCTTGCTGTTTATTAAAATTCCTAGGTCCTTTTCAATGTCAGTGTTACCGAGTGTTTTCATTTTTCAATATAAACTGTGGTAGATATAAAATTCTTGAAGCCATGTCACCATTTTGGGAGTTATTCTTATAATTTCCAAGGTTTGCTATCATGTGACTGCATAGACAGGATGTGTTTGTGGCTCAGCTTGCGTTCAGTTTCTATTGCGAACATGTGATCTGCTATCATGTGAACACCCTGTCTATGGACTCTAGCGGTCTGTGTGTGTTCCTCCTTCGATGCAATCACATTATTGCATCACATTATTCATTATGTAATGCGGTGTTATCCAAACGGGACGCTATATTGGATCCATGCTGGTTAGTACTTGGACCCCTCCATTATGTTTTTAATCGGTACACCGGATATTTTAATGACAAAATTGCTTTTTGACATATTTTTTTTTAAAATCTGGAATAGTGATGAATTAAGGAGATAATATGAATTCACATACTTAATGGAAGTTAATAATCTCTTAACAGTATGGATACTTTGTATATTATAGATTTTTTTTTACATTATTTTTTATGTTTAGACACAATACGAATCAAACACATTAAATCTAATTCAATTATTAATAGTTTTCATTAAATAATCATCTGAGTTTGTATTTGTAATTGGCACCATTCACTTTTGTCACTGCTTGAGAAAGGTCCCATTGTGTGGTCTGAAACATCGCTTTAGGTTGAATAAACGCACATTTTCTTGATCTTTGTTTCAGTTGTTTCTGTGATGTAGTGAAATATAATTGCACTCACTTCATACGTTTCAAAGGCTTTTATCGACAATTACATGACATTTATGCAAAGAGTCAGTATTTGCAGTGTTGGCCCTTCTTTTTCAGGACCTCTACAATTCGACTGGGAATGCTCTCAATCAACTTCTGGGCCAATTCCTGACTGGTAGCAACCCATTCTTTCATAATCACTTTTTGGAGTTTGTCAGAATTAGTGGGTTTTTGTTTGTCCACCCGCCTCTTGAGGATTGACCACAAGTTCTCAATGGGATTAAGATCTGGGGAGTTTCCAGGCCATGGACCCAAAATGTCATCGTTTTGGTCCCCGAGCCACTTAGTTATCACTTTTTCCTTATGGCATGTTGCTCCATCGTGCTGGAAAATGCATTGTTCTTCACCAAACTGTTGTTGGATTGTTGGAAGAAGTTGCTGTTGGAGGGTGTTTTGGTACCATTCTTTATTCATGGCTGTGTTTTTGGGCAAAATTGTAAGTGAGCCCACTCCCTTGGATGAGAAGCAACCCCACACATGAATGGTCTCAGGATGCTTTACTGTTGGCATGACACAGGACTGATGGTAGCGCTCACCTTTTCTTCTCCGGACAAGCCTTTTTCCTGATGCCCCAAACAATTTTCTCAATGGGTTTAAGATCTGGGGAGTTTCCAGGCCATGGACCCAAAATGTCAACGTTTTGGTCCCCGAGCCACTTAGTTATCACTTTTGCCTTATGGCTCCATATTCTGAGAGCCATATTTGTTTTATTTTTTGGGGCGATTGTCTTAGGTAGGGGCTTATTTTTTGCGGGATGAGATGATGGTTAAATTGGTACTATTTTTGGGGGTCATATGCCATTTTGATTGCTTCGTGTTGCACTTTTAGAATGTAATGTGACAAAAAAAATTGTTTATTTAGCACAGTTTTTATTTTTTAACGGTGTTCATCTGAGGGGTTAGGTTATGTGATATTTTTATAGAGCTGGTCGATACGAATGTGGCGATACATAATATGTCTACTTTGCTTTTTTTTACTATTTTTTTAAATTTTTATTTCTTTATTTTAGAAAAAGGACGCTTTTTATTTATTGAAAAGAAAATTTTTGTTTTAAAACCTATATTTCTTTACGCGACCATGCAGGGGTTAATGCACCGGCATCAGTGATTTTCACCGTATACAGCAGGGGTCCGGCTATCAGTGACTGCTGGACCCCTGCCCCCATCGGGTGGGCGCAGCTCCTGCACCCGCCCGATCACCATGCAGTACATTTACGTCACTAGGCTTTAAGTCACGTCCAGATCTGACATACATGTACGTCATCGGGCGTTAAGGAGTTAAGTGGGGAATGTATCTAATTTAATGATGTACGGGGCCTTTTACTGGAATACAGAATGATGATTGCTGTTTGTGTGTGTGTATATATATATATATATATATATATATATACACACACACACACACATATATATTTCTGTGTGTTTAAAACGCACTAAATCAGCCATACATCTGTACCTCCCTGTGTGTATAAATATATATATATATATGTATACAGTACAGGCCAAAAGTTTGGACACACCTTCTCATTCAAAGAGTTTTCTTTATTTTCATGACTATGAAAATTGTAGATTCACACTGAAGGCATTAAAACTATGAATTAACACATGTGGAATTATATACATAACAAAAAAGTGTGAAACAACTGAAAGTATGTCATATTCTAGGTTCTTCAAAGTAGCCACCTTTTGCTTTGATTACTGCTTTGCACACTCTTGGCATTCTCTTGATGAGCTTCAAGAGGTAGTCATCTGAAATGGTTTTCACTTCACAGGCGTGCCCTGTCAGGTTTAATAAGTGGGATTTCTTGCCTTATAAATGGGGTTGGGACCATCAGTTGCGTTGTGGAGAAGTCAGTGTTGATTCATAGTTTTGATGCCTTCAGTGTGAATCTACAATTTTCATAGTCATGAAAATAAAGAAAACTCTTTGAATGAGAAGGTGTGTCCAAACTTTTGGTCTGTACTGTATATGTTATATATCTGTACCTCGCTGTGTATGCTTTGATTACTGTTTTGCACACTCTTGGCATTCTCTTGATGAGCTTCAAGAGGTAGTCACCTGAAATGGTCTTCCAACAGTCTTGAAGGAGTTCCCAGAGATGCTTAGCACTTGTTGGCCCTTTTGCCTTCACTCTGCTGTCCAGCTCACCCCAAACCATCTCGATTGGGTTCAGGTCCAGTGACTGTGGAGGCCAGGTCATTTCGCGCAGCACCCCATCACTCTTTTTCATGGTCAAATAGCCCTTACACAGCCTGGAGGTGTGTTTGGGGTCATTGTCCTGTTGAAAAATAAATGATGGTCCAACTAAAACGCAAACCGGATGGAATAGCATGCCGCTGCAAGATGCTGTGGTAGCCATGCTGGTTCAGTATGCCTTCAATTTTGAATAAATCCCCAACAATGTCACCAGCAAAGCACCCACACACCATCACACCTCCTCCATGCTTCACGGTGGGAACCAGGCATGTAGAGTCCATCCGTTCACCTTTTCTGAGTCGCACAAAGACACGGTGGTTGGAACCAAAGATCTCAAATTTGGACTCATCAGACCAAAGCACAGATTTCCACTGGTCTAATGTCCATTCCTTGTGTTCTTTAGCCCAAACAAGTCTCTTCTGCTTGTTGCCTGTCCTTAGCAGTGGTTTCCTAGCAGATATTCTACCATGAAGGCCTGATTCACACAGTCTCCTCTTGTTCTAGAGATGTGTCTGTTGCTAGAACTCTGTGTGGCATTGATCTGGTCTCTAATCTGAGCTGCTGTTAACCTGCGATTTCTGAGGCTGGTGACTCAGATGAACTTATCCTCCGCAGCAGAGGTGACTCTTGGTCTTCCTTTCCTGGGGCGGTCCGCATGTGAGCCAGTTTCTTTGTAGCACTTGATGGTTTTTGTGACTGCACTTGGGGACACTTTCAAAGTTTTCCCAATTTTTTTGAACTGACTGACCTTCATTTCTTAAAGTAATGATGGCCACTCGTTTTTCTTTACTTAGCTGCTTTTTTCTTGCCATAATACAAATTCTAACAGTCTATTCAGTAGGACTATCAGCTGTGTATCCACCTGACTTCTCCACAACGCAACTGATGGTCCCAACCCCATTTATAAGGCAAGAAATCCAACTTATTAAACCTGACAGGGCACACCTGTGAAGTGAAAACCATTTTAGGTGACTACCTCTTGAAGCTCATCAAGAGAATGCCAAGAGTATGCAAAGCAGTAATCAAAGCAAAAGGTGGCTACTTTGAAGAACCTAGAATATGACATTTTTTCAGTTGTTTCATACTTTTTTGATAAGTATATAATTCCACATGTGTTAATACATAGTTTTGATGCCTTCAGTGTGAATCTACAATTTTCATAGTCATGAAAATAAAGAAAACTCTTTGAATGAGAAGCTGTGTCCAAACCTTTGGTCTGTGCTGTGTGTATATATATATATATATATATATATATATATATATATATGTATATCTCGTGGCGAGGTAGAGATGTATGATGTAACCGGCTGATTTGCTACATGTCACACCAGTTACTAAGTAATCATTTGTAAAGGGATGAAATACTTACAGTATTTTCATAACTGTACAGTCGTGGCCAAAAGTTTTGAGAATTACATAAATATTGGAAAAGTTGCTGCTTAAGTTTTTATAATAGCAATTTGCATATACTCCAGATGTTATGAAGAGTGATTAGATGAATTGCATAGTCCTTCTTTGCCATGAAAATTAACTTAATCCCAAAAAAAACTTTCCACTGCATTTCATTGCTGTCATTAAAGGACCTGCTGAGATCATTTCAGTAATCGTCTTGTTAACTCAGGTCAGAATGTTGACGAGCACAAGGCTGGAGATCATTATGTCAGGATGATTGGGTTAAAATGGCAGACTCGACCTGTTAAAAGGAGGGTCATGCTTGAAATCATTGTTCTTCCATTGTAAACCATGGTGACCTGCAAAGAAACGCGTGCAGCCATCATTGCGTTGCATATAAATGGCTTCACAGGCAAGGATATTGTGGCTACTAAGATTGCACCTCAATCAACAATTTATAGGATCATCAAGAACTTCAAGGAAAGAGGTTCAATTCTTGTTAAGAAGGCTTCAGGGCTTCAGCTGAAGTCCAGCAAGCGCCAGGATCGTCTCCTAAAGAGGATTCAGCTGCGGGATCAGAGTGCCACCAGTGCAGAGCTTGCTTAGGAATGGCAGCAGGCAGGTGTGAGCGCATCTGCACGCACAGTGAGGCGAAGACTTTTGGAAGATGGCCTGGTGTCAAGAAGGGCAGCAAAGAAGCCACTTCTCTCCAAAAAAACACATCAGGGACAGATTGATCTTCTGCAGAAAATAAGGTGAATGGGCTGCTGAGGACTGGGGCAAAGTCGTATTCTCTGATGAAGCCTCTTTCCGATTGTTTGGGGCATCAGGAAAAAGGCTTGTCCGGAGAAGAAAAGGTGAGCGCTACCATCAGTCCTGTGTCATGCCAATAGTAAAGCATCCTGAGACCATTCATGTGTGGGGTTGCTTCTCATCCAAGGGAGTGGGCTCACTTACAATTTTGCCCAAAAACACAGCCATGAATAAAGAATGGTACCAAAACACCCTCCAACAGCAACTTCTTCCAACAATCCAACAACAGTTTGGTGGCTCGGGGACCAAAACGTTGACATTTTGGGTCCATGGCCTGGAAACTCCCCAGATCTTAATCCCATTGAGAACTTGTGGTCAATCCTCAAGAGGCGGGTGGACAAACAAAAACCCACTAATTCTGACAAACTTCAAGAAGTGATTATGAAAGAATAGGTTTCTATCAGTCAGGAATTGGCCCAGAAGTTGATTGAGAGCATGCCCAGTTGAATTGCAGAGGTCCTGAAAAAGAAGGGCCAACACTGCAAATACTGACTCTTTCCATAAATGTCATGTAATTGTCGATAAAAGCCTTTGAAACGTATGAAGTGTGTGTAATTATATTTCACTACATCACAGAAACAACTGAAACAAAGATCTAAAAGCAGTTTAGCAGCAAACTTTGTGAAAACTAATATTTGTGTGATTCTCAAAACTTCTCTCTATGATCCGATCCGAATTCCTCCTCTTCAAATCCGAACATTTTTTTAATATGGCCATTCTAGGGTGATTGCCCTTAAACTTCCTCTTGCGCTTGGAACGGATCTCACTCACAATGGCCTGCTTCTCTGCGTGGACCCGGGTCCGGTCATAACATGCGCTGCAGGATAAAGATGCAAGCATATAATCCCTATTTTTTTTTATTTTATTCTTTATATATATATATATATATATTTTTTTTTATACAAGTATTACAAATAATGTCCTCAGCAAAACATCAAAAAGTATTTTGTCTTCGAAGGGGAAATATTAGATTTAATGTTACTGTTATAAGATGGGTTTGTATTGCGATTGTATGTGTGTGGGATCTGAGCAATCAGATATTGGCCAGCTGAGCAGAGATGTACCTGTCTAGTGAAATGACGATACGGTATGGGTGTAAAGCTGGTTCGCCTCCCCATGGTACACCCTGGGTAACTCTAAATGAACCAGCAAATACTGGCAGTAAGACAAAGAAAGCTTCTCCTGAGTCCTGAGCAACAGGACACAAACTCTAATCTATAGACTGTGTTTATGTGTGTGTGTGGGGTATATAGTGTGCGACAGGAAAATGGATGTGCAATGTGCATGTGAGAGAAATTTCTATGCTGTCCATACGTACATTGTGCAGACATAGTGCTGTGATGTTACAACATTACTTAGTGCATCAATCAGTAATATCTACTTAGACCTGATAAAAAGTAAACTTATATGTATCGCAAAATAAAATTTGGATTACAAGTTGTGATTTTCACAATCACGAATATTTTTATAACACTCTATCTGCATATAAAGCGATTGTTCTGACATGCATGTGAAATGTAATCAAATACACTGGTGTAATGTGAAATTACTTACAGTGGTCAGGAGTTCTTCCTCACTGTCTTGAAAATTGCTTCCAACCATCTTTTCCAATCGCCTCAAACTTCAGGTAGGTCGAAAACAGTTGCTAGGCTATGCCCCTTTTTGTGCATTCCCATTAGGCAAATTTTACATAGCGATTTTATTAATGAAAACAATGTGAACGAAGATAGCGAATTTGCAAATTTACGAATATATGACAAATATTCAGCCATATATTCACTAAATATCGCTACATCGAATATTGCCCCTGCTGCTCAACACTATTTATTATAAACCACCTAACCACAGAAAATCTACTACTTAACGAGATGGACGAGGCGGCAAATCATAATGAGGTGGTTATTATGGGGGACTTAAACTACCCAGATATAGACTGGGAAACTGAAACCTGTTTATCTCATAAAGGAAACAGGTTCTTGGCAATAACCAAAGACAATTACCTTTCCCAACTGTTTCAGAACCCGGCTAGAGGGACGGCCATACTGGACTTAGTATTAACCAATAGACCTGACAGAACAACCGATGTGCAGGTTGGGGGACACCTGGGAAATAGTGACCACAAAGTAATAACCTTCCACTTACCATTCAAAAGAGTGTTGCTTCAGGGAGGAACAAAAATACAAAACTTCAAAAAAGATAAATTTATCCAACTAAGAGAGGCTATAGGCCTAACTAACTGAGACAAAGTCCTCAAAAATAAAAATACAGCCACAAAATGGGATATTTTTAAAAGCATCCTAAAATCTAATTGTGAGAGGTACCTACCTTATGGGAATAAAAGGTTAAGGAACAAGAAGAAACCAATGTGGTGTGGGGATTTGCTCTGGTAGACAGGCTAGCGGACGCAGTACAGAGGCAACCACAAAGTCTTTAACTTAAACAGTTCAGTGTCTTATTCACACATAAGGAAAAACAAAAAGTAACGATTTGCAGTCTTAGTGCTTGTTCACACCATAAACAGTTCACAGAACAAAGCTTTCACCTGGTCAGCAGTTTTTCCACCCGCAGTCCACAGCAGGCTTTAGGGCCTGTTTCCCAGCAGGCGTCTCTTAGTATGATGTGGCTTCTTTCACTCCCAGGAAAGTTCTCAGTTCCCAAACACACAGAGACTGACAGCGCTCCACTGTCACAGAGGAGAAAACCACACCCAGCTGAGACCGCTGGCGGGGTTTAATATAGGCCAGTAAAGACCCATCCTGGAACGTGGGGAGAAGCCATCCACCCAGCACTTTGGCTACTCCCAGTAAGAGCCGGCCTGGATCGGCTTTACAGCCATACTATCAGGAAACAGTGTCAGTCAGCACTAGCTGCCACTGACACTCGAAACTACCGGCTCTTACATCACTGAGGCCAGGAACCTCGGTGACACATACCTTTCGTCAATGACGGACCCTTGCGCCTTCCTACATACCTTCCCCCTTTGTTCAACCCTAAGGGGGTGTACACCCGCCAGACAGTGTACCCGGGTCAGGGCATCTGTGTTTCCCTGTAACCTGCCTGCCCTATGTTCCACGGAAAAATTTTAATTTTGTAAAGATAGAACCATCTGGTGACCCGAGCATTCCTCTCTTTGGCTTGGCTCATTCACTTGAGAAGGGAGTGGTCGATCACAGACAGAACGTTCTGCCCAACAGATAATAGCAGAGAGACTTGAGTGCCCACTTGATGTCCAGGCACTCTCTCTCCACTATACTGTACCTAGTCTCGGCTGGGGTAAGTTTGCGGCTCAGGAAAACAACGGGATGTTCCTACCCATTGACTTCCTGAGAGAGTACAGCTCCGATGCCTACATCAGAGGCATCGGTCTGTACCACAAACTCCCTTTTGAAGTTGGGCATCACCAAAACCGGGGACCCACACAAAGCGGAGAAAGCCTTTTCCGCATGCTCATTCCAGTGGACCGTCACAGACTTCCGTCCCTTCAGGAGCCCTCTCAACGGAGCCGCTAAAGTGGCAAAATGGGGAACGAACCTCATATAATAGCCCACCATCCCCAGGAATTACTTTATTTGCCTAGTGGTGACAGGTCGGGGCCGATTCCGAATTGCCTCAATTTTGTTCACCTGAGGTTTGATAATTCCGCACCCAATTACATACCCCAGGTACTTGGCCTCTTCTAACCCTATCACGCACTTTTTTGGGTTAGCGGTCAGTCCAGCCTTCCTAAAGGAGTCCACTACAGCCTGCACTTTTGGTAGATGACTTTTCCAGTCGGTACTATGAATGACAATATCGTCCAGGTAAGCCGAAGCGTACCAACGATGTGGACGAAGTACAATGCCCATGAGCCGTTGAAAAGTGGCAGAGGCACCATTCAGACAAAAGCGTAACACCTTATATTGGTATAGCCCTTCTGGTGAGATGAAAGTAGTTTTCTCTTTGGCAGCCTCCGTCAAGGGTACCTGCCAGTCCCCTTTGGTGAGGTCCAAAACAGAAAAATACCGAGCTTGGCCTAACCTCTCAATAAGCTCATCCACCTAAGGCTTAGGATATGCATCAAACTTAGAGATTTCAATTAGTTTGCGAAAATCGTTACAGAACCGTAATGTCCCGTTCGGCTTGGGTATTCGACTGGCCCATTCACTTTTGGACTCCTCAATGACGTCTAGCTGCAGCATTAGCTGCACTTCCTCTGCGATGGCTTGTCGCCGAACCTCGGGTACCTGGTATGGTTTTAACTGGACTTTTGCCTGCGGCTCAGTGATAATGTCATGGCGAATTATGTAGGTGCGTCCAGGGAGGTCCGAGAACACATCCGTGTTCCGACTAATGAACTCCTTGGCTTCCCGAATCTGTTTAGAGAAGAGGCTGTCAGCAATTTTAACTGTGGCAGTTGCTTCCTTTGCTTCAAACAGAGGGGCCGAAACCGCTTCCCCTAGAAAGCCTGATCATGGGCTGTCTACAGTACAGGTTTCCCTATCTTTCCATGGTTTGAGCAGATTCACATGGTACACCTGCTCTGGCTTTCACCTCCCTGGCTAGCGTACACTGTAATCCAATTTTTTTAAGTACCTCGTAGGGCCCCTGCCACCTAGCTAGGAACTTACTGTCTACGGTTCAGAGGCGTAGGGATCGCGATAGCAGCCATAGCAATGGCTATGGGGCCCTACGACACTGGGGGCCGGCCGCCAACTGAGAATTAAAAAAATAAATAAAAATAATGTGGCGAGTGGGCCGGGCGTGGTTGGGGGGCGCTGTGATAGCGGGCGGTTGGACTTGGAGCCGGAGGGTGGAGGTAGAGAGGCAGCCGGCAGTGTCAGTCAGTGGAGAGACGTGAAGTCCACACTGTAACTGGAGTCACTCTGGAGACTAGTGTAGTGGACAAGTGAGGAGACTGGAGTTATTTCATCTGTGTGTGAGGTACAGCCGGATCTCAGCATCTTCCCTGCTAATCCCTATTCACACATATACCTGCTCAAGCCTGGCAGGCGCAGCTGGATTATTTAATAGTGTAGTGTGGTAATGGTTAATGACATTGGCAAAGACACAGCCACCTAATCCTTTCTGAGGGGTCTATATTACAGAACCCTTCAGATAGGATTAGGTGGCTGTGTCTTCGCCAAAATGCCATTAACCATTACCACACCACACTATTTAATAATGCAGCTGCGCCTGCCAGGCTTAAGCAGGTATATTTGTGAATAGGGAAGATGCTGAGATCCGGCTGTACCTCACAGTGAGGTACAGCCTGATCTCAGCATCTTCCCTAATCCATATTCACACATATGGCTGTTCAAGCCTGGCAGGCGCAGCTGCTTATTTAAAGGGATTCTGTCATCAGATTTAACCCCTCTAACCTAAACATATGCTCATGTCCAGACTAATAAGAAGAATCCTAAGCTGGCCTTATTAAACCTCACTGTGGGTCTATTTGCCCCCAAAAAAGGTTTTTATAACCTGTCAATCACTTACTTAAGGTGCCCAAGAGAAGGTCCGTTAATACAGGGTGCCCGGCCGCACCCCTCGCCGTCTGGTGCCCAGCGGCGCTGAGCTGTAGAAGGCGGCGCAGAAGACGGAAGGTGGCGCTGGACACCGGACGGCAAGGGATGCGGCCGGGCACCCTGTATTAACGGACCTTCCCTTGGGCACCTTAAGTAAGTGATTGACAGGTTATAAAAAACAGTTTTTTTAGCAAATAGATAGAGCCACAGTGAGGTTTAATATGGCCAGCTTAGGATTCTTCTTATTAGTCTGGACATGAGCATATGTTTAGGTTAGAGGGGTTAAATCTGATGACAGAATCCCTTTAATAGTGTGGTGTGGTAATGGTTAAAGACACAGCCACTATCATGTTACACATGCATGGTTTGCCTTTTCATTTTGTGTGTCCCTTCTTTCTTCCCCTAGCTCCTGCTCTCTCTCTTGTCTCCTCCCCTCGTCTTCATTCTGGTTTCACCCCTCATCTCAGCTACTTGCTCTGTTAGCTGCTCACAGTATGATTTTTTTACTTATCCATTTGTTCATCGGTGTATGATCTGCACAGTTTGGAATAAGCTTCTTCACGATCTACAAGGTGTCGTTTTGATCGAGTCACTGTCAGCCAATTCAATTAAGATTGATGGTTACCGCTATCTCAGCACAACTGTAAGTTAGGGTACTTTCACACTTGTCGCAGGACGGATCCGACAGGCTGTTCACCATGTCGGATCCGTCCTGCCGCTATTTTGCCTTGCTGCCGCTCTGCCCCATTGACTATAATGGGGACGGGGCGGAGCTCCGACGCAGCACAGCGAAAGCCGCCGGACTAAAAAGTCCTGCATATCCGGCAGCTTTCGCCGTGCTGCGCCGGAGCTCCGCCCGTCCCCGTTATAGTCAATGGGGACAGAGCGGCGGTCCGGCGAAATAGCGGCAGGACGGATCCGACATGGTGAACAGCCTGTCGGATACGTCCTGCCACAAGTGTGAAAGTACCCTTACAGAGATTACACTTTCAATGCTTAGATTGGAGAGGTAGAACAGTCCAAAAAATCAGTGAAGGGATCTTACAAAATATCTTTCAAGGGATCCTTGCTAGCTATGCATGTATAGTGAGATGTATATGGACACTGGAATATAGAATATATGTGCAAGCCTGTATACTCCAGCCAGCAAGCAAATCTCAGCATAAGATTCATCAGTTTTCTGCACAGATTATTGAAGAAACTGTTCATGCAACTGTTATATAATCAGCTCCTAGACTGTCTGTATTGTCACATGCATTCTGCCTACAAGTCAATCTAAGCTCTGTATGCAATCAAAACTAACTTTGCAGCAGCCATTGCTAAACTTCTCTCTGACTCCCCCTCCCGTTGGTTGCCTAGGAAACCCTCTCCCAGAGCCAGAAGATTGATACATTTCTATGCAAACACATACCTGGTGATTTAACCCTCTGCTTGCCATCACAATGCACCAGCAAGGCAATGTATAATCTGAGGAACTTAATACACAGAAAGAACCTGAACCTCCAACAGATCAGGAGTCAGATCCTCAAGGCCACATAAAACAAAAACATTTAGTGAAGCCAACATGGAAAGTCCAAGAGAACTATGAGGCTGACAAAGAGGAACTGCTGCAGAACATCAGCCACTCATGGTCTAAAACTATTGAATGCATGTCAGCTCTGTCTCAACCAACTCATAAGGTATTGCACCTAGGGGGTGCTGTTAAGCAGTTGAATGCTGCCTATTAGAACTACCAAAGACTGTCTGCTAAATATGCTGATCTCTTAAAGCGGTACAACACAGAAAATTCCTTAAAATAATTACAGGAATTGAATGAGCTCAATCTTGAAAGAGACGATGTAGTAATACAAACAAGGACAAAAACAGATGTAAAAATCGCACATCTCCATGAATCTAGATCCCATCTCTCTACAACTTCTAAGTGCTCCACATGATCTTCCAGATAAACATCTTCTACTCTCAGCCAATGACTCATCAAAGCCCGCGCTGATGCAGAAGCTTCTAAAATCCAGCCAGTTTTCGCCCAAGATGCTGCACAGAAGAAAACAGAAATGGAAGCTGAGGCTGCACAGAAGAAAGTGGAAATGGAAGCTGAGGCTGCACAGAAGAAAGCAGAAATGGAAGCTAAGGCTGCACAGAAGAAAGCAGAAATGGAAGCTGAGGCTGCACAGAAGAAAACAGAAATGGAAGCTGAGGCTGCACAGAAGAAAGTGGAAATGGAAGCTGAGGCTGCACAGAAGAAAGCAGAAATGGAAGCTGAGGCTGCACAGAAGAAAACAGAAATGGAAGCTGAGGCTGCACAGAAGAAAGTGGAAGCTGAGGCTGCACAGAAGAAAGCAGAAATGGAAGCTAAGGCTGCACAGAAGAAAGCAGAAATGGAAGCTGAGGCTGCACAGAAGAAAGCGGAAATGGAAGCTGAGGCTGCACAGAAGAAAGCGGAAATGGAAGCTGAGGCTGCACGGAAGAGAGCAGAAATAGAAGTCTTAGAAAAACAATGTGAGCATGCCAAAGATATGGCAAGACTAAGGGCCAGATTTATCATGACTCTGACAGCTCACTCCACTTTCACATATGGCTAAAGTCAGTTTTAGCCAAGTCAGATTTATGATCGCCCCTTTAAGACTGTAATAAATGTGGTTTGATGGTAGCAGTTTATCCGTCAGTAAGAAGCTTTTTTTTTTTTCTCTCTCCACGCTGGGGGTAATGGGAGGGTGGGCGTTGGGAGGTGGTCGGGAATGGGGTGAAAGAAAAAAAAAAAAAAAAAAAAAAAAAAAAGCACAAATGCACATTTAGTTCACATGATTGTAACAGCTGAATTGTGAGGATTAGGAATTGATGTCCAACAATCTCAGTATATTAGGACTGTAAGGGCAATACAGCATTTATTTCAATTTATTTTAATAAAATCTAATTTAATTAAAAAAAAAAAAAAAAAAAAAAAAAGAAGCTTTACAAAAGTCGCACATCTTTTTGAAAAAGTCGCATGTTCTATTAAAAAGTCCCATAAGATAAGCATGGTCCTCACTGGAGTGAAGTTGCGACTTTTTTGCGACTTTTTAAAAAAGTCCCAATAGTAAATCTGTCTAGAGATTCATTTACATACGAAAACACGCCCACTTTCAGAAAACTGGCGAGCATAGTGCAGAGCAGAAAAAAGTCGCAAATTTGTGCGCAGTTTTAGACTTTGAGACTTTTTTGCGACTTTTCCACTCCACAAAAGTGACTTTGCCTAATGATATATCTGGCCCTAAGAGTCTTAAAGCAGGCTGTAAGTGACAATGAAAGAAGTGTCAGTAGCCGTCACTCTGTTAAAACGTATGCATCAGTGTCATCACAGACCTCATCAAAACTCCATCACTGTGTCATAGCAGCCAAAGAACTCAACCAAGGTGTGGTCTCTACATCTATTGCAACTTCTCAAGTGGCAGAAACGGTTACGAATAGAAATGACTTACCACACTATCGCACTAACCTGCCACCCTCTAACCAATCCACTATTATACGGCTACAAACCAACACACCTTTGGACCGTACACCAGCTCCAGTGTTAAACGCCTCAGCACCATCTTATGTTCCCAAGTCACTCAACGTCAATGTAGCAGCTACTCCACTAACTTTCTTCCGCCTACAATTGTATACCCAAAGTCTGAAAACACAGACATGTCGCAGTTTGCCAAGTACATCCTTCGCAGAGAACTCACTAGGACGGGCCTCACCATGTTTGATGACAAACGTGAAAATTACTGAGGCTGGAATTAGATATTACTGTTGCAGAAGAATTGGATCTACTTATCAGGTGGCTAGGTTCTCAGTCAGCTGAACGTATCAAGAGACTTAAAGCCGTTTACATTTCCAATCCTGCTGCAGGTCTCGATGCTGCTTGGGACAGACTTGAACGTAGCTTTGGCAGCTCTGAGGCCATCGAAGATGCCTTACTCAAAAGATTGCAAGGCTTCCCAAGGATTACAGCTAAAGACAATCTAAAGCTTCAAGAACTTAGTGATCTTCTACTATAGCTTCAACTAGCTAAGGCTGACATCCACCTACCCGGTCTTAGTTACCTTGACACCTCTCGTGGCATCAACCCTATTGTCCTTAAGCTACCATATGGCATCCAAGAAAAATGAGTTGGTCAAGGATCTACTTACAAGAAAAGGTATGGAGTAGCCTTTCCTCCTTTTTCCTACTTCTGTACCTTCATAGGCTACTTTCACACTAGCGTTCGTCGGTCCGCTCGTGAGCTCCGTTTGAAGGAGCTCATGAGCGGACCCGAACGCAGCCGTCCAGCCCTGATGCAGTCTGAATGGAGCGGATCCACTCAGACTGCATCAGTCTGGCGGCGTTCAGCCTCCGCTCCGCTCGCCTCCGCACGGACAGGCGGACAGCTGAACGCTGCTTGCAGCGTTCGGGTGTCCGCCTGGCCGTGCGGAGGCGTGCGGATCCGTTCAGACTTACAATGTAAGTCAATGGGAACGGATCCGCTTGAAGATGTCACCAATTGACTCAATCTTCAAGCGGATCCGTCCCCCATTGACTTTACATTGAAAGTCTGAACGGATCCGCGCAGGCTACTTGCGCACTTGCGAATTTTTTTAAAGTTATTAATCCAGACGGATCCGTACTGAACGGAGCCTCCGTCTGCATTAATATGAGCGGATCCGTTCAGAACGGATCCGCCCGAACGCTAGTGTGAAAGTAGCCATAAAGAAAATTGCGGACTCTAAGAATGACCCAAGTTTCTTCTACGGTGACTGTAACCCTCTTAGTCCACCTTCTCCAGAACTTGCAAACACGTGCATAACGCACAGAGACCGCAGGGGTCCAGTGTCAGTGAAAAGGACTGATGTACAACCTGCACCTGCTACGGTTCTTCCGAAGACTGGACAAAACAAGAAACTTGAGCATCCAAATCGCCAATGTCCCATACATAACAAGCCACACCCACTTAAGAAGTGCATCGGTTTCAGAAAGAAACCTCTACAGGAACGCAAGGAACTTTCAACGCAAGGAACTTTTTGTTTCAGATGCTGTGCTTCCACAGAACACCTGGCAAAAGACTGTAAGGCCATCATTAAGTGCATAGAATGTGGTAGCGATAACCACGTTCAAGCCCTTCATCTGTACCAACACAGCACTACTCCATCCACTGACTTCCCCCCAGGGCAAAGCTTGACGGGGAGCACGCAGAACAAACAGCAACCTCCACCCTAGTGTTCTCAACATGCACTGAAGTCTGTGGGGAAGGACTTTGTGGAAAATCCTGCGCTAAGATATGCTTGGTTTGCATATATGCAAAGGGCAAACCTGAAAGGGCTGTAAGACTGTATACCATTCTCGACGACCAGAGTAAGTACAAGGTTCTTTGATCTCTTAGGCATAGCAGGAGATGCTCTACCTTATACTGTAGGTATTTGTGCAGGGATTACAGAAGTCTGGGGTAGAAGAGCCAGTGACCTTGTAGTTACTCCTCTCAATGGCAACTTCGAAATACCCTTGCCTACTATCATTGAGTGTGATCAGATCCCAACTAACAAGGATGAGATCCCCACTCCTGATGCTGCCAAGCACCATACTCACTTGAAAGACATAGCTGATCAAATACCAGCCTTTTGATGAGAGTGCTGATATCCTGTTGCTACTCGGGAGAGACATCCTAAGGGTGCACAAGGTGTGCCATCAAATCAACGGCCCACATGATGCACCTTACGCCCAGCGTCTGGATCTAGGCTGGGTCATTATTGGCAACGTCTGTCGTAGCAACGCCAGGAAACCTCTCTCGGTTTCTTCCTTTAAAACTCATGTCCTGCCCAATAGACGCACTACTTGCTTTCCAAGACAACAACATCACTATAGTGTGAAAGAAAGACTGTGTGTCAAAGGTACGCCAGAGCGCATCATACTCGATGATAGGAAAGCATTTATCTTTCGGGATGACAGCATTGGTAACACAGTGTTTGAAGTTACCACAAAAGACAATGAGTTAGCAGCCACAATGGAAGACAAGGAATTCTTGAGAACCATGAGTAAAGAGTTCTATCAAGATGATTCTAACAGCTGGGTGGCGCCGCTACCATTCCGCACTCCAAGGAAGAGTATTCCAAATAATAGACAACACACAGATTCACGGTTCATCTCTTTAGAGCGCAACCTGAACCAGAAACCGGAGATGAAGAAACATTTTGTCGACTTTATGCAGAAGGTGTTTGAGAGAGATCAAGCTGAACCTGCACCCCCTCTTATACAAGGAGAAGAATGCTGGTACCTACCGTGTTTTGGTGTCTATCATCCTCGTAAGCCTGACCAGATTAGAGTGGTCTTTGACTCAAGCGCTCGCCATAAAGGCGTTTCTCTCAATGACAATCTTCTCTCTGGACCCAATCTGAACAACAACCTCTTGGGAGTCCTACTTCACTTTAGACAAGAGCCAATTGCCATTATGGCCAACATTCAACAAATGTTTCATTGTTTCATCGTCCGTGAAGATAACAGAAACTTCCTCAGGTTCCGATGGTATCGCAATAATGATGTCAACAACGAGGTCATAGACTATCGGATGAAAGTTCACGTGTTCGGCAATTGCCCTTCCCCAGCAGTTGCCATTTATGGACTGAGAAAAACTGCCCAAGAAGGCGAACAGGAGCTCGGGACGGATGCACATCAGTTTGTGGAAAGGAACTTCTACGTGGATGACGGTCTGAAGTCCCTACCTACGGAAGAAGAGGCCATTGACCTTCTCACCAGAACATGCTCGCCACTGCCAACCTCAGACTACACAAAATCATCTCCAACAGCAATAAGGTAATGGGAGCATTTCCTTCCGATGATCATGATGCCAGTGCCAAGGAATTCCAACCAGAGTCTGACCTTTCCCTCACACAACGCAGCCTTGGATTGCTGTGAGATGTTAAGCAAGATACGTTCACATTTCAAACATCAGCTTGCGACAAGCCCTTCACAAAAAGAGGAGTACTGTCTGCAGTGAACAGTATCTACGACCCTTTGGGATTCATAGCACCCTTTACTATTCAGGGTAAAATATTACTCAGACAACTCACTACAGAGCACACTGACTGGGATACCCCTTTACCCAAGGAGAAACAACAAAGGTGGGAATCCTGGAAGCAGTCCCTCCAAGGATTGGAACAGTTTAAGATACCACGCTCCTACACTCCTACGTCCTTGAAGAATGCCACCAGACTAGAGATCCGTGTCTTTTCGGATGAATCCATGGAAGCCATAGCTGCTGTAGCTTATCTCCGAGCTGTACACTCTAATGGTGGAATAGGAGTAGGATTCGTCATGTGCAAAACCAAGTTAACTCCAAAGCCTGCACATACCATCCCAAGGCTTGAACTCTGTGCAGCCATGTTAGCTGTTGAAATTGCTGAGCTCATAGAGCAAGAAACAGACCTTGACATTGATTCCTTTGACTTTTACACTGCAAAATCGTGCTAGGATACATACATAATCAAACAAGACCATTCCATGTGTATGTCGGCAATCGAGTGGAACGCATCAGGAAATACTCCACACCAGAGCAATGGCACTATGTACCCACCGACCTTAACCCCTGCTCACCCAGGCAGTCGTGCAGTGCCTGCTGCTACATTTCTGTAGAGTCTATCTTTGAACTTGTCCATCCGGACTCTGATAAGGAAATCAAGACCATTGTAGTTACACTTAACACCTCTGTGGAAGCAAGGGTAAAACTGAAATCTCGTCGATTTGAGAGGTTTTCTAAGTGGTCTTCGGCTGTACGAGCGACTGCACGTCTTATTCACATTGCTCATCACTTCGCAAGCAAGAGTGTCATAAGTGGCACATTTGTAAAGAACTCCTCACACCAGGTTGATACAAAGGGAGGTAAGAAGGACTGGTGCTGTTGCTGCCTTCCCCTCTGAAGACAGACCTTCAAGGCAACTTGTTAAAGGGAGGTAAGAAGGACTGGTGCTGTTGCTGCCTTCCCCTCTGAAGATGGACTCACGGAACTATCTACTTCCTACCGTTCCACTTCAAGAGTTTTCTACAAGTATTCTAGTAATGTTTTTATGTTCCTTGTTCTCTTTGTTGCAGGTGTTTCCAGTAGAAAAACATCTATATTTCATGGACTTGAACAAGGTTATTATTGTTATAAATGTTATTAGAAATCATAGATTTCGACGGGGAGTATCATGTTACACATGCATGGTTCGCCTTTTCATTATGTGTGTCCATTCTTTCTTCCCCTAGCTCCTGCTCTCTCTCTTGTCTCCTCACCTCTTCTTCATTCTAGCTTCACCCCTCATCTCAGCTACTTGCTCTGTTAGCTGCTCAGAGCATGATTTTTTTACCTATCCATTTGTTCATCGGTGTATGATCTGCAGTTTGGAATAAACTTCTTCATGATCTACAAGGTGTCGTTTGGATCGAGTCACTGTCAGCCAATTCAATTAAGATTGATGGTTACCGCTATCTCAGCACAACTGTAAGTTACAGAGATCACACTTTCAATGCTTAGATTGGAGAAGCAGAACAGCCACCTAATCCTATCTGAGGGGTCTGTAACCCAAGAAGGTGAAAGTACATATAGTGGGGTGTGTATGTAGACAGAAGGTATGGATATGTATCTTGTGTAGTTTGGGTATTAGGGAGAGTACGGGGTATATATCTAGTGCTGATACAGAGCCGCTCTTCACCTACACGTGTATCAGCGCTAGATATATACCCCTTACTCTCCCTAATACCCAAACTACACAAAATACATATCCCTACCTTCTGTCTAATACACATACACACCCCACGATATGTACTTTCACCTTCTTGGGTTACAGACCTCTGTACAATTTAACAATCTTCTTTAATACACAGACATTTAGATTCATACATTTCCAACACTGGCACAAATGCGTTGCCAGAGACCAACTGTCTGTGCTCAGTCCTACGCGTAACTGTCGCAAGTGCATGAGGAGCTGCGGATGTGGCGGCGAGGTCCAAGAGGTATGTGGGGGTGGGAGATCTGGGGGGGGGGGGGGCCCATAAATTTGTTTTGCTATGGGGCCCAGTCATTTCTAGCTACGCCCCTGCTACGGTTGGTACCAGAACCAACACCTAATTACCCAGGTTAAAGTTCCGGACCTGCACCTGCCTATTATATACCCTACTTGTGCTTGTTGCGCTGCCTCCATATGCTTCCTAACCAGAGGTAAAACTATTTCTATCCGTCCTTGCATCTGGGTGACGTACTCAACCACACTTTATTGCAGTGTGGGTTGTTGTTCCTATGCCTCTTTAGCTAGGTCCAACAGACCGTGAGGGTGTCTGCCGTATAGCAGTTTGAAGGGCGAGAACCCAGTAGAGGCCTGGGTCACCTCTCGCACTGCGAATATGAGATAGGGCAGAAGAAGGTCCCAGTCCCTCCCATCCTTAGACACCACTCTTTTTAACATATTTTTTAATGTTTGATTAAACCTCTCTACCAGGCCGTCCGTTTGCAGATGATACACGGACGTCTGTAGCTGTTTTATGTGGAGCAACTTACAGAGTTCCCTCATGACCTTGGACATAAACAGGGTCCCTTGGTCAGTCAGTAGCAGACCCACTCGAGAAAACATCTCCATTAACTCCTTAGCTATGATTTTGGCTGATGTTTGACACAGAGGCACCATCTCTGGGTACCGAGGGCATAGTTAAAGTATAACTGTCATATATTTTTTGGGGGGAGTAATGAATTGTGGTGATTAATATCAGCTTGGTGGCCCTATTTAAACTTTTCACTGTGTATTCAATACCCCTTAATTCCACATTTTTGTTCCCTGTACTGCCTACTTTTACCTGTGCTTAAAATAGGGTTGCTAGGCATGGTCCGTCTATCTTTTGAAGGACGGAGCACACTGCGTGCAGACTCACATTACTGACAGCCAGGGACTGTAAGTAAATGATTAAACCCAGGTCCTCCCAAACAGCTGATAACAGTGCCTGGGCTGTGTGCACTTCTCCCTGCACTTGGCAGACGCTCCCTCACTCAGCAGAGACCGGTGTGGCTATTGGCTTCCAGGCACAACAGACGCAGCACAGCATGGCAATGTCTCACCTGGCACGTCAAATAGGTTCTGGGGATCTTGGGGGGGTGCAGCGGGAGAGACGGTAGCAGCGAAAAAGGAGGAGTCAGCCGAGGCTGAGAAGTTGGAGTAGGAGGAACAGAAGAAGAGGCCGGCCTGCATGCAATCCGTGGCGGTAACACCAAATCTACACAGGTGCAACCGGTTGCATGCTTGACGGCCATCAGAAGGTTCACCCAGTGGGGAGTAAAAGTTATGTACCTTCCTTGTATGCTAGACCACGTGTCTGTGGTCAGATGTATCTTGGCACCGACACTGTGTGCCAGAGATACATTCACTTGCCGCTGAATGTGGCCATATAGCTCTAGGATGCCCTTCTGGGAGAAATATTTCCTTCCGGGGACCTTCCATTGTGGTGTTCCAATGGCCACAAATTTTCTAAAGGACTCAGAGTCCACCAATTTATATGGCCGTAGTTGGCAGGCTAGCATTTCTGACAAGCCAGCGGTCAGCCGTTGGGCAAGAGGGTAATCCGGCGTCATCATCTTTTTTCGCTCAAACATTTGAGGCAAGGAAGCCTGCCTTTTGCTAGATGAACGTGACAACGGCATGGTGGAAGGTGGAGTAGAAGATAACTGGTAGGATAGAGGAGAAGGAGAAGAGGCAGGACAGTGGGCGCTGGGAGTGTGGGTTGTGACGGTGTTGCTCCCACTGGGCTCTGTGATGGGAGGCCAGGTGCCTTCTTAAGGCGGTCGTCCCTAGGTGATTGTTAGGCAGACCGCGACTTATGCATTGACTGCACAGGCTGCAGATGGCAACACTATTGTCAACAGCGGACACATTAAAAAAAGCCCACACCGTGGAGCCATGTGCCGGTGTCCTGGGAGCGCCAGATGTGACCGTGCATGGTGGATGTTTTATTCCAGATACATTAGCAGTCTGATTTTTGCCTTCTGTGCTCTGTAGGTTCTGCCTGGTTCTCCTCCCTATTTGCTGCTCCGTCTCTCCCTCTGAACTCCCCTCCTCTTCCTCTCTTGTGGGCACCCAAGTGACGACACATCATCATCATTGGATTCTTCACTTTCACCACCACTGCCATTAGAGATCTCGGAGTAGGCAGCAACAGCGGGGACCACCCTCCTTGGGCTGATCTGGGTACTGTTGTCAGACTGCTGGGTGGCGACAGTTGATACCTCCTCTTCCTGATCCGATGCCAAGAATGGCTGTGCATCGATAAGGTCTTGGAATGTATGGGAAAATAATTCCTCTGACTCGAGCGGAGGGGATATGGTGGTGGTGGTATCTTTGGGGGTGGACACAGCAGAGAGTGAAGAGGCTGCAGATAGAGAGGATGAGGAGGGTGCAGAAGCGGAAGGCTGAGTGAGCCACTCAACCAAGTCTGGTGCATCCTTTGACGTAATCTCACGCACCTTCTGCAACTTCCCACTTAGGCTCCGGCCTGGTGCACCTGCCCGACCCCTGTGGAATGGCCTGCCTCTTCCTCTGCCTGTCATTTTCAAAATGACCCTGTGACAAAAGTCCCTATAGAAGAGCAGTATTTGTGGAAAAAGGTATATCACACCCCTTCCTCAATCAGTTTATCACACCCCTTTCTCAATCAATCTTCTTCACTCTCATATACTGCGATTTTGGAATCGATTTTTTAAGAGAAGGAGGATGTGCACTGCGATAATGCAGGATAATATTCCTGTCTGTATTTTTTCGATATAAATCAGTGCATAAAATTCCCCCTTCCTGCTTGAGTATTGTGAAATCTAGAAAATGCACAGATGTCTGATCATATGTGATGGTGAGTTTTAATTCCTCCCAAACTCCATTCAGATATTCAAACAGCTGGAGGAGGTGCGCGAGTGGCCCCGCCCACACGCAAAAAATGTCGTCGATAAACCTTTTCCATACTAGTGCGAATTTTTGAAAATATTCATTTGGATATACAAAGCACTGTTCAAACGACGACATGTAAATATTTGCTTAGGGCGGGGCCACATTCGCACCAATCTCCGTCCCATGCTGTTGCCCGTAAAATTGATCTCCAAAAAGGAAATAGTTCTCATAAAGAACTAAATTCAACAAATCGAGAAAAAAATCGCTGTTGTTCAGCAGAAAAATGACTCTGCTCTAATGCAGATGTAATTGCCAGTATACCTTTTTGATGTTCAATTGACGTATATAAGCTCATTACGTCAATGGTTACCAACCAACTGTCCTCAGGTATATTCTCCAAATCTCTGATCACCTGCAAAAAATGGGACGTATCCAAAAGAAAAGAACGAGTATTCTTAACTAATGGAGTGAACGCCTTTTTCCAGCACTGAATCGATCGAAGCCACAATGGGTCGGCCAGGTGGATTTATCAAGGTTTTATGCACCTTTGGCAATATGTAACATGTTACCGGTGAGTGATTGACCATTGAGTGATTCTCGTTGATGAATCCCTGAGCCTTATATTCGGTCACCAACCCCATGATCTTTTCCTTAATTCGAAAAACTGGGTTTTGATCCAATTTCCTATAGGTGCCAGTGTCGGACAGTTGGCGGTAAACTTCTTGTAAATATTGAACCTTATCCATGATGACAATCGATCCGCCTTTATCGGCGGGTTTCACAATAAGGGACTTATCCCCCATCAAATCGCACACAGCTCTCCTTTCTTCTGTGGTAATATTCTGCGTAATCGAAAGATCACCCCTCTTTATAATGTCCAACTTCTGTTGTATTTCTTTAGTGACAAGATGAACAAATGTCTCGATGGGATGATAGCTTTTTTGGGGGGTAAAGCGGCTCTTGACCCGCAAGTCCAGGTCAGTCAACCTCAAACAACCACCACCTCCACCCCCATCCAAACTCATATCCTTCATAATACAGGGGGTATCTTTCTGAGCAAAATGGGTTTTCAATCTGATCTTACGAAAAAACTTTTGTAATTCCACATCTAATTCGAAAGTATCCATGTTATTTGTAGGAGAGAAGGAAAGACTTTTCTCAAGCAGCTCAATCATTTCACATGAAATAACTTTCGATGAGAAATTAATCACTATGGACTGTGCCCCCCCCCCCCCACGGAGAGGGGGGGAACTGAAGAAGTTGTTACTCAAAAGGGAGGCGTTCTGGATCCATACCCTTGACACTTTACATCCCAAGGGTTTGAATAGGGATTATGAAGTGATGTGTTTTTAATTCAATTTTTATATGTTTCCTTGAAGACTACTACGACACGACCATGATGGGAGGAGACTCTTGTTATAAATATTTATAAGGGTACCTGTTCATCGTAGTATTCGCAAGGGTGTTACAAATTCGCAAGGGTGTTACCAAACACACAGAGACTGACAGCGCTCAACTGCCAGAGAGGAGAAAACCACACCCAGCTGAGACTGCTGGCCGGGTTTAATATAGGCTGGTAAAGACCCGGCCTGGAACATGGGGAGAAGCCACCCACCCAGCACTTTGGCTACTCCCAGTAAGGGCCGCCCCGGATCGGCTGTACAGCTATACTAACAGCAAACAGTGTCAGTCAGCACTAGCTGACACTCGAAACTACCGGCCCTTACCTCACCGAGGCCAGGAACCTCGGTGACACATGCCTTCCGTCAATGACAGACCCTTGCGCCTTCCTACAGTGCATAAATAGAACTGTAAAGAAAGCAATAAATGACAAAAAAAAAACATTTAAATCACTGAAACAGGAGGGTAGCAAGGAAGCACTGAAAAACTTTAAGGAAAAAAATAGAATATGTAAAAAAAGAAATAAAATCAGCCAAACTAGTGACCGAGAGATTAATTGCTAAAGAGAGAAAAACTAACCCTAAAATGTTTTTCAATTAAATAGATGTTAAAAAGTATAAATCTGAAGGTGTCGGCCCTCTACAGAGTGATGAGGGGGGAGTTGCAGAGAGCGATAAGGGAAAAGCAAAGCTATTAAATATTTTTTTATCCACTGTATTCACTGAGGAAAATAAACTGTCAGATGAAATGCAGAATGTAAAAGTTAATTCCCCATTAAAAGTGCCCTGTCTGACCCAGGAAGAAGTACAACAGCGATTTAAAAAGATTAAAATAGACAAATCGCCAGGACCAGATGGCATACACCCCTATATCCTAAGAGAATTAAGTAATGTCATAGCCAGACCCTTATTTCTGATATTTAATGACTCTACTGACAGGGAGTGTTCCACAGGATTGGTGCATAGCAAATGTGGTGCCAATATACAAAAAGGGTCCAAAAACACAGCCCGAAAACTATAGGCTGGTAAGTTTAACATCTGTCGTGGGTTAACTGTTTGAAGGTTTTCTGTCTTGGAGTACCTCAATAAGCAAGTAACGCCATATCAGCATGGCTTCATGACGGATCGGTCATGTCAAACTAATTTAATCAGTTTCTATGACGAGGTAAGTTCTAGACTTGACAGTGGCGAATCAATGGATGTCGTGTATCTGGACTTCTCCAAAGCATTTGACACTGTACCGCATAAAAGGTTAGTATATAAAATGAGAATGCTCGGACTGGGAGAAAACATCTGTATGTGGGTAAGTAACTGGCTCAATGATAGAAAACAGAGGGTGGTTATTAATGGTACACACTCACATTGGGTCACTGTCACTAGTGGAGTACCTCAGGGGTCAGTATTGGGCCCTATTCTCTTCAATATATTTATTAATCATCTTGTAGAAGGCTTACACAGTAAAATATAAATTTTTACAGATGACACTAAACTTTTTAAAGTAATTAACATTGAAGAGGACAGTATACTGATACAGAGGGATCTGGATAGACTAGAGTCACCAGTACATACTAAATGGTAAAACACTGGGTAACACTGACAAGGACCTAGGAATTTTAGTGAACAACAAACTAAGCTGTAAAAACCAGTGTCAAGCAGCTGCTGCGAAGGCCAATAAGATAATGGGTTGCATCAAAAGGGGCATAGATGCCCGTGATGAGAACATAGTGCTACCACTTTATAAATCATTAGTCAGACCACACATGGAGTACTGTGTACAGTTCTGGGCTCCTGTGAAGAAGGCGGATATAGCAGGGCTGGAGAGGGTATAGAGGAGGGCAACTAAAGTAATAACAGTACCCTGAAGAATTATCAACATTAGGCTTATTCACTTTAGAAAAATGATGACTGAGGGGAGATCTAATAACTATGTATAAATATATCAGGGGTCAGTACAGAGATCTATCCCATCATCTATTTTTCCCCAGGACTGTGACTGTGACGAGGGGACATCCTCTGCGTCTGGAGGAAAGAAGGTTTGTACACAAACATAGAAGAGGATTCTTTACGGTAAGAGCAGTGAGACTATGGAACTCTCTGCCTGCGGAGGTGGTGATGGTGAGTACAATAAAGGAATTCAAGAGGGGCCTGGATGTATTTCTGGAGCTTAATAATATTACAGGCTATAGCTACTAGAGAGGGGTCGTTGATCCAGGGAGTTATTCTGATTGCCTGATTAGAGTCAGGAAGGAATTTCTTTCCCTTTAAGTGGGGAAATTTGACTTCTACCCCCCAAGGGTGGTTTTTACCTTTCTCTGGATCAACTTGCAGGATAACAGGCTGAACTGGATGGACAGATGTCTTTTTCGGCCTATTCAAAAAATAAATGCATCCTCCGGCAATGCAGGGGATTTTACTACAGTGCTGGCATAGCACACAGCTTTCTGGCTCCGATGTGGTTAAATGAGTCGGCATAGAAGGTCCTGCTTATGGACCAACCCATGCCCTGACACTTTTGCAAAAAGGATTATGGAAGAAAACTAAAAAGTCACAAATTTTGGGTGAGAAACTGGTCTTCCGCCAAAATGTGTGTCTTTTGCATGACCATTTTCTGGAGTGCAAGCTTAAAACATTCCACTGTATAATATAATATATAATGTGGTTTACATATCTGTGTCAGAACTACAACCTGAAAGGCCTGCGGTAGTTTAAAAAAATAAATGCAGCATGCCCTGAAAACATGGTGGTTTTATACTACAGTGTAACATTTGTCTGCTGCAAAAACATAGGCCACACCAGTGCTCTATTCTCTAGGTAGTGATGTATGAAGGGAATTGGCCGATTTTATCTACAATATACTACATATTTAATATAAAATAGCACATCTGACATTTTTTATTTAGTGATTGCTTCACTGACTGCTGTATTTATTTTATGTATTGTATATTGTATTGTCTAATCTTTATTTTTCTTTAACTTTCTCCAACAAATTTTTCTACTTTTCCAGTTTTTTTTTTTTTTGCTGGCTCCTCACTGTTGCGTTGAACAAAGCCTACCCTTTTTTCATTTTGTATCTCATTTCCCTGCGGCTGCTTCATTCATCACCATGGTTACTAAATGTGGAGATAAATGAGCCCTTGGCTCATAATGGCAGCATCTCAGTACAACACTACCGTCTCCACTTTCACATATTAGATAGACTTATAATACATAGGAGGCATGAGAATGACTGTAAGGGATGAGAAACCAAAACTACTCCCTCTGTAAACTTAGCACTAGCAATAAAAATGTGCATTTTTGTATACGATAAGTTCTGTATTTTTGTATATGCTGTGTTCTTTCAAGGATGAAACTGATGTGCCAATACATTCAGTTATTTGCTTTACAAAAAAAAAAAAAAAAAAAGATTTCTCTGGGCTGTTGAAGTTTATAAACTGTGTAGTGCAGATATTTTAACAGTGTAGGTATTAACCCTTTTAGGAAACAGCCTATATTTATTTTTTCTTCCCGCCTTCCAAGGGCCATAATTGACTTTTTCGTTTTCTGTTCGCACATCCGTATGCGGGACAAGTTGTATTTTTATTGGCACCATTTAATTCACCTTAACTTGTACTGGAACGGAATAAAAAATTTGTGGGGTAAAATTGGGATAAAAAATTAAACTCTGACAATATTTTTTGGATTTTGTTTTTATGGCATTCAATGTGCTCAAAAGAAATATGTGACAACTAGTTATGAGAGAGCCACTCAAGATTCAGTTCGGTTCAGGTTCACCACATTTTTGTAAAAATTTGGTTTGGAGCTGAATCAATTAGGGACCAAACTGAATCAAAACAATAGCCTTGAAAATTGGTATATAACACCCTCTAGTCTCCTAGGGCTTAGAAAAACATCTATTTTTGTTTATTTTTTATGATTTCTTTCTTTTTACCTCCCCCTACCACTTTCACAAGCTCTCAAACACAATGACAGTGACAAGTGACACTGACATGCATAGCTATGGGTAAACGCATGTTTGATGGCATTAACATACAGTGTGTTTAAAAACACATTGCACCGTCACATGTGTTATGCTTTTTCATATTCCAAAGCTTCCAAAAATTGTCCCTTATAGGGTGTAGATGATGTTTAAACGCGCACAGTGTTATGAGATAACATTTTTTTTTTAAAAAGGCCTGGGGGACAACTGTCCAAAAATTATGCCTTAGCAGGATCAGAATGCCTGCCCATACAACACGCACAAGTGTTGATTGTCAGGAGAAAAAGTGGTTCGTTGTGAATGAGCCTAAAATATTCTCCCTTTAAATTAGTAGCAGCAGCAGTGCAGTGTGGGTGTGGAAAGGGTATGGTACGGATACAGGTTCACATAGCTGAAATAGCAGTGGAAGCAGAAGCAGCATAGCATGGAACATGCAAGGCAGTAGGTCGGATAACTATGAGTAGTAGCAGAAGGGATGGCATGAGGGAGGCAGCAGCTGTACAGAACATGATGATTGGCAGGCTGCAGCAGTGGTATGATGGAGGCAGGACGGCAGGCAGCAACAGTGGCTAGATGGGGCGGAGGACAACTTGGTCTGTTTGGGTGTCACCACACCCTCTGCGATGCTGAAAACTCTCTCTGAAGAGACACTACAGACTGGGCAAAAAAGAAGAAAGAGAACATGTTGTGCCAATTTGGGCCACTATTCCATTCTGCCTGCCCAGAAATTCATGGGGTCAGGGAACAGGGTATGCGCCAGAGACTGGCGAGAGTGTAGGTGGGCTCCTGCACATTGCCAGCACCTTGCACAAACATGCGTACTGTTTTAAAAGGCCATGCAGGGAGCAGCCAGCGAGGCTACCAGGTGACAGCCAGCGGGATGTACTTTAGCAACTGTTTGTCTGTGTGGCTACTCTCGCCCAGGCCTATCAGCTTCAACACTACATGGAAATGCATGACTTGACACATGATAGGAAGGAGGTAGAGTGCTGTGCCCTGCTGCTGTTGGGGACAGGACCATGTCCATGAAAGAGGAGTGAGAGTACAAGTCGCTACTACAATGGTACTGTAGCGACTGTTTCGCCAGCAACATGGCCAGGTGGGGGTTCAGCTTGTAGACAGGTTAATTGCTGGTGGAGTAAAGTTTTTTTCATGGCCAAATATTATGGATGTCTAACAATGGAGCCGGGGAAAGGAGATGTCTTAGCAGGAGAAAAAGAAGATGATGATGATGACAAAGATACCCTATTGCTTGGGGATGGGGGTTGGCTGCCACAAAGAGGACCAGGAGAAGAAGGACAGACTTGTTCTGACTACGAAAACTGGCCAGTTGGATTTTCCCTAAGCATCTGGTGCAGTTTCATGTGCTGCAATAGACCTCTGGTACCGATGATTGTGTTTCAATGGCCATGGCTCATTTTAATCCCGCAGATCTTGCACACAGCTATGGTTTTGTGTGCCCGCCTTGTGGAGTAAAAACGCCAGACAGGAGTTGCTTGCACAGAGTTACAGGCAGACGAGCTCAACTTAGCTCTGGCACGTTTTGGGCCTAACGCACCCACAGTGTCAGCGGCATCACCTGGTCCCGAAGCAGACGTGGCCCTGGCTGTTCTTTGGGAGGAACGTCATCTCTTTATTTCTCCCGCCACCGCTCTTCTCCCAGGTCCTGTCCAGCACACCATCGTCATCAGAGTTCTTACCCTCCCTGCAGCTTTTATCAGAACGTGAGATATCATGGTGGGCTCCTGGTCCCCCATCCCCTGCTCTGTGTTTTACCTGACTTGCCACTGTTGATGCCTCCACTGCCAATGCCGTGGCTACAGGTGCCACTATTCTCACCACAATAAGCACAGCAATGCATGGGGTCCCAGCCTCCTCCCAAACCTCCTGCTCAGGTCTGCCCAAATAGTGACTGCTCTTGCAGAAGTCGTCAACAGCAAGACTGTCTTGACTATCTGCCGTAGGGCATGGTGGTATTTTCTTGCCACTTCTTAGAGAAAAGGAAGGTGCCCAACAACGAAGGGGCAGTGAGGACTGAGAGGACTCCACTGAAAGACTTCCCTAGGGCTGCAAGGAAGAGGAGCTGGAGGAACGCTCTGACACCTGGCTCCACAGCACGGCGTAAAGCTCCAAAGTCACCTCCACGTAATCCTGCTGTGACTGAGATGAGGACTGACCCATCCAATCCACATACTCATCGGCTTTCTCTTCAACGATAATGTTGCATCTTTGTGAAGCCAGGGACAACTACGGCCTACTACTACCACTACTTCGGGCCGGATAGCTGGTGCTGCTACTACTCACATTGTGGCAACAACACCCTCCCTCTCCAAATGTTTAAGGACAGAAACAAAAAATGGATTTAAGCCTAAATTTATCACTCACAGATCGTTTTGTGCAATACCCTCTGTGTTGGTGTAGTAATCACGTAAATGCTGGTTTGAATAATTTAACAACCCCAAAAAATTAATTAAAACTGTTTGGAGAAATAAATAAACTGAAACAGATTTAGGTCTAAATTCGTCATCACTTACAAATAATTTTGTGTGCTACACTGTGTATTGCTACAGTAATCACCTAAAGCTGCTTTGAATAAATTCAATAGCTCCTCCCTAAACAAATTTGGAACTGAGTGGATATAGAAATAAATGGATTTAGCTCTAATATTATGCTATCAATCACTGATGTTTTATGTTTTACCCTGTATGCATTTTATACGGTTTTTAAAACTTAAAATAAAAAATTAACTATGTGAGATTTTACGACCTGGAGTTCGGACTAATATTTCTGGTGCTGGTGTTTTCACTAAGATTTAAAATGCTACATCGATGTTAGAACACGTGTTGTACAGTATTACTTATTCCACCCAACACCCCAAAAAGATTTGTTAAAATAGGAAAGCAATGAAAGAAATGTCCTTCTTCTTCCTCCTTATTGCATTTTTACCGCCGACATTTGTCGGAAACAAACCTGGATTTGTCCGAAACAAACTTGAAAAGGTTCTGGTTTGGCTGTCATCCCAAAAAATTGCAAAGTTTGCACCAAACCCGGTTAGTTACAAACTGGTTCACTAATCTTTAATGACAAGCGTATTCTCCTGGTCAATATAATTATGGAGATGTCAGATTTATATATTTTTTTTATTATTGTTTTACTACTTTAACCCCTTAAGGACACATGACGTACCGGTACGGCATGTTTCCCGAGTCCTTAAGGACACATGACGTACCGGTACGTCATGGCTTTAAATAGCGATGCCGGCGCCGCGGGGGTTAATCGGAACGGGATGCTGGCTGAAATCATTCAGCCGGCATCCTGTAACAATGCAGGGGGGGGTCATTTGACCCCCCCGCATCGACGATCGCAGAAAACCGCAGGTCAATTCAGACCTGCGGTTTTCTGCGTTTCCGGTCCATTCGGGTGTCCTGTGACCCGATGAACCGGAAAAAGACTGCGATCGGTGGCGTAATTTTACACCACCAATCGCAGTCCGAGGATTTGCAGAGGCGGAGCTGGCCCTGGTGCTGAACGCCGCTGTCCAGGGTGCTGATTGGTGCAGGGGAGAGAGGCGCGAGATTCAAACTTCCTGCGCTCCTCTCTCCCCTCCTCTTCCTGTTCTGCACGAGCACCCGGCAGCATCGTCCAGCACCAGCTCCTGTGTCCCCCTAATCGCCATCCATCACCCTCCTGCACCCATCGCCACCCAGGTAGGTTAGGGTCAGTGAGGGAGAGGCACCTTTAGGCAGGGATAGAAGGGAAAAGTTAGAAAAAAAAAAAAAAAAAATCACATTTATTCCAAACTTTTTTTTTTCAGCTACCAGACCCCAGACCCCCCTGCCACTTGCCCCCCCCCCGCATCCCCACCACCACCAGCCCCCCCCTCACCACCAGCCCCCCCCCCCCCACCAGACCCCCCCACCACCACTTTTTTTTTTCTGCGTGCGCTGACTGGCCGGCACTTTTTAGCGTCCGTCCACTGTTAGCGCATCGCCCGCCCCACCGCCCCACCACCCCACCGACCGCTGATCAGCGTTGAACCGCTGATCAGCAAGTTTGAACTTTTTTTTTCTAACACTTGCCCATTTTTTTTGCCTGGACTTTTAGTACGTGAACACCCGTGCCCCCACACACACGCACATAGAATAAAGGTTTACACGCACGCACATACACACGCACACACACACACCCATGGCCCGCCGGGTGTTCTCGGCCGAGGAGGCATATGCCCAGATTGCCTCCGACTCTGAGAGCCCCAGTGAGGATGAGGATGACCCCACGTTCCTTTTGTCATCCGCATCCTCCTCATCATCATCGGATGACGATGAGCCACCAAGGCAGCGGAGACGCCGCCAGGCGGAGCCAGGGGCCACACATGCTAGGGATCCTGTGGCCCACCCTAGTACGAGCCGCCCTGGGGTTCGTACTGGTTTCCCGGCCCACCAAATAAGTTCACCGGAGCCCCCTGCCGATGAACTTAGCTGGTGTCCCCCAGTGGACTTTGAGCCTGAGATTCCGGATTTCGCTGGCAATCCTGGAATCCAGATTCCCACAGTGGGGTTTACTGAAATATACTTTTTTAGTTTTTTTTTCAGTAACCCACTGGTGAATCTGATGGTGGAGCAGACGAATCTGTACGCCCAACAGTTCGTCGCTCAAAACCCGGGCTCATTTTTGGCTAGACCCGGTGGCTGGACGCCGGTCAGTGCAGCCGAGATGAGGACATTTTGGGGCCTCGTGCTGCATATGGGTCTAGTGCAAAAACCCAGTGTCAGGCTGTACTGGAGTGGGGACGTCCTATACCAGACCCCACTGTACAGTACGGCCATGACACGCTCCCGGTTTGAGGCCATCCGGAAATGTCTGCATTATTCCGATAATGCAGCATGTCCCCCCCGAAGTGATCCTGCCTATGACCGGCTGTACAAGATACGGCCGGTCATCGATCACTTTGGGGCCACATTTCAGCAGGCCTACGTACCTGGAAGGGAGGTCGCGGTTGATGAGTCTCTCGTTGCGTTCAAGGGGAGACTCAGTTTCCGCCAATACATTCCCACAAAGCGGGCGAGGTATGGCGTGAAGCTATACAAAATTTGTGAGAGTACCTCAGGGTACACTTACAAATTTCGTGTGTACGAGGGGCGAGATTCCCGGATTCAACCACCAGAATGTCCCCCCACTCTGGGTGTTACCGGGAAACTCGTGTGGGACCTTATGTACCCACTGCTGGATAAGGGTTACCACTTGTACGTGGACAACTTTTATACCAGCATTCCCTTGTTCAGGTCCCTTGCCGCCAGATCCACGTTCGCTTGTGGGACCGTGCGGAAAAATCAACGCGGCCTCCCTGCCCACCCCCTCCAGGTACCTATCCCCAGGGGTGAGACCCGTGCACTTACCAGTGGAAACCTGTTGCTGGTCAGGTATAAGGACAGGAGGGATGTCCTTATGCTGTCCACAATCCACGGTAACAGCACCACCCCAGTCTCTGTGCGAGGTACCACGGCAACGGTCCTCAAGCCCGATTGTATCGTCGCCTACAATCGGTATATGGGAGGAGTTGATCTCTCTGATCAAGTCCTCAAGCCATATAATGCCATGCGCAAAACCCGGGCATGGTACAAAAAAGTTGCGGTCTACATGGTGCAGGTTGCCATGTACAACTCTTTTGTACTATCCCGAAGCGCTGGCAGCACAGGGACATTCCTCCAATTCTATGAGGCAGTCCTCAAAGACCTGATCTTTTCGGACCGGGAAAGAGCAGGCCGGAGTACCTCGGGAACTGGAGGCGCCCGGATCGTCCCTGGCCAACACTTTCCAGGTGTGGTCCCCCATACTGGAAAGAAGGGACGAACCCAAAAAAGATGCAGAGTGTGTCACAAGAGGGGGATACGGAAGGACACCACTACTCAGTGTGACACTTGCCCCGATCATCCGGGCCTCTGCATTATCGATTGCTTCAGGGAGTATCACACTTCCATGGAGTACTAAATTTTTATAATCTCCAACAGTCCCCTAGAGAACATAAAACACTATGGCTCTCAGACTTTGGAGACACAGAAACAATTTTTTTTCCCCAAAAAAATATTAGTTTTAGTGCAGGCATCCTCAAACTGCGGCCCTCCAGATGTTGTAAAACTATAACTCCCAGCATGCCCAGACAACCTACAGCCATCAGCAGGGCATGGTGGGAATTGTAGTTTTACAACATCTGGAGGGCCGCAGTTTTAGGATGCCTGCTTAGTGTCTCCAAAGTCTGAGAGCCATACATATTGGGCATCGTCGCGTGCGTAAAAGTCGTCGCTATAAAAATAACATTTGACCAAACCCCTCGGATGAACGGTGTTAAAAATATAAAATAAAAACGGTGCCAAAACACCCATTTTTGGGCAAAATTTCCATTTGAATCCTTTTTTTCCAGTAATAAAGCAAGGGTTAACAGCCAAAAAAACCTCAATATTTATGGCCCTGATTCTGTAGTTTGCAGAAACACCCCATATGTGGTCGTAAATGGCTATATAGCCGCACGGCAGGGCATAGAACGAAGGGAACTCCATATGGTTTCTGGAAGGCAGATTTTGATGGACAGTTTTTTTTTTTGAAGCCATGTCCCATTAGAAGCCCCCCCTGATGTAGCCTAGACTAGAAACTCCAAAAAAGTGACCCCATCTAAGAAACTACACCCCTCAAGGTATTCAAAAGTTACTTTATAAACTTTGTTAACCCTTTAGGTGTTCCACAAAACTAAATAGCAAATGTAGAAAAATTTTAGAATTTAATTTTTTTGTTACCTTGCCTCAAAAAAGTGTAATATAGAGCAACCAAAAATCATATTTACCCCTAAAATAGTACCAAATCAACAACCACCTTATCCCGTAGTTTCCTAGATGGGGTCACTTTTATGGAGTTTCTACTCTAGGGGTGCATCAGGGGGCTTGAAAGGGTACATGGTGTAAATAAACCAGTCCAGCAAAATCTGCCTTCCAAAAACCGTATGGCGTTCCCCTTCTTCTATGTCCTGCCGTTTAGCCAAATAGTAGTTTACGACCACATTTGGGGTGTTTCTGCAAACTACAGAATCAGGGCAACCCATTTTGAGTTTTGTTTGGCTGTTAACCCATTTTTTTCAGTAATAAAGTAAGGGTTAAAATGGAAAATTTTCCAAAAAATAGAAATTTCTAAATTGTTTCTCCATCTGCCATTAACTCTTGTGGAACACCTAAAGGGTTAACAAAGTTTGTAAACCCAGTTTTGAATACCTTGAGGGGTGTACTTTCTTAGATGGAGTCACTTTTTTGAAATTTCTATTCTAGGGGTGCAACAGGGGGCTTCAAATGGGACATGGTATAAACAAAACCAGTCCTGCAAAATCTGCCTTCCAAAACCCATATGGCGTTCCCCTCTTTCTACGTGCTCCCGTTTGGCCAAACAGTAGTTTACGACCACATATGGGGTGTTTTTGCAAACTACAGAATCAGGGCAACCCATATTGAGTTTTGTTTGGCTGTTAACCCTTACTTTATTGCTGGAAAAAATGGGTTAAAATGGAAAATTTTCCAAAAAATAGAAATTTCTAAATTGTTTCTCCATCTGCCATTAACTCTTGTGGAACACCTAAAGGGTTAACAAAGTTTGTAAACCCAGTTTTGAATACCTTGAGGGGTGTACTTTCTTAGATGGAGTCACTTTTTTGAAATTTTTATTCTAGGGGTACAACAGGGGGCTTCAAATGGGACATGGTATAAACAAAACCAGTCCTGCAAAATCTGCCTTCCAAAACCCATATGGTGTTCCCCTCCTTCTATGTCCTCCCGTTCGGCCAAACAGTAGTTTACGACCACATATGGGGTGTTTTTGCAAACTACAGAATCAGGGCAACCCATTTTGAGTTTTGTTTGGCAGTTATCCCTTGTTTTACTCCTGGAAAAAATTGATTATATTGGAAAATTTTCCAAAAAATAGAAATTTCTAAATTGTTTCTCCATCTGCCAATAACTCTTGTGGAACACCTAAAGGGTTAACAAAGTTTGTAAACCCAGTTTTGAATACCTTCAGGGGTGTACTTTCTTAGATGGAGTCACTTTTTTGAAATTTCTATTCTAGGGGTGCAACAGGGGGCTTCAAATGGGACATGGTATAAACAAAACCAGTCCTGCCAAATCTGCCTTCCAAAACCCATATGGTGTTCCCCTCCTTCTATGTCCTCCCGTTCGGCCAAACAGTAGTTTACGACCACATATGGGGTGTTTTTGCAAACTACAGAATCAGGGCAACCCATTTTGAGTTTTGTTTGGCAGTTATCCCTTGTTTTACTCCTGGAAAAAATTGATTATATTGGAAAATTTTCCAAAAAATAGAAATTTCTAAATTGTTTCTCCATCTGCCAATAACTCTTGTGGAACACCTAAAGGGTTAACAAAGTTTGTAAACCCAGTTTTGAATACCTTCAGGGGTGTACTTTCTTAGATGGAGTCACTTTTTTGAAATTTCTATTCTAGGGGTGCAACAGGGGGCTTCAAATGGGACATGGTATAAACAAAACCAGTCCTGCCAAATCTGCCTTCCAAAACCCATATGGTGTTCCCCTCCTTCTATGTCCTCCCGTTCGGCCAAACAGTAGTTTACGACCACATATGGGGTGTTTTTGCAAACTACAGAATCAGGGCAACCCATTTTGAGTTTTGTTTGGCAGTTAACCCTTGTTTTACTCCTGGAAAAAATTGATTATATTGGAAAATTTTCCAAAAAATAGAAATTTCTAAATTGTTTCTCCATCTGCCAATAACTCTTGTGGAACACCTAAAGGGTTAACAAAGTTTGTAAACCCAGTTTTGAATACCTTCAGGGGTGTACTTTCTTAGATGGAGTCACTTTTTTGAAATTTCTATTCTAGGGGTGCAACAGGGGGCTTCAAATGGGACATGGTATAAACAAAACCAGTCCTGCCAAATCTGCCTTTCAAAACCCATATGGTGTTCCCCTCCTTCTATGTCCTCCCGTTCGGCCAAACAGTAGTTTACGACCACATATGGGGTGTTTCTGCAAACTACAGAATCAGGGCAACCCATTTTGAGTTTTGTTTGGCAGTTAACCCTTGTTTTTTTCCAGGAAAAAATTGATTATATTGGAAAATTTTCCAAAAAATCTAAATTCTAAAAATGTATGTCCATTTGCCATGAAGTGTTGTGGAAGACCTAAAGGGTTAACAAAGTTTGTAAAAACAGTTTTGAATACCTTGAGGGGTGTCGTTTCTAGAATGGGGTCATTTTTGGGTGGTTTCTATTATGTAAGCCTCACAAAGTGACTTCAAACCTGAACTGGTCCATAAAAAGTGGGATTTTGAAGATTTCCGAAAATTTCAAAATTTGCTTCTAAACTTCTAAGCCTTGTAACATCCCCAAAAAATAAAATATCATTCCCAAAATGCTACAAACATGAAGTAGACATATGGGGAATGTAAAGTCATCACAATTTTTGGGGGTATTACTATGTATTACAGAAGTAGAGAAACTGAAACTTTGAAATTTGCAAATTTTTCAAAATTTTTGGTAAATATGGTATTTTTTTATGCAAAAAAATTAACTTTTTTGACCCAATTTTAGCAGTGTCATGAAGTACAATATGCGACGAAAAAACAATCTCAGAACGGCCTGGGTAAGTCAAAGCGTTTTAAAGTTATCAGCACTTAAAGTGACAGTGGTCAGATTTGCAAAAAATGGTCCTTAAGGTGAAATAGGGCTGTGTCCTTAAGGGGTTAAAAAAAAAATTTACTTTGAAAAAAGTTTTCTTTGCATCACCATATTTTAACACCCATAAAAATAACTTTTTATTTTTCTGTTTACAGAGTTGTGTGAGGGCTTGTTTTCTATGGCGTGAGGTGTATTTTTTATTAGTACATTTTTAGGGTACATATGTCTTTTTCAGAACTTTTTATTAAAAGTCTACAAATCATCTATTTTTTTTCCATTATAGCAATAATGGAATAGTAATAAGGCCCCCATAGTGCTCTTAGTAGAAATATTGTGGATCTATAAGTCCCTCCTATAGAGCCCCCAGTAGTAATAGTCTATAATGTCCCCTGGATTTATAATACCGCTACAGTGCCCCCAGTATTCATACTGCTGCCTACTGTTATAATGCCTCTACAGTGCCCCCAGTATTTATATTGCACCTTGCTACAATAATGCTCGCCCTGAAGTGCCCCTAGTATTTATATTGCCCCCTACTGTTTTAATGCTCTCCCTGAAGTGCCCCCAGTATTTACATCGCCCCCTACTGTTATAATGCTAACCCTGAAGTTCCCCCAGTATTTATATTGCCCTCTACTGTTATAATGCTCGCCCTGAAGCACCCCCAGTATTTATAATGCGCCCTCCAGTGCCCCCTGTAGTTATATTCCTCCATTTAGTGTCCTCAGAAATTATAATTCCTCAGCCCCGTCACCATAACTTACCATGTAAATAATCCTTATTTCCCTCTGCCATAGAGTCCCATGTATATACCATCACACCATCTCTCCATCCCCCTCCAATATACAGTCCCATGTAAATAACTAAATAACATCCCTCTCTATCTACAGCCCCCTCCAAAATACAGTCATATGTAAATAGCATCACACCATCTCTCCATCCCCCTCCAATATACAGTCCCACATAAATAACATCACCCCTTCCCCAGCCACCTTCAACATACAGTGCCATGTAAATAACCTCACCCCCTCAATATTCAGTCCCATTTAAATAACATCACTCCCTCCCCAAGGCACCTTCAATATACAGTTCCATATAAATAAAATCGCCCTCTCCCCAGTCACCTCCAACATGCAGTCCCATGAAACAGCTGAGCTGTCCTCTCCTGCACTGGTCACATGATGGTGACATCAATGCAGGTTCTTTTCAGCTACTGCATTTAGAACTGATCACATGGACTGTGATGTCACCACAGGTCCTTCAGCTCTTGCAGGGCATTAAATTCAATTGTATTGCCGTCCTGAAGCCCCGAATGTTTTAACCTAGCAACGCCCCTGGTTATGCAGCAGCTTCAATTAAGCAGCCATTAAGAATTCAGACCTACTACAGCTACATACAGTTAAATAGCATGCAGCTGGTTCTTGACTGACATAATACTGTCAGTGTAATACCAAGATTCCAGAACTCTAAGGCCTCTTTCACACGGGCGCCAGTTTTTTTGCCCGGTTAAAAGCCGTGTGCGTTGCGGGAAAATGTGCGATTTTTCCGCGCGAGTGCAAAACATTGTCATGCGTTGCACTCGCGTGAGAAAAATCGCGCATGTTTGGTACCCAAACCCGAACTTCTTCACAGAAGTTCGGGCTTGGTATTGATGTTCTGAAGATTGTATTATTTTCCCTTATAACATGGTTATAAGGGAAAATAATAGCATTCTGAATACAGAATGTATAGTAAAACAGCGCTAGAGGGGTTAAAAAAAATAATAATTTTTTTTAACTCACCTTAGTCCACTTGATCGCGAAGCCGGCATCTCCTTGTGTCTCCTCTGTGCTGAACAGGACCTGGGGTGAGCTGCTGCATTAAATACCGGTTAAGGACCTTTGATGACGTCACTCCGGTCATCACATGGTACGTCACATGATCTTTTACCATGGTGATTCACCATGGTAAAAGACCATGTGATGACCGGAGTGACGTCATCAAAGGTCCTTAACCGGTATTTAATGCAGCAGCTCACCCCAGGTCCTGTTCAGCGCAGAGGAGACACAAGGAGATGCCGGCTTCGCGATCAAGTGGACTAAGGTGAGTTAAATAATAATATTTTTTTTTAACCCCTCTAGCGCTGTTTTACTATGCATTCTGTATTCAGAATGCTATTATTTTCCCTTATAACCATGTTATAAGGGAAAATAATAATGATCGGGTCTCCATCCCGATCGCCTCCTAGCAACCGTGCGTGAAAATCGCACCGCATCTGTACTTGCTTGCGGATGCTATGCGATTTTCACGCTTCCCATTTACTTCTATGGGGCCTGTGTCGCATGAAAATCGGACAATATAGAGCATGCTGTGATTTTCACTCAACGCACAAGTGATGCGTGAAAATCACCGCTCATGTGTACAGCCCCATAGAAATGAATGGGTCAGGATTCAGTGCGGGTGCAATACTTTCACCGCACGCATCGCACCCGCACGGAAAACTCGCCCGTGTGAAAGGGGCCCAAGGCCTCTTTCACACGGGCGTCATGTTTTTTAGCCGGATGCGTTCAGGGTTCAATTGAGCTGTCCAACAAAACACTGTATGCTGGGGGTATTTATATTGTGTTTGCAGTTACAGGTGAATGTAGTGCATGGATCAGTTTTTTTTCACGCGCGTGAAAAACGCATGTCATCCGCATGTCACACGCGCGGGAAAAACGCAAGAACGCAACGCAATCGTTCAGTGAAAAGCTCACGATTTTTCATGCGAGTGCTGTCAGTTTAGTATGCGATTGCGTTGCGTTCTTGCGTTTTTCCCGCGCGTGTGACATGCGGATGACATGCGTTTTTCACGCGCGTGAAAAAAAACTGATCCATCCACTACATTCACCTGTAACTGCAAACACAATATAAATACCCCCAGCATACAGTGTTTTGTTGGACAGCTCAATTTTTTTGTGGAGTGGTTTGTGTGTTGGTTGGTGTGTGTGTGTTTGTTATTGGATTATCCTTTGCAGGATGTCCACTTTCACCCTGTCATCCACTGACCATGTCTTTTTGCACTGGCTGGTCTCCCGCTGTTTTGGAGAACAGCCAGAAATGATTGAGGAGGAGCCGCGGAGGAAGCGCATGTGGGTGCATCCTATACTTTCGCAGCGGGCCAGCAAATGTATCTTTATTGGCTTGTACGCTGAGCTCCGTGCGCACCCTCCAAAGTTCTTCAATTATTGCCGCATGTCGGTGTCTACGTTTGATCGTCTGTTGGAGGAGTTGAGGCCTTCCTTAACTTTCCAGGACACCAATATGCGGCGGAGTGTGTCACCTGAAGAACGGCTTATTATTACTTTAAGGTAAGACTATATATATTCTCAGACTAAATACTTTAATGACACCCTGTATTCCAATACATAGTTGTTAGGTCAATGGCCTATGTATTCTAAACTTTTCATATTATATGCCTGAGTACGTAAATGTAGTAGACCTGTATTTAAACTCCTTTATTTTTAGTGATAAACTGTGTGTGGTTAGATTAGTCACACCAAAATCCAGTTCCGCAGGGGTTAATAATGCAAATGCAGCATGTAATGATGAGGACACTTCACCTGTGTGTGTATATGTTAATTGTCTTGAACTTTATGAAGCTTAAATGCTATTCCTTATTTAGTTTTATCTCAGAATATAAATCATATGTTTCAAAAATATACCACTATGTGCTTGTTTCATTTATATTTATCAGCCACTTTTCCATTAAATAATGTCAAGTAATGTGCTAGATTTATAAACATATGCTATGAAAGTGTCTAATTCTATTTTATTTTTTTGTCTTTTCAGATATCTGGCGACTGGTAATTCTTTTTCGTCTTTACATTTTGTTTTTCAAATGGGCACTTCCACAATTGCTGGCGTGGCACGGGCTACATGTGCCGCCATTTGGTTGACACTGAAGGCTTCAGTGCTGCCACAACCAACCAGGCAGCAGTGGCTTGATATAGCCCATGGCTTCCAGGAGAGGGCTCAATTTCCTAATTGTATTGGTCCACTTGACGGGAAGCACATGGCTGACACAGACTACAGGTTTATAATTGTAGATATTGGGTCCTATGGAAGTTCTGCAGATGCTCGCATCTTCAGGGCTTCCAGAATGGGTCGCTGGCTTCAGTCCAACCAACTGGACGTACCACAGCCAGCAAACCTTCCTGGCTCTACTGGGCCACCAGTGCCTTATGTGGTTGTAGGGGACGAGGGATTTGCCCTTTCTAGCCACCTGATGCGTCCTTATCCTCGACGCGGTTTGGATGCCAAGAAGCGCAATTTTAATTATCGGTTAAGTAGAGCCAGAAGGTTTGTGGAGTGCACATTTGGCATTTTTTTCAAATAAATGGCGGGTTTTCCAGTCGGCAATACAGCTGGCACCACAAAATGTCAATGTGGTCATCAAGGCGTGTGTAGTGCTGCATAACTACATACGCACCTATGAGGCCACACCTGATGAAGATGCCCAAGTGTACAGTACACCATCACCAAGAGAGACTTTACTACTTGGACGATCTGGATATGCTGGACTCAGAGCGTGGGAATTTTTTTCGGATTATTTTATGACCCCTTTTGTGTTTGTCAGTATATTTTCCTAACCAGGATGGTTTGAGTTTAGTTACGTTTTCATTTTTTAGTTAGGGACTCGCAAGATAATGAGGACCCTTGACGTGGGTTGCGAGCTTACATATTTTGCTACCAAATAGTCTCATCTACATGGTATGTGAAATATTACAAATACCTTATTTATCTATTAGCTACACTTTGTTTCATAACATTTTACAGTGCTAAATGTGGCAAAATTAGAGAATTTTTACAAAATGATTATATGTATAATACTGAGTAAAATAAATGTGTTAATATTGATTATATGGTGTTCTAGGGGTACAGCTTTGTTGGTCTAACATGTTCTGTATATATGTGTAATAAAACATACTTAGTAAAATTACGTAGGACCTACATTTTGATGTAAGAACCCCTAAAAATAAAAAGTATTGAACGTCAGTGTTTGTGTGCAAAATTAACATTTCATATGTGTCCTATGTGGTTACTAATGTTTCTTAAAAATTTTCTATCTATATATTGTGTTATGTGTATGTGTATGCACAATAAAATTAAATCTGCCACATTAGAAACTTGAAAACAAAAATGTGTTTTATTGCACACAATGTCAAAATAAATTCTCTGTTATATTAAAATAAAATTATTTGTATCACAAAATTTCTATAAATTAACATACTGCCTTGATGGCGATGAAGGTCCCTGATAAGGAGGGGCTGAGTATTGTGAGGGTCCAGCTTGATTTGTAGCTTGGCCCTCATAAGGAGTCCCGGAATATTGGCTCTGAAAAGGAGCCCTTGAATATTGGCCCTGGGAAGGGGGGCCAGAATATTGGCTCTGGGAAGGAGCCCTAGAATATTGGCCCTGGGAAGGGGGGCCAGAATATTGGCTCTGGGAAGGAGCTCTTGAATATTGGGCCTGGGAAGGGGGCCCAAGGCATTGTGGTGGGCCAGCTTGACTGGGCGAGGGTCCCAGAGGACCATAGCTGGGTTCACCCTGAATCTGGGGCACATATGGCGCCATTGGTGGGCCATAATGATCCCTTGGGGGGGGCATTTGTTGGTGGTCCTGTAATGGCTGGGAAACTGTGGGGTTGTCAGGGACAAATAGTTGCCCATAGCGGCGCAGATTTTCCAGTGCGTCATGCATTACAGAGGAATTGGGAAGGGAATTTGCTAGCTCCAGAACAATTTCGACCGAAGTTCTTGTTCGTAATAATCGTTCTGGAGGTAGCTGCCGCATATAATGGGCCAGACTACGGGAAAATATATAATGCTGATCCTCCTTCCGGGCCCTAGATAAATAATCCAGAACTTGGACATTAATGTTGGACTTGGCAGCAGGATTTGCCCGTCGTCTGGACCTGCTGGGTAGAGCCTGGGGGGGGGGGGGGGATCAGCTCCTGATGCTGCAGGAGGCTCGGAAGGTGCTGGTCTGGGTCCAGGAAGAGTCTCCTGCTGGCCAGCTGTCGTCTCCTCTTCACAAGCGCTCGACAATTGTGGAGCCGAATCATCACCTTCCTCCTCTAGGTTGTCCTCCATTCTACAAAATGATTAAAATACATATACATGACGATTAGAAATAATCCTTGCACATATTCCTGTTATGAGCTACACAAACTACATTTGTCACATAGTACTAACTGGCCCAACAAACAGGGGCGTCATTATGTCAAAACATTCGGGGCTTGTGCCCCAGATGTTTTGTCCAGTGCCCTGAATGTTATGCTGGATTGCTGGTAGCATTTTTTGGCCATATTCCAGGGACTTTTTATATTGATTGAAACTGGGCAACCCCACAGATCACCCCCCACCCCCCCTGTACTTGTTCCGCTACTTATCTGCTGCACCGGCATGAGTTCAGTCACTTCTGTGGCATCGGTGCTCAATCCCGTCCTGCGATTGAGCACCGATGCCACAGAAGTGACTGAACTCATGCCAGCGCAGCAGATAAGTAGTGGAACAAGTACAAGGGGGGGGGGGGGGTGATCTAGGGGTTGCCCAGATGGCTAGTCCCTTCGCAGTAGTTATTAACCCCTTTCAGCAGTCCCCCATTCACTGAAGGGGGGACTGCTGAAAGGGGTTAATAACTACTGTGAAGCCCCCCTCCCCGGGGATGGGGATGTAGCTTCATGGGTGGGACTTGGCTTCACGGGGGCGTTGCACAGTGGGCTTGTGCCCCAGATGTTTTCAGACACTAGCAACTCCCCTGACAAAAAATATAAGACATATGTGGTAATTGTGGTAGTATAGATGTAACCAACACACTCAGAAATATAATGTCTATATTCATCGTGTTAACTTTAACCAAAACGATTAAAAAAAAAACAAAAAAAACAAACATTCAACTTTTTTACACATTTATTAGACATCTTATTTTCCATAGAGCATATGGGTTAACCCTGCTACATCATTAACCTAGGTATCTATACCATCAATCTTACTCAACTTGTCATTTTAATCTCCTACTTTTGGTTAAGAAAGGAGCAATGTGAATGTTTGCTATTGCGAACTATGACATTTCACATTGATCCATTCAAACCATTCACAGTACCTAAAAATTCTACATACAGTGCGTATAGCTTCACATGTTGTGGACAGTGTGTAAAATGGACTAACGGACGCAGATCCATGACGGCGCGAAGGAACATTAGCTGCTTCCAGAAGAGGTAGGGTCTTTTCTTGGGGGGACCAGCCCCGCTCCGCCCCTGATTTCTCATTTCCTTCCGGAATTGGTCACGGCAGCTCCGCCAATGATTCTTGACCTCTTCAACTGGTAATAGAAAGACAAGAAAGTAACATGTATCAATTTCTAAAGTGATAGGTAGACTAACGTATAACAAGGCCTATATACTAGGGAGGGCAACATGGATCAAACATGTATACATTGTTTACTTACTTAAATTCTTGTGGCTTTGGCCTTTGGTCGTTTCCCACATGGGTGCAAACAGAGCCTGGGTAACCTCCACCCAGGCAGCGTCCTTCTTATATCTGTCCTGGTATTCTGAAGACCGAAGATCCCAGAGGCAGGGCCTATCCTGCACCAGGACAATAAGTTTTTCAACATCCATGGCACGTGGAGTTTTTGGCATTTTGTGCATATTTGGCTCCGCAAGGGCTTGAAAAAGCTGCAGACAACTTCTCCCTCATGTGCTGCCACAAACCACACGCAGACAGACACAGAGAAAAAAAACGCCTACTTCCTGTATTATATCCCATGAGTGTTGCTAAGTTACTTGCGTGAAAAACGTAACGCAACGCGGTGTATCCGGATGCATTGCGTTTTTCACGCAGCCCCATTCACTTCTATGGGGCCTTTCGTCTCGTGAAAATCGCACAATATAGAGCATGCTGCGATTTTCACGCAACGCACAACTGATGTGTGAAACTCACCGCTCATGTGCACAGCCACATAGAAATGAATGGGTCCGGATTCAGTGCGGGTGCAATGCGTTCACCTCACGCATCGCACCCGCGCGGAAAACTTGCACGTGTGAAAGGGACCTAAGGCCTCTTTCACACGGGCGTTGCGTGTGAGGGCCAGATAGGATGCGGGTGCAAAGCGTTTTAATGCGTTTTGCCCAACCATGAGAAAAAATCGGCATGTTTGGTACCCAGACCCGAACCCGGACTTCTTCACAGAAGTTCTGGTTTGGGTTAGGTGTTCTGTAGATTTTATTATTTTTCCTTATAACATGGCTATAAGGGAAAATAATAGCATTCTTAATACAGAATGCTTAGTAAAATGTCCATTGAGGGGTTAAAAATAATAAACAAATTTAACTCACCGCATCCACTTGGCCGCATAGCGGATCTTCTCTTCTTTCCGCTATATGACCAAGTGGATGGGGTGAGTTAAATTTGTTTATTATTTTTAACCCCTCAATGGACATTTCACTAAGCATTCTGTATTAAGAATGCTTTTATTTTCCCTTATAAACATGTTATAAGGGAAAATAATAAAGATCGGGTCTCCATCCCGATCATCTCCTAGCAACCATGCGTGAAAATCGGACCGCATCCGCACTTGCTTGCGGATGCTTCAGATTTTCACGCAGCCCCATTCACTTCTATAGGGCCTGCGTTGTGTGAAAAACGCACAATATAGAGCATTGATGCAAGTGATGCGTGAAAATAACCGCTCATGTGCACAGCCCCTTAGAAATGAATGGGTCCGGATTCAGTGCGGGTGCAATGCGTTCACCTCATGCATTGCACCCGCTCTGAAAACTTGCCTGTGTGAAAGGGGCCTAAGGGTTACACAGCATTATAAATCAGTATAAGGGCTCATGCACACAACCGTATTTTCTTTCCGTTCTTTTAAGAACCATATGCAGAACTATTCACTTCAATGGTTCCGCAAAAGAAAACTGAATTTGTTCAGTATGTATTTTGTGTCCGTATGTCTGCACCCGCTCTGAAAACTTGCCCGTGTGAAAGGGGCCTAAGGAATACACAGCATTATAAATCAGTATAAGGGCTCATGCACACAACCGTATTTTCTTTCCGTTCCGGTTATTTTGAGAACCATATGCGGAACTATTCACTTCAATGGTTCCGCAAAAAAAAAACTGAACTTGTTCAGTATGTATTTTGTGTCCGTATGTCTGTTCCGCAAAATGGTAGAACATGTCCTATTATTGTCCGCAAATCACAGTCGTGGCTCCATACAAGTCAATGGCTCCTCAAAAAAACTGAATGCACACGGAACGCCACCACGTGCAATCCGTAGTTTTTTTTGGGCGTATCAATACTGGAGAAATGATAGCCCCTGCCAACTATTGACATGTGCTTTCAGTTTGTAAACTTGGAGAGCTTGCTCAGGAATGCAAGTTTCAGCAAGATAGGCCTCAGACCAACAAAACATGTCCCACATTGATGTGAAAAAAGCTAATATGGCTTGTTCAGGAATGGCCTCAGTTATGGGACACCCGTTCCGATTTATACCATGACCGTGTCCGCAAGGAGAGGGCAGGGGTGGAGGTGATGAAGATAATTCTCGCCAAAGATTGGGACAAAGCCAAACCAACAAGGCACGGAAAGCTAGGTAAGCCAACCCATGCAGATCTTGAATTAATATTTATATTTCACGGCTGACGTTTAAGCCAGTTAACATTATTTGTTTTATTTAAAAAAAAACACAAACAGTACAATTAGTCTTTATTTGATGTTATTTTATATATTTAAATAAAAGAAAATATGTTTTGTTAGGAAAAGCAGGCATTCCAGTGTATTATTTCAGCAATAAATAACAAGCTGGTATATGAAATGAGAAGATGGTCATAACTGCCTATATTAGGAGTGTTCTCCCATGTTTGAGAGCAGGGGATTGGCAGGAGATATTGCTTCATTCCTGACATTTGACAGCAGAATCACCAGGTGAAATAGGACCGTTAGTCCACTGAAATTGTTGATACTTCGCCAGCTTATTATTTGCAGCAAGAAAGTTCCTGTTGGTATTTGCAGTGTCAGAAGTTCCTTTCCAGTGTCACTGACGTTCCCGTAACAGGTGCCAGGAGATCAGTGAGACTGGCAACACGTGGCTTGATCTGACAGGTTCCTTGTGAATCAATTCGTGTCTGTGTTGTTTCTGGTAATCGCCACACCCCTTACCTCAGGTGTTGCTTATGTGGTCATTAAACCTTCCCTATTTATTGTGGCTGCTGTGTGATTTATAGCTTCAGTCTTGTTGTGGATTGCTGGAGTTTGGATCTCAGCCGAGTTCCTGTGCTTCCATAGCCATTTGAAGTTAAATTTCTCTTTCCCCTGTTGTTTATTGTTGGGGTTTTCTTGTGTTGTTATTTTCCCTGCCATTTGTGTTTAGGCCTGAGGGAGACTCCTGTTTGTCTGACAGTTTGGAGGAACAGGTTGTCTCTTGACCTGACATTGGTACCAGGGTACTACAGGGTGAGTTAGGACTTTAGGTTCTGTGCATGAACTAAACCTACCTCTGGGGTCAGTCAGCACTTTGATTAGGGTTTCTCTAGGAGGTGACCTGCTCCTTTCCCTAGTTACCAGGTCTTTTCCCCTTACCCATTTCCCTCCTATGTTCGGTGTGGGTTTCCCACATTTGACATGCACATAAGCTAAAATAGATAAACATGATTTTGATTTTTGCCTACATTATACCCCAGCCCAAAAGCCCATGTCAAGGGTTCTAATTTTCTTGTAGTCCCTACACTATCTACATGAAAATTTAATACAGGTAATCTACCTTATAAAATGAAACAAACTAAGCAACCCAGAGTCTAGAATACATTAATGTCTGCCACAAACTGCATCCATCTGCCATGGCAATGCTCCCTCAGGGCTGGTAAAATACTCTGCATAGATCTCCCGAACAGAAAGTCCTGCATTTCCAGGTCGTCCATGACGGGACTGGTCCAATCCTCCTGATAAAGAAGATGTTCAAGTTTGCTCAAGACCAGCATCTGTGGAAGCATCATCAATCCTGAAAAAGTTATGCAGGACCACACATGCTTGAATAACCAGGGTGGCGTTGTCGGGTGCCATCTTTAAGGATGACAGGAATACTTTGAACTTGTTGGTAAGTTTTCCAAACACACACTCAACATACCAACAGACTCGTGACAGCCGATAGTTGAATACATGTCTGCTGTCATACAGGTAGCGTCTGAGGAAGGGGAGCATGGCATGTGGTGCCAAAGCAAACCCTTCATCAGCCACAATTAGAAAGGGAGTCGTTGTGTCCTCAGATCCTGGCAGCCTTCTGGGCTCTGGGCGGGCAAGTTGGTTGGCTAAAAGCTGATCACCCATTCTAGAAGTCTCAAAAATACGAGCATCTGCAGTGCTCCTATAGGCCCCGATATCCACAATTATAAACATTTAAGTAGTGTCAGCCAAGGTTACCAGAACTACAGAAAAATATTGCTTATAATTGTAGTACCAGGACCCTGAGTAAGGCGGCTTCTTAACACGAATGTGTTTTCCATCCATTGCCCCAATGCAGTTTGGAAACTGTGCATCAAGATGAAAGCCCTCAGCAATTCAGATCCAATCCTCCGCCTTGGGCTCTGGCATCACTGTGTCCCGGAGTTGCTGCCAAATCACTTCACAGGTTTGATGAAACAATCAAATAAATCATTGAGATGCCCAGCAGGAACTTATAATGTAGCGATGCAAATGAATTCCCCATTGCCAAGAATCAAAAAAAAAAACTGTGTTATTATAACAGTATTATCAATATACAATACTGCATATTAATTCTGAAAATATAAGATAATTAACTCTTAGTCCAACATTACACAACCAACAGAAACAAAAAACATTACAATGAATGCGTTTAAAAGGAACTCCATGAAACATATCGAAAAGTCAGACAAAATCCAAACAAAACATGCACATTGTAGTGTCAGCAAATGTGTAGATACCTCAACGTCACGATGAGCCATTCTTCTGGAGAAATGCAGCGCCTCATATTGGTATTTTGGTATGTGAGGGCAGTGCACAGAGATGCTAACAAAATATCAAAACTGTCCATGGACATACGACAATACCCATGACATTTCTCAGGATGCTGTCACAGATGCATGTACAGCATGTTGAAGTGGCCCTTACTGCGCCGCTGTGAGACAATTGGGTGAACGTTCTCAGTTCAACGTTCAGCATAGTTGACTGTTGTCCATATTGCAGAGAAACCACCCAGCACAAGAGAGCGTCCTCCACAGAACCATCTACCATGATACAACAGATAGAAGTAGTTAAAAACCAATGCCAGCCAAGCACAGGATTCTCACTGAGCTCTCAATGATGCAGCAAGCTGAAAGAAATGGCACCTAGGCAATCACATGATCAGCTTATATTGGGGGTGTGAAAAAGGGGAAGTGTCTTTTAACTGTGTCTGTTTCCATTTTCCTTTTTTTTTATCCTTAAATACGGAACACATATGGACATCATTGAATAAAAAAACGGAACAGATGCGGAACAAAAACTAAAACAATACGGAATGGAATGCGGAACAACGGATCAGTGGAAAACTGACCATAAAACACAAACGGTCTTCTGAATAAGCCCTAATGCTGTGTGATCCTCTCAAGAGGAGGACCTCTCATTTACACATGCTGCAAGTTTATCACATTGAACTCGCTTGTGTGTCACTGGACATAATTTATGATGAACCACAGGCCTCATGATAAATTAAATGCATTTAGAAGGGTTCTCAGGGAAAAATGATAATGAAACTCTTAAATGCCTTTATTTATAATGGCTCAATTAGTCTAGGGGACAATCAGTGAAGGAGCTAAAATGGCAGCTCTTAGATTTATGATCATAAAATCTATCCTTCTCGTGACACTGCAGGATGGCCTGTGTGAGAAAGTACAGAGGCCTGTGTAAAGTCTTCCGGTATCAGTACTGTGAAACTGTATATTATGTGCAGATAACAGCTGAGATAACTGGTCAGATGTGTCCCTGTGCTTCAGAAAGGGGAACACCTCATTTTGTGGAACAGAATGTCAGAGCGAATAGCTTGGGTGACACATGGTGGCCTAGTCACTGTCATGATAAATCGAAGGTATAATGATTTGGTCCATATGGCTATGTATTCTATATGGCCAGTTTGGTGTCTCCCCCCTTTTTGTGTGTTCCCCCCTCTTGTGTTTCAGTGGTACTTACCAGCCTGGTCATCTGGAGGTCAACTGTGCTTGGCATGAGTGGTTAATTCTGGTCCTGTCCAGTTCTGAGGCGGGAAGATTCAGTGTTCCTGATTGGTGCAGGAGGTAAACGGCGGGAAGGTTCTACTTTATATTGGAGTGCTCCGCTGGGGTCCGTGCCTGTGAAGAAGAGAAGAAGACCTGGATCAGAGCCCCACCCCCCTCTCCCTTAATTTTGTTTGTCGCGATGTTTAGTAGTGGGAGTTTGTCGCCCAGCGAATGCTGGGTTGACTGGTAGTTATGGTTTGCTCGAAGTTTAATTGGCGATTTTATATGGTAACAATTAAGTTTATGATGAACAGAGACACTTGCGCTGCCGTTAGATATATCTCTGAGGCTGATGTTATCACCTTGTTTGCCGCTGCCTAGTATTGGGGTGAGTGTCCAACCTGTTCTCACCTTTAATAGGTGGCTAATAGCTATATATATGTATATAATACCGGCGCTGGCATACAGAGAGGGTAGGGGAGGGTGAGGATTATTATATGTATATGCACAGGACGCTAATTACAAGACTTCTACCTGTTATCTGATGAATAGTCGTTCGTGATGTGGTGTGATCCCGTTGTTCCAGGAAGCGCTGTATAGATCTGATGAGACGCTTCTTGCTCTAACTCTCACCTAGCACGCTGCCCCGGCCGGTAGCTAGCGCACACGTGGAGGAGCCTGCAGGGATGAGTTCAGGAGCGTCTTCGTGTGACGTCACAACTTCGCTCTGGGTGCCTCCAAAGGACAAATTTCCACCCAACGCGTTTCAGAACCTACGGGTTCCTTCGATCCCTGACGAATTTTAATTTATTAATTTATAATAATTATTTATTATGGTAATTTATTATGGTAATTTATTTATTTATTATAAGGTTATCCTTAATAAACATTGCGGCCATTTATTCCACATAGATTGTGCCTGTGTGCTTATTTTATTAAGGTTGGGTTGATGACAATGTGACTTGGGCCACCATGTCCTGGCCATAATAGAACAGTCCTATCCTTCTCTGTAATGCGGACAATAATAATACATGTTCTATATTTTTGTGGATGCCCTAGAACGGACATACAGATGCGGACAGCACATGGTGTGCTGTCTGTGTCTTTTGCGGCCCCATTGAAGTGAATAGGTCCTCATCCGACCCACAAAAAATTAAGAATTTGTCCTACTTTCAACATCTGTTATGTTCTACTGTGCATAAAATGTGGGTCTATCAGATTTACAACCATTGCATTCTGCTTTTATTTACATTTTATACAGCATCCCAACTTGAATTGGGGTTGTAAAAAGTAGCAACTTTTTAGTGCCAGAAAACTGGTATGTGGGGAATCGTAAATCCCAAAGATCCCCCTCCCCTTAGTGTAGCGTCTGCAGAGTAATGGGCCCTTTACACGGGCCGACAATTGAAACAATCATCTCGCTAACCAGCGTCACTAGGAATGCTTATTAGTGATGATTTGACAGTGTAAATGCACCGCCAATTGCCCAAAGAACGAGCAAAATGCTCGTTCATAGGGTAATTGTATCTTTTGTGCAGAACAAAAGATCATCGTTTTCCAGTGGCAGATCGTGCTGTGTTAACACAAGCTGTGTAGCCATGTGCTTAGCTGTGGCAGATGAGTCGGGGCTGAGGAGCCGCTCGGGCACGCTGAGAGATGGCTTTATGCAGTTGGCACTCTGTGGTAATCCTTCCTATAGACGGTAAAGGGTCACAGGGCTGTCACATCTAGACCACACGGGCACATATCACAGCGATACCTAGTTAGTAGGTGACATGGGGACTCCTGCTCAGGTGAGTCATCTACTTCCGTTCTGTGCACTTACTGAAACGTGTACTTACCTGCAGTATTACATATAGTTCAGATACTTTATGAAAAGTAGCGCTGAGGGCAGATGACTACCAGGATCAGGATCTGACTGTCCTGTGTACTGCCCATGAAGTTACCCTATTAGTTGTGGGCAGCACAAGTTGAGAAGCGAAATACAGATTTTTTCAGCAGAACTGCTGTGATCAGGAAAAGTTGGGTAGAGCTCCCCGCCGCTGTATGTCACTTCTGCATGTGGCAGGTTTCTGCAGTGCACACCTTAACCCAATGATGGCTAACCTCCGGCACTCCAGCTGTGGTCAAACTACAACTCCCAGCATGCTCCTTTCATTTCTATGGAGTTCTGAGGACAGCCTAGACAGTGTGCATCTTGGGAGTTGTAGTTTCACCACAGCTGGAGTGCCGGAGGTTAGCCATCACAGCTTTAACTCCTTCTGGCCACTCAGCACCCCTGGCAGGGTCTGCGTGTCATAGATAAGAACTCCACACTTGGAGTTTTCCTATAAACCTGTATGGAAGAACTCTGCCAACCTCATTGGAGGGGGGGGATCACTTTATATAATTGGCATAGCATCATCTTTTCTCAAGGACTTGCCTTCTCAAAATCGCTACAAGGACCCCTATAATCAATCATCTTAAGCATTTTGATGCTGCCTGCCGTTGGGATAGCAGGTACTATAGTATTTGCTTGTAGCTTTGGGGCTCTTTCACTCGAGCGGATGCTGTGCGTGGAATCCGCTGCATGAAAGAGTGTCAAGCCCCTTTCTGGACAGCAAAAACGCGGAGCATTAACATGATTGATAATGCTCTGTGCCTCACTGTGATCCTTTTACTACACAATCACGGTGACAACTTTATCTCACCATGATTTTGTAGTAAAAAGGTCACAGAGAGGCACGGAGCATTATCAGTCATGTTACTGCTCCGTGTCACTGCTGTCCGGAACGGGGCTTGGCTGTCTTTCACGCAGTGGATTACCCGGACGGCATCCACTCGTGTGAAAAAGCTCAAAGGGTCCATTTACACGTCCGCAAAATGGGTCCCCATCCATTCCGCAATTTTGCAGAACGGGTACAGACCCATTAATTTTCAATGGGGCCGGAATGTTCTGTCTGCATCCGCATTTGCGGATCCGCACTTCCGCATCCGTGCTTCCATTTCCGCAAAAAAATAGAACACGTCCTATTCTGTCCACAATTGCGGACAAGATTAGGCATTTTCTATTATAGTGCCGGCGATGTACGGTCCACACATTGTTGGTGTCCGTGTTTTGCGGATCCGCAAAACACTTACGGACATGTGAATGGATCCTTACAGTGGGCCCCTAGTGTAAATTTTACTGGTGGGCTCTAGGCACCCCAGTCTGACACTGCTGCTGGGGCATTATTTTGTGCTGCACTGTTGCTTTTGATGCTGCTAGGTCAGTTTATTGTGTTTCACTAAGGTATTTGGCTCTGCTGGGGTGGTATTTTGTGCCGCTATATGTTATTGTTGGCCCTGCCTACTTCTGTTAGCCCTGCCTTCTGTCAATTTGGACTCACATACAACATGTGGCCACTTTTAGTTTTTTCCAGGGCCACTCTAAGTTCCCAGTCTGCCCCTGGCCCCCAGGAAAAGAAGTCCAAGTGTACTGTATCTGCAACCTGTAGATCCTTAATTGCCACTGTCAGGGGTGTGCCAAGAATCCAAAGGCCTCCATGACAAAGTTGGGATTTCCCTCACAACTCCTTGCTGACAGAAAACTAAGCCTGTAGTAAAGGGGTATTCCGGTTTTCTTAAGTTATCCCCTATCCATACAATAGGTGATAACTAGAGATGAGCGAATTTCATATTTAGAAATTCGTTCATGCTTCATTTGGTGGTGAAAGCAGAATTGCGTTATGGATTCCATTATCACGGACCATAAGGATATTCTATGAAGGAATGCATAACGGAATTCCTTTAGAGGCATTCCGTTATTCATTCCGTCATAATAGAAGTCTATGGACTGCAAAACGGATCCGTCCCTTTTCTGTTAGGCAGGGGAGTCCTCTCCTGCATAACGGAAACGGGACGGATCCGTTATGCAGGCCATAGACTTCTATTATGACGGAATGAATAACGAAATGCCTCTAAAGGCATTCCATCATAGAATTGCGTTATGGTCCGTGGTAACGGAATCCATAACGCAATTCTGCTTTTACCACCAAACGAAGCATGAACGAATTTCATAACATGAAATTCTCTCTTTTCTAGTGATAACTATTAGATTGGGACTCCTACCACTGGGACTCTTAACGATCACAAGAACTGGGGCCTTATACCCCGTGTGGCCCCTCAAAATGATTGGATCAAGCGGTCAGGTATGCGCTCAGCTGCTCCATTTATTTCTATGGGAGTTCCGAAGATAGCCAAGTACTGTGCTCAGCTATCTCCGGAACTCCCATAGAAATGAATAGAGCGGCTGAGAGAATGCCTGACTGGCTGCTCCGTTCATTATGGGGGGGACAGAGGGTACGGGGCCCCTGTTCTCGTGTACAGTAGGGGTCCCAGCGATAAGACCCCCACTGATCTAATAGTTTTTACCTATCCTGTGGATAGGGGGGTAACATTATATAACCAGAATACCCTTTTAAAATGTCAAATAGTCCTTAAAAAAGGAACAATGGACCACATGTATGTAGCAGTTTTGCACCCAGTTTTTGGCTTACGCTACTGCACTAAAATGTCAAAAATGATGGTAAGACATTTCAGTACTAAAATGTGTGATCTTTTGTTTGTTTGGAAAATGATGAGTAAAGATGGCTTTCTACAAAGGAGACATAGCTCAGGCTGGGTGTAGATTATGAGGCAATCAGGCACATTTGGGTGTAGATCTACACCTGCAGTCAGTTTCTTGACTGTCAGATGGATTTATGAAGAGGTGTCTGTCTTTCAGTACATATGGTGCAAATCACACCTGTTACCTCTTTTACGTTGATGAAAAAAAATGCCCCTCTAAATAAATGTGAGGCAATATTCTTCAGTCTGGGGTCTCCATAGCAGCTATTGTGGCTACTAGAGATGAGCGAATTTTCGTTCACACTTCGTTTGTTGGAAAAAGGTGAATTGCGTTATGGATTCCGTTACCACGGACCATAACGCAATTATATGACGGAATTCATTCTATCATAATAGAAGTCTATGGGTTGCAAAACAGATCCGTCCCATTTCCGTTATTCAGGGGAGCCTGATCAGCTATGCAGGCCATAGACTTCTATTATGATGGAATGAATAACGGAATACCTCTAAAGGCATTCCGTCATATAATTGCGTTATGGTCCGTGGTAATGGAATCCATAACGCAATTCACCTTTTACCAACAAACGAAGTGAGAATGAATTTCAAAATATGAAATTCGCTCATCTCTATTTAAAGTCATGGCTACACCACAGAAGTCATGGATTTCACAGAATAATCTTTTTTTGGTTAAGGTTAGTAGTGATGAGCGGCAGGTGCCATATTCGATTTTGACGAAATTCGCGAATATTCGATAGAATATTCGTTTTATATTCGTCGAAATCGAATATTCGTCATTATTCTTGTTATCGCGATTAATATGCGATTTAAATAATCGCGTATTGCGATTTTAACTTAAAGGCTACTCTCCTATTGAAATAGCAATGCGATTAATTCAAGTTATAAAAATCGAATTTCGATTTTAACTTAGCACTGCTATATTCTATATTAGGCTAGAATTAACGAATATGGAATATAGCAGTTCTAAGTTAAAATCGAAATTCGATTATTATAACTTGAATGAATCGAATTGCGATTTCAACTTGGACCTGGTTTACTATGGTTGGCTTGGTAGAATTAGCGAATATGACGAATATATTCGTTATATTCCACAAAACGAATATAACGAATGTATTCGTCATATTCCACAAAACGAAGATAACAAAGTATTCTGCATCTTCGTTTTAGCTACCTATTCGTCAACTTCGCTAATTCTAGCAATCATGTAGGAAAGTTTACTATAGAGACAGCTACGTTTAATTCGCTATGCGATTATATTACTTTGCTTTTTTTAAAATAAATAGAATAATTATAATACCTGATAATTATTATAATTATACTATTTATAAAAAAAAAAGCTGTCATATATTCGCATAGCGAATTAAACTTAGCTGTCTCTATAGTAAACTTTCCTATATGATTGCTAGAATTAGCGAAGTTGACGAATAGGTAGCTAAAACGAAGATGCAGAATACATTTGTTATCTTCGTTTTGTGGAATATGACGAATACATTTGTTATATTCGTTTTGTGGAATATAACTAATATATATTCGTCATATTCGCTAATTCTACCAAGCCAACCATAGTAAACCAGGTCCAAGTTGAAATCGCAATTCGATTAATTCAAGTTATAATAATCGAATTTCGATTTTAACTTAGCACTGCTATAGTCCATATTAGGCTAGAATTAACGAATATGGAATATAGCAGTGCTAAGTTAAAATCGAAATTCGATTTTTATAACTTGAGTTAATCGCATTTCTATTTCTTTTTTTTGTAAATTCTTTATTTAAATTTTCCAATTTTCAATAGAGCAAAGCATAACAAGCAATGAGACTGATGCAGGATACATCTCAGCATCAAAGCATAGATAAAATAAAAACCTCAAAGCCTGACAGGCAATGAGACTGATGGTGAAAACATCTCAGTAACAAAGCATAGGCAAAATAAATGACAATCGACAGGTCATAAACTTATAGAACCCTACTCGGGAGAACCACCACCAACTGTGGAACAGTAATATGCAACCTGAATACAAACATTATGTAGACATGGAGAGGGGGAGACAGGGGAGGGAAGAGGAAGAAAGGGGAGGAGGGGTAAAGGAAGGGGGGGGGGGACAGCATTCGCAAACCTTGACTCTCACTCAGGTGCCAGTAGCGCCTTACAATCAGTCGAATCATAAAAGATCAACCAATGACTCCACGTTTTGGAGAATCTTTTCTCAGTGTGTCTCAGAGAAGAAGTGAGATCCCCCATTCTCATAATCTCCTGGACTCTACTGATCCACATTGATATGGAGGGAGCAGAAGACTGCCTCCATAGGCATGGGATGCAAGCTCTCGCCGCGTTTGCCAAATGTCTTACCACAGATTTGTTGTAGGATGCCAGAGGAATCTCGCACTGATGGAGCAGGAAAAAGGCCGGCGTCTTCGGGAGAGTGTATGTAGAAAACTTCGATATGATCCCCCACACAGAATCCCAGAAAGCCGAGAGAAGGGGACAAGACCAGAATACATGTAATAATGTACCCCTCTCAGAGCCACAACGCCAGCACAAGGGCGAGGCAGATGGGAAAATGGAGTTGAGCCTAGTTGGGACCCTGTACCAACGTGACATGAGTTTGAAGCCCGCCTCCTGAATATTGCTGGCCATAGATAATTTGTGAATGCATGTGTATAATCTCAACCGCTGTTCTGATGAAAGAGTTATGCCTAAGTCAGTTTCCCATTGGGAGACAAAATTGGGGGGAGGTTGGTCCGGGGGGGATATTAGCAAACCATATGTGCGGGAAAGGGTGCGTCTAGTCACTCCAGATTGCTCACAGAGGGCCTCAAAATCTGTCTTAGCTCGGACGTATGTAGACGCAGGAGGAAGTGTAGACAGGAAGTGCATGAGTTGTCTGGACTGCCAGGGGTTAAGTGTAGGAAGTCCCGTTGTCTCAGAGATCTGTTGTGGGGTGAGCCATTGATCCGAGGTAATCAGATGGTGGGCCCTGAATTTGTTGCAGTTCACGAGCTCTTTGAAAGGACCGCGCTCTAACCCTGGGGGGAATTGTGGGTTTCCCAAAATAGGGAACATAGGAGAGGGGGAAGGAGAGATACCCGGGCGATTCTGAATGCTGGCTAAGGCTTTCAAGGAGGGGCCAATTGTGGGGTGTAGGCGAGCCTCCAACGGGACCTGGGCGGACAACCAAGGAATGGCTGACAATGGAGCAGACAGGAAGGACTGCTCAACTGAGACCCATTGCTTATATGCCTGGTGTCGACACCAATCAACTATCCTAAGAAGATGCGATGCCCTATGATATGAAATGAAGTCAGGGAGCCCTAGACCACCCTCCAGCTTAGGACGAAAAAGTATTGACCTGGCGATTCTGGACGGTTTGCCTGCCCATACAAAGTGGGTCAGCATTTTCAAGAGAGTGTGGAAGAAGAGTCTGGGGATGTGAATCGGTAGGGCTTGGAAGAAAAATAGAATCTTTGGCAGTATATTCATTTTGAAAATGGATATCCTTCCAAACCAGGAGAACGTACCAGTATGCCACCTGTCCAAATCTGCTTTTATTGTTCGAAGAAGAGGTGGATAGTTGGCCTGGTAGAGTTCCGCGAGTGTGGGGGTCAGAAAAATCCCCAGATAATTCAGGGACGAGCGAGCCCATTTAAATGGAAAGTTCTCTGAAATAGATTGAACCATGGAGGGGGGAAGGGTTATGTTTAAGGCCTCCGATTTTTGATAATTAATTTTAAAGTTTGAAAGGCGAGCATATATTTTTAGCTCCTGAAAGAGGTTTGGAAGGGTAACCCTGGGATTGGTAAGAAAGAACAGAAGATCATCAGCGTAAGCTGCAACCTTGTGCGAAGTCTCATGAATCCGTAGCCCTGAAATATTGGGGTTCCCCCTTATGTGACACAGAAGCCGCTCTAGACAGATCACGAATATCAAGGGGGATAGGGGGCAGCCCTGCCTTGTACCATTACGAATGGACAGGGGCATGGAGAACTGACCATTCACCTTAACCACCGCCGAGGGGTTGGAGTAAAGATTAGTAATGCGAGCCATCATTTTGTCCCCCATTCCCACAAGGCGTAGGGTTTCAAACATAAATTCCCAATTGACCCTATCGAACGCCTTCTCGGCGTCGGTAGAAAGGAATAAAGTTGGAGTCTTGGAAGAAACGGCACGGTAGATCATGTTAATTGCTCTCGTGGTACTATCACGGGCTTCTCTTAGAGGTAAAAAACCTGTTTGGTCTAAGTGGATCAGTTTCTGTAAATGAGGTAGCAGGCGAGTGGCGAGTATTTTAGAAAACAATTTCAGATCCACATTGATCAGGGAGATGGGACGGTAGCTCTGGCAACATGAGGGGTCCTTCCCTTCCTTAGGGACTACCGTGATATGCGCCCTTAGGGTGTCATTTGGAAGTGTGCGGGCCCTATCCAGTGAGTCAAAGACAGCTATAAAATGAGCAGGCAAAATGTCCTTAAACTGTTTATAGTAGGAAAGCGTAAGTCCGTCAGGACCCGGGGCCATCCCTGCCTGGGAGCCCTTGATAGCTGCCTGTAACTCAGACAATGATATGGGTGACTCCAAGTCAGAAACCGCTTCTGGGGGCATAGATGGCAAGCCTGCAGATTCAAGATAAGTTCTCACTGAGGGTCTGGATTCAGGGCTAACGGATTGATGAGAGTCGTCAAGATTGTACAGGGTGTGGTAGTAGGATCTGAACGCTTCTGCTATTTCCTTCGGGAGAGAGGTCCTTCTACCGGAGGGGAGAGATACCTGGGGGACAAAGGAGCGTAGCCTGGTCTTTTGTAACGCCCGTGCAAGGGTTCTACCTGGTTTGTTACCGTGTTCATAGAAATGTCTACGGCACTTAATTAAGGTCGCTTTGGCTTTTGAAAGGCATAAAGAGCAAACCTGGTCCCTCAGCTGGGTAAGCTCCGCCCCCAGCTGCAAGTCCAGTGACTGTTTATGCTGCTGTTCTATCGTGTGTATGCGTGCTAGGAGAGTAGCTATCTTTGCTGCCCTTTCCTTCTTCAAACGAGACCCTAGCTTAATAAAGGAGCCTCTGATATAACATTTATGGGCTTCCCATACGGTAAGAGGGTCGCTCTCGGGAGTTACATTAGTCGCAAAATACTCAGTTAGGTCTCTCTGGACTTCCGAAGTGACTTGGAGATCCTGAAGAAGTGAATCATTTAACTGCCAGTGCCAGGCTCTGGATTGGTGGGCCGGGAGGGAAAGGGATATGGAGACCAGGGCGTGGTCCGAGAATGTGATGGGGTCAATCTCTGCTTTAGAGAGAAGGTCCAGTCTAGCATGGTTCAGGAAGAAATAATCCAGTCTAGAGTAAGAGTTGTGGGGATGCGAAAAGAACGTGTAGTCACGGGCCGTCGAATGAATGATACGCCAGGTATCAGCAAGTTGGTGGGAAAATAAGAGCTCCTTAAGTCTGGTAATAGCAGAGAGAGGGAAGGAAACCTGGCCCTTGGAGGAGTCCAAGCGAGGATTCAGGACAATGTTAAAATCCCCACCGAGAATTAGTAGACCCTCCGTGAAATCCTCCAAGGCCCTGAGGGTTCCAGCTAAAAATCCCACCTGACCATTGTTGGGGGCGTAAACTGATGCCAATGTAACTTTAGAACCCGCTAAGTTACCCTTTACAAATAGGTACCTGCCTGCTCCATCAGTGCGAGAGTCAATCAGGTCCCATGAGATAGCGTTGGAGATGAGAATGGAAACACCTTTCGTCTTGGTATCAGGATCAGTGCTATGGTAGACATGTGGAAAGCGCCTGTCCGAGAGCTTCGGAGTGGAAGACGAACGAAAATGAGTTTCCTGGACGAACGCCACATGCGCGCGTTTCTTCCAGAGGAGACGCAGAAGGGACGACCTCTTCTCAGGCAGATTCAACCCCTGTACATTAAGGGAAACCAACAAAACATCAGACATGTTGCAATACTACGCGACCGAGACCAGAGACAAACAGAACTACTCAGTGAGAGCAAGGAATGCTGACAGCGGGGGTAAGGGAGAGGAGAGGGAGGGGGGTAGGAACACCGGGACGGAGAGAAGGAGGAAATCTAGCCCTCAGCCGAGGGACAAAAACCTATCAAGGTGGAAGTAACTGCGAGTAACCTGTCTGTTAACACTCACAGAGCAAGAACTCACAGTGCCCTAGTGGGGGGAGAGGAACAGCAGGCGCCTATGAAGGAAAAAGAACACTTGTCGCGCGGAGAGCAATCCGTGACCAGAAAAGAAAACCAGGACAAAATAAGCTACCAAAGACCCCTTCCCCTAAGGTAATGATACTTTAACTGAGTGGAGTAGAGGAGGGTAGTGGCAGGAGCAGAGACACATAAGATAAAGGGACGGGAGACATCACAAGGATAAGACAAAAACGGAAGAGGAGGTGTGGAGACTATCTCGAGACCACATAAGTCCAAGAAGAATGAGGGGACGCCAAGGACAGCTCAGCTGGGCCACCCAGAGTAATGCAGACGGACAGTCTCAGCAGTTGGGGATACCCCGGTGGATCAATGAGGAGATGGAGGAAGGCGCCGCGGAGTCTGGTATTGTGGTCCAGAAAGGCGGCCTCGGAGAGAGCTGGAACGGCCAGGAGACAACCGTCTCGGGGATGTAGATGATGCTCTTTGCGGTAAGTCCAGTCCCTGGCGCAAGCCTTGCAAGGACGGAGGCAGTGTCCAGTCAGGAATCGTGAAAGGGCGGACATCGAGGAATCTGAACAGTTCCGGGAGGTCAGCCAGAGAACGAACCTGCATGGATTGGCCGTTAGGGTATCTGACAATAATATGGAATGGGTGTCCCCAGCGATAGGACGCTCCTGCGTCCTTGATTGCCTCCAACAGGGGCCTGACCATTCTTCTCATAGATAAGGTCAGACGTGATACATCAGGTAGGATGGAGATTGGTATATCCTCAAAGAAAATCTCCTTCTTTTCCCAGGCCTTGCGCAGGATACGCTCTTTGACTGTATAGAAATGGACCCGGCAAATGACGTCACGTGGTCTGTCTACATCACGATTTCTAGGTCCTGCAGTCCTATGGACTCTGTCCAGCTCAATTTTGGTCTGAGGAGAATTTTCCAAGATTGAATTAAAAATGCCGACCACAACAGGATGTAGCTGGTCATTAGGAACGGACTCCGGGATGTTGCGAAGCTTAAGAGTATTGCGGCGACCTCTATTTTCCACGTCGTCGAGGTGTAGTGAGAAATCTTGCATTTGGAGGGTATGTGCAGATAGTGACTCCGAGTGGGAATGAACCACGGAAGCGGTAACTGCGTAGCGGTGCTCTAGCGAGGATAAGCGGTCATCCAGATGGTGGACGTCGTCACGGACAGCTTGCAGAGCCTGGGCATGTTTGTTCTCAATATGGGCAACCTGCGCCTCCAGGTCCGATTTAGTGGGTAGTGCCCTTATCATTTCCCAAAGTTCTGTCAGCGTGCGATCAATGGAGGGTGGGGGTAAAGGGGACCCCTGGGGCTCCTCCGGTTGCTGCGTCAGCGTAGAGAAGATGGCCGGCACGCTTTGGCTGAGGGACTGGGTAGCCGGGACCGGGCCATGCGGCCTGGAGTGAGGCCTGGAGTGGGGATAGCGGCCATCAATGGCGGCGTCTTGTCCACCGCAGGGCTCTCCTCGGAGGCAGTAACAGGGGACAGCCACTGATCTGGGGCCCTGTCCAGGGGCTGCCTAGATTCGGCAGAATGTCGGCTTACCACATAGGGAGAAGCAGTAGCGGTGCGCAGGCCCTCCGCTTCAGTAGGCCCCGATCGGGCCTGGACGGCGGTACTTGCGGGATCCGACTGGGATGGTGCAGCGTGCCATGGAGGACTAAGGCAGGCGTCCCGGCTACTCACTGCAGTAACCGCACGGTAAGATCCTTCTTCCCCCAGGTGCCGATCTTGTGAACGAGCGGTCTCTAATGCTGGCGCCGGAGAGAACGGCGGTGCCGCTGGGCGCAGAGACGAAGGAGCGGCGGCCATTGTGGGCGAATCACCACCTCCCTGCTGGCTGGAGCGGAGGAAGCGGCCGATGGACTGCTCAGGGGAAACCGCAGGCTGACTCCTCGATCGCATCCCTCTAGTCATGGCCAGGAGAGGCAAGTAGGGAAGCTGTCTTTGCTGGATCTCCTGAATCTAGCCACGGAGCTTTCCTCATACACGTCCTCACGCCGCCATGCCGAAGCCACGCCCCTCGCATTGCTATTTCAATAGGAGAGTAGCCTTTAAGTTAAAATCGAAATTCGATTATTATAACTTGAAATAATCGAATTGCGATTTCAACATAATTCTCAAATCCGACAGTACATTCTAGTATATGGAGACGTTCCCATGGTGATGGGGACGCTCCATGAGCATGGAAGTCGGCAGAAGCGGCAACGGGCACTGACTGGAGCAGCTAGGAAGCCAGGAATCCAAAGGACAGGTAAGAACAACTTTAGGGAAGTGGGAAAGAAAAAAATATAACAATAAAAAAAAAAAAAAAAAAAGAATATTCGAAATATCGAATTTATATCACTATATTCAAAATATTCGCGAATTAGCGAAGTGCCGATATTCGCGAAAAAAAATCGATATTCGAATATTCGCGCTCAACACTAAAGGTTAGTAATATTACCGTGTAAAGTCTTGGTAGAATTAAATTCCTTTGACCCATATGATAACCTATCATTCCTTAGCAGAATTATTCATATATTCTGATTCATTTTAGGACTAAGCGTAAAAGACTAAAGACAGGTTGTATAGGAAGCCTTGTATATGTAATTATCTCAGCGGTGTCTATTGCTTCCACTATGTTGTTTCCTTTATTATTTTTTTCGGAGCATTGTATTTAAATGTCATAACTTACGGTACATTTCCAGCACTTTTCATTTAAGCTTTATATTCCACCCACTACGCTTATTCTTTGAAGACCTTTAAAATGTCACATTCTATGAGTCATACTTTGCTGGATTTTTTTTACTCAAATGTTCAGCACAAAAACTAATCTCTGTGTATCTGTGTACCATCTTTTTATCCTTAGGCCCCAAACATACAACCATAACTGTTTTGTGGTCCGGAAACCGCAGATCTGCATAATATGGATGTGGTCCGTGCAATGTCTGCATTTTATTTGCAGACCTATTGTTTTCATTTGTTTTGCCCATCCATATGCTCGTTCCGCAAAAACACAGAACATGCAGACCATGGATTCATTGAAGTCAATGGGTCAGCAAAAAACTCAGATGCAATACGGACCACATCCTCATTTTTGGGATACATGACTCGCAGACCACAAAATGGATATGCAGGGTTATATTTAGCATAAGGCAACCTTATGCACGTGCTTAGGGTGCCAGAAAGTCTCAGGGTGGCATGCTACTGCTTGTGGCTGCAAGTCCTCCTCCTGAAATCAATTGTATCACCGTCCTGAGGATGGGCGGATGAAGTTGTATACTGCTGCAGGGCAAGTCCTTATAATATCATGTGACTAGATTAAACAGCATTTTAGTGGTAAAGCCATAAAAACTAAAACGCAGAGTGTGGAATTCACTAAAGACAAGAGGATATGGTGGAGATCTGTGTGATGAAAGCAAATAGAAGTTGAGATGGTAATAAGTCCCAGCTGATGAATTACCCTCTAAATCCATGCTTTGAAAACATTATGTGAATCAAGATTCAAATATAAATAGTGCATTTAATAAAACAATCCAGCTAGTAGCATATCGAATACATTATTATGTTGTATTATATTTTCCATATTTTTCACATTTTTTTATTTATATTTTTTATTATCATATTTTTTATGTATCAGTAAAATCATATGTGTGGTATAATAGACTGACGTATGCTCCCATAGTTAAATTTGTGGGTATAATGATAATTAATCTAACAATAACAAAGGCAGGTGCACTCTGCAGTCTTACTAACCCTCGTACTGGTGTAAAATTGAGAGATTAGCCAACATATCCTATTTGGAGGACATGTCTGAGCCTGAGCACCGCAGCAAGGTTTCTCAAGTAGCTCGGGACCTAACGCTAAAGCTATCTGTGCCGTATGGGCAATACCAGGAGTCAGTGGGCGAATTACAGGAGCACGAGGTCCGACTCACAGAAATCTCCCAGTAACCTCCAGCATGTGACCATGCATACAATGGGAGGAGGCAGAGAGCTCTGAGCCCCACCCAAGACTGGCTGATATCGCCCGGGCCTCACATGTGCACCAGAATGCTGCCTGTGGATGGAAATAAAGGCACATTCAGACTAGGAGTTTCTACACCTCCAAACAATTCTATATACAAACTACAAATTGGCGTGGTATTAAAAAGCAGGTAGTGCTCAACCCCATATGCAGTGGTGCATCTATACCGGGGGGCAGGTTCTGCACTTGTGGCCTGTTGCTAATGACAATCCCCAGCAAAAGTGCATACAATGGAGGATGCCTTCAGCGGACCACAAGTACCACAATGGACATCCTACACAGGATAGCAAATGTGTGAATGTGATAAACAGTAAAAATAATATAATAACAAAGACATGTGCACTCTGCGGTCTTACTAACCCTCATACTGGTGTAATATGGAGAGATTATCCAACATATCCTGCTTGGAGGACATGTCTGAGCCCGAGCACTGCGCCAAGGTTTCTCAAGTAGCTCGGGACCTAACGCTAAACCTACCTGTGCCGTATGGGCAATTCCAGGAGCCAGTGGGCAATAATGATAATTAGAATCTGATTGTCTTTTAAATGAAAGAAACCAAGGTGTGAATGAGGCTATGACCAATAATATTGGATGAAATTAATTGAAAATTACGTTCTCAATATATTATGATTACACATAGATATAAAAAAAATCTTTTAGCTGTTTTAGCTATTTATAGGTATAAACAAGACATTAATACACATGTTTAATGTTGAACATGTTGCCAGTATAATGATACCTTTAGAACATCATGTGTAGACTAAGCCAACATAAAATCATAACGTTTAATGCCCAGGTATCATCTACACAAAAGGCATACCATTATGGGCTATTTATAGAAAATCTGCCAAAATAAAACAACAATAAGAAAAATACAACAATAAGATATATTAGTACATATTTTAAATGGTGATATATAGATATCTATATATTTAAAAACAATGTTGTATGTCACATTTCCATCACATATTATAGATTTGAGATACAATGTGGTTGATTGTCGATTTAATAACGCATCATGTGAATTATATATTTATCTAAGTGATCCGGGCAATGTACAGTATTTGATTTTACCTTGACCAAGATGATTTAAAAGGATCCAATATGAAGCCCCAGGTTTATATCCATTTGAACATACAGTATACCACTGAGGAAGAAACAAGTTTGTTTCCAAACGTGTCTGGTGAATGGTGACAGAAAGACAGTGTGAACAGTGACTTATTTTTCTATGAAATCGGAATATCATCAGGCTGACACACGGGGCTTTGGCAGTATCTGGAGGAGTGCGCTTTGAAGCGGCAGAGATTGTAGCCACAAAGCTTATTACAAGCCGAATGGGAATCACACGGACCCGACTAGGAGAGACACAGCGGGGAGAGACATGAACGGTGGTCGTGAGTAACCCAAAAATCCATCCGGCTTAATGTGAATAGATTTCAAACTTAGAGACATAGCGCACGTACATTGCAAATCCTGCCACTTATGTCCAAATCAACACCGTAAGAGTGCCAGCCAGTGCAGTGATTAAATCCCACATGTATATTATTCACTGAATGTGCAAGATAGATCATATAAATTCAAGGATATACTGTATGTAATATCAAGTACCAATGCAATCACACAATAGATATATGGTACTAGCTGCAACTAAGCCGATGCTAATATTTACATATGGACAATAATATCTACTGAATGAACTACCGTCCAAAAACACAAAACAAATCTGTTCGGCCATAAAAAAATATTTTTTTATATATTTTATATTTTTTTTATTTATTTTTTATTATTTTTTATGAGTGAGCTCCGCATGATATATACCTGGGTCAATAATCAATGTACAATATTTTGATGTATCTTTTAATATTATTTTAATGAATGTTTATACAGATGATGAATTTATAAAATACAGGTGATTTGATGAGAGCCAGTCTCATTAATAGATTATTTGTATTCTTTGTTGCCGTAGGGTGAACGGCAGACTGTGCTCCACAATAGCTGGTGAGCTCCCTTAACGTGTCAATATCTTCAATTAAGCATTTATGGGACTAGCTGGGACACCAGCTTCAGCAATCTATGAGTGTGTAGGATCTAATGGCCCAACTGCAACATCTGTAGGCAAATGTGCTGCAAGATACCATATTGAATCTGTATGCCTCCATGCATGTCGTTAGGAGGTCCGAGAGCTCATTTGCATTTCTCCCCTCCCAGAATTCCAGAGGAGCATATATGGTCTAGAAGTCTCCTCACACTGATTAAGGTGCTATCTCCCTAAGGAGAGTTAGTTCCCCCCTTGTTAGGAGGTCCAGAATGTTAATAACTTTATCAGGCTTGACAATCCTCTGTGAGCTAAATGGTCAAGACTGATACATTTTACATTGTAGCATACTATCAGTACAGGAAAGAGATTTGTGCTGCTCACAGAAGACTACCAGGGCTGAATACTATTTAATCCACTCACTGGCATAGCTATAGGGGTCACAGTGGTTGCACTCCCGACCAGGTCCCTAAGCTAGGGGGCACCAGGAGACTGGTGGCAGGAGAGGTAAGTTAATTTATTTACTTTGAAGTGTGATCTAAGGTCTGATATGGGGGATCTGAGAGGTCTAATGGGGGGTCTGGAAGTCTAATGGGGATCTGGCGGTTTTATTGGGGTATGGAGGTCTAATGGGGGTCTGACATGGGGGTCTGGAAGTCTAATGGAGGTCTGATATGGGGGTCTGGAGGACTGTTTCTGCAGGATAGTAATGGTGGGCACAGAGGACACAGCATTGGGGGTGGCAGGATGGGGTATTGAGAAGGTGGGGTTGGATAATGGAATAGTAGGAAACTAAGATGTCTGTTTGTTAAACTCTGCAGAGATGAAATACGGCTGAAAGAAATCATCATTGCAGTCAGGTCTGAAAGGAGAAGATGAGGAAAGTGAATATCAGAGAAGAGACATCCCTGGATGTAAGAGGTACATATGTGGCGCTGTATTACCCTGTAAGTTTTGTAGCTCTGAATGTAATGTTTTCCAAGTATGTCTTAAAAGGGGTTGTCCACTTTTTTTTCTCATGAGTGCTGCCTTCTCTGCTCTGTTTACCTGCTCATCACTGCAATTGCTGCAGTGAGCAGGTAAACAGAGCAGAGAAAGCAGCTCTCATATGAGTGCTGCCCTCTCTTCAAACAGCTGATCAGCGGGGGTTCCGATCTGATATTGATGACCTATCCTGGTCATCAGTAGTAAAAAAGAGGACAAGCCCTTTAACAGTAGGACTGGAAGAAATGTGTTAGGTTGAGAATTTGGCATAGGGGGTAGTGTTTCAATTTTTGCCTCAGCAGAAAGGCTAGGTGCACCCCTACCCCTCGCCACAAAGCACTGGGGGTGGGGAAGGGGGGTTCCAAGCTAAACTCTTGCACCAGGGCCCATGAGCCTTTAGCTCCTGTATCCACTTCCAAAGAATGAGAAGTAATAGGCATTATTCACACCATGAAAGGTGAATGTACATCTGGGATATATCCTGGGAAGATATCCCAAAGTATACCCTGGATGTATTCATAGTTTTTTTTATTTTATTTTATAGTTTAGACATATGCCAAGAGAGTATGCTATATGAGTATTTTCAACTACAAGGATATCCCACAAGCAAATGTATTCTGTGTAGTGCGCCTTTTTTTTCTTTTTTTTTTTTGTCAAAGACAGACATTTAACATACAGTTGCATATATTCTAGCTATATGTCCGGCATATACCTCAGGTGGCTCTCAATGTATACACTCCATGTATGCACCAAACATAGTATGAACAGAACAGAATCATGTAGGTCTGTAAGGTTTCAGCTTCTAAATGTTGTTTCACTCACAGATAGGAAACATCTTGAGAATGGTGAGAAATATTAGAAATGCATTAGGAAGTTATTATTAAATGATTAGGTTATATATACATAAAACATAAAATGCTTTTTAACACAGTATTTTTAAATTTTAATTCCTCTACACACTTTAAATGCAGGGGTTGGAATTTATAAATGATTTCAGCCTCATCTGAAGTCAAGAACACAGAAGAGGTGAATTGTTTCCCAGGGAAAAGACAGAAAGAACTCTGTCGAAACAAATACCATGAAAGTTCCTCTGTCTTGCGTAGATATGGGTAAGTATTAGTGTTGTTTGCAGATTATGTTAGGGCTCACTTGTGCCACCTGCTGTTTATTGTATGTAGAAATGACATTCTTGCTGATAAAGTGGGAACATTTTATTGTAAACTAGCTTCGAATGGGTATATTTAATCTATTTCATTTAAAGGGACACTGACAGGGCCAATAAGCATATTGAGGTCTATATATGTGACTACAGGTCTTATACAGGGTATTACAATCATATAAGTATCCCCCCTGTCCACATTATACAAACAGTAAACTTTAAGTTTTATAACCTGCTCCAAGGTCTGCAATCTGCCCAAGGGGCGGCGTTTCACTTCTCTTGCGCCCAGCCAGCCTCCCCAACTGCCGATTTGAAGCGCCGCCCAGCTCATGAATATTCAGTTTGCTGGGCGGCTTCTGCGGTCCCCGCTCTGAAGCGCTTCGCTTAACAGTGCCCTGCGCATGCGCCTGATCTTGTGAAGTCGGGGACAGTAAGTGCCACCCAGCGAAGTGAATATTGATGAGCTGGGTGGCGCTTACTGTACCGGACTTCACAAGATCCGGCGCATGCGCCGGGCACTGTTAAGCGCAGCACTTCAGAGCGGGGACCGCAGAAGCCGCCCAGCAAACTGAATATTCATGAGCTGGGCGGCGCTTCAAAGCGGCAGTTGGGGGAGGCTGGCTGGGCGCAAGAGAGGTGAAACGCCGCCCCTTGGGCAGATTGCAGACCTTGGAGCAGGTTATAAAACTTAAAGTTTACTGTTTGTATAATGTGGACAGGGGGGATACTTATATGATTGTAATACCCTGTATAAGACCTGTAGTCACATATATAGACCTCAATATGCTTATTGGCCCTGTCAGTGTCCCTTTAATGTTTGTGTCTGTTAAAAGATATCGACAGTATCCCCCATAACAGTGACCTCTACAGAACCCCACCCCTTTAACAGTGAACTCCACAGTCCCCGACTCCTTAACACTGACCCCCTCACAGTGCCCCGCCACTTTAAAATGGGACCTCCACAGCAGCCCACCCCCTTAACTTTGACCTTCACAGCACCCCACTCCCTTGACAGTGACCTTCTCAGGGGCTTGCCCCCTTAACAGTGACCTCCACAGTACCCTGCTGCCTTAACAGTGATCTCACAGTACCATTCTGCCTTAACAGTGACCTCCACAGCAGTTGCCCCTTTAATAGTGGCCCCTGCCTCTTAACAGTGACCTCCAGAGTGTCCACCCCTTACGAAAAGCACTTATTTAGAACTTTTTTTTACTCTTTATTTTTGTCCCACTTTGGGACTTTAATTTTTGGGGGTCTGATCTCCTCTGCAATGCATTGCATTGACTGTCAGTATAATAAACTGACAGTGTGTTTATGAGACCCAGCCTGGCGTCCATACGGCCATGGGGTCCCCATCACCGCACTCGATGAGGTGGATGAGGGTCCCCATACCCTCCGCAAATCCTGTGCATGCCTCGGTCAGCGTTGACTGAGGCATACAAGGAATTAATACGCCAGCATCTGTGCATTTACAGGAACAGCAGTGCCCCTGCCACTGATCGAGCAGATGAAGCTCCTGCACCCACCAAATCAGGGTGATGTACATGTACGGCGCCCCGATTTAAATTTTGTCCGACAGTATATGTATCAACCTGTACAGTACCAGCGCCCTAACTGTACTGTGCTGCCAACCGTGTTTAAAATACCAGCGCTGCACAGCTACAGCGTGTTAATCAGGCAGGCACAGGAGCTGCGCCCGTCCAATCGCTTGCAGGGGTCCGGCAGTCACTGATAGCCAGACCCCTGCTGTATTTGCCAGCAGCAGTGAAAACACTGATGCCGGTGCATTAACCCTTGCAATGCCACAGTCAGCACTTGCTGACCACGGCATGTGCGGTATCCTGTCGTGTGCCAGTGTCCATTGTAATGCATTGTACAGGGGATCAGACCCCCAAAAGGTGAACGCCGTAAAAAAACTGTGCCAAAATAGCCATTTTCTGGTCACCTTGCCTCACAAATAGTCTAATACCAAGCGATCAAAAAGGCATATGTAGCCCAAAACGCTACCAATCAAATCATAATCTCATCCCACAGAAAATGGTAACACAAAAACAAGATTTTATTCTGTTTAAAATGCTTTCACTGTGTAAAACTTAATAAAAATTATAGACACATTGCGTATGGCCGCGTCCAGGGGCGGGCTGAGAACTTAAAGTGGCCCTGGAAAAAATACTAAAAGTAGCCCCGGTTTGTAGTCGGGTCCAAATTGATAGAAGGCAGGGCCAACACAAGTAGGCAGGGCCAGCAATACCATATTGTGGCACATTATACCAACCGAACAGAGCCAAATACCACTGTCCATTACAAAATACTGCAAGCAGTACAAAATATATCCCCAAAAGCTTCCACTGGCTGGCCATGAGGAGGGTTCAGGCGGCTTCATGGGCATTAGCCCACCGGAAAATTTTCCCGTATGGTCTATGACCAATACGCCCCTGGCTGCGTCCTTAACAACCGGCTCTATAAAAATATCATATGATATGCGACCCTCAGGTGAAACCTGCCAAAACAGCCATTTGTTTGTCACTTTGCCTTACAAAAAGTGTAACACCAAGTGATCAAAAAGGGTTATGTACCCTAAAATGGTACCAATAAAACCTTCATCTCATCCTGCAAAAATTAATCCCCTACCTAAGACAATTGCCCAAAATACTATACTATACTTTTTCTTATTTATTTATTTAAGTTTTACACAATAATAGCATTTTTGAAACAAAAAAATAGTGTCTCCATAGTCTGAGAGCCATAGCTTTTAATTTTTTTGGCGATTGTCTTAGGTATAGTCTCATTTTTTGTAGGATAAGGTGATGGCATGATTCGTCCTATTTTGGGGGGCATATGCCCTTTTGATCACTTGCTGTTGCACTTTTTGTGATAGTAGGTGACAAAAAATGTCTTTTTTGGCACTGTTTTTATTTTTATTTTTTTACGGTGTTTATCTGAGGGGTTAGGTGAAGTTGATATTTTTATATAGCAAGTGATTATGGACACGGCGATACCAAACATGTTTAAGGTATTTTATTTACTTCATTTTTACCCAATTATAAATGTGCGTATATGGGAAAATGTTTTTTGATTATACTTTTACTTATTTCATTTTTTTTACACTTTTTTGACTCAGAGCCACTTGATTCTTGAAGATCCAGTGGGTCTGATAGCTCTACAATACACTGTAGTACACTGTATAGTGTACTGCAGTGTATTTTCTTTCATAGTAAGGCCCTTTTCACACGGGCGAGTTTTACGCATGGGTGCAATGCGTGAGGTGAACGCATTGCACCCGCACTGAATCCGTACCCATTTATTTCTATGGGGCTGTGCACATGAGGGGTGATTTTCACGCATCACTTGTGCGTTGCGTAAAAATCGCAGCAAGCTCTATATTGTGCATTTTTCACGCAACGCAGGCCCCATAGAAATGAATAGGGTTGCCGAAAAATCGCTAGCATCCGCAAACAAGTGTGGATGCGGTGCGATTTTCACGCACGGTTGCTAGGAGATGATCGGGATGGAGACCCAATCTTTATTATTTTCCCTTATAACATGGTTATAAGGGAAAATAATAGCATTCTTAATACAGAATGATCAGTAAAAAAGGGATGGAGGGGTTAAAAAAAAATTATAATAATTTAACTCATCTAATCCACTTGTTTGATGATCTGTGAGGAAAAGGACCTGTGGTGATGTGGTCCATCACATGGTCCATCACATGATACATCACCATTTTCTTTATAAAGATAATATAGTGTAAAACATAAATAAATAAATAAAAAGTAGACATATTAGGTATTGCTGCGTCCGTAAGAATCTGCTCTATAAAAATACCCCCCCTAACCCCTCAGATGAACACAATAAAAAAGTAAAAAATAAAAACAGTGCCAAAAAAGCAATTTTTTGGCAAATTTTCCATGTTAATCCTTTTTTTTCCAATAACAAAGCAAGGGTTAACAGCCAAACGAAACTTTATATTTATTACCCTCATACTGCAGTTTACAGAAACACCCCATATGTGGTCGTAAACTGCTGCATACAGAGATAAATAGATAAAATATCCCAGGGCGCAAGAATCCAGTCCAGATAGTGATAGCAAATAGAAACGTATTTATTGCAGAAGTACAACGCGTTTCGGGGAGTAGTTCCCCTTCATCAGGTACATAACACTGCATATGAAATCACATAAACACACAGCATTTGAAAACACTAAAAAAAAAATCACCAAAATGAAAAGTAGGCGGGGCTAAGGAAAGGGGGAGTGGTTGGTGGGGATGAGTCCCCAGCAGATGTGCAGAGATTTGAAGTTCAATATATAATGATATAATATAATAACAATGCAGAGGCACCATCATTGCTGGTGAAGACAGAGACGTAGGGATGTAGTGCTCCGATCAGTTTATCTGCTTCTGATTAAGGAGCGCTCCCACTGAAGGGGGAGGTCACGTGATCGGAGCCCGGTCACGTGGTCGCGGCTTGCCGGCAGCAGATATTAACCTGGTTGCTGGGTAACCAGGACGCTTAGTGGCCGCACTGGTGTATTGCGGACACGAGCGCAGCGAGGATGGCAGGGGAGGGAGGTGGAGTCGGTGTTGCAGGGAGGGCGGACCTGTGGTGTGAAATATATTAATAGCAAGGGGGGACTCTGTCGTAGTGTCCGGGTAAGGGGCTGGAGGGAGTAGAAATAAGAGACAATCATAACAGATAAATTGATGATACATAATTGGTGCTAAAAAGATTTGATCAATCGCTTCTGATGATATAATAACATATAAAATAATTATCCATTAAAGGGTATTGGATTAGTGATGCATAATTAGTAGTAGATGAACCAACAAATAGAATAATTATCATCCAATAATTAATCAAGGGCTAATTATTTGATAGGAGAATGATAGGATAATGAGGAGGGGGGTGATAAATGAATTAGAAGGTATTAATCCATGGTGATGCATGTACATGTTGTTCATTACACAAATGATGAAAAAATAATAATAATTGGTATAATAATAATGGATAAAAAAAAATATATATATAGATAATGAATAAATGATAAATAATAATTAATAAATAATGTTGGTAATGACAAGATAATAATGATGGAAATGAAAAAGAAAAAGTGTATATATATATATATATATATATATATATATAAAAATAGTAATAATGAAAAATGAAAAGTAAAAATTGTATATAATGATAATAATGAAAAAAATAATAATAATAATAAAAAATAAATGAATAAATAAAAATAAATGATATAAAATATGAAATAAATAAAAAATTAAAAAAAAATGTTAGCTCCATATATGGAGCGTTATGCTTACATATGTACAGAAAAACAGGTGGCGGTGGGATATACATGTAAAATACTACATTACACAACCTTGGGGGACCTCGGCTGTTTGAAATAGGGAACGTCACGATTGAAACATAACTGAACTCGGGGTATTTGAGAGGTTTATCTCGAAGGCCTCGTTAAGACCAAATGGGTTAAGGCAGTTGAGTTTGTATATCCAAAACATCTCGCGCCTTTTGATAGTCTGCATGACATTGTGGTAATCGGAGCTGATTTGTTCAATGGGCGTGATGGAAAAGCCAGTGGCGAGGCCCTCATGGCGAATGGTTGCGTGTCGAGACATGCTGTGCTGTAGGAAACCCTTTTTGATATTCAACCGATGTTTGTTAAGCCTGTTGCGCAAGGTTTGGATTGTCGACCGATTGTAAACTGCTGCATAACCAAACGGCAGGGCGCAGAAGGAAAGAAAAGCTGTATGCTTTCTGGAAGGCAGATTCTGATGGCCTTTTTTTTGGCACCATGTCCCATTTGAAGCCCCCCTGATGCACCCCTAGAGTAAAAACTCCATAAAAGCGACCCCATCTAAGAAACTACACCCCTCAAGGTATTCAAAACTGATTTTACAAACGTTGTTAACCCTTGAGGTGTTCCACAAAAGTTATTGGCAAATGGAGATGAAATTTCAGAATTTCTATTTCTGGTAACCTTCCCTCTCAAAAATTTAATATAGATAAACCAAAAATCATATGTACCCTAAAAATAGTCCCAACAAAACTGCCACCTCATCCTGTAGTTTCCAAAATGGGGTCACTTTTATGGAGTTTCTACTCTAGGGGTGCATAAGGGGGGCTTTGAATGGGACATGGTGTAAATAAACCAGTCCAGCAAAATCTGTCTTCCAAAAACCATACGGCACACCTTTCCCTCTACGCCCTACTGTGTGCCCGTACAATAGTTTACGGCCACATATGGGGTGTTTCTGCAAACTACAGAATCGGGGCAATAAATATAGCATTTTGTTTGGCTGTTAACCCTTGATTTGTTACTGGAAAAAATGGATTAAATTGGAAAATTTGTCAAAAAAATCGAAAATCTGAAATGTTATCTCCATTTTCCATTAACTCTTTTGGAACACCTAAAGGGTTAATGACGTTTGTAAAATCAGTTTTGAATAGCTTGAGGGGTGTCGTTTCTCTAATGGGGTCATTTTTGGATGGTTTCTATTATGTAAGCCTCACAAAGTGACTTCAGACCTGAACTGGTCCCTAAATATTGGGTTTTTTAAAATGTCTGAAAAATGTCAAGATTTGCTTCTAAACTTCTAAGCCTTGTAACATCCCCAAAATATAAAATATCATTCCCAAAATGATCCAAACATGAAGTAGACATATGGGGAATGTAAAGTAATAACTATTTTTGGAGGTATTACTATGTATTATAGAAGTAGAGAAATTGAAACTTGTAAATTTGCAATTTTTTTTACAAATTTTTGGTAAATTTTGTATTTTTTATAAATAAAAATGTTTTTTTTTTAACTTCATTTTACCAGTATCATGAAGTACAATATGTGACGAAAAAACAATCTCAGAATGGCCTGGATAAGTCAAAGCGTTTTAAAGTTATAACCACTTAAAGTGACACTGGTCAGATTTGCAAAGAATGGCCTGGTCCTTAAGGTGAAAAAAGGCTGTGTTCTAAACTGTCATATTATATATTTTTTTGGAGTATTGGATTGTGCTGATTAATATCTCCTTGGTGGCCCTATTTCAACTTTTCACTGTGTATTTAATTACCCCTTAATTCCACAGTTTTGTTCCCTGTACTGCCTACTTTTACCTGTGCTTAAAATCAGGTTGCTATGCAGGGTCCGTCTATGTGTTGAATGACGAGGACGCAGAAGCAGGGAGCCTGCAAGGTCAGATTACTGACAGCCAGGGACTGTAAGTAAATGATTAAAGCCAGGTCCTCCCCAGCAGTTGATAGCAGTGCCTGGGCTGTGTGCACTTCTCCCTGTCCCTGCGCTTGGCAGACGCTCCCTCACTCAGCAGAGCTGGAGAATGCAGAGTTGAAGCAGCGCAGACCAGGGAAGGGAGATCTGCCGTCTGCTCAGTGTATAAATGAAAGCAACATGTGGTAAGAGGACCCCTTTGTGCTGCAGGAGATTAACACTTTAGGGGGGGGGCTCTGGTTACTGACACTTTTGGGGGGGCTTTTGTTACTGGCTAGTGAGGACAGGTGGGATTAGCCTCAGGATGAGGGCAGTGGCGGCCATCTTAACTGAATAGGGAAATTACAGTTTTATGCAGACTGGTTGCTTAGAGCTGAATCTTATTAAATATGGGGTAAGTCAGTCTAATAGGAACTGATTCTGGAATATCATGTTATTAGTAACTACATATATGAAAATTGAAATTAGGGTCTAAGTATGACAGTTATCCTTTAAGGTGAGTTAAAAAAAAAATGTAACCTCTCAATCCCTATTTTACTAAGCATTCTGTATTAAGAATGCTATTATTTTCCCTTATAACCATGTTATAAGGGAAAATAATGAAATCTACTAAATACCTAACCCAAACCGAACTACTGTGAAGAAGTCCGGGTTCGGGTCTGGGTACCAAACAAGGCGATTTTTCTCACGCGTGTGCAAAACGCATTAAAACGCTTTGCACTCGCGGGGAAAAATCGTGCATGTTCCCACAACGCACCCGCAACGCCCGTGTGAGACCAGCCTAAGGGTGGGTTCACATCAGCATTCTGTTTTCCGCTATGCAATTAATAATGGATCTGTTTTGTATTTTTTATTTTTTTTATGTTTGGGGTGGGTTTGTGTGGCTAGGTCAGGTATATAATATCCTCTATTTTTCAAAGTCTTGTGAGCTGTGTGGTGTATGGTTGTTTGGGTGAAGTTTGAGCCATGTTACCAGCTCATCTTTGCAGTATGAGATATTGCGTGGCCAATGGAGGAGGAGACGTCGTGTTTCCAGACGCTTTGGGTTTCATCCCATAAATTTGGCACGTATGACTCGTGGTGCTTTTATCGTTCTCTACCCAAAGCTGCGCCAGCATCCTGATAAATTTCAGGCTTATTTCCTGATGTCTCCCCAATCTTTTGACGAGTTGCTTGGGAAATTGGAGTCTTTGTCATCAAAATACCAGATTTCGGCGATGTGTGTATCCAGCAGAATGACTCATGTTGACCTTACGGTAAATGTTTATCTTCATTTCAAAATGTGTTTGTGAGTATTAAAATGTGTGCCTTTCTGATACCATAAAAAATGTTTTATTTCCAAGTATAAACTATGAACATATAAAAGGCACATTTTCGTGTTGGGTCATAGTTTTTAAGTGCTCATTCCTGTATGGCCAAGGCTAGAATCATTCGTATGGTCTACATCAAGTATTGTATTGTCCCAACATTACAGATTGACCCCACCAAACTAGTATGTGAATCCTCCCTTCTCCAGACATTATTGCTATTTAATATGAGATATATTTTGTAAAAGTCTGTCTTATGAGCTTACAGTTTTTACTATATGTGTAAGTTTACAAGTTGTTGCCCCTATATATTTTGGCTCTTTGTTTCCCTTATGTATTTCTTATACTAAATCTCCACTCTAGTTTTTTCATAACTTCCTTGCCACTGGAAGTTTTGGCTGGGCAAGTCAACTATTTCATACATCGTCATACACACGTGTAAGGTCATTTGGGAGTTCCTGCATCAGGAAGAGATTCCACACCCAACCACCAAACACTGGAAGCAGATATCTGCAAAATTCTGGGAGATTACACAGTTTCCTAACTGTTTGGGTGCCCTGGATGGAAAGCACATATGTATACAGCAACCTCCCCTTAGTGGGTCCTTATTTTTAAATTATAAACGTTATTTTTCGTTAATATTGATGGCATTGGCAGATGCAAATTATCACTTTATTGCAGTAGATATAGGTGCATATGGCCAGACCAACGATTCAAAAGTCTTTAATGCTTCAGCCATGGGCTGGGGTGTTTATGAAAATAATTTTTTCCTTCCCTGCACCACAACCACTGCCTGGCACTACTGAGCCTATGCTTCCTTATGTAATAATTGCAGACGAAGCATATCAAATGTACTCTAATTTACTGAAGCCATATGGGCAGCGAAATTTAAGTGCAGAAAAGAAACAATTTAATTATCACTTGAGCAGGGCCCGCCGTATGGTTGAGTACGCCTTTGGCTTATTATGTTCAAAATGGTGCATATTTATGCACCTGATACAGCTTCTGCCAGACAGAGTGGGTAAAGTTGTAAAGGCCTCTGTCATTTTCCATAATTTTTTGTTAAAAAAGGAGCCTTTACCCACAGATGTTGACACATCTATGTCAAATGACCAGGAACCTCAACACACTGGGCCACGGGCTACAGCAGTTGTCAATGTATTGCAGGATTCTTTTGCACATTATTTTAGATCTCCAGAGGGATAAGTACCCTGGCAAGAAGATATGTTATAATGTTGAAATGTCATTTATTTTGCACACCTGGATTTGTCTGTCTCTACCTGTGAGCTTGATTACACAGACATGTAAAGCAGGAATTTGTTATGTATGTCAGGTCTACCAGTCCTGTTTTTTTGTAATATAATTTCAGGGCCTGCTTTTTATGGAGTGATTGGTAGGTTGGCAGTGGGACCATTCACTCCATCCGGGGTTCTTTACAAAGCTCCCAGATGTGTCGTCTGATGTCACTAGGGATGAATGAATCGAGTTTGGATGTTTCATCTGAAGTTGACTCGCTGACCCCTAGATGTCACCATAGATGCATATATGTGGTTTTTTTTTTGCTTTGGATTGCTAATGTATTTAATTTGTGCCTGAGCTAAGGCTTATTTATTTTCTGTATAATGTGTGATTAAAACACTATTTTTATTTTACAATTTCTTGTGTTGCTGCATTATTAGTACATGTATAACAAAGCCTAATTGGGTTCTACTAAATATGTCTGGTAATAATTTATATATATTTGGAGGAACTGTATGGGAGACACATATGTACCCCAATAAAACCCCATGGACATGTTTGGTTTACAAGCATAAGAGCTTGTGAGGGATGCTTACCTTAATTTGAAGGGGTTAGCTGACACCTTTCAATGCCTCCCTCATACCCCAGCGTATTAGAGAGGCATTTAAATGTCTCAGCTAACCCCTTTAAATTAAGGTAAGCATCCCTCCCAAGCATGGCTCCTGTTCCCTGCATATCCATCCCTGATTGTTCCTGTGTGTGGCAGAAAATATCTGTTGTTGGGGGGGCAGGCAATGGCAGGTGGTGATGGATATGAGCCTCCCTAGCGTCACTGGCGAGGCCAGGGATGCTTGTCCATGTCACCGCCTGCCATTGGCTGCCATAACCAACAACAGGTGTTTTCAGCCACACATAAGGAGAAGTAGCCACGAACATGCAGGGAACATGAGCAACGTAAGTGCTCAGGAGCCACATAAGTACATTGTGTGTGAGGGGCCCTGCCAATTGTGGGGCATTTCAGGTCTTAGATAACTCCTTTAAAAATTCCTGAATTTCCAAAGTGTGGAAACATGTTTAGTTTGTATTTTTTATTTTTTTGGGAGACTCAGACCTTCACACAATGTTACTATAGTCCAATAATGACAAAACATATTTTTCCCAAAAGAAGTTATATAAGTGACATTAGAATCATGCAAAATATAATTAAAATAAATAAGACATACATCTTGCCATGAAAATGACAGGACACATAATTAAAAGGAAAATGTTCCAAATAACAAAACAACAAAAACATAACTTGGGTGGCGGGGACCCCCTGTCGGGATCGTGAGGCTGGAGTAAGGAACTGAGAAAAGATTCCTGACCCTGAGTATAACCTGCGGGAGGAGGGGGAAGAGGACACTGAGAGCGCAGGGCCAGGAGTAGAGAGAGGAGAGGAGGGAGTTACAAAAGAAGTAGGGGCAGGAAGAAAGGAAGGAGTGTTTGGATCCATATATAAGGCCTGGCCCCTGCTCACAGAGTGGGATGGGGTACAGGAGTGGTATGGGGTATAGGAGTGGTATGGGGGAAGGTTGTGAGATGGGGGATAGGTAGGCGATTGGGGATGGGAGTGGGATGGCGGATAGGAGCGGGATGGGGATGTTTGTGGGATGTGGGATAGGAGTGGCATGTGGGATAGGAATGGGATTCGAGATGAGTGTGGGATGGGTGATAGAAGTGGTATAGGGGATGTGTGTGGGATGGGGGATAGAAGTAAGATGGAGGATGGGTGTGGGGTGGCAGCTGGATGGGGGTATTTGAATGGGATTGGGGAAGGGTTTGGGAGGGGGCGGTGCAGGAAATTCTCAAAGGTTTGGATGAGGGCCGACCAGCAAGCAGGAATAAGATTGGGACTAACCTGGTCCAGCAATGGAGTCAGGCTTTGGAGGAACCGACCATTAGAATTAAGGCTATCTGGCAGCCCCGCCCCCTCCAGCTGCTGGAGCTAAAAGCTCATCCGGAGTTCTACTGTTCTGATCATCCAATCTGAGCAAGCAATCATGAATGATGCTTCCTAGATTAGCCTCTGACTCCATTTGCCTTCTCCTACCTACTCGGCGTCTCACATCAATCATTCCAAAGGGTTCACATACTTTTTACTGCAGCTGTATGTTCTATAAAAGGAGAAATAAAAAAATATTAGTGAGAAGTGAAACAAAAATATTCAAATTATGCAATTTTCAGATGGAAAATAGGTTTGCAATTGCATTGCTAATTGAGTTTGCCCAGGAAATTAGCTTTGTAGGTATTTCTTGGAACTTGTGGGACCCAAAAAGGGGGGTTGGAGTGCTTTCCAATATGCATGTCTCTGCAATCACTCAGAAATGTGGTCTGATCAGCACAATGAGGGATGGGTACTATCTCTAACCCACTTCATTGCAAGGGTAACTCATAAACTATTACACATAGTATTATAAAAGAATTATAGGGGAGAACCAGTCTGTTAAAAATACCCTTACAATACATTCTAGACATAGACAAACAAGCCCTCAACATCTCCTACGCCATTTGTTATACTGCAAAGTCTGTTTTTTATAATGTTTTTGGCTCAAACATTTATATACTAATTGAGACCAACATTGTTGCTACTTTGGGTCCAAAAACTGTCAATAAATTTAAATAAAAGAAAGAAAGTCTCAGTCACATTGCCTTTCAATAGCGCTGCAGGTCCCAGAGTGAAGTGGGTTTCTTTCACACAATGCGTAAATAAGTCTTGATATAGGACCGCGCTGCTCCCAATTCACAGAAGAGATCCTTCACTGGATTAACTCAGCAACCACGTTTACAAACAGGCAAACGTCGATGGCCCACAGGGAACTCGCAGTTCACGAAATGATATTTCTGTGGATGCCAAGAATAGCGCAAAATAGTGAAGAACCACTAACACAATAAAATCAATTGGCATTTATTATACTCACAAAAGCCCGACCTAGGTTTTGCTTTCGCTTCGTCAGGGGCATACTTCACCCACACTAGGGCATACTATTTATATGTTCAATTACTCAAAAGGCAATCCCCTCAAGGGGAAACTCCCTATTTGCAATTTTACATATTTTACATATATATATATATATATATATATATATATATATATATATGTATAATTAAATAAACCTTCAAATTGTAATAAAACTAATACATAGATATTTCCCCTTATATCGTCACATATTTCTCAAATATGTCCCAAATAATACCAATAACAGATGTTCCTGTTCGAACTATAGGGGAAATATCTATGTATTAGCTTTATTACATTGTGACACAGAAAAGGGAGTTGTATTGAGAGGCAGGTATTCTCCTCCCGGTGTGTGCTGCTGGACTGATTAGCGGGCAGGTGGGGGTCAAACACCGGAATGGACCTATGTGCCGGTCCGGGTTCCGACAACACCTAGCTGCCTTTAAAAGACAGCTGGGTTCAGCAGAAAGGATCTCTGTATTTTGATCTGAGGCTAGTGTTGGGCTTGGAGATCTGAGACCAGTGTGAGGGGATACAGGCCACCTAAAGTCTGTTCATGGAGTCTTTGAGGCAGAACTGCCAGCTGGGTTTAAACTAACACCAAAACCAAAAGGTGACTTTGTGTGTTGAATGTGACTTTTTGTTTATGAACTTGCCAAGAGTGTGAATATACACTGAACTGTTTGATTTAAGAACTGGTTGGTGCCTTTATACTGTATCCCCTTATCCTACATTCCAGAGCGAATGCCCACAACATTTTAAAGGTTTATTTAATGTTCTCTCTCTCTCTCTCTCTATATATATATATATATATATATATATACATACATATATATATATATACTGTATATATACAGTACAGACCAAAAGTTTGGACACACCTTCTCATTCAAAGAGTTTTCTTTATTTTCATGACTATGAAAATTGTAGATTCACACTGAAGGCATCAAAACTATGAATTAACACATGTGGAATTATATACATAACAAAAAAGTGTGAAACAACTGAAAATATGTCATATTCTAGGTTCTTCAAAGTAGCCACCTTTTGCTTTGATTACTGCTTTGCACACTCTTGGCATTCTCTTGATGAGCTTCAAGAGGTAGTCACCTGAAATGGTTTTCACTTCACAGGTGTGCCCTGTCAGGTTTAATAAGTGGGATCTCTTGCCTTATAAATGGGGTTGGGACCATCAGTTGCGTTGTGGAGAAGTCAGGTGGATACACAGCTGATAGTCTTACTGAATAGACTGTTAGAATTTGTATTATGGCAAGAAAAAAAGCAGCTAAGTAAAGAAAAACGAGTGGCCATCATTACTTTAAGAAACGAAGGTCAGTTTGAAAGTGTCCCCAAGTGCAGTCACAAAAACCATCAAGCGCTACAAAGAAACTGGCTCACATGCGGACCGCCCCAGGAAAGGAAGACCGAGAGTCACCTCTGCTGCGGAGGACAAGTTCATCCGAGTCACCAGCCTCAGAAATCGCAGGTTAACAGCAGCTCAGATTAGAGACCAGGTCAATGCCACACAGAGTTCTAGCAGCAGACACATCTCTAGAACAACTGTTAGGAGGAGACTGTGTGAATCAGGCCTTCATGGTAGAATATCTGCTAGGAAACCACTGCTAAGGACAGGCAACAAGCAGAAGAGACTTGTTTGGGCTAAAGAACACAAGGAATGGACATTAGACCAGTGGAAATCTGTGCTTTGGTCTGATGAATCCAAATTTGAGATCTTTGGTTCCAACCACCGTGTCTTTGTGCGATGCAGAAAAGGTGAACGGATGGACTCTACATGCCTGGTTCCCACCGTGAAGCATGGAGGAGGAGGTGTGATGGTGTGGGGTGCTTTGCTGGTGACACTGTTGGGGATTTATTCAAAATTGAAGGTATACTGAACCAGCATGGCTACCACAGCATCTTGCAGCGGCATGCTATTCCATCCGGTTTGTGTTTAGTTGGACCATAATTTATTTTTCAACAGGACAATGACCCCAAACACACCTTCAGGCTGTAAGGGCTATTTGACAATGAAGGAGAGTGGTGAGGTGCTGCGCCAGATGACCTGGCCTCCACAGTCACCGGACCTGAACCCAATCGAGATGGTTTGGGGTGAGCTGGACCACAGAGTGAAGGCAAAGGGGCCAACAAGTGCTAAGCATCTCTGGGAACTCCTTCAAGACTGTTGGAAGACCATTTCAGGTGATTACCTCTTGAAGCTCATCAAGAGAATGCCAAGAGTGTGTAAAGCAGTAATCAAAGCAAAAGGTGGCTACTTTGAAGAACCTAGAATATGACATATTTTCAGTTGTTTCACATTTTTTTGTTATGTATATAATTCCACATGTGTTAATTCATAGTTTTGATGCCTTCAGTGTGAATCTACAATTTTCATAGTCATGAAAATAAAGAAAACTCTTTGAATGAGAAGGTGTGTCCAAACTTTTGGTCTGTACTGTGTGTGTGTGTATATATATATATATATATATATATATATACATACATACATACAGTGGATATAAAAAGTCTACACAACCCTGTTAAAATGTCAGGTTTCTGTGCTGTAAAAAAAAATGAGACAAAGATAAATAATTTCAGAACTTTTTCCACCTTTAATGTGACCTATAAACTGTACCACTCAATTAAAAAACAAACTGAAATATTTTAGGTGGAGGGAAGAAAACAAAAAAAGCTAAAATAATGTAGTTGCATAACTGGTTATGTAGCTGTGTTCAGAATTAGGCAATCACATTCAAAATCATGTTAAATAGGAGTCAGCATACACCTTCCATCTTTTAAAGTTCAGCTGCTCTAGTTGGTCTTTCCTAAATTTTCTTGTTGCATCCCACAGCAAAAGCCATGGTCCACAGAAAGCTTCCAAAGCATCAGGGGGATCTCATTGTTAAAAGGTATCAGGCAGGAGAAGAGTACAAAAGAATTTCCAAGACATTAGATATACCATGGAACACAGTGAAGACAGTCATCATTAAGTGGAGAAAATATGGCACAACAGTGCCGCTGGACTCATCTCTGAAGCATGAAGGAGTCAGGACTCATCTAAGGTTCATTTACATATCTATAAAATCGTTTTTTTGACACAATAAAAGCACACAGAGAAGAAAATTGCGATGGCACACTCTCATTTGGATAAGAACTATTTAATGTTTTTAGTTAAGAAATGTTTAGTTAGCGATAAAACTTCTCTATACCATAAGATTTAAATAAAAATGGTAGCGAGAGTTCAAAGTCTTTTAAAGAGTCTCTTCAGTGAATATTGGATAGTGGTATCATATAGAAAAAATTAGGATAGTTCACTTCTGTGGATTGGTGTTGTCCTTCTAAGATTGTGCAATGTGCAAAAAAAGGTCCAATATATCAAAAAGGTAGTGCAAAAATATTAAAAACATAAAAACATTTTCAGTTGATTAAAATATAAAACTTGAAAAAAAGTGCTCAATTGAGACAAATGATGTGCACAACAAGAGTTAGTTGGTGTCTGTGTGTTGTCTGCAGACTGTTGGATGATATATCTTATATTAGGTCTTCCTGTGTTGTAACACTGACCGGTGATAATAGGTATAGGTGCCACAGTATTTGTCCGTGTATTCACCGGGTTTCCCGATATTGGGATCTCTGCCTTATGAGGAGATATCAACTCTGCTAGCAAATGTTCAGTATACTTTAAAAACCTATTGTATGCTCTCCTAGTAATATTCAGTTTTTTTATTGCGATTTTAATACGGATTATATATATCCTACTTTCTTGTTGGTTGTTTAGACTTCATCTCAGCAGTGTTTGAGGTGATCTTTCTTTTTATAGTGTCGAACCTTAGGTGTGACTTAATAAATGTTTTAGTGTCGGACCTTAGGTGTGACTTAATAAATGTTTTAGTGTGTTTAAAATGTGATTATAATTTTTCTTCTTAATTTATGTATCCCCATATCTTGGAAGAGTGATGTTCCATAATTGAGGTTTATATAGTTTCTGCGTTTGCAGTGCGATTTTTGTGCGTTTTCTTGGAAAGGTGTGGTTTTATTTTTGTTTGTGATGTCCAAATCTATTTTAAAATTGAGGTTTCTTCTTCTTTTTAGTTGATTAGATTGGTATGACTGTCATTGTAATATGTCAAGGTTGTTTCTTGGTTGTTTTTTTCTTGCCCAGACTGCTTAGTTCTGGTATTTATGGTTAGAATATGTATCTGATTTGTGTGTCGCATCAATAACTTCTGAAGGACCTTTTCTATTATATTGGACACACTGTGTGTTTATTTGTGGTATCTTCTGCGGTTTCTGTGCGGTTTATCATCTGGGGTTGATTAAGTTGAGGGGATTAGGATGCGTGTGGGGGAGAGGGGCCTAAATAGGAGAGGAGATAGTGGTGCTGGTAGACAGCCGGACCACTATTTCTCTTTCCCAAAGAGGCACCCCTCCATATCACAAGAATCCAAATATTTCTAACTCAGCGTTTAGACCTGCAGGTATTAAGGTGTCAAATTCATAAATTCTTTTAGATTCATTTCTGGACATGTTGTTTATATGGTTTCCTCCTCTCCATGGTCTGTTGATTTTTTCGAAAGCTGCAAATTTGAGGGATGATGGATCACTATTATGGTATATTTTGTAATGTTTGGATAGTGTGTGTTGTTCGTAACCTTTTTTGATTATTGCTATGTGTTCCGATATTCTTTTCTTTAGCTGTCTTTTAGTTCTTCCAATATACTGTTTGTTACATGGACACTCCAACAGATAAATGACGTCTGTGGTGTTGCATGTTATGCATTCTTCTATTTGTAGTTTGAATGAGTTTTGTGTCGAACAAACTTGTAGAGTCTTTTTGGGAAAATTTGTTACTTTACAGTTGCTGCATCGTCCACATCTAAAAAAGCCCTTCATTGATAGCCAATTGGTTTGTATGTTTTTTGTTTTATTGTGGGGGCTACTTTTAATCCTAGATTGGGAGCTTTAGTGTATACTATAGATGGTGTGGTGTTGAGTGTTGGGCCTATGATTTTATCCTTGAGTAGGTGATGCCAGTGTCTATTGATAATTTTGGCAATATTCTTATGCTGCATATTATAGGGTAGAATTAGTTTTGCTTCTTCATTTTGTTGTGTATTTATTTCTTGCTTTTCTTTAAAGAATTCCTGTCTGTCCATTTTCTTAACTTTTTTTAATGCATTGTCTAATAATTTCTCTGGGTATTTTTTATTTACAAATTTCTCTTTCATTTGGGTGGCTTCTTCTTCAAATTTGGTATTAATGGTGCAATTTCTTTTTAACCGTCTGAATTGGTTAGTTGGAATGTTGTTTAGCCATTGTGGGAGATGGCATCTAGAGAATAGAATGTGATTGTTTTTCATTACAGGTTTTTAGTATGTGCTACATAATAATTTGGTGTCTTCTACTCGGATACTTAGATCTAGAAATTCCAGTTGGGTTTTTGTTGTGTCGGATGTGAATCGTAAGTTTTAATTATTGATATTGATTTCTTTCAGAAATGATTCTAAGGAGCTGTCATTATTTCGCCATATAAAAATCCACAGGACAAGATTCCCCCCGAGCCTAGGGCCAATCACCTCCCTCTCCCATTCGGACATGAAGATGTTGGCATAGCTCGGGGCGAATCTGGTACCCATTGCTGTGCCGACTTGATGTTGGTAGTATTCAGAATTGAAGATGAAGTAATTATGTGTTAGTATGAAATGGACTCCAGATGTGCTGAAATTTATTTGGTCGGCTTTGAGTGGCGAGTAATCTGTTAAATGTTTTTTCAGTGCTGATATGCCTTGTGTATGGTCAATTACTGTATATAAAGAGTTTACATCGAGTGTTCCGAGTGTCCAGTTTTCATTGTATTCTATTGATTCCAATGTGATAATAATGGCCGTGGTATCTGTAATGTAAGAAGGGATAATTTTCACATATGGTTGCAGCATCTTGTCTATATAGTCCGACAAATTTGATGTGATTGATCCTATGCCTGAAATTATTGGTCTTCCAGGGGGAGCAGTTGGGTTTTTATGTAATTTGGGTATGCAATAGAATGCTGGTAGTCGTTTTTGGGTGGATATTATAAATTTGTGTTCTCGTTCCAAGAGAATGTCATCATTTAGGCCTATGGTACAATATTCTACTAGTTTCTTTTGATATTCTTCTGTGGGATCTTGTTTTAGTCTTTGGTAAGTTGAGCAATCTGATAGTTGGCGTATGCACTCCTGATTATAGCTTAGGGAGTCTAATATGACTATGGCCCCTCCCTTTTCTGCTGGGCGTATGGTGATCTCTTCCATTGCTTGGAGCTGTTTCATTGACTCCCTTTCTTTTCTTGTTAGATTATTTGAGGATAGATGTGTTTTTAGTTTCCTGATGTCTTGTTCTACGCTTTTACGGAATGTTGCAATTTCTTGGCTAATTTCTTGTCTGGGCAAATGTTTTGTATCTACTTTTCAAGGCTGTGTGTAGATATTTGTTGCTTTCGGGTAACTGTGGAGTAATTGTATTCTTTAAATGATATTTCTTTAGACATAATTTTCTAATGTATTTTTCAATGCCTATATAGGTTGCGAATTTATTCAGATTTGTTGTTGGTGCAAAGTTTAGTCCCTTATTTAGTAATTTTCTCTGATCTATTGTTAGGTTTGTCTGACTTAAATTGACTATGATGTCCTCTTGGTCTATCTGTTGTGGTGTCTGTTTGAGTATTGCTCTTCTTCTTCCTCTTCGTATCTTTCTCTTCGTTGGTATGTGCGTGTTTTGGATGGGATCCATGTTTGTTGTAACTGATTTTCCCTCTGGTAATGACTTTGATGTGAACTTTGATGTCTGTATTGTGTGGGACCATCCCGTGATTGGTATGACGGCTTGTTCGTTTGTCTGTGTCTCAAATTGTAATCTTGAGTGAAAGAATGTATCTGGTTGTGTTTTTTCTCCAGGAATGGTACAGGTGTCAATTTTTGTCTGGTTTTGTGATGGGGGGGAGTTGCATCAAAAAAATGTGGGGTCGCAAGTGTTTCGTATCTATTAGTTATACAATTGGCACATGATAGTGGGTGGGTGAATTAGTTGTGACTGGGTTCTGGTGTTTTCTATTTGTCCCATTGTTTGTTTTTTCTTCTATAGTTGCAAGAAAAAGTATGTGAACCCTTTGGAATGATATGGATTTCTGCACAAATTGGTCATAAAATGTGATCTGATTTTGATCTAAGTCGCAACAATAGACAATCACAGTCTGCTTAAACTAATAACACACAAATAATTAAATGTTACCATGTTTTATTGAACACACCATGTAAACATTCACAGTGCAGATGGAAAAAGTATGTGAACCCCTAGACTAATGACATCTCCAAGAGCTAATTGGAGTGAGGTGTCAACCAATTGGGGTCCAATCAATGAGATGAGATTGGAGGTGTTGGTTACAGCTGCCCTGCCCTATAAAAAAACACACACCAGTTCTAGGTTTGCTTTTCACAAGAAGCCTTGCCTGATGTGAATGATGCCTCGCACAAAAGAGCTCTCAGAAGACCTACGATTAAGAATTGTTGACTTGCATAAAGCTGGAAAGGGTTATAAAAGTATATTCAAAAGCCTTGATGTTCATCAGTCCAGGGTAAGACAAATTGTCTATAAATGAAGAAAGTTCAGCAATGCTTCTACTCTCTTTAGGAGTGGCCGTCCCGTAAAGATGACTGCAAGAGCACAGCGCAGACTGCTCAATGAGGTGAAGAAGATTCCTAGAGTGTCAGCTAAAGACTTACAAAAGTCTCTGGCATATGCTAACATCCCTGTTAGCGAATCTACGATACGTAAAACACTAAATAAGAATGGATTTCATGGGAGGATACCACAGAGGAAGCCACTGCTATCCCAAAAAAACATTGCTGCACGTTTACAGTTTACACAAGAGCACCTGGATGTTCCACAGCAGTACTGGCAAAATATTCTGTGGACAGATGAAACCAAAGTTGAGTTGTTTGGAAGAAACACACACCACTATGTGTGGAGAAAAAGAGGCACAGCACACCAACATCAAAACCTCATTCCAACTGTGAAGTATGGTGGTGGGGGCATCATGGTTTGGGGTTGCTTTGCTGTGTCAGGGCCTTGATGGATTGCCATCATCGAAGGAAAAATGAATTCCCAAGTTTATAAAGACATTTTGCAAGAGAACTTAAGGCCATCTGTCCACCAGCTGAAGCTAAACAGAAAATGGGTGTTGCAACAGGACAACGACCCAAAGCATAGAATTAAATCAACAACAGAATGGCTTAAACAGAAGAATATACGCCTTCTGGAGTGGCCCAGTCAGAGTCCTGACCTCAACCCGATTGAGATGCTGTGGCATAACCTCAAGAAAGCGATTCACACCAGACATCCCAAGAATATTGCTGAACTGAAACAGTTCTGTAAAGAGGAATGGTCAAGAATTACTACTGACCAATGAGCAACGTCTGATCTGCAACTACAGGAAACGTTTGGTTGAAATTATTGCTGCCAAAGGAGGTTCAACCAGTTATTAAATCCAAGGGTTCAGATACTTTTTCCACCTGCACTGTGAATATTTACATGGTGTGTTTAATAAAAACATGGTAACATTTGATTCTTTGTGTGTTATTAGTTTAAGCAGACTGTGATTGTCTATTGTTGTGACTTAGATGAAAATCAGATCACATTTTATGACCAATTTGTGCAGAAATCCATATCATTCCAAAGGGTTCACATACTTTTTCTTCCAACTGTATATTTTTAGGTGGTGCGTGGTTTATATGTTCCACTGATTGATTATTTCGTTCATCATGATGATTGTGTTCATAGCTTTGTGCATTGTGTTCTTCATATTGGTAATGTCTCAGTTTTTTTTTTGTATATTATTTCCTTTTCTAACGTGTCTAGTCCTTTGCATACTCTTTCTACCCATTTATGGTATTCTTCATCTTTTTGGAGAGATTCCATTTTTTCTTTTAGTTTATCTATTTGTGTAATGATCTCTTCTAGTAGTTGTTTTCTTCTTTTTATTATTAATTCTACTAAAATGCATGATTGTGTTTTTAGACAAGATTCCCATTCTTCTTTGAATTCTGTACTAAGTAGATCTTCTGCTGGGTCTTTATTTAATGTTAAACCTTTTGGAATCTGTCCTCTTTCTAAGCACTGAGTGAGTGCTTTTATTTCCCATCTGTGCTTTAATTGTTTATGTAGTAATTTTTCTAATTCTTTAAATGTGGTAGTTAATGATATCGTGGAATCTACTATAGTTTTGCTTATATTTTGATCATCAAAGGAATAAGTGTCTATTTTTCTGCATTTACTTTCCATATGGCTCCAAATGTCCATATTTGACCGGCCGGGAGCTCACCAGATAGGTGTAAGTGTAATATAAATGGAATAGTTTCTGAGGCTCACCTGTCGATCTATATGGATAGAGGTGCTCACTCGCCGCTACACCTAGAACTGTGAGGGTATATAGTATTAGAGAAGAAAATTGCGATGGCACACTCTCATTTGGATAAGAACTATTTAATGTTTTTAGTTAAGAAATGTTTAGTTAGCGATAAAACTTCTCTATATCATAAGATTTAAATAAAAATGGTAGCGAGAGTTCAAAGTCTTTTAAAGAGTCTCTTCAGTGAATCTTGGATAGTGGTATCATATAGAAAAAATTAGGATAGTTCACTTCTGTGGATTGGCGTTGTCCTTCTAAGATTGTGCAATGTGCAAAAAAAGGTCCAATATATCAAAAAGGTAGTGCAAAAATACTAAAAACATAAAAACATTTTCAGTTGATTAAAATATAAAACTTGAAAAAAGTGCTCAATTGAGACAAATGATGTGCACAACAAAAGTTAGTTGGTGTCTGTGTGTTGTCTGCAGACTGGTGGATGATATATCTTATATTGGGTCTTCCTGTGTTGTAACACTGACCGGTGATAACAGGTATAGGTGCCACAGTATTTGTCCGTGTATTCACCGGGTTTCCCGATATTGGGATCTCTGCCTTATGAGGAGATATCAACTCTGCTAGCAAATGTTCAGTATACTTTAAAAACCTATTGTATGCTCTCCCAGTAATATTCTGTTATGATCGTTACTGTTGGCAGTGCATATAATTACAATGTAGAGGAACAGTAATAATGATACTGTACTTTACCCTTCTTCATCTGTTGCGGTACTTTTCCTTTAGGCAAGGACCTGCGTGGCGTCCCACGTGATCGCTAGCCTTACCATGTGATGATCGCACGTGATTATGATGCGGTTTGACGTCACCTGGTATTTGGTTTCTGATTGGCCAATCTTTTTCACTGCGGGAATTTTGAAAAAATATCGCGGTGGTTGATATTTTTCATCCAATGATTTTCAATTCCATATGTCCGTTTTTATTGTAGTCCTCACTAGTTCCTCAGACCAGATGCGTTTCGGGACACTTATGGTCCCTTCCTCAGTGGTCAAGTTGTGGTATGTCCGGAGCAGGTGAGGATTTATGTGCTGTTTTCTTTAACGGGTGTTGCTTTAAATTTACTTGGGTTGTTTGAGAATCCTGGTCCGGATTTTATCAGCGGCTGGATGGATAAATAATTAGGTGTATGTTCACACTGTCTGTTCACATTGTTTTTTTTTATTGCGATTTTAATACGGATTATATATATCCTACTTTCTTATTGGTTGTTTAGACTTCATCTCAGCAGTGTTTGAGGTGATCTTTCTTTTTATAGTGTCGAACCTTACCTGTGACTTAATAAATGTTTTAGTGTCGGACCTTAGGTGTGACTTAATAAATGTTTTAGTGTGTTTAAAATGTGATTATAATTTTTCTTCTTAATTTATGTATCCCCATATCTTGGAAGAGTGATGTTCCATAATTGAGGTTTATATAGTTTCCCCGTTTGCAGTGCGGTTTTTGTGCGTTTTCTTGGAAAGGTGTGGTTTTATTTTTGTTTGTGATGTCCAAATCTATTTTAAAATTGAGGTTTCTTCTTCTTTTTAGTTGATAAGATTGGTATGACTGTCATTGTAATATGTCAAGGTTGTTTCTTGGTTGTCTTTTTCTTGCCCAGACTGCTTAGTTCTGGTATTTATGGTTAGAATATGTATCTGATTTGTGTGTCGCATCAATAACTTCTGAAGGACCTTTTCTATTATATTGGACACACTGTGTGTTTATTTGTGGTATCTTCTGCGGTTTCTGTGCGGTTTATCATCTGGGGTTGATTAAGTTAAAGGGGATTAGGATCAATCAACCCCAGAGCACCTGTATCTATATAGATCGACAGGTGAGCCTCAGAAACTATTCCATTTATAAAAGCACACAGAGCTATGGGGACTGGGTATTGCAGATGTGCTAGCGGTGATGTAGCAGCCCATGTCCTCAGCTCTATTCCCAATCCAGGTGACAGGTTCCCTTTAAAAGTTGCTAAGTGTGGATTTGTGACTTTTTAAATGCTCTTTGTACAAAATTGTTTGCACCAATGGTGTTTCACTGCCACCCTCGCCACATTCCTAATAGAGGGAGTTGTCTCAGCAAGACCATCAGCTCCAGCAGATTTATCATCATACTGTATTTGCCAGTTTCTGGGTGTAAATGGTGACAGAGGACTACAGAAGCAGCAAGCTGGCATAGATTTCATTCAAGGTACACGGACTGACGAAGGATGCACCTAGTCATAAATTAAGAGCCTCTTCCAGCAGCACAGGGGATATAAAGACCAGAGTTCGTAAATGTTCCCAAAGTTTTTTTTTCTGTTTGCTCTAATGGCAGAGTAGACCTGATCCAATGCTTTGCCACCCTTAAACAGAAGACCATAGCGTGATGACGAACCCTCTTTAAAGGAGCACTCCTGCCAAAATGTGTGTGCCTAGGGGTCAGTGCACGAGAACAGGAGTTCAAAGACCACCATGCACCGCCCCTCAGGCATCACATTAGGTGTAACACAGTCTATCAGCTTTTCCTGGAGTGTTCCTTCAAACTTTTCTCCAATTTAGTAGTTTGGAAAGTGTTTCCTTCCTAAAATGAGTTACAATGAGTACACTTGCTAGCCACGCATATCCGAAAGGGAAATAAATATTGTGTAGCTTAATATTTTTACTAGGGCTGACATGAACATATTCTAACATACAGCTGTTATATGGCGGTTACCTTGTGGATAGGTGGCTGAGAGGTCTACATTCATGCATGGCAGAAGCAAATTCCTGTATAGCAGAGAACTGTATTCTCTTAATTAGCTTGAGGCCAAGCCAAGGAGATCTTGACCCGCTGCTGAAGTCGGAGATCTTGAGTGCATATTATGCTATTATCACAGTGGTGACCTTTTTCTTTAGGCCTTTACAAGTATTTACAAATGAAGGCTCGTATATTGTGATCAATGCAGTAAACTATTGTGAAGTGAAATACTGTAACAAGAAAAACAGGTGTACGGAATATACCTATGGCTGATTTTTGCAATATAAAAGTGTCTTATTTATTAGTTTTAAATACGGGTAATAGAAACCATGGGCCAGATTTATCATTAGCTCAAGTCAGAATAATGGAGTGAAAAAGTCGCAAATTTTTGTGCAATCACTAAAACTGCGCAAAAATTTGCAACTTTTTTCTGCTCTGCACTATGTTCGCCAGTTTTCTGAAAGTGGGCGTGTTTTCTTATGTAAATTAATCTCTAGACAGATTTACTATTGAGACTATTTAAAAAGTCGCAAAAAAGTCACAAAAAATTGCGCAATTTCACTCCAGTGAGGACCATGCTTATCTTATGAGACTTTTTAATAGAACATGCGACTTTTTCGTAAAGACGTGCGACTTTTTCGTAAAGATGTGCGACTTTTGTAAAGCTGCTTACTGACGGATAAACTGCTACTGTCAAACCACATTTATTACAGTCTTAAAGGGCCGATTATAAATCTGACTTGGCTAAAACTGACTTTAGCCATATGTGAAAGTGGAGTGAGCTGTCAGAGTCATGATAAATCTGGCCCCATGTGTTTTATAACAGCTTTAGGGAAGATGGTGCAGCATTGCCTCTACTGTATGTAGAGATAAGCAAATCTTTGAACGGCTACATTTAACTGCTGGCAAAATTCCTATTATGGAGCAGTATTTGCCATATATAAGACGTGCCAAATATCAGTGAGTCTTAGAAAGGTCATTATTTTAGAGCGATGATTTGGCTGTAAACACAGAATCACAGGCACTTGCATTGGTGGTCTATGATGGCATGTACAAATTGTGACCTGTGACCAAAAATCCACATTGTAGGATTTTTTAATGACTTTTGTACCATAGTTGTGAGATGTTGCTCATTGCAAGGCAACCCTATGGTCATTAGATGTGTTGTCCTTCATATATATTCATCTATTTTACTTTCCATACAGATGGGACTTGATAAAGGCCACTCTGAACGTAACATCCTCACTTACTATATCTGGATTTGCTTGTGTTACATTAGCTGGAGTGAAATAATAGGAGAAAAAACCCTACTCATTGTTTATTTGATGAATTGAAGTAAAATAAAGACCAGACCATTGCTTTTTAACACAGCCATGGATGTTTTGTATTGCTTGACGTGGTTGAAGAACTTTTTCAGTGGCATCTCATACCAATATGTATCGGAGTGCTATTCCAAGTTTATTGAATGTTATTAGGCTACTTTCACACAGCGTTAATATTTTCCATATTGAGATTCGTCATAGAGTCTCAATACCAGAAAAAAACACTTCCGTTTTGTCCCCATTTATTGCTAATGGGGGCAAAATGTAACTGAACTGAACGGTATGCTCCAAAATGCATTCCGTGAGAGCAAACCGGAGCATGCTGCTGTTTGCTTTCTGTCCTGAGATGTGGATCAAGACGGATCTGTCATAACCCACAATGCAAGTCAATGTGGACGGATCCATTTTCTCTGACAGGATCTGACACAATAGAAAATGGATCCGTCCCCCATTGACTTTCAATGGAGTTCATGTCGTTAAAGATAATACAACCAGATCCATTCATAACGGATGCAGACGGTTGTATTATCAGTAACGGAAACATTTTTGCTGAGCCCTGCCGGATCCACCAGAGATGCTAGTGTGAAAGTAGCTTTAGATGTGATGTCACAATGCAATCTCCCAATTTTCATTGCGCTGTGTAGCCTCGGCCTAATTCAGCTCTGTAACAGAACACCCAGCTTTTTCATCTTTTTTATCTCCACTTGGGATTGGCTGATTTCTGTACGTTCCTACCAAATTTGAAAGTATGAGACCCAAGTCTCCCTATAGCTCCAAGAGTCCTTATATCTGTATCATCTGAAGTGTATCCTCTCATTCAAAGGGGAACTTGAGATTTTCTACCACCCTTTTTTGGAAAGGGGTTTCCTTTGCAAGCTATAGAAGATACAGTCTCTGATACATGAGTCCTAAAGGTTTTCCTTATATCTTTTTTTGTAACTAGTAAAAACTGACAATATTTCTGCAACTCAATATGATTGAAGATCTCAAATTATGACGATATCATAATTATAAACCTGGTGAATTCACTATTCAGTGTGTTTTTATCACATTTTGTTGAGAAGCCCTATGGCGAAAAGACAACATAATGTGGCTGCTTAATACAGCAAACAAATTGTCAAGGGAATAAATCAATTGTTTAATGTAACAGAGGCTGAATAGCAGCAGTGGTCTAATTTGTAGCTGAATAAATTAGTAACATAGATTATGGTTGAAAACTTATTTCAAAGAGACTTGAGTTCTGCAGAGGAAAATAAAGGTAATTATAAAAACATTTCAACTATAATGACTCATTACTCCCGTGTGGGAAAATACAAGTTAACATTTTAAATCTTATAGCGTCTCTGTATAATAGAGCATTATTTGTGTTAACAGTTGTTTCAGACACAGATGTTGTATACAAAATGTTACAACTTGTGCTATTAGAATGCCATGATGATAGATTAGGACATAAAAAAAAATCTGTCACGGTTTAGCTAGGACGGCAATACAATTGAACCAAATGCACTGGAAAAACTGAAGGACTGTCATGGTCTTACCTTCTCACTGTTCTCCTTCGTTTGACATGTGCTGGCGGCCATCTTGGTTTCTGGGTTTCTTGTAGCCTCCCACCCTGCGGCTTCTCCTTCCCACTGGGAGGAGCTGGATGCCTAGCTCATATATATAGGAGGTCTGTGGCTTCAGTTCCTTGCTTGGTCCTCCTGTGTTCACATGCTTCTAAGACTGCTGCTGCTTCTGGTTCCTGATCCTGGCCTCGTCTGACTACCCCGTTGGTTCCTGATCCTGGCTTCGTCTGACTACCCCGTTGGTTCCTGATCCTGGCTTCGTCTGACTACCCTGCTGGTTCCTGATCCAGGCTTCGTCTGACTACCCTTCTAGTTCCTGACCCCTGTCTACGCAAGACCCTGCTTCGGTTTAGCCATCCGCCTGGACTTTTGCTTACAGCTTGATTTGCAATAAAACCTTCTTATTTCCACTTATCTCTTGTTGTATGTCTGGTTCATGGTTCCATGACATTAGGACCAAGCCATGAATTTTGACGGTACAGGGCCATCCTCGCTACCTACGCTGGTTGCCAGACTTGATCAGCAGGATCACCTGTTGGGTCGGTTCGCTGTAGCGTTGCAAACCCTGCTTGAACGCACGGCTCATTTCGCTTCCGTTGCCGATGGGTCGGTTGTCGCTCCTGGGCCCGCTCCTACTGCCGCTCCGGTTGTTGCGCAAGAGTCTACCCCGACACCTGTTGCTGCGCCTGCGGTGTCTCGGGGTATGACCGGTTCTGCCCCCCTTCCACAGCGCTTTGGGGGAGAGCCAACTCAGTGCCGAGGTTTCCTTAACCAGGTGGGCATTTATTTCGAGTTGCTGCCACATGCCTTTCCTACTGAGAGATCAAAGGTGGGCTTCTTGATCTCGCTGCTCTCGGACAAGGCCTTGGCCTGGGCCAGGCCTTTATAGGAGAACAACAATCCGGTGGTTGCAGAGTTTTCCGGTTTTGTTGCTTCTCTTCGGAAGGTATTCGATGTGCCGGCTCGTGCTGCCTCTGCTGCGAAGCTCCTTATGTCCATCAGACAGGGTTCACGATCCGTAGCTGAATACGCCATTGAGTTTCGTACCCTGGCAGCAGAGGTGGGCTGGAATAATGAGGCTCTGGTCGCTGCTTTCTCTCACGGTCTCTCGGATGCCTTGAAGGATGAGGTTGCAGCTAAGGACCTACCAGTGGAGCTCGAGTCTCTTATTTCTTTCCTGATTTTGATTGACACCAGACTCAGGGAGAGGCCTTCCTTTAAGGAGAGCCTGCGGAGGTCTTCTAACAGATTGGCGCCTACGTTTGCTGTCCCACCCGTGCCTCCCTCTCCTCCCACGCCTCCTGGGGATGACTTGTCTGGGGGTGAACCCATGCAGCTGGGGTTTGCTCGCCTGTCCGAGGGGGAGAGGGTACTCCGGAGACGCGAGGGCCGATGCATGTACTGTGGTCTCGGTGGGCATTTTCGGTTGGCATGTCCGAACCGTCCGGGAAACGCTCGCACCTGAGATCCTGTCGGGGGCAGATCTTGGGTGGAGTCTCCTCGTCCCCGGTTTCCCGTGTTGACAAACCACTGATCACTGTTGTCCTCTCCTGGGTCGGGGGCTCGGTGACGACCCAGGCGTTGGTGGACTCTGGTGCTGGTGGTTTGTTCATTGATAGTGTGTTCGCTGCCGCCAATTCCATTCCTCTGCAGCCTCGAGGTTCCCCACTGGCTCTTGAGGCGATAGACGGCAGACCCCTTCTGCCGCCACACTTGACTCATGAGACCCTTCCAGTGGGGATAGCCATTGGTGCCGTTCACAGAGAGTCGGTCTGTCTCCAGGTGATTTCGTCTCCACACTACCCGGTGGTCTTGGGGTACCCCTGGCTCCAGAAGCATAATCCGACTTTCGATTGGAGATCGGCCGAGATCCTCTCGTGGTCACCGCAGTGTGGGGCTAGTTGCATCCATGGGCCTGTCAAGTTGCTGTGTACTTCCTCGGACTCTCTGTTGCCTCCTGAATACGAAGAGTACCGGGATGTATTCGATAAGGTGCGCGCGGTAGCCCTACCTCCGCACCGCCCATACGATTGTGCCATAGAGTTACAATCTGGTGCCGTTCCTCCTCGTGGCAAAGTCTATCCACTGTCGGTAGCGGAGAATGAGGCCATGGAGGAGTACGTGAGGGAGGCGCTTTCACGCGGACACATTCTCAAATCCTCGTCCCCGGCAGGGGCTGGATTTTTCTTTGTGAAAAAGAGGGGCGGTGAGTTGAGGCCTTGCATCGATTACAGGGGTCTCAATCGCATCACGATCAAGAACGCTTACCCGATACCCTTGATTTCCGAGCTGTTCGATCGCCTCAAAGGGGCCACGGTCTTTACCAAACTCGACCTGAGGGCGGCATATAACCTGGTAAGGATCAAGGCGGGCGATGAGTGGAAGACCGCGTTTAACACCAGGACCGGTCATTATGAATCCTTGGTTATGCCCTTTGGGTTGTGCAATGCGCCCGCAGTCTTCCAGGAATTAATCAACGATGTTTTCCGTGACCTGTTGCAGCAGTGTGTGGTGGTCTATTTGGATGACATCTTGGTATATTCTGAATCCATGGAGGCCCACATTATGGATGTAAGACGAGTGTTGCAACGGTTACGAGAGAACAGGCTGTTCGGTAAGCTTGAGAAATGCGAATTTCACCGATCCCAGGTAACCTTCTTAGGTTACATCATTTCCGCTGAGGGGTTCTCCATGGATCCTGAGAAGGTTTCGGCTGTCTTACAGTGGCCCCAGCCCAGTGGTCTCCGTGCCCTGCAGCGCTTTTTGGGCTTCGCCAATTATTATCGGAAGTTCATCAGGGACTTTTCTATGCTAGCCAAGCCTCTCACGGATCTGACCAGGAAGGGCAGTAATTTCCAGGTCTGGCCGCTCGAGGCCATCCGAGCTTTTGAGGCTCTAAAGTCCGCCTTTGTGTCGGCTCCGATTCTGTCGCATCCCAACCCTGGGTTGCCCTTTGTCCTCGAGGTGGACGCGTCTGAGACGGGAGTAGGCGCCCTTCTGTCTCAGCGTAGAACACCAGAGGGTCCTCTGCTTCCCTGTGGGTTTTACTCCCGGAAACTGTCTTCCGCGGAGTGCAACTATCAGATTGGTGACAGGGAGTTATTGGCCATCGTGCAGGCCCTTAAAGAATGGAGGCACTTGCTCGAGGGTTCGGTGGTTCCGGTTCTCATCCTGACGGACCACAAGAATCTGACCTACCTTTCTGAGGCCAAGAGATTGACACCACGTCAGGCCAGATGGGCTCTGTTCTTGTCACATTTTAATTACGTGGTCTCCTACCTACCCGGTTCCAAGAACATCAGAGCGGATGCCTTATCACGGCAGTACTCCGAGCTGTCCGGGGAGGAGTCGATTCCGACTTCGGTCATACCTCCGAATCAGATCCTGGCCGCCATTCGCACCAGCCTGACCTCTCCCCTGGGTGAGCAGATTTTGGCGGCTCAATCTGGTGCTCCCTCTGGGAGACCCAACGGCAGGTGTTTTGTGCCTGAGGAGTTGCGCACTCGGTTGTTGCGAACCTACCATAACTCCAAGGCCACGGGGCATCCTGGTAAGAATCAGCTGTCCTGGGCTGTTTCACGTCTGTTCTGGTGGCCTTCTCTACGTTCCGACATCGCCGCATATGTAGCGGCATGCTCCGTTTGTGCCCAGAGTAAGTCCCCTCGGCACCTTCCGTTGGGCCTTTTGCAACCCATAGCCACCGGGGAGCGCCCATGGTCACACCTGGGGATGGATTTCATTGTGGACCTCCCTGCATCCCGAGGCCATACGGTCATTCTCATGATTGTGGATCGGTTTTCCAAAATGTGCCACTGTGTTCCTCTCAAGAAGTTACCCTCTGCACAAGAGTTGGCCACGATTTTCGCCAGGGAGGTCTTCCGGTTGCACGGTTTGCCCAAGGAGATTGTGTCGGATCGGGGGAGTCAGTTTGTGTCCAGGTTCTGGCGCGCCTTTTGCTCCCAGTTGGGGATTCATCTCTCTTTCTCCTCGGCCTACCACCCTCAGTCCAATGGGGCCGCAGAACGATCCAATCAGGCCTTGGAGCAATTCCTTCGTTGCTATGTCTCCGATCACCAAGACAATTGGGTTGACCTCCTGCCTTGGGCTGAGTTTGCCAGGAACACGGCGGTGAACTCTTCCTCTGGGACGTCTCCCTTCATGGCCAATTATGGGTTCCAACCTGCCGTGTTACCGGAGGTATTCTCTCCCCAGGATATTCCGGCTGTGGAGGATCACCTTTCCGTCCTGCGTGCTTCTTGGGTACAGATCCAGAGGTCCCTTGAGGTCTCTGCGCAGCGCCAGAGACTCCAGGCTGATCGCAGACGAGCGCCCGCTCCTTCCTACCAGGTCGGAGACCGTGTATGGTTGTCCACCCGCAACCTCAACCTTCGAGTGCCCACTCCCAAGCTGGCGCCTCGCTTTGTTGGTCCCTTCCGAGTGCTTCGCAGGGTAAACCCGGTAGCCTATGCCCTTGCGCTTCCTCCTGGCATGCGGATCTCCAACGTGTTTCATGTCTCCCTGTTGAAGCCATTGGTGTGTAATCGTTTCACTTCCTCGGTTCCTCGGCCCCGTCCGGTCCAAGTGGGCAATCGTGAGGAATATGAGGTGAGCAATATCCTGGACTCACGCCTGGTCCGCGGTCGGTTGCAGTTTTTGGTCCATTGGCGTGGTTATGGTCCAGAGGAGCGTTCCTGGGTTCCCTCCGCAGATGTCCATGCTCCTGCTTTGCTCCGAGCCTTCCACGCACACTTCCCTCAGAAACCGTTCCTTACTCCGCGGAGGAGGGGCCCTTGAGGGGGAGGTACTGTCATGGTCTTACCTTCTCACTGTTCTCCTTCGTTTGACATGTGCTGGCGGCCATCTTGGTTTCTGGGTTTCTTGTAGCCTCCCACCCTGCGGCTTCTCCTTCCCACTGGGAGGAGCTGGATGCCTAGCTCATATATATAGGAGGTCTGTGGCTTCAGTTCCTTGCTTGGTCCTCCTGTGTTCACATGCTTCTAAGACTGCTGCTGCTTCTGGTTCCTGATCCTGGCCTCGTCTGACTACCCCGTTGGTTCCTGATCCTGGCTTCGTCTGACTACCCCATTGGTTCCTGATCCTGGCTTCGTCTGACTACCCTGCTGGTTCCTGATCCAGGCTTCGTCTGACTACCCTTCTAGTTCCTGACCCCTGTCTACGCAAGACCCTGCTTCGGTTTAGCCATCCGCCTGGACTTTTGCTTACAGCTTGATTTGCAATAAAGCCTTCTAATTTCCACTTATCTCTTGTTGTACGTCTGGTTCATGATTCCATGACAAGGACCTGTGATGACATCACAGGTCATGTGACCAGTAAAACAGGCAGGGGTTGAGGACGTGCGATGATGTCACCATCATATGACCAGTGCAGGAGAGGACGGCACAGAAGAGGAGAAGTTGTGAGAAAGAAGCTGTGGTGCGGTCTGCTACATGAGGAGAGGTAAGTGAAGGGAGAGAAAGAGGAATGCTGGGAATTGTGGTTATTTAACTGGGGCTATATGTTAGGGCTGAAGGGAGGGATGTAATTTTCATGAGATTAAATATTGAGAGGGTGATGTTATTTACTTGAGGCTGCATGTTGGAGGTGGCTGGGGCAGGTTGATGTTATTTACACAGGACTGTATGTTAAAGCCGGCTATGGGAGGGGGTGATGTTATTTATAATGGACTGAATGTTGGAGGGGGTGATGCTTTTTACATGGGACTGTATGTTGGAAGGGGCTGTGGGAGGGAGTGATGTTATTTACATTGGACTGTGTGTTGAATGTGGCTGTGGGAGGGGATGATGTTATTTAGATGGGACTGTATGTTGAAGGTGGCTCAGGGAGGGGGGATGTTATTTATAATTGACTGAATGTCGGAGGGGGTGATGTTATTTACATGGGACTGTATGTTGATGGCGGCTGTGGGAGGGAGTGATGTTATTTACATGGAGGGGGCTGAGGGAGGGGGTGATGTTATTTACATGGGACTGTATGTTGAAGGTAGCTGTTGGACAGGATGATATTATTTACATGGGACTGAATGTTGAAGGGACAATGTTATTTACTTGGGAATCCATGTTTAAGGCAGCTGGGGAGGGAGTGATGCTATTTACATGGGACTGAATGTAATGGGTGATGTTGTTTACATGGGATTGTATGTTGGAGGCGGCTGGGGAGGGTGGTGATATTATTTACATGGGTCTGTATGGTTAAGGCAACTGTGGGAGGTGGTGATTTATTTATATGGGACTGAATGTTGGAGGGGGCTGAGGGAGGAGGTGATGTTATTTACATGTGACTGTATGTTGCAGGGGCTGTGGGAGGGAATTATGTTATTTACACTTGGCTGGGTGTTAAATGCGGCTGTGGGAGGGGGTGTTTCCCCCCCCCCCCCATGGGACTGTATGTTGATGGTGGCTGTGGAAGGCAGTGATGGTATTTACATGGGACTGAATGTTGGAGGGGGCTGAGGGAGGGAGTGATGTTATTTATATGGGACAGAATGTTGAGGGGGTGATGTTGTTTACATGGGACTCTACGGCGGTTGGAAATAGTATTATTTACATGGGACTGTATATTGGAGGGGCTGAAGGGAGGGGAGTGATGTTATTTACATGGGACTGTATTTTGGAGAGGACAAGAGATATGTTGTGATGTTATTTACATGGGACTGTATGGTGAAGGGAGGAATATAACTACAGCGGGCACTGCAGAGGACATTATAAATACTGGGACACTTCAGGGAGAGCATTGTAACAGTAGGGGCCAGTATAAATACTTGGGGCACTGTAAGGGCAGGGGACATTATAGGTGTTCTTATTACTACTGGGGGCTCTATAGGAGGGACTTATAGATCCGCCTTATTTCTACTAAGAGCACCATGGGGGCCCTATTACTACTGAGGAGTCTGTAGAGAGCTTTATTACCACTGGGGGGACAATAGAGGGGCCTTATTTCTACCGGGGGCTGTGTGAGGGCATTATTAATACTGGAGGGCTCTTCTACGAATGGAGACACTCTTGGGGAGCATTATCACTGTTGAGGGCACTGTAGGGGGCAGTATTACTAATGAGAGCATTTTAGAAGGGAATTACTATTGGTGGGACTTTGAGGAGTACTATTACTATGGGGGGACTATCTATATGGCACTAATATTTCTTCAGGATAGTATTTGGTGGTATTGTGGAGCACAGTGAGCAGCAGGATAACTCCAGGTTGGGGGATAATGTGAGGAACCTAAGATGTCTTTGTAGAATATGATGTTTAGAGCAGCACACAATTACCATACAGACCTTCACTGGAATGCACCAGCCATCCATGACTATAGATCCAAATTAGGCCAATCGATCCGCATACAAACAAGTTTGTCGGCAGTATAAGATGTCTATGTGTCACACTCTGCAGAGACAAGATGCAGCTGAGAGAGGTTGTCCAGACCGAATGGAGAAGATGATGACAGAGAAGATCTACATCAGAGGAGACGTCACCTGGGAGGCCCCAGATGTTAGAGGTATGTGCTGCTGTATAGCAAATACAGTACAATGCAGTGTGCGGGGGGAGGGTTGACATAGAGAATTGGGCCATATTCATTGAGGCTTGGGCCCCAGATCTTTTAAGACCCTAGCAATGCCCCTGCCTACGAGTCTGAACTGTGAGACACGAGAGCCATAGGCTCCCGTGCCATGTAGTAAACTGTCACCCTCTCCACAGACTGACAACCCCTTTAAGTCTGTGCATTAACGTGATGCATTTGTCAGTAGAAGTTAAAACCACTGAATAAGTATAGGAACCTGATGGATATTAAAGATCTTAAAGGGGTTTTCCCATCTTGCTGATTCTTCCTCACCTGCAGTCAGGTCTGCTGTTCACTTCCTGGATTCATACTTCTAAGGCTGGACGGGCTTAGGCAGTTTGAGTAAAGCCCTGCCACCCCTCTTTCTGACATCACACTCTTTGCGTGCTCGTTCATGTGTCTCCTATGGCCACTGCTTTTCTCGAAAATCCCTGGGCCGCGCTTGTGCAGCAGACATTTTTTTTCCCGCCCAGCCGGCCGCTCATTGCAGTCCTGAGAGCTCACGCTGCCGCGCATGCGCAACGGCTATTTCTTTAGTGCTGCGTTTCATCCCGATCCGAGCTGCATACAGGGCGTGTATGAGACACGGCACTGAAGAAATAAGCCTTGCGCATGCGTGGCAGTGTGCGCGTCCAGGACTGCAATGAGCGGCCGGCTGGTTGAAAATAAAGTGTCTTCTGCGCAAGCGCGGCCCGTGAGTTTGGGAGGCGAGCAGTGGCCATATCTATGTGATACAATATAACAAAAATGAGGTAGGAGGGAAATAATTTTATCAAGAAGGGTGGGAATTTGCCAATGCAATATATTTACAAAAATGATCACTGGCACATCATTAACAGATTAAACAGTGATCATTGTGATGGGAATACCCCTTTAAAAGGATTCATAGCAGTCTGTCACCAGGAAATCCACTGTTAAACCAAGGGGGGGCCTTGGCGTTACACCCAGAGGCTCTGCCTTCTCTGGAACTGCTGTGCACTTTGAATGACAGGGCCAGGCATTAGGATGTTTTCACTACCCTTTCAATCAAAGTCCAAGGGGGAGGGGACATAGTTGCAGACACAGCAGAGCCTCTATGTGTAATGGCAACACTCCTGTTGCTCCTAGTGGCTCATTTGTATATATTAAAACATCATTTTTCTTAGCAATACAGGCACATATGGGACCAACACAGATGCCTTCAGGCAGCTGCCAAGCAGACGTGCATCAGGTCAGCCAGTTTCACTGACAGAATTATTTGTTGTTATTTTAATTGCTTCCCCTTCTTAACTGCTGCATCTTAACTTGTTTTGCGTAGTTAATGTTTCCAGAAAAACATATATATATGCAAGATTTGGCTTTGACTTGTTGTGCATGGTACCTGAACATCACAGAAAATAGTTGCCTGCAATGTAATAGAAATCCTGAAGGTGGCAGTATTGAAGAAGCAAAGACACTAAATACTAAGAAAACCAATAATGGTCCTGGAATGAAATATTTTCTAAAAAACAAATCCAAAATAACCAGTCTCTCAAGGTCCAAGAATCTCATTAAATGTATGTTTTTAATATTGCTTTTGGGTATTCATGTGAATTTGTGTCTAAAGAGAAAACACCTTTCATAAGCCTGACCTAATTAGAAGCACTTTTCAGCAGGAAATTATTACATGGACACTATCACAAAACTAAGAATAATGTACACAGATTTCTCAAATATTAAGCAGTGTATTCATTACATAATGTGTGTACACATGCACAGAATATTTGACATTATTATTGTTATTATTGACAAAAAATAATGCAATAAGAAAGAGTTGGAATCGAATTAAACTTTAAATCTGTGAATATAATGCTGATAATTATAAGTGATTACAATATTAGAGCTAAAGGATAAGTTTATTGGGAAAAATTGTACACTTAAAAGGAGGCTCTAGTACCCTGTTGGGTGCTCTCTAACATATGGTCTGTCATGGATGTTTTACACAGTGACCTGTGGCACATTTGCTCACAGATGTTGGTGCTGGGTCTATGGATCCTATACACTTATAGGTTAACGAACTTGGTGTCCCAGCTGGTCCCATAGATGTTGGGAGAGGCATTCCTGGGGAACCATTGTTCTGTGTGGGCAAGCATTAAAATTAGAGATGAGCGAATTTAGCAAAAATTCAATTTGGTCAGTTTGCCGAATTTCCCCAAAATATTAAATTCGATCCGAATTCCTTCATAGCGAATCTCGCTAAAAACAGCTATTTTCTTGCTGCAGTGAGCCTGTATAGTGGTGTAGAACACTGTGCCTTGCAGAAACACACATAGGGAGTCTGCTGTGATAGTTAAACAATACTGTGAGTCAGTATAACACGCAGATAACAGGCGTCACTCTTAGAATCATTGCACACTTCATGGGGCCACAACTGACCAAATAACTCAAGTGTGAACTCAGCCTTATAGGTCAATGTTAGCGCCAGGTATAAAGAATCGTGCAGAGGCCCAAGATCCTACTATAGCTTGAAATAGCACAAGTTTATGTTGATGTCACTGATTATTTTGTCCTTCCTCTGATACGTCAGCACAATAACCACCAAAACACGAATCCTGTCTGTTGAGCATCCTCCTTTACTCAGTCAGCATTTGGTCAGTAATCTATCAGTATTGCTAAAGCCGGAAAAAAACTGGAGTGGATCCAAAAAAGAGATGACACGTGAATGGAATATTTAAATGTATTCTGTATTTTGTACCCACTCCTGCTTTTGACTACCAAATCATAAGCCAATTCTGATGAAAAATAGGGACCATGTCATACAGGCCTTACAGCTACTACATAGACAGGGTCCATTGTGTGTCTAATTTTTCCTTCCTTCTGACAGATCAGAAGAAGGGTCAAATAAATGGTGATGTCATCCAGGCAAAAAAGGCAATATAGTGGCCCAGTCATGGCGTCGGGAGGGTGGGAACAGGATGAGAAGTCCACAGAGTGGCCCAGTGACAGAGTGGTGAGGTAGCAGGAGCATGAGGAGACCACAAAGTGTTGAGGTGGCAGCACCATGAAGATACCACAGAGTGGTGAGGCGGCAGCAGCATGAGGAGACCACAGGGTGGCCCAGTGACAGAGTGGTGAGCTGGTAGTAGCATCAGAAGACCACAGGGTGGCCCAGTGACATAGTGGTGAGCTGGCAGAAAGCGACCACAAAACACGTGTTGGGATCCAGGACTGTTTTGGTCTGTAATTGCCTTTACTGCATATTTTCCCTTTGCCTTTTTTTAGCTGAGGCACTATGCATTTTATATATACTGACTGAGGGCTGTGACTGATTACTATTTCGCACAGCTTGGGAATTTTGATTGCAAAGCTATATGTACTATAATGTAACAGACCTGTGGAAATCATCCTGTGTGATTTAATGCTGCTTATGTATATGGTTCTCTATGTTTTATACAAGTGCATGTCCAATAAAAGATTTTGTATTTCTATAATTTATGCTGTTCTGAGTCTAGTTTTGAGTAAATAGTGGTGAGCTGGCAGCAACATGAGGTGAACACAGAGCAGCCCAGTAGCATAGTGATGAGCTGGCAGCAGCATGAGGAGACCAAAAAGTGGAGAGGTGGCAGCAGCATGAAGATACTACATAGCGGTGAGGCGGCAGCAGCATGAGGAGACCACAGGGTGACCCAGTGAAATAGTGGTGAGCTGGCAGCAGCATGAGGTGACCACAAAGTGGTGAGGTGGCAGCAGCATGAAGATACCACAGAGTGGAGAGGTAGCAGCAGTATGAGGAGACCACAGAGTGGCCCTATGACATAGTAGTGAGCTGTCAGCAGTATGAGGAGACCACATAGTGGCCCAGTGACATAGTGGTGAGCTGACAGCAGCATGAGGTTATCACAGAGTAGCCCTGTGACAGAGTGGTGAGCTGGCAGCAGCATGAGGAGACCACAGAGTGGCCCAGGGACAGAGTGGTGAGCTGGCAGCAGCATGAGGAGACCACAGAGTGGCCCAGTGACATAGTGGTGATCTGACAGCAGCATGAGGTTACCACAGAGTAGCCCTTTGACCGAGTGGTGAGCTGGCAGCAGCATGAGGAGACCACAGAGTGGCCCAGGGACAGAGTGGTGAGCTGGCAGCAGCATGAGGAGACCACAGAGTGGTGAGGTGGCACCAGCATGAGGAGACCACAGAGTGGCCCAGTGACATACTGTAGTGGTGAGCTGGCAGCAGCATGAGAAGACCACAGAGTGGGGAGGTGGCAGCAGCATGAGGAGACCACAGAGTGGTGAGGTGGCAGCAGCATGAGGAGACCACAGAGTGGCCCAGTGACATACTGTAGTGGTGAGCTTCCAGCAGCATGAGAAGACCACAGAGTGGGGAGGTGGCAGCAGCATGAGGAGACCACAGAGTGGAACAGTGACATAGTGATGAGCTGGCAGCAGCATAAGGAGACCACAGAGTTGCCCAGTGACAGAATAGGGAGGCGGCATCAGCATGAGGAGACCACAGAGTGGTGAGCTGGCAAAAGCATAAGGAAACCACAGAATGGCCCAGTGACATAGTGGTGAGCTGGCGGCAGCATGAGGAGGCCACAGAGTGGTCAGGTGGCAGCAGAGTGAGGAGACCATAGAGTGGTGAGGTGGCAGCAGCATCAGGAGGCCATAGAGTGTCCCAATGACATAGTGGTGAGATGGAAGCAGCATGAGGAGACCACGGAGTGGCCCAGTGACACAGTGTGGAGGTGGCAGCAGCTTGAGGAGACTACAGAGTGGTGGGGTGGCAGCCGCATGAGGAGACCAAAGAGTGACCCAGTGACAAAGTGCTGAGCTGGCAGCAGAATGAAGAGTCCACAGAGTGGCCCAATGACAGAGTAGGGAGGTGGCAGCAGCATGAGGAGACCACAGAGTAGCCCAGTGACATAGTGGTGAGGTGGCAGCAACATGAGGAGACCACAGAGTGGCCCAGTGACATAGTAGGAGAACCTGGCAGCAGGTGTGTGGCATCAGGCAGGTGGTAGCATCAGAATAGTAGCTGAAAAAACAGGTCTCTATTGACAAAGTGTAGTGTTGGTACCATGGATGATCTAGTCTGATGCATCAGGCACTGTTGTGTGGAAATCCTGGCTGATCCACGCCTGATTCATTTTCACAAAGGTCATTTTCTCCACATTTTGGGTGGATAGGAGAGTTCTCCTTGGGGTAACTATGGCGATTGCCTCACTAAACACCCACTCTGATGCCCCACTGCTGGCCGGGCAGGAAAGCTTTTCCAGGGCAAACTCATCCAGTTGCGGCCACAAATCGAGTTTGGCTGCCCAGTAGCCCAGGGGATCTTCGATGTGGGATGGAAGGGTGCACTCCAAGTATGCCACAACCTGCTGGTTCAGGTTCTGCTCTATGTCTACCTGCTGCTGCTGGTGAGTAGTTTCTTCAGTAGCCGGGTGAAGAAATCTGCTTATCAGCGACTCTAGACTTAAGTTGCTGCTGATGGAGCTGGTACTGCTCCTGCCCTCCCCAGCAGCCATTGCAGTGGAACATGAGCGCTGAGGGCCCCCCTGGTCAGACCTGCGTGAGGATGGGCGATGGTGCACATAGGTAGCAGCCAACTGACTACATAGGATGTCTCGATAGTACTTCAGTTTGTCCTCCCTCTCATCGGGTGTAAAAAAGGCCCCCATTTTGGACAGATAGCGAGGGTCTAACATGGTGGAGAGCTAGTAGTCATCTCTCTGCTGAATGGTGACAATTCGGCTGTTACTATGCAAGCACCTGAGCATGCATCGGAGCATTTGCGCAAGTGCCTCCATCTTCACTGCATACTGCCACAGTGTGTGTGGGTCATCTGCCTCATCTTCCTCATCGCCCTGTAGCTCCTCCTGCTGCTCCTGCTCCTCCACTCCTGTCACCTGTGTAGAAAAACCACCCATTTCTCTACGCATTGCTTGTGCTCAAATTTCCTCCTCCTCTTCTAATTCAGCCCCCACAGGGCTCATATGGCCATGAGTTGCGGTCGTCACATCTCATGTCCTCTGTCCAGCCAGATTTAGCAACATCTGCTCCAGAACATGAATCAGTCGAATGACGTTGTTCATCCCGTAGTCCTGGCGACTGACGAATAAAGTGGCCTCCTTAAAGGTCCCGAGCAAATGGTAGCTTTCACGCATGAGCTGCCACTGGCTAACATAGAAGTTACACAGGGGAGTACCTCTGTCCACCTGTATCATCAAGAAATTGTTTATGGCCTTTCTCTGTTCATATAATCGGTCCAGCATATTGAGGATAAAAAAAAGGTCACATATCAGCCTATGTTGGGGGATGCCGTTCTGCCGCTGCAGCTCAAGGAGGGTGTGCTTTGCGGTGTACGAGTGGCTGAAGTGCATGCAAAGTTTCCTGGCCATTTTCAAGATGTCTTGCAGATAAGGGGGAAGACTTCAGGAACCGCTTTACAACCAGATTGAATACCTGCACCATGCAGGGTGCATGGCTCAGCCCTCCTTGACGCAGCACTAACACCATGTTCTTCCCATTGTCGGTCACCATGGTTCCAATTTTGAGTTGTCGAGGAGAAAGCCAGGATTCTATTTCTTGATGAAGGACGCAGAGCAGTTCCTCCCTTGTCCATACTTCATCTTCTGACCACAAATTCGGCAAATGGCCATGTTCATCTCCTCTGGCATCTTAACAAAAAATATCCACACTGCCGAGTATGGCATTTTTCCTGCAACACTCCGCACTGACAGCCTGCTACAGCTGTCTCTGTGAACCCCTGCATCGTTATTTTCCGGGCAGGTAGACATATTCTTTTTCCTATTAATACACCCCCCCAAAAATAATATAACAATCTAAATTCACCACGGAACGGCTAATAGGATGTATGTACAGTACAGACCAAAAGTTTGGGCACACCTTCTCATTCAAAGAGTTTTCTTTATTTTCATGACTATGAAAATTGTAGATTCATACTGAAGGCATCAAAACTATGAATTAACACATGTGGAATTATATACATAACAAAAAAGTGTGAAACAACTGAAAATATGTCATATTCTAGGTTCTTCAAAGTAGCCACCTTTTGCTTTGATTACTGCTTTGCACTCTTGGCATTCTCTTGATGAGCTTCAAGAGGTAGTCACCTGAAATGCTTTTCACTTCACAGGCGTGCCCTGTCAGGTTTAATAAGTGGGATTTCTTGCCTTATAAATGGGGTTGGGACCATCAGTTGCATTGTGGAGAAGTCAGGTGGATACACAGCTGATAGTCCTACTGAATAGACTGTTAGAATTTGTATTATGGCAAGAAAAAAGCAGCTAAGTAAAGAAAAATGAGTGGCCATCATTACTTTAAGAAATTAAGGTCATTCAGTCCAAAAAATTGGGAAAACTTTGAAAGTGTCCCCAAGTGCAGTCACAAAAACCATCAAGCGCTACAAAGAAACTGGCTCACATGCGGACCACCCCAACGTCCCACTGCTGCCACCCTGTTGACTCATGGCCACGCTACCACCTTGCTGGCTCAGCCGCTGCCTCACGCGCAAGCTGCCACCCTCTTCTCCTGTTGATGAGGAAACCCCTTCTTCACCCGGCTCCCAAGTGCGATTAGCTACATCATCATCATCCACTACTGTCTGCATTTCACTGATGTCCCCCACAATGGTCTCAGGGCCAGGAGCCTGACTGCTCGCAACACCTGCTCCCACGCAACTCTCATCACTACTTGCCTGCCTAGCAGAGTAAGCGGCGCATGTCTCCTCCAGATCCTGGCTGCCCAGTAGCTGCTGACTGTCCTCTAGTAGCTCGTCCTCGCTGCAAAGTGAAGCTGAGCCTATGGCATATAATACTTCTCGCGCTAAGGGAACAGAAAATGACAGAGGCAGGTTGATGACAGTTGGGGCACAGCGCCTGCTCCCGGGCCATGTCTGATGTCACTTGCAATGAATTTGAAGACCTAGTCAACCATTCAAGCACCGCTGGGTTGCTGGTCAAGACACGACCTCTAGATAACACTAGGAGCTCAGACCTCTTGCTGCAACTCCTGCTGCCATCCCCCTTATTCTGCTGCAACTTCTGCCTGCGACAGAAACATTTTGGCCACTGCCCATTCCCTTGGAAGGGCCTGTCACTTGTTTGCCTGACATACTGTATAATAAAATAATTAAATTAAAATAATACACCCCAACAAAAGGCTGTAGTACAATATAACTTCACTGCAGAATGGCAATTAAGACATATTCTTTTTCCTATTAAAACACCCCCCATAAAATAATATAACAATCTAAATTCACCGCAGAATGGCTAATAGGATGTACGTATATTTCCTATTAATGCACCCCGTAAATGGCTATAATACAATGTAACTTGACGGCAGAACGGTAATTAAGACATATTCTTTTTCCCTTTCCTCATCCCAAAAAAGTATAACAATCAAAAATCACAGCAAAACAGCTAATTGGACGTACATATATTTCCTTTTAATACTCCCCGTAAATGGTTGTAGTACAATGTAACTTCACCACAGAGCGGCAATTAAGACTGATTCTGTTTCCTATTAATACACCCCTCAAAAAAAAAAAAAAAGAATAACAATCAAAATTCACTTCAGAACGGCTAATAGGACGTACGTATATTTCCTATTAATACACCCTGTAAATGGCTGTAGTAAAATGTAACTTCACCTCAGAATGGCAATTAAGACGTATTCTTTTTCCTATTAATACACCCCCAAAAAAAATATAACAATCAAAATTCACCGTAGAACGTACAGAAACATTTTGGCAACTGCCCGTTCCCTTTGAAGGGCCTGTCACTTGTCTATCTGACATACTGTATTATAAAATAATTAAATTATAATAATACACCCCAAAAAAGGCTGTAGTACAATGTAACTTCACCGCAGAATGGCAATTAAGACGCATTATTTTTCCTATTAATACACCCTCCAAAAAACAATCTAACAATCAAAATTCACCGCAGAATGGCTAATACGACGTACATATATTTCCTATTAATGCACCCCGTAAATGGCTGTAGTACAATGTAACTTTACCACAGAATACCAATGAAGACGTATTCTTTTTCCTATTAATACACCCCTAAAAAAAAAGAATAACAATCAAAATTCACCACAGAACGGCTAATAGGACGTAGGTATATTTCCTAATAATAAATACAATGTAACTTCACCTCAGAACCCCCAAATAGGACGTACTCTTTTTCCTATTATTACACCCCGTAAATGGCTGTAGAACGGCAATTAAAACGTATTCTTTTTCCTATTAATACACCCCCCCCAAAAAAAGTATAACAATTAAAATTCACCACAGAACGGCTAATAGGACATACATATATTTCCTATTAATACCTCTCGTAAATAGCTGTATCACCCAGCACCCCAATAACGAGAAAGGTTTTCTGGAATTACTGAGCTATCATTTAGTGCAATTTGGATCCCCAGTTAGTGCAGCAATGTGTAATAGAATAGCTCCTATTACCCAGGATGTACACTCCCCGATTGGACCCTGTTCTCCTTTTTTAGTGTAGATAATGCCACCCTATCCTTTCCCTACACTATAGTAAATTTTTCCCTGAACTTCTAAATTGTTTTTTCAGCACAATAAAGTCTTTCCTAGCACTGTCCCTGCCGCCTGCCGCATCTGTCCCTGCACTAAGTACACTGAAAAATGGCAGAATCCAAGATGGCTGAGGCTATTTATACACTACGTGCAGAATTATTAGGCAAATGAGTATTTTGACCACATCATCCTCTTTATGCATGTTGTCTTACTCAAAGCTGTATAGGCTCGAAAGCCTACTACCAATTAAGCATATTAGGTGATGTGCATCTCTGTAATGAGAAGGGGTGTGGTCTAATGACATCAACACCCTATATCAGGTGTGCATAATTATTAGGCAACTTCCTTTCCTTTGGCAAAATGGGTCTTTCCTTTGGCAAAAGAAGGACTTGACAGGCTCAGAAAAGTCAAGAATAGTGAGATATCTTGCAGAGGGATGCAGCACTCTTAAAATTGCAAAGCTTCTGAAGCGTGATCATCGAACAATCAAGCGTTTCATTCAAAATAGTCGACAGGGTCGCAAGAAGCGTGTGGAAAAACCAAGGTGCAAAATAACTGCCCATGAACTGAGAAAAGTCAAGCGTGCAGCTGCCAAGATGCCACTTGCCACCAGTTTGGCCATATTTCAGAGCTGCAACATCACTGGAGTGCCCAAAAGCACAAGGTGTGCAATACTCAGAGACATGGCCAAGGTAAGAAAGGCTGAAAGACGACCACCACTGAACAAGACACACAAGCTGAAACGTCAAGACTGGGCCAAGAAATATCTCAAGACTGATTTTTCTAAGGTTTTATGGACTGATGAAATGAGAGTGAGTCTTGATGGGCCAGATGGCTGGATTGGTAAAGGGCAGAGAGCTCCAGTCCGACTCAGATGCCAGCAAGGTGGAGGTGGAGTACTGGTTTGGGCTGGTATCATCAAAGATGAGCTTGTGGGGCCTTTTTGGGTTGAGGATGGAGTCAAGCTCAACTCCCAGTCCTACTGCCAGTTTCTGGAAGACACCTTCTTCAAGCAGTGGTACAGGAAGAAGTCTGCAAGGTAAGAAAAACATGATTTTCATGCAGGACAATGCTCCATCACACGCGTCCAAGTACTCCACAACGTGGCTGACAAGAAAGGGTATAAAAGAAGAAAATCTAATGACATGGCCTCCTTGATCACCTGATCTGAACCCCATTGAGAACCTGTGGTCCATCATCAAATGTGAGATTTACAAGGAGGGAAAACAGTACACCTCTCTGAACAGTGTCTGGGAGGCTGTGGTTGCTGCTGCACGCAATGTTAATGGAGAACAGATCAAAACACTGACAGAATCCATGGATGGCAGGTTTTTGAGTGTCCTTGCAAAGAAAGGTGGCTATATTGGTCACTGATTTGTTTTTGTTTTGTTTTTGAATGTCAGAAATGTATATTTGTGAATGTTGAGATGTTATATTGGTTTCACTGGTAAAAAAAAATAATTGAAATGGGTATATATTTGTTTTTTGTTAAGTTGCCTAAAAATTATGTACAGTAATAGTCACCTGCACACACAGATATCCCCCTAAAATAGCTAAAACTAAAAACAAACTAAAAACTACTTCCAAAAATATTCAGCTTTGATATTAATGATTTTTTTGGGTTCATTGAGAACATGGTTGTTGTTCAATAATAAAATTAATCCTCAAAAATAGAACTTGCCTAATAATTCTGCACTCCCTGTAGGGCTGTGACATCACAGGGGCTGGCTGCTGCTGATTGGCTGCATGCATGGCATTGTTGGTGATCCCTCATTCCCAGAGTTCTTTGCTCCATGTACTAACATGTGTAGCAGCCATTTTAGGAAAAAATGCGATTCGTTACCACAAAGTGTGAGAAAGTTCAGCTTCGGTGTGAATCAAATTTTTCCTGAAATTCAGATCAAATTACACTTCGTCAACTTTGATTCGTTCATCTCTAATTAAAATTATCCTGCTGAAAAATTCCATATGGAAGCCCTGCCAAAAGAGGCAATACATGAGACTGGACATATCACTAAAATGTTAAGGTGAATTTACATGGGACATGGAGAAGCTGATTGTTGGGAAGGACGCATTCCTTTCATTTACTATGGCCTATACAAGCCTGTCACAGAGAGAAGGTGTGTATGGCCATGCATTGCACGCTGCAAGTCTCCTGTTGTGGTGTAGGGGGAGAGGATGGCCTAGGGAATTATTGTGACCTTCTCCAGCACATCACAAGGAGGAGACATGCCCGACCGTGTAATGCTTGCTGTATGTCTCCTGCTTAGGTTTGGCCTCTAAGGAGGGGAGTGACTGGAATACTGGCTTAACACATGGCATATTATATTTAATGGAAGTAGCCTTTGCCTGTCACTGGCTTCCAGATGCTGGTAACAAAAAGCGTTGCCTCAGTTCACCACTAGAGATGTCCCGAACTATTCGCTGGCGAACAGTTCCCAGCGAATATCGCATGTTCGTGTTCGCCGTGGCGGGCAAACATATGCAATGTTCGGTCCGCCTCTTATACGTCATCATTGAGCAAACTTTTACCCTGTACCTCACAGCCAGCAGACACATTCCAGCCAATCAGCATACCCTCGCTCCCAGACCCTCCCACCGCCTATCAAAAAGCAAGGACAGCATTATATTAATCGCATTGCAAATTCAACTTAGAGCTAAGTTCCTAATGGTTGTATTGCTAGAATTGACGAATATAGCACTATATTCTCAATCTTCGTTATATACTAGCAATACACCCATTACGAACCCAGCAGCTCTAAGTTGAATTCGCAATGCGATTAATATAACCTGCATTATTCGCATTGCGATTACAACTTAAATCTGAGTTCCTAATGGTTGTATTGCTAGAATTGACAATGAATATAGCACCATATTCTCAATCTTCATTATATTCTAGCAATACAACCATTAGGAACCCAGCAGCTCTAAGTTGAAATCGCAATGCGATTAATATAACCTGCATTACTCGCATTGCGATTACAACTTTCTCAAATCCGACAGTACATTCTAGCATGGAGCCGTTCCCATGAGCACGGAAGTCGGCAGAAGCTCTAAGTTGAAATTGCAATGCGATTAATTCAAGTTCTATAAATCACATTGCGATTTCAACTTACCACACTCTGCGTCAACTACGTAATTTTCCATGGGAGTTTTGCCATGGATCCCCCTCCGGCATGCCACAGTCCAGGTGTTAGTCCCCTTGAAACAACTTTTCCGTTACTATTGTGGCCACAAAGAGTCCCTGTGGGTTTTTTAATTTGCCTTCCTATTAAAGTCTATTGCGGTTCGCCCGGTTCGCACGTTCGCGAACATTTGCGGAAATTCGCGTTCGTCGTTCGCTAACGGAAAATTTTATGTTCGCGACATCTCTATTCACCACGTGATCGCCAGCACCTGCCTCTGTTCATAATTTTTTCCACACAAGGAGGGCGTGAGTGACTTTATTATGAGGCATGGTTTATTTTTTTACATGTTTAGCCGGCTATCTGGCTTCACTGTTTATTTAAGCATTTACTGAGTGGCCCTACCAGGAGCCCTGATTTTGCTCGGTATCAGTGCATCTTTGATATATTTTTTGTATATCTTAGTTTCATCTAGCCGTGTTTGTCAGTGCCTTTATTTTTTAACTCTGTTTTCAGGTCATAGTGTTTTTATTATCTACTGGTTGCTTTTGTCTCATTGGCCCACTGATGATCCCGGGTAGAAGAGAAACGAGTCGGAGCAGATACTAGTCTGCCATTTGACACGTGAGCAGAGACTGATGCTCCATTTTTTCATACCTTTTTTTTCTATAGAGCTATCTAGAGTGACTAGGGAAAGGCACAAGCATGGAGTACATCCATCATCAAGGTATGACTCCGTGGGCAAGGGCTAGTCTAGAGTTTAAATTAGGGAAAGCGATCCCCTTTCTCTCCCCCCTCCCCTCTCCTCTTTTGCGTTATTGATCCTACACAGGATTTGTTTTTGCTTTTGATTGTTTCACCTTCAGCCCCCATTTTTTGTGTTACTAGGTTTTGATTTTATTTATATAATAAAAGTTATGTTTTATGATGCTTTGAGTGATAGAAGTTTGACGTGGTAATATGTGATAAAATAAATTCAATAAATGTGATAAAATAAAGTACCAGCATATTATATATTATAATAAATAATTGTTAAAAATAGAAATAATATATTGTCTGGATTACCTAAAAATTAAAAATTCATAGATGACAATACCAATAAATGAAAAAAGACATTCCTGAGGCTACTCGCTACTGCTGTTTGCTAGCACATATATATTCAGTGTCTCTCTAGAGTGACTGCGCAGATGTGCTCACATCAGTATGTAATCTCACCATGCAGAAAATTCCAGCAAAAAGGTGTTGACTCACCGCTCAGGATACAGCAGACATGAGCTTGCAGAGTTGTATAGTTCCACAAGCTAGCAACCATAGGAAGGACAGGGATATTTGAAAGCACCTCAGCCTAGCAGTTAGTTGTTGACATCGGCAATAGTAGTCATGCATTGCCAGTGCTTGTTAGTAGTCATGCATAGCCATAGGCTTGCTGAGTAAAGTAGTTCCATAGGCTGCAGACAAAGAAGAAATAGACTGCTGCTTGTTACTGCAAATTGCTGACAGTGGTAGCAGAAGCGCAATCCACTTGGCTCATAGCAGTCTTGGGCTTGTTGGGTAGAATAGTTCCACTAGCAGCAAATAGAGTAGTAATGAATTACAGTGGTAGCTAGCTTACCACTTACAACACAGCAGTCTTAGGATTGCTGAGTAAGGTACTGTATTTCCACAGGCAGCAAATGGATGTCATAACACACAATCTGAATGTGGTTTGGAAATATAAGATAAGCTAGACATTTCGAGGACTCTGCGGGTCTTTACAAAGGCCAGCTTTTTACGCCAGTCTTTGCTTCCCTCCCTTTGTTTATGGCGTGAAATATATATTGGGGAGTTTGGCAGTCACATTTTATGATGTACCATATGACAGCACTTAGGGGTAGATTTATCAAGACCGGCGCTTCTATGTTTGATATCCCCTGTGCCTGCAGTCTGTGCACCTAAGCAGAAATCTATGGCAGTCTAGAGCTGTGCTAGAAAACTGGCGTAAATGAAGATAAATTAGTTGGGGCAGCTGACCACACCTCTTTTCTGCCCTTACCACACCTGGCTGGATTCTCTTCTACAGTTATTGGTGCCAACAGGACCATAGTCTTGACAGAAAACGTCAGGGTCACATTACTGGGAAGCTAGCATCCTGTCAGCATCTTGATTATGTAACTCTCAAGAACAACACCATGTCAACTGACTTGTTGGCACCTGTGGCCCTCCTCTGCGGTGTTGACATCTTTAAGGACTATTTTAGGCTGTATAGGAGGGTTGTAGCCACTAACACAATGGTTAAGTTAAAAAAAACTAAACAAAACATATCAACGGAACTAAGGGACTCTTTCTAGAGTTCCCGGTATGTCCTGTCACTGTCAACCCAAAATACAGTGCTGGTGCATTGCTTTGGCACCATGATACCGCTGTGTATAACTAAATCTTTCACACTGAATCTTATTTGCTAGGTGTACTCCTAATGTTATACCCTTCCAGCCCTAGGGGCACCTGATTGAAATTGCATGCTATTGTTATTTAATCTTTTATAGGTGCAGAGACACCTCAATGATTAGCCAAATTCTGCGTGTCCTCATTTCTGTGATCCTGCTTTCAGCTAGCGAGGAAAGACAGCAGTCAGCTGAGGGCTTCAAATACTTCTTTTTAGTGATCAGTGGAGGTCTCAGCACCCAGACTTACACTGGTCAGAGCTTCTGATATATGTCTATATCAAGAGCTTTGTGAAAAGGCAGTCAAACTTTCAGAAAGATCTACATATCTTTTTGAATATGAGCACTATGCTTGCTTTACACAAGTGCTATGGCACCAGTATTTAGAGTTTATAAATATTATGGGAAATAACTGAAGTTTGAGGACTCTTTGGTGTATTTAATCTGTTTGAGGACCACATTTCATTTTTGTACATGCGCTTGGAACATTCAGCCAGTCAAGTGAATATAGCTTATAACTCATTTATCTCGCTCCCCTTTTGAAATACCTGTTCTTTTCAGGTTATGCTGAACTGGCATGTTTATGGGGGAGTCACAGAACAACATTGTTGAGCCATCAATTATATGTGAACAGTCACCTTGATCACATTTCTGTCCATCCTCAGAGCAGGTGTCTCTGGTGCATAGATAATCGGCCTATAAATACAGACCTTGTTCTGTTCAAAGTCTTTGTCTTTCTAAAAGTACAAACATTTAAAAGGGGGTGGGACTGGGGGAATTTTGAAAATTTTAACCTGTATTATTTAAACCCAATTACCAAAATGGCATACTAAAATACAAACCTTGAAAGGGCAGATTTTTTTTTCTTTCATTTTAACAATTATGTCAAGATCCATTGAACTATGAAACCGAAGAAGTAGAATTTCTCTCAGGCATCAGCTGTAAGTGACTCAGAAAAATGTTTTAACATTGAGCCATAACATGCTGCCTTTCTAATCATAACGCAATTACAAGTAGCTTTCAATCAGGTAGCAAGGGAAAGATTCTTTTTATATTGTAGCTAACTTGTGCAAGGCTACTCAAAGACAACTCTATTAAATCCTAAGCAATACTAAAAGCTGCTCGGCCTTGCAGTTTAGTGCAATCAGATTGAAAGAATATACCCTTCAATCTGAGGCTGTAAAATTTTAAAATTAAATTCCTTGAGGATGCTTGCTTCACTGCAGGTATTATAGCCTTTAAATTAATTATTGTGTTAAACTGTCAGTGCAATATTTTATCTCACATCGCTCTGCTTCCTCCTTTCCTAAGAATTATTTGTATGCTTTATTAAGTGTATATCTAGTATACAGTTTTTTTTTTTTGTTTTTTTTTTAGCACTGCTTATTTATGGGTGCTGTGTAGATAATAATAATCAGTAATAATTCTAGAATTACCAAATAACTTTTGAAAGCTGGCAGAACAGAAACAATGCCCTTATCTTATATATTAAAGGTTTGCACTGAAACCCTTAACTTTTTGATGCAAAACTTTTAGTTCAATTAGTTTACAACTAGTTGAATTTCTTCATTGTGAGCATGGATTTTTTGTACAGTATTTATTTTTCTATTAGCAATTCAATTCTTTGATAATTGTGGTATTTATTTTTCATTTGGTCCTAGACTCCTAAACGTTTCTCCCAACAAGTTACCAAAATTCTGTGCTGATCAATTTCTTTCTATATATTTTTTATTTGCATAGGCGTCGGAAGTCTATTTTCTTGACATAGAGATGAATTTTATATACATCCCATTGACAAGATTAAATGCTAACATTTCAGACCAAACCGAGTTCGTTCCAAACTATTTTTCAGATGACAGACGAACCCAAATCTTTTCAGGGTAATTTCAGACAAATCCACTAAAACCACACATAGCGCCGTTTTAGTGCCCATGACAAGAAAAAAACACTAGGAAGGTAGAAGACCAAAAGAGAAAGTGGGGGGAAGGGCTTTGCCTTGATTGACTCCCAAGCTGACGAACAGCCTGGCTGAGCCAATCAGTGCTGTAGCAGGCAGGGAGGTGTCCTAGCAGAATGAGAAGAATGCCATTCTGTGCTGGGCTGTGAAAAGGGGTGGTTGGGTTTTAAGGTGCGTACGAGAAAAACGATCTTAGGGTGTCAGGGAAAATGAAAAATCAATCATGGACAGTCAGAAATCAATCAATTTTATTAATCAAGTTTATTGCCAGGGACAGTGAAGGAAAAGGCTAGGATTCCGAAGAAGAATTGTGTGTGTGTAGAATAGGAACAAGCAGGGAAGTTGACAGCCAGGGAGAGACAAGACAGGAGCTGTGCCTGGCTGTGCCTCCTAGAAAAACTGCAGCTGCTGCAGTGCAGACCTCAAAAGCAGCTACCTGCAAGGAAATACTTTCATTTCCCACCCCCCATTTTCACAGAAATCCTTTTTTGTGGGCTTAAATTTAATTAACATAGTAACATAGTTTATAAGGCTGAAAAAAGACATCTGTCCATCCAGTTCAACCTGTTATCCTGCAATTAAGCAGCATATATATATTATTACTACAGCAAGTTATAGCAGCATCTATCTGTGAGTGTTAATGTGAAATTGAAAGTCAAGACTAAAGCATCCGATTTTATGAATTCCATTTACACATGGTTGGAATTCATTTTTTTGGAGGGATTGTTCAATTTAATTAAACCAGAATATATATACGTGATTGTTACAAGACACAGAGTAGGGCAGCAATGGAGCTGTGAGTGATAATGAGAAATTGAGTGTCAGGCCTCAATCAACCGTTTAGCTTCCACACGGTTGGAATTAAATTTTTTGGCACTTGTTCAATTTAATTAAACCAGCATGGCGATCCATGGACAGGTTCCTGTCCCCAACAGCAGCAGGGCACTACCCCTCCTTCCTATCACATGCCTGGTCAAGTGATGGCTCACTCTGTTTTGAGCTGATTGGCCTGGCAGAGAGTGGCCACACCAGCGAGCAGTTGCTGAAATACATCAAGCAGCAAACGTCCCACTGGCTGTCGCCTGTCCAACTCCAACTGGGAAAGGCGGTCAGCGACAATGGACACAGCATCATGGCCGCCATAAATCTGGGCAAAACACATGCTTTCTGCATGACGCACATCATCAACTGGGTGGTGCAGCGCTTTCCAAATAAGTACACTGTTTGCGCAAGGTGCTGGCAAAGTCCAAGAGAGTGACAGCCTCAGCAGCAGGGAGCATGTGTTGCTTCGGGGTCAGGCAGTGGTAGCTCATCTGAGACACCTGTCAGGGACTGAAACCCTTCAAAAAGGCCACAAAGTATGTCAGCAGGGACAACTGCAGCGTGAACTACCTCATTCCTCTCATATTTATCTTAGAACAGATGCTGACGCTCATGAAGCAGGGGATCACAGCTGAAGAAGAGCAGCTGCAATCTGACATGGAGGAGGAGGATGATAAAAATGAGGTTGAGGAGCTGCCACTGCAAGAGGAGGAGATGGAAGACCAAGAAGACGATGATGAGGATGGTACTGGCCAACACACCCAATTGTCTCAGTGGGGGACAGAGCCAGAAAGAACTGGCTCCTCAGGCACACTGGCCACAATGGCGACCTGTATGCTTGCTTGTTTACACAGTGACAGGCATATTGTTGACACAAGTAGTCTGATGGTTACTGGATAGCAATGCTTTTGCACCCTCGCTACCAGGGGTATAATGGGGGAATGTTTTCTTCTCGCAGAAAGGGAGGACAAACTACGCTATCACCAGGTAACACTGTGTATGCAGCTTGCTGCAGCTTATGGCAAGCAGACGCGTGTCGCCAGTGTGTCTGAAAGGGCTCCTCTCTACTCCACACCGAGTCATCCCCCTACTACAGCCACAAGCAGCATCAGCCATTTTAGTCTCCTCAACATGATGGAGCAGTTTTTCTACATGCAGTGCCAGACTGAGGCTAGTCAGCTAGCCGACAACTCTTGTCTCAACGCTCAGGTTCAGGCCTACCTAAACTCTGGCCAGTCTCTGACACATACCTTGTTCCCCCATCATGTTCTGTACAGCTGCTGCTGTCATGCCACCACCGCCACCATGTCACTGCTGTGACCTGCTAACCATCATCTTCCATAAGACTGCTGCTGCCTCCATCATGCTGCTACCTTTCTGCTGAGATGTTACATATGGCTGTTGCTGCAACTGCCTCAGCTGCTGCTGCTCCTCGTTGTTAATCCCCTACTGCCACCACCATTAACGCAAAGCATCTGCCGCCACTATTACTACTACTACTACTGTTGCTATTACTACCCATAGACAGCCTTGTATGTTCCATGGTATACTGCTTCTGCTGCCGCCACTATTGCAGCTGCATGCCACTATATCCAGGCTGTACCGTTTCCAAATCCACATTACACTGCTGCTGCTCCCAATTGAAATAGAGAATTTTTTTTCCTTCAGACACTCAAAACACTTGTGTTTGTTGTACGGGCAGGCATTCTGACCCTGTCAAGGCATCATTTTTGGCCGCTTGGTCCCCCGAGTCACTTTTTAATATTTTTTTTTTTATCCCATAACACTGTATGTGTTTAATACATCATCTGGCCCTGATAAGGGACAATTTTTAGTAGCTTTGGAATATAAAAAAGCATTACACTTTTGCCGGCTTGGTGTATTTTTAAGCACTTTGTATGTTAACGCCATCAAACGTGCTTTTACCCATAGTCACTCAGATTCCATTTACTATTGTTGTTGTTGCGTTCCAAAGCTTGGGGAGCTGGGAGGACACATTTTCCTAAGAAATTTTCCTAAAAATTATGAGTCCTAGGAGGCTAGAAGAAGTTATATACCAACTTTCAGGGCAATTGGTGCTACTTTGGTTCAGCCCGAATCGGTTTGGTTCAAAACCAAACTTTGTTTAAAATTTGGCGAATTGGACCCTAAATGAATCTCAACTGGTTCGCTCATTTTTAATTCTGGCTGTCTGCAGCCATCACTAGGGGGAGCTAAGGAGTTTACTGCCTACTGTATTAGAAATGTATTCAATACAGAAACCGCCTATACTTCCTTTAGTGGTGGCTGCAGAGGGGAAGAAGTTTATTATTTAAAAGGTTGTTGTCTCATGAAGACAACCCCTGTCCATGGACATCATAGAGCTCATGACTACTGTTGAGCAAATGGAAGCATCTGAAGTGGAATTTGAACCAAAGTTTAGGAAAAATGTTATTCGCAATGAATCTGAATATCCTGGTGCTTCATGGTAACAAATCAATTATTTTGCTAAAATGGCAGCTACGTGTGTTGCAAAGTAAAAGTAAGAAGCCTGGGAACAAGAGCTCACCCATAATGCAATGCAGCCAGCTGATCAGCAGATATTATTAACCTACAGAAGGCCACCTGTCAACTAGACAGCTACAATTACCACTTGTATAACATCCGAGGTAAACCAAAACGAACAAGTGGAAAATGGTATAAAAAGATATAAATTTATTGATAAAATACAAAGGATGGAGCTACTACAGGATTGCAAGAATACGGAGAAGCACAGGGTCACAGACACCACAATACACCTAAGTGTCTATGAATAATGACACATTGACAGGTACAAAGATCAAGTACTAATATGCGTTCAAAGATGACCCAAATGGCCAAATGTGGAAGCTCTACACAATACCTGTAAACAAGTTATACAAGTAACCCTGTTAATTGCAGGGGAAAAACACAGTGAATCTGCACATGGTATTGAAACCATGAAAAAACAGACCATGGGAGTAAGAATACTCTAATAGGGATCACAATGTAAACAATAAATACCATGGATACATGGAGAGACTCACTATGGATACGTGCAGAGGTCCCCAGCAGAAGTATAAACAGGGAGATACCGGCTTAGAACGTACCTGAAGACATGGTGGTGAATGGGCGTGAGGGCCCTGGGCGCACAACCTCGACGCGTGTTTCGCCCTACGGCTTCGTCAGGAGCTGATCAGCAGATGGCCATCTCCTATGATGTCACAGCTTTATAAATATTGTGTTTTCCACTTTGTTTTATAGATAATTAATTCCATTAGGCGTTGATTCTCAAATTGGGGTGAATAAGCTGTCTATTTTTACTGTTATTGGGATGACCACCTTGTCTCTTACATAAGCAATCCCATTAGGCCTTGATTTTCAAATTGGGAGTGAATAAGCTGCCAAATTCTACTGTTACTGGCCTGTCAACATTGACATTTAATAACATATTTTACATATACAGTTACTGTTACTGTACAGTAAATTCAATAGACAGGTGCTAGTGCCCTCCGATGAAAAGGGCAGTGGCAAAAAATGTTGCTGGAGCCGGCAAAAGTAACAGTAGAAGGGGGAGTAGTAGCATCAGCCGCAGCCTGTATAATATGTAGCTCTTCATTTACCTGTAGAAAATACAAGTCCACACCAGGAGCTCTGCTTAACCCAGCACTGACAGTCTCTCAAACGTGCAGACTTTTGCGTTCTTTTTACCTCATTGTGCCAATATTGTATGTGAGTGAGCAATAGTCATACTCACAGGTTGCTGGTACAAAGTCTTTTGTTTCTATTTATTTCTTTAATGCATTCCAGTATAAAATTGAACATCATGAGGGACGCTGAGACAGACATCGTTCACACCTCCTCCCCTCCATGAGACGTTTTGGGAGAACATGCCCTCTTAGCATCAGCCACAACAACAGGCCAGAGCTTCCATTGTCATCCAGAGTTCATATTTTGAGCAGCAATCCATCAGACACCAACAGCCAGGAGTTGGTGGGTTCCTCTGACGCGACACTTAACATACAAAACATAGAAACATAGAATGTGTCGGCAGATAAGAACCATTTGGCCCATCTAGTTTGCCCAATATACTGAATACTATGAATAGCCCTTAGCCCTATCTCATATGAAGGATGGCCTTATGCCTATCCCATGCATGCTAAACTCCTTCACTGTATTTGCAGCTACCACTTCTGCAGGGAGGCTATTCCATGCATCCACTACTCTCTCAGTAAACTAATACTTCCTGATATTAATTTTTAACCGGGTGCCACGGGTTACATGCTTGACGCCCGTCAGAAGGTTCACCCAGTGGGCAGTAAAAGTTATGTACCTTCCCTGCCCGTGTTTGCTAGACCACGTGTCTGCGGTCAGATGTATCTTCTGGGAGAAATATTTCCTTCCGGGGACCTTGCATGGGGACCTTACATTGTGGTGGGCCAATGGCCACAAATTTTCTAAAGGCCTCCGAGTCCACCAATTTATATAGCAGTAGTTGGCTGGCTAGCAGTTCTGACAAGCCAGCAGTGAGCCGCTGGGCAAGAGGATTATCCAGCGTTATCATTTTTTTTACTCTCGAATATTTGGGCCATGGAAGCCTGCCTTGTGCCAGATGAAATGCGACCACAGCACTGTGGAGTGGAGGACAAATGGGAGGAGAAGGGGAAGCAGAAGAGGCAGGACGTGGAGCGCCGGGAGTGTGGCTTTGTGGGTTCTGATGGTGTTGCTCCCACTGGGCTCATTGATGGGAGGCAGGAGCCTTCTTAAGGCGGTCGTCCCTAGGTGAGTGTTGGGCTTACTGTGACTTATGCGTTGACACTACAGACTGCAGATGGCAACACTATTAGCAGCTGACACGTTAAAAAAAGCCCACACTGCGGAGCCAAGTGCCAGCATCCTGGGAGCACAAGATGTAACCCTGCATGGTGGATGGCTCGCTCCAGATACATTTGCAGTCTGCTTTTTTTGCCTCCTGTGCACTGCGAGTTCTGCCTGCTTCTCCTTCTTCTCCTCCCTATCTGCTGCTCCATCTCTCCCTTTGAACTCTCCTCCTCTTCCTCTATTGTGGACACCCACGTGACGTCCATCGAAACGTCATCATCGTCGCCGTCACCAACACTGACATTAGAGATTTTGGAGTAGGCAGCAACAGCGGGGACCACCCTCCTTGGGCTGATTGGGTACTATTGTCAGACGGCTGGGTGGCGGCCATTGCTACCTCCTCTTCCTCATCCGATGCCAAGAATGGCATAGGTAAGTGTCACGACCATGTTTATGGCCGTGACTCCTTGGGAGCTGCATACAGTTGCCCGCGGTTTTCGGGTTGTTGTGTCAACCGCAGCTTGAGGCATTTTGCTCTTTGTCTCAGGTGCAGTTGCCGCGGACAACAGTTACGTGTGCGGTTCCCTTGGAGTTGTGTGCGCGTTCCCTTGTATGTCTGTGTGCACTCTGTGTTATGTGTGGTGTGCACTTACATCTTCCCCTCACTGTGGTTGCCCGTGGCAACGTTTGGTCGTTGTGTGTACATGTGGTGGCAGTGTCCCGGCCTTCGGGCTGACTCCCAGGACATGAGTGCCACCCATGTCGTTGCCTGCGGCAACAGCCACAGTGTGTTTCGTGTTTTGGACACTTCTCCTTTTAAGTTGTGTTTTCCCTTCCCTGGTGTTGGAAGGGTTAACTCCCTTCCCAGTGTGTGTGTGTGTCACTGGGTGTGTCCGACTGTGGGGTGTGGCTTCTTGTCCTATAAAGCCTCACTGTTAGCACAGGTCTGAGGGTTGCTTCAGCCATGCTTAGCTGGAGCAGCCTCCTGTGTTTTCTACCTGCCAGTGAGAGCCACCCCTGTGGTCATAAAGATATTGTCACATTATGTTTATGTCTTGTTGTGTGTGATGTCCATGTGTGTTCTGTTGGGACCTTCCTTTGGTATTTTGTGCAGCCTATGGATCTGGACTCCTGTGTGCACAGGGATCCAGTCAGCAAGGCTGTGGCAGGTTGGTGGAACTACTTAGTTCGCCTGCCATATCCGTAAGTCTGTTTGTGTTCCCCTTTTCCCAGCAACTTGGCCATTGATACTCCTGCTCCTCCGTGCCTAGGAGGAGTAGGTCGTCTTACCCTGACTCCTAGTCCAGGGACCGGACGGAGGGTGAGTTAGGGATCCGAGGTTCCGGAGCATGGGTCATCCTACCTTAAAGGTCGGCCCATGCAGCTAGGAGTTAGGGTCAGGTTAGGGACACGTTAGGAGGTGACCTGCTCCCTAATCCTGTCTTCCTGGCCGAGCAGTCTAACACCATCTGGCATCGCACGGCTGAGGGTTTTCCCCATCCTCAACCGTGACAGTAAGGTCTCAAAATCTATGGGAAAATAATTCCTCTGACTCGAGTGGAGGGGCTATGGTGGTGGAGGTGGTGTCTTTAGGGTTGCACACAGCAAAGAGTGAGGAGAGTGCAGAAGCAGAAGGCTGAGTGAGCCACTCAACCAACTCTGGTGCGTCCTTTGACCTAATTGCATGCACTTTCTTAAACTTTACACTTAGACTGCAGCCTTGTGCACCTGCCCGACCCCTACCACCCCTGAGGAATGACCTGCCTCTTCCTCTGCCTGTCAATTTCAAAATGACCCTGTGTCAAAGTCCCTAGAGAAGAGCAGTATTTGTGGAAGCAGGTATATAGAACTCCTTAATCATTTTTTCTTTGGGGCAGCTGGTATATCACTCCAGTTGCAATTAGTTGTTTCAATGGCATTTGTCACTCTGTATAGCTGCGGTATCTCAGCAGAACCGCGCACAAATGCTGCACTATATAAATGCACTATATAGAAATTATATTCTAGGTATATTTCACCCCTGCCTCAATCATTTTTTTTTGGGGGGGCAACTGTTATATCAAACCAGTTGCAATTAGTTGTTCCAATGGCGTTTGTCCCTCTGTATAGCTGCGGTATCTCAGCAGAGCCGCACACAAATGCTGCACAATACAAATGCACTATATAGAAATTATATTATAGGTATATCACACCCCTTCCATAATCATATTTTTTGGGGGGTAACTGGTATATCACACCAGTTGCAATTAGTTGTTCCAGTGGCGTTTGTCCCTCTGTATAGCTGCTGCATTTCAGCAGAAGCGCACACAAATACTGCACAATACAAATGCACTATATAGAAATTATATTATAGGTATATCATACCCCTGCCTTAATCATATTTTTTGGGGGGTAACTGGTATATCACACCAGTTGCAATTAGTTATTCCAATGGCGCTTGTCCCTTTGTATAGCTGCGGTATCTCAGCAGAGCCGCACACAAATGCTGCACAATACAAATGCACTATATAGAAATTATATCATAGGTATATCACACCCCTGCCTTAATCATATTTTATGTTTGAAAGTATATTATACGTATATTACACCCCTCAGTATGTCACACCTATCGATAACACACCTATACCAGTCTTTAAAAGGACTTTTGCGGCCCTATTAGTTAGCGTTTGGTGTCTCTATACTCTCTAACAGTCTGTCCCTGCTCCACATAGCGATCTCTCCCTACATTGGCAAAAAACTGAATGTAAAATGCCAGCCAGATCGGGTTTATTTATAGGTTAGGGTGTCCATGTCCCACATGTCCATGTGTTGAAACGTCTTAATTGGCTCTCCTGTCCCACCTGATGCAAAGAATATTGCGCCGGCGGACATCGCCATATGTTCACCTGTTCGGCGAACAGCGAACGAGCAAAGTTCGCCGCAAAACAACTGCCGGGCGACCCGCAAGGCCAGCTCTACTGCTGAGACCCTCGCCACTCTGTCATAGGGCTAATACTTGTATCAGTAGAAAACATGGTTCTCTAGCAATCTATGTGCAAACAGCAGCCGGTGTAAAATGAGACCACTATCACTGTATAATAGAATGGGCAAAACAATACCTTATCTAATAATAAGGTATTTATGGAATCAATGTGGATACCCCACAGACAGTGAAATGTGACTGCTCATTCTCAATTTAGTAGAATCAGTGACTAATAGGATCTATGTGAAAACAGCAGACTTTGTAAAATGAGACAACTCTTTCACTCTATAGAAGAATCTTGCATGGTTACATTATACCTGACGCAAACATTGACCTGTAAGGCTGAGTTCACAATTCAGTTATTTGGTCAGTTAATTCCAGCAGTTACTGTATGGTAAGCAAAAATCAGGAACCAATCCTACACCTTTACTTATTCAGTGTTTTGGACCATTTACTGACCAAATAAGTGTAAACTGAGCCTAAGGCCTCATGCAGACGACTGTTGTGTGCATCCGTGGCCGTTGTGCCATTTTAATTTTTTTTTTCGCGGACCCATTGACTTTCAATGGGTCCGTGGAAAAATCGGAAAATGCACCATTTTGCAGCCGCATCCGTGATCCGTGTTTCCTGTCCGTCAAAAAAATATGACCTGTCCTATTTTTTTGACGGACAGTGGTTCACGGACCAATTCAAGTCAATGGGTCCGTGAAAAAACACGGATGCACACAAGATTGGCATCCGCGTCCGTGGCCGTAGGGTACTTTTACACAGATGGATCCGCAGATCCGTCTGCATAAAAGCTTTTTCAGAGCTGAGTTTTCACTTCTTGAAAACTCAGATCCGACAGTATATTCTAACACAGAGGCGTTCCCATAGTGATGGGGACGCTTTAGGTTAGAATATACTAAAAGAACTGTGTACATGACTGGCCCCTGCTGCCTGGCAGGTTCTGCCAGGCAGCAGGGGGCATACCCCCCCTCCCCCCCTGTATTTAACACATTGGTGGCCAGTGCGGCCGGCCCCCCTCCCTCCCCTGTAGTTAACACATTGCTGGCCAGTGCGGCCGGCCCCCCTCCCTCCCCTGTAGTTAACTCATTGGTGGCCAGTATGGCAGGCCCCCCCTCCCTCCCCTGTAGTTAACACATTGCTGGCCAGTGCGGCCGGCCCCCCTCCTTCCCCTGTAGTTAACTCATTGGTGGCCAGTGCGGCCGGCCCCCCCTCCCTCCCCTGTAGTATAGATTCATTGGTGGCCAATGGGCCCCCCTCCCTCCCCCTCCTAATTAAAATCTCCCCCACCTATCATTGGTGGCAGCGGAGAGTACCGATCGGAGTCCCAGTTTAATCACTGGGGCTCCGATCGGTAACCATGGCAACCAGGACGCTACTGCAGTCCCGGTTGCCATGGTTAATTAGCAATTTGTAGAAGCATTATACTTACTTGCGAGCTGCGATGTCAGAGTCCGGCCAGGCGCTCCTCCTACTGGTAAGTGACAGGTCTCTGCGGTGCATTGCTTAATGATCTGTCACTTACCAGTAGGAGGAGCTCCCGGCCGGTCACAGACATCACAGCTCGCAGGTAAGTATAATGCTTCTACAAATTGCTAAGTAACCATGGCAACTGGGACTGCAGTAGCGTCCTGGTTGCCATGGTTACCGATCGGAGCCCCAGCGATTAAACTGGGACTCCGATCGGTACTCTCCGCTGCCACCAATGATAGGGGGGGAGATTTTAATTAGGAGGGGGAGGGAGGCCCACTGGCCACCAATGAATCTACAGTACTACAGGGGAGGGAGGGGGGGGCCGGCCGCACTGGCCACCAATGAGTTAACTACAGGGGAGGGAGGGGGGGCCGGCCGCACTGGCCACCAATGAGTTAACTACAGGGGAGGGAGGGGGGGCTGGCCGCACTAGCCACCAATGAGTTAACTACAGGGGAGGGAGGGGGGGCCGACCGCACTGGCCACCAATGTGTTAACTACGGGGGAGAGGGGGGGCCGGCCACACTGGCCACCAATGTGTTAACTACAGGGGGCAGTCATGTACACAGTTCTTTTAGTATATTCTAACCTGAAGCGTCCCCATCACCATGGGAACACCTCTGTGTTAGAATATACTGTCGGATCTGAGTTTTACGATCTAACTCAAATCAGATGGTATATTCTAACATAGAGGCGTTCCCATGGTGATGGGGACGCTTCAAGTTAAAATATACCATCGGCTTGAAGAAAACTCCGATCCGATGGTATAAAAGGGACTCCTGACTTTACATTGAAAGTCAATGGGGGACGGATCCGTTTGCAATTGCACCATATTGTGTCAACGTCAAATGGATACGTCCCCCATTGACTTGCATTGTAATTCAGGACGGATCCGTTTGGCTCCGCACGGCCAGGCGGACACCAAAACGACTTTTTTTTAATGTCCGTGGATCCTTTAAAAATCAAGGAAGACCCACGGACGAAAAAATGGTCACGGATCACGGACCCCGTTTTTGCGGATCTTAAAAAAAAACAGTCGTGTGCATGAGGCCTAATAGTGAGGCACGCTGATCCTTATACTGTACATGACCTGCCTCTCATACTGATGCACGGTAACTGTTTCACTACTGGAAAGGACTAGCTATGCATGTTGCTGCAATGCACAATGATGTACACTGAGATACATTCTGTCTGCAGGATGGGAAATAGCTGATTTAATGGGCTTCATGACAAATTAATTCGGAATAAAGCAAATTTTTGGGAAAAATTCTGAGAAGCATTCAAATAAAAAATTTGAAAATCTCACTCATCTCTACTCATGACTTCTGCTTAGAACTTTATTTATCAGCCAAGATAGAAATCCACTCTCTATGCAGAATAAGTCTGCCCAGAGAAGTTTTTATCTAGTAAAATCAGCTTGCAAGGGTTGCTGGAAGCCTGCGGTGGCTGCAATAAACTATGTTTCATCAGAGACCACCACTTTAACTCTTTGCTTGGTCTCTATATAGATACAGATATTACATTGTTTGAAGGTGAGAGGTGGGGCTTTATTAAGTATTTTTGCCCTACATCTCCCATGTTACATTGTCATATGTTTTTAATGGTTTTTAATACATTTGTGTGATTATGTTTTGGATATTAATACATTTTGGGGATTTAATCATGTGACTTTTTGGTCTGCACCATTACTTTCAATGTGCCCTTCATTGTTTTTGATTGTAGTGCTTTTGCATATTGGCAGCACACTCTTCCTTAATTGATATTGTGGAACCCATCTTACATTGTTGCTATATAGATATTGCAAACATTAACTTGACACTTAACATGCTAAATAGGCCATGGCTAAAACCTAAAACTGCAAAGACCATTTAAAAATTCTAGTTTGCTGCCACTGCATATTTAGCATGTTGAGTCAACTTAAAGCTTGCTACATCTGCATATTAAGAAATTAGAATACTATAGTTCTTTAACCCCTTCCCGACATATGACGTAATAGTACGTAATGGCGGCAAGTGACTTGCCGCATTTTGACGTCATAGTATGTCATGGTGATCACTGCAGGGCCCACCAGTCCCTGATAGCCGGGCCCCTGCTGTATCCGCCGGCATCGCTGTAAAAGCCGATGCCGGCGGGTTAACCCCTTCTATGCCGTGGTCAGAAGGTGCATGTGGCGGGTGAGGGAGCCCATCGGGTCCCCATGCTGCTGTGGCGGGGACCCGATGGGAGACAAGGCAACCCGATGCCATGCACAGGCTGCCCAATGCCTTTGACGGCATCGGGACCTGCCTTCTACAGGGGCCGAGGAGAACCAGCCTCAGGCTGAGTCTCCTAGGCAACCTGTTAGTGTATTACTCAGTGTAATACACTAACAGGCAATGCATTACAATACAGATGTATTGTAATGCATTGCAGAGGGGATCAGACCCTCAAAAGTTAAAGTCCCAGAGTGGCACAGAAATAAAGTTGAAAACAAAAGCTAATAAAAGTGTTTTTTTGTAAAAAAAAATGGAGTTTCAAGTAAAAAAAGTAAAAAACACAATTTCCCCTGATTTTATCATATAAAATAGAAAAAAGGAAAAGCACACATATTAGGTATCACCGCATCTGTAATGACCAGCTCTATAAATATATCACATGATCCACCCTGTCCGATTAATACCATAAAAAAAGTTTAAAAAAAAAGCCATTTTTGTCACCTTACTTCACAAAAAGTACAACAGCAAGTGATCAAAAAGGCCTATGTCTCACAAAATGGTACCAATAAAACCGGCACCTCGTTCCACAAAAAATAAGCCCCGACTTAAGAAAATCGCTAAAAAAATAAACAAACTATATCTCTCAGAACATGGAGACACTAAAACATCTTTTTTGTTTCAAAAATGCTATTATTGTGTTAAAGTGAAATAAATGAAAAAAAGTATTCATATTAGGTATCGCCGCGTCGGTAACAACCAGCTCTATAACAATATCACATGACCTAACCCCTCAGCTGAACACCGTAAAAAAAAAAAAAAAAAAACTGTGCCAAAAAAAGACATTTGTCACATCACAAAAATTGCAACACCAAGCGATCAAAAAGGCGTATGCCCCCCAATATAGTACCAATCAAACCGTCACCTCATCCCACAAAAAAATAGACCATACCTAAGACAATCGGTCAAAAACAAAACGAAAACTATGGCTCTCAGAGTATGGAGACACTAAAACATAATTTGTTTCAAAAGTGGTATTATTGCGTAAAACTTAAATAAATAAGAAAAAGTATACATATTGGGTATTGCCACATCTGTAATGACCTGCTCTATAAAAATGCCACATGACCTATCCCCTCAGGTGAACGCTGTAAAAATAAATAAATAAAAACTGTGCCAAAAACAACAAATTTTTCGGTCACCTTGCCCCATAAAGTGTAATAGGCCTCATGCACACGACAGTATTTTTTCACGGTCCGCAAAGCGTGGTTCCGTTGTTCCGTGATCCGTGGCCGTTTTTGCTTCCGTTGTGCTTCCGTGTGTCCGTGTTTCAGTTTTTTTTGCGGCCCGTCCGAAATCTTGGAATGGTTAAAAAAATGTCATTTTAATATCTCCACCCAGGATACTGGTATAAATCAAGGGCACCTGAGTATGCATTTGTGGCCATTTTCTGTAGTCTTTCCAGAGTACAGAGGTTATTTTGGCTGCTCTCTTTGCTGTATCACCATGTCTGATTCTGAGGACGAGGTCGTGCTGCATTGGCTGGTTTCTCGGCGTTGGGGACAGCGCACTCCTTTGATGAATGAGGAACCGAGTAGAAGGTGACGATTTTGGGTCCATCCGATTGTTTCACAACGGTACCGGAAAGGACACTTCCATACGCTATACCAAGATCTTCGCCGCCATCCGGAGAAGTTCTTTTCCTTCTGTCGGATGTCAGTGGGTACATTTGATCGATTGCTGTCGTCTCTACGTACTGTCCTTACCTTTATGGACACCAATATGAGGCGCAGTATTACTCCTGAGGAAAGGCTCATCGTCACATTGAGGTAAGCAGTATAGTACTTGTTAAGTTTCAACAGAAATGTGCACTGCTTGTGTTAGGAGTAACATGTGCTCCAAAATGGCTGCTGTGAGACATGTGCTACTGTTTGCTGAAGTAGCATTTCTTTGCCCTTTTTTTTTATTTTGGGGGAGTTTAATGGTTTGTTTCTTAACACATTAATCCCTGTCACATGACCTATAATTTTTTGATTATTTTTTACAATTTGGAGCAAGTTCCAAACTTGTGTTCAGCTATCGTCCTCCAGACACTCCAAAAATACGCTGCACTCGCCAGGCGTTTGTTAAAAATGGTGTTTAATACAGTCAGTCCGCCGTGATTCAGCAGCTGTAACCTTCCTTTCTGAGTTATTAATCTTTCAAAAATTTTCATCCAATACTGGCGAGTGCCGGGGTTTTTGGTAGTGTCTGAATGAAATTGGTCCCTCTGTCAGGATCTCTCTCTGCGTGCACCACCTTGGTCAAAGTCGATGGACCGGTCTGGACCCTATTTTGTATGATTGTGCTGCTGGCAACCCCTGAGATTTCCAGCTAACGTCCTCATCATGCATAATGTTCACATAATTGTGCACTTGCACAGCATTTACTGCATTTAAAAGGGTCTAAACATAGTTGTTGTCACTTAGTTGTGGTAGTACTGCCCACACCGCAATAGCTGTTAGTGTTTTGCTCGTATACCCCGTTTTTTGTTTTAAAAGTTTAATGCAAGCAAATACATAGGTCAGTGAGGGCGAGCCGTTTTCCGACTGAGTTTTGAACCTGCAACCCTGTAATATTTAAATACGCCAATTTACCCTGCAAACTATAGTCCAAGATAGTTTGGCGTCAATGCATTTTATCATTTAGCTTTAATAGGCTGCTTCAATTCAGTGCTGCCTGTCCTTATCATGGTGTGCCCTGTGCTGATCAATGCTTTGTATAGTCTAAGGTGTATATTGGTTAAACCATAGACTTTTCAAAGGGTGTGTGTGCCCACACACAGGGCCTTGAGTGCCGACTATGGCACCCGTCCCATAGGTTCCCCACCACTAGACATATGGTGTTTTCAATCCTGTAGTGTATACAGCATTATACTAGAATCCTGAATCTGTTCTTACATGCGATTTGTTGATGACTGTTTATTTTTTTATATCCTTTTTTCTACAGATTCCTTGCCACTGGGAACTCTTTTGCATCCCTGCATTTTGAGTTTCTTTTAGGGACCTCAACGATCTCGAGAATTGTACGACACACTTGCCATGTCATCTGCAGCAACTCCGAGAGACGGTGATGCCACAGCCCAAGGTGGACGATTGGCTTCGGATCGCTGAGGGCTTCCAAAATTCTGTGCAGTTACCAAACTGCATCGGGGCAATGGATGGCAAGCACATCCGTGTGAAGAAGCCGCCACACTCAGGGAGCCGTTTCTTCAATTATAAACAGTTTTTCTCTGTAGTGCTGATGGCTGTTGCTGACAGTCATTACCGGTTTATAATGGTAGATATCGGGTCCTATGGAAGCACTGCGGATGCTCGCATCTTTAGTGCTTCTAGAATGGGTGAGCGGCTTCGTGCCAACCAGCTTGCCCTGCCCGAGTCCAGAAGACTGCCCGGATATGCAGGTCCGCCGGCTCCGTTTGTCATCGTGGCGGATGAAGGGTTTGCATTGACTCCACATGTTATGCGGCCCTTCCCAAAGCGTGGTTTGGATGTCAGGAGGCGTATCTTCAACTACCGGTTGACTCGTGCCCGTCGGTATGTGGAGTGCGCTTTCGGGATACTCTCAGGGCAAGTGGAGGGTGTTTATGTCATCCATACAGATGGATCCGGAGAATGCTACCCTGGTGATTCAAGCTTGTGTTGTTCTACACAACTTCACCAGGATTCACGAGGCTTCCTCTTCTCTTGACATGGAAGATCTTCCTACGTCATCAGATTTGGGTTTGGAAAGGACCCTGCATAGACAACCTGGGACTGCAGGCATTGCAGTTCGGGAACTCTTTGCAGACTACTTTATCAGCCCAGAGGGGTCTTTGCCGTGGCAGAGGGACGCTATTCGTGGCAGTTTTTGATATCTTCTGGGCTCTTTAGTTTTTTTTATTTTCTAGCTAAAGTACTATAAATGATTGTGTTAGTTGAGTGTAGGGACTCGCAAGATAATGAGGACCCTTGACGTGGGCTTGCGGGCTGAGATTTTTTGGACATCACATATTTAAACATACATATAACTAAATATTAATGATGTTTCTGTCTAAATGGTATTTTTCAGAAACATCTTGATATTTTGCTTGTATGGTCCAAAAAGTTTTCTAATACCTCATCTGCACAGGAACCCTAAATAAAGATATTGATCGTCCAAATAAAGTGTGGCTTTGTGAGATACAGTGTGTGTAGCTTTTGTTTTAGAATGCATTTTAAAATGTACATGTTGTGTGTAGTGTGTAAATAAAACAATAGTAAATTTTTTGGGACCCAAACCATACTTTACTAAAATTTAGGGGTCACCCAAAACACTGGCAAGGCTAATTATATAACATCACACGAATAACATAAAAATAAAGTGCTTGAATAAAAACAACCATCCCAAATTATAAATCCAGAAGGTCCCGAGTGAATGAGCCAGGTGCAAACGTGGACCGTGGCCTAACCTGGGCCTGTGGTGGGGCCCCAGTTGGTAAACGGGGCTGGTAAAGGGGCTGGCCCCCAGAATGAGTAGGCCCCTGAGGTGGAAGGTACTGTGGGGGGGGGGGGCATAAGAAGGGCCTTGGGTGGGTTGGGGAGGGAATGGATATGGCGCAGGATTTGGCTGCTGGCCTGCATTTTCTATGTTTATTTTCATGGCATTTAATTGCCCAATGAGGTCCCCATGGTTGGGGCAAATTAACATTTTAATAACCATGTTCAAGCAAGCCATGCAGTCAGGCTGCTCATTCTGAGGGACCTGCTGCAGTAGCGGCCCGAGTCCCCTCAACATTTTCTCCTCCTTGCCATCACTCCTCCTCTGGCCCAGAAAATCGATGACTCGGGCATCAATTGCTTCCCGACTCTCTGGCACAGAGGAAGAGGGAGGGACGTGGCGGCGACGTCTGGGCTGGGGTTGAACAATCCGCGGTGGACTGGATAGTGGTTGGGGGGCTTGGCTCTGGGTGGAGTCCTCGGGGTCCTCAGCCGGCGTGGGAGCAGGACTTGTGGCGGGGGAGAAAACCGCAGGGGTCTCACTCCCAGACGTCTCCGAATCAGCCGAGGGATCCAGACTGTCCACAGTTCTGAAATGGAATTAACAAAAAAAAGTACATTACATTTTGGCCTGGATTACATTTATAAATACACAGACTATATTAGTTACAATCTGGCGTGTGTCTCCAAATTAGATACAGAGTGGTAGCATAGAGCAGACATTTGATTTTAATTACTCACTACTAGTTTAGAGGTGAAAAGTGCAAAATCGAAAATAATAGCATTTTACATGTAACGCTAGCAGAAGTCTTGTAAAGGCATAATGTTACTGAAAATGGAAAACATTGTTTGCCGTTTGGAGCTGTCCAACAACAGAAGAAGATTCAACATTCAAGGGGCAAAACCAGTTCCAACGGCATCTCGTCAGGATGTGACCTGCTACCACCATCCAAAGTATCAAGCGGAAAATAGATTCGAGTATACGATCATTTACTAAGAATGAACATGTACCAGCCCTCAATTGACCATGGTGAGAGTATTACTTTTAATCCTGCTGGTCAACCGTAGTTGGAACATCATTATAATCCATTTTCTATGGATCCGGTTTTTTGACATTTTCTATGTTTTAGGAAAGGAATCAATGTTGGCTTTGGTTCAGTACCATTTAAGCAATATAAATGACAATACCAATACCTAAGGAGTTCCATTTTCAAATACATACCAAAGTAAGGGAATCGGACTGTATTAAACCAAAGTCGCATTGTCCCAAAACCAAAATATGAAATACATATTCTGCCCTCCTATTCCAAGAGGAGGCTTTTTGCAAGCTAGGGTAAATAGTAAACCAATCCTTGAAATAGGTTCAAACCAATCGATTGGTGTGTGACTTCTTGCGGGCAAACTTGATGATCTACTGTATGAGGAAATAATGCGTGCAGTGTGCACGTGTCATCTGCCTTCTCCTATTTCTTGTTCATATTGCAAACATCTATGTCCCTAGACGGACAATAAATGTATTGTACACAAACAAAACAGAGAGGGGAGGCGCAATCTGCACACTACACGTGTCGTTTCATCAAACAGATCATAAGCGGTGGGCCCTGGTTTAACCACACCCCAAAAATAATGTAGACAAACAACACCAGGCATGTACAAACTGTTGCCCACAAGCTGATGCACAACTACAACTCCCAACCGGACTGGTAAGTTTACAGCTAGTCTGCCATGCTGCGAGTTTGCGTTGTTATACAGCTGGATGTAGTCAGTTATGACATGGCTGCACTAGAGAAAGTATAGATCAACAATACAAGAACACAACTGGATCCTTTAATTTCTGGTTCAGTTTTACCCGTCTACATACTACCGAAAGTGTGCCCTTTAAATACGTTCATAGTAAAAACTACTTACGGCCTCAAATCCATTACTGGCCTTAAGAACTTCAGCTGGGCAGTGTATATATAGGCCCGTTTTTTGGAGCTTCCCTCCCCACTCCGGCCTTTGCTGTTAACCTCCCGCCGGAATTGGTCCCGGCAACTCGCCCATCTGGTTTTGGTTTGCTTGACTGTTTAAAAATGAAATGAAAGACAATTGTGAGATCTACATTTTTTAAGAAAAACGAAATTTTGTTGGGAAAAAAAAAACATTAAAAAGGGAAAAGGAAAATGCGCAAAATAAGCAATAATGGAAAAAGCACATGATACAGTCCAGCAGGTGTGTGGATGCAAGCCATTAGGACTAATAAACTTTACAATATGTGAAGGTGACAACTGTAAGATGCGCAATTTCAAGGAAAAAAGTAGCCAGATGTTATTATACATGAGTACTGTATGCTGTCGCAAAGGGCAGGACAGCCATTTAAATATGGAAATGGAATTTAATACACGTCTCTATAATAAGCCAGGTACAGGGCTTTAGGATAAATGAGGCTGTACAACAAAGAAAACACTATGGTGCCCTCTGGAAATTACAAACTAAATATTTGGGCCACACAGAGGGAAATGACAGCACAACTACATTGCTATCACTTACCTAATTCAGCACGACCTCGGCTATCCGCTTTGGCCCATTCATGCTTTCGTAGGCTCCGGGCCACTTGTTCCCATGAGGCATCCTTTTTAACCCGGTCGCAATACGAGTTGGCACGGATGTCCCAAAGTTCGGGCCTCTCCTGGACCAGGGTAATCAATTTTTCAACGTTCCACCTTGGCATGGTGCCTGGTAAAAACTTGAAAAATGGCTGCCTCACCACACACCAGCTTGTCTGCACAGGAGGCTAGAAATTACATTATCCTGTGACCATATACTTCCTGTATCAATTTTTTTAAGAATTTATTGGTACAAGTTTTGGCAGACAATTTGACCATGTCAGAAGTATGAAATAAAACGGGCGCGGACACGGGCGCGGCCGCGGATGACAAACGGGTGTGCAAACGCGTTTTTCACAGCCCCATTGACTTGAATGGGGCCGCGAACCCTCAGCCGTGAAAAAAATAGGACAGGTTATATTTTTTCACGGGCACGAAACACGGGTCACGGGCGCGGGTGAAAAAACGGTGCAGTAGCCGAGTTTTCAACGGACCCATTGAAAGTCAATGGGACCGCAGAAAAAAACGTTAGACGGAACAACGGCCACGGGTGCACACAACGGTCGTGTGCATGAGGCCATAATGAATAGTCAAAAAATCATATGTACCCAAAAATTGTACCAATTAAAACATCAACTCTTCCTGCAAAAAACAAGCCCCTGAACAAGACAATCAGCAGAAAAATATAAAAAATATGGTGTTCAGAAAATGGAGACACAAAAACATAATTTTTTTTAAAAAAATGCTTTATTATGTATAACTGAAACAAACAAAGAAAGTAGACATATTTGATATCATTGCATCTGTAACAACCTGCTCTATAAAAATAGCGCATAATCTACCCTGTCAGATCAATGTTGTAAAAAAAAAACTGTGCCAAAACAGCCATTTTTTGCTTACCTTGCCTCACAAAAAACGTAATATAGAGCAATTAAAAATCATATGTACCCCAAAATAGTACCAATAAAACTGGCACCTTATCCCCTAGTTTCCAAAATGTGGTCACTTTTTGGGAGTTTCTATTGTAAGGGTGCACCAGGGGGCTTAAAATGGGACATGGCATCTAAAAACCAGTTCAGCAAAATCTGCCTTCCAAAAACCATATGGCGCTCCTTTTCTTCTGCGCCCTGCTGTGTGCCCTTACATCAGTTTATGACCACGTGTGGGATGTTTTTGTAAACCGCAGAATAAGGGTACTAAATGTTGAGTTTTGTTTGACTTTTAACCCTCGATGTGCTAAAGAAAATTTTTTATTAAAATTGAAAATCTGCCCAAAAAATCTAAATTTTCCTTTAATTCTTATGGAACACCTAAAGGGTTAGCAAAGTTTGTAAAATCAGTTTTGAGTAACTTGAGGGGGGAAGTTTCTACAATTGGGTAATTTATGGGGGTTTTTCCACTATGTAAGCCCCACAAAGTGACTTCAGACCTGAACTGGTCCTTAAAGGGATTCTGTCACCAGGATTAACGATATGTAGATATTTCTATGTGCCCATTAGTCTTCATGCTGATGCATGCTCCCTCTGTTTATGCACTGTGTGCCTTATATTCTTATAAAAAGCGATCTTATTCATATGTAAATCACCTCTGTGTCACGAGGGTGTCAAGAGCCACGTCTGACTCCGTTATACCCGGGGTCAGGAAGTCGCAGCGGGTGGCTGCGCGCTCTATGTCTAAAGATCACGGTGTTTCTTAGTGTTTGTTTTCTGTGTTTGCATTGCTATCCTTTTTGTCTCACTCAGGGATCCGTAGCTTCTCCTCCTCAGCTGTTTCTTGTCTGCCACTCCCAAACTCCTTATATTCTCCTCTCACACTTCTCTTGTTGCCAGTTATAGAGCTTCCTGCCTGGACATCTATGCTGACCCACTGGAGCTGAGAATCTGGTTGTTGTTCCAGAGTGCTACCCTCCGGATCCCTGTTGGGCTTTTGTTGTCTCCTGTTGTTGCCCTCCTGGGATTATATGTTTAGTTTGTATTGTCTGTCCTCCCCTTGGTGTTTTCCTTTAGAGCTAGTGGTGCGGACTAGTGTTCCCACCGCCCTGTTCACTATCTAGGGCTCATCCTAGGGAAAGCCAGGGTTTTAGGCACGTGATCGGCGTACGTGTGAGGAACCCGTCTAGGGACGACAGGGCAGCCAGGCGCCAGTCGCAAGGTGAGTCAGGGGTCACCACCTTCCCTCTCACTAGGGCAGGGCCTCCCTCTTTTCCTCCCTCCGTGTCACGTATGTGACAGTTACGCCGATCGTGATATTATAACTGGCCCTTATTTTTTTTTGAGAAAAAAAAAAATTTAAAAAAAATATATACGTTTTTTTTTTTCTCTACTTAGAATCCAATATGGATCCTATTGCTGCTTTGGCAAAACAGCTTCAAGGCCTGTCTTTGGAGGTGGCGGGATTGAAGGCGTCTGTCCTCCAACAGCAGCAGCAAATGCAGCAGACCGTAAGCCCAGCGGTTGCTATGGGTAACCAGGTTGTTACAGAACCCAAGGTTGTTCTTCCTGACAGATTCTCTGGGGGAAGGGACAAATTTGTGTTGTTCCGTGAGGCCTGCAAATTATATTTTAAGCTGCGCCCTTACTCCTCAGGTAATGAAGAACAGCGGGTGGGGATTGTTATTTCCCTGCTTCAGGGGGACCCGCAATCCTGGGCGTTCTCGTTACCCCCTGGTTCCCAGGCTCTCCGGTCAGTGGAGGGATTTTTTGGGGCTTTGGGTCTCATATATGATGACCCTGACCGTGTCGCCCTGGCTGAGTCGAAGTTACGGAGACTCCTACAGGGAGATCGGCCAGCAGAGGAATATTGCTCAGAGTTCCGCAGGTGGGCTACGGATACTCAGTGGAACGACCCGGCTCTCGGGAGTCAGTTCTGCTCTGGGTTATCTGAAAGGGTTAAGGATGCGCTGGCGCTGTATGAGACCCCCCTTTCCCTTGATGCTGTTATGTCCCTCTCTATCAGGATAGATAGACGTCTTAGGGAGAGATCGAAAATTCCTGAGCAATCGGTAACCTCTCCCAAGCAGCAGTTAGTCTGTACTGACTTGGATGAGCCTATGCAGCTAGGAGGAACTTCTCGTCAGGTCCGTCCTCCTGAGGTTCGCCGTAGGTGGGGGGCTTGTTTTTTCTGTGGGGGGAAGGGTCATTTCATTAATGTCTGTCCCTCCTTTTCCCAAAAACAAAAGACCGTCGGAAAACTACTAACCCCAGGCTGTGCGGAGGATGTCAGCCGGGGGGTATACGTTTCCTCCATACGAACATCTCAATTTGTGTTGCCAGCGGTTATTGTTTTTGGTGTTAAGACGGAGTCTATTTCTTTTTTTCTAGACAGTGGTGCAGGGGTAAATTTGATAGATGGCCATTTTGCCCGCACTATGGGTTTGTCTCTCTGTACGCTGCAGAGACCCATTCCCATATTCGCTATTGACTCTGCTCCTCTGTCTCAGAGAAACCTCACTCACGTTGTCCATAACTTACATCTTCGGGTAGGGGACCACCATAAGGAGCGTCTTTCATGTTACGTTCTGGAGGGCCTTCCCTCTCCTGTGGTATTGGGTCTTCCCTGGTTGGTAGCGCACAATCCAGTGGTGGATTGGCAGGCCAGGGAGATATTAGAGTGGAGTGAGCATTGCAGAGAGAATTGCTTAAATAACAATTGCTTAATCGCCTCCATAGCTTCCCTACCTACATTTATTTCAGACTTTGAGGACGTTTTTTCTGAAAAGGGTTGTCAGAAGCTACCATCTCATCGTCCTTATGATTGCCCGGTTAACCTGATTCCCGGTGCAAAATTACCCAAGTCCAGGTTGTATAATCTTTCGGGTCCCGAGAGACAAGCCATGAAAGATTATATCTCCGAGAGTCTGGCCAAGGGACACATCAGACCCTCTTCTTCACCCGTGGCTGCAGGGTTTTTCTTTGTTAAAAAGAAAGATGGGGGCCTGCGTCCTTGCCTAGATTTCCGTGAGCTAAACCGGATAACCGTCCGAGACCCATACCCTCTTCCTCTCATTCCTGACCTTTTTAATCAGATTGCGGGTGCTAGGTGGTTCTCCAAACTTGATCTTAGGGGGGCCTACAATCTGATTCGTATCAAGGAAGGGGATGAGTGGAAGACAGCTTTTAACACCCCTGAGGGGCATTACGAAAATTTAGTCATGCCTTTCGGTCTGACCAATGCCCCTGCTGTCTTCCAACATTTCGTTAATGATATTTTTAGTCATCTCATCGGCAGGTTTGTAGTCATATACCTAGATGATATCTTAATTTATTCGGCTGATCTGAAAACACATGAAGTACATGTCAGGCAAGTACTGCAGGTCCTACGGACGAATAAATTATATGCGAAAATTGAAAAATGTGTCTTCGCCGTTCAGGAAATACAATTCCTGGGATATCTATTATCTGCTTCAGGTTTCCGTATGGATCCTGGGAAGGTCCAGGCAATTTTAGATTGGGATCTTCCTGAGAACCTTAAAGCTCTACAACGGTTTTTGGGTTTCGCAAATTTCTACAGAAAGTTTATTAAAAATTATTCAGTGATCGTTAAACCCCTTACTGACATGACTAGGAAGGGGACTGATTTTTCTAAATGGTCTGACGCCGCTAAAATTGCATTTTCCTCTCTAAAAGAGAGATTTACCTCGGCACCTGTCCTAATTCAACCTGATGTCTCCCAGCCTTTTATTGTTGAAGTTGATGCGTCGGAGGTGGGAGTGGGGGCTGTATTGTCTCAGGGTCCGTCTCCTGGCAAATGGCGTCCTTGCGCTTTCTTTTCCAAAAAATTATCTGCAGCAGAAAAGAACTATGATATTGGAAATAGGGAACTGTTGGCGATTAAACTGGCGTTTGAAGAGTGGCGTCACTTCTTAGAGGGAGCAATCCACCCCGTCACGGTAATTACGGATCACAAAAACCTTCTGTACCTAGAATCGGCTAAGCGTCTCACCCCTAGACAAGCTAGGTGGTCGCTATTCTTTACCAGATTTAACTTTGTAATCACCTATCGTCCTGGGGCAAAAAATACCAAGGCAGACGCATTGTCTCGTAGTTTCCCTGGAGGGGGTAATGTTAGTGATCCGGTACCTATTTTACAAAGAGGAGTGGTTGTCTCTGCTGTACACTCTGTTCTAGAGGGAAAGGTGTTAGAGGCCCAGGGGGACGCCCCGGCCTCTTGCCCCTCAGAGAAATTGTTTGTACCGTTAAACCTGCGTCTTGAGTTATTGAAGGAACATCATAATTCGGCACTTGCTGGGCACCCGGGTAGTAAAGCAACCTTGGAGCTATTGTCTCGTCGTTTTTGGTGGCCAAGGTTGCGTCAGGATGTAATAGATTTCGTGTCTACTTGTTCTACTTGTGCACGCGCGAAAGTCTCTCATACACGTCCAGCAGGGTCTTTATTGCCACTTTTCATCCCCAATAGACCATGGACACATCTATCAATGGATTTCATCACTGACTTACCTTTGTCTGCGGGTAAAACAGTTATCTTGGTAGTAGTAGACAGGTTTAGCAAAATGGTACACTTTATTGCGCTACCCGCACTTCCTAATGCTAAGACTCTTGCTCAGGTGTTTATCAGTGAAATCGTGAAGCTTCACGGGGTCCCTTCCGATGTGGTTTCGGATCGGGGAACCCAGTTTATTTCTAAGTTTTGGAAAGCTTTTTGTACCCGTTTAGGGGTACACTTATCCTTTTCCTCAGCTTTCCATCCTCAGTCGAATGGACAGACTGAGCGTACCAACCAAAACCTAGAAACATATTTAAGGTGTTTTGCGTCTGAAAACCAAGAGGTGTGGTCATCATATTTACCGTTAGCCGAGTTTGCCATAAATAATCGCCGTCAGGAATCCACTGGCAAGTCACCATTTCTTGGTGCATACGGTTTTCATCCCCAATTTTGTACTTTCAAAGAGGGGGGGTCTTCTGGGGTTCCCGAAGAGGAACGGTTTTCTTCATCTCTTTCATCGGTATGGCAGAAGGTGCAAGCTAACTTGAAAAATATGAGTGGTAAATACAAATGCATGGCCGATAAGAAACGGTCGCCAGGTCCGGACCTAGGAGTGAATGACTATGTGTGGTTGTCTACTAGGAATATTAAGTTGAAGGTTCCCTCTTGGAAACTGGGTCCTAGGTTCATTGGTCCTTATAAAATTGTAGCCGTCATTAACCCTGTGGCTTTTCGCCTGGAGCTACCTCAGACTTTTAAGATCCATAACGTCTTCCATAAGTCGCTGCTCAAGAAGTATGTTCCACCTCTAGAACCATCACCGCTGCCACCTCCTCCTGTTGTTGTGGATGGTAATCTGGAGTTTCAAATATCCAGAATTGTTGATTCTCGTCGGGTCCGCCGCTCTCTTCAGTATCTGGTGCATTGGAGGGGTTACGGTCCCGAGGAAAGAATGTGGGTTCCAGCGTCAGAGGTAAACGCCAACAGGTTGATTCAGGCTTTCCATGTCTCTCATCCGGAGAGACCTGGTCCTGAGTGTCCGGAGGCCCCTCGTGAAAGGGGGGGTACTGTCACGAGGGTGTCAAGAGCCACGTCTGACTCCGTTATACCCGGGGTCAGGAAGTCGCAGCGGGTGGCTGCGCGCTCTATGTCTAAAGATCACGGTGTTTCTTAGTGTTTGTTTTCTGTGTTTGCATTGCTATCCTTTTTGTCTCACTCAGGGATCCGTAGCTTCTCCTCCTCAGCTGTTTCTTGTCTGCCACTCCTAAACTCCTTATATTCTCCTCTCACACTTCTCTTGTTGCCAGTTATAGAGCTTCCTGCCTGGACATCTATGCTGACCCACTGGAGCTGAGAATCTGGTTGTTGTTCCAGAGTGCTACCCTCCGGATCCCTGTTGGGCTTTTGTTGTCTCCTGTTGTTGCCCTCCTGGGATTATATGTTTAGTTTGTATTGTCTGTCCTCCCCTTGGTGTTTTCCTTTAGAGCTAGTGGTGCGGACTAGTGTTCCCACCGCCCTGTTCACTATCTAGGGCTCATCCTAGGGAAAGCCAGGGTTTTAGGCACGTGATCGGCGTACGGGTGAGGAACCCGTCTAGGGACGACAGGGCAGCCAGGCGCCAGTCGCAAGGTGAGTCAGGGGTCACCACCTTCCCTCTCACTAGGGCAGGGCCTCCCTCTTTTCCTCCCTCCGTGTCACGTATGTGACAGTTACGCCGATCGTGATACTCTGTCAGGAGTCCAAGGAGTTGTCCCACGATCTCCTGGAGCCCAGCCGTGCCCATCGATCCGGAGCCCAGCACCGCCTACCACTTAATTTATTCACTGCACTATCCTGACGTCATGTAATCTCTGCTCCGTAGTCTCGCGCAGGCGCAGTGGACACTGTAGTCTGTGCCCATGTGGACTACTGGCACCGGCTTCGACGAGTCAACTGCGCATGCGCCGGCTCCCTCTGCGCAAGATTACAGCACTGAGAAGAACTGACGTCAGGATAGTGGACTGAAAACTGGCCCGGGGTTGAAGGGGTTATATAAATGGTGTTTTATGGTGGACAATTCCTTTAAAGCTATTCTCAATTATTTAGGGAGAAGCATGAGTGATGTCTGCCTAAATTCATTAGTTAAGGCTTTTTGAACAGATGTCAAAAATATCTAGCAGTCCGGATAGCTGGATAATGCCACATGCCCACCAGAACCCATTGGCTGTAATGGTATGTGGCAAAGATCCTGCCACTCCGGGGCATATGAGACAGTATTTGCCTAGGCAAAAGTAGCATCACACAGTTTTTTGTCTGGCTGAATCCCAGCATATATCCTTGGGAGCGGCTGGTTTCCTGCAGCATCCCATTATAGTTAATTGAGTCCGACAGACACGTGGCACTATCTGGTTATGCCGTATCCACAGAACACCGTCAGGCTGTTCTCTGTCTGAGCAGCCTGCCAATTTTCTTTTAAGCATGTGTGAAAATGGCCTTAGTCAGCACCCTTCTATGTCAGCACCCTTCAGAGGAGTTCTCTGGCTCTAGCAAAATCAGATAGTGCCTCGTGCCTATCTATTAGCTAAACCTGCACCATTTTCCATGGCTGAGGCTACTTTAACACTAGCAGCAGCCTTCTCTGGCAGGCTATTCCGTGCTGCCGCTAGTGCACGTGTGCCACCGGAGGTCCGCTCCGGCCCCATTGACTATAATAGGGGCAGGCCAGAATTCCGGCCACAGCCCGGCAAACATGTCGAGAGGCGGTCGGAATAAAATACGACATTCACCCGCCGGAACAGCCTGCCGGAGACGGAGAAGGCTGCCGCTAGTGTGAAAGTAGCCTCAGCCATGGAAGATGGTGCAGGTTTAGCTAATAGATAGGCACGAGGCACTATCTGATTTTGCCAGAGCCAGAGAACTCCTCTTCAAGCATGTCACTGACCCAGAGAGTGGGAAGTAGCTGACTGTCAGAATGGCCATGTAACTGCCTCTTCTGCTAACACTGAAATCATGCTTATGGTTCAGTTTATTTATTTATTTAACTATATTAGAAGGTTACATTTATTCACATTTACTAAATGAAATACATTTTTATGTCCTCTGACACCCCTTTTAAAACTGATAGTGGAAGCAGCAGCTTGGAGAACAGATGGTCTGGCTTTCTAGATGGCTGTATAATACAAGAAGCCTCTTGTGCAGTGAGTCTGCTTATAAATTACTACTACATGGTGTCAAAAGCATCAATACATCTGGAGAGCTCAGGCTATTTTATTTACTAGTCGGACCTTTGTCTTCAGACATCAGTCAAGAAACAAATCCTTTGATGCCATTAAGACTATTGGAGCAATTATACGTTCATTATTAAGACCATGACACACTATTTCTTAGAACTAATTTACATGGAATTATTGCACCTTAAGACCCTTGAGTGCCATTTAAATCAGCATTCTTGTAACATATGCTTTGTGGTGCATTCACATGACAGTATTATTTCACAACTTTACAAATTCCTCTGTACATAATTCACAGTGATCCACCCACTGATAGTATGATCGTTACTATTATTATTTATTTGAAAGTGCTATTAACTCCATGGAGCTGTACATCTAATTTGTCTGGGTTCCCATCATGTTATTGCCCTACGTTTAATATATACACTGTGAAAAAAAGATGTATAAGCACAGTATGCCATGCTTTTCCATCGTGCAGTCCAGTAAAGAAAAGTAGATGTTAGCGCTTACTTACATATATGTTACGTTTACTTTTTTTTTCCAGGCGTCAGGCTTTCCAGAAGAGGTGGTTTTTCAGGTAGCTTTTTTTAAGGTTTGGATGTTGGGGAATAGTCTGGTGTGCTAGGGTTGCAAGTTTTGAAATAAGGGGGATGCACGTGAGAAATTTTGTGTGAGGAACAGACAAGAGGAGAAGAAAGCAGCAGGTCTTATGAGGATTGGAGATTACGTGTGTGGATGTATCGAGAAAGCAGGTCAGAGATGTAAGGAGGGGACAAACTGTGGATGGCCTTATATGTAGTTCCACTATACCTTTCTTGAACTCCTCTAGGATAATGAAAATTCTACTCAAAAGACCCCCAACTTTTTTTTAAACATAAAATACACAATATTTTTATCCCTTTACACAAACTTTGACTACTGTGTCTATTATACCATTTGCTTATCCATCACCAAGGATTTCCAGGTTTTCTATGTTTCTTAACAGATGTGCTCATTTATTTTCTTGTTGAAAAATTGGATTGGCTCACCCTCCAATTGTTATGGAATGGGTGCTCCCCCTAAAAGATATCCCCAATCTTCTAAGGTATATAAGTAACTGAATGTTTAAGAGGGGCACACCTGCATCTAAAAATCACATGGAGCTGCACCCAATACGTTTAATACTATTTATTTGCACCAAATGATAATAATTAAAACAAATGAGGTACCTCAATAATACTAACAATATATTCACTTAAAACCATAAAAATTGATAACCATCTGTAAGGGCTTGATGTTAAATGTAATGGAATATCACTAATTGTAGGTTGCTGTGCAATAAAAGATCGTAGTTATTTGATTTTGTATACAGTCTTTGATACAAATTCCAATGCGCAGGATTTGGTTTGGTGCGCAATGTCTCTGCTAATAGTAAGTAAATAGCAACTATGACTGGTAGTTTACGAATATGTATACAGTCTCGTTCTTTTAGTTGGTTATCTTCACAGCATGTACCGGATAGTGTGCTGTTAAATATTACTGTGTGTATACACACTACTCACTGTTCTGGAGCGATGGAGTGACCGATCACTTGTGCTAAGCGTGGCGTCCCACGTGTTGTAGCCAGGGGTGTATCTATCACAAGGCAAACAAGGCATTTGCCTAGGGCGGCACTTGCCAATGGGGTGGCAAAATGTCTTGTTTGCTTAGTAATAGTTACACAATATGCTAAATATTTTTATTGCTCCTTGTCCGATCCAATCCTTCACTATGCGAGCGGTATCGCCGGCGCCGCATAGTGAAGGAGTTGAAAGACTTACTTCCTCCTACTCCTGACTTCCTCCCGACCTCCCCTGCCTTTTGTGTCCGCGCGTTGCCGTCCAAGTGCAGAACGGATCCTGCACACGGTCACCGTGAACACTGAGGCCAGGCCCCGGCCACCAATGCACTGATCCCTGAGCCTGCTGTCTTCAAAAACTGTAAGTACTTAAAGTACAGTAATTCACAAAAAATCTATTACTTAGTTGTTTTATGGGGTAAGGGGGTTGGGACCCGTTGAGTGGTTAGAGGGGGGAGAAGGGGTGGGTCAAATTTATATTAGGGGGGGTGCCCGAGTTTAGTCTCGCCTAGGGCAGCACAAAACCAAGATACATCACTGGTTGTAGCATAGGTGATTTCAATTCCGGTCCGCTCTTTTGTATGGTTGAGCAAAGTGCCGTGGCAGGGAAAAAAACTGTCCGTTTAGACGCCGGAGTCTGAAATAGTTAAGACCCACTCGGATCTTCGGCGTTACTTAGTGTCTGTTGATTTAGACACAGCAGGACTTAGGTTTCTTCCTGTCGGCTGTAGAGAAGCGCTTCCAAGAATTCAAATATGTTGCGCAGATTCTATGCTGCGGTTTCTTTCTTTACTCGAGACTTGTGTACACCAGACGCGTTTCGGAGTTGGCAGTGACTCCTTCCTCAGTGGTGGACCACTGAGGAAGGAGTCACTGCCAACTCCGAAACGCGTCTGGTGTACACAAGGTACACAAGTCTCGAGTAAAGAAAGAAACCGCAGCATAGAATCTGCGCAACATATTTGAATTCTTGGAAGCGCTTCTCTACAGCCGACAGGAAGAAACCTAAGTCCTGCTGTGTCTAAATCAACAGACACTAAGTAACGCCGAAGATCCGAGTGGGTCTTAACTATTTCAGACTCCGGCGTCTAAACGGACAGTTTTTTTCCCTGCCACGGCACTTTGCTCAACCATACAAAAGAGCGGACCGGAATTGAAATCACCTATGCTACAACACGTGGGACGCCGCGCTTAGCACGAGCTATGGGTCACTCCATCGCTCCAGAACAGTGAGTAGTGTGTATGCACACAGTAATATTTAACAGCACACTATCCGGTACATGCTGTGAAGATAACCAACTAAAAGAACGAGACTGTATACATATTCGTAAACTACCAGTTATAGTTGCTATTTACTTACTATTAGCAGAGACATTGCGCACCAAACCAATCCTGCGCATTGGAATTTGTATCAAAGACTGTATACAAAATCAAATAACTGCGATCTTTTATTGCACAGCAACCTACAATTAGTGATATTCCATTACATTTAACATCAAGCCCTTACAGATGGTTATCAATTTTTATGGTTTTAAGTGAATATATTGTTAGTATTATTGAGGTACCTCATTTGTTTTAATTATTATCATTTGGTGCAAATAAATAGTATTAAACGTATTGGCTGCAGCTCCATGTGATTTTTCGATGCAGGTGTGCCCCTCTTAAACATTCAGTCATTTATTTTCTTACCACATGTACATCTTCCCTATCATTGTTTTTCAGTTCGGACTCTCCTACCCCTTTTTCACTGTGTGAATAGCTCTCTCTGGTTTACATGCTGTATGTAGCACTTCTTGCTGATGTATCCAACCAATCCCATGAAGCACTCCTTCTTTCTCTGCCACAGCTCCAGTACCACCCCTAACAACATCCATCTAAGTTTATTTCTTCTCCCATTCAGCTTGTTACATAGATACTCCCTATCACTGCCCACTTTGACACGCCCATGGACATAGCATGACAGGAAATAAAGAGCTGTATGGACATAAGATTGGAGCAATAAAGGGAAAAGAAAAGCATTGCAATGTTCAGTTGCCTGTTCTTGCATAGCAAGACCACTTAATGTTATCTCACATATATATTATTCTTATTATTATAGCCAAATTTGCCACCCTAACTCCTCCCACAGTTTTTACACTACATAGACAAAAATTTACCAAAACGTGCAGATTGTTCCCGATCGGATTGCTATTACTTTGTGAAACGTTTCGCCGAATGGTTCACGGAATATCGTGGTTCTTGTGGCGAAAGTTGTCCCATAGCAATGAATGGCAAAGCTAGAGTGGGAGCTGGCAAAAGCTGAAAAATCAGGACATGATTTCTAAACTGCCACCACTCCCTCATTTTCAGGCCCACCTACACAAATCTTATATCAAAACGTTCAGCTATCCCTGCTGCCACTAAAAATGTCCACGGCTAAGCAATGCACGTTTTTCCCATTGACTTTGACAGGGAAAATTTTCAAATTGCTCACAGTCGCACAGATTTTAAACTAAAGTCACCAAAACTGGGTCACTTAGTCATGGGGTCCGACCCTTAGGTGCACCCACTCCAACCCTTAGGTGCAACCACTCTGACCCTTAGGTGCAACCACCCCAACGATTAGGTGCACCCACCCGACCCTTAGGTGCACCCACTCCGACCCTTAGGTGCAACCACCCCAACGATTAGGTGCACCCACCCCGACCCTTAGGTGCAACCACCCCGACTTTTAGGTGCAACCTTTTCACAGTTACTCCAGCCAATCCAACCACACAACAGTTACTCAAGCCACTCCACCCAGTTACTCCGCCCACTCCAGTTGTAAGCTACTGGTGGAGGCAAGAACACTTCACACAATTTCCCCAGAAATTGTAGCTTTTCTAGTTTTGAAAGATGTTGATATTCTTCCCAAGACCCCCATATGCATGTATGGTATCTCACAAAAGTGAGTACACCCCTCACATTTTTGTAAATATATATATATATATATATATATATATATATATATAATATCTTTTCATGGGACGATACTGAAGATATGACACTTTGATACAATGTAAAGTACTCAGTGTACAGCTTGTATAACAGTGTAAATGTGATATGCCCTCAAAATAACACACAGCCATTAATGTCTAAACTGCTGGCTCCAAAAGTGAGTACACACCTAAGTGAAAATGGCCAAATTGTGCCCAAAGTGTCAATATTTTTTGTGGCCAGTATTTTCCAGTACTGCCTTAACTCTTTTGTGCTCATGGGGTTCACTAGAGCTTCACAGGTTGCCATTAGAATCTTCTTACACTCCTCCATGATGAAATCACGGAGCTGGTGGATGTTATAGATCTTGCTCTCATCCACCTTTCATTTGAGGATGCCCCACAGATGCTCAATAGGGTTTAGGTCTGTAGACATGCTCAGTTTCTTTAGCAAGGCAGTGGTTGTCTTGGAGGTTTGTTTGGGGTTTCTTATCATGTGGGTATACTCCCCTGTGGCCCATTTTCCGAACGGAACAATCCACAGAACCGCATTTGGCCAATATCGCCTCTATGTTACTCGCACATGTGGTCGACCAATCTGAGTGCTCTCACCTTAGTTCTAAGTGAGCATGCATGCTCACCCGTTTACAACAGCTAACAAAAGGAAGAGATAGAGAAAAAATGTTATTGCAAAAGGAGACAGAAATTATCATAAAAACCGGGGTGTTCTCTAGGGTTAAACGACAGGAATTACCTTAGTGTGTTTTTATGAAATATCTCCTAAGAGAACGCAAAACTGTAAGGTTAGGGTGAAATTACTGGTCTCTCAGGTATACAGTTTTATCCTTGTATTTATTATCTATGATTTGTATAATGTGCTGTATAATGTGATTAATTAGGTGCCTTTAAGGGGCGTGCCACAGTTTGTGTGGGAAAGTGCAGGTATGCAGGAAATGGCCCTCGTCTAGATGTTCATGTCCATGTTTATGTAACCTACAGAAAGCAATAAAGCAAGAAGATCCCGGGTGAGTGCCGTGTTATGCTCTACTACACATTGTATTAATGGCTGTGTGTTGAGTTATCTTGCGGGCAGACCAAATTTACACTGTTAAACAAGCTGAACACTGACTACTTTACATTGTATCAAAGTGTAATTTCTTCAGTGGTATCCCCTGAAAAGGTATAATAAAATATTTACAAAAATGCGAGGGGTGTACCCACTTCTGTGAGATACTGTATGCTTTAAATTAAACATGTCCAGTCCTTCTTCTCCCAACATGATCTGTCGTGGGACAATTGGCAGGCCCCCATATACATAAAATGGGTGACCGGTCCTACTAAACTTGTCAGGTTTACCTTGTACTCTGAACTTGAAAACAGAAGTTCACTCAACACTACTACTTTCATATTCGTTTTTTGGCTTTTTGGTTTTGAGATTCGGCAGAGGATTTCAATACCAGGACAAAGTGCTTCAGTTTTGTCCCCATTCATTGACAATGGGGACACAATTGATTAGGATGCATCAATATGCATCAGTTCTGTTTTGTTTTGTGACTGGACACCAATCAATAGTGTCGCATCTGGGTTTTTCAATACCTGAAAATAACTGATACATCATCCATTGACTTACAATGATTTTGATTTAATACAACCAGATACGAACGGAACGGATGCTTAGTATTGTATTAAATGAAATTGATTAATTTTCTTCAGGTTTTGAGATCCTCTGCTGGATCTTAAAACATTAATAAAAAAAAAGTCAGATGTGAAAGTAGCCTTGCCTATTATGACATCACTCAACCTAAAGAAGGCTTCCAATTGTTGAATATAAAACATTTACAGATTTGTAAGAGAGTCTACATTGATCTTTAAAAAAAAGAATTTGGGTAAAAATGAACCACCTAGACATGAGTCATTGGTAGTTGCAGAAATAAGGATACAACGGAGGGAAATATTTTTTGAGTCACTTTTGATATACAAAGTCACATTTTGTGGCTTTCTGAAGCCAGAATTCTGGAGTGAAGACATGCTAAATCAGGGCCAATGACAGCTTTGGAAACTCTGTTAAATTAAATGACTATTGAAAAGATATCACAAAATGGCGGTATGCATGAGATGGTGGTTCAACTGTTCAATCTTGTCATTCAACATAAAATCATGGATAGATTTCTCTATTGAGTATCTGTACTCTCACTTTAAGTTATTTAAGCACTTTATGATCTCTCTAAGAGGTATATCTGAGTTCTAACTAATAGTTGCTTGCAGTATACAGTTAGCAGTGACTATTTTCAGATTGGTTGAGTATGATCTGGTATGGTTGTATGCAATTTGTATTGCAATATGGAATCTGAATGCTTGCAATTTGTATGGTTGCACTTGAATTTTTATTTGGTGGAACTGTAAGTAAACACATATATATCTAGTTCAGTATACAGTTCTAATCACAATACTAACAACAGGAACATTATATAACTGTTTTAACCTCTTAAGGACATAGGGCGTACAGGTACACCCTTGTGCCCTGGTACTTAAGGACACAGGGCGTACATGTACGCCCTGTGTATTTTCGATCACCGCCGCGCCGGGGGGTCCGGTGACCCCCCCATGTATGCGATCGCAGAAAACCGCAAGTCAATTCAGACCTGCGGTTTTCTGCGTTTCCGGGTTATTCGGGTCTCTGAAGACCCGATAACCCGGAACAGGATGGTGATAGTGGTGTGATTTCACCCCACCAATCACCATCCAGCGATCCTGAGTGGTGATGGTGACATCACCACTCAGGATCGCTTTCTGATTGGTCTGTGGGCGGTCCGGCGGCAGATTCAAAAGAGGCAGGTGCTCCACTCCTCCTCCTTTTGTGTTCCGGAGCCGGAGGAGAGAGGAGCTGCCTGCACGTGTGTCTGCCATCGCTGCCAGCACCCCCAGGACCCGATCTGTGCCCCAGCACCCCCCATCAGGTACATAGGGACAGCATAGGGAAAGTTTGGTTTAGACAGGGAAAAAAAAGGGAAAGTTAGTTTCTGAACTTTGATTGCATCACCCTAAGTTAGGGTGTCTGGGGTCCACAGCACAGCTGTGTGACCCTAGACCCCCCAGGGGTGCTGCCACTTGCCACTTGCATCCCCCCCACCCCTTACCCCCCCCCCCCCACCTTTTTTGGGGTGCATTTTTATTTTTTTTTTAATACGCTGACTGTGGCCGGCACTTAGTGTCCGGCCACTGTTAGCGCATTGCACACCCCACTGCTGATCAACTTCGGACGGTTGATCAGCGGTTTTGAATTTTTTCCCCCACATTATTTGCCCTTTTTTTTTAGTTAGTTTATTTTATTTTTTTTCTGTTAGTTTTAGGGTGAGTTTGTGAACACCCGTGCCCCCACATACACGCACACCAAATAAAGAGTTACACACACGCACAGATACACGCAGACACACACTCCCCTATGGCCCGCCGGACGTTCTCGGCCGAGGAAGCATACGCCCAGCTTGCCTCCGACTCCGAGAGTCCCAGTGAGGATGAGGATGACCCCACATTCCTGTTGTCATCCGCATCCTCCTCATCATCTAGTGATGATGATGAGCCCCCAAGGCGGCGGAGACGCCGCCAGGAGGAGCAAGGGGACCGCCATGTTAGGGACCCTGTGGCCCACACTAGTACGAGCAGCTCTGGGGCTCGTACTGGTTTCCCGGCCCACCAGTTAAATCCACCGGAGCACCCTGCCGGTGAACTAGTCTGGTGTAGCCCAGAGCGATACGAGCCCGTGATTCCTGATTTTGTAGGCCAATCAGGAATCCAGATTTCCACAGTGGGCTACACTGAATATGACTTTTTTTGTCATTTTTCAGTGACCCACTGGTAAATCTGATGGTGGAACAGACGAATCTGTACGCCCAACAGTTCGTCGCTCAACACCCGGGCTCCTTTTTGGCCAGGCCCGGTGGCTGGACGCCGGTCAGTGCAGCCAAAATGAGGACATTTTGGGGCCTTGTGCTGCATATGGGCCTGGTCAAGATACCCAGTGTCAGGCTGTACTGGAGTGGGGACGTCCTATACCAGGCCCCACTTTACAGTACAGCCATGACACGCTCCCGGTTTGAGGCCATCCGGAAATGTCTGCATTATTCCAATAATGCAGCATGTCCCCCCCGAGGTGATCCTGCCCATGACCGTCTGTATAAGATACGGCCGGTCATCGATCACTTTGGGGCCAAATTCATGGAGGCCTATGTACCTGGAAGGGAGGTCGCGGTTGATGAGTCTCTCATTGCGTTCAAGGGGAGACTCATTTTCCGCCAGTATGTGCCCTCCAAGCGGGCGAGGTATGGCGTGAAGCTATACAAAATTTGTGAGAGTACCTTAGGGTAGACTTACAAATTTCGTGTATACGAGGGGCGAGATTCCCGGGTTTCAACCCCCAGAATGTCCCCCCACTCTGGGTGTTACCGGGAAACTTGTGTGGGACCTTATGTACCCACTGCTGGATAAGGGTTACCACCTTTACGTGGATAACTTTTAAACCAGTATCCCCTTGTTCCAGTCCCTTGCCGCCAGATCCACCTCCGCTTGTGGGACCGTGCGGAAAAATCAACGCGGCCTCCCTGCCCACCCCCTCCAAGTACCTATGCCCAGGGGTGAGACCCGTGCCCTTACCACTGGAAACCTGTTGCTGGTCAGGTATATGGACAAGAGGGATGTCCTTGTACTGTCCACTATTCATGGTAACGGCATCACCCCTGTCCCTGTGCGAGGTACCGCGGCAACGGTCCTCAAGCCCGATTGTATCATCGACTACAATCGGTATATGGGAGGAGTTGATCTCTCGGATCAAGTCCTCAAGCCATATAACGCCATGCGCAAAAGTTTTTTTTTGTCACCTTACATAATAAAAAGTTTAATAGCAAGCGATCAAAAAGTCATATAGCCCCCAAAATAGTGCCAATAAAACCGTCTCATCCCGCAAAAAATGAGCCCCCACATGAGATAATTGGATAAAAAAAATTAAAAAAATGACCCTTAGACTTGCCAAAAAAAATTTGTATAAAAAAAGATAATATAGTAAAAAACCTAAATGATTGTAAAAAAAGTAGACTTATTAGGTATTGCCGCGTCCGTAAGAATCTCCTCTTTAAAAATTTCTCATGACCTAACCCCCCAGATTAACACGGTTAAAAGAAATAAAAAAAACGCTATTTTTGGCACTTTTCCATTTCAATCCGTTTTTTCCGGTAACAAAACAAGGGTTAACAACCAAACAAAACTTAATATTTATTACCCTGATACTGCAGTTTACAGAAACACCACATTTGTGGTTGTATTCTGCTGTATCAGTAAAAGGGAGGCCTCAAAAGGAAAGGACCGACATGGTTTCTGGGAGGCCGATTTTGATGGCCTTTTTTATTGACACCATGTCCCTTTTGAAGCCTCACTGATGCACCCTAGAGTAAAAACTCCCTAAAAGTGACCCAATCTAAGAAACTACACCCCTCAAGGTATTCAAAACTGATTATACAAACTTTATTAACCCTTTAGGTGTTCCTCAACAGTTAATGGCAAATGGAGATTAAATTTCAGAATTAAAATTTTTGGTAACCTCGCCTCACAAAAATGTAATATAGAGCAACCAAAAATCATATTTACCCTAAAAATAGTCCCCCAAAAAATGCCACCTTATCCCGTAGTTTCCAAAATGGGGTCACTTTTAGGGAGTTTCTACTCCAGGGGTGCATCAGAGGGGTTGAAACAGGACACGGTGTAAATAAACCGGTCCATAAAAATCAGCCCTCCAAAAACCAAACGGCCCACCTTTCACTCTACGCCCCGCTGTATGGCCGTACAGTAGTTTACGGCCACATATTGGGTGTTTCTGTAAACGGCAGAGTCAGGGCAATAACGATACAGTCTTGTTTGGCTGTTAACCCTTGCTTTGTTAGTGGAAAAAATGGGTTAAAATGGAAAATAAGGCAAAAAAATGAAATTTTCAAATTTCATCCCCATTTGCCAATAACTCTTGTGCAACACCTAAAGGGTTAACGTCGTATGTAAAATCAGTTTTGAATACCTTGAGGGGTGTAGTTTCTTAGATGGGGTCACTTTCAGGGAGTTTCTACTCCAGGGGTGCATCAGGGGGGTTGAAACAGGACACGGTGTAAATAAACTGGTCCATAAAAATCAGCCCTCCAAAAACTAAACGGCGCACCTTTCACTCTACGCTCCCGCTGTGTGGCCGTACAGTAGTTTACGGCCACATATTGGGTGTTTCTGTAAACGGCAGAGTCAGGGCAATAAAGATACAGTCTTGTTTGGCTGTTAACCCTTGCTTTGTTAGTGGAAAAAATGGGTTAAAATGAAAAATTTGACAAAAAAATGAAATTCTCAAATTTCATCCCCATTTGCCAATAACTCTTGTGCAACACCTAAAGGGTTAACAACGTATGTAAAATCAGTTGTGAATACCTTGAGGGGTGTAGTTTCTTAAATAGGGTCATTTTTGGGTGGTTTCTATTATGTAAGCCTCGCAAAGTGACTTCAGACCTGAACTGGTCCCTAAAAATGTAGTTTTTGTAAATTGCTGAAAAATTTCAAGATTTGCTTCTAAACTTCTAAGCCTTATAACATCCCCAAAAAATAAAATATCATTCCCAAAATAATTCAAACATAAAGTAGACATATGGGGAAAGTCAAAGCATTTTAAAGTTATCAGCACTTAGGCCCCATGCACACGGCCGTGTTTCACAGCCGTGTGCGGGCCGTGGAACCGCGGCCTGGATCCCTCCTGAGAGCAGGAGCGCACGGCGTCACTGGTTGCTATGACGCCGTGCGCTCCCTGCTGCCGCCGCAATACAGTAATACACTGGTATGATCTATACCAGTGTATTACTGTACTGTGCCGGCAGCAGGGAGCGCACGGCGTCATAGCAACCAGTGACGCCGTGCGCTCCTGCTCTCAGGAGGGATCCAGGCCGCGGTTCCACGGCCCGCACACGGCTGTGAAACACAGCCGTGTGCATGGGGCCTTAAAGTGACTCTGGTCAGATTTGCAAAAAATGGCCTGGTCCTAAGGTGTAAAAAGGCTGTGTCCTTAAGGGGTTAAATACCTATTTTGGCCTCTTGTTCCCATAAAAACGCAGCTCTCATTGGAGTGAATGTCTCTTTAGCTCCTGTCTCTGGTGAATAATGATTCTAGCAGCTCCTGCTAGGGGAATTCCCAGACAGGCTGTCTGTGAGGCTGTCTGTGAGGCTGGCTGTGATTGGTGAAAACTCTTGCTATGTGAGAAGCTGGCTGTGATTGGTCTAGACTTCTGCACAGCAACAACAGATTAACACTATGCATTCTGTTGTTTCTGCTGTGTCACTGAGCTTACCTTACATTACAAAATGAATCTTAAAGGCATATTATCTTTTTCTGCTTCTGTGAACACAACCTATAACAGTTATATGACATCCAAAACATTATATCACAGTAAATAATTCTGCTTTTGTCTTTAACACATAAACATAGAAACTGTATTAAGGATATTGTCAGGTCTAGCTGTATACACATATAAGGCTATACTAGCAACGTAGGACAGGTCTTAGCTGGCCAGCTACACCATAAATGAAATACAAAAATTAATCATATTAACTATAAAAAGTAAAATCACTACAAGATAAGAAAATAATCTTGGTTCCAAATGCAAATAGCACACTTCAAATGAACTCTGGACCTTTTATCTGCTCATTGTAATTGGGATAATGAAGGAATAACACACACCTGGGCATGGAACAGCTGAGAAGCCAATTGTCCCATTACTTTTGGTCCCTTAACAAGTGGGGGGCACATATGCAAACTGTTGCAATTCCTACACTGTTCACCTGCTCTTGATGTAAATACCCTCAAATTAAAGCTGTCAGTCTGCAATTAAAACACATCTTGTTTGTTTCATTTTTAAATGCATTGTGGTGGTGTATAGAGCCAAACATTTTAGAACTGTGTCGATGTCCCAATATTTATGGACCCGACTGTATGTTCAACGCTATGCTGCTTCTGCTGGCGCAACTATGGCTCCTAATTAAAATAATTTTATAGGCTCCTTCACAATGAGACACTTTCTTCTGACAATTAACACTTGTGCGTGTCATATGGGCAGGCATTCTGTTAAGGCCAACTTTTTGGACACTTTATCTCACAACAATCCACATTTGTTCCATTCATAACACCATGTGTGTTTAAGCACCATCTTCCCCCCATAAGAAACAATTTTTGGAAGCTGAACAATTTTTGGATGCTTTGGAAGATGAAAAAGCATAACATATGTCACGGCGCGGTGTGTTTTTAACCCAATTCCGACATCTGCCGTACATGTACGGCACATTGGGAAGTGGCTCCGCCCGCCCAATCAACAGCAGGGCTAGTAATTAACTGGTAATACACTGACAGCTAATGCATTACAATACATATGTATTGTAGAGGGGATCAGATCCCCGAAAGTTAATGTCCCACAGTGGGACAAAAATAAAAAATGTGTTTTTCTAATAAAACAAAATAAAAGTTTAAAGTAAAAAAAACAAAAAAAAACTTCCCTTATAAAATTGTAAAAAATACAGAATAAATCAAAAATAATACTGCTGCACTTACTGGTCTTTAATTCTTGCTAGTTTATCCACCAAAAATTGTGATGTTTCGACCTCTGGTCTTTCTCAAGCAAACAAATGTGTGTGTATACATGAATACATATACTATCCTAAATGGTCACATGGTCACATGCTAAATGCGATCACATGATCATTATGCAATTCGACCACATGACCACTATGCAAACTGGTCACAAGATCACCATGCAAGTGGTCACATGATTACTGTGACCCCATGATCAATGGCCCCATGATTATCAAGCAAATCGGTCACATGAGCACTATGCAAATCCATGATCAATCATTACCCTTTAACCCCTTAAGGACCTCCATTCTATATATACGGCGGAAGTCCGGTCCTCAAACATGGCGCCCGCTCGCACATGCAGTGAGTTCCTTAACCGCCGGGTTTCTGCTATTTTAATAGCAGAGACCTGCGGCACATGTATGCGATCAGCCATAAGGCTGATCGCATACATTTTACCCTTCAGATGCCATGGTCAACCACGACATTTTCGCAGTCCGGAAACGGAAGTCACGCGCTTCCGCTCCGGTAACAGCATTCCCCGACTGAGATCGGGGAACCTGCTACACTACTGAAATAGCCCGAAGCTACACTTCACGGGCTACTGAAATAGCCTGTGAATAAAAACTGAATGCAATGATGTGGAGGTGCCAACTTCTAATATTTTATTCAGAATAGAACATAAATCACGGAACAAAAGTTTAAACTGAGAAAATGAACCATTTTAAGGGAAAAATATGTTGAATCAGAATTTCATGTCAACAAATCCCCAAAAAGTTGGGACAAGGCCATTTTCACCACTGTGTGGCATCTCCCCTTCTTCTTACAACACTCAACAGACGTCCGAGGAGATCAGTTTCTCAAGTTTAGAAATAGGAATGCTCTCCCATTCTTGTCTAATACAGGCCTCTAACTGTTCAATCGTCTTGGGCCTTCTTTGTTGCACCTTCCTCTTTATGATGCGCCAAATGTTCTCTATAGGTGAAAGATCTGGACTGCAGACTGGCCATTTCAGTACCCGGATCCTTCTCCTACGCAGCCATGATGTTGTGATTGATGCAGAATGTGGTCTGGCATTATCTTGTTGAAAAATGCAGGGTCTTCCCTGAAAGAGATGACGTCTGGATGGGAGCATATGTTGTTCTAGAACCTGAATATATTTTTCTGCATCGATGGTGCCTTTCCAGACATGCAAGCTGCCCATGCCACACGCACTCATGCAACCCCATACCATCAGAGATGCAGGCTTCTGAACTGAGCGTTGATAACAACTTGTGTTGTCCTTGTCCTCTTTGGTCCGGATGACATGGCGTCCCAGATTTCCAAAAAGAACTTTGAATCGTGACTCGTCTGACCACAGAACAGTCTTCCATTTTTGCCACACTCCATTTTAAATGATCCCTGGCCCAGTGAAAACGCCTGAGCTTGTGGATCTTGCTTAGAAATGGCTTCTTCTTTGCACTGTAGAGTTTCAGCTGGCAACGGCGGATGGCACGGTGGATTGTGTTCACTGACAATAGTTTCTGGAAGTATTCCTGACCCCATTCTGTGATTTCCTTTACAGTAGCATTCCTGTTTGTGGTGCAGTGTCGTTTAAGGGCCCGGAGATCACGGGCATCCAGCATGGTTTTACGGCCTTGACCCTTACGCACAGAGATTGTTCCAGATTCTCTGAATCTTCGGATGATGTTATGCACAGTTGATGATGATAGATGCAAAGTCTTTGCAATTTTTCGCTGAACAACACCTTTCTGATATTGCTCCACTATCTTTCTGCGCAAAATTGTGGAAATTGGTGATCCTCTACCCATCTTGGCTTCTGAGAGACACTGCCACGCTGAGAAGCTCTTTTTATACCCAATCATGTTGCCAATTGACCTAATTAGTGTTAATTGGTCTTCCAGCTCTTTGTTATGCTCAAATTTACTTTTTCCAGCCTCTTATTGCTACTTGTCCCAACTTTTTGGGGATTTGTTGACACCGTGAAAATTTGAATCAACGTATTTTTCCTTTAAAATGATACATTTACTCGGATTAAACGTTTGATCTGTCATCTACGTTCTATTACAAATAAAATATTGACATTTGCCATCTCCACATCATTGCATTCAGTTTTTATTCACAATTTGTTTAGTGTCCCAACTTTTTGGGAATCCGGTTTGTATAAAAAAAACAAAGTTCAAATCACCCCCCTTTTCTTAAAATAAAAATACTTAACCAATAAAAAAATAAATATCATGGGCATCGGCGCGTGCAAAATGCCCATACAGTTAAAATATAACAATATTAACGGCATACGGCAAATGGCGTAACGGGAAACAAAATAAAAACAAAATTTTTTGTCACTTCAACTACCCAATAATTTTTTTATAAATTATACAAGTGTGGTATCGTTGTAACCATACTAACCTGAAGAATGAAGATAACAGATTAATTCTACCGCATAGTGTACAGTGTAAAAAAAAATAAAAAAAATCTGAATTGCTTTTTTTAACAATTCTACCCCATTTGGAATTTTTTTTCTGCTTCTTACTACATGGTATGCAACCGTAAATGGTGCCATTAGAAAGTACAACTTGTCCCGCAAAGAATAAGCCCTCATAAGGCTATGTGAATGGGGGAAAAAAAAAGGGCGGGGAGTAAAAAACGAAAACACAAAAATGAAAAACCTCAGGGTCCTGAAGGGACATATACATCAGGTGATACACAGTGCACATAATATTAACCCTCAGTGTGACTCCATATCCCAATTCATCAGTGGTAATTGAATATAAATAATCTAAACTTATATGATGCTCCTCTGCACATAATTATAAATGTACATAATATAAAATTACATGATGCTCCTGTGTACATATTCTCTCAAGCAATCGCTTCACTAAATGGCAGACAGTGCGCTGAATAAAACGGAGTGCACATGTATTGGAATACCGCAGACACGGCGTGTCACTGCGCATGCGCAACAGTTCACTCGGACCTTCTTGTCTCCCTAGTGTGATATCAAAGATGGCCATGATGTACCATCAGTGCCATACATTAACACATCAGTGCTGAATTCTCCCACACAGTGGGGCAGATATAACATTATATAACGTTGCAGTAAACACTCTTTAATATTTTTCATAGGCTCCCACACAGATAGATTGGATTAACCATTATCAAAAGGAGGACACCATTCAGGATATTGTACAATACAGTAATTTAGATCAGTTTTAGATTGAGGGGGATCAAAGTCATAGTATAAAGAAAATTTGCTGCTGAGACCCAGATCTATAGGCAGCGTTCACAGATTGGGGCATATCTGCCCTATCGGTGAAGAAATGTCCCCAGCTGTCTAATTCAGCCAATCTATGTGTACACCCAATAAAGACAATGCCACCATTGTCTTATAGGTGCGGGTCCCACACCTGCACCTATATCGAGAACAGAGCCCTGCAAGGTGGTGGCTGGAGGCCTCCGGTCTGGCCACCACCAAGCCGGCTCCCTATAGAAGTGCGCGCATGTGCGGCAACCCCGCCCATTCATTCCTATGGGGCCGACGGAAATAGCCGAGCCAGCACTCGCCGGCCCCATAGAAAATGAATGGAAGGCGGCTGCGCATGCGCAGTGCACCCTCCCTCACGTGCAGGGCTCCATTCTCGATATAGGTGCGTGTCCCAGTGGTGAGACCTGCATCTATAAGACAATGCGGGGATATCCTAGCAATATGCCCTCATTGTCCATGATGAGACAACCCCTTTAATTAATAGCTACTTTATGAGGTATCCATCTTAAAAGCAGAGAAATTCAAATCTAGAAAAAAAATGCTTCAAAGTTTTCGGTACATTTTGGATTCTTTTTTATTAATAAAGGTAAAACAATTAACTGAAAGTGCATTGTGTAAGCTGAAACCAATCTCAGATTTGCTTGGATACGTAAAAGAATTTCAAAGTTAGGCCTCATGCACACGATCGTTGTTTTATTCCGTGTCCGTTGCACCGTTTTTCGTGATTTTCAATGGGTCAGTTGAAAACTCGGCTAATGCACCGTTTGCCATCCGCGTCCGTGATCTGTGGTTCCAGTCCATCAAAAAAATATAACCTGTCCTATTATTTTCACGGAAAACGGTTTGCGGACACAAGATTGTCGTCCGCGTCCGTTTTTTTCCTATCATTTGCATGGCAAACCTGTCTTAGACTTTTTCTACATTCCTTTATGTCTGGTGGTCCTCCAAAAATAAAGGAAGACACACGGAAACAAAAACGGAAACGGATCACCGAACGACGGAACCCTATTTTGCGGAACGGAACACAACGGTCGTGTGCATGAGGCCTTAGTTACACATAAAGTGACGCATGTTAGATTTGCAACAATAGGCTCTGTCAGGAAGGTGAAAAATGGCTGTGTCCTGAAGGGGTTAAACACGCTATTTATTAATATCAAACATGTGTTTACCCATAGCTATGTATGTCAGTATCATTCAGACATGCTTTACTATTTCTCTCATTGTGTAGTGTTGGGCGTGAATATTCGAATTGCGAATTTTAATCGCGAATATCGTCACTTTGAGAATTCGCAAAGATTTAGAATATATCGCTATATATTCGTATTTGCGAATATTCTAGATTTTATTTTCATCAGTAACCTCCCTTCTTTCTTGTGGGCCAATGAGAAGGCTGCAATGTCTTTGTCTGAGCTTAGCAACATCCCTAGAGTTCTGAGAGAGACTGCAGTGTCATTGCTATGTTCTGTGCTTTACTGTTTAATTACATTAAATATTTAGCTAGCATATATATATATATATATATATATATATATATATATATATATATTACAGATAGTTAGTGGGAGATAGTCAGTGTAGGTTAGATCGAGATATACTGTAGCTGATAGGTTCTGCTGTCCATACATACATGCTACAGACATAGTGCTGGGATGTCACATCAATACTTAGTGCACTAATCAGTAATATGTAGTCAGACCTGCTAAAATGTGAAGTTGCACATATTGCACAAAAATATGCGCATTATTAATTGCTGATTTGCGCAATCGCGAATATATTTGAGCATTCTCTCTGCATATAAAGTTATTGCGATGTTCTTCCGTGCCAACCATTTTCTCCAGTCTCTGGAAACTTCTAGCAGCTTGAAAAATGTAGCAACAGTGACCCACGCCTGTATGCGCAATAAGCACATATTACTTTGCCAATAGCCACAATCAAGAAAATAATTGCAAATTCTCAAATTCGAGAATATATGAATCGCTAATTCGAATATTGCCCCTGTCGCTCATCACTATTCAAAAGCTGGGGGGCAGGCAAAGCAAAAATTTATAAAAAATTACGAAAAATACAAATGTTTTTCTAAAGAGTCTTATTCCTGGGGGACTACCAATTTTCAGGGAAATTGAAGCCTATTTGGTTTGGCCTGAACTGATTCGGGTCCTTAACCGAACATTTTAAAAAATTCTGCGAACCTGGACCAAACCTTGTCAGGTTCTCTTATTTCTTATCTGTCTTATCTATGAGATTCCACCTTTTCCATATTATTAATCAATTTTACATGTGGCTTACATACATTGCAATGGAGTCACTGTACCCAATTTCACTAAAATGAATTGAGCCACTTAGTTATACAAGATCTCCTAATTCCATCTAATTAAATACAATTCATACTTTATATGATCCTTTTTTTTATTATTATTGCTAAACAGGACTGATATGAGCATATGGCTGGCACTGTAGATTGAAGATTTTGAGTGGCCATTTACTAACTAACTTTAATTACATTTGACCCACTAACGTGTTGAGACATGAAAAACTGATTATTTACAATTGGTCACTAGGACCAGTAATTGTCTCTGGGTTGACACGTATTATTTAAAGTATCTAAAAATTAACATTTATTGCTTGTCCTTTTTCTAACTAGAACTAGCATGATTAAAACTATCAGCCATGTTTGCACTGTCACTAGTAATAATCTTAATATTATTATGAGACCTTAGGAGGACAATCTTCACTTTTGGCTGCCTAACTATCTCCACACAGGATCTACTGTGTTCTATTTGGTGCATACTGTTTGTTTCACAGTGCGCTACCTACTGATAGCAAAATCCCTCCTAGCGCTTACTAATTTCTCATTATTGTATCAGAGCTTGTTGCTTTGCAAAACACTGGCTGGCTAAAATATACCATGTATCACTATCTGCCCCCCGACATGTTTCGCCAAATACTTGCCATCTTCAGGGGTTTGGGCAGTGAATTGTGAAGGGGGCGGAACCAGGCTTTTGAAACCTCCCTGCACGCGTCACGATACCGTCGACTAATGTGTATCCCTTTTACTGTTGAGCAGAGAATTCGACCAATCCTTCTCTGCTCAACAGTAATAGGGATACACATTAGTCGGCGGTATTGTGACGCGTGCAGGGAGGTTTCAAAAGCCTGGTTCCGCCCCCTTCACAATTCACTGCCCAAACCCCTGAAGATGGCAAGTATTTGGCGAAACAGGTCGGGGGGCAGAGAGTGATACATGGTATATTTTAGCCAGCTAGTGTTTTGCAAAGCAACAACCTCTGATACAATAATGAGAAATTAGTAAGCGCTAGGAGGGATTTTGCTATCAGTAGGTAGCGCACTGTGAAACAAACAGTATGCACCAAATAGAACACAGTAGATCCTGTGTGGAGATAGTGGAGATAGTTAGGCAGCCAAAAGTGAAGATTGTCCTCCTAAGGTCTCATAATAATATTACTAGTGACAGTGCAAAGATGGCTGATAGTTTTAATCATGTTAGTTCTAGTTAGAAAAATATTAAGTACAAGCAATAAATGTTAATTTTTAGATACTTTAAATAATACGTGTCAACCCAGAGACAATTACTGGTCCTAGTGACCAATTGTAAATAGCCATTTAGTAACTAAGCTCTTTTTTCACATTACAGTCAGCTCAGTATTTTATTGAGTATATGTCCGTAGACAAATTAATATATCAAATGTGTCTTCCTGTGCTGGGATTTAACCTATTTAAGGGATTGATTTTTAAGAGCTGTATGTGACAACATCTCAATGTCAAAAAGGAGATATATATGCAAATAGACATACTTACAGAAACATTGTGAAACTAGCAGCTCCACATTGTTATGACTGTTATGATTATGATTATAATTTTCACAAAACAAATAATGTATTGTGAATTACACATATGCCTAACTGATGATCTTTCAGAATGGATTTACCGTAGGTGTATAAACACCTCAACTACTGTGTTTCTCCGAAAATAAGACAGGGTCTTATATTATTTATTTCTCTGAAAAAAAGGCTAGGACCTATTATTGGGGTAGGGCTTATTTTTGCTCCATGAACATATTTTATATAGACACATGCCAATTACAAAATAGTCCCTGGAAGTGTTTATATTAAATATGACTATAACCCCCTCATCCATAGGAATGCAATTATATACTGCAGTACATGGGTGCATTCCTATGGATGATGGGGGTTATAGTCATATTTGCCACACATTTTTCATTCTGGTACCATATATTGTCCCTGAGCTGTCCTTACCCAAGGGACCTAGGCAGCAATCTACGGTACCAGGGAGAGCAGATACGGCATGGGAGAGATGTAGGGAGCCCCTCCATGCAGCAGAGAGGAGGAGATCCTCCTGCTGCCTCCTTCATGTAAGTAAGAACATGCAGACTGCCGGCAGTACAGGGCATACAGAGAAGCTGCCAGCTCGCCCTACGTGAAAGTGATGGGAAGCACAGGCTGCCAGCATAATTTAGCATTTAGTGAAGCCGCCAGCCCGCCTGTCAGGTGCTGCTTAGTGCCGCTATGTATGTGCGGGCTGGCGGTTTTACTGAAGACTAATTCACTGAAGCCTGCGCTGCCCGCCCACAGTTTCATGGCAGCTCAGAAGCCATTAGTGAGCGCACCCCCCATGCCAAATTCTCAACCTAACCCCTTCCCTTCAGCCCTACAGTTAAAGACATACAACCATTACATACAGCGCTACAAACATTCAGGAGAAAACATTGCACATACCTCTTACATCCAGTGACATCTTCTCTGATGTAGACATTCTCTTTCCTCATCTTCTCCATTCAGACCAAACCGCCATCGCTTGTCTCTCTGCAGAGTTTAACAAAAAGACGGTAAATAAATAAAATAACAAACTAACAAAATAAAAATAACTGTGCCCAGGTAATAGTATTTCTGACAGTAATAGTGTATCGATAATGTCCCCACAAAAATAACTGCACTAAGCTGATTCTGTGCCAAGGTGACCCCCTCAGTAATAGTGCTCCCCAAAGTCCCACCAATATAATTAATTATCTGCCAGAGTGCACTCAGTGTTAACAGTGCCCCCAATAGTAATAATGTCCATATTGTGCCCCAAAAGTAATAGTGTCCCCATAGTGTCCATACTACTAATCATGTTCCCCTTAGTCTCCCAGTAGAAAAAAATTCTCCTTACAATGTGTGCCAGTAGAAAAATGTCGGCTTAAAATGTGCACCAGTACAAAAATAACCCCTATAATGTGAGATAATACAAAAAATACCTCCTTGCTTTCATATCAGATCCCCATATCAGACCTCAAATCAGATCCTCATATCAAAATGCCATATCAGATCCTCAGACCCCCATATCAGATCCTCTGACCCCCATATCAGATCAGACCCTCATATCAGATCTTTGGACCCCCTTATCAGATCCCCAGAACCCTATTTTAGATCCTCACCCCCCTTATCAGATGCTCAGACCTCCATATCAGATGCTTAGACCCCCATATCAGATTCTCAGACCTCCATATTAGATGCTCAGGCCCCATATCAGATACTCAGGACCCATATCGATGCTCTGACCCCATAGCAATGCTCAGACCCCCATATCAATGCTTAGAACCACATATTAGATGCTCAGACCTCATATCAGATTCTCAGACCCCCATACCAGATGCTCAGACCCCATATCAAATGCTCAGGTCTCCATATCAATGCTAAGACCCCTATATCAGATGTCCAGGCCCCATATGGATGCTCAGACCCCTATATCAGATGCTCAAACCTCTATATCAAATGCTCAGGCTCTGATATCGATGCTCAGATCCCCATATCAGATGCGCAGACCCCCATATCAGATTCTCATACACTCATATCAGATGCTCAGGCCCCCATATCAGATGCTCAGGCCCTCATATTAGATGCTCAGACCCCATATCGATGCTCAGACCACCATAGCGATGCTCAGACCCCCATATCAGACCCTCATATCAATGCTCAGATCCCCATATTAGATGATCAGACCCCCATATCACTGCCCTAATCCCTGAAGACGCTGGTACACAGCGAAACATGTCGGGGGCAGCGTCTCTGAATAGTTTTAATACAGCAAGCACTCAGCTTCAGATATTTATGTTCAATAGTACTTGACTAGAATGGATAGTATGAGATTAATCTGAGACTTTGTATCCGCTGATACACTGGCAGCGCACAGCCAGCAGTGAAATTATGTATCCATCCTAGCTATGAGATAATAGTAGGAGCCTCCGGAAATTCCCTGCTCGTTGGTCTCCTCCGGCCCACTCTGCACTGGCACAGAGAAGACCAGGGAGGAGGGGTGAGTACAGCGCTTACATTGCTTCACTCCTCAACCTCCTGCAGTCAGGGCCGGTGCAAGGATTTTTGCCAACACAAGCGAAGCTACATTTTGGCGCCCCCCCCCCCCCCCTCCCACGCTTCTCCTCTCTGTGGTCCAGGTATCTTCTCTCGGCTTCAGACAATCGCTGGTTTTTAAGTACCATATTTTTTTCCCTCTAAGACACTAGGTTTTAGAGGAGGATAATAAGAAAAAAATATTTTCCATTACACCTCAGGTCAGATCAGCAATCAGACCCCCAATGTTAATGAGACCTCAGCTCACAGCCCCAATCAGACCCCCAATGTTAATCAGACCTCAGATCAGAACTCCATGTCAGACATCATCCCCCAGCCATCAGCCCCCAATGTCAGCCATCAGACCCCCATGTCACATTTCTCCCCCTCCATGTCACATTTTTCCGCCCTCCCCCAGGGTGCGCCCTAAGGCGGCCGCTTGGTCTGCCTTATGGTAGCACCGGCCCTGCCTGCAGTCTAGTGAGCACTTCCATAATGGAAGTGCTCACTAGTATTCAAGAATGGGCCCCCTCTCATGCTGGACCCCTGTGTAGCTGAAACGGCTGCCCTGGCGCTAGATCGGATTCAAATCCGCACTGCGAACTCTGTCACTGTAATCCAGTCACTGTATCTGGCATACGTGCTGGCTTTCAGCCGGAACAACGGAATTCTACATTTCTTTTCTCATCCAAAAGTCGGCATATAGTCGGCATATAAGCAGGAAAGTGGCCGGATTTCTGCAGGATCCCATTACAGTGAATGGGGATCTGGTGGTGCACAGTGGCCTCTGGCTATACCCGATTCGGTGAACTCCATCAATCTGTTCCTTCGCTGGAACAGACTGCCGGAGTTCACAGTGCAGATGTGAACCCAGCCTAAGATAATTTCATTATATATAACACAAGACAAAATACAAAAAAGCTGAGGGATCAGAAAAAGCATTACTGGCTTACAAAATGGGAATGTAACAAGGGTATAAAGTTAAATAAATTAGCTTCATGAAAACACCACTGCTAACAACATTAAAGTAAAACACCTAAACTTTCCTAATAATATAATAATGATAATAATCTTTATATTGTGCCAACATATTTTGCAGCTCTTTACAATCAGGGGGTTCATGTTCAAACAAAATCATACATTACATAAAAAATCAATTAACAAAAAAACCAAGAGGAATGGGGGCCCTGCTCACAAGAGTTTACAAGCTATGAGGAGATAGGGGTGACAAAAGGTAAAAAGTGCTTCTTTTATAGAAAGGTCATCTTAATAAAATAGGAGGGTATATATAAAACTTCATGAGCCAGTCACCATTCCATGATAGGCCATTCTAAAAGGATGTGTTTTTAGAAAGTGCATAACACTTTGGATGTTGGGAGTTAACCTAATTAATTGAGGTAGGGCATTTTCTAAATATATGAATTCCAAACGGCACGTAAAAGATAACTATGGGAATATAATTATATAAGACAAAGGGAAGGCAGAGATATTAAACTTGTACTTATCTGTATTCACTGATAAGCTGCTAATACCAGATATCATTCAGGGGTCAGTAAACGAGGTTCTCCAGAACACAAGAAGTGCAACTGACTATCAACAAATTAAATATTGATAAAGGCCCTGGCCCAGATGACATTCTTCCATGGGTATTAAAGAAATTGAGCTTGGTATCTGATAGAGCACTGCATCTCTTCTTTTTAAACTCTCTTTGTGGATGGCTTATGTTGCACCAATATTTAAGAAAGGTAAAAAGATGGAACTGTGTAACTACCATCCATTTAAGTTTGACATTTGTAGTAAGGGTTGTACTGGGGTCCACCATTAGAAATTATTCTTGAGGCCCAAGCTCTATATAATAAATAAAGTTTAATAGGTTTTAAATAAAATAAATAGACCCTTGAAGCAAGTGCTTGTCTCCAAAGTAGGCATAATGGCCTCCCATAGTGCTCCCAGTAGGTATAATGCACCCCTGTATTGCCCTCAGAAGGTATAATACCCCCTGTAGTGCCACCCATAGCTATAATGCCCTTTGAAATGCACCCAGTAAGTATAAGGCCCCTCTCAAGTGCCCACGGTGGGTATAATTTAAGTGTTTCCAGTAGGTATAATGCTGCCTTAAATTCCACCAGTAGCTTTAATGTCCCCTTTAAGTGCCCAGTAGGTATTAAGCCCCCCTTAAATGCACCAGAAGGTATAATGCCCCCCTTTAGTGACCCCAGTAGGTTTAATACCCCTATGAAGTGCACCCAGTTAGTTAATGGCCCTCTGAAGCATCCCCAATTGGTATAGTACACCCCCTGTTGTGTAAAGTACTTATAGTGCCCCCAGTACATGTAGAAACCTTCCAGTAGTTATACTCTCTCCCTAATTTAGTGACCAGTACCACTTCTTTCTAAAAAAAACAACAAAAAAACTATACAGCCTGTGAGTTGTCGGCATCTCTACTCAGGTGCTCAAAAAAATCCATGCGTTCCTGCGTCTTGGCGCAGGCATACACATCGTGCCACCTGACACAAGCAGTCGGGATGATGTCATTATCTTGTGACTGCCTGTACTAGTTTACTGTGCCATAGGTCTCAGGACTAATGGGCTTGGGCTGTGAAAGTAAACAGTGGGGCAGGGGGCCATCGGCTCCTATGTCCTGCCACAGTAGACTGCTGCAGGAGATCTATGGTGCAGTGGCTGATGAACTGTAGTTAGTAGCTAGTAACCTGTCTGAATGTAGAAAATAAACAAGTCCCTATACTAAAGAGCAGTATGGGAGTTGTAGTGCATGCAACAATATCACAAGTCACAGGGCAATCTTTTACCAATAGCTGCATATAGGCGACAGGCAAGCAATGATGATAAAAGGAGTAGTAGTGCCTGACTTCCTTCCAAACACTTTGCAACTTTTCCAAGATGATCACAGGTGTGCAAAACTCTCAAAAATGTAGTAAGTGTCTGAGAGTATAAACATTCCACAGGCATAGCAAGAAAGTGTGATACTGTAGGTGCACAAGCCATCCACCTGCAAAAAGCTTCATAATCAGCTCTTCAATTTCCAAACTGAGGAATGCAGATCATCAAACAGTCAGGCAAACCATTATATGTGTGAAAGGTGCCGTTAACTTCCATAAAATCTCTATTGGCCATAAACAGCAAATACTTTGGAATGCCTTGTGTTCCTAGACAGTCTATGAATGTCTTTTTCAGCTTTCCCTCAGGGATAATGTTTCTCCTGGAACCGGACTAACATCTTCCCCGCACAGCAGGCAGAGATAGATACTTCAATAGTCACTAGAAAGCTTCTCTCTTAAAGGGGAAAACTAATTCCCTCTGCTGATTCAGGGCATAATTAACTAAACAGTGCCAATAAAAGACATACAGCTTTTGGGAATAATTACAAAGCATAATACAAAGTATAAAAAGTTAAATAACATCAAATGTGGTGTGTCTCAGACAGTATGACCTTGGCACAACATATCAGACACTGAAAAGCCACGTGTAGAAAAATAGCAGTTTTTACTTTGCATGGTCTTCTGTGCATTCATTTTTTGAAAAATACCCATAGAGTCAAAATGTTCACTCTGCCCTATAATACCTCGAGGGACGGAGTTTCCAAAATAGTGTCATTTCTCAGGGGTCCAATATTTTTTTTTTGCTACAGGGGCTCCAGTTGTCAGCACAAGTTGTGCAAATCACCACATTAGGCCTTGAAATGTTCATGGTACTCTAATATTTCTGAGCCCTATCATATAATCAGCCAAAATAATAGGTCCACATGTAGGGTGTTTGTAAAGCCAGAAAGCACAGCATCGTAAAAAGAGGATTTGCTTTTCAACCTGGCACTGAATATGCATATCTATGTAAAAATTGCAAATGTTAACTTTGCAAAACACTCATGTGGTCAAAATTCTCACAACACCCCCTGGCAAATTCTCTGAGGGGTGTGGTTTCCAAAATGGGGGGAAGTTTCTTTTTTATTTCACCTTGAATGCTCTGCAAGTCTGCAGTTGTTAGCCAGTGCTGTATAAATCACCAAACTGGGCCTCAAATGCGCATGGTGCTGTTTCTCTTCTGAACATTGCAGTGTGCAAATAGCAGTTTTTATGACCACGTAGGGAGTATTGTCGCAGGAAAAATCTTGTACAGTAGCAAAATTTGGGGTGCTTTTTCTCTTTTCATGACTTGTGAAAATGAAACATTTGAGGCTAAAATGATAGATAATTGAAATACAAATAATTTTTAAATTCATGTCCCAATCTTAAAACATTCTTTAAAAAAAATTGTGGGAAAATTTGTGTCAAGCCAATTATTATATTCTAGGCAAATATCTTGAAGAGTGTAGTTTCCAAAATGGGGTAACTTTTTTTTTTTTTTTACAATGTAGTGCTACCTCAGAGGCTATGTAAATGTCACATGGCACTCAAGAATCATTTCAGAGATCTGCCCTCAAATGCTAAATTGTGTTCATTCCCCACTGAACCCTTAGGCGTGCCCATGCAGCAGTTTATGATCATATATGGAGTGTTGCCATATTCAGGAGAAAATGAGTAACTCATTTTGGGGTGCTTTTTCTCCTGTTACCCCTTGTGAACATGAAAAATATGGGGCTAAAGCAACATTTTATTGGAAAAAAATATTTTTCATTTTTACAGCCAAGTCTTTCTAAATTCTATAAAGCTCATGTGGGCTCAAAACACTCACTACACCCCTTGATAAATTCCTTGAGGGTGTATTTTCCAAAATAGAATCACTTTTTGGGGGGTTTCCACTGTCTTCAAATGCGACATGGCACCAAAATGTACCCTCCAAAAGCCAAATGACAGTCCTTCCCTTCTGAGCCATGCTATGTGCCCATATAGCAGTTTATGACCTCGTAAGGGGTGTTACAGTATTGAGTAAAAAATGCTTAACAAATTGTGGAAGAAAGCAACATTTTATTGGAACTAATAAAATTTTTCATTTTCACAGCCAAGTGTCTAATTGTATAAAATGCACATTGGGTCAAAGTGCTCAGTATGCTCCTCAAAAAATTCCTTGAGAGGTTTAGTTTTCAAAATGGAATCACATTTGGGGTGTTTCTATGGTAGGATCTCTTCAAATGCAGCATGATGCCCAAAAACCATTCCAGCAAAATCTGAACTCCAACATCCATATGGCCCTTCTTCCCTACTGAGCCCTGCCATGTTGCCCATACAGCAGTTTTGTCACCACCAGACATCTCAGAAGCTCTGACAGATGCCTTTCAGAACCTCCTCCTTGAGCTTCCTTTGTTTTGGTTTTCAGTTCCTCATCTCGTTAGCCTCTCTCAGCTGTCATGTAGTTGGACTTATTGCATCCCTTTAAATTCCTCCCCATAATGCATTAGTGTGCGGTTTATACAACTTCCTGGAGTGTGTGTACATGCTGATCCTATTTCCCAGTCTTCTACAAGTTAAGTGTTGTACATTCATTTGTGATTTTCTGTTTGCTGTATCCTAGGTGACCCTGACTCCCTCCGTGTCTAGTGTAGGGAGCCGGTGGTCGTGTCCCCTCACTATTATAGGGTGTTCAGGTGTTATACAGTCGAGGTACGAGGATATGCGATCATCTACCATTGGGATTTTCGCATAGGCTGAGCAGTCAGGGAGAGTGCCAGGTCTGATGCAGGGGTTTCCCTTTTTGTTCCTTAGTTTTGGATCCAGTGAGTCATATATTCATTTTGTGTTGTCTTGTTTCCTGTACACCTTCCGTGACAAGTTTGCGTGCACATGTGGCATGTTTCTGTAAACTGCAGATTTGGGGTAATACATTTTTTTTGTATATTTTTTATTTAGGAAGAAAGTTTTCAATATAGGATGGGTAATAAATATTGAGATTTGTGTTCCTGTTAACCCTTGCTCTGTTATAGAGAAAATGTTTTAAAATAGAAAATTTGCACAAAAAAATTAAATCTTTAAATTTCACCTCCATTTTTATTTGATTCCAGTGGAACACCTAAAGGGTTAGCAAAGTTTCTATAATCAGTTTTCAATAATTTTATCAGTGTAGTTTCTATTATGTAAGTCCCTCAAAATTACTTCAGTGAATTAGTCCTTCAATCGGTTTTGGATTTTTTTTTGAAAATTTGAAAAAATTGCTTCTAAAATTCTGAGCATTCTAACATCCTAAAAAACAAAATGACATTTGCAAAATAATTCTAACATAACACAGACATGGTAAATGTTAATACATTTTTTTGCATTTTTTGCATATCGAATGAGGACCCATTCACTTCTATGGAGCTGCAAAAAATGCGGACAGCACATGGATGTCATCCGTGTGTTGTCTACATCCATGTGGCTGTGCCGCAGATTATAAAACATGCCATTTTGCGAACAAGAATAGGGATTTTTACAATAGGGACCACAAAATTATAAAGGTAAAACATATTGATCCAAATTTACCACTAACGTGAAGTTAAATGTGTTATGAGAAAACATTCTCCGAATCGGTTGGATAAGTAAAAACATTCTAAAGTTAATGCCACATAATGCCACAGCAGATTTGCAAAATTACACTCAGTTCATAAGCTGAAAACTGTGTCCTGAAGGGGTTAATATATATGGAACTTAGTTTGAATGGTATTCTTTTTACTGTATTAATGCCAAATCTGTCATACAAATGTCTGTAATGATAGAATTATTCCCTTTTTTGTTTAACTGATTAAGCTTGGATTTTCTTTGGCATTTGATAAGCATAATCGTTAATTTCTAACGATAATTTGTTTTCCCTTAGTCCTAACAGCAGCACAGATGGGGTTAACTGCCCCCTGTGGACTGGTAGGACCAGCAGAATTTTGAATGAGCCCAAGAACCAATAACAAAGTTCCCACTCCCTCAAAAGGATGGAACTACCCCCCAGCCACCGTGTTTTTAGCAAGCATACGTACTTAGGGTGGGAAATTTGTGTGCTGCTTTTAGGACTAAGGGAAAACAAATTATCGTTAGAAATTAACGATTTCCTTACGTCCTACCAGCAGCACAGATGGGGAGATAACAAGAAGAATCCCCTAGGGAGGGCCTTCCTGCCTGACAGAATTAAGAATCATCTGCCCAAAGGTCGAAAAATCCGCAAACTTAGCACCAACACTGTAGTGCGAGATAAAGGTAGATTCAGAGCTCCAGGAAGCCGATTTACAGATCAACTCTAAGGGAAGATGATTTCTTTCCGCCACAGAGGTTGAAACGGCCCTAGTAGAATGGGCCTTAACAAACTCCGGAGGGTCCAAAGATTGAGACACAAAGGATTCTCTAATGGCTTCTCTGATCCAGCGACTAATGGAGACTTTAGACGCTTTGCGGCCTTTAGACTTACCGGCAAACAGGATGAAGAGATTATCATCAATCCTAAACTCCTTGGACCTATCCACATAGATCTGGAGGCATCTCAATATGTCCAGAGAATGTCTGATAGGAGCATCGGAGGAGGCGGAAGAAAATAAAACTGGTAAAGAAATTACCTGGTTAATATTCTGAAAAGATAAAACCTTAGGTCTGAAGTAGGGTAAGAATCTTAAGAGGACTCGGTCCTGCAAAAAGGTAATATACGGATGCAGAGCCGAGAAGGCTTGTAACTCCGAAACCCTTTTAGCTGAGGTCACAGCTAGCAAAAAAACAGTCTTTAAGGTGACAAACTTATAACCAACCTCCTCCAATGGCTCAAAGGGAGGAGATGCTAACCCATTGAGCACCACTGAAAGGTCCCACTGAGGAATGGGTCTCAGTACTGTAGGCTTCAATCTCTCGGTTCCTTTAAGTAAGCGTTTGATGAGCGGATCCCGAGAATATGGCTTGTTTAGACAGGCCGAGATGGCAAAGACCTGAACCTTCAAAGTGGCCGGAGCAAGGCCCTTGTCTAGTCCATCCTGTAGTATGGCGGAAAGGGGCGGATCTGCAGACGCCACCTGGTTGGAATCACACCATAAGGTGAAGATTCTCATCACTCTGGAGTAGGCCTTCTTAGTGGACTCCGCTCTTGAATGTGATAATGTTCTCAGGACTGCCTCAGAGAGTCCTTCTTCTCTGGGAAGGGACTGATCAACCTCCAGGCTGTCAGGTTGAATCTGTGCAGATCTGGGCAGAGATGTGTGTTGGGGTCTGCTCCGGGGGGAGTCTCCAGTATTGTCCCTGACTCATCTGAATGAGCTGGGTAAACCAGGATCTCTTGGTCCAGAACGGAACGATGGCTATTACCGAGGCCAGATCCTGACGGATTTTCATTAATACCCTCAGTATCATGGAAAAGGGAGGGAAGATGTAAGCCAGCCCGAACCTCCACGGTATCGACAGAGCATCTATCGCCAGGGGGTTGTCCTCCCTGTATAGAGAGCAGAACCTCTGTACCTTGCCGTTGAACCTGGTTGCCATGAGATGCACCTCCGGTAATCCCCATCTGAGGACTATCTGCTTGAAGATCTCCGGATGCAAAGACCACTCCATAGTCGGTAATCCGCGACTTAGATGATCTGCAATCATGTTGAGGGACCCTCAAATGTGGGTGGCAGATAGATGGGATAGGTTCAACTCTGCCCACCGTAGAATTACCCAGATCTCTGAAAGAAGGGGTAGGGATCTCGTACCCCCCTGTTTGTTTATGTAAAGAACCGCAGTCATATTGTCTGACTGGACTTTCACCGCTTTGCCCTGGATCTGAGGGGCGAAGTGAAGGAGGGCTAGCCGGATAGCTCGCATCTCGTGGAGATTGGAGGAGAGATGCCGCTCCATGGGAGACCAAGTTCCCCGAACTGTGGAACCGTCTAGATGAGCGCCCCAGCCTACTAGGGACGTATATGTTGTCAATATGAGCCAAGATGGTTGGGTCATAGACTTCTCTGCAGGGAGATGGAACCACCATCTCAGGGAATTACGAGTTTGGGAGGATAGAGAGTATAGGGAATCTAGCCCCATAGGGCTGCCGTCCGACTTGTTCAAAACTTCTGTTTGAAGAGGGCGGAGGTGCCATAATGCCCAAGGGACTGCGTCCGCAGCCGCTGACATGAGCCCCAGCATCTTCATGAGTGTCCGAATGGATACTCGTCGTGGTACCGATAGGAACCTTGCCAGGTCTTGTACCCGGGTTTTCCTCTCTGAAGGGACATCTCCACAGAGTCGATTATAAAACCTAGATACTGAAGTCGAAGGGCTCACTTCGACTTCTGCCAGTTGATAATCCACCCTAGGCGGAGCAGAAAGGAAATTGCCAGATGAAGATGGTGGGTCAGAACTGGTACGGTGGCGGCCAAAAGGAGCCAGTCGTCCAGGTAAGGGACAATGGTCAGTCCTTGAAGCCTCAGAGCTGCCACCACTGCTACCACCACCTTGGTGAAGATAAGGGGGGCGGATGAGATTCCAAAGGGAAGGGCGGCAAACTGAAAATGCCTGAGAACCCCAGAAATCTGGACCGCGATCCTGAGGTATTTCCGAGAAACGGGATGGATCGGAATATGGAGGTAAGCATCCCTGAGATCCAGAGTAGCCATCACATCTCCAAGTCTGAGGATGTGGCTGACTGACCTTATGGTTTCCATACGAAACCTTGGCCTTCTTATGAATCGATTAAGGAATCTCAAATCGAAAAAAAAAACAAAAAAACTGGAGAATAGATCCCTAGGCCCTGCTCCCCTGCCGGAACTTCCTTCAGAGCACCCTTTGAAATATAGTCCTGGATGTAGGATTCTAAAATCCTCTGTTTGGCAGGCTGAAAGCCTTGATTGATAACAAATCTTTCTTGGGGGGAGAGAGACGAGATCTATAAGGTACCCGGAGGAAACGATGCTTAGAACCCAGGGATCTGCAATCACCTTTGTCCAAACCTCCTTGAAATGGGAAAGACGCCCCCCTATGGGGATCTGGGGAGAGAATACAGAAAAAGCAGAGGCGTAACGGCAGGAACAGCAGGGGGAAACCAAGAGCCTCTGGGAGGCCCGTAGTCAGGAGGGATTGGCCTCCTTAGTGGGTCTGCGGGGGTGCCTTGAAGATCTTTGCTGCCCCCCCTGTTTCTACGGGAAGTAGACTGCTGGCCCTGTCTGCCCCCCCGATGCTGTCTGGAGCGTCCTCGAAAGGGCTGTTGAGGAAGACCCTTCTTATCGGAGAGGCCCTCCATGATTTTGTCCAGTTCGGAACCGAAAAGCCGGTCGGGCTCAAACGGAAGCCCACACAAATTATATTTTGAGGCATTATCTGCCTTCCAAGGTTTCAGCCATAACGGTCTACGAGCTGCAGAGACTAAGCCCAGGGTCTTGGCTGCAAGTTTTAGCTGTACTTGTGTAGTATCACATAGAAAGTCCATAGCCAGATTCACCGTTTTAAAGGCAGCCAGGATGTCATCACGGGATACACTCTGATCCACGTCGGTCTGGATCTGATTCAGCTTATTCCTCAAGAAGGACGACACTTTGGATGCTGCTATGGCAGTGGATGCTGAAGCTGCTGCGGCTGAATAACCTTTTCTTAGTGTGCACTCTGCCCTTCTATCAAGAGGGTCTTGCAGACTCGACTCATCATCTGCAGGCACCAGAGTGCGTCTAGACAATTTGGCTATGGCCATTTCAACCATGGGAATGGAACCCCACGATTCCACCAAGGGTTTTGCCATCAGGAACATCAGGACGACACTTCGGATGCTGCTATGGCAGTGGATGCTGAAGCTGCTGCGGCTGAATAACCTCTTCTTAGTGTGCACTCTGCCCTTCTATCAAGAGGGTCTTGCAGACTCGACCCATCATCTGCAGGCACCAGAGTGCGTCTAGACAATTTGGCTATGGCCATTTCAACCCTGGGAATGGAACCCCACGATTCCACCAAGGGTTTTGCCATCGGGAACATCAGGACGACACTTCGGATGCTGCTATGGCAGTGGATGCTGAAGCTGCTGCGGCTGAATAACCTCTTCTTAGTGTGCACTCTGCCCTTCTATCAAGAGGGTCTTGCAGACTCGACCCATCATCTGCAGGCACCAGAGTGCGTCTAGACAATTTGGCTATGGCCATTTCAACCATGGGAATGGAACCCCACGATTCCACCAAGGGTTTCGCCATCGGGAACATCATCTTGAATTTGCGAGTCAAGACTGGTCCTTTCTCCGTTTTTTTCCACTCAGTATGGATGACTGAACGGAGGGTCTCATCCGCCTTAAAGACACTCTGTGCCCGACCGGCGGGATCGGAGGACTCCCCAACATCAACATCATGGTCCCCCGACCTGATGGACTTCAAAAGTTTTTGCGTTTTTTCTGGAGGGAAAAAACATGAGGTTAATTCCTCTTCCTCAGAGGATGATGAGCCCACAGAAAAGACAGCGGGTCTCTCGCTTGGTGAGGTGACCTCCATAGGGGTTTGGGAGGGTCCCGGCAACCTCTCATTCAACAGCTTGACTACCCCCTTGATTGAGTCATCCACATAACACCTAGCCCACTGATACATTTTCTGCATCATGGGCTCAGTAGTGGTACAGGAACGGCAGCTGTCACATCCTGAATATGGGCAGTTGTCGTCCAAGGGGGTATTACACTCGAAACAGGCCAAGTGCTTGTGTTTGGTGGTGGATTTCCGCTGGTCAGAGTCTCGCGGAGAAGACATGACTGCGAAAAAAAGAGGAGGATTAAAATCTTATTCAGCAAATAAGATACAATACACCACATTAAGAATAAGCCCACCAAACTGGAACGAAGCTCTGAAATTTCTGAATCACAAGAGGAACTAGAAAATTCTCTCTCAGCGCAATAGGGCTCTGGAGGCTTGCTTGAATAGCAACCAGAGACTGAGTAAAGGCAACCGAGGGCTTATAAAGAGGCGTAAAGGTCCGCTCTAGGGCGGAACTATTACTGGCCAATGAAACCACTGTTAATGCAGCTGCCTACTTTCCCTTACTTAATTTTTTTTCAATGGGGATGTCATTCCCCACTAAAGCAGGGGATTTAATAATATCCCTGCCTAAACACAAAATATATATTCTAAAGAGAAAAGTCTATCTAATCCCCCCCCCCCCCCTTACTTGCAGTAAGCGCCGGCAACGCTTCGCTGCCGGCGAGAATGAGACACGCGGAAGTGACGTCGCCAGGGAAGGCGGGGGCGAGCACCGCGGAAGCGGCGCTGCCGGAATCCCTCAGCCGGCGCTCGCAACAAGAAGAGCGACGAGGGGACCGTAAACAGCCGGAGATCCCCTGGACAGGCAAAGATAAAGCAGGTTAGACAAAAGAAAACCTGCTAGAGAAGGCACCCCTCGCAGCCAGACAGGAGAGGAGAAGGGGGGGGGGGGATAGGAAAAAAAGGGCAATCGCAAAAAGAAGCCCTAAAGATAAATAAATACGAGGGGAAAGATATATGAGGAAACCATATACCCCCATTCTTTGCTCCCCCAAACAAAAAGAAAAAAGGGGGGAGCTACATGCCAGTCCACCTGTCCAAAAGGACAGATAAAAACACGGTGGCTGGGGAGTAGTTCCCTCCTTTTGCGGGAGTGGGAACTTTGTTATTGGTTCTTGGGCTCATTAAAAATTCCGCCGGTCCTACCAGTCCACAGGGGGCAGTTAACCCCATCTGTGCTGCTGGTAGGACGTAAGGGAACGATTCTATATGAATCTCTGATATCAGAAAGTTGGCTTTTATGAATATATATTTCAGAAATTTAAGAGAATGAAATAGAATAGAATAATAGTTTAATTTTTATCACTTTACAGTAACATTTTATATACCGTATTTTTCGCCCCATAAGACACACTTCTCCCCCCCAAAAGAGGGGGGGGAATTGGCAGTGCGTCTTCTGAAGCAAATGCTACAATTTTTACATCGCTAACACTTATATATCGCCGTCTGCGATGCTGCACAGCGCGGTGATGTATCAGGGGGAGGAAGGAGGGGCGGGAGGCCGGCAACTTCTGGAATGGCAGCAGGGCCCGGTGCAGTTACTGTACTCTTACGCCAGCCCCGCCGTTCACAGCAGTATTCATATGTAAACTGTAATCTTTAACCTCTTCTTAACTTTAGTTACAGTAGTGCTGACCTGTGTACTACTACTTACTATTAAGCTCCCGTAGCAGGCAGAGCGGCCGGCAGCTGTAACGTCACTCACTCACATCAAGTGCCTGCTCTGCCTGCTTCATTAATGAAGCAGGTGGAGCAGGCGTGTGACGTGAGTGACGTTACGCTGCCAGACGCTCTGCCTGCTACGGGAGCTTAATAGTAAGTAGTAGTACACAGGTCAGCACTACTTTAACTAAAGTTAAGAAGAGATTATGGATTACAGTTTACATATGAATACTGCTTTGAGAGGAGGGGCCCGGTGTATTGGGGGACACTGTTATGGGGGGGGGGGGAATCTGTGGGTGACACATATATAGCGTAAGATTCTATATATGTGTCATCCACAGATCCCCCATAACAGTGTCATCCACAGATCCCCCCATAACAGTGTCATCCACAGATCCCCCCATAACAGTGTCATCCACAGATCCCCCCATAACAGTGCCATCCACAGATCCCCCTCCCAATAACAGTGCCATCCACAGATCCCCCTCCCCATAATAGTGCCATCCACAGATCCCCCTCCCCATAACTGTGCCATCCACAGATCCCCTCCCCATAACAGTGCCATCCACAGACCCCCTCCACATGACAGTGCCATCCACAGACCCCCCTCCCCATAACAGTGTCATCCACAGATCCCCCCATAACAGTGTCATCCACAGATCCCCCATAAGTGTCATCCACAGATCCCCTACATAATAGTGTCACCCACAGATCCCCATAACAGTGTCATCCACAGATCCCCCATAATAGCGTCATCCACAGACCACCATTAGTTCAAAACCCACCAAAAGCACACCTTTTGGTTAAAAATATATTTTTTTTCTTATTTTCCTCCTCAAAGACCTAGGTCCGTCTTATAGGGCGAAAAATACGAAAACTTTTCCATCAAGTAAAATCAAGACAGACGGATCCATACGAATAATGCAAACGCTTGTATCTGTTAATAACAGATCCGTTTGCATTATTTATTTTTTAAAAACGGATCTGTATTGACTTACATTGAAAGTCAATGGGGGACGGATCCGTTTTCAATTGCACCATATTGTGCCAGTGAAAAACGGATCCGTCCCCATTGACTTACATTGTAAGTCTAGGCTCCGCATAGTCAGATGGTCACAAAAACACTGCAAGCTGCGCTTTAGTGACCGTCTAAAAATGCAATGGAGGCCAAACGCAGCCAAATTGATGCATTCTGAACGGATCCTTATCCATTTAGAATGCATTGTGGCTTAACTTATCCGTTTTGGGCCGCTTGTGAGAGCCCTGAAACGGATCTCACAAGCGGACCCAGAAACGCCAGTGTGAAAGTAGCCTTATTTGTGTCTTGTTGAATATTTTTATGAACAGCTGCCTTGTTGCTCTTCAAGAAATCGGATCACATCAACTTTTAATAATATAAGATAAAAGCAGAAAATACAGACAGAATAATTTGTCTGAGACAGTGGTTTGTCAGTGGAATGGGTACATTAGCACCTATTCACTTCAAAAATAATCCTGTACCCTAATAAATGACAACTATATGGTTCTGAAGTGAGTGAATTATCACTAAGGTCAAAAAATGTACTTTTTTGGTATTGTATCATAATCTGACTTGTGATGATATATCTGCTAGTGCTGAAAATGCTGATGCTTCACCTTGGTTGCTTTGAAATATTAACATTGCAAGTGACAAGGCTCTTCTTTTTTTATGCTTATTTTATATGTGAATTGGCCCCACAGCACATAAATTTGAGGTATTGCTTAAAGTTAGTTTAGCTACTCCATATCTCAAGGGAGGAAGCCTAGCGAAGAGTTCGGCTTGCTTATATTTCTTTTATAATTTTGACCTTTTTAAGTAAAGGTTATATGCACTTTACAAGAAAAGCATTGTCTCACTGTGCAATTTCTCAACATTGTTTGGCAAGTTCCTTGTCTAATGTACCAGTTCAACTTTTACATTTGTTAGACTTTTGCACTTAGACCCGGTGTTTTTGATCAACAAAGTATGGTCTGTATTTTTTTTATTATCTTGGGATTTCTTTCCTCGTGAATAATGAAGCAAATTACTCATATAATACAAAAGGTGTTCAGCTGAATACTTTTCTCTGTTAGTGTATTAAAGGTATGCTACTGTATAATCTTGAAGTGCCCAAAATGATGGCTGCGCTGAGCGAAAGTATTTAGCCTTAAGGAATGCTGTGTTGAAAACTGAAATTAATTTGAAACATATTCTCATATTTTATACCAAGAACAAATGTGAAGGGTATTTATTATTAGCACTACAGTAATTTACATCATGTAGTGACGATACATTTTATCTTATTGGAAGAAACTTTAATTAGTTGAAATAAAGGGAAATACGATGGGCCTTTGGTCAACAGTGTAACTACTTTAGTCAAGGGTGTAAATACTGGAGCCTGATGCAGCCTAAAAGATCTCTCTGTCCTAAACAAGAAGACCAGTGCTAGTAAGGACACTTGATAGTAGGCATTAGTGCTCAGGAGCGTCAAGTTAGTATATGTCTCTACTTATATTCCTGCTGCTATATTTACAGATGATTAATATCATACTGGGAGAACAAGTTAAGGAAAATGCGTCATCAGAAAATGACCTATTGTTTAAATTAAGTTCTTATGTTAGACATCATTTTAATAACTTTTTGGTAGTTATTTTTGATTTTCCATGTCAATATCTCTATTTAAAAAATAACCGAAAATCCTTCAGTTTTCTGCACTAGCTGCTAAGCCTAACAATAGGCACTACTTCTTGGTCTGTACAGATCACTTTTCAGTAGTCATCTCATTATCATTACAGGCAGGATTAGAATTACACTTATAAATATATATAGATAACACAGTTTCCACCATTCATAGTAGGTGATATCACAGCTTATCTACTCCCTCCTGACCTCTGCACAGGTCACAGAGCCTGCCTAGAAAACTCTCCCATAGAAGTCAAGTTAACTCCTATTCCATTGTATCTATGGCTCATTTGGATGTTGTAAAGCATATCTCTAAATGCTGTTAACAGCTTAGGCAATATGACTGCCCCCATGATTATACAGTATTAAAAAAATCTACAATTAGAAAATAATAATAGATTATGTGTATGTGTATCAATATCTTGGTTTGACTGGCAGAAATAAATTATAAGTGACGTATTCCCTTTAAATGCTATTGGCCATTTATTGAATAATGGTTTGTATAAGTTAAAAAGGAAATAATATTATTAGAATCAAACTTTTCAGTCCATTCAATGTAGATACAAGTTTTCACATGTACACAGGCTCTAAGCACCTGCTCCTTTTCCTGTGTGAATAAGCTGCCACCTTTTTAAAAGACCTATACAATTGAATTCTGGTTAATTATAGTAGACAGCCTAAGATTTCAGCTGTTGCTTTTGAGCTGGCAGTGAATACTTTTATAGTACTGACATGCCGAACTTCACGACATATGCCAGCGCTGTGAGGGAGATGAATCTGATGAGAGAGGCTGGCCCCGTCCTCCCCCGACCATGACTGGCAGGTTTCTTTTCTGTGCATAACAGGAAAGAAAACCGCCTGTTCAGGGTAGGAGGAAGGGGGCGACGGGGCCAGAGAGTGTCATCAGGCTAATCTCTCTTGTTATGAGGTTTGGCATGTCTGTATTATGAATATACTGACTGCGAGCCGAAAAAGTGACAGATCACTTCAGGGCTTTCCCGCAGAGGGGCTTATATGCCCCGATTTTAACAACTGAAATGTTGGTAGGTATGTTAATTGGGAGGGAGGCTGCATTGTTTAGTGGAACAATGCCGCCATTTTGAAATTCGCCATTTTGAAATTCGCCATATTGAATTCATCTCAGGTTTATCCAGTGGGAAGGGAGTCATGTTATATATCAGTCTTAGCTAGAATATACTCACACACAGCGGAAGTGTCAGCTTTGTTTTTTCTTAACCTAATTATGAGCTAAGCAAGGTCAAAGTTTCCTAAAGTGCTTTACATGATGTGTTTTTATGTGTCCTCTATTCTGTCGGATGCACATGGTTAAACATTTGATCCAGTTTTCGTGAACACGCTGAAGAACCACGGGCAACTTCTTTACAGCACTGTAGGGTTCATCATTTCAGGTGAGTCATATTGCATACATATGAAACATGGCAAAAAAAAAGCATCTGCTAAGGAAAGTTTGTCTTTACCTCTTTCTGATTGGACATCTTCAAATTACTACAGAAAGCATTTTTAGGAGATTTTTTTTACATTCAAACAGGTGTCTCATTCCTCCATGCCTTCAGTTGGAGAGAGGCTGTTGCACACTATCCAGATAATGTTCCAAGGACCCTAAAGGGAAATATGCCTAGCTATGGCACTATTTAGGAGTGAAGATGGGGATTTTTCTTTGGTAGATTCAGTATTTTGTGGTCTATTCCATTTCCACATAGCGGTACCACAGCTTTTCAATGACCCTGGAAGGCAAATCTGTATTGGTAGATTTAGTATTCTGTATTCTCTACTAAAGCTCCATATGGTTGCAATACAACTACCTGTGACACTATTTAGAAGTGAGGAGGGGGTATAGTTCCTATTACAGGTCTATGTAATGTGTTACCAAGCTTTCCTGGGATCCTGAATGACAAATCTGTATAGCTGTGCTACAGTATAGACAATTTGTCACTGAGATTCTTACTCATCTTTTCCAAGCCCCTAGCTAGCAAATCCGCATAGCTATTCAACAGTAATGTATATTTACCAAATCCTAAAAAGGCTGATTTGGCATTCCACAGTCTGGTAAAGCTGAGTAACAATATCTGCAGGGCAGTGATAAGGGGCAAATTGGTTTTATAAAATACACGCAATGCTGCCCTGATATATTGTGTGAATCTATCATGTGGTACCAGGACAACATAATCTGTGGACACCAATGCAGCTCTACAGTCTTGTCACCCAGCTTTTTCAGGACACTGAACAGAAAGCTGATCTAGCTACTGTATATGAAGGAATTTATCACTACATACACTAACTAGGCAAATTTAGGATTCAAGTTAAAGGGAGTAGAGGATACTAGCGCTGCCATTTTAGGTGGAGCCATACACTATTGTAGTATGTGGGTCTCGTCTCTGCTGGGTTCAAAAAGGGTTAATTGCCAGCACGCTTAAAATTTACTTAATAAATGTATAGTAGATGAACCCGCGCTGACTGAAGGACGAGCTAAATGATCAGTGAGTGAATTATAGTAGAATACAGATAGGGTTTCCACATTGCGATCTATTACAATTCACTCACCGATCATTTGGCTCATCCTTCAGTCAGCGCAGGGTTCATCTACTATACATTTTTTAAGTCAAATGTAGGATTCAGCAATCTAAGAACACTGGGTAACAACCATGTAATGGAGGCCATGCTTGGTTTGGTACATACATTCTGTATACACTATGTTTATAAATAGAATATCAGGACAACTGTGAATATTGTGGGGTTTCGCTCTGGTAGACAGGATTAGCGGACGCAGTATAGAGGCAACAACAAGTTCTTTGGATAACAGTTCAGTGTTTTATTCACACTTTAGGCAAGTGTCAAAACAAGCAGTCATAAACAAGAAAAAAGTCACCTTGCAGTGTTGGTGGTAATTCACACCATGCGGCAATTCTGCCTCAAAGAGTCCTTGACCATAGCACCACCAACCTGTTTTCACGCCAAACAGGTAGCAAGCCTTCCTCCAGACACAAGGCTCCCAGATCCCAACACAGAGATCCCGCTTCTGAGCCCAGCTGCCTATTTGAGGACAGCCAGATGCTGCCAAAACCCAGAGTAGCATTTAAAATCCAGTCCGGTAATTTACCTCACCTGGCTGTAAATCAGCCCAGCAGGAAATGCTGGGAGGAAAATACCTGTTTTCCCAGACAAAACCTCTCACTGTGTCACAATATATACTATATATTGATCTCCTGCATACCTCCACATGCTACCCAGACTTCTAGTATATATACTACAGCTGGTACTATTGGCACTATGGCTGACACTGCTACCACATTTAATTTATAATATTGCTAACTAGAAGATTCCTTCCAACAAAATGGCCATACCCACATAAGTTTTGAGAATGACACAAATATTAGTTTTCACAAAGTTTGCTACTAAACTGCTTTTAGATCTTTGTTTCAGTTGTTTCTGTGATGTAGTGAAATATAATTACACGCATTTCATACGTTTCGAAGGCTTTTATCGACAATTACATGACATTTATGCAAAGAAGTCAGTATTTGCAGTGTTGGCCCTTCTTTTTCAGGACCTCTGCAATTCGACTGGGCATGCTCTCAATCAACTTCTGGGCCAATTCCTGACTGATAGCAACCCATTCTTTCATAATCACTTCTTGGAGTTTGTCAGAATTAGTGGGTTTTTGTTTGTCCACCCGCCTCTTGAGGATTGACCACAAGTTCTCAATGGGATTAAGATCTGGGGAGTATCCAGGCCAATGGACCCAAAATGTCAACGTTTTGGTCCCCGAGCCACTTTGTTATCACTTTTGCCTTATGGCACGGTGCTCCATCGTTCTGGAAAATGCACTGTTCCTCACCAAACTGTTGTTGGATTGTTGGAAGAAGTTGCTGTTGGAGGGTGTTTTGGTACCCTTCTTTATTCATGGCTGTGTTTTTGGACAAAATTGTGAGTGAGCCCACTCCCTTGGATGAGAAGCAACCCCACACATGAATGGTCTCAGGATGCTTTACTGTTGGCATGACACAGGACTGATGGTAGCGCTCACCTTTTCTTCTCCGGACAAGCCTTTTTCCTGATGCCCCAAAGAATCGGAAAGAGGCTTAATCGGAGAATATGACTTTGCCCCAGTCCCCAGCAGTCCATTCACTATATTTTCACTATATTTTCTGCAGAAGATCAATCTGTCCCTGATGCTTTTTTTGGAGAGAAGTGGCTTATTTGCTGCCCTTCTTTACACCAAGCCATCTTCCAAACGTCTTCGCCTCACTGTGCGTACAGATGCGCTCACACCTGCCTGCTGCCATTCCTGAGCAAGCTCTGCACTGATGGCACTCTGATCCTGCAGCTGAATTCTCTTTAGGAGACGATCCTGGCGCTTGCTGGACTTACTTGGACGCCCTGAAGCCTTCTTGACAAGAATTGAACCTCTTTCCTTGAAGTTCTTGATGATCCTATAAATTGTTGATTGAGGTGCAATCTTAGTAGCCACAATATCCTTGCCTGTGAAGCTATTTTTATGCAATGCAATGATGGCTGCACGCGTTTCTTTTCAGGTCACCATGATTAACAATGGAAGAACAATGATTTCAAGCATCACCCTCCTTTTAACAGGTCAAGTCTGCCATTTTAACCCAATCAGCCTGACATAATGATCTCCAGCCTTGTGCTCGTCAACATTCTCACCTGAGTTAACAAGACGATTGCTGAAATGATCTCAGCAGGTCCTTTAATGACAGCAATGAAATGGAGTGGAAAGGTTTTTTGGGGATTAATTAATTTTCATGGCAAAGAAGGACTATGCAATTCATCTGATCACTCTTCATAACATTCTGGAGTATATGCAAATTGCTATTATAAAAACTTAAGCAGCAACTTTTCCAATTTCAAATATTTATGTAATTCTCAAATCTTTTGGCCATGACTGTAGACAAAAAAATCCAGACTAAACCCAACCCCCTCCTGCTAACATTCCTGGCTCACGTTTACTAGTTTCAGACGGGGAGAGAGACGAGAAGAGGTCATGGCTGAAGCCCGACTCCTGTTATATTGTATTTTTCATGGCCTGCAATTGTGATGTCTGACAAAACAAAATCAAATAACAGGCACATAAGGATATAATGCTATGTATTGTTGGCTGTTCTTTTTTTCTTTGTTTGGATTCTGGGTTTAATGGCTCTTTAATGACCAAGATCAAAGTAATATCAGGTCCCTTTCATTGGCGACCGGTGTCAGCTTTATTTCACAGCCAGCACACCCCACATATTGAGCAGGATCACCTTGTGAGTCTGCTTCATACATCCTGTACAGTTATGCCCAATGCATGAAAAGGTTAACACTTTTGTTATTGTATTAGTTCCTACTTGTAACATTTTATATTTTTATCCCCATTTTTTCACCTTGCCTGATATTTACACTACAAAACAGAAAATCATGTACAGAAGTCTCTGATATTTTATCCAAAGTTAGCACATTCAAGGAGACTGCTGCCTTGAGCACTGGAATTGGACAATGTTTCATATATCATTTGGATGATCTGATATCTGTGGATTGTAATTTGTTTACTTGTGATACATAACAATTAATGTTTTCTGTAAACAGCTTAATCTTGACAACTGGTCTATGCTTCTTTCTATGACAGTTTGATGTTTTCTTGGCAGCAGATTGACAACGTGAAATAATGTCTTATATTTAGCACTTATTTGAATTTTTTTCTCATTCTCCTAAATTGACCTTTGTATTTCTCTTAGCAAACACTCGGGGGACATTTATTAAGATTGGCAATTCAGCAATGAATTGTCATTGTGGCTAATCTTGGCATTGCTTCACTTTACATATATGGTAGGAGAGGGAATGGGAGTGATGTTCTGCCCTGATTCTCTTAGGAATGGGAGGATGTCCATGGTGGAGGACATGGAGGTGCCAGATAAACTTCTAGTGTGGGAACCAGACCAACACACACGTGGAGTTGTCAATAGGACTTGGTCTGCTGCAGAAAACATAGACCCAGTGGTCAGTGAAAGACCTATACTTTCCCTACCTGCTGCTCCTGGTGTCCACATTGTTATGCTAGCTAGCCAATATTTCTGTTTTCCCGCAGGAACTGGTAATGCTGATTTATGTGCTGCAATAGAATTCCAATGGCTTACTGTAATCCTGCAGAACCTGAATTGCACATAAACATGCTATGCTTTGATCTATAACTACTTCTCAGCATAATTAACATTGCTTCTCAGCGTAATAAATAGTATACAGCCCCCTAAGCTACATACTATGCATGAGGCATTACTATATATTTGGAGTTCCTGAGAGCTGTTCACATGGTGCGGTACATCGTGGTTGTCGTTGATGCTGTGGTGCTGTGCTGGTGGGGCCCAGTGCCTGGGTGGCCAGGCAGCATGGGTTCCTGAGAGCTGTTCACATGGTGCAGTGCTGCATGGTTGTTGTTGATGCTGTGGTGCTTTGCTGGTCGGGTCCAGTGGCTGGGTGGCATGGCCAGGCAGCAATGGTGATGTTTTGCTTCTGGGTCCCGCCGCCTGCTAGCGCAATGCTGTGGCGTCAGTTGTGGCCATATGTTGCCACGTCAAAATAGAGTAGGTTCCCACTCAAAGAGGCAACCTTGTCATGGTGATGGGCTTATGCTTTTTGATCAAAATGTATACTAATGCCTCATTTAAAGCATTCAGCTCAGGGGGCTGTATACTATTTATTATGCTGTTAATTGTGCTGAGAAACAGTCATAGATCAAACCATAGCATGTAGATATGCGATCCAGGTTTTCTTATTTTTTGGTATATCCTGCAGATATTTTACACAGCAATTATTTTGTCTTTAGGCACTGTGGAGAGAAACTGCCAGATAGGAGATACCTGCACAGACCTACTGTAGCTGCACCCAAATTTGACTTAGGTCTGGGATATTTTAAGCCTGCCCCTACAGTACCAGCGGCATCACCAGTTTTTGTGCTGACCACAATAAAAGTGGACCTATCCCTGCTGTTTTAGAGATTTTGGTTGTATGTTGCCTCTGTTCTTCATTTCTGCCGTCACCACTGTCCTCCTCTGCTGATGTCACCTCCTCCTCAGCACCTCGATGAGATCCTGTGCAACACATATAGTCCTCACCCTTTCTCACACTTTTATAAGTCCTGATGGGCTCCTTGGCCCCCCACTTCCCTCCTCTTCATGGCTGTCCAAATGCTAACTGTTCTTACACAACTTTCTTAAGTATCTTCCATAGTTCATGGTGGCGTTTTGATGTTTCTTAGGAAAAAAATAAGACCCTCTACTAGGAGTTGGCAGTGAAGACAGAGATGATGCAATTAAAAGGCTTTATTGGGGTTGCAAGGAGGAGGAACAGGAGGAATGTTGTGATCCCTGTCTCTAAGGCCAGGTTCACACATAAGCGTACCCAATAAGCGCCGTTTACAAGCGTGCTTATCGGGCGTTTACATACGTGTGAGTGAAACAAGCAATCGCCCATTGTCGCGTGCTCTATGTGCGGGAACGCGCGACAATGCGCCTCAAAGAAGCTCCTGTACTTCGTGGGGCGTTGGGCGTTTTACAGCGGGATTGTACGCGCTGTAAAACGCTCAGGTGTGAACCCAGCCTAAGGCACAGTGTCAGACTCAGAGGTCATATCCACATGATACCTGCTGTGAGTGAAATGAGGTGTGGGCCGTCCAGTCCAAAATTTCAACCTCTTTGTCCTCAATGAAAATGTGGTACTCATCTGAAGCCAGGGAGAACTGTGGTCTACTATTACTTATGGCAAGATGGCTGTTGCTGTTACTACTGTTTGCACTACTACCCACGTTCTAACTCTTGGATGATGAGGCATGGGTCTTTTGTCTTCCACTCTTCTGTTTACCAGACTATATCAGGGAGTGGGAGTGGACCTACTGTGCCAACTAATTGGTTAGACCCTTTAACCCTTATACAGGGATCTGGACTTCGCTACAGGAAACTAACCAGGCCGCTATCTCCTGGAATAGTCCTGGTGTGTTTGGCAGCTGACCCATGGGAGTCAGAGACACTGGTGCACCAAAGAAGCAGACAATACTTTTAGTCAGGAGATAGGCTGGAATCAGAGCAGGCAGAGTTGGTTTGTATCGGTAAAACAGATCTGAGGTCAAGGCAGGCAGCAGACAGAGTTTATACATGGCTATTCAAAAAAAGCACACCTTTACTAGGACTAGCAAACAGTAGAATACCTAAATCTCATGCAAAGGTGTGGAACTAACAGCCCAGTATAAAGCCTCATTCAAACTAAGTGTTTTGTTCAGTGATTTCCATCAGTGATTGTAATCCAAAACCAGGATTGGAGCCTATACAGACATAGGGGCACATTTATTAAGTTTTAGACGCAGGTCTTAATAATCCCTAACATGGTAGTGGATCCGCCGGAGTTATGAAGAGGCCCCGGACTCTACATAACTTTTGGAAAATCCTCCGCCAGTTCAAAATATAAGAGCTTCCGAGCTGTCTTACATTTAGAACTGTTTCAGGTGGCCCGCAGACCTGCCGTGAGCGTGGAGAAGTCGCAACAGCTAGTTATGCCACAATCTGTGCCTGAAATACACTGAATATAGACATATTTCAGCTTAATAAATGACCCGAATAAGGTATAATGGAATGATCTGCACCTGTACTGTGTTGAGATACCGCAGCTATGCAGAGGTACAAACGCCATTGGGACAAATAATTGCAACTGGTGTTATATAACAGTTGTCCCCCCAAAAATCTGATTGATGCAGGGATGCGATATACCTAGAATATAATTTCTATATAGTGCATTTGTATTGTGCAGCATTTGTGTGTGGTTTTGCTGAGATACCGCAGCTATACAGACAGAAAAAATGCCATTGGAACAACTAATTGCAACTGGTTTGATTGCCCCCCAAAAAACTGATTAAGGGGTTTTACAGGTGAAACTCAAAAAGATTTGAATATCGTGCAAAGTTTATTTATTTCAGTAATGCAACTTAAAAGGTGAAACTAACACATGAGATAGACTTATTACGTGCAAAGCATGATATTTCAAGCCTTTATTTGTTTCAATTTTGATGATTATGGCTTATAGCATAAAACCCCAAAGTCACAATTTTGAGGTACCCTTTGCTCAGGGGGTATGAATAAATCAGCGGACTTGAGTGTGACACTTTGAGCCTAGAATATTGAAACTTTTCACAAAATTCTAATTCTAAGCTGCATTAATGCAATTCCTTTTAATTTGCATTGCTAAAATAAATTGACTTTTGCTCGATATTCAAATTTTTTGACTTTCACCTGTATATACCTGCTTCCAGAAATACTGCTGTTCTCTAGGGACTTTGGCACAGGGTCATTTTGAAAATGACAGGCAGAGGAAAAGGCAGGTCGTTCCGCAGGGGTGATAGGGGTCGGGCAGGTGCACAAGTTCGGAGCCTAAGTGGGAAGTTGGAGAAGGTGCGTGCTATCACGTCAAAGGATGCACCAGAGTTGGTTGGGAAGCTCAATTAGCCTTCCACTTCTGCACCCTCCTCACTCTCTGCTGTGTTCACCCCTAAAGACACCACCACCACCACCATAGCCCCTCAACTCGAGTCAGAGGAATTATTTTCCCATCAATTTCCAGACCTTACTGATGCGCAGCCATTTGTGGCATCAGATTAGGAAGAGGAGGTAGCAACGGCCGCCACCCAGCGGTCTATTGACAGTACCCAGATCAGCCCAAGGAGGGTGGTCCCTGCTGTTGCTGCCTACTCCCAGATCTCTAATGTCAGTGTTGGTGAAGGTGATGATGATGACGTGTCGATGGACGTCACATAGGTGCCCACAAGAGAGGAAGAGGAGAGTTTAGAAGGAGAGACAGAGCAGCAGATAGGGTGGAGAAGGAGGAGAAGCAGGCAGAACTCGCAGTGCACAGGAGACAAAAAGCAGACTGAAAATGTATCTGGAGTGAGCCATTCACCATGCACGGTTATATCTTGCGCTCCCAGGACGCCGACAGATAGCTCCGCAGTGTGGGCTTTTTTTTAACGTGTCAGCTGCTGATAATATTATTGCCATCTGCAGCCTGTGCTATCAACGCATAAGTCATGGTAAGCCCAGCACTCACCTAGGGACGACCGCCTTAAGAAGGCAACTGGCCTCCCATCACTGAGCCCAGTGGGAGCAACGTCACCAGAACCCACAAAGCCACACTCCTGGCGCTCCACGTCCTGCCTCTTCTCCTTCACCTTTACCTCTCTCCTACCATTTGTCCTCCACTCCACCTTCCACCGTGCCATCGTCGCGTTCATATGGCACAAGGCAGGCTTCAGTGGGCCAAATGTTTGAGCGTAAAAAATGACACCGGATAATCCTCTTGCCCAACGGCTGACCGCTGGCTTGTCGGAACGTCTAGCCCACCAACTACTGCCATATAAATTGGTGGACCCGAAGGCCTTTAGAAAATTTGTGGCCATTGGCACACCGCAATGGAAGGTCCCCGAAAGGAAATATTTCTCCCAGAAGGTCATCCCTGAACTATATGGCCACGTTCAGCGGCAAGTTAATTTATCTCTGGCACACAGTGTCGGTGCCAAGACACATCTGACCACAGACACGTGGTCTAGAAAACACAGGCAGGGAAGGTGCATAACTTTTACTACCCACTGGATGAACCTTCTGACGGCCGTCAAGCTTTTTACCCGTGGCACACGTGTGGATTTGGTGTTACCGCCACGGATTGCATGCAGGCCTCCTCTTACAACACCCTCCATCTTCTCCTTGGCTGACTCCTCCTTTTCCACTGAACCTATTCAACATACCAGGTGAGATATTGCCAGGCTGTGCTGTGGCTGTTGTCTTGTGTAGGATGTCTATTGTGGTACTTATGGTTCGCTGCGGGCATCCTCCACTGAATGCATTTTTGCTGGGGATCGTCATTAGCAACGGGCCACAAGTGCAGGATTTTCTCCCCTATATATATGCACAACTGCATGTGGGTTTGAGCACTTCCTGCTTGTTTGATACCACGCCATTCTTTTCAGTCTGTATTTATAGAGATGCCTGGAGGTGTATAAACTCCAATTTAAATGTGCCTGCTTTCCATCTACAGGCTAAATTTAGGTGCGCCTGTGAGGCCTGGGCCTTATCAGCCAGTCTTGAGTGGGAGTTGCAGACTCCTCCCTCCTCCCATTGCTAGCATGGTTACATGCTGGAGGTAACTGGTGAGTTGTTTGTGAGTCGGCCTCATGCTCCTGTAATTTGCCCACTGGCTCCTGGTGTTGCCCATACGGCACAGGTAGGTGAGTGTTAGGTCCCTGAGCTACTTGAGAAACCTTGGCGCGGTGTTTGGGCTCAGACATGTCCTATACCGTAGGACATGTTGGCTAATCTCTCAATTTTAAAATCAGTTTGAGGGTTTAGTAAGACCGCAGAGTGCACCTGTCTTTGCTATTATTTTGTTATGTGGATGTAATAATCAATATAGCAATATAATTGCTATCTTGTGTAGGATGTCTATTGTGGTACTTGTGGTTCGCTGCGGGCATCCTCCACTGTATGCATTTTTGCTGGGGATCGTCATTAGCAATGGTCCACAAGTGCAGGATTTGCTCCCCTATATATGTGCACAACTGCATGTGGGTTTGAGCACTTTCTGCTTGTTTGGTACCACGCCATTCTTTTCAGGCTGTGGCTGTTGTGCCTGAAAGCCAAGAGCCACACTGGTCATGCACTACTTTCAGCTCTGCGGTCACAGGCCGATGAATGGCTAACCCTGCTCAATTTGACAGTTGGTAAAATGGTGTGCGACAACATTGCCAATCTGCTGAGCATGCTGAAACAGGGCAAAATGACACACGTGCCATGCATGGCACACGTCCTGAACTTAGTTGCGCAGCGTTTCGTTGACAAATAACCCAGGGTCCAGGACGTCTTGCGGCAGGCCTGGAAAATCTCTGGCCATTTTAGAAGATCTTACACGGCCATGGCTCGCCTTGCTGTTATTCAGCTGCGACACCACTTGCCCATCAGATGTCTGATTTGTGACTGCCCAACATGTCGGAACTCCACCTTGTATATGCTTGATAGTCTTCTCCAGCAGAAACATGCTGTTAATGACTACCTGTACGAACTCTGTGGCAGGACAGGCTCTGGGGAGCTTGTTTTTTTTCCACCGCGCTAGTGACTGCTCATGCGTGACGCATGCAGAATTCTGCGGCCATTTGATGAGATCACCAAACTGGTCAGTCGCAGCCAGGCCACCATCTGTGACATAGTACCTTACGCCTTCTTTCTGGAGCATGCATTGCGTTGTGTCATTAATCAAGCTGTCGAGGAGCAGGAAGATGAGGAAGTCGCAATGCTGAATGAATTCCCGGAGGGCTACTGCATCTTAGACAAGTCAGCAGGAGTCTGAATAGGGGGGGAGGAGGATGAGCAAGAAGAGCAGGCTTTAAACTTTTCAGGGATCCCTGGTGTTGTCCGTGGATGGGGGAGGAGACCCAGGACAACATTCTCCTGGGCAGCCACTACACCCTTTCCAATTCAGTGCAAATGGGGGACTTCATGCTCCAGTCTTTGAAGAGGGACCACCATATAAAAAGCATAAAGGGCAAGGACCAGTACTGGGTGGCAACATACTTAGACCCCCGGTACAAACACAAAATGGCAGACATGTTACCAGCATAACAGAAGGCTGTCAGAATGCAGCATTTCCAGGCCTTGCTGTGAGAGATGCTGCATTCTACTATAGCGGGCACTGGCAGAGGAATTTCCACCTACAGAGAAACAGTTGCGAGTACCAATCTTACAGCGCATGCAAGAAGATGGCGGCTTGTAGATGTGTTCGTCACTTCAGATATGAGATCATTCTTGCAGTCAACCCATCGACAGCCGCCCCCCCAGATCCAGCCTCAGGGAACTCCTAGATCGACAGGTGTCCAACTACATTGGGTAAATGCTCTGAGAAGCATTCTTGGTGTGCAGTCTTGACCTGTGGCCAGAGCTGGCACAATTTGCCATGGAACTCTTGGATTGCCCTTTGTCGAGTGTCCTGTCCGAAAAGACGTTCATCGCAGCAGGAGGTATCGTGAACGATAAACGCACTCGCCTAGCTCACGACAGTGTGGACTACCTCAAATTTCTAAAAATAAATGAGGCATGGATCTCGGAGGAATTTAACACCTGTGACAACCACGTTTAATTGAATTTCCTCATGACAGGTCGCAAATATCCGCCACCACCCAGAACAAATAATGGTCCCTGTCTTATGTAAATAAAGTGGTATAAAAGGCCTTTTCTGTCTGGTGAATGCCTAATATTTGGGACCTCAGAGGAATTCAACACCTGTGACGGTCACGTGTTATCGAATTTCAACTATTATCATTTGGGTTTTTTTCAAGAGGGGGGATTTTGTTAGCCATGTTTTTAATCCAATTGTTTTATTTTTTGTTTTTTTAAAGCAGGCATCCTCAAACTGCGGCCCTCCATATGTATTTGACATCTATTTGTATTGGCCTGCAGTGAAATGATATCCAATGAACGTTTAATATACCTCCAGCCACATAATTACTTGTTCTTTTCTGTCCGGTGAATGAGTAATACAAACCGGATTCCAAAAAAGTTGGGACACTAAACAAATTGTGAATAAAAACTGAATGCAATGATGTTTAGATGGCAAATGTCAATATTTTATTTGTAATAGAACAAAGATGACAGATCAAACGTTTAATCCGAGTAAATGTATCATTTTAAAGGAAAAATATGTTGATTCAAATTTTCACAGTGTCAACAAATCCCCAAAAATATGGGGCAAGTAGCAATAAGGGGCTGGAAAAAGTAAATTTGAGCATAACGAAGAGCTGGAAGACCAATTAACACTAATTAGGTCAATTGGCAACATGATTGGGTATAAAAAGAGCTTCTCAGAGTGGCAGTGTCTCTCAGAAGCCAAGATGGGTAGAGGATCACCAATTCCCACAATGTTGCACAGCAAGATAGTGGAGCAATATCAGAAAGGTGTTACCCAGCGAAAAATTGAAAAGACTTTGCATCTATCATCATCAACTGTGCATAACATCATCCGAAGATTCAGAGAATCTGGAACAATCTGTGTGCGTAAGGGTCAAGGCCGTAAAACCATACTTGATGCCCGTGATCTCCGGGCCCTTAAACGACACTGCACCACAAACAGGAATGCTACTGTAAAGGAAATCACAGAATGGGCTCAGGAATACTTCCAGAAACCATTGTCAGTGAACACAATCCACTGTGCCATCCGCCGTTGCCAGCTGAAACTCTACAGTGCAAAGAAGAAGCCATTTCTAAGCAAGATCCACAAGCTGAGGCGTTTTTACTGGGCCAGGGATCATTTAAAATGGAGTGTGGCAAAATGGAAGACTGTTCTGTGGTCAGACGAGTCACGATTCAAAGTTCTTTTTGGAAATCTGGGACGCCATGTCATTCGGACTAAAGAGGACAAGGACAACCCAAGTTGTTATCAATGCTCAGTTCAGAAGCCTGCATCTCTGATGGTATGGGGTTGCATGAGTGCGTGTGGCATGGGCAGCTTGCATGTCTGGAAAGGCACCATCAATGCAGAAAAATATATTCAGGTTCTAGAACAACATATGCTCCCATCCAGACATCATCTCTTTCAGGGAAGACCCTGCATTTTTCAACAAGATAATGCCAGACCACATCATGCATCAATCACAACATCATGGCTGCGTAGGAGAAGGATCCGGGTACTGAAATGGCCAGTCTGCAGTCCAGATCTTTCACCTATAGAGAACATTTGGCGCATCATAAAGAGGAAGGTGCAACAAAGAAGGCCCACGACGATTGAACAGTTAGAGGCCTGTATTAGACAAGAATGGGAGAGCATTCCTATTTCTAAACTTGAGAAACTTGTCTCCTCTGTCTCCAGACGTCTGTTGAGTGTTGTAAGAAGAAGGGGAGATGCCACACAGTGGTGAAAATGGCCTTGTCCCAACTTTTTGGGGATTTGTTGACACCATTAAATTCTGATTCAACATATTTTTCCCTTAAAATGGTACATTTTCTCAGTTTAAACTTTTGTTCCGTGATTTATGTTCTATTCTGAATAAAATATTAGAAGTTGGCACCTCCACATCATTGCATTCAGTTTTTATTCACGATTTGTATAGTGTCCCAACTTTTTGGGAATCCGGTTTGTATTTGGGGCCTGTACTACACTGGCCTGCAGTAAAATTGAATGGCTGTTTAATATACCTCCAGCCAGTTGAATGCATAATTTTTGGGGCCTGTAATCTAACTGGCCAACAGTAAAATTGTTATACGGTGGCCGCCTAATGTACCTCCAGCCACTTTTCTGTACAGTGAATTCATAATTTTTGGGTCCACTGGCTTGCAGTAAAATTGATATCCAATGACCGTCTAATATACCTCCAGCAACAATATAATTACTTGTTCTTTTCTGTCCGGTGAATGCCTAATGTTTTGGGCCTGTAGTCCACTAGACTGCAGGAAAATTGATATCCAATAACCAGTTTGGGGCCTGTACTCCAGTGGCCTACAATAAAAATTTTATCCATTGACCGCATAATGTACCTCCAGCCACATAATCACAATTTCTTTTATGTCAGGTGAATGCCTAATTTTTAAGGACCGTACTCCTGTGGCCTAAAATAAAAAGTTTCTTGGCTCCAGCAGGCCACGTTTCTGAGAATTTCCCTTTAAGATGCATAAAAATGGCCCCTGATTAGAGTTGAGCGAACACCTGGATGTTCGGGTTCGAGAAGTTCGGCCGAACTTCCCGAAAATGTTCGGGTTCGGGATCCGAACCCGATCCGAACTTCGTCCCGAACCCGAACCCCATTGAAGTCAATGGGGACCCGAACTTTTCGGCACTAAAAAGGCTGTAAAACAGCCCAGGAAAGGGCTAAAGGGCTGCAAAAGGCAGCAACATGTAGGTAAATCCCCTGCAAACAAATGTGGATAGGGAAATGAATTAAAATAAAAATTAAATAAATAAAAATTAACCAAAATCAATTGGAGAGAGGTCCCATAGCAGAGAATCTGGCTTCCTGTCACCCACCACTGGAACAGTCCATTCTCAGATATTTAGGCCCCGGAACCCAGGCAGAGGAGAGAGGTCCCGTAACAGAGAATCTGGCTTCATGTCAGCAGAGAATCAGTCTGCATGTCATAGCAGAGAATCAGGCTTCACGTCAGCCACCATTGCAACAGTCCATTGTCATAAATTTAGGCCAAGCACCCAGGCAGAGGAGAGAGGTCCCGTAACAGACAATCTGGCTTCATGTCAGCAGAGAATCAGTCTTCATATCATAGCAGAGAATCAGGCTTCACGTCACCCACCACTGCAACAGTCCATTGGCATATATTTAGGCCCAGCACCCAGGCAGAGGAGAGAGGTCCCGTAACAGACAATCTGGCTTCATGTCAGCAGAGAATTAGTCTGCATGTCATAGCAGAGAATGAGGCTTCACGTCACCCACCACTGCAACAGTCCATTGGCATATATTTAGGCCCAGCACCCAGGCAAAGGAGAGAGGTCCCGTAACAGACAATCTGGCTTCATGTCAGCAGAGAATCAGTCTTCATGTCATAGCAGAGAATCAGGCTTCACGTCACCCACCACTGTAAGAGTCCATTTTCATAAATTTAGGCCCAGCACCCAGGCAGAGGAGAGAGGTCCCGTAACAGAGGATCTGGCTTCATGTCAGCAGAGAATCAGTCTGCATGTCATAGCAGAGAATCAGGCTTCACGTCACCCAACATTGGAACAGTCCATTGGCATATATTTAGGCCCCGGCACCCAGACAGAGGAGAGGTTCATTCAACTTTGGGTAGCCTCGCAATATAATGGTAAAATGAAAATAAAAATAGGATTGAATGAGGAAGTGCCCTGGAGTCCAATAATATATGGTTAAGGGGAGGTAGTTAATGTCTAATCTGGACAAGGGACGGACAGATCCTGTGGGATCCATGCCTGGTTCATTTTTATGAACGTCAGCTTGTCCACATTGGCTGTAGACAGGCGGCTGCGTTTCTCTGTAATGACGCCCCCTGCCGTGCTGTATACACGTTCAGACAAAACGCTGGCCGCCGGGCAGGCCAGCACCTCCAAGGCATAAAAGGCTAGCTCTGGCCACGTGGACAATTTAGAGACCCAGAAGTTGAATGGGGCCGAACCATCAGTCAGTACGTGGAGGGGTGTGCACATGTACTGTTCCACCATGTTAGTGAAATGTTGCCTCCTGCTAACACGTTGCGTATCAGGTGGTGGTGCAGTTAGCTGTGGCGTGTTGACAAAAGTTTTCCACATCTCTGCCATGCTAACCCTGCCCTCAGAGGAGCTGGCATTGACACAGCTGCCTTGGCGACCTCTTGCTCCTCCTCTGCCTTGGCCTTGGGCTTCCACTTGTTCCCCTGTGACATTTGGGAATGCTCTCAGTAGCGCGTCTACCAACGTGCGCTTGTACTCGCGCATCTTCCTATCACGCTCCAGTGCAGGAAGTAAGGTGGGCACATTGTCTTTGTAGCGTGGATCCAGCAGGGTGGCAACCCAGTAGTCCGCACAGGTTAAAATGTAGGCAACTCTGCTGTCGTTGCGCAGGCACTGCAGCATGTAGTCGCTCATGTGTGCCAGGCTGCCCAGGGGTAAGGACAAGCTGTCTTCTGTGGGAGGCGTATCGTCATCGTCCTGCCTTTCCCCCCAGCCACGCACCAGTGATGGACCCGAGCTGCGTTGGGTGCCACCCCGCTGTGACCATGCTTCATCCTCATCCTCCTCCACCTCCTCCTCATCATCGTCCTCCTCGTCCTCCAGTAGTGGGCCCTGGCTGGCCACATTTGTACCTGGCCTCTGCTGTTGCCAAAAACCTCCCTCTGAGTCACTTCGAAGAGACTGGCCTGAAAGTGCTAAAAATGACCCCTCTTCCTCCTCCTCCTCCTCCTCCTCCTGGGCCACCTCCTCTTCCATCATCGCCCTAAGTGTTTTCTCAAGGAGACATAGAAGTGGTATTGTAACGCTGATAACGGCGTCATCGCCACTGGCCATGTTGGTGGAGTACTCGAAACAGCGCAACAGGGCACACAGGTCTCGCATGGAGGCCCAGTCATTGGTGGTGAAGTGGTGCTGTTCTGTAGTGCGACTGACCCGTGCGTGCTGCAGCTGAAACTCCACTATGGCCTGCTGCTGCTCGCACAGTCTGTCCAGCATGTGCAAGGTGGAGTTCCACCTGGTGGGCACGTCGCATATGAGGCGGTGAGTGGGAAGGCCGAAGTTACGCTGTAGCGCAGACAGGCGAGCAGCAGCAGGATGTGAACGCCGGAAGCGCGAACAGACGGCCCGCACTTTATGCAGCAGCTCTGACATGTCGGGGTAGTTGTGAATGAACTTCTGCACCACCAAATTCAGCACATGCGCCAAGCAAGGGATGTGCGTCAAATTGGCTAGTCCCAGAGCTGCAACGAGATTTCGCCCATTATCGCACACCACCAAGCCGGGCTTGAGGCTCACCGGCAGCAACCACTCATCGGTCTGTTGTTCTATACCCCGCCACAACTCCTGTGCGGTGTGGGGCCTGTCCCCCAAACATATGAGTTTCAGAATGGCCTGCTGACGTTTACCCCGGGCTGTGCTGAAGTTGGTGGTGAAGGTGTGTGGCTGACTGGATGAGCAGGTGGAAGAAGAGGAGGAGGAAGCCGAGAAGGAGGAGGTGGCAACAGGAGGCAAAGAATGTTGCCCTGCGATCCTTGGCGGCGGAAGGACGTGCGCCAAACAGCTCTCCGCCTGGGGCCCAGCTGCCACTACATTTACCCAGTGTGCAGTTAGGGAGATATAGCGTCCCTGGCCATGCTTACTGGTCCACGTATCTGTGGTTAGGTGGACCTTGCTACAGATGGCGTTGCGCAGTGCACACTTGATTTTATCGGATACTTGGTTGTGCAGGGAAGGCACGGCTCTCTTGGAGAAGTAGTGGCGGCTGGGAACAACATACTGTGGGACAGCAAGCGACATGAGCTGTTTGAAGCTGTCTGTGTCCACCAGCCTAAATGACAGCATTTCATAGGCCAGTAGTTTAGAAATGCTGGCATTCAGGGCCAGGGATCGAGGGTGGCTAGGTGGGAATTTACGCTTTCTCTCAAATGTTTGTGAGATGGAGAGCTGAACGCTGCCGTGTGACATGGTTGAGACGCTTGGTGACGGAGGTGGTGGTGGTGGTGTTGGTGGTACATCCCCTGTTTGCTGGGCGGCAGGTGCCAACGTTCCTCCAGAGGCGGAGGAAGAGGCCGAGGCGGCAGCAGCAGAAGAGGCCGAGGCGGCAGCAGCAGAAGAGGTAGCAGGGGGAGCCTGAGTGACTTCCTTGGTTTTAAGGTGTTTACTCCACTGCAGTTCATGCTTTGCATGCAGGTGCCTGGTCATGCAGGTTGTGCTCAGGTTCAGAACGTAAATGCCTCGCTTCAGGCTCTGATGGCACAGCGTGCAAACCACTCAGGTCTTGTCGTCAGCACATTGTTTGAAGAAGTGCCATGCCAGGGAACTCCTTGAAGCTGCCTTTGGGGTGCTCGGTCCCAGATGGCGGCGGTCAGTAGCAGGCGGAGTCTCTTGGCGGCGGGTGTTCTGCTTTTGCCCACTGCTCCCTCTTTTGCTACGCTGTTGGCTCGGTCTCACCACTGCCTCTTCCTCCGAACTGTGAAAGTCAGTGGCACGACCTTCATTCCATGTGGGGTCTAGGACCTCATCGTCCCCTGCATCGTCTTCCACCCAGTCTTGATCCCTGACCTCCTGTTCAGTCTGCACACTGCAGAAAGACGCAGCAGTTGGCACCTGTGTTTCGTCATCATCAGAGACATGCTGAGGTGGTATTCCCATGTCCTCATCATCAGGAAACATAAGTGGTTGTGCGTCAGTGCATTCTATGTCTTTCACCGCTGGGGAAGGGCTAGGTGGATGCCCTTGGGAAACCCTGCCAGCGGAGTCTTCAAACAGCATAAGAGACTGCTGCATAACTTGAGGCTGAGACAGTTTCCCTGGTATGCATGGGGGTGATGTGACAGACTGATGGGGTTGGTTTTCAGGCGCCATCTGTGCGCTTTCTGCAGAAGACTGGGTGGGAGATAATGTGAACGTGCTGGATCCACTGTCGGCCACCCAATTGACTAATGCCTGTACCTGCTCAGGCCTTACCATCCTTAGAACGGCATTGGGCCCCACCATATATCGCTGTAAATTCTGGCGGCTACTGGGACCTGAGGTAGTTGGTACACTAGGACGTGTGGATGTGGCAGAACGGCCACGTCCTCTCCCAGCACCAGAGGGTCCACTAACACCACCACGACCATGTCCACGTCCGCGTCCCTTACTAGATGTTTTCCTCATTGTTATGGTTCACCACAACAACAAAAATATTATTTGGCCCAATGTATTGTATTCAAATTCAGCGGGATATAAATTTGAGGCCTAGTATTTAGGCGCTGGGTGACCGGTATGGATTTACTAACAGAATTAGACTTGGAAATGCACAGTAGCGTGTGTGTGAAGTTATTCTGAATGACCCTATGTGCACCTTGAATATTATATACCCTTTTAGGGATAGATTTCAAATAGCTCTGATATAGCAGAAACCACTAAATTATGAAATTGCTAAATTGGGAATTGTATTTCAACCCAGAACAAAAAATGTGCTTTGACGGACACTAAATAACTTTCCCAGCCACAACAGGACAGCGGTAACGAGAGATTTAGCGGGATATAAATTTGAGGCCTAGTATTTAGGCACTGGGTGACCGGTATGGATTTACTAACAGAATTGGACTTGGAAATGCACAGTAGCGTGTGTGTGAAGTTATTCTGAATGACCCTATGTGCACCTTGAATATTATATACCCTTTTAGGGATAGATTTCAAATAGCTCTGATATAGCAGAAACCACTAAATTATGAAATTGCTAAATTGGGAATTGTATTTCAACCCAGAACAAAAAATGTGCTTTGACGGACACTAAATACCTTTCCCATCCACAACAGGACAGCGGTAACGAGAGATTTAGCGGAATATAAATTTGAGGCCTAGTATTTAGGCGCTGGGTGACCGGTATGGATTTACTAACAGAATTAGACTTGGAAATGCACAGTAGCGTGTGTGTGAAGTTATTCTGAATGACCCTATGTGCACCTTGAATATTATATACCCTTTTAGGGATAGATTTCAAATAGCTCTGATATAGCAGAAACCACTAAATTATGAAATTGCTAAATTGGGAATTGTATTTCAACCCAGAACAAAAAATGTGCTTTGACGGACACTAAATACCTTTCCCATCCACAACAGGACAGCGGTAACGAGAGATTTAGCGGAATATAAATTTGAGGCCTAGTATTTAGGCGCTGGGTGACCGGTATGGATTTACTAACAGAATTAGACTTGGAAATGCACAGTAGCGTGTGTGTGAAGTTATTCTGAATGACCCTATGTGCACCTTGAATATTATATACCCTTTTAGGGATGTATTTCAAATAGCTCTGATATAGCAGAAACCACTAAATTATGAAATTGCTAAATTGGGAATTGTATTTCAACCCAGAACAAAAAATGTGCTTTGACGGACACTAAATAACTTGCCCAGCCACAACAGTACAGCGGTAACGAGAGATTTAGCGGGATATAAATTTGAGGCCTAGTATTTAGGCGCTGGGTGACCGGTATGGATTTAGTGACAGAATTAGACTGGGATATGGCCAAAAAATAACCACACTATTGCTGGTTAAATGCACTTGGTGACGGGCGCAGCTTGCCCCTGATGTAGTATATGGCCAAAAAATGAACAGACTATTGCTGGTTAAATGCACTTGGTGTCACAGCTTGACCAACCACACTACTGAGGGTTAAATGCACTTGGTGACGGGCGCAGCTTGCCCCTGATGTAGTATATGGCCAAAAAATGAACAGACTATTGCTGGTTAAATGCACTTGGTGACGGGCGCAGCTTGCCCCTGATTTAGTATATGGCCAAAAAATGAACAGACTATTGCTGGTTAAATGCACTTGGTGTGATAGCTTGACCAACCACACTACTGAGGGTTAAATGCACTTGGTGACGGGCGCAGCTTGCCCCTGGTGTAGTATATGGCCAAAAAATGAACAGACTATTGCTGGTTAAATGCACTTGGTGTGACAGCTTGACCAACCACACTACTGAGGGTTAAATGCACTTGGTGACGGGCGCAGCTTGCCCCTGATGTAGTATATGGCCAAAAAATGAACAGACTATTGCTGGTTAAATGCACTTGGTGTCACAGCTTGACCAACCACACTACTGAGGGTTAAATGCACTTGGTGACGGGCGCAGCTTGCCCCTGATGTAGTATATGGCCAAAAAATGAACAGACTATTGCTGGTTAAATGCACTTGGTGACGGGCGCAGCTTGCCCCTGATTTAGTATATGGCCAAAAAATGAACAGACTATTGCTGGTTAAATGCACTTGGTGTGATAGCTTGACCAACCACACTACTGAGGGTTAAATGCACTTGGTGACGGGCGCAGCTTGCCCCTGATGTAGTATATGGCCAAAAAATAAACAGACTATTGCTGGTTAAATGCACTTGGTGTGACAGCTTCACCCTGATGTAGGCTTTAGCCAAAAAACAACCACACCATTGAGGGTTAAATGCACTTGGTGACAGGCGCAGCTTGCCCCTGATGTAGTATATGGCCAAAAAATAAACAGACTATTGCTGGTTAAATGCACTTGGTGTGACAGCTTCACCCTGATGTAGGCTTTAGCCAAAAAACAACCACACCATTGAGGGTTAAATGCACTTGGTCGCAGCTTGTGCTGGCGCACCACAAGACACAAAATGGCCGCCGATCACCCCAGAAAAATGTGACTGACAAACGGTCTGGGCAGCCTAAAAACAGTGAGCAATTGAGTATCAGCAGCTCAATGATCCACAGCTGCAGATCGATCAATAATCAAGTCCTTTGGAGGAGTTAATCAGCCTAATCTCGCCCTACTGTCGCAGCCGCAACCTCTCCCTACGCTAATCAGAGCAGAGTGACGGGCGGCGCTATGTGACTCCAGCTTAAATAGAGGCTGGGTCACATGGTGCTCTGGCCAATCACAGCCATGCCAATAGTAGGCATGGCTGTGATGGCCTCTTGGGGCAAGTAGTATGACGCTTGTTGATTGGCTGCTTTGCAGCCTTTCAAAAAGCGCCAAGAAAGCGTCACAAAAGCGCCAAGAAAGCGACGAACACCGAACCCGAACCCGGACTTTTACGAAAAATGTCCGGGTTCGGGTCCGTGTCACGGACACCCCAAAATTCGGTACGAACCCGAACTATACAGTTCGAGTTCGCTCTTCCCTACCCCTGATTAAAATACATATTTTTATTTTTTATTTTTGCCATTGATCCCCCTCTGGTATGTCACTGTCCATGTTGTGGGACGATTTGTGCACTTCTTGTATTTGGTGGCTGCAAATTTGACCTGAAGGTTTTTCAGGTTCACCTGCCTTTTTTCTTTTTTTTTTAAAACACTTTATTAATTATCCAACAACAACCATTACATAAAACATGTCGTAATTAACATATAATCAACAAATTTTCCTTTAACCCCACAAAAATTCCCCCCCCCTGCGATGCGTCTTCCTTCACCACCACTCCTCCGCCCAAGACCGAGGAGTAGTGGTGACGGGTGAAGTGCGAGGGAGCTCTATGAGTTCCAGTCTCCCCAGATTCCAATCTATTTTTTCTCAGAATTTCTCTGCTTATACAAAATATATTCATATCTTTTAGCAATATTCACCAGATTTAGCTATGCATTCATAGTGGGACTGATACATGAAAACCAGAAGCGTGTTATCAATAGTCGTGCCAAAAACTTTATCTTAAATAAAAGATTTTATTATGTTGCTGACAGCTCACCTCTGCCAACTCACCCAGTACCCAGCATTCTGCGGAGAAAGGGATCCCCACCTTCAATTTTCCCTCAATATATTTATGAATAGCCCCCCAGTAGTGTTTCAACTCTGCACAGGACCAGAACATATGCAAATAATCGGCTTTGGGAACATCACACCTAGGGCAGTTAGAGTCATTCCTAATCCCACATCTATTAAGCCAGAGAGGTGTGACATAAAGTCTATGTAAAATATTAAACTGCACCACCACGTGATTAAAACGTGAAACCAATTTTAAATTCAAAGTTACCCTCTGCTGGTCATCCAAATGGATCATTGGACACTCATTTTGCCAGCAGAAGAAACACCTCCAAATCGAGATACAAGTAAATTTTTATAAAGGTGAGAAATCATTATCATCTTCTGATCCAAATTCCCTATCCACTCATTAACTTGTGTTGAAGTGTCTATTTGAAACCTATTTTTTTCCTTTATACTCAAAAGTGCCGATCTCAACTGTAGATATCGAAACCATAATAATTTCTGTGCTTTTTCTCTCTGTACTAATTCTACAAATGAAATAATATCTCCATTACTTACATAACTTAATATCTCCATTACATAACACTACCTGTGTTAAATATAAAATATGACTTTTTTTTTGCCAATATTGTTCCTTAACTAATTCATCTAAAGTTTGTAAATGCTGGTTATACCACAAAGGAGTGCATCCCAGTTAGCCTTTCACTCCACACCATAATCTAATGGAGTACCATGACTTCATGAAAAGATTCCTGGCTGATCTAAATTTTCTATTGGAGTTGATGAATTGATCAGACTCCAATAGAATAAAAAAATTATCATATGGAGATCTGTTCACTAAGTCCCTGCAAAGTGGACTCTCTTTCAAATCCCGAAGAAAACAAAACTGTGCAGCTAAGAAGTATCCCTTAGAACAAGGCAGGTTAACTCCTCCTATCTCCAGGGGCTTATACCAATGCTCTAACTTAAGTCTTACCCGTTTCCTCCCCCAAAGTAGCTCATTAATAATCCTTTCGATTACCTTAAAAAACCTATCCAGGATCCAGACTGGAGAATTCATAAAGAGATAGAGTAGCTGAGGAAGAATCACCATCTTAACTAGAGATATTCTATCAGCCTTTTTATAAAGATAAACAAAGCCACGTTGTTATTTTTAACCTTAGCTTATTTATCAATGGCATCAAGTTGAGAGGAATAAAATCTTCCACCCTAGGGGAGACTTTTATACCAAGATACTCAAAGGAGTCAGCAATTTTCAGGGTGCTCAGCGGACTATCATTGGGGAATAAGAATTTTTCTAAGGGCAAACTGGTTACGTCAAGTGGCATAATCGTGGTTTTATCCCAATTCACATCCAGACCTGAGGCTTCTCCAAAAGAGTTTATAATTTGCATAATAGTTAACAGGGTAGATTCGGTCTGTTGGACATAGAATTAAATATCATCGGCATATAAAGAAACGCGACCTTCCGTTCCCAATACCCCGAACCCTAGTATCCTAGGATCCTGTCTAACCCTAGCAGCCAAATGTTCAATATAGATATCAAATAAAAGAGGAGATAGTGGACATCCCTAGCGAGTGCCCCTGGTCATGGCAAAGCTTCTTGTAAGATGTCCATTTATATTTAATCTTGCCGTGGGAGATCTATAGAGAAGCTTAACCATGTTAATAAACCTAAAGCCCATCCTATGAAGCACTCTCCAAAGAAATCCCCACTCAACTCTATCAAAAGCCTTGGACGCATCTATAGACAAGATAGATCGAGAAGTCCCTCCAGAGGTCTGTATATTAGAAAAAAGACAATGTAAATTATAATGGGTCCCCTTATTAGGAATAAAGCCATTTTGGTCTGGATGTATAATTGTTGTCATAACACTAGATAGCCTCATAGCTAAGATTTTGGAGTTTAGCATCTGTGTTCAACAGAGAAATAGATCTATAAGATCCCAACTCATTATGGTCTTTATCCTTCTTTAGTATTACTATTATCGTGGCCAGAGAGTGTTCTCCACAGATGGGGAAAAACAACCTCCCCATATTTACGATAAAACTCATATGGGAGTCCATCCAGTCCGGGGGAGGAGTTACCTAAACAGGCCTTAATTGCATCCTCTATCTGTTGGGGACACAAGTCCATCTCCAAACGTTCCTTTTGCCCAGCTGTAAGAACTGGGAGAGAAACGGAGTCCAAGTATGAGTCCATCGCAGCCTCTGAGAGGACACTCTCCGATTCATACAATTTACCAAAATATTTTATAAATACTTCTACTATTCCTTCCTGATCTTCCACAATAGTACCATCAAACATACGGATACTGCGGATCTCTTTCTTTGCATCCTGGCTTGCTATTACTCTAGCCAGCATCTTCCCAGGGTGACCTGCCTCTGAAAAATATTTTTGTCCTCTAAAGAACAGCTTCTGTTGTGCTTTATCCAGAAGAAAGTCAGAAAACGCCTGACTTGTCCTCTGCATAATCTCTCTACCTTCCTCCGTTTTCCCCTTGACATACCTAGCCATTCCTGCAGCGGCTGCTTCCTCTAGTTCTTTCTCCTTCATAGCATAGCGTTTACTCAGGTTTGCAATTGTACTGATAAAAATCCCTCATAAATGCTTTAAATGCATCCCAAATATATTAAGATTTAGCTGAGGCGTAGTTCCTATCCCAGAAGGAGATAATCTCCTTTTCTATCTGATTATGATTCTCAATTATTAATAGCCAGTGGGGATTCAATCTAAATGGGGGTTTCACTCTAGCGTCATTCCCAACCATACATAGCTCTATTAAAAAGGAACATGGTCTAAGACAGATCTGGCCTCATATTTTCATACGTTCAACACAGTTTAAATAACCTTTATTTATCAAGGTCAGATCAATTCTAGACATAGAGCTTCCAGATTTACTAACACAGGAAAAAGCTTTCTCTAAATAGATACTTCCAGACATCCACGAGGCCCACCTCTTGGCAAAAACAAGCCAGGGGGGACCCCTGGACCGGGTAGCACCCATTACCTCCGGCATAAATCCTATCTACCTCTGGATTCATCACACAATTAAAATCCCCATTAACTATCAACAATCAGGCCACTGATTCACAAAAGCCATCAAACAATTCAGTACCTGTCTAGAAAACGGAGGGGAAATATATGTAAACGCCAGGATACAAAACGTATCTCCCCTGTTTATCCATAGAGGATGCCAAACATAAGAAATTAATCTGTTTGTGTATCAATACTGTGATTCCTCTGGAGTAGGTAGTATATGTGTCATTGTAAAGCTGTGTAGCCCACCTCCCCCCAAGACGGGGTATCTTCTCCCGTGAGAAATGAGTTTCCACCAAGAAAAACAATAGCTGGCAGATGTCTCCTTATCAAATCCAATACCGCCTGTCTTTTTACCTTCTCCCCTAGGCCCCGGACATTCCATGTAAATATTCTTATAATCATTAATTGATCCTAAAGCCCCCAAGCATCACCCTCCTCAGACCTCACTCGATTCCCCACCTCAATGTTAGACGCATTGCAGCCAACCCTCCCCTCTAGCCACCCCGTCGTAACCCACCCACCCCCCCAATCCCCTCCCAAACACCTCAATACCCCTTTGGTCCATAACTAACTAGGACCATCCCTTCCCCACTCCCTCAACCGAACCTCCAATAATCAAAAAGAAAAGAAAAATAGAAAGAGACAGATTTTCAAACATTATTCCTATCCAGCCAAGCAATGGCCAGATTGGGGTTATAAAAAAAAAAAAAAACAACAACACAGCTTCATTAACCCTTTAAGGACCAGGCTCATTTTCACCTTAAGGACCAGGCCATTTTTTTGCAAATCTGACCAGTGTCACTTTAAGTGCTCATAACTTTAAAACGCTTTGACTTACCCAGGCCGTTCTGAGATGTTTTTTCGTCACATATTGTACTTCATGACACTGCTAAAATTGGGTCAAAAAAGTTAATTTTTTGCATAAAAAAATTAAATTTTTACCAAAAATGTTGAAAAATTTGCAAATTTCAAAGTTTCAGTTTCTCTACTTCTGTAATACATAGCAATACCCCCAAAAATTGTGATGACTTTACATTCCCCATATGTCTACTTCATGATTGTAGCATTTTGGGAATGATATTTTATTTTTTGGGGATGTTACAAGGCTTAGAAGTTTAGAAGCAAATTTTGAAATTTTTCTGAAATCTTCAAAATCCCACTTTTTATGGACCAGTTCAGGTTTGAAGTCATATTGTGAGGCTTAGATAATAAAAACCTCCCAAAAATGACCCCATTCTATAAACTACATCCCTCAAGGTATTCAAAACAGTTTTTTCGAACTTTATTAAACCTTTAGGTCTTCCACAAGAGTTAATGGCAGATGGAGAAACAATTTAGAAATTTCTATTTTTTGGAAAATTTTCCAATATAATCAATTTTTTCCAGGAGTAAAACAAGGGTTAACTGCCAAACAACACTCAAAATGGATTGCCCTGATTTTGTAGTTTGCAGAAACACCCCATATGTGGTTGTAAACTACTGTTTGGCCGAACGGTAGCACATAGAAGGAGGGCAACACCATATGGGTTTTGGAAGGCAGATTTTGCAGGACTGGTTTTGTTTATACCATGTCCCATTTGAAGCCCCCTGTTGCACCCCTAGAATAGAAATTTCAAAAAAGTGACTCCATCTAAGAAAGTACACCCCTAAAGGTATTCAAAACTGGGTTTACAAACTTTGTTAACCTTTTAGGTGTTCCACAAGAGTTAATGGCAAATGGAGAAACAATTTAGAAATTTCAATTTTTTTGGAAAATTTTCCAATATAATCAATTTTTTCCAGGAGTAAAAGAAGGGTTAACTGCCAAACAACACTCAAAATGGTTTGCCCTGATTCTGTAGTTTGCAAAAACACCCCATATGTGGTCGTAAACTACTGTTTGGCCGAACGGTAGCACATAGAAGGAGGGTAACACCATATGGGTTTTGGAAGGCAGATTTTGCAGGACTGGTTTTGTTTATACCATGTCCCATTTGAAGCCCCCTGTTGCACCCCTAGAATAGAAATTTCAAAAAAGTGACTCCATCTAAGAAAGTACACCCCTAAAGGTATTCAAAACTGGGTTTACAAACTTTGTTAACCCTTTAGGTGTACCACAAGAGTTAATGGCAGATTGAGAAACAATTTTGAAATTTCTATTTTTTGGAAAATTTTCCAATATAATCAATTTTGTCCAGGAGTAAAACAAGGGTTAACTGCCAAACAACACTTAAAATGGGTTGCCCTGATTCTTTAGTTTGCAAAAACACCCCATATGTGGTCGTAAACTACTATTTGGCTAAACGGTAGGACATAGAAGAAGGGGAACACCATATGGTTTTTGGAAGGCAGATTTTGCTGGACTGGTTTATTTACACCATGTACCCTTTCAAGCCCCCTGATGCACCCCTAGAGTAGAAACTCCATAAAAGTGACCCCATCTAGGAAACTACGGGATAAGGTGGTTGTTGTTTTGGGACTATTTTTGGGGTAAATTTGATTTTTGGTTGCTCTATATTATTATTTGACGCAATGTAACAAAAAAATTAAATTCTAAAATTGTTTCTACATTCGCTATTTAGTTTTGTGGAACACCTAAAGGGCTAACATAGTTTGGAAAGTAACTTTTGAACACCTTGAGGGGTGTAGTTTCTTAGATGGGGTCACTTTTTTGGAGTTTCTAGTCTAGGCTACATCAGGGGGGGCTTCTAATGGGACATGGTGTCAAAAAAAAAACTGTCCATCAAAATCTGCCTTCCAGAAACCGTATGGAGTTCCCTTCGTTCTATGCCCTGCCGTGCGGCTATATAGCCATTTACGACCACATATGGGGTGTTTCTGCAAACTACAGAATCGGGGCAATATATATTTAGTTTTGTTTGGCTGTTAACCCTTGCTTTTTTACTGGCAAAATGGATTCAAATTGAAATTTTGCCCAAAAATGGGTGTTTTGGCACAGTTTTTATTTTATATTTTTAACACCGTTCATCCGAGGCGTTTGGTCAAAAGTTATTTTTATAGCAACGACTTTTACGCACGCGACGATGCCCAATATGTATGGCTCTCAGACTTTGGAGACACTAAGCAGGCATTCTAAAACTGCGGCCCTCCAGATGTTGTAAAACTACAATTCCCACCATGCCCTGCTGATGGCTGTAGGTTGTCTGGGCATGCTGGGAGTTATAGTTTTACAACATCTGGAGGGCCGCAGTTTGAGGATGCCTGCACTAAAACTAATATTTTTGGGGGAAAGAAAATTTGTTTTCGTGTCTCCAAAGGCTGAGAGCCATAGTGTTTTATGTTCTCTAGTGGACTGTTGGGGATTATAAAAATTTAGTACTCCATGGAAGTGTGATACTCCCTGAAGCAATCAATAATGCAGAGGCCCGGATGATCGGGGCACGTGTCACATTGAGTAGTGGTGTCCTTCCGTATCCCCCTCTTGTGACACACTCTGCACTTTTTTGGGGTTCGTCCCTTCTTTCCAGTATGGGGGACCACACCTGGAAAGTGTTGGCCAGGGACGATCCGGGCGCCTCCAGTTCCTGAGGTACTCCGGCCTGCTCTTTCCCGGTCCGAAAAGATCAGGTCCTTGAGGACTGCCTCATAGAATTGGAGGAATGTCCCTGTGCTGCCAGAGCTTCGGGATAGTACAAAAGAGTTGTACATGGCAACCTGTACCAAGTAGACCGCAACTTTTTTGTACCATGCCCGGGTTTTGCGCATGGCGTTATATGGCTTGAGGACTTGATCAGAGAGATCAACTCCTCCCATATACCGATTGTAGTCGACGATACAATCGGGCTTGAGGACCGTTGCCGCGGTACCTCGCACAGAGACTGGGGTGGTGCTTTTACCGTGGATTGTGGACAGCATAAGGACATCCCTCTTGTCCTTATACCTGACCAGCAACAGGTTTCCACTGGTAAGTGCACGGGTCTCACCCCTGGGGATAGGTACATGGAGGGGGTAGGCAGAAAGGTCGCGTTGATTTTTCCGCACAGTCCCACAAGCGAACATGGATCTGGCGGCAAGGGACCTGAACAAGGGAATGCTGGTATAAAAGTTATCCACGTACAAGTGGTAACCATTATCCAGCAGTGGGTACATAAGGTCCCACACGAGTTTCCCGCTAGCACCCAGAGTGGGGGGACATTCTGGGGGTTGAATACGGGAATCTCGCCCCTCGTGCACACGAAATTTGTAAGTGTACCTTGAGGTACTCTCACAAATTTTGTATAGCTTCACGCCATACCTCGCCCGCTTTGTGGGAATATATTGGCGGAAACTGAGTCTCCCCTTGAACGCAACGAGAGACTCATCAACCGTGACCTCCCTTCCAGGTACGTAGGCCTGCTGAAATGTGGCCCCAAAGTGATCGATGGTGGGGGGGGGGGGGGGCAAGTGGCAGGGGGGGGGTCTGGGTTAGGGTTAGATGGATAGATGGAAGTTTGGAATAAAAGTACATTTTTTTTTTTTTCCTAACTTACTTTTCCCTTCTTTCCCTGCCTAATGGTGCCTCTCCCTCACTGACCCTAACCTACCTGGGTGGCGATGGGTGCAGGAGGGTGATGGATGCCGATTAGGGGGACACAGAAGCTAGTGCTGGACGATGCTGCACGGTCAGGGTGCTGGACAGGAAGAGGAGGGGAGAGAGGAGCGCAGGAAGTTTGAATCTCGCGCCACTCTCCCCTGCACCAATCAGCACCCTGGACAGCAGTGTTCAGCACCAGGGCCAGCACCGCCTCTCCAAATCCTCGGACTGCGATTGGTGGTGTATAATTACGCCACCGATCGCAGTCTTTTTCCGGTTCATCGGGTCACAGGACACCCGAATGGACCGGAAACGCAGAAAACCGCAGGTCTGAATTGACCTGCGGTTTTCTGCGATCGCCGATACGGGGGGGTCAAATGCGTTGTTACGGGATGCCGGCTGAATGATTTCAGCCGGCGTCCCATTCCGATTAACCCCCGCGGCGCCGGAATTCCGATTTTAAGTCAGGACGTACTGGTACGTCCTGGGTCCTTAAGGACTCGGGAAATAGGGTGTACCGGTACGTCCTATGTCCTTAAGGGGTTAAAGACAATCCTTAACTTGGCCGGATACATAAAAGAGTACTTGATATCCTTGCTCTGAAGGCGTTTTTTAACATCAAAGAAGGCACACCTCTTGTCTTGAACTTCTTTAGAAAAGTCAGCAAAGAAAAGAAGTTTACACCCATTATACATAATCGTAGGAGAATCCCGTGCTTGCCTCAGAATCATGTCTCTATCCCAAGCTGCTAGCATCTTAATAATTACAGTCCTTGGCGGCTTCCCCAGGATAGGTTTACCCCCTGGGATTTGATGGGCCCTTTCAATTAGAAATAATGGTGAAAAATATTATTTCCCGAAGTCTTAAAAAATTATAGATTGTATCGTTCCAGCTAAATCTTTATCGTCCGGAGATTCTATATCATTCGTACGGTACATCTTCTTGACCGTGTTTTTTTTCAGATGGTTATAATCTTTTTTTACTGTAAAGTTCTCCTCTTTTAATGTTTTCACTTCTTGCTCCAAGATATTCACTGTGTTTTCTAATTCTTTAATTCTGTCTCGAATCTTTCTCAAATCATCTTTTATAATAAGGACTTCTGTCTGTACTGACCCCAATTGCACCACAATATTTTGTATCGCTTTTCCATTGTTTTTGACAATGGATAAAACTGCGTCTAATGGGGCAGGGTTATCCATGGGCATCTTCCCCCTACCAATATAGGGGTCCCCCTCAAGTGTCTCCTCCGATCTAGGTTCGGAAATATTTTTTTTTATATTAATGTCCTGTCTCCCTTTCAGACCTGACCTAGTGGCTAAATTTGGTGATCTCAAATATTTATCAATTCTGGAGGACATTGTTTGTTTCTGTCCTGGCTTAACCAAAGTCGAGTTCGTAGAGCAGCTATTTTGTTTAGGAGCCATCCCCTTTTTATTTTTTACTTTTTTTTTTTCCCCTTCTTCTTCCTCCCGTTCTTCTTCTTGCCTCCTTCTTCTTAAATTCTCCTTTTTAGTTCTTATTCTCTTCACTCTCTCTCCTCACCGCCCCCTTCCCCCCCCCCTTTTTTAGTAAAAGGAGGCTAGGAAGTTGTTCTCGACTCCTATGAACAAGGCAGACATAGCAGAGCTGGAGAGGGTACAGAGGAGGGTAACTAAAGTAATAACTTAAATGGGGGGACTACAGTGCCCTGATTATCAAAATTAGGGTTATTCACTTTAGAAAAAAGATGACTGAGGGGAGATGTAATTACTATGTATAAATATATCAGGGGTCAATACAGAGATCTCTCCCATCTCTTCCCTGGGGTTTGCGTTTTACTGGGATTGAGATAGTACATACTCCTATACGTGGAGGAGATTTCACTGCGGTATTGAACAGAAAGGAGGTAGAGTGGATGTACCTTTTGAATACGATCCAACCTCAGGGGTTAAACATTCAATGCGATGTCAATTCCTGCATAGTCTAGGAATGAGCTTAGGGGTTAGTATCAAGAAGTAGGAGGAGACATAGGTTAATTTACATATCTACACCTTATCCCCATAACAAGGTTACTTTTTTCCGCAAAGTTTATTTCTCAAGTTGTTTTTACCTGTTGTTTTTATGTGTGGTCGGAACATCGTAATTTTTGTGGTTTTCGTTCCCTTTCATAATAATGAAATATTTTAAATAGATTTAGATGTCACTATGACTAGGGATGAGCGAACTCGAACTGTATAGTTCGGGTTCGTACCGAATTTTGGGGTGTCCGTGACACGGACCCGAACCCGGACATTTTCGTAAAAGTCCGGGTTCGGGTTCGGTGTTCGTCGCTTTCTTGGCGCTTTTGTGACGCTTTCTTGGCGCTTTTTGAAAGGCTGCAAAGCAGCCAATCAACAAGCGTCATACTACTTGCCCCAAGAGGCCATCACAGCCATGCCTACTATTGGCATGGCTGTGATTGGCCAGAGCACCATGTGACCCAGCCTCTATTTAAGCTGGAGTCACATAGCGCCGCCCGTCACTCTGCTCTGATTAGCGTAGGGAGAGGTTGCGGCTGCGACAGTAGGGCGAGATTAGGCAGATTAACTCCTCCAAAGGACTTGATTAACTGATCGATCTGCAGCTGTGGATCATTGAGCTGCTGATCCTCAATTGCTCACTGTTTTTAGGCTGCCCAGACCGTTTGTCAGTCACATTTTTCTGGGGTGATCGGCGGCCATTTTGTGTCTTGTGGTGCGCCAGCACAAGCTGCGACCAAGTGCATTTAACCCTCAATGGTGTGGTTGTTTTTTGGCTAAAGCCTACATCAGGGTGAAGCTGTCACACCAAGTGCATTTAACCAGCAATAGTCTGTTCATTTTTTGGCCATATACAAAATCAGGGGCAAGCTGCGCCTGTCACCAAGTGCATTTAACCCTCAATGGTGTGGTTGTTTTTTGGCTAAAGCCTACATCAGGGTGAAGCTGTCACACCAAGTGCATTTAACCAGCAATAGTCTGTTCATTTTTTGGCCATATACAAAATCAGGGGCAAGCTGCGCCTGTCACCAAGTGCATTTAACCCTCAATGGTGTGGTTGTTTTTTGGCTAAAGCCTACATCAGGGTGAAGCTGTCACACCAAGTGCATTTAACCAGCAATAGTCTGTTCATTTTTTGGCCATATACAAAATCAGGGGCAAGCTGCGCCTGTCACCAAGTGCATTTAACCCTCAATGGTGTGGTTGTTTTTTGGCTAAAGCCTACATCAGGGTGAAGCTGTCACACCAAGTGCATTTAACCAGCAATAGTCTGTTCATTTTTTGGCCATATACAAAATCAGGGGCAAGCTGCGCCTGTCACCAAGTGCATTTAACCCTCAATGGTGTGGTTGTTTTCTGGCTAAAGCCTACATCAGGGTGAAGCTGTCACACCAAGTGCATTTAACCAGCAATAGTCTGTTTATTTTTTGGCCATATACTACATCAGGGGCAAGCTGCGCCCGTCACCAAGTGCATTTAACCCTCAGTAGTGTGGTTGGTCAAGCTGTGACACCAAGTGCATTTAACCAGCAATAGTCTGTTCATTTTTTGGCCATATACTACATCAGGGGCAAGCTGCGCCCGTCACCAAGTGCATTTAACCAGCAATAGTGTGGTTATTTTTTGGCCATATCCCAGTCTAATTCTGTCACTAAATCCATACCGGTCACCCAGCGCCTAAATACTAGGCCTCAAATTTATATCCCGCTAAATCTCTCGTTACCGCTGTCCTGTTGTAGCTGGGAAAGTTATTTAGTGTCCGTCAAAGCACATTTTTTGTTCTGGGTTGAAGTACAATTCCCAATTTAGCAATTTCATAATTTAGTGGTTTCTGCTATATCAGAGCTATTTGAAATCTATCCCTAAAAGGGTATATAATATTCAAGGTGCACATTGGGTCATTCAGAATAACTTCACACACACCCGCTACTGTGTATTTTCAAGTCTAATTCTGTCACTAAACCCATACCTGTCACCCAGCGCCTAAATACTAGGCCTCAAATTTATATCCTGCTAAATCTCTCGTTACCGCTGTCCTGTTGTAGCTGGGAAAGTTATTTAGTGTCCGTCAAAGCACATTTTTTGTTCTGGGTTGAAGTACAATTCCCAATTTAGCAATTTCATAATTTAGTGGTTTCTGCTATATCAGAGCTATTTGAAATCTATCCCTAAAAGGGTATATAATATTCAAGGTGCACATTGGGTCATTCAGAATAACTTCACACACACCCGCTACTGTGTATTTTCAAGTCTAATTCTGTCACTAAACCCATACCTGTCACCCAGCGCCTAAATACTAGGCCTCAAATTTATATCCTGCTAAATCTCTCGTTACCGCTGTCCTGTTGTAGCTGGGAAAGTTATTTAGTGTCCGTCAAAGCACATTTTTTGTTCTGGGTTGAAATACAATTCCCAATTTAGCAATTTCATAATTTAGTGGTTTCTGCTATATCAGAGCTATTTGAAATCTATCCCTAAAAGGGTATATAATATTCAAGGTGCACATTGGGTCATTCAGAATAACTTCACACACACCCGCTACTGTGTATTTCCAAGTCTAATTCTGTCACTAAACCCATACCTGTCACCCAGCGCCTAAATACTAGGCCTCAAATTTATATCCTGCTAAATCTCTCGTTACCGCTGTACTGTTGTTGCTGGGCAAGATATTTAGTGTCCGTCAAAGCACATTTTTTGTTCTGGGTTGAAGTACAATTCCCAATTTAGCAATTTCATAATTTAGTGGTTTCTGCTATATCAGAGCTATTTGAAATCTATCCCTAAAAGGGTATATAATATTCAAGGTGCACATTGGGTCATTCAGAATAACTTCACACACACCCGCTACTGTGTATTTTCAAGTCTAATTCTGTCACTAAACCCATACCTGTCACCCAGCGCCTAAATACTAGGCCTCAAATTTATATCCTGCTAAATCTCTCGTTACCGCTGTACTGTTGTTGCTGGGCAAGATATTTAGTGTCCGTCAAAGCACATTTTTTGTTCTGGGTTGAAATACAATTCCCAATTTAGCAATTTCATAATTTAGTGGTTCCTGCTATATCAGAGCTATTTGAAATCTATCCCAAAAAGGGTATATAATATTCAAGGTGCACATAGGGTCATTCAGAATAACTTCACACACACGCTTCTGTGCATTTCCAAGTCTAATTCTGTCACTAAATCCATACCGGTCACCCAGCGCCTAAATACTAGGCCTCAAATTTATATCCCGCTGAATTTGAATACAATACATTGGGCCAAATAATATATTTGTTGTTGTGGTGAACCATAACAATGAGAAAAACATCTAGTAAGGGACGCGGACGTGGACATGGTCGTGGTGGTGTTAGTGGACCCTCTGGTGCTGGGAGAGGACGTGGCCGTTCTGCCACATCCACACGTCCTAGTGTACCAACTACCTCAGGTCCCAGTAGCCGCCAGAATTTACAGCGATATATGGTGGGGCCCAATGCCGTTCTAAGGATGGTAAGGCCTGAGCAGGTACAGGCATTAGTCAATTGGGTGGCCGACAGTGGATCCAGCACGTTCACATTATCTCCCACCCAGTCTTCTGCAGAAAGCGCACAGATGGCGCCTGAAAACCAACCCCATCAGTCTGTCACATCACCCCCATGCATACCAGGGAAACTGTCTCAGCCTCAAGTTATGCAGCAGTCTCTTATGCTGTTTGAAGACTCCGCTGGCAGGGTTTCCCAAGGGCATCCACCTAGCCCTTCCCCAGCGGTGAAAGACATAGAATGCACTGACGCACAACCACTTATGTTTCCTGATGATGAGGACATGGGAATACCACCTCAGCATGTCTCTGATGATGACGAAACACAGGTGCCAACTGCTGCGTCTTTCTGCAGTGTGCAGACTGAACAGGAGGTCAGGGATCAAGACTGGGTGGAAGACGATGCAGGGGACGATGAGGTCCTAGACCCCACATGGAATGAAGGTCGTGCCACTGACTTTCACAGTTCGGAGGAAGAGGCAGTGGTGAGACCGAGCCAACAGCGTAGCAAAAGAGGGAGCAGTGGGCAAAAGCAGAACACCCGCCGCCAAGAGACTCCGCCTGCTACTGACCGCCGCCATCTGGGACCGAGCACCCCAAAGGCAGCTTCAAGGAGTTCCCTGGCATGGCACTTCTTCAAACAATGTGCTGACGACAAGACCCGAGTGGTTTGCACGCTGTGCCATCAGAGCCTGAAGCGAGGCATTAACGTTCTGAACCTGAGCACAACCTGCATGACCAGGCACCTGCATGCAAAGCATGAACTGCAGTGGAGTAAACACCTTAAAACCAAGGAAGTCACTCAGGCTCCCCCTGCTACCTCTTCTGCTGCTGCCGCCTCGGCCTATTCTGCTGCTGCCGCCTCGGCCTCTTCCTCCGCCTCTGGAGGAACGTTGGCACCTGCCGCCCAGCAAACAGGGGATGTACCACCAACACCACCACCACCACCTCCGTCACCAAGCGTCTCAACCATGTCACACGCCAGCGTTCAGCTCTCCATCTCACAAACATTTGATAGAAAGCGTAAATTCCCACCTAGCCACCCTCGATCCCTGGCCCTGAATGCCAGCATTTCTAAACTACTGGCCTATGAAATGCTGTCATTTAGGCTGGTGGACACAGACAGCTTCAAACAGCTCATGTCGCTTGCTGTCCCACAGTATGTTGTTCCCAGCCGGCACTACTTCTCCAAGAGAGCCGTGCCTTCCCTGCACAACCAAGTATCCGATAAAATCAAGTGTGCACTGCGCAACGCCATCTGTAGCAAGGTCCACCTAACCACAGATACGTGGACCAGTAAGCACGGCCAGGGACGCTATATCTCCCTAACTGCACACTGGGTAAATGTAGTGGCAGCTGGGCCCCAGGCGGAGAGCTGTTTGGCGCACGTCCTTCCGCCGCCAAGGATCGCAGGGCAACATTCTTTGCCTCCTGTTGCCACCTCCTCCTTCTCGGCTTCCTCCTCCTCTTCTTCCACCTGCTCATCCAGTCAGCCACACACCTTCACCACCAACTTCAGCACAGCCCGGGGTAAACGTCAGCAGGCCATTCTGAAACTCATATGTTTGGGGGACAGGCCCCACACCGCACAGGAGTTGTGGCGGGGTATTGAACAACAGACCGACGAGTGGTTGCTGCCGGTGAGCCTCAAGCCCGGCCTGGTGGTGTGTGATAATGGGCGAAATCTCGTTGCAGCTCTGGGACTAGCCAATTTGACGCACATCCCTTGCTTGGCGCATGTGCTGAATTTGGTGGTGCAGAAGTTCATTCACAACTACCCCGACATGTCAGAGCTGCTGCATAAAGTGCGGGCCGTCTGTTCGCGCTTCCGGCGTTCACATCCTGCCGCTGCTCGCCTGTCTGCGCTACAGCGTAACTTCGGCCTTCCCGCTCACCGCCTCATATGCGACGTGCCCACCAGGTGGAACTCCACCTTGCACATGCTGGACAGACTGTGCGAGCAGCAGCAGGCCATAGTGGAGTTTCAGCTGCAGCACGCACGGGTCAGTCGCACTACAGAACAGCACCACTTCACCACCAATGACTGGGCCTCCATGCGAGACCTGTGTGCCCTGTTGCGCTGTTTCGAGTACTCCACCAACATGGCCAGTGGCGATGACACCGTTATCAGCGTTACAATACCACTTCTATGTCTCCTTGAGAAAACACTTAGGGCGATGATGGAAGAGGAGGTGGCCCAGGAGGAGGAGGAGGAGGAGGAGGAGGAAGAGGGGTCATTTTTAGCACTTTCAGGCCAGTCTCTTCGAAGTGACTCAGAGGGAGGTTTTTGGCAACAGCAGAGGCCAGGTACAAATGTGGCCAGCCAGGGCCCACTACTGGAGGACGAGGAGGACGAGGATGAGGAGGAGGTGGAGGAGGATGAGGATGAAGCATGGTCACAGCGGGGTGGCACCCAACGCAGCTCGGGTCCATCACTGGTGCGTGGCTGGGGGGAAAGGCAGGACGATGACGATACGCCTCCCACAGAGGACAGCTTGTCCTTACCCCTGGGCAGCCTGGCACACATGAGCGACTACATGCTGCAGTGCCTGCGCAACGACAGCAGAGTTGCCCACATTTTAACCTGTGCGGACTACTGGGTTGCCACCCTGCTGGATCCACGCTACAAAGACAATGTGCCCACCTTACTTCCTGCACTGGAGCGTGATAGGAAGATGCGCGAGTACAAGCGCACGTTGGTAGACGCGCTACTGAGAGCATTCCCAAATGTCACAGGGGAACAAGTGGAAGCCCAAGGCCAAGGCAGAGGAGGAGCAAGAGGTCGCCAAGGCAGCTGTGTCACGGCCAGCTCCTCTGAGGGCAGGGTTAGCATGGCAGAGATGTGGAAAACTTTTGTCAACACGCCACAGCTAACTGCACCACCACCTGATACGCAACGTGTTAGCAGGAGGCAACATTTCACTAACATGGTGGAACAGTACGTGTGCACACCCCTCCACGTACTGACTGATGGTTCGGCCCCATTCAACTTCTGGGTCTCTAAATTGTCCACGTGGCCAGAGCTAGCCTTTTATGCCTTGGAGGTGCTGGCCTGCCCGGCAGCCAGCGTTTTGTCTGAACGTGTATTCAGCACGGCAGGGGGCGTCATTACAGACAAACGCAGCCGCCTGTCTACAGCCAATGTGGACAAGCTGACGTTCATAAAAATGAACCAGGCATGGATCCCACAGGACCTGTCCGTCCCTTGTCCAGATTAGACATTAACTACCTCCCCATAACCATATATTATTGGACTCCAGGGCACTTCCTCATTCAATCCTATTTTTATTTTCATTTTACCATTATATTGCAAGGCTACCCAAAGTTGAATGAACCTCTCCTCTGCCTGTGTGCTAGGCCTAAATATATGCCAATGGATTGTTGCAGTGGTGGCTGACGTGAAGCCTCATTCTCTGCTATGACATGCAGACTGATTCTCTGGTGACATGAAGCCAGATTGTCTGTTACGGGACCTCTCTCCTCTGCCTGGGTGCTGGGCCTGAATTTATGACAATGGACTGTTGCAGTGGTGGCTGACGTGAAGCCTGATTCTCTGCTATGACATGCAGACTGATTCTCTGCTGACATGAAGCCAGATCCTCTGTTGCGGGACCTCTCTCCTCTGCCTGGGTGCTGGGCCTAAATTTATGAAAATGGACTGTTGCAGTGGTGGGTGACGTGAAGCCTCATTCTCTGCTATGACATGCAGACTGATTCTCTGCTGACATGAAGCCAGATTGTCTGTTACGGGACCTCTCTCCTCTGCCTGGGTGCTGGGCCTAAATATCTGACAATGGACTGTTGCATTGGTGGCTGACGTGAAGCCTGATTCTCTGCTATGATATGAAGACTGATTCTCTGCTGACATGAAGCCAGATTGTCTGTTACGGGACCTCTCTCCTCTGCCTGTGTGCTAGGCCTAAATATATGCCAATGGATTGTTGCAGTGGTGGCTGACGTGAAGCCTGATTCTCTGCTATGACATGCAGACTAATTCTCTGCTGACATGAAGCCAGATTGTCTGTTACGGGACCTCTCTCCTCTGCCTGGGTGCTGGGCCTAAATTTATGACAATGGACTGTTGCAGTGGTGGCTGACGTGAAGCCTGATTCTCTGCTATGACATGCAGACTGATTCTCTGCTGACATGAAGCCAGATCCTCTGTTACGGGACCTCTCTCCTCTGCCTGGGTGCTGGGCCTAAATTTATGAAAATGGACTGTTGCAGTGGTGGGTGACGTGAAGCCTCATTCTCTGCTATGACATGCAGACTGATTCTCTGCTGACATGAAGCCAGATTGTCTGTTACGGGACCTCTCTCCTCTGCCTGGGTGCTGGGCCTAAATATCTGACAATGGACTGTTGCATTGGTGGCTGACGTGAAGCCTGATTCTCTGCTATGATATGAAGACTGATTCTCTGCTGACATGAAGCCAGATTGTCTGTTACGGGACCTCTCTCCTCTGCCTGTGTGCTAGGCCTAAATATATGCCAATGGATTGTTGCAGTGGTGGCTGACGTGAAGCCTGATTCTCTGCTATGACATGCAGACTAATTCTCTGCTGACATGAAGCCAGATTGTCTGTTACGGGACCTCTCTCCTCTGCCTGGGTGCTGGGCCTAAATTTATGACAATGGACTGTTGCAGTGGTGGCTGACGTGAAGCCTGATTCTCTGCTATGACATGCAGACTGATTCTCTGCTGACATGAAGCCAGATCCTCTGTTACGGGACCTCTCTCCTCTGCCTGGGTGCTGGGCCTAAATTTATGAAAATGGACTGTTGCAGTGGTGGCTGACGTGAAGCCTCATTCTCTGCTATGACATGCAGACTGATTCTCTGCTGACATGAAGCCAGATTGTCTGTTACGGGACCTCTCTCCTCTGCCTGGGTGCTGGGCCTGAATTTATGACAATGGACTGTTGCAGTGGTGGCTGACGTGAAGCCTGATTCTCTGCTATGACATGCAGACTAATTCTCTGCTGACATGAAGCCAGATTGTCTGTTACGGGACCTCTCTCCTCTGCCTGGGTGCTGGGCCTAAATTTATGAAAATGGACTGTTGCAGTGGTGGGTGACGTGAAGCCTGATTCTCTGCTATGACATGAAGACTGATTCTCTGCTGACATGAAGCCAGATCCTCTGTTACGGGACCTCTCTCCTCTGCCTGGGTGCTGGGCCTAAATATCTGACAATGGACTGTTGCATTGGTGGCTGACGTGAAGCCTGATTCTCTGCTATGATATGAAGACTGATTCTCTGCTGACATGAAGCCAGATTGTCTGTTACGGGACCTCTCTCCTCTGCCTGTGTGCTAGGCCTAAATATATGCCAATGGATTGTTGCAGTGGTGGCTGACGTGAAGCCTGATTCTCTGCTATGACATGCAGACTGATTCTCTGGTGACATGAAGCCAGATCCTCTGTTACGGGACCTCTCTCCTCTGCCTGGGTGCTGGGCCTAAATTTATGAAAATGGACTGTTGCAGTGGTGGGTGACGTGAAGCCTGATTCTCTGCTATGACATGCAGACTGATTCTCTGGTGACATGAAGCCAGATCCTCTGTTACGGGACCTCTCTCCTCTGCCTGGGTGCTGGGCCTAAATTTATGAAAATGGACTGTTGCAGTGGTGGGTGACGTGAAGCCTCATTCTCTGCTATGACATGCAGACTGATTCTCTGCTGACATGAAGCCAGATCGTCTGTTACGGGACCTCTCTCCTCTGCCTGGGTGCTGGGCCTAAATTTATGAAAATGGACTCTTACAGTGGTGGGTGACGTGAAGCCTGATTCTCTGCTATGACATGAAGACTGATTCTCTGCTGACATGAAGCCAGATCCTCTGTTACGGGACCTCTCTCCTCTGCCTGGGTGCTGGGCCTAAATATCTGACAATGGACTGTTGCATTGGTGGCTGACGTGAAGCCTGATTCTCTGCTATGATATGAAGACTGATTCTCTGCTGACATGAAGCCAGATTGTCTGTTACGGGACCTCTCTCCTCTGCCTGTGTGCTAGGCCTAAATATATGCCAATGGATTGTTGCAGTGGTGGCTGACGTGAAGCCTGATTCTCTGCTATGACATGCAGACTGATTCTCTGGTGACATGAAGCCAGATCCTCTGTTACGGGACCTCTCTCCTCTGCCTGGGTGCTGGGCCTAAATTTATGAAAATGGACTGTTGCAGTGGTGGGTGACGTGAAGCCTGATTCTCTGCTATGACATGCAGACTGATTCTCTGGTGACATGAAGCCAGATCCTCTGTTACGGGACCTCTCTCCTCTGCCTGGGTGCTGGGCCTAAATATCTGACAATGGACTGTTGCATTGGTGGCTGACGTGAAGCCTGATTCTCTGCTATGACATGCAGACTAATTCTCTGCTGACATGAAGCCAGATTGTCTGTTACGGGACCTCTCTCCTCTGCCTGGGTGCTGGGCCTAAATTTATGAAAATGGACTGTTGCAGTGGTGGGTGACGTGAAGCCTGATTCTCTGCTATGACATGAAGACTGATTCTCTCCTGACATGAAGCCAGATTGTCTGTTACGGGACCTCTCTCCTCTGCCTGGGTGCTGGGCCTAAATTTATGAAAATGGACTGTTACAGTGGTGGGTGACGTGAAGCCTGATTCTCTGCTATGATATGAAGACTGATTCTCTGCTGACATGAAGCCAGATTGTCTGTTACGGGACCTCTCTCCTCTGCCTGGGTGCTGGGCCTAAATTTATGAAAATGGACTCTTACAGTGGTGGGTGACGTGAAGCCTGATTCTCTGCTATGACATGAAGACTGATTCTCTGCTGACATGAAGCCAGATTGTCTGTTACGGGACCTCTCTCCTCTGCCTGGGTGCCGGGGCCTAAATATCTGAGAATGGACTGTTCCAGTGGTGGGTGACGGGAAGCCAGATTCTCTGCTATGGAACCTCTCTCCAATTGATTTTGGTTAATTTTTATTTATTTAATTTTTATTTTAATTAATTTCCCTATCCACATTTGTTTGCAGGGGATTTACCTACATGTTGCTGCCTTTTGCAGCCCTCTAGCCCTTTCCTGGGCTGTTTTACAGCCGTTTTAGTGCCGAAAAGTTCGGGTCCCCATTGACTTCAATGGGGTTCGGGTTCGGGACGAAGTTCGGATCGGGTTCGGATCCCGAACCCGAACATTTCCGGGATGTTCGGCCGAACTTCTCGAACCCGAACATCCAGGTGTTCGCTCAACTCTAACTATGACGTATGTAATAGGGGAGGTTTTCCCCGTGAACTTAAACTCAGTGGTTCCCACTTAGTAATCAACGCCCCAGACGAAGCATTATGGCGAAACCCGGGTCGGGCAGCACAGATTGTTTTTAATACGATTTTACCTTTGTACTTTTGTGAGTATATTAAACCATTTTTTATCTGAAATAACTGGTACGTACTTCACTATCCTTGCGCCCTCCTTCCTTTGAGATCTGTGGAAGTGTGAGTTGGGTGATATCTTCTTGAAGTGGTGCTCTGTTGGTGGGATCGCGGTTTGGATAAAGATCTGCTGAAGGTGAACTTACGGCTCCTGGTCCACGCCCGCTCTACGTATAAAGTTCTCCTGTTGAAGGTACACACAAGGTTTCTATCTACGCGTTTTGCAAGTGGAGTCTTGTGAGTATACTGCACGCACTTGGTGCGATAGGTGTTCAGAATATACTACACCATAGTGCGTCTTGTTACTACATTTCAGGTTTCCATGCTATTGTTGAAAGTGATCGATTGTATGTGGTCTGTTTAACTGAAGAGTATTATGAATATAAGAGAAAGAAAAGAAAAAGAAAAGAATCTTCTCCTGCAGCGCAATCCCCTTTTTTATCATTTATATTTAGCAGACTTTTTTACCCACATTGTTCTAGGATTTGCAGCACTTGAGGGGACAAATATCCTTTACAGAGACTTTGCTTTTTATTGGTTGTGAATACAGAAGAATATACACTTTTTGCAGGATTCTGTAATGCAGATCTTGCAAGCAAGCTCTATTAAACAACTGAGGCAGAGACCAGTTCGTCACTTACTCTCTATGTTAACCTTTCCCTGAAAAAACTTTAAAATCTACCCAATTATATCTCCAATACTCTCCCTATAGTGTACCTGTAGGGTGACTATAGTGTCTCTAGTAACTGGCTTGTTTCTGCAATCTTTTTGTTTTGTTAGATAGCCACAATACACACCATCACATCCACAAATGAGAACAGAATGGCATCTTGCTCTTTTATTTTTAGCAAAAAATGTCTGTCAGCATCTGAGCCAATCAGGGCAAGCCATCCCCCTTCCTTCCCAGTGGCATGTGATCCTTCATCTTCTTCCTCTTTCCTGTTTAGCCCATCCATTTTTACAGTAATGCTTTCTTACATGCAGTGATGTGCCTAAGGTGTCAGGGGGAACCCAGTTATGCCAACATTGTGCCCCTTCACTGTATTCTCAGTAATTAAACCCTTCAAGGCATCGCTTTAAAGTAGCTATATCCATATCGTGTCCCCCTGACAGTAGTTATGCCTGCACTTTGCCCCCTCACAGTAGTTATGCCCACATTGTGCTCCCTCACAGTAGTTATGCTCACATTGTGCCCCCTCACGTTAGTTATGTCCACCCTGTGCCCCCTCTTGATAGTTATGACTTTACTGCACCCCTTCACAATAGATGAATACATTGTGCCCCCTTACAGTAGTTAGCCCTTTATTGTGCCCCATTCACAGTAGTAATGCCCTCATTGCGCACCTCAGAGTAGTTATGCCCAAAATGTGCCCCCTTATAGTAGTTATTCATTCATTGTGCCCCGTTCACAGTAGTTATTCCTTCATTGTGCCACCTCACAGTAGTTAAGTCCTCATTGTGCCCCCCCCACGATAGTTATGCTATCTCTATGCCCCCATAACAGTTGTTATGCCCCGTCACAGTAGTTATGTCCTCTCTGTTACCCCTTCACAGTAATTATGCTCTTATTGTGCCCCCTCACAGTAGTTATGCCCTCTTTTTGCTCCCTTCAGAGTAGTTATGCCCTTATTGTGTCCCTCCTCACAGTAAATATGCCCTCTCTGTGCTCCCCTAACAGTTATGCCCCTTCACAGTAGTAATGCCCTCTTTTTGCCCCCTTCACAGTAGTAATGCTCACAATGTGCCTCCTCAGTGTTAATATAATGAAAAAAAAAAAAATAATAATAATAATTACTCACCTTGTCCCATTCCTGATGATCAGATCCAGCACTCCCCTGCAGACACAGATTGCGCTGCAGAACTGTGTGGGAGAATTGCACAGGCAGATTAACAGCCTTTAGGCTCCTCCAACACAGACCAGCAGCGCAATCTGGGTCTACAGGAGGGAAGGAACATAGGAAGCTGATCGGTCAGTAAGTGAAAGGACTGCTGGCTCTCTGGCTCTCTAGCCATGAGCGATTCCATCTATATTGTTGGACGCGCTCATTGCATCTGGCACTTCTCTGACAGCTGGCTCGCCACTGTTCACATGTCAGTGTTTTGGTCAGTAATTTCCATCAGTGATTGTGAGTCAGGAGACTACAGAGAGATAAGGTATAATGGAACATTTTGCACCAGTTCTGTGTTTAGAGGCGCACCTGGTTTCGGCTCACAATCACTGATGATCAATGACCGAACACTGACTGTGTGAATAAGGCATTAAATGGCCCTAGGTACATTTATTTGTGTGAATTGTTCGAAATTACATTGTGAAATTTGTAACAAATCTGATTTGTTTACAATCAATTCACTCATCTCTAACTCTTTGTAAACAACACAGCCTGGAGGAAATACATTGGCAACAGCAGAATACACAGGGCTAAGAAGTTTTGTGGCTGTCATCCATTGTACTCATGGATTGTTTCCATCGAAACAGCCCAGGCGCATTTTGTCTGTTTTTTTTTTTTTTTATGTTAAGGAGCCTAAAAGGGGCAGCAGTGATATCAGACACCATGAGAGGCAGCAGTAATATCAGATATTAGGATTACATGTGAAACTATGGATTCTACCAATTTATGTATAATTGTGAACAGGAAGAGAAAAAACACCTGAATTACAACTGTGAATGGACACAAGACAACAACGATGGCTTAATTACAATACCTCACTGGAGATAAGCATAGAAATACATTCCGTTTTTGAAATTGAACAATTACTTTCTATCTTAAAGGCTGTTAATCTCTTTATTGAATAACAAATACATGCTTCTCTCTTATGTAATTAATATAACCAGTTAAAGTCTATAGAGGGTTCCACTACTGAATCATACATTGAACGTGGCTACAAGTATTTCATTACCAAACAAATTTTGTAATTTCTGTAGACTTATGGAAAGTGCTATTCAACCCTGGGGAGACGTTTGGCAGCAAAACAGATTTTTGCTATGTATCTCATTTACATTAATTGAATATCTTGTTAGTCCAAACATGTATTTGATAGGCACTGTTCAGATCTTCAAGTAGTGAAATGAAGTCTGGTATTGTAAACCTTAATGTTTTGCTCAGGGCACAAAAGCTCATTTTAGGTTTTTTCTATACCTTAACACAACTGTACAACCAAATAGAGCGGGCGGCACAGGCTGGTACAGTGGTCATAATGGGAGAATTTAACTTCCCAGACATTGACTGGGGTCATGATTCTGCCTCAACCAGAAAGGGGAGAAAATTCCTCAACTTGCTGCTGGACCACTTTATGGGCCAGTTTATAGAAGCTCCCACTAGGGGCAATGATCTGTTGGATCTGGTAATTTCTAATGATGCAGAGCTTGTTGGAATTGTCACTGTTCGAGAAACACTAGGTAATAGTGACCACAATATAATTATATTCCTTTAGGTAACCAGTATAAACGGCTAAAATGAAATCCCCCATGGTTTACAGCTACTGTAAAAAGGGCAATAAAAGACAAAAAAAAAGGGCATTTCAAAATACAAATCTGAGCGGTCAGCTGAAGCATTTTAAGATTACAAAGGCCTTAATAGAATCTGTAAAAAGGAGATAAAATTACCAAAAATACAAAACGAACAGCAGGTAGCAAAAGAGAGCAAAGCAAATCCCCAAAAAATCTTTAAATATATACTGTAAATGCTAAAAACCAAGGTCCGAGCAAGTAGGTCCCATAAATCAGTGGTCCCCAACCTTTTTTGCACCAAGGACCGGTTTCATGCAAGACAATTTTCCCAGGGACCTGGAGGCTAGGGGGGGATCTGGTCGGCACTGACTGATTCACGCACATAGCAAAACACAAGGTGCATATTAAAATATATAACATTATGTATGAGGTGGCTGGGGCCAAGGTGACATTATACTGTATGGGGCCACAAGGTGACATTATATTGCATGGGGCCACAAATACATTGTACTGTATGAGGCTGATGGGGACAAGGTGACATTATATTGCATGGGGTGGGCCAAATGGTGACATTATACTGCATGGGGCAACAAACCCCCCTCCATACAATATCTATTCAGTGTCTGCATGGCATAAATTGATAATCAATAAATCCCCACAGCTGTGTCTTTGCGATATAAATTTTTCCAGAAATGTCCTACAACCAGGACGCGTTTCAGCAAACATGCATTCATCAACAAGTACATCTTAATAAAAATGCAGAGTGTGTATATATATATATATATATATATATAAATGTACCGCCTACAGGGACGTCCAATCACCTCAGATTGAGGGTGGATCAAGATGGTATTCAATTAAGCTATAATGAGAACGTGTTGGGAAAGAGCATACAAAAAAACATTAAAGAAATAACAAAGAAAATGAAAAACAGTAGTGAATTCTACCTTACACAGTCTCAATCACTGTCACATATGAGTATCAACTCAAGATTCTTCACTAAGTAGAAAAAATATATACAAAATAACATGTAGTTAATAATATCATAAAGACATCTCACAGGAATACCTATAGGTGCATGATTTCATAGTCCTTAATTTTGGATGTAATGTACCCAATGTGTGGATCCAATAAGCTTCTCTTAGTACATTACATCCAAAAGGTCTCCACTTGCCTGAACACCTTAACCACTGCTGTAGTACAGCTGCCTCTGGAGGTTCTGCCGTATGTCTGTCTCTGCCTCTACACTATGATGGGAATGCTAAGCTGTGTCGTGACTTTATTACCAATGTACCATTTATTTTGAGCTGCAGCCACATCTGTTTTCTTCAGAATGGACCACAGTGGCCCTAAAAATTTAGCCTCTGTTTGGCGAGGCCCTTGCCTGTCCTAAACTGTTATGGGATAGAGACGATCCTGTGATAAAAGACCTTCAAGAGTTCCTAATCACCTTCCGTAGAGTCTTTGTTGAACCAGGATGTACCTTGACTGCCACGTCCTCTCTTCTGCAACTTTGCCAGGGCATCCATATGGTAGACCTCTTTACTATACTGTTTTTCAGTCTGTCCACTGAGATGTCCTGGGCCAGCATTCTGCTATGCTGGCAGTCTGTGTCCTTGCTATGATTGGATATGTCAGAGAGCAATTTTAGCCACAAGGAATTAAACTGTAAAAGCAACCAACTTGCACATTCTTAAGGAGTTGCCGAGATTAGTTTGACAATTTATTTGTTTAGTAAATGTGTATATCTGCTATCTGGGTACTAAATATACTATATTATATATTACTGTAATATATGCACTATTTATATTAAATATTCAAATATTCAATATTAATTTGAACAGTAAGGTAGTTTTTGGGCAGCATATGCACTAAAATCTGGTCACAATATGAAATGTTTATGTAGGCACAACACGTGCTATTCATTGATGGCACTATTAATTGTGCAATGTATGACCATACAATATAGGCACTATAAGGTACTATATACAGTGTGTTCATTTTGTTATGTTCAGGCTTTGCGCCAAAATAAAAATAATTGAATTCTGCACTTAATACCATGTAATGAGAAAATGAAGACAGAATTTTTGAAATGCTTACAAGTTTATTAAAAAGGAAAAGTAAAATTTTCCTTTACTGTGACATTTGAAATGTAACTTGGGCCTCCCATTTCTCTTGTTTATCTTCAAAATAGTTTGATACCTTGATTGGAGTCCACCTGTGGTGAATTCAGTTGATTGGATATGGTTTGGAAAGACACACCACTGTCTATAAAAAGGTCTCACAGCTGACAATTCATATCAGAGCAAAAATCCAGCCATGAGGAGGAAATGACTGCCTGTAGAGCTCAGAGAAGCGGGTGTGTTGAGGCACAGGTCTGGAGAAGGGTACAGAACATTTATGCTGCACTGAAAGTTCCCACAAGCACCATGGTCTCCATAATTCTTAAATTGAAGAAGTTTGGAACAGCCAGGACTCTTCCTAGATCTGGCTGCCCTACCAAACTAAGTATTTGGGGAAGAAAGGCATTGGTAAGAGAGGTGACCAAGAATCCAATGGTCACTCTGGCTGTTCACCAATGATCCTGTTTGCATATTGGAGAAACTTCCAGAAAGTCAATAAAAGACACATGAAAGATTGCAAAAAAAAGCAACTAAAGGACTGTCAGACGGTGAGAAACAAGATTCTCTGCTCTGATGAAACCAAGATTAAACATTTTGGTCTCCATTGTAAGTGTAATGTCTGGACGAAACAAGGCACTGCTCATCACCTGCCCAATACCATCCCTACAGTGAAGCAGGGTGGTGGCAGCATCATTCTGTGGTAGTGTTTTTCAGTGGCTGGGACAGGGAGGCTGGTCAAAGTTGAAGGATAGCTGAATAGATCAAAGTACAGAGATATTCTTAATAAAAACTTCATCTCAGACTGGGCCAAAGGTTTATCTCCCTACAAGACAATGACCCTAAGCTCACACCCAAGAAAACACGGGAGTGGCTTAGGGACAAATCTGTGAATGTCTTTGATTGGCCCATCCAGAGCCCAGAGTTGAACCCAATGAAACATCTATGGAAAGACCAGAATATTGCTGTCCATTGACAGTCCCTATCCAACCTGATAGGGCTTGAGAGGATCTGCAGAGAAGAATGACAGACAATCCCCAAACCCAGATGTACTAACTTTGTGATATCAATTCCAAGGAGACTGGAGGCTGTAATCACTGCTTCAACTAAGTCTTGAGTAGTGTTGAGCATGAATATTCGCATAGCGAATATTAATCGTGAATATCGCAACGTCGATAATTCGCGAATATTGCGAATATAGTGCTATATATTCGTTATATCGAATATTTGTCATTTTCTCCATCTGAACACATGATTCCTTCCTGCTTAAAATGCTTGTGGGCCAATGACTTATTGGCCCACTAGCAAGAAGCAGGGAGGAATCAAGAGTTTAGATGGTAAAAAATGACGAATATCCAAAAAAACTAATATATAGTACTATATCGAATATATTCGTTTTTTAGAATATTTGTTGTTGACGAATATTCTAAAAAACGAATATATAGCACTATATGACATGTATTCGTTTTATAGAATATACTTTTTTTTCCCCCCAATTAGTACAGTTATTGCCCTTCGGCATACTCCTCCCCGACAGGCGTCCCTGTCACCATGGTAACGCCTGGTGGTTAGAATATACCATCGGATCTGAGTTTTCACGATCTAACTCAGATCCGATGGTATATGCTAACCACCAGGTGTTCCCATGGTGATGGGGACGCTTGAAGTTAGAATATACCGCCAGGGCGCTGTGATCCGCACAATTAACCCCTCAGGTGTGGGTTAATTGCTTGGATCACAGCGCCCTGCCCCACCTCCCCAGTATTAAAATAATTGGTGGCCAGTGCGCACCCCTTCCTCCCCAGTATTAAAATAATTGGTGGCCAGTGCGCCCTAACCCCCCCCTCCCCCCAGTATTAAAATTGTCGGGGAGGAGTATGCAGAAGGGAAATAACTGCACTAATTGGGAGGAAAATAATTAATATTCTAAAAACAAATATATGTGATGTAGTGCTATATATTAGTTTTTTTGAATATTCGTCATATTGTAAGACGAATATTTAGCAACATAGCGAATATTCGTAAATTACACATATAGATTGAAATTTCACAAATGTAGTGTTATAATCTTTTTTTTTAGTCTAATTTTTTTGTCTCTTTCTGATTCAGAAAGAGACAACAAAAAAAAAATGATTATAGCACTACATTTGTGAAATTTCAGTCTAAGGGTCCATTCACACGTCCTATTTTTTTTCATCCTGAAAAACGGTCCGTTTTTTGCGGATCCGTTGTTCCTGAAAATGTTTCCATATGTCATCCGTAGGTCATCCGTTTTTTGCGGATCCGCAAAAAACGGAAACATGTATACATTTCAATAATCAAATAAAGTTGTTTGGATTTCTTTGAAAAAAAATTGAAAAAAAATTGAAAAAAAACAAAACAAAAAACATTTGTTATGTGTTTCCAGGAACGGAATCCGCAAAAAACGGATGACATACGGAATGACATCCGAATGTCATCCGTTTTTTGCGGATCCATTGACTTTGTATTGTACCAGGATCCGATTTTTCAGGACAAGAATAGGACATGTTTTATATTTAAACGGACATGCGGAACGGAACAACGGAAACGGACAGCACACATTGTGCTGTCCGATTTTTTCCAGGACCCATTGAAAATGAATGGGTCCAGATCTGGTCCTGATCTGTTCCTGAAAAAACGGAACAGATCAGGAAAGAAAAAACGGACGTGTGAATGGACCCTTAAAGTGTATTTAACGAATATTCACTATAAGGCTCCATTCACACGTCCGCAAAATGGGTCCGCATCCTTTCCGCAATTTTGCGGAAAGGGTGCGGACCCATTCATTCTCTATGGGGACGGAATGTGCTGTCCGCATCCACATTTGCGGATCCGCACTTCCGCATCCGTGCTTCCGTTTCCGCAAAAAAATAGAACATGTCCTATTCTTGTCCGCAATTGCGGACAAGAACAGGCATATTCTATAATGTCGGCAATGTGCGGTCCGCAAAATGCGGAAAGCACATTGCCTCTTTCCGTGTTTTGCGGATCCGTGTCTCCGTGTATCCGCAAAACACATTGCGGACGTGTGAATACAACCATTGCTATAACTTCATTTTTTAGAATAATCGTCATATTCTAAAGCAAGAATATATGGCGAATATTCGTAAAATACACAAAATCGCAATACGCGATTAATTAAATCGCATATTATTCGCGATAAATAGCATAATGACGAATATTCGATTTAGACGAATATAAGACAAACACTCAATCGAATATTCGCGAAATATCGCAAAATCGAATATGGCACCTCCCGCTCATCAATAGTCTTGAGTAAAGAGTCTGAATACTTATGTCAATGCAAGATTTTCGTTTTTCTTTTTTTAAATTAAATTAAAATGTTTTTTAAATTGTTCTTTTTAGTTTCTCATTATGGGGCAATGAATACAGAATAACGGGGAAAGATTAGAACTTTTATTATTTTAGCACAAGGCCACACCATAACAAAAGGGTTCATTTACTAATTAGAAATATGCCTAAATTAGGCGTATTTCAGGTGCAGATAGTGGCGCAATGGTTAGTTGCGCCACTATCTGTGACTTTTCCCCGATCAAGGCAGATCTAAAATTGCAGGCATGGTGTGGGCGGGGAAGGGGATGCCTGTTTAAGGTGTAGAAAAAGGTCTAAATGAAGAGAGGAAGGAAGTTGTATTACATTTAGAACTGGCGCTGGAGGCGACAAAGTTATGGAGTGGCCTGCGCCTCTTCATAACTTTGTGAGAACAACCAACAGCTATGGGCCTGTCACGAGGGTGTCAAGAGCCACGTCTGACTCCGTTATACCCGGGGTCAGGAAGTCGCAGCGGGTGGCTGCGCGCTCTATGTCTAAAGATCACGTTGTTTCTTAGTGATTGTTTTCTGTGTTTGCCTTGCAATCCTTTTTGTCTCACTCAGGGATCCGTAGCTTCTCCTCCTCAGCTGTTTCTTGTCTGCCACTCCCAACCTCCTTATATTCTCCTCTCACACTTCTCTAGTTGCCAGTTATAGAGCTTCCTGCCTGGACTTCTATACTGACCCACTGGAGCTGTGAATCCTGGTTGTTGTTCCAGAGTGCTACCCTCCGGATCCCTGTTGGGCTTTTTGTTGTCTCCTGTTGTCGCCCACCTGGGATTATATGTTTAGTCTGTATTGTCTGTCCTCCCCTTGGTGTTTTCCTTTAGAGCTAGTGGTGCGGACTAGTGTTCCCACCGCCCTGTTCACTATCTAGGGCTCATCTTAGGGAAAGCCAGGGTTTTAGGCACGTGATCGGCGTACGGGTGAGGAACCCGTCTAGGGACGTCAGGGCAGCCAGGTGCCAGCCGCAAGGTGAGTCAGGGGTCACCACCTTCCCTCTCACTTGGGCAGGGCCTTCCTCTTTCCCTCCCTCTGTGTCACGTATGTGATAGTCAAGCCGATCGTGATATTATAACTGGCCCTTATTTTTTGGGAGAAAAAAAAATAAAATTTTTTTTTTTTCCTCTCTACTTAGAATCCAATATGGATCCTATTGCTGCTTTGGCAAAACAGCTTCAAGGCCTGTCTTTGGAGGTGGCAGGATTGAAGGCGTCTGTCCTCCAACAACAGCAGCAAATGCAGCAGACCGCAAGCCCAGCGGTTGCTATGGGTAACCAGGTTGTTACAGAACCCAAGGTTGTTCTTCCTGACAGATTTTCTGGGGGAAGGGACAAATTTGTGACGTTCCGTGAGGCCTGCAAATTATATTTTAAGCTGCGCCCTTACTCCTCAGGTAATGAAGAACAGCGGGTGGGGATTGTTATTTCCCTGCTTCAGGGGGACCCGCAATCCTGGGCGTTCTCGTTACCCCCTGGTTCCCAGGCTCTCCGGTCAGTGGAGGGATTTTTTGGGGCTTTGGGTCTCATATATGATGACCCTGACCGAGTCGCCCTGGCTGAGTCGAAGTTACGGAGACTCCTACAGGGAGATCGGCCAGCAGAGGAATATTGCTCAGAGTTCCGTAGGTGGGCTACGGATACTCAGTGGAACGACCCGGCTCTCAGGAGTCAGTTCTGCTCTGGGTTATCTGAAAGGGTTAAGGATGCGCTGGCGCTGTATGAGACCCCCCTTTCCCTTGATGCTGTTATGTCCCTCTCTATCAGAATAGATAGATGTCTTAGGGAGAGATCGAAAATTCCTGAGCAATTGGTAACCTCTCCCAAGCAGCAGTTAGTCTGTACTGACTTAGATGAGCCCATGCAGCTAGGAGGAACTTCTCGTCAGGTCCGTCCTCCTGAGGTTCGCCGTAGGTGGGGGGCTTGTTTTTTCTGTGGGGGGAGGGGTCATTTCATTAATGTCTGTCCCTCCTTTCTCAAAAACAAAAGACCGTCGGAAAACTACTAACCCCAGGCTGTGCGGAGGATGTCAGCCGGGGGGTATACGTTTCCTCCATACGAACATCTCAATTTGTGTTGCCAGCGGTTATTGTTTTTGGTGTTAAGACGGAGTCTATTTCTTTTTTTCTAGACAGTGGAGCAGGGGTAAATTTGATAGATGCCCATTTTGCCCGCACTATGGGTTTGTCTCTCTGTACGCTGCAGAGACCTATTCCCATATTCGCTATTGATTCTGCTCCTCTGTCTCAGAGAAACCTCACTCACATTGTCCATAACTTACACCTTCGGGTAGGGGACCACCATAATGAGTGTCTTTCATGTTACGTTCTGGAGGGCCTTCCCTCTCCTGTGGTATTGGGTCTTCCCTGGTTGGTAGCGCACAATCCAGTGGTGGATTGGCAGGCCAGGGAGATATTGGAGTGGAGTGAGCATTGCAGAGAGAATTGCTTAAATAACAATTGCTTAATCGCCTCCATAGCTTCCCTACCTACATTTATTTCGGACTTTGAGGACGTTTTTTCTGAAAAGGGTTGTCAGAAGCTACCACCTCATCGTCCTTATGATTGCCCGGTTAACCTGATTCCCGGTGCAAAATTACCCAAGTCCAGGTTGTATAATCTTTCGGGTCCCGAGAGACAAGCCATGAAAGATTATATCTCCGAGAGTCTGGCTAAGGGACACATCAGACCCTCTTCTTCACCCGTGGCTGCAGGGTTTTTCTTTGTTAAAAAGAAAGATGGGGGCCTGCGTCCTTGCCTAGATTTCCGTGAGCTAAACCGGATAACCATCCGAGACCCATACCCTCTTCCTCTCATTCCTGACCTTTTTAATCAGATTGCGGGTGCTAGGTGGTTCTCCAAACTTGATCTTAGGGGGGCCTACAATCTGATTCGTATCAAGGAAGGGGATGAGTGGAAGACAGCTTTTAACACCCCTGAGGGGCATTATGAAATTTAGTCATGCCTTTCGGTCTGACCAATGCCCCTGCTGTCTTCCAACATTTCGTTAATGATATTTTTAGTCATCTCATCGGCAGGTTTGTAGTCATATACCTAGATGATATCTTAATTTATTCGGCTGATCTGAAAACACATGAAGTACATGTCAGGCAAGTACTGCAGGTCCTACGGACGAATAAATTATATGTGAAAATTGAAAAATGTGTCTTCGCCGTTCAGGAAATACAGTTCCTGGGATATCTATTATCTGCTTCAGGTTTCCGTATGGATCCTAGGAAGGTCCAGGCAATTTTAGATTGGGATCTTCCTGAGAACCTTAAAGCTCTACAACGGTTTTTGGGTTTCGCAAATTTCTACAGAAAGTTTATTAAAAATTATTCAGTGATCGTTAAACCCCTTACTGACATGACTAGGAAGGGGACTGATTTTTCTAAATGGTCTGACGCCGCTAAAATTGCATTTTCCTCTCTAAAAGAGAGATTTACCTCGGCACCTGTTCTAATTCAACCTGATGTCTCCCAGCCTTTTATTGTTGAAGTAGATGCGTCAGAGGTGGGAGTGGGGGCTGTATTGTCTCAGGGTCCGTCTCCTGGCAAATGGCGTCCTTGCGCTTTCTTTTCCAAAAAGTTATCTACAGCAGAAAAGAACTATGATATTGGAAATAGGGAACTGTTGGCGATTAAACTGGCGTTTGAAGAGTGGCGTCACTTCTTAGAGGGAGCAATCCACCCCGTCACGGTGATTACGGATCACAAAAACCTTCTGTACCTAGAATCGGCTAAGCGTCTCACCCCTAGACAAGCTAGGTGGTCGCTATTCTTTACCAGATTTAACTTTGTAATCACCTATCGTCCTGGGGCAAAAAATACCAAGGCAGACGCATTATCTCGTAGTTTCCCTGGAGGGGGTAATGTTAGTGATCCGGTACCTATTTTACAAAGAGGAGTGGTTGTCTCTGCTGTACACTCTGTTCTAGAGGGAAAGGTGTTAGAGGCCCAGGGGGACGCCCCGGCCTCTTGCCCCTCAGAGAAATTGTTTGTACCGTTAAACCTGCGTCTTGAATTATTAAAGGAACATCATAATTTGGCACTTGCTGGGCACCCGGGTAGTAAAGCAACCTTGGAGCTATTGTGTCGTCGTTTTTGGTGGCCAAGGTTGCGTCAGGATTAGAGTTGAGCGAACACCTGGATGTTCGGGTTCGAGAAGTTCGGCCGAACATCCCGGAAATGTTCGGGTTCGGGATCCGAACCCGATCCGAACTTCGTCCCGAACCCGAACCCCATTGAAGTCAATGGGGACCCGAACTTTTCGGCACTAAAAAGGCTGTAAAACAGCCCAGGAAAGAGCTAGAGGGCTGCAAAAGGCAGCAACATGTAGGTAAATCCCCTGCAAACAAATGTGGATAGGGAAATGAATTAAAATAAAAATTAAATAAATAAAAATTAACCAAAATCAATTGGAGAGAGGTTCCATAGCAGAGAATCTGGCTTCCCGTCACCCACCACTGGAACAGTCCATTCTCAGATATTTAGGCCCCGGCACCCAGGCAGAGGAGAGAGGTCCCGTAACAGAGAATCTGTCTTCATGTCAGCAGAGAATTAGTCTGCATGTCATAGCAGAGAATGAGGCTTCACGTCAGCCACCACTGCAACAGTCCATTGGCATATATTTAGGCCCAGCACACACACAGGCAGAGGAGAGAGGTCCCGTAACAGAGAATCTGGCTTCATGTCAGCAGAGAATCAGTCTGCATGTCATAGCAGAGAATCAGGCTTCACGTCAGCCACCACTGCAACAGTCCATTGTCATAAATTTAGGCCCAGCACCCAGGCAGAGGAGAGAGGTCCCGTAACAGAGAATCTGGCTTCATGTCAGCAGAGAATCAGTCTTCATATCATAGCAGAGAATCAGGCTTCACGTCACCCACCACTGTAAGAGTCAATTTTCATAAATTTAGGCCCAGAACCCAGGCAGAGGAGAAAGGTCCCGTAACAGACAATCTGGCTTCATGTCAGCAGAGAATCAGTCTTCATATCATAGCAGAGAATCAGGCTTCACGTCACCCACCACTGTAAGAGTCAATTTTCATAAATTTAGGCCCAGAACCCAGGCAGAGGAGAAAGGTCCCGTAACAGACAATCTGGCTTCATGTCAGCAGAGAATCAGTCTTCATATCATAGCAGAGAATCAGGCTTCACGTCACCCACCACTGTAAGAGTCAATTTTCATAAATTTAGGCCCAGAACCCAGGCAGAGGAGAAAGGTCCCGTAACAGACAATCTGGCTTCATGTCAGCAGAGAATCAGTCTTCATATCATAGCAGAGAATCAGGCTTCACGTCACCCACCACTGTAAGAGTCCATTGTCATAAATTTAGGCCCAGCACCCAGGCAGAGGAGAGAGGTCCCGTAACAGAGGATCTGGCTTCATGTCAGCAGAGAATCAGTCTGCATGTCATAGCAGAGAATCAGGCTTCACGTCAGCCACCACTGCAACAGTCCATTGTCATAAATTTAGGCCCAGCACCCAGGCAGAGGAGAGAGGTCCCGTAACAGACAATCTGGCTTCATGTCAGCAGAGAATTAGTCTGCATGTCATAGCAGAGAATCAGGCTTCATGTCAGCCACCACTGCAACAGTCCATTGGCATATATTTAGGCCTAGCACACAGGCAGAGGAGAGGTTCATTCAACTTTGGGTAGCATCGCAATATAATGGTAAAATGAAAATAAAAATAGGATTGAATGAGGAAGTGCCCTGGAGTCCAATAATATATGGTTATGGGGAGGTAGTTAATGTCTAATCTGGACAAGGGACGGACAGGTCCTGTGGGATCCATGCCTGGTTCATTTTTATGAACGTCAGCTTGTCCACATTGGCTGTAGACAGGCGGCTGCGTTTGTCTGTAATGACGCCCCCTGCCGTGCTGAATACACGTTCAGACAAAACGCTGGCTGCCGGGCAGGCCAGCACCTCCAAGGCATAAAAGGCTAGCTCTGGCCACGTGGACAATTTAGAGACCCAGAAGTTGAATGGGGCCGAACCATCAGTCAGTACGTGGAGGGGTGTGCACACGTACTGTTCCACCATGTTAGTGAAATGTTGCCTCCTGCTAACACGTTGCGTATCAGGTGGTGGTGCAGTTAGCTGTGGCGTGTTGACAAAAGTTTTCCACATCTCTGCCATGCTAACCCTGCCCTCAGAGGAGCTGGCCGTGACACAGCTGCCTTGGCGACCTCTTGCTCCTCCTCTGCCTTGGCCTTGGGCTTCCACTTGTTCCCCTGTGACATTTGGGAATGCTCTCAGTAGCGCGTCTACCAACGTGCGCTTGTACTCGCGCATCTTCCTATCACGCTCCAGTGCAGGAAGTAAGGTGGGCACATTGTCTTTGTAGCGTGGATCCAGCAGGGTGGCAACCCAGTAGTCCGCACAGGTTAAAATGTGGGCAACTCTGCTGTCGTTGCGCAGGCACTGCAGCATGTAGTCGCTCATGTGTGCCAGGCTGCCCAGGGGTAAGGACAAGCTGTCCTCTGTGGGAGGCGTATCGTCATCGTCCTGCCTTTCCCCCCAGCCACGCACCAGTGATGGACCCGAGCTGCGTTGGGTGCCACCCCGCTGTGACCATGCTTCATCCTCATCCTCCTCCACCTCCTCCTCATCCTCGTCCTCCTCGTCCTCCAGTAGTGGGCCCTGGCTGGCCACATTTGTACCTGGCCTCTGCTGTTGCAAAAAACCTCCCTCTGAGTCACTTCGAAGAGACTGGCCTGAAAGTGCTAAAAATGACCCCTCTTCCTCATCCTCCTCCTCCTCCTCCTGGGCCACCTCCTGTTCCATCATCGCCCTAAGTGTTTTCTCAAGGAGACATAGAAGTGGTATTGTAACGCTGATAACGGTGTCATCGCCACTGGCCATGTTGGTGGAGTACTCGAAACAGCGCAACAGGGCACACAGGTCTCGCATGGAGGCCCAGTCATTGGTGGTGAAGTGGTGCTGTTCTGTAGTGCGACTGACCCGTGCGTGCTGCAGCTGAAACTCCACTATGGCCTGCTGCTGCTCGCACAGTCTGTCCAGCATGTGCAAGGTGGAGTTCCACCTGGTGGGCACGTCGCATATGAGGCGGTGAGCGGGAAGGCCGAAGTTACGCTGTAGCGCAGACAGGCGAGCAGCGGCAGGATGTGAACGCCGGAAGCGCGAACAGACGGCCCGCACTTTATGCAGCAGCTCTGACATGTCGGGGTAGTTGTGAATGAACTTCTGCACCACCAAATTCAGCACATGCGCCAAGCAAGGGATGTGCGTCAAATTGGCTAGTCCCAGAGCTGCAACGAGATTTCGCCCATTATCACACACCACCAGGCCGGGCTTGAGGCTCACCGGCAGCAACCACTCGTCGGTCTGTTGTTCAATACCCCGCCACAACTCCTGTGCGGTGTGGGGCCTGTCCCCCAAACATATGAGTTTCAGAATGGCCTGCTGACGTTTACCCCGGGCTGTGCTGAAGTTGGTGGTGAAGGTGTGTGGCTGACTGGATGAGCAGGTGGAAGAAGAGGAGGAGGAAGCCGAGAAGGAGGAGGTGGCAACAGGAGGCAAAGAATGTTGCCCTGCGATCCTTGGCGGCGGCAGGACGTGCGCCAAACAGCTCTCCGCCTGGGGCCCAGCTGCCACTACATTTACCCAGTGTGCAGTTAGGGAGATATAGCGTCCCTGGCCGTGCTTACTGGTCCACGTATCTGTGGTTAGGTGGACCTTGCTACAGATGGCGTTGCGCAGTGCACACTTGATTTTATCGGATACTTGGTTGTGCAGGGAAGGCACGGCTCTCTTGGAGAAGTAGTGCCGGCTGGGAACAACATACTGTGGGACAGCAAGCGACATGAGCTGTTTGAAGCTGTCTGTGTCCACCAGCCTAAATGACAGCATTTCATAGGCCAGTAGTTTAGAAATGCTGGCATTCAGGGCCAGGGATCGAGGGTGGCTAGGTGGGAATTTACGCTTTCTATCAAATGTTTGTGAGATGGAGAGCTGAACGCTGGCGTGTGACATGGTTGAGACGCTTGGTGACGGAGGTGGTGGTGGTGGTGTTGGTGGTACATCCCCTGTTTGCTGGGCGGCAGGTGCCAACGTTCCTCCAGAGGCGGAGGAAGAGGCCGAGGCGGCAGCAGCAGAATAGGCCGAGGCGGCAGCAGCAGAAGAGGTAGCAGGGGGAGCCTGAGTGACTTCCTTGGTTTTAAGGTGTTTACTCCACTGCAGTTCATGCTTTGCATGCAGGTGCCTGGTCATGCAGGTTGTGCTCAGGTTCAGAACGTTAATGCCTCGCTTCAGGCTCTGATGGCACAGCGTGCAAACCACTCGGGTCTTGTCGTCAGCACATTGTTTGAAGAAGTGCCATGCCAGGGAACTCCTTGAAGCTGCCTTTGGGGTGCTCGGTCCCAGATGGCGGCGGTCAGTAGCAGGCGGAGTCTCTTGGCGGCGGGTGTTCTGCTTTTGCCCACTGCTCCCTCTTTTGCTACGCTGTTGGCTCGGTCTCACCACTGCCTCTTCCTCCGAACTGTGAAAGTCAGTGGCACGACCTTCATTCCATGTGGGGTCTAGGACCTCATCGTCCCCTGCATCGTCTTCCACCCAGTCTTGATCCCTGACCTCCTGTTCAGTCTGCACACTGCAGAAAGACGCAGCAGTTGGCACCTGTGTTTCGTCATCATCAGAGACATGCTGAGGTGGTATTCCCATGTCCTCATCATCAGGAAACATAAGTGGTTGTGCGTCAGTGCATTCTATGTCTTTCACCGCTGGGGAAGGGCTAGGTGGATGCCCTTGGGAAACCCTGCCAGCGGAGTCTTCAAACAGCATAAGAGACTGCTGCATAACTTGAGGCTGAGACAGTTTCCCTGGTATGCATGGGGGTGATGTGACAGACTGATGGGGTTGGTTTTCAGGCGCCATCTGTGCGCTTTCTGCAGAAGACTGGGTGGGAGATAATGTGAACGTGCTGGATCCACTGTCGGCCACCCAATTGACTAATGCCTGTACCTGCTCAGGCCTTACCATCCTTAGAACGGCATTGGGCCCCACCATATATCGCTGTAAATTCTGGCGGCTACTGGGACCTGAGGTAGTTGGTACACTAGGACGTGTGGATGTGGCAGAACGGCCACGTCCTCTCCCAGCACCAGAGGGTCCACTAACACCACCACGACCATGTCCACGTCCGCGTCCCTTACTAGATGTTTTTCTCATTGTTATGGTTCACCACAACAACAAATATATTATTTGGCCCAATGTATTGTATTCAAATTCAGCGGGATATAAATTTGAGGCCTAGTATTTAGGCGCTGGGTGACCGGTATGGATTTAGTGACAGAATTAGACTTGGAAATGCACAGAAGCGTGTGTGTGAAGTTATTCTGAATGACCCAATGTGCACCTTGAATATTATATACCCTTTTTGGGATAGATTTCAAATAGCTCTGATATAGCAGGAACCACTAAATTATGAAATTGCTAAATTGGGAATTGTACTTCAACCCAGAACAAAAAATGTGCTTTGACGGGCACTAAATAACTTTCCCAGCTACAACAGGACAGCGGTAACGAGAGATTTAGAGGGATTTAAATTTGAGGCCTAGTATTTAGGCGCTGGGTGACAGGTATGGGTTTAGTGACAGAATTAGACTTGGAAATACACAGTAGCGGGTGTGTGTGAAGTTATTCTGAATGACCCAATGTGCACCTTCAATATTATATACCCTTTTTGGGATAGATTTCAAATAGCTCTGATATAGCAGGAACCACTAAATTATGAAATTGCTAAATTGGGAATTGTACTTCAACCCAGAACAAAAAATGTGCTTTGACGGACACTAAATATCTTGCCCAGCAACAACAGTACAGCGGTAACGAGAGATTTAGCGGGATATAAATTTGAGGCCTAGTATTTAGGCGCTGGGTCACCGGTATGGATTTAGTGACAGAATTAGACTTGGAAATGCACAGAAGCGTGTGTGTGAAGTTATTCTGAATGACCCTATGTGCACCTTCAATATTATATACCCTTTTAGGGATAGATTTCAAATAGCTCTGATATAGCAGAAACCACTAAATTATGAAATTGCTAAATTGGGAATTGTACTTCAACCCAGAACAAAAAATGTGCTTTGACGGACACTAAATATCTTGCCCAGCAACAACAGTACAGCGGTGGGTAACGAGAGATTTAGAGGGATTTAAATTTGAGGCCTAGTATTTAGGCGCTGGGTCACCGGTATGGATTTAGTGACAGAATTAGACTTGGAAATGCACAGAAGCGTGTGTGTGAAGTTATTCTGAATGACCCTATGTGCACCTTCAATATTATATACCCTTTTAGGGATAGATTTCAAATAGCTCTGATATAGCAGAAACCACTAAATTATGAAATTGCTAAATTGGGAATTGTACTTCAACCCAGAACAAAAAATGTGCTTTGACGGACACTAAATATCTTGCCCAGCAACAACAGTACAGCGGTGGGTAACGAGAGATTTAGAGGGATTTAAATTTGAGGCCTAGTATTTAGGCGCTGGGTCACCGGTATGGATTTAGTGACAGAATTAGACTTGGAAATGCACAGAAGCGTGTGTGTGAAGTTATTCTGAATGACCCTATGTGCACCTTCAATATTATATACCCTTTTAGGGATAGATTTCAAATAGCTCTGATATAGCAGAAACCACTAAATTATGAAATTGCTAAATTGGGAATTGTACTTCAACCCAGAACAAAAAATGTGCTTTGACGGACACTAAATATCTTGCCCAGCAACAACAGTACAGCGGTGGGTAACGAGAGATTTAGAGGGATTTAAATTTGAGGCCTAGTATTTAGGCGCTGGGTCACCGGTATGGATTTAGTGACAGAATTAGACTTGGAAATGCACAGAAGCGTGTGTGTGAAGTTATTCTGAATGACCCTATGTGCACCTTCAATATTATATACCCTTTTAGGGATAGATTTCAAATAGCTCTGATATAGCAGAAACCACTAAATTATGAAATTGCTAAATTGGGAATTGTACTTCAACCCAGAACAAAAAATGTGCTTTGACGGACACTAAATATCTTGCCCAGCAACAACAGTACAGCGGTGGGTAACGAGAGATTTAGAGGGATTTAAATTTGAGGCCTAGTATTTAGGCGCTGGGTCACCGGTATGGATTTAGTGACAGAATTAGACTTGGAAATGCACAGAAGCGTGTGTGTGAAGTTATTCTGAATGACCCAATGTGCACCTTCAATATTATATACCCTTTTAGGGATAGATTTCAAATAGCTCTGATATAGCAGAAACCACTAAATTATGAAATTGCTAAATTGGGAATTGTACTTCAACCCAGAACAAAAAATGTGCTTTGACGGACACTAAATATCTTGCCCAGCAACAACAGTACAGCGGTAACGAGAGATTTAGAGGGATTTAAATTTGAGGCCTAGTATTTAGGCGCTGGGTGACAGGTATGGGTTTAGTGACAGAATTAGACTTGGAAATACACAGTAGCGGGTGTGTGTGAAGTTATTCTGAATGACCCTATGTGCACCTTCAATATTATATACCCTTTTAGGGATAGATTTCAAATAGCTCTGATATAGCAGAAACCACTAAATTATGAAATTGCTAAATTGGGAATTGTACTTCAACCCAGAACAAAAAATGTGCTTTGACGGACACTAAATATCTTGCCCAGCAACAACAGTACAGCGGTGGGTAACGAGAGATTTAGAGGGATTTAAATTTGAGGCCTAGTATTTAGGCGCTGGGTCACCGGTATGGATTTAGTGACAGAATTAGACTTGGAAATGCACAGAAGCGTGTGTGTGAAGTTATTCTGAATGACCCAATGTGCACCTTCAATATTATATACCCTTTTAGGGATAGATTTCAAATAGCTCTGATATAGCAGAAACCACTAAATTATGAAATTGCTAAATTGGGAATTGTACTTCAACCCAGAACAAAAAATGTGCTTTGACGGACACTAAATATCTTGCCCAGCAACAACAGTACAGCGGTAACGAGAGATTTAGAGGGATTTAAATTTGAGGCCTAGTATTTAGGCGCTGGGTGACAGGTATGGGTTTAGTGACAGAATTAGACTTGGAAATACACAGTAGCGGGTGTGTGTGAAGTTATTCTGAATGACCCTATGTGCACCTTCAATATTATATACCCTTTTAGGGATAGATTTCAAATAGCTCTGATATAGCAGAAACCACTAAATTATGAAATTGCTAAATTGGGAATTGTACTTCAACCCAGAACAAAAAATGTGCTTTGACGGACACTAAATATCTTGCCCAGCAACAACAGTACAGCGGTGGGTAACGAGAGATTTAGAGGGATTTAAATTTGAGGCCTAGTATTTAGGCGCTGGGTCACCGGTATGGATTTAGTGACAGAATTAGACTTGGAAATGCACAGAAGCGTGTGTGTGAAGTTATTCTGAATGACCCAATGTGCACCTTCAATATTATATACCCTTTTAGGGATAGATTTCAAATAGCTCTGATATAGCAGAAACCACTAAATTATGAAATTGCTAAATTGGGAATTGTACTTCAACCCAGAACAAAAAATGTGCTTTGACGGACACTAAATATCTTGCCCAGCAACAACAGTACAGCGGTAACGAGAGATTTAGAGGGATTTAAATTTGAGGCCTAGTATTTAGGCGCTGGGTGACAGGTATGGGTTTAGTGACAGAATTAGACTTGGAAATACACAGTAGCGGGTGTGTGTGAAGTTATTCTGAATGACCCAATGTGCACCTTCAATATTATATACCCTTTTTGGGATAGATTTCAAATAGCTCTGATATAGCAGGAACCACTAAATTATGAAATTGCTAAATTGGGAATTGTATTTCAACCCAGAACAAGAAATGTGCTTGAACGGACACTAAATAACTCGCCCAGCTACAGCACTAGGGACAGATTTAGCTGGATATAAATTTGAGGCCTAGTATTTAGGCGCTGGGTGACCGGTATGGATTTAGTGACAGAATTAGACTGGGATATGGCCAAAAAATAAACAGACTATTGCTGGTTAAATGCACTTGGTGTGACAGCTTCACCCTGATGTAGGCTTTAGCCAAAAAACAACCACACCATTGAGGGTTAAATGCACTTGGTGACAGGCGCAGCTTGCCCCTGATTTTGTATATGGCCAAAAAATGAACAGACTATTGCTGGTTAAATACACTTGGTGTGACAGCTTCACCCTGATGTAGGCTTTAGCCAAAAAACAACCACACCATTGAGGGTTAAATGCACTTGGTGACAGGCGCAGCTTGCCCCTGATTTTGTATATGGCCAAAAAATGAACAGACTATTGCTGGTTAAATGCACTTGGTGTGACAGCTTCACCCTGATGTAGGCTTTAGCCAAAAAACAACCACACCATTGAGGGTTAAATGCACTTGGTGACAGGCGCAGCTTGCCCCTGATTTTGTATATGGCCAAAAAATGAACAGACTATTGCTGGTTAAATGCACTTGGTGTGACAGCTTCACCCTGATGTAGGCTTTAGCCAAAAAACAACCACACCATTGAGGGTTAAATGCACTTGGTCGCAGCTTGTGCTGGCGCACCACAAGACACAAAATGGCCGCCGATCACCCCAGAAAAATGTGACTGACAAACGGTCTGTGCAGCCTAAAAACAGTGAGCAATTGAGGATCAGCAGCTCAATGATCCACAGCTGCAGATCGATCAGTTAATCAAGTCCTTTGGAGGAGTTAATCTGCCTAATCTCGCCCTACTGTCGCAGCCGCAACCTCTCCCTACGCTAATCAGAGCAGAGTGACGGGCGGCGCTATGTGACTCCAGCTTAAATAGAGGCTGGGTCACATGGTGCTCTGGCCAATCACAGCCATGCCAATAGTAGGCATGGCTGTGATGGCCTCTTGGGGCAAGTAGTATGACGCTTGTTGATTGGCTGCTTTGCAGCCTTTCAAAAAGCGCCAAGAAAGCGTCACAAAAGCGCCAAGAAAGCGACGAACACCGAACCCGAACCCGGACTTTTACGAAAATGTCCGGGTTCGGGTCCGTGTCACGGACACCCCAAAATTCGGTACGAACCCGAACTATACAGTTCGAGTTCGCTCATCCCTAGTCAGGATGTAATGGATTTTGTGTCTACTTGTTCTACTTGTGCACGCGCGAAAGTCTCTCATACACGTCCAGCAGGGTCTTTATTGCCACTTTTCATCCCCAATAGGCCATGGACACATCTGTCAATGGATTTCATCACTGACTTACCGTTGTCTGCGGGTAAAACAGTTATCTTGGTAGTAGTAGACAGGTTTAGCAAAATGGTACACTTTATTGCGCTACCCGCACTTCCTAATGCTAAGACTCTTGCTCAGGTGTTTATCAGTGAAATCGTGAAGCTTCACGGGGTCCCTTCCGATGTGGTTTCGGATCGGGGAACCCAGTTTATTTCTAAGTTTTGGAAAGCTTTTTGTTCCCGTTTGGGGGTACACTTGTCCTTTTCCTCAGCTTTCCATCCTCAGTCGAATGGACAGACTGAGCGTACCAACCAAAACCTAGAAACATATTTAAGGTGTTTTGTGTCTGAAAACCAAGAGGTGTGGTCATCATATTTACCGTTAGCCGAGTTTGCCATAAATAATCGCTGTCAGGAATCCACTGGCAAGTCACCATTTCTTGTTGCATATGGTTTTCATCCCCAATTTTGTACTTTCAAAGGGGGGGGGGGGGGTCTTCTGGGTTCCCGAAGAGGAACGGTTTTCTTCATCTCTTTCATCGGTATGGCAGAAGGTGCAAGCTAACTTGAAAAATATGAGTGGTAAATATAAATGCATGGCCGATAAGAAACGGTCGCCAGGTCCGGACCTAGGAGTGAATGACTATGTGTGGTTGTCTACTAGGAATATTAAGTTGAAGGTTCCCTCTTGGAAACTGGGCCCTAGGTTCATTGGTCCTTATAAAATAGTAGCCGTCATTAACCCTGTGGCTTTTCGCCTGGAGCTACCTCAGACTTTTAAGATCCATAACGTCTTCCATAAGTCGTTACTCAAGAAGTATGTTCCACCTCTAGAACCATCACCGCTGCCACCTCCTCCTGTTATTGTGGATGGTAATCTGGAGTTTCAAATATCCAGAATTGTTGATTCTCGTCGGGTCCGCCGCTCTCTTCAGTATCTGGTGCATTGGAGGGGTTACGGTCCCGAGGAAAGAATGTGGGTTCCAGCGTCAGAGGTAAACGCCAACAGGTTAATTCAGGCTTTCCATGCCTCTCATCCTGAGAGACCTGGTCCTGAGTGTCCGGAGGCCCCTCGTGAAAGGGGGGGTACTGTCACGAGGGTGTCAAGAGCCACGTCTGACTCCGTTATACCCGGGGTCAGGAAGTCGCAGCGGGTGGCTGCGCGCTCTATGTCTAAAGATCACGTTGTTTCTTAGTGATTGTTTTCTGTGTTTGCCTTGCAATCCTTTTTGTCTCACTCAGGGATCCGTAGCTTCTCCTCCTCAGCTGTTTCTTGTCTGCCACTCCCAACCTCCTTATATTCTCCTCTCACACTTCTCTAGTTGCCAGTTATAGAGCTTCCTGCCTGGACTTCTATACTGACCCACTGGAGCTGTGAATCCTGGTTGTTGTTCCAGAGTGCTACCCTCCGGATCCCTGTTGGGCTTTTTGTTGTCTCCTGTTGTCGCCCACCTGGGATTATATGTTTAGTCTGTATTGTCTGTCCTCCCCTTGGTGTTTTCCTTTAGAGCTAGTGGTGCGGACTAGTGTTCCCACCGCCCTGTTCACTATCTAGGGCTCATCTTAGGGAAAGCCAGGGTTTTAGGCACGTGATCGGGTGAGGAACCCGTCTAGGGACGTCAGGGCAGCCAGGTGCCAGCCGCAAGGTGAGTCAGGGGTCACCACCTTCCCTCTCACTTGGGCAGGGCCTTCCTCTTTCCCTCCCTCTGTGTCACGTATGTGATAGTCACGCCGATCGTGATAGGGCCTTTATTTAGACCAGCATCTAAAATGCTGGCCTTAATAAATGTGCCCCAAAAAAGGGAAAGGATCTGAAGACTTTATGAATACATTGTATGCAATATATATACAGTATAAGTTATCACACGTTTAGAAAGAGATTTAACTAGAAAGAAAGATGTGTAGATAGAATGAGTTAGCTAGAAATATAAGACAGAACATACAGGGAGCACAAGTAAAATAGCAGCGAGAAGGAACAAATTTTTGTGCAAGCACCATTTCAGAAAAATCAAATGGCGATTTTTGGGGATGATGCACAGCACTCGCCACTTTTCCAAATAGTAGGGAAAGTATAAGCAAGGCTTTCCGTGGCCCGGAAAATTCAGATTTTAATTTCAGACTGATTGTCAAGATAGTCTCCCTGTTGACAACTCGTTTAAGAGCAGTCAGCGTTTGTAGTGCCCTGAGGTGGAGAAGGAGGCTGCAGATCCCAGGCATAGCCGTTTGGGGCTGTATTGGTGTTGGGGCAGCGACAGTGACAGTTTGGGGAAATGTACGGCAGAGGAAGGTTGCCAAAGAACTCAACATAACATCCCACAGTCTGATAAAAGTGTCAGGGAGGATGAGGACTCCGATCACGAATGTGAGCTGAGCTGAAAAGAACCTGGGAGCCAGATCGGGATGCTAAGCTGGAGGCAACATCAGAAGAGGAGGGTGATCACTAGTGATGAGCGGCAGGAGCAATATTCAATATTTTCTGAATATTTGGGCGAATATTCGTCATATATTGATTCTTGATTATGAAAATTGGCAATGTAATATGCGCATATTGCACGCTCAATACAGGCGTGGGTCACTATTGCTACATTTTTCAAGCTGGTAGAAGTTTCCTGAGACTGGAGAAATGGTTGGCATGGCAGAACATTACAATAGCTTTATATGCAGATCGAGTGCTCCAATATATTCGCGATTGAGCAAATCAGCAATTAATGATGCGCATATGTATGGACAGCAGAACCTATCAGCTACACTATATCACCATATAACCTACACTGACTATATCCCACTATTAGTGATGTCCCAAACTATTCGCTGGTGAATAGTTCCCGGCGAACATAGCTTGTTTGCGTTCGCCGCTGCGGGTGAACATATGCGATGTTCGGTCCGCCCCCTATACATCATCATTGAGTAAACTTTGCCCCTGTACCTCACAGTCAGCAGACACATTCCAGACAATCAGCAGCAGACCCTCCCTCCCAGACCCTCCCACCTCCTGGACAGCATCCATTTTAGATTCATTCGGAAGCTGCATTCACAGTGAGAGGAGGGACAGTGCTGCTGCTGCTGATTCAATAGGGAAAGCGTTAGCTAGGGCATTGTTCTGTGTCCACAGACTCATCTGCTGTAAGGACAGCGTTCTGACAGCACCCCAAAAAGCCCTTTTCAGTGCCTAGGCCTCCACTCATACCGTTACAGGGTGTCATTCACTCAAATACCTTGCTGATAAAAAAATTATATTTTAAATTTTTCTGTGATATAATCACATTTGCAAGCCCATGTGTGTCAGGCCCACACAGACTGTATTGTGGCCACTGGCTAGTGGCTAGGCCTCCACTCATACCGTTACAGGTTGTCATTCACTCTAATACCTTGCAGATAAAAAAAATTATATTAAAAATGTTCTGTGGTATAATCACATTTGCAAATTGAAAGGCCATGTGTGTCAGGCCCACACAGACTGTATTGTGGCCACTCGCTAGGCCTCCACTCATACCGTTACAGGGTGTCATTCACTCAAATTCCTTGCAGATAAAAAAAATTATATTATCATTTTTCTGTGATATAATCACATTTGCAAAATGCAAGGCCGTGTGTGTCAGGCCCACACAGACTGTAATATGGCCACTGGCTAGTGGCTAGACCTCCACTCATACCGTTACAGGGTGTCATCCACTCAAATACCTTGCAGATAAAAAAATTCTGCTAAAAAAATTCTGTGATATAATCACATTTGCAAATTTCAAGCCCATGTGTGTCAGACCCACACAGACTGAACTGTGCCCACTGCCCACAACTTATATAGGGTGGCACAGTGCCTTGCACGCATTAACCACTCATCTAAAAAAAAATGTCAGGCAGAGGCAGGCCACCCCGCAGGGGCCGTCGTGGTGCTGTGATTTCCACTGGCCCTGGAATAATGCCCAGTGTTCAGAGGCCACGTACCCTGAACCCAAAAAATTCTGAGAAAATACTTGATTGGCTTACACAGGACACCCAATTTTCAACAGCTTCCGCTAAGAACCTTGACGCACCATCCTCCTCCAGCTCAGCTTTGGTCACCTGCTCTCAAGTTACCACTCTCCCGCCCACCGCCACCACCACCACTACCACCACAGCCACCACAGCCGCTTCACTTGATCCCTCAGAGGAGTTATTTACACATCAGTTGGATGAAATTAGTGATGCGCAACCATTATTGCCAGGGGATGTAGATAACAGGGATATGTCTCAGTCAGGCAGCATTACACACATGGATGTACAGTGTGTTGATGATGATGATGTTGTACCCGCTGCTGCTTCCTTTGCTGAGGTGTCAGATACAAGTGAAGTGGTTGATGATGACGATGTGTCCGTGGATGCCACGTGGGTGCCTCCTCGAAGAGAAGAAGAAGAGGGGGAAAGTTCAGAAGGGGAGACAGAGAGAAGGAGGAGACGAGTTGGAAGCAGGGGGATGTCGTCGCAAGGAGCTAGTGGCACAGTCAGACAGCATGTATCGGCACCCGGGGTCAGCAGTGTGGCAAAGCTCAGCAGTGTGGCATTTTTTTTGTGTGTCTGCCTCTGACAACAGCGATGCCATTTGCAACCTGTGCCAAAAGAAACTGAGTCATGGGAAATCTAACACCCACCTAGGTACAACTGCTTTGCGAAGGCACATGATCGCACATCACAAACGCCTATGGAATCAACACATGATGACGAATAGAAGCAGCACACAAGCTCAAAGCCACCATCCTCCTCCTGGTCCAGCATCTTCAGCCACGTCAACCACTGCTGTCCTTCTTGCCCCCTCTCAACCACCCGCCACTCCGCCTCTCACCTTCAGCAGTTCCATCTCATCTGCCCACAGTTAGGTGTCTGTAAAGGAAATGTTTGAGCCTAAGAAGCCAATGTCACAGAGTCACCCCCTTGCCCGGCGTCTGACAGCTAGCTTGACGGAACTCTTAGCCCGCCAGCTTTTACCATACCAGCTGGTGGAGTCTGAGGCCTTCAAAAAATTTGTCGCTATTGGGACACCACAGTGGAAGGTACCCGGACAAATTTTTTTTTCAAATAAGGCAATCCCAAACCTCTACTCAGTGATTGAAAAGGAAGTCATGGCATCTCTGGCATACAGTGTTGGGGCAAGGGTCCATCTGACCACTGATACCTGGTCTGCAAAGCACGGTCAGTGCAGGTATATCACCTACACTGCTCATTGCGTCAACCTGCTGACGGCTGCCAAGCATGGAATGCGTGGCTCTGCAGAGGAGTTGGTGACACCGCCACGACTTGCAGGCAGGCCTACTGCCACCTCCTCTACTCCTCCTACTCCATCCTCTTCCATAACCTCTTCGGCTGAGTCCTTATCTGCTGCGGTGTCTGGCTGCACAGCAACTGAATCCGCCCCAGCTCCCTAGGGGCTATTCCACATCCCGGATACGACAGTGTCACGCTATCTTGGGGTTGACTTGCCTGAAAGCAGAGAGCCACACCGGACCAGCACTCCTGTCCGCCCTGAACGCACAGGTGGATCAGTGGCTGACCACGCACCAACTGGAGATCGGCAAAGTGGTGTGTGACAATGGAAGCAATTTGTTGGTGGCATTGAATTTGGGCAAGTTGTCACATGTGCCGTGCATGGCACATGTGTTGAATCTCATCGTACAACGCTTTGTGTCTAAGTACCCAGGCTTACAGGACGTTCTCAAGCAGGCCAGGAAGGTGTGTGGCCATTTCAGGCGTTCCTACACGGCCATGGCGCACTTTTCAGACATTCAGCGCCGAAACAACATGCCAGTGAGGCGCTTGATTTGCGACAGCCCGACACGTTGGAATTCAACACTCCTAATGTTCGACCGCCTGCTACAACAAGAAAAAGCCTCTGCTAGGGCAGCCTCTGTGGAGCTGGGAATTTTTTTGCCATGTTACTAGACGCTCATGCGCAATGCCTGTAGGCTCATGCGTCCTTTTGAGGAGATGACAATCCTAGTCAGTCGCACCGAAGGCACCATCAGCGACTTCATCCCATTTGTTTTCTTCCTGGAGCGTGCCCTGCGAAGAGTGCTGGATCAGGCTGTAGATGAGCGTGAAGAGGAAGAGTTGTGGTCACCATCACCACCAGAAACAGCCTTGTCATCATCGCTTGCCGGACCTGCGGCAATGCTGCAAGAGGAGTATGAGGAAGAGGAGTCAGAGGAGGAATGTGGCTTTGAGGAGGAGGAAGACCAACCACAGCAGGCATCCCAGGGTGCTCGTTGTTGTCACCTATCTGGGACCCGTGGTGTTGTATGTGGCTGGGGGGAAGAACAGACTGTCAATGACATCAGTGAGGAGGAGGAACGGGAAATGAGTAGCTCGGCATCCAACCTTGTGCAAATGGGGTCTTTCATGCTGTCATGTCTGTTGAGGGACCCTCGTATAAAAAGGATGAAGGAGAACGACCTGTACTGGGTGGCCACGCTACTAGACCCCGGTATAAGCAGAAAGTAGCGGAAATGTTACCAAATTACCGGAAGTCAGAAAGGATACAGCAGTTCAAAACCAAACAAAAAAATATGCTTTACACAGCTTATAAGGGGGATGTCACAGCACAATGGGAATCTAACAGGGGAAGAGGTGAAAGTAATCCTCCTCCTACAATGACCACGGCGGCAAGGACAGGACGCTTTACAGATGTGTTGCTGATGGAGTACATGCGGAGCTTTGTCAGTCCTACAGATCGCCACAGCCCTTCGGGATTCAGCCTTAGAGAACGACTCGACCGACAGGTACTAGACTACCTCACCTTAACTGCAGATATCGACACTCTGAGGAGCGATGAACCCCTTGACTACTGGGTGTGCAGGCTTGACCTGTGGCCTGAACTATCCAAGTTTGTGATAGAACTTCTGGCCTGCCCCGCTTCAAGTGTCCTGTCAGAAAGGACCTTCAGTGCAGCAGGAGGCATTGTCACTGACAAAAGAAGTCGCCTTGGTCAAAAAGTGTTGATTAACTCACCTTCATTAAGATGAAATAGGCATGGATCCCGAAGGGACTGACAGTGGGGGATACGTTTGACTAACAAAAGGCCTGATGACATGTCTTGGCCTCAAAATGGTCCCCACGCTGCTGTATTTAATGTCTGCATACTGGATGACTTTCGTGAATTCTCCGCCACCAACTAGGGCCGCAATGTTTTAGTCACCTTTCTGCCTGGAAAACATCAATTTTTCCAGCCGCTGCTACAACAGCGGCTGCAACAATACCTAATTTTTCAGGCATGTGTACATGCCTAATTTTTCTGGCCTCTAGTGCTGCACTGTGGCTGCAAAAACAAAACAAAAAAAAGGCACATACATGTGTCATTTCCCCTTCATGATCGGTACCTTGTTGTGGTGAAGGGGCTTGCATATTACAATGAAGCGATCATCACCTCTATGAGTGTGTTGGCAATGTTGCCACACCCCAGATAAGGCCGTTGCTTCATTATGATCAGACTAAAAGTAATCAGCTGGATAATTTTTCATAGAAAAAACATTATTTTTCTTTTCTTTTTTAAGTTGTATGGGTTTTTAATACATAAAATAAACTATTAAGAGACTTTATTATGATTTTTTTATTAGAAATAATGCAGACAATTTAAAAAATCCCCATCAATTCCAATACAAAGCATGTACAGAGCTCAGAACAAAATTATTTCAGGATGTCGTTAATTCGACAATGATTAATCAATTCGATACACGTCCCCGTATAGGGGACGTAACAGGGATTAAACTGATGAGAATAGTACTACAGAAAATACCACTCATATCGGGTGTGACAGTAAATTGCACGGTGCAGATGCAGTGACCGTGGCGTGGATTCAAACAAAGGGGAGGGAGCCAGCAATTTTTTTAACCATCTCCCCGTTCGAAAAATCTATTTAATAAATGGACCCCAGATTGGGGACGTCACGTAACAGGGATTAAACTGATGAGAATAGTACTACAGAAAATACCACTCATATCGGGTGTGACAGTAAATTGCACGGCGCAGACGCAGTGACCGTGGCGTGGATTCAAACAAAGCGGAGGGAGCCAGCGTTTTTTTAACCATCTCCCCATTCGAAAAATCAATTCAATTCACCTTTCGGGGACCCTTGGTGTTGTACGTGGCTAGGTGGAGGAAGAAACCTTTAATTACATCAACGGGACATGGCTAGCTTGGTATCCAACCTTGTGCAAATGGGAAGTTTGCTGTTGGGCAAATGGACTGTTTGCGGTTGTTTGCAGTACATTAAAAGGGGAGTTTGGTCTGTCAATGTCTGTGAAGCGGGCGTAACCCTTACACTACCTGATCGATACAACATCATACCTGATCGTATACACACACTGGATGTTTTAACCACGTTGTTCAAAAAAATTTAGGAATGTTAGGTGATTTATGCTCTTTATGGATTAAAATCCAACTCTGCGTCAACTATGTAATTTTCCATGGGAGTTTTGCCATGGATCCCCCTCCGGCATGCCACAGTCCAGGTGTTAGCCCCCTTGAAACAACTTTTCCATCACTACTGTGGCTAGAAAGAGTCCCTGTGGGTTTTAAAATTCGCCTGCCTATTGAAGTCAATGGCGGTTCGCCCGTTCGCGAACATTTGCAGAAATTTGCGTTCGCCGTTTGCGAATGGAAAATTTTATTTTCGCGACATCTCTACTAACTATCTGTATTATATATATTTAAGCTAACTAACACTAACTAACTATCTAATGTAATTAAACAGTAAAGCACAAAGCACAGCAATCACACTGCTGTCTCTCTCAGAACTCCAAAAACTACAGAAAATGGCCCACAAGCAAGAAGGGAGGTTACTGATTAAAAAAAATAAAAAAAAATATATAGCACTTTATTCTAAATCTTTGCGAATTCTCGAAGTGGCGATATTCGCGATAAAAATTTGCGATTTGAATATTCGCTCACAACACTAGTGATCACAGCAGCAATAAAGAGAAGATGCCACATACCTCCCAAAGTACAGCCAGGGTTATGTCTGCTGCAGGATCTGGTGATGGTGCTGATACTGTGTGTGGTTAGGGCCAAAAAGTGCCAAAGCAAAGCCGAGTTTGGCTGCCTCTAGCACTGCATACTGTAATTATCTCCCATCTGGCTTTTTTTTCACCATGCTGCCAGAAGACAAAAGTATTGCCTTGTGCAAGCTGTGCAAGAGCAAAATAAGATGTGTGCAGTCAAACACAGATTTAGGCAACGCTGCTCTATTGAACCACATGGAGTAGCATCACCCCATCCTGTGGGTAAGCAAAGGTGGCAGCCAGCTAACACAACAGGAGTTCCCTCCTTCTCCTGGTGCCCCATACGGCACCAGTTTCTTTCACATCGTCATCATCCCTTTCCGTTTTTGCTCAGACTCCTCCACTCCATCGTCAGCCATCGATATTGGAATGCGTGACCAGGAAAGAACTCTACAATATATCCCTGCCTTGAACTCTCAAGTGGCGGACAAAATGGGCTACTTCTTACGATCCTTGTTGTGTGGCAAGGTTCACGCCATGTTGGACACCTGGAGCAGTTCTTAAGGGCAGGGACAGTACATTTCTTTCACAGCCTACTGGGTCAATGTTTTTTTTATTGCAGCATGAGGCAGCACCCCAGCAATGAGGCCACGTCATTTAGATCCCCCACGATTGTGTCGGCCTGGATCCCACACTAGGCACTTAACCGCCTCCTCCTCCATGGACGCTGGCCTGCCCCCAACAGCAGCAAGGCACAGGGTCGCTTGCACAACCTTTCCTTCCAACCACATGTATCAAACCAAGCGTTGCAATGCTGTTTTGGAGCTGGGCGAGAGTTAACCACACTGGTGAGCAGTTGCTGTTCATTAAGCAGCAAAGAACCCACTGTCTGTGAATTGATTTGTCTGAACTGAACTTTTTCAAAAATTCTGAGAACTTGAACAGCACGGAATCTCGAGTGGTTCACTCATCTCTAGGTCTGTTCCTGTTATTAAATTAGGTTCATCTCATTCCAATGCCACATAGATCAAGAATGACATATGCAATGCTAGTCTTGATTAGTAACACAAACATAGAACTCATACAGGACTTTAGCTTAACGAACATAAATCTTGGATCATAAGTACTCAGCACTTTGTTTTATAAGGCAAGTTCTAGTTTGCATGAATTCCCCTATACATTATCATTGTCTTGCATCTAAATTCCTATGTTGACCTGACTGCAGTTCTTGACATTGTAAATTATCAATCTCCTTTTGCATTACTTCCTGGCTAAGAATGATACGACTCATCTATTTTCGCATTCCCAATTAGCTTGGTCATACTATATATTATCCCAATCACACTATTTCTAGACAAGGTCTTGTTCTCAAGCATTTCATTTTACTGCAGGTGTCATTTTTGTGTGGCACTTCATGAATTTTTAAGCATATAGAAATTCATTATATTATAATATAGACATTTCATATCAATATTTAATGTTAATAGTGCATCAAACATTTGTTAGATATGCTAAATCCACACTGCTATGCAGGTGCCTTTACATTAAAGTTATGAATCAGTTACTGGCACTATACTTAGTGATAAGCATACAATATTTATTTATATTTTTTGGCAAATTGGTACGATAATTGGCACCAATTTGTGCACAGCTCTGATGGCATCTCATGTCTTTAACCAGAGGTCTGCTGTTTCATGAGGCATCCTTGGTCAAACAGTCATGGCCAGAAGACCAACAATAAAAAGCCAATATATACACTATAAGAACAAAAGTTTGGGGAAATCTGCATATTATGCCTACAGTAGCTTTTATGACATGCCAGTCCAGACTAGGATGTCCAAATTCATAGGCATTAATATAGAGTTGGCCCCCTTGTGTCGCTAAAACAGTTTGTGCACTTCTGGTAAGGTTTTCTACACGATTTTGGAGTGTGAGAGTGGGAATTTTTGCCCATTCATTCAGAATAGCATTTGTGACATCAAACACTGATGGGGTAGAGATCAAGGCTCTATGCTGGACAGTCAGGTTCACATTAATCGCACCTTACCATGTGCAGTCATGCAGGAACAGAAAATGACCTCCCCCCAACCTTTTCAAAACACTTCTCTTACAAGTGTTGTACCCACTGTTACAACAGTGGGTAGGTGTCTAGTGGGAAACAAATCCTGTGACCAGAGACTATATCCATTACTCGGCCTCGCACACAATCTCTTCCCGTATTAACCATATTTTCTCTCTAGTCTCAATCATCCCTCAGATCTTTACCTCGCGTATACATACTACTCCGAGGTCGGACCACAATCCTGTATCTGTTTCTTGTTCATCCCTCTTTTCTAAACCCCTGAACCCTACCTGGACCCTTAATGACTCTCTTCTAATGATCCCTGAGGTATTTTCCTCACTAAAAACTAGCCTAGAGGAATATTTTACTATTAATGCCCCATCTTTCTTCCCTAATCTCCCTGTGGGAGGCTCATAAACTGGTTCTTTGCAGACTTCTAATACTTATTTTCATTGCCATATTCTGACCCTCATAACTTTTTAATAGTTATGTCTACAGAGATGTGTGAGGGCTCATGTTTTGCAGGACGATCTATAGTTTTTGTTAATATAATCTTAGAGTGTGTATGACTTTTTGATCACTTTTTATTCAATCTTTTTTAGAGGTAAAGTGATGAAAAAACGGCAAATCAGCAAGATTTGATTATTATTTATTTTTTAAATTTTAATAGTATGGGCGTTTTCACACACGGTGATGCCCATGATGTTGATGTTTTTTGTTTGTTTTTTATTTTGGGGAAAGAGTGGTGATTTGAATATATATTTTTATATATATATATATATACACACTCACCTAAAGAATTATTAGGAACACCATACTAATACGGTGTTGGACCCCCTTTTGCCTTCAGAACTGCCTTAATTCTACGTGGCATTGATTCAACAAGGTGCTGATAGCATTCTTTAGAAATGTTGGCCCATATTGATAGGATAGCATCTTGCAGTTGATGGACATTTGAGGGATGCACATCCAGGGCACGAAGCCCCCGTTCCACCACATCCCAAAGATGCTCTATTGGTTTGAGATCTGGTGACTGTGGGGGGCATTTTAGTACAGTGAACTCATTGTCATGTTCAAGAAACCAATTTGAAATGATTTGAGCTTTGTGACATGGTGCATTATCCTGCTGGAAGTAGCCATCAGAGGATGGGTACATGGTGGTCATGAAGGGATGGACATGGTCATAAACAATGCACAGGTAGCCCTTGGAATTTAACCCGCTAGCTAAAACCCCCTTCATGACCAGGCCACTTTTTACACTTCTGCACTACACTACTATCACCGTTTATCGCTCGGTCATGCAACTTACCACCCAAATGAATTTTACCTCCTCTTCTTCTCACTAGTAGAGCTTTCATTTGGTGGTATTTCATTGCTGCTGACATTTTTACTTTTTTTTGTTATTAATCGAAATTTAACGATTTTTTTGCAAAAAAATGACTTTTTTCACTTTCAGCTGTAAAATTTTGCAAAAAAAACGACATCCATATATAAATTTTTCGCTAAATTTATAGTTCTACATGTCTTTGATAAAAAAAAATGTTTGGGCAAAAAAAAAAATGGTTTGGGTAAAAGTTATTACGTTTACAAACTATGGTACAAAAATGTGAATTTCCGCTTTTTGAAGCAGCTCTGACTTTCTGAGCACCTGTCATGATTCCTGAGGTTCTACAATGCCCAAACAGTAGAAAAACCCCACAAATGACCCCATTTCGGAAAGTAGACACCCTAAGGTATGGGCATAGTGAGTTCATAGAACTTTTTATTTTTTGTCACAAGTTAGCGGAAAATGATTATGATTTTTTTATTTTATTTTTTTCTTACAAAGTCTCATATTCCACTAACTTGCGACAAAAAATAAAAAATTCTAGGAACTCGCCATGCCCCTCACAGAATACCTTGGGGTGTCTTCTTTCCAAAATGGGGTCACTTGTGGCGTAGTTATACTGCCCTGGCAATTTAGGGGCCCATATGTGTGAGAAGTACTTTGCAATCAAAATGTGTAAAAAATGGCCTGCGAAATCCGAAAGGTGCACTTTGGAATGTGTGCCCCTTTGCCCACCTAGGCTGCAAAAAAGTGTCACACATCTGGTATCGCCGTACTCAGGAGAAGTTGGGGAATGTGTTTTGGGGTGTCATTTTACATATACCCATGCTGGGTGAGATAAATATCTTGGCAAAAGACAACTTTTCCAATTTTTTTATACAAAGTTGCCATTTGACCAAGATATTTCTCTCACCCAGCATGGGTATATGTAAAATGACACCCCAAAACACATTCCCCAACTTCTCCTGAGTACGGTGATACCAGATGTGTCACACTTTTTTGCAGCCTAGATGCACAAAGGTGCCCAAATTCCTTTTAGGAGGGCATTTTTAGACATTTGGATCCCAGACTTCTTCTCACGCTTTAGGGCCCCTAAAAAGCCAGGGCAGTATAAATACCCCACATGTGACCCCACTTTGGAAAGAAGACACCCCAAGGTATTCAATGAGGGGCCTGGCGAGTTTATAGAAAAAAAAAATTTTGGGCATAAGTTAGCGGAAATTGATTATTTTTTTGTTTTTTCTCACAAAGTCTCACTTTCCGCTAACTTAGGACAAAAATTTTAATCTTTCATGGACTCAATATGCCCCTCAGCAAATACCTTGGGGTGTCTTCTTTCCAAAATGGGGTCAGTTGTGGGGTGTTTGTACTGCCCTGGCATTTGAGGGTCTCCGCAATCATTACATGTATGGCCAGCATTAGGAGTTTCTGCTATTCTCCTTATATTGAGCATATAGGTAATGAGATTTTTTTTTCCGTTCAGCCTCTGGGCTGAAAGAAAAAAATGAACGGCACAGATTTCTTCATTCGCATCGATCAATGTGGATGAAAAAATCTCTACCAAAAAAAAAAAAAGGAGGGGAAAGGCGTCTGCCAGGACATAGGAGCTCCGCCCAACATCCATACCCACTTAGCTCGTATGCCCTGGCAAACCAGATTTCTCCATTCACATCAATCGATGTGGATGAATAAATCATTGCCGGGATTTTTTATTTTTTACATACAAAGTGTTTGCCAAAGCATAGGAACGCCGCCTCCTCCTCAGCTCGTATGTCTTGGCAAACGTATCTGTTACTGCAGAGTAGAAATCTCATCTTGCAGCGCCGCATACACCGACTTGCGTGTAATCTGACAGCAGCGCAATGCTTCTGTCAGAATGCACATCAGTGCTGCAGCTGGTCGATCGGTTGGTCCACCTGGAAGGTAAAAAAAAAAAGAAAAAACCAGGCCGCAACGCAATAATTTTATTAACTTTGGAACAGAATATATAAACTTTAACTTTTTTAACTGAACATTAACCTTTTTGCTTACTGGTGCTTTTTTTTTTTTTTTTACCTTTATAGAACAAACCTCTCCTTCCCCATGGGTCAATGTGCAAAGCGCAAATCGCCCAAAGATGTGGCGAAGTGCGTTATACACTTTGTCCCAGGTGAAAGGAGAGGTTTGCAGCAGCTGTGTGAGTGAATGGGCCCTAATAGCCCTGTGTGCCTGTCCTGGTGAGATGATCCCTATGCTAATAGTGTACCTGTGAGTGGTACTTCCGGAAACACTCTCCAAAGCATAGGGCAGGGTGGTCAGGACAGTCAGGACAGAAATAGCGGGTGTCACGCCTTATTCCACTCCTGCTACAGACACGACATCTTGTCGTGACGGTTGGGTTGAGGTACCAGGAACGACATTGGGGAAATGTCGCTTGTGTAGACGGCTAACTACACTGGTGGATGGGGCCACGGAACCTCCTGGGTACAGGAGGTTCTCGATGATCTCTTCCTGAAATTTGAGGAAGGATCCAGTTCTCCCAGCCTTACTGTAGAGAACAAAACTATTATACAGAGCCAATTGAATTAAATATACAGACACCTTCTTATACCAGCGTCTGGTTCTGCGGGAAACTAAATACGGAGACAACATCTGGTCATTGAAGTCCACCCCTCCCATGAGCAAATTATAGTCGTGGACTGAGAGGGGCTTTTCAATGACACGGGTTGCTCGCTCAATTCGTATTGTCGTGTCTGCGTGAATGGAGGAGAGCATGTAAACGTCATGCTTGTCTCTCCATTTCACCGCGAGCAGTTCTTCGTTACACAGTGCGGCCCTCTGCCCCCTTGCAAGACGGGTGGTAACGAGCCGTTGGGGGAAGCCCGCGCGACTAGTTCGCGCGGTACCACAGGCGCCAATCCGTTCTAGAAACAAATGCCTAAAGAGGGCCACACTTGTGTAAAAATTGTCCACATAAAGATGGTACACCTTGCCGAATAAGGGTGACACCAAGTCCCAAACTGTCTTCCCACTGCTCCCCAGGTAGTCAGGGCAACCGACCGGCTCCAGGGTCTGATCTTTTCCCTCATAGATCCGAAATTTGTGGGTATAGCCTGTGGCCCTTTCACAGAGCTTATACAATTTGACCCCATACCGGGCGCGCTTGCTTGGGATGTATTGTTTGAAGCCAAGGCGCCCGGTAAAATGTATCAGGGACTCGTCTACGCAGATGTTTTGCTCTGGGGTATACAAATCTGCAAATTTCAGGTTGAAATGGTCTATGAGAGGCCGAATTTTGTGGAGCCGGTCAAAAGCAGGGTGGCCTCTGGGACGGGAGGTGCTGTTATCACTAAAGTGCAGGAAACGCAGGATGGCCTCAAAACGTGCCATGGACATAGCAGCAGAGAACATGGGCATGTGATGAATTGGGTTTGTGGACCAATATGACCGCAATTCATGCTTTTTAGTTAGACCCATGTTAAGGAGGAGGCCCAGAAAAGTTTTAATTTCGGAAACTTGGACTGGTTTCCACCGGAAAGGCTGGGCATAATAGCTTCCCGGGTTAGCGGTTATAAATTGTGTGGCATATCTGTTTGTTTCGGCCACAACTATGTCTAAGAGCTCCGCAGTCAAGAACAGCTCAAAAAATCCCAGGGCCGAACCGATCTGAGCTGTCTCAACCCGAACTCCAGACTGGGCAGTGAAAGGGAAAACTACAGGTGCGGCTGAAGTTGGGGACTGCCAATCAGGGTTTGCCAGCACCTCTGGGATTCTAGGGGCTCTACGGGCACGTCTTTGCGGTGGCTGCGACGGGGTCACTACTGCACGTGCCACCGTACCAGCTTCAACTGCCCTTCTGGTGCTCGCTACTTCACCAGGTTGTACGGCAGTGCTGGTACTAGGTCCAGGGAGGGCTGGGCTGCTGGTGTATGCCTCACCATGTAATCCGACAGCACCAGCCCCACTCTGCTGCTCTTGAAGCGGATCCTGCGCAACCTGCGGTCTAGCGACACGGGGCCGGGTACGCCTGGTGCTATCAGGGACCTCAGCCTCCTCGTCCGAACTTTGGGTCAGAGAGCCACTGCTTTCTACAGGTTCGTATTCTGACCCGCTAGATTCATCAGATGAGGGTTCCCATTCCTCATCCGACTGGGTCAGAAGCCTGTAGGCCTCTTCAGAAGAATACCCCCTGTTTGACATGTGGGCAACTAAATTTAGGGGTATTCCCTGAGACTACCCAAGAAAAAAAAGCAAGCCTGTCTTACAAAGGAGAGGCTAGCGAAGTACCGGAGGCCGCTGCGGTTGATAAAAAATATCAAAACTGATTTTTTTATCGCTGCAGTGCGTGTAAAGTGAATGTGCAGCGATCAAAAAAATATATATTTTTTGTCACTGCGGTGGGGCGGGTGTGGGCGAACGCACGTGTGGGCGACCGATCAGGCCTGATCGGGCAAACACTGCGTTTTGGGTGGAGGGAGAACCTAAAGTGACACTAATACAATTAAAGATCTGACCGTGATCAGTTTTGATCACTTCCAGATACTATAAAAGTACAAATGCTGATTAGCAATACGCTAATCAGCGAATAACTGACTGCGGTGCGGTGGGCTGGGCGCTAACCGATCCCTAAACTACCTAACCAAGGGGCCTAAACTATACCTAAAACCTAACGGTCAATACCAGTGAAAAAAAAAAGTGACAGTTTGCACTGATCACTTTTTTCCTTTCACTAGTGGTTGACAGGGGCGATCAAAGGGGTGATCAAAGGGTTAATTGGGGTTCAGGGGGGTGATCTGGGGCTAAGTGTGTAGTGTTGGTGTACTCACTGTGTAGCCTGCTCCTCTGCTGGATCCAACCGACGAAAAGAACCAGCAGAGGAGCAGGCAGCCATATAACAGATCATATTTACTAATATGATCTGCTATCTGGCGCTTTGATTGGATTTTTTAAAAATCATCAGCTTGCCAGCCGCGATCATTGGCTGGCAAGCTGATGACGATTTACTCCTTGACGAAATGCCGGCCCGAACTGCGCATGCGCTGGCCGGCATAGCGCGTCATCTCGCGTCTCGCGAGATGACGCGTATATGCGTCAGTCTGCGCAGCGATGCCGCCTCCGGACCGCACATCTGCGTTAAACAGGCGGTTAAACGATGGCCAATTGGCACTAAGGGGTCTAAAGTATGCCCAGAAAACATCCCCCACACCATTACACCACCACCACCAGCCTGCACAGTAGTAACAAGGCATGATGGATACATGTTCTCATTCTGTTTACGTCAAAGTTGGACTCTACCATTTGAATGTCTCAACAGAAATCGAGACTCATCAGACCAGGCAACATTTTTCCAGTCTTCAACAGTCCAATTTTGGTGAGCTTGTGCAAATTGTAGCCTCTTTTTCCTATTTGTAGTGATACCCGGTGGGGTCTTCTGCTGTTGTAGCCCACCTTTCTTTCCCATTCTGACATTCAGTTTGGAGTTGAGGAGATTGTCTTGACCAGGACCACAACCCTACACGCATTGAAGCAACTGCTATGTGATTGGTTGACTAGATAATCGCATTAATGAGAAATAGAACAGGTGTTCCTAATAATTCTTTAGGTGAGTGTATATATATATATATATATATATATATATATATATTATATTTAAAAAAATAATAATAATAATTTTTTACTTTTACAAATCATTGGCATGCATCAAGCAGAGAAAACAAAGGAGATTGCAGAAACTACTAAAATTGGGTTAAGAACTGTCCAATGCATTATTAAAAACTTGAAGGATAGTGGGTACCCATCGTATTCTAGGAAGAAATGTGGTGGGAAAAAAATCCTGAATGATCGACGATCACTTAAACATTTGGTGAAATCAAATCGAAGAAAACAGTAGAACTCAGGGCTATGTTTAATAGTGAAAGTAAGCATTTCCACACGCACAATGTGAAGGGAACTCAAGGGATTGGGACTGAACAGCCCCCCAACCTTTTCAAAACACTTCTCTTACAAGTGTTGTACCCACTGTTACAACAGTGGGTAGGTGTCTAGTGGGAAACAAATCCTGTGACCAGAGACTATATCCATTACTCGGCCTCGCACACAATCTCTTCCCGTATTAACCATATTTTCTCTCTAGTCTCAATCATCCCTCAGATCTTTACCTCGCGTATACATACTACTCCGAGGTCGGACCACAATCCTGTATCTGTTTCTTGTTCATCCCTCTTTTCTAAACCCCTGAACCCTACCTGGACCCTTAATGACTCTCTTCTAATGATCCCTGAGGTATTTTCCTCACTAAAAACTAGCCTAGAGGAATATTTTACTATTAATGCCCCATCTTTCTTCCCTAATCTCCCTGTGGGAGGCTCATAAACTGGTTCTTTGCAGACTTCTAATACTTATTTTCATTGCCATATTCTGACTCTCATAACTTTTTAATAGTTATGTCTACAGAGATGTGTGAGGGCTCATGTTTTGCAGGACGATCTATAGTTTTTGTTAATATAATCTTAGAGTGTGTATGACTTTTTGATCACTTTTTATTCAATCTTTTTTAGAGGTAAAGTGATGAAAAAACGGCAAATCAGCAAGATTTGATTATTATTTGTTTTTTAAATTTTAATAGTATGGGCGTTTTCACACGCGGTGATGCCCATGATGTTGATGTTTTTTGTTTGTTTTTTATTTTGGGGAAAGAGTGGTGATTTGAATATATATATATATATATATATATATATATATTTATTTATATATACACACTCACCTAAAGAATTATTAGGAACACCATACTAATACGGTGTTGGACCCCCTTTTGCCTTCAGAACTGCCTTAATTCTACGTGGCATTGATTCAACAAGGTGCTGATAGCATTCTTTAGAAATGTTGGCCCATATTGATAGGATAGCATCTTGCAGTTGATGGACATTTGAGGGATGCACATCCAGGGCACGAAGCCCCGTTCCACCACATCCCAAAGATGCTCTATTGGTTTGAGATCTGGTGACTGTGGGGGGCATTTTAGTACAGTGAACTCATTGTCATGTTCAAGAAACCAATTTGAAATGATTTGAGCTTTGTGACATGGTGCATTATCCTGCTGGAAGTAGCCATCAGAGGATGGGTACATGGTGGTCATGAAGGGATGGACATGGTCATAAACAATGCTCAGGTAGCCCGTGGTATTTAAACGATGGTCAATTGGCACTAAGCGGTCTAAAGTGTGCCCAGAAAACATCCCCCACACCATTACACCACCACCACCAGCCTGCACAGTGGTAACAAGGCATGATGGATACATGTTCTCATTCTGTTTACGCCAAATTTGGACTCTACCATTTGAATGTCTCAACAGAAATCGAGACTCATCAGACCAGGCAACATTTTTCCAGTCTTCAACAGTCCAATTTTGGTGAGCTCGTGCAAATTGTAGCCTCTTTTTCCTATTTGTAGTGGTACCCGGTGGGGTCTTCTGCTGTTGTAGCCCACCTTTCTTTCCCATTCTGACATTCAGTTTGGAGTTGAGGAGATTGTCTTGACCAGGACCACAACCCTACATGCATTGAAGCAACTGCTATGTGATTGGTTGACTAGATAATCGCATCAATGAGAAATAGAACAGGTGTTCCTAATAATTCTTTAGGTGAGTGTATATACATATATATATATATATATATATATATATATATATTATATTTAAAAAATAATAATAATAATTTTTGACTTTTACAAATCATTGGCATGCATCAAGCAGAGAAAACATATAAGGAGATTGCAGAAACTACTAAAATTGGGTTAAGAACTGTCCAATGCATCATTAAAAACTGGAAGGATAGTGGGTACCCATCGTATTCTAGGAAGAAATGTGGTGGGAAAAAAATCCTGAATGATCGACGATCACTTAAACATTTGGTGAAATCAAATCGAAGAAAACAGTAGAACTCAGGGCTATGTTTAATAGTGAAAGTAAGCATTTCCACACGCACAATGTGAAGGGAACTCAAGGGATTGGGACTGATCAGCTGTGTAGCCGTAAGAAAACCACTAATCAGTGAGGCAAACCAGAAAAAAAGGCTTCAATTTGCTAGGGAGCATACAGATTGGACTCTGGAGCAATGGAAGAAGGTCATGTGGTCTGATGAGTCCATATTTACCCTGTTCCAGAGTAAGAAGGGTAAGAAGAGAGGCAGATAAAGTGATGCACTCATCATGCTTTGTGCCTACTGTACAAGCCTGTGGGGGGAAGTGCTATGATCTAGGGTTGCTGCAGTTGGTCAGGTCTAGGTTCAGCATCCATCAATGGATTTTTTCTTTCTTGATGGCACGGGCATATACCAAGATGACAATGCCAGGATTCATAGGGAGCATGAGACACATGGATTGGTCACCACAGAGTCCAGACCTTAACCCCATTGAGAATCTTTGGGATGTGCTGGAGAAGGCTTTGCACAGCAGTCAGAATCTACCATCATCAATGCAAGATCTTGGTGAAATATTATTGCTACACTGGATGGAAATAAATCTTGTGACATTGCAGAAGCTTATCGAAACAATGCCACAGCAAATGCGTGCCGTAATCAGAGCTAAAGCCTTTTTTTTGGTGGCGACTTTTCTTTTGGACAGGCAGTGTATATTACAATTCAGTGCTGCCACCTACTGGCATGAATTGTAATATACAAGTAATGAGCCTGGAAGCCTAGCACAGGATCAGGCTTATTAATGATATGGAACGCCTTTCTCAATCTCTGCTGTTATATTTGACCACTACATCCGAGGGGTTAAATATCCACGATTGGCATTAGTATGAAACAGCAGACACCTGCTAGCTATGGAGCTTGCTCTGTTCCAGAGTGGGCACCTTCTTTAAAGACCCAGCGTCGGCTGTACAACTACGGCATGTCGTAAAGGGGTTAAACCAGACTCATGTTAAACCAGAGTAAAGAAATACAGGTCCCAGTATACGGTTGTATTATGATCACCTGGCTGTGTCTGAAAGAATATTACAACCTACAGTATCAACATCTTCAGAACATTTAACTGCTGCTTTTTGAATACTGTTCCTGTGCAGGTCTAATATGGTTAATAGTGCATCTAAATTCTTCTATAAGAAACAATGGTGTCGTTGATGTTTGAAGCTAAGCAACCTTGCAGTCTTTTTTGAGAATAGAATTAGTTTTTGAATTTCTTATACACTTGTTTTCTATTTTGTGTGCAAGCGTAATTTATTATGCTTGCGGTAGCCTGTGGAAACATTTGAAAATTAGATGATTTATTTCAAGAGTTTTATGCCAGTGAAAAAAAATGTAATCAGCCAGTTTCCCATTATCAATTATTGGCATTTCTTGCATACCAGCAAGGTCACTTCCTCTGCTAACACTGCACTTATTATAGTAAGTTACAAAACTGCAAGGAGTGGCTTCATAATTTAGTTTTTTGCAAACAGAATGCCCGTCTGGCCCATTAACTATTATGCGTTCTGGCGGAAATCTGACAGCAAGCCGACAAATATGCTGAGAATAGGCTGGACAGAAACCGCTGCGTGCTGTATCCGGCCTTTTCTTCTGTCGGAACTGGCTGCTGGATCACACTATTGGAGATTAGAAATTAGCCTATCACTGTCACCCACCAACAAATGTAAGTTAGCAAGAATCCAACACAATGGTCTATACAATATATAATACTACTAGTGAATTTCTCAAAAATTTGATTCGGACGGTTCGCCGAACTTCCCAAATTTATCCAAATCGGAATTATTTTATCCAAATAAAAAAAAATGCTATTTCCTGACTGCAGAGAGCCTCTGTAATGGTGTAGAACACTGCCCCTTGCAGAAACATGCATAGGGAGTCCGCTGTGCTAGTGAAACAGTACTGTGAGTCAGTATGACACGCAGATAGCAGGCGCCACTCTTAGGCCTCTTTCACACGGGCGTCCGTTTTTTTGCCCAGATAAGAGGCGGGTGCGTTGCGGGAAAATGCGCGATTTTTCGACGCGAGTGCAAAACATTGTCATGTGTTTTGCACTCGCGTGAGAAAAATCACGCATGTTTGGTACCCAAACCCGAACTTCTTCACAGAAGTTCGGGCTTGGGATTGATGTTCTGAAGATTGTATTATTTTCCCTTATAACATGGTTATAAGGGAAAATAATAGCATTCTGAATACAGAATGCATAGTACAATAGGGCTGAAGGGGTTAAAAAAATAAAAAAAAGTTAACTCACCTTCTTGATCGCGTAGTTCCCGGTCTCTTTACTTCTTGAATGAGCTGTGGGCTAAATGACCTGTGGTGATGTCAGATCACATGCTCCAATCACATGGTCCATCACCGTGGTGATGGAGCATGTGATCTGATGTCATCAAAGGTCCTTTACCTGTATTTAATGCTCACCACAGGTCCTGCTCAACAAAGGAGACACAAGGAGATGCCGGGCTTCGCGATCAAGTGGACTAAGGTGAGTTAAATTATTATTATTATTTTTTAACCCCTCCAGCGCTGTTTTACTATGCATTCTGTATTCAGAATGCTATTATTTTCCCTTATAACCATGTTATAAGGGAAAATAATAATGATCGGGTCGCCATCCAGATCGTTTCCTAGCAACCGTGCGTGAAAACTCGCCCGTGTAAAAAGGGGCCTTAGAATCAGTTCACACGTCACTGACCAAAACTGCATTTGCTCAGTAATCCATCAGTATTGCTAAGGGTACTTTCACACTAGCGTTTTTCTTTTCCGGCGCTGAGTTCCGTCCTAGGGGCTCAAATCTGGAAAATAACTGATCAGTTTTATCCTAATGCATTCTGAATGGAGAGTAATCCGTTCAGGATGCATCAGGATGTCTTCAGTTCAGTCTTTTTGACTGATCAGGCTTTTCAGAAAACCGTAGCATGTTATATTTTTACCTCTGGCCAAAAATCCTGAACACTTTGACTGAACGCCGGATCAGGCCTTTTTCCCATTGACTTGCATTAACGCCGGATACGGCGCCGTGTGTTCAGTCAAACCGGATCCGGCTTTTGCATGTTAAACCCGAAAAGTGTGAAAAAAAGTTAAAGTCCATAAATGGCGGATCCGTTTTTTCCAATGCATTTTTTCATTGTTATCAAAATCCTGATCAGGATTCAAATGTAATCAGTTTTCACACGTTTTCCCGGATCCGGCGGGCAGTTCCTGTGTCGGAATTGAACGCCGGATTTAAACAACGCTAGTGTGAAAGTAGCCTAAGGCAAAAAAAAAAAACAGGAATGGATCCAAAACAGAGATGACACGTTAAAGGAATATTTGCATGTCTTCTGTGTTTTGTACATACTCCTGCTTTTGGCTTCTAAATTATGATCCAGTCCTGATGCAAAATAGGGACCGTGTGATACAGGCCTCACGGCTGATCCAAAGACAAGATCCATTATGTTTCTCATGGCCCAGTGACAGAGTGGTGAGTGTAGCAACAGCAAAAGGAGTCAACACAGTGGCCCAGTCACAGAGCGGTGAGATGCGGGGCAAAAGCAGTGGCAGTAACAGCACAAGATGGTGGGTGGCAGTAGGAGCACATGGCAGCAGGTATGTGGCATCAGGCGGGTGTCAACATCTGAATAGTGGCTGAAGAACGGGTCTCTTTTGACAAAGTACTTTTATATATGAAATAAACACACCCCTAAACTGTTTGCATCAGGGTGCTAATTCACCCCAGAAACAAGGATAAATGGAAGTACTTTTATATATAAAAATAAACACCACAATACTGTTTCCCTAACCTATGAATAATCTTTCCCTTAACAGCTCAATGTTTTTTTTTTTTATTAAAGTCTTTTCTAAACACTGTCCCTAGTGCCTGCAACGTCTCTCCCTGAACTAAGTTCACTGTAAAATAGCTGAGACTGGACTTGAGGAGGCTTTTAATAGGGCTGTGACATCACAGGGGCTGGCTATCTGTGATTGGCCGTCTTCATGGCATTGTGGGTGCTCCCTCGCTCCCGGGCTTCTTACATTCACTTTGTAACATGTGCAGCAGCCAAGGAAGGAAATTCGACTTCTTGATTTAACAATGGCTCCCGGGTCAAAGAAATAGTATACAAATATTTAATAAAACAATTGGAAAATTGAGGAAATGATACCATTATTCAATATACAAGTATAACATAATAATACAATACTATTTAGGCTTTTAAGGTTGTATGGCAAATATAATTGATGCCTAAATACTTATTAGCAGTTTATGTCTGCAAATGGTAATGGGGTAATCAATGATTCTGTCTTATTAATGAATGGAAGTGAAATATACAGTATGTATATTTCACTTCCATTCATTAATAAGACATATACAGTATGTATCATTTAATTGTGATTTAGATAGCACAATCATGCGTCTCACCACTCAGATGTTGCTCAAGTTGCACTTATGATGTCTAGACTTCATGCATGTATCTCATTGTGAGGATGCTAGATTGGTAAATGAATGCAGATTATTCAGTTGCTGTCTTAGAACCCTTTCACACAAGCGAGTTTTCCGCTTGGTGGCAGTTGGACCCGGGGTCCTCTGGCCACCACTTTCCCAGCTCCGTTCTCGGTATAGATGCGGGTCCCAGAGGTGGGACCCACACCTATCAGACAATGGGGGCATAGCCTAGCATTATGCCCCCATTGTCTCAGATGAGAATACCCCTTTATCGAAAAAAAAAAAGAACTTACAATCGTCACAGAAATAACTTGAAACTGACAAAAGTAATAATAAACAAAAATTCCCTGAAGATCAACTAATAAAAACCAGACATTGCTGTTGAATTGTGGTTCAACAGAATAAGTTCAAAAACAGACTAATGAAACTGGCCTGGACTAAAATAAATGATGTTATAATGCAAGTTTTCGGACCTCAGTGTCTCGAAAGCTTGCCTTATAATGTCAATTATTTTAGTTAGCCATTAAAAGGTATCAAATTACAATAATTTATATTGTTTCTCTTTTTGAAAGCATCAAGAGTGAACACACACTATGTTATGGTATAAAACTATTTTTTTAATGTCTTGTTGGGGGACCAAGCATCCAAAAATGATGCCTTGACAGGATCATTCAGAATGCTTGCCCATATGACATGTACAAGTGTTAATAGTGGGAAGAAAAAGTGGCTCGTTGTGAAATAGCCTATAAAAATTCTCCCTTTTAATTGGGAGCAGCAGCAGTGCAGTGTAGATATGAAGAGGGTAGGGCAATAAGAGGCACTTGGCTGCAAAAGTAGCGGCTGCAGAAGCAGCATAGCATGAAACATACAAATCAGTAAGTTGACATTCTATAGTTAGTAGTCATAATAGTAGCAGCAGTAGTAGAAGTAGTAGTAGTGGCAGATGCATAGCGTTAATAGCAGTGGCAGTACGGGGGATTAGCAGTGAAGAGCAGCAGCTATGGCGGTGGCGGCAGCAGTCATATGGTACATGTTGGCAGCAGCATGATGGAGGCAGCAGTAGCAGCTTTAAAGAACATGATGATCGGCACGTGGCAGCAGTGTCATGGTGGTGAGGGAGCATGATAGAGGCAGCAGCAGCCATACAGAACATGATCATAGGCAGGCCGTAGTAGTGGAATGATGGAGTCAGAGGCATAATTGAGGAAAGATGGCAAGCAGGCAGACAGCAACAGTGTCCAAATCAGGTACGGTCAGCAAGGCCAGAGCTATTCATCAGCCTCAGCCAGGGAAGTATGAAAATCCTCCTCAATCCAGGCTTGGTTCATTTTGACAAAAGTGGTATTTAGGACACTGGTGGAGGACAACTTGGTCCGTTTGGGTGTCATCACCCCTGGCGGTGCTAAAAATCCTCTCTGTAGCTGGTTCACCCAAAAGACCCAACGCCTAAACACAAGATGGACAACATTGTGTACGCAGTTCAGTGCAATGAGGAATGCTCAGAACTGTATATCGGCGAAACAAAACAAAAACTACATCAGCGCATGGCTCAACGTAGAAGATCCAAAACCTTTGGTCAAGATTCAGCCGTGTACTTACATCTAAAAGAAACAGGTCACACCTTTGAAGACAGTCAAGTACGTGTTTTGGATAAGGAGGCCGATTGGTACAAACGACGTGTGAAGGAGGCCATCTACGTAAAAATGGAGAAGCCAAGCTTGAATAGAGGCGGGGGGTTAGACATCTATTGTCTGCCACATACAATGCTGTCTTGACACCTTTTTCTGGGAGGTAATTATCATTTACTGACTCCAATTAGGATAATGGAATCAACACCTTTGACCCCATGCTGGGTATAATGACCTCTGACCCCATGCTGGGTATAATTACCAGATGTTAATTCAGTTGCATATTTTTTCCCAGAGAATTCTTGTACAGTCACTCAGAATTGAGAAAGCTCGTTGGAAGAACGAGTGAAACGTTTTCAAGAAATCTACAGTAAGTCTAGTTGCCTTGATTTACAGATATACCATGTCCTGGATAAATGAGAACCTTCACAGACGCCTAAAAGTATGGCTATCCAGTAATCATCAGACTGCTTGATGTCAATGATACGCCAGTCACTGCATAAGGAATTGAGCATACAGATCACTATTCTGGTCACTGAGCCTGAGGAGCCAGTTTTTTTTATGGATAAAGATTATTGGATGTCCTGGCAGGTACCATCGTCATCCTCTTGGTCCTCCCCCTCCCCGTCCTCTTGCAGTGGCAGCTCTTCATCTTCATCCATGGCATTTTCTCCTTGTGGGTCCCCAACAGCTATAGGGCTGACAGAAAGATGTGTTAGCTGTTCTTCCACCATTGTCCCCTGCTGTATGATAGTCAGTATCTGTTAGAAGATAAATATCAGGGGGATGGCATCATTCATGTTGCAGTTGTCCCTGCTGAAAAACGTTATGACCTCTTTGAAGGGCTTCAGCACCTGACAGGCGTCTTGGAAGAGCTAACACTGCCTGACCTCGAAGAAGCATATGCACCATGCTGCTGAGGCAGGCTGGTGCATGAAAAAATTGGTCACGGCTTTTCGCTGCTCGTACAGATGCTCAAGTGGTATACTAGCAGGCTGTTCTGTCAGGCAGGCAAGTCCAGGAGAATGTTTTTCGTTACATAAGATTGGTTGAAATGCTTGGACAGTCTCCTGGACATTGCCAGCACCTTCGCAAGCCAGTGTACATATTTAAAAAGTGTCCCACAACTAGGTTGATGATGTGCACCATACAGGGAGCTTGTTTTATTTCCCTCAGGTTCAGGGTGGCCATGATGTTGTGCCCATTGTTGTTCAACACCTTGCCCAGTTGGAGTCTTCAGGGTGACAGCCAGTGCAATATTTGATGTACTTTAGCAACTGCTCGCCTGTGTAACTACTCTCACCCAGGCTAAACAGCTCCCGGGGCGGATTGGGAACTTAAAGTGTCCCTGGAATGTATACTAAAAGTGGTCCCGTTTTTTAGTCGGGTCCAAATTGATGGAAGCAGGGCCAGCACAAGTAAACGGGGACAGCAATACCATATTGTGCCATATTATAGAAAAACCCCAACAGAGCCAAATGTCACAGTCCATCACAAAATACATCCCCAAAAACTTTCACTACCGGCCGTGAGGAGGGCTCAGGCGGCCCACCGGGAAATTTCCCTATAAGCTCTATGGCCAATCTGCATCTGTCAGCTATAACACGGTGTGACAACGCCTGACTTGATACATGTGATAGAAAGGAGGGGGAGTGGGAGCAATGTGATAGAAAGGAGGGGGAGTGGGAGCAATGCTGTGCCTTGCTTTTGTTGTAGAGAGGCGAGCATCCATAGAGGAGGAGGAAAAGGAGGTGGATAAGTATCTGGTGTGGGAACTAGGCCAACACAATTGTGTGTGGGGGGGGGGGGGGGGGTCAGAAGAACCTGGTCTCATTACCAGGGTGCTGCCCTGCCGCTGCTGCAAAAAACATTGACCCAGTGGGCTGTGAAATACATATACAGTACAGACCAAAAGTTTGGACACACCTTCTCATTCTAAGAGTTTTCTTTATTTTTATGACTATGAAAATTGTAGATTCACACTAAAGGCATCAAAACTATGAATTAACACATGTGGAATTATATACATAACAAAAAGTGTGAAATAACTGAAAATATGTCAGATTCTAGGTTCTTCAAAGTAGCCACCTTTTGCTTTGATTACTGCTTTGCACACTCTTGGCATTCTCTTGATGAGCTTCAAGAGGTAGTCACCTGAAATGGTCTTCAAACAGTCTTGGAGGAGTTCCTTTTCTGCGGGTTTTCACGGTGGTTGGAACCAAAGATCTCAAATTTGGACTCATCAGACCAAAGCACAGATTTCCACTGGTCTAATGTCCATTCCTTGTGTTCTTTAGCCCAAACAAATCTCTTCTGCTTGTTGCCTGTCCTTAGCAGTGGTTTCCTAGCAAATATTCTACCATGAAGGCCTGATTTACACAGTCTCCTCTTAACAGTTGTTCTAGAGATGTGTCTGCTGCTAGAACTCTGTGTGGCATTGACCTGGTCTCTAATCTGAGCTGCTGTTAACCTGTGATTTCTGAGGCTGGTGACTCGGATGAACTTATCCTCCGCAGCAGAGGTGACTCTTGGTCTTCCTTTCCTGGGGCGGTCCGCATGTGAGCCAGTTTCTTTGTAGCGCTTGATGGTTTTTGTGACTGCACTTGGGGACACTTTCAAAGTTTTCCCAATTTTTCGGACTGACTGACCTTCATTTCTTAAAGTAATGATGGCCACTCGTTTTTCTTTACTTAGCTGCTTTTTTCTTGCCATAATACAAATTCTAACTGTCTATTCAGTAGGACTATCAGCTGTGTATCCACCTGACTTCTCCACAACGCAACTGATGGTCCCAACCCCATTTATAAGGCAAGAAATCCCACTTATTAAACCTGACAGGGCACACCTGTGAAGTGAAAACCATTTCAGGTGACTACCTCTTGAAGCTCATCAAGAGAATGCCAAGAGTGTGCAAAGCAGTAATCAAAGCAAAAGGCTACTTTGAAGAACCTAGAATATGACATATTTTCTGTTGTTTCACACTTTTTTGTTATGTATATAATTCCACATATGTTAATTCATAGTTTTGATGCCTTCTGTGTGAATCTACAATTTTCATAGTCATGAAAATAAAGAAAACTCTTTGAATGAGAAGGCGTGTCCAAACTTTTGGTCTGTACTGTACTTTCCTTGCCCAAAAGAGCTGTTCCAGGTATCCTCCTTGAGTGAACCTTGCCGCATAGCGAGAATCGCACAATTTTTGCCTAGTATGTTGCATTACCAGTCACAGATATTATCCTCCGCTACCCTGCATGTTGTAAGTTATGCTGGTTTTCAAAACTTTAACCAAAAACAAATAATTAACTATGTGGAGATGCCCTGAAACAGAGTTTAGACTAGCATTTCAGGTGTTTTTACTGAGATTTCAAATACTACATCTATCCCCTTGATGGTAAAACACATGTACAGTTTTGAGCGTATGCCCCCTCCCAAAAATAAATGTATTTCTGTTGAAATGGGTAAAAAAAAAATTTAAGACATGTCTTTTCAGGTAGCTACTTTTGAGATTCTGCAACAGCTACTGTTGTGCTAGGAGACACACCCAGCCATAGCTCCTCACATCTCACTCTCTGGCTGACAGCTTTCCCTGCCTGTTCCTATTCTACACACAATTCATCCTCTTTCTAATTCCCTTCAATGTTCCTGGCAGTAGAAAACAGGCTTAGTTGTGACTTTTGACGTGTCCCTTTTTCCCTAAGATCATTTTTCTGGCATACACTGTAAGACCCATCCACCCCAGTTCATAGCCCAACACAAAATGACGTTCTGCAAGGGCACCTCTCTGCTTGCTGCAGTACTGATTGGCTCACAGGCTGACATACAGGCTGTATGAGCCAATCAGGGCAAGCCCTGCCCCCCATTTCCTCCCAGGGTTGTGTGAGCATCCTTCTTCCTCCATTGTGCTTTTTCCCACTGACATGTGCAGTAAAATGGCACTGTGTGCTGTTTTACTGGATTTGTCAGAAACCAACCTGAAGGTTCTGATTCCTCTGCTGGATGAAATTTTGCAACATTCATGACCAACTTGGTTCATTACGACCTAATTCACCTATCTTTAATGTTCAACTAAGGTCTGTTCTGTATTTAGCATCACAGGTGTCTTCAAATCTGTAATAAGTTAGTCTGCCTACTTAAAGAGTGAAAAGTAGTCACTGTGCTGTTTGGTATCATGGTAGGTATTACACTGAACATGGACCAAAGAAAGCTAAGACGAGCGTTGTTTCAGGAGGTTAGAAAAAAAATTATAGACAAACATATTAATGGTAAGGGCTATAAAACCATCTCCAAACAGCTCGATGTTTTAGTTACTACTGGTGTTTATTGAGCACCAAAGTGCTCAGGTGCTCGAGTACAACACCTCGGAATGGGAGTCAATGGGGGAACTTTAGCATTAAACCATGCACACCCTGCTCTGAAGAGGGGAGGGTGTCTGGTTCACATGAAAAGGTCAGAAATGGATGGAAACACTACTGAAATGGTTCGGGAACAGCATGGGGAGGATGTCTGGATGCATCTTGGACTACCAGGTGGCTTCTGGGAACGATGTTGTCTGAGTAGTACGCCAATATTACAGACTGACAATAATACGCACAAAACTGAAGATAAAGATAAAATCAATATTAGAGGAAAAATTGTTAGGAAACGTTCTTTCCTGTATATTTACTTGCATATAAAGCGCAAATGCTGCCAAAAATTACAAGGAAGAGGCACTCTGATGCAACCTGTATACCACATAAAGAGAGCCTCATTCACATTGTGGTACAATTGTTCAGGTAGTGGGACTCCTACACTCATAAAGCCTATGTACGAAGTGAAAGGGTTGCCAAAAATTCCAAGGAATCGGCACTCCAATGCACCCTTTATTACACATAAAGGAGGGCATCATACACACCCTTGAAAATGATTCCTGGCCTGCTGGGGAGCCTCAAAAACATTAGGGGTGAGGGCCTGCTGCTGATCTGACAATCTAAAACATTAGGGGTGAGGGCCAGCTGCTGAGTTGACCATCGAAAAAATTATGGTTGAGGGTCTGCTGGTGAGCTGACTTTAAAAAAAATTAGGGGCGAGGGCCTGCTGCTGATCTGACCATGGAAAAAATTATAGGCAAGGGCCTGCTGCTGAGCTGACCATCAAAAAAATTATGGATGAGGCCTGCTGCTGAGCTGACTCTCGAAAACATTAGGGGCAAGTGCCTGCTGCTGATCTGACCATCGGAAAAATTATGGTTGAGGGCCTGCTGCTGAGCTGGCCATTGAAAAAATTATGGATGAGGGCCTGCTGCTGAGCTGACCATCGAAAAATTATGGTTGAGGGCCTGCTGCTGAGCTGACCATCGAAAAAATTATGGTTCAGGGCCTGCTGCTGAGCTGACCATCAAAAAAATTATGGTTGAGAGTTTGGTGGTCAGCTGACTCTCTAAAACATTAGGGGCGAGTGCCTGCTGCTGATCTGACCATGGAAAAAATTATGGTTGAGGGCCTGCTGCTGAGCTGACCATTGAAAAAATTATGGTTGAGGGTCTGCTGCTGAGCTGACCTTCTAAAACATTAGGAGCGAGGGCAGCCTAATAAGCATGTTGATATGATGGAGAAGGACGAGAAAAGGACTGTTTTAAGAAAAAGCCCCTACCAGACAAACAAGACAAACGACAATTAACAGTCTGGGACCCACATTAATGAGTCACCATTGTACGAATCCGCAGATAATATTCAAAACTGCGGAGCCGAACAACAAAGCAGCACCATATGCAGTCTTTTGGTGGGGTGCCGCAGACTAATAGAGATGCCAGAGGCAAAGCCACCACGTGGAGGAGACTGGGACAAGAAGATTCTCCAAAGGGAGTGTTGGTGGATATTCAAGTTGAATACCACCAACCCCAATGGATTGAATGACCAGCTACATTTTGGGTGCTTCTTGTGACCATCCCCAGTCTCCAACACATATATATATATATATATATATATATATGTATGCGTACGCTATGGTCTGTTAGCAAGGGTTTCCCTTACTGCATCATCAGGATAACATATGTCTGACGGTCCATCGAGTGCACTGACCACGCATCAAGCACTCAATAGTGCCACTTATATCATTATGTCTCCTAAACATTTACGTTATCTAGAGCACGTTATCTAGAGCATTCGTTTTAAACAAGATCAATTACATCTTGGTTGATTATATCTTTTTGATGCCGACATCTCTCTAAGGTGCTGGCCATTTTGTCCCAATTGTCTTTATACTGTCTTTACCCTGTCTGGGCCCCAGTGGGTCCGCCTGTCACTTAATGTTCCCCCTTCCTTAGGTCCCATGTTGAAAGTGATATCCTTTATCACTATCAATATTTGTAGGTGTAGTAGTAGGAGTTGCTCGTATTATATGATCACTCCTCCCACCTCTTTTCATCATGCAGCCGACGCCGTGCCTGGGCTGGTAGGACCTCCCTGACGGTGACGCCTACCATGACGTCACAGCAGCTGCGGCCTCTGAGCTGCATGTCGCATATGCGCGTGTGCGCATATGCGCATATGCGCATATGCGCGATTGCGCATATGCGCATGTGCGCATGCGCTTGTTAGGAGGCGGATTGCGACGTCAGCTGACATATGCCTTAGTCACGTGACGGCGGCCGCACTCCTCGCGCAGGCGCACCACATACCCCCCTTCCATTTAAACTTACTTGCGCATTTATTAGCGCAGACAGACGCCGATATCACATGCTGGAGTTAAACCACACTCCCGCTTCTCATGGCACCAGCCACGCGGCTCCCATGATCTCAACAGTAAGTACACCTCCTTATCTTTATGCCACAAGTATATCAGCTCCTGGTGGGTGCAGTATCTGAATGGTTTTGTTTTGTTATTACACCACAGGTATCCGGACTGATTCAGGACCACACTGGTCTAGTCAGGTCTGCGCAATCCTTTTTGGCTTACCCTTTCCCATTATCCATCACAATAGGATAAGGGTATAGACCTAATCCTCCACCTATGACCCCTGTCCCCTGATGAGTCGGGGGGTCTTCATTCTATCTTTATGAAGTGGAGGTACTTTTTATAGCTTTGATTTATTCTCCATTAGATGAAACGCGTAGGGACGCAGAATAAATCCATCTGAACTTAGATCATTTTTCACCCTATTAGCTATCATTACCCCTGGGGCCAATCCATGCTGTCCCTATAGGGTCAATTAGGGTTAACTTATTAGGGTTAGGTTCCGGACGAGGCCACCCCTTGCGGGGCAAGGACCCCGTGTTAGGAGGCACCTAGGGATTTTTAGGCCAAGTAGGGCAAAAACAGGGATAGTTTCTCCCTGCAGCCCCTGGCACCTGGTGAAATCATAAAGAGGACACGTTTTTCGGATCCGAGAAGCCCCTCATCTTCCAGGGTTTTGGACTACAAAGTTCCAACTGGCACCACCGGTAAGATCTACCCTTTTATTTGCCTCTGGCATCTCTATTAGTCTGCGGCACCCCACCAAAAGACTGCATATGGTGCTGCTTTGTTGTTCGGCTCCGCAGTTTTGAATATTATCTGCAGATTCGTACAATGGTGACTCATTAATGTGGGTCCCAGACTGTTAATTGTCGTTTGTCTTGTTTGTCTGGTAGGGGCTTTTTCTTAAAACAGTCCTAATTAAACTTTAAGTTTTAAAACGTTACTGCCCCTCACTCGTTCGATACATTCCCTGTTACAGAGCAGTATACCCTGGGAGAGTGCTTTCACACCATCTCCCTCTAGGGACCACCCTTTTGTCTTGAAGGACGAGAAAAGGAAGATTGAACCATATACCCTTTTTTGTGTTGGAAGGGGTGCATGGGATTACAGTGTATTCAATACACCATAAAAGCCACATTTAAAGTGCCTTTATGTTCAACCACTTTCCTCTGGTGGAATAGAGAAGTCAGGGGCAATCCAGGCCTTGTTCAGCAGCACTAAATACCCGCTCTGACAAAACTCTCGCAGCAGGGCAGGCCAGCATCTCCAAGGCGTAGAGCGCCAGTTCATGCCACGTGTTCAGCTTGGACACCCAATAGCTGTAAGGCACAGAGGGATCATTGAGGACGCTGACACGGTCTGCTACGGACTCCTTCACCATCTTCTGAAACTTTTCTCTTCTTGTGACACTAGGCCGCTCATAAGGGTGAGGTTGCTGGCATGGTGTTATGAAACTGTCCCAGGCCTTGGAGAGTGTTGCCTTGACGCTATTGAAACTGCTGTTTGTTCCCTTCGTCTCCCCTCATCGGTTGCCCAAGAAACTATGTACTCTGCATTGTCAGCTGAAAATTTTGGAAGCAATTTTTTCACAAGGACCTTCTGGTATTGCACCATTTTGCTAGTCCTCTCCACCACAGGAATGAGAGATGATAAGTTCTCTTTGTAGCGGGGGTCGAGAAGGGAAAACAACCGGTAATCGGTGTTGGCCAAAATGCGTATAATGCGATGGTCAAGGTAAAGGCAGCATAACATAAAGTCAGCCATGTGTGCCAGAGTCCCAACAGACAAGACTTCGCTGTCCTCATCAGGAGGATGACTCTCAATCTCCTCATCCTCTTCCTCCTCTACGGCCTATCCACGCTGAACAGATCAAATAAACCTGCTGTGGGTACTACCATCTGTAGCGGAGGCAACCGCCTCCTGCTCCTCTTCTTCCTCATCATCCAATTCGCGCTGAGAAGACGAATGGAGGGTGGTCTGGCTATCACCCTGTGTACTGTCTTCCCCCATTTCAACCTCTTCCACATGGAAAGTGTCCTCCTTCATTGTGAGAATCGAGCTTTTTAGTACACCAAGAAGTGGGATCATCACGCTGATAATAGCGGCATAGCCGCTCACCATCTGTGTTTATTCTTCAAAATTGCGTAAAACCTCACAGAGATCAGATATCCATGCCCACTCATCGCTTGTGAAGCGCGGAAGCTGACTGGAAAGACGACGACCATTGTCACCACCAGACATCTGAGAAGCTCTGACAGATGCCTTTCAGAACCTCCTCCTTGAGGTTCCTTTGTTTTGCTTTCATTTTCTCATCTCGTTAGCCTCTCTCAGCTGTCATGTAGTTGCACTGATTGCATCCCTTTAAATCCCTCCCCATAGTGCATCAGTTTGCAGTTTATATTACTCCCTGGAGTCTGTGCATGCTGATCCTACTTCTGAGTCTTCTACAAGATAAGTTTTGTTCATTCATTTGTGTTTTTCTGTTTGCTGGATCCCAGTTGACCCTGACTCCCTCCGTATCTAGTGTAGGGAGCCGGTGGTCGTGTCCCCTCACTATTATAGGGTGTTCAGGTGTTATACAGTCGAGGTACGAGGATATGCGATCATCTACCATTGGGATTTTCGCATAGGCTGAGCAGTAAGGAACAGAGCCAGGTCTGATGCAGGGCTCTCCCTTTTTGTTCCTTAGTTTTGGATCCAGTCAGTCATATATTCATTGTGTGTTTTCTTGTTTCCTGTACACCTTCCGTGACATTATAAACCGCCAAAACCGTCTCAAGCATGGATCTGGTTTCACTTTTGACTGAACGCATGCAGGGTCTTTCATTGGAGGTAGCAGATCTCCGTAAGACTCTTTCTCAGTTTCAAGTGACCGGTTCAGCTTGCGTTCATGGAGCTTGTTCTGAGCCTAAGATCTCGCTCCCGGATACGTTCTCCGGGGGTAGTGAGAATTTTGTGCGTTTTAAAGAGGCTTGCAAACTCCATTTTCGCCTACTTCCCCATTCCTCTGGTGATGAGGAATGGAGGGTGGGGATCATCATATCCCTGCTCAGGGATAACGCTCAGTCCTGGGCCTTTTCGCTGCCGGTGGGGGCACGGCCCCTCCGTTCAGTGGATGAATTCTTTTTAGCCCTGGGTCAGATATATGATGATCCGGATCGTGTTGCTCTGGCTGAGTCTAGACTACGTCTTTTATGTCAGGGTAAACAATCCGCAGAGATATACTGTTCAGAATTTCGGAGATGGGCAGCTGATACTGGTTGGAATGATGCTGCACTCCGAAGTCAATGTTGCCATGGTCTTTCAGAGGAATTGAAAGATGCATTTGCCTTTCATGAGAGGCCTACCTCCTTGGACTCTGCCATGTTTCGGGCCGTTCGTATTGACAGGCATCTTACAGAGAGAGGAGAGATCACTCCTTCCTGTCATACTCAATCCCGGGACAGTGAGGCGGTCTCATTCTGTGCACAGGGGTCTCAGCGCTGTTAACCCCTTCTGAGCAGGAGCCCATGCAGCTGGGTTTGATTGCCTCTAACAATAGAAGATTCAGCCCTCATGGGAAGGTTTGTTTCTGTTGAGGAGGTATAAATCATTTGGCAAATGTTTGTCCCTCTAGGAGATTCAGGCAGTTTTTTGGGAGTAATAAAGAAACAAAAAGAAAAAAATCCTTTAAAATTATTCCATCTGTTACCATTGGCAGGGTTGAGGCGGAAATTGAAGGTTTTCCGTTTGCTTGTAGTTCCCGTTTTGTCCTGCCTAGAGAGGCGCTAGAGAGCAAGAACATTTTTTGTGAGATTTTTGTAGATAGTGGAGCAGCTGTCAATCTCATTGATAATCAATTTGCTATAACTCATGGTTTCCAGGTATGCACTTTGGGAAAGGATATTCCTGTTTTTGCTATTGATTCCGCTCCACTTTCTCAGAAATCATTAAAGGGCATAGTTCACAATATCCGTTTGAGTGTGAGTGATGCTCATGTTGAGGATGTGTCATGTTTCGTCCTTAGCGGGTTGCCTACTCCTCTAGTGTTGGGGCTACCCTGGCTCACTAAACATAACCCCACCATTGATTGGCAAGCGAGGCAAATAAATGGTTGGAGTGACTTTTGCAGAGAGAATTGCCTCATGACATCTGTTTCTGAGGTTTCTACTAAGACTGTACCATATTTTCTCTCTGAATTTTCGGATTTCTTCTCTGAGAGTTGTGTTCAGGACTTGCCCCCGCACAGGGAGTACGATTGCCCTATTAATCTCACCCCAGGCACCAAGCTGCCTAAATCTCGTTTATACAATCTTTCCCAACCTGAAAGGGTCGCTATGCGTGCTTATATCTCTGAGAGTCTGAGAAAGGGACACATACGACCCTCGAAGTCACCTGTTGCCGCTGGTTTTTTCTTTGTTAAGAAAAAAGATGGTTCTTTAAGACCATGTCTGGATTTCAGGAAGCTGAACAGTATCACAATTCGTGACCCTTATCCGCTTCCTCTGATCCCGGACCTGTTTAACCAGATTGTTGGGGCAAAAGTTTTTTCCAAGTTAGATCTAAGAGGGGCATACAACCTGGTCAGGGTCAGAGAAGGAGACGAATGGAAGACGGCCTTCAATACCCCTGAGGGCCATTTTGAGAATTTGGTTATGCCTTTTGGTTTGATGAATGCTCCAGACGTTTTTCAGCATTTTGTGAACAGAATTTTTTATCATTTAATGGGGAAATTTGTATTAGTGTATCTGGATGACATTTTGATTTTTTCTCCTGATTTCAAAACTCATAGGGAACACTTACATCAGGTCTTGCTCATCCTGCGGGAGAATAAATTGTACGCTAAACTGGAGAAATGTGTGTTTGCGGTTCCAGAAATGCAATTTTTGGGGTTTCTTCTCTCCGCTTATGGTTTTCGCATGGACCCCGAGAAGGTCCGCTCTGTGCTTGAGTGGGAGCTTCCTGAGAATCAGAAGGCGCTGATGCGTTTTTTGGGCTTTGCCAATTATTACAGGAAGTTTATTAAGTGTTCTTGCATAGCAAGACCACTTAATGTTATCTCACATATATATTATTATTATAGCCAAATTTGCCACCCTAACTCCTCCCACAGTTTTTACACTACATAGACAAAAATTTACCAAAATGTGCAGATTGTTCCCGATCGGATTGCTATTACTTTGTGGAACGATCCCACCCCCGGGGCCCCCGTGGCGGGCTCCGGAAGCCCCCTTTTTTCCCATAGACTTTGACAGGGTACATTTTCAAATCGCTCCCACTCGCCAGGCTTTGGCTCTAAAGTCACCAAACTTGGGTCACTTAGTCATGGAGTCAACCTGAAAATTTTGGGCACATTTCGGGGACCCCAAAAAGTGGGCGGGGCCACACAGAACCAATCAAAATCTCCCCATTGACTGTAATGAGACCTTCAAATTGCTACTTCTCCCACATTTTTAGGAGTACAAATTCCAAACTTTGCAGACTTGGTCGGCACCCACCCGAGTACCTTGCTTGTGCTTTGTTACCCGATCCCACGCTCCAGGCCCCTGGGACAGGGCCCCCAAAATCCACGTTTTTCCCATTGACTTTGACAGGGACAATTTTCTAATCGCTCCCAGTCGCACAGATTTGAAACTAAAGTCACCAAACTTGAGTCACTTAGTCATGGGGTCAACGCGCAATTTGTTAGAACATTTCGGAGACCCTAAAATGTGTCCGGGGCCAGACAGAACCAATCAAATTCTCCCCATTGACTACAATGAGACGTTCAAATTGCTACTCCTCCCACAGATTTAGGAGTATAAATACCGAACTTTGCACTCTTGGTCGGCACATACCCGAGGATCTTGCTTATGCTTTGTTAACCGATCCCACCTTCCGGGCCCCTGGGGCGGGCCCCCGAAAACCTCTTTTTTTCTCCCATAGAGTTTTATTGGAAAAATGCAAACGTTTGTCACTCATACAGCTTCGGAGTGAAACTCACCAAACTTGGGTCACTTAGTCCTGGGGTCAACCTGAAAATTTCTGTCACATTTTGGGGACATTAAAAAGTGGGCGGAGCTACAAACAACCAATCAGATTTTCCCTATTGACTTCAATGAGAAAATTTTAAATTGCTGACATTTCAACATTGTTAATGGCAGGGTTGTTAAACTTAATATATTCGGTTAATAGGTGACTAGAATTCAAATGTTTTAAAGTGGGCGGAGTCTACATCGGCCAATCAAATTTCAGCTATATGTTTTAATGGGAAAATTTAAAACTGCCGCTGCTCTTAGACTGTTAATGGCAGGATCCCCAAACTTGGTACAGTTGGACAATTTAGGATTAGGATTAAAATTCAGAAAAGTGGGCGGGGCCAAAAACAACCAATCAGATTTCTTTGATTGATTTCAATGGGAAAATTGAAAAATGCAGAAAATTGAAAAATGCTGCCATTATTGATGTCAGGGGCTTCAAATCTCAGAAATCAGGTCATAGATTACTTCGGCTTCAAAAATTTAAAAAGTGGGCGGAGTCAACAACGACAAATCAGATTTTTCCTATTGACTTCAATGAGAAACCTTTAAATTGCTATCATTCTCACAATATTTAAGCCAGAATACCAAAACTTGGCACCGTAGGTCATTGGGTGACTGGGATCAAAATTTTTTTTAAAGTGGGCGGGTCTACAACGGCCAATCAAATTTCAGCCATTTGTTTAAATGGGAAAAATTCAAACTGCCGCTGCTCTTAGACTGTTAATGGCAGGGTTCTGAAACTTGGCACAGTTGGTCACTGGAGGACTGTGCCAATGTATATCTCATTTTGGGGACACTAAAAAGTGGGTGGAGCCACAAACAACCAATCAGATTTTCTCTATTGACTTCAATAAGAAACCTTTAAACAGCTGTCATTCTCACAATATTTAAGCCACAGCACCCAAACTCGGCAGGGTGGGTCAGTGTGAGACAAAGGTCAAAATTTATAAAAAGTGGGCGGAGTCTACAATGGCCAATCAAATTTCAGCCATGTGTTTAAATGGGAAAAATTCAAACTGACGCTGCTCTTAGATTTTGATTGGCACAGTCTTCAAATTTGGCGCAGTTGGTCACTGGAGGAATGGGATTAAAATTCAAAAAAGTGGGTGGAGCCACCAACAGCCAATCAGATTTCAAGCCAACATCTTGTGGTTTCTTCAGAAACGCCCACTCCAGTTGTAAGCTACTGGTGGAGGCAAGAACACTTCACACAATTTCCCCAGAAATTGTACCTTTTCTAGTTCTTATTCTTATTATTATAGCCAAATTTGCCACCCTAACTCCTCCCACAGTTTTTACACTACATAGACAAAAATTTACCAAAACGTGCAGATTGTTCCCGATCGGATTGCTATTACTTTGTGGAGCGATCCCACCCCCGGGGCCCCCGTGGCGGGCCCCGGAAGCACCCTTTTTTTCCATAGACTTTGACAGGGTACATTTTCAAATCTCTCCCACTCGCCAGGCTTTGACGCTAAAGTCACCAAACTTGGGTCACTTAGTCATGGAGTCAACCTGAAAATTTTGGGCAAATTCGGGGACCCCAAAAAGTGGGCGGGGCCACACAGAACCAATCAAAATCTTCCCATTGACTGTAATGAGACCTTCAAATTGCTACTTCTCCCACATTTTTAGGAGTACAAATTCCAAACTTTACAGACTTGGTCGGCACCCACCCGAGTACCTTGCTTGTGCTTTGTTACCCGATCCCACCCTCCGGGCCCCTGGGACAGGGCCCCCAAAATCCACGTTTTTCCCATTGACTTTGACAGGGACAATTTTCAAATCGCTCCCAGTCGCACAGATTTTAAACTAAAGTCACCAAACTTGGGTCACTTAGTCATGGGGTCAACGCGCAATTTGTTAGAACATTTCGGAGACCCGAAAATGTGGGCGGGGCCACACAGAACCAATCAAATTCTCTCCATTGACTACAATGAGACGTTCAAATTGCTGCTCCTCCCACAGATTTAGGAGTATCAATATCGAACTTTGCACTCTTGGTCGGCACATACCCGAGGATCTTGCTTGTGCTTTGTTAACCGATCCCACCCTCCGGGCCCCTGGGGCGGGCCCCCGAAAACCTATTTTTTTCTCCCATAGAGTTTTATTGGAAAAATGCAAACGTTTGTCACTCATACAGCTTCGGAGTGAAACTCGCCAAACTTGGGTCACTTAGTCCTGGGGTCAACCTGAAAATTTCTGTCACATTTTGGGGACATTAAAAAGTGGGCGGAGCTACAAACAACCAATCAGATTTTCCCCATTGACTTCAATGAGAAAATTTTAAATTGCTGCCATTTCAACATTGTTAATGGCAGGGTTGTTAAACCTAATATATTCGGTTAATAGGTGACTAGAATTCAAATGTTTTAAAGTGGGCGGAGTCTACAACGGCCAATCAAATTTCAGCTATATGTTTTAATGGGAAAATTTAAAACTGCCGCTGCTCTTAGACTGTTAATGGCTGGATCCCCAAACTTGGTACAGTTGGACAATTTAGGATTAGGATTAAAATTCAGAAAAGTGGGCGGGGCCAAAAAACAACCAATCAGATTTCTTTGATTGATTTCAATGGGAAAATTAAAAAATGCAGAAAATTGAAAAATGCTGCCATTTTTGATGTCAGGGGCTTCAAATCTCAGAAATCAGGTCATAGATTACTTTGGCTTCAAAAATTGAAAAAGTGGGCGGAGCCAACAACAACAAATCAGATTTTCCCTATTGACTTCATTGATAAACCTTTAAATTGCTGTCATTCTCACAATATTTAAGTCAGAATACCCAAACTTGGCACCGTAGGTCATTGGGTGACTGGGGTCAAAAATTTATAAAAAAGTGGGCGGAGTCTACAACGGCCAATCAAATTTTAGTCATTTATTTTAATGGGCACATTTAAAACTGCCGCTGCTCTTAGACTGTTAATGGCAGGGTCCCCAAACTTGGTATAGTTGGACAAATTAGGATTAGGATTAAAATTCAGAAAAGTGGGCGAAGACAAAAACAACCAATCAGATTTCTTTGATTGATTTCAATGGGAAAATTGAAAAATGCAGAAAATTGAAAAATGCTGCCATTATTGATGTCAGGGGCTTCAAATCTCAGAAATCAGGTCATAGATTACTTCGGCTTCAAAAATTGAAAAAGTGGGCAGAGTCAACAACGACAAATCAGATTTTCCCTATTGACTTCAATGAGAAACCTTTAAATTGCTATCATTCTCACAATATTTAAGCCAGAATACCCAAACTTGGCACCGTAGGTCATTGGGTGACTGGGGTTAAAAAAAATTTAAAAGTGGGCGGAGTCTACAACGGCCAATCAAATTTCAGCCATTTGTTTAAATGGGAAAAATTCAAACTGCCGCTGCTCTTAGACTGTTAATGGCAGGGTTCTGAAACTTGGCACAGTTGGTCACTGGAGGACTGTGCCAATGTATATCTCATTTTGGGGACGCTAAAAAGTGGGCGGAGCCACAAACAACCAATCAGATTTTCCCTATTGACTTCAATAAGAAACCTTTAAACAGCTGTCATTCTCACAGTATTTAAGCCACAGCACCCAAACTCGGCAGGGTGGGTCAGTGTGAGACAAAGGTCAAAATTTATAAAAGTGGGTGGAGTCTACACTCTACCAAGTTACTCCGCCCACTCCAGTTGTAAGCTACTGGTTGAGGCAAGAACACTTCACACAATTTCCCCAGAAATTGTACCTTTTCTAGTTTTGAATTATTCCTACTGATATGACTAGAAAGGGGGTAGATTTTTCCTCCTGGTCGGTAGAGGCGCGTAAGGCCTTTTCTATTATCAAGGAGAGTTTTGCTTCCACTCCCATCTTGGTACAACCTGATATTTCTCTACCCTTCATAGTTGAGGTTGATGCTTCTGAGGTGGGTGTGGGTGCGGTCTTGTCTCAGGGTTCCTCTCCTGCCAAATGGCGACAGTGTGCCTTTTTCTCGAAAAAACTCTACTCCGCAGAGAGAAATCACGATGTGGGAGATAGGGAGTTGTTGGCCATCAAGTTGGCTTTTGAGGAATGGCGCCATTGGCTAGAGGGAGCCAGACACCCTATTACCGTGTTTACTGACCATAAAAATCTGGCCTACTTGGAGTCAGCCAAGCGTCTGAACCCGAGACAGGCCAGATGGTCTTTGTTCTTTTCAAGGTTTAATTTTGTTGTCACGTTCTGCCCTGGGGTTAAGAATGTGAAGGCGGATGCCCTGTCACGTTGTTTTCCGGGAGGTGGGAATTTTGAAGACCCGGGTCCCATTTTGGCTGAAGGTGTGGTGGTCTCTGCTCTTTATCCTGAATTTGAGGCAGAGGTTCAGGTAGCCCAGTCAGAGGCTCCTGATCTTTGTCCTCCTGGGAGGTTGTTTGTGCCTCTCTTTAAGACACAAGATTTTTAAGGAACACCACAATACTGTCCTTGCTGGGCACCCGGGGGCAAGAGCCACAGTGGATCTCATCGCTCGGAGATTCTGGTGGCCGGCGCTTCGTAAGTCGGTTGAGGGTTTTGTGGCAGCCTGCGAGACCTGCGCTCGTGCCAAAGTCCCTCATTCATGGCCATCAGGTCCTCTCCTTCCCTTACCCATTCCTTCCCATCCTTGGACACATCTGTCCATGGACTTCATAACGGACCTGCCTCGTTCCTTGGGGAAGACTGTGATTCTGGTGGTGGTGGACCGTTTTAGCAAAATGGTGCATTTCATCCCTTTTCCTGGCTTGCCCAATGCCAAGACGCTGGCGCAGGCATTTATTGATCACATTGTCAAATTGCATGGTATTCCTTCAGACATAGTCTCTGATAGGGGCACGCAGTTTGTTTTCCAGATTCTGGAAGGCTTTCTGTTCTCGCTTGGGGGTTCGGTTGTCATTCTCTTCTGCTTTCCACCCGCAGTCGAATGGCCAGACAGAGAGCGTCAATCAGAATCTGGAGACATATCTGCGCTGTTTTGTGGCGGAGAATCAGGAGGATTGGTTTTCTTTTTAGTCCCTTGCTGAGTTTGCTTTAAATAACCGTCGTCAGGAGTCCTCTGATAAGTCACCATTTTTTGGTGCATATGGGTTTCATCCGCAGTTTGGTACATTCTCTGGAGAGGGGTCTTCTGGTTTTCCTGATGAGGACAGATTCTCCTCGTCTTTGTCATCTATTTGGCAAAAGATTCAGGATAATCTAAAGAGCATGAGTGAGAGATATAAGCGTGTGGCGGATAAGAGACGTGTGCCTGGTCCGGACCTGAATGTTGGTGATCTGGTGTGGTTGTCTACTAAGAATATCAAAATGAAGGTTCCCTCCTGGAAGTTGGGTCCTAAGTTTATTGGGCCTTACAAAATCTTGTCTGTCATCAATCCTGTTGCCTACCGTCTTGATCTTCCTCAGACTTGGAAGATCCATAATGTTTTTCATAAGTCCTTCTTAAAACCTTATATCCAACCCATTGTACCCTCGTCTTTGCCTCCTCCGATTGTGGTTGATGGTAATCTTGAATTTCAGGTCTCTAGGATTGTGAATTCTCGTGTTGTCCGCGGTTCTCTTCAGTACCTCGTTCATTGGGAGGGTTATGGCCCTGAGGAGAGGATGTGGGTCCCAGTGACGGACCACTCGTCTCATCAGGGCTTTCCATAGGTCCCATCCTGAGAAGGTGGGCTCTGAGTGTCCGGAGTCCACTCGTAGAAGGAGGGGTACTGTCACCACCAGACATCTGAAAAGCTCTGACAGATGCCTTTCAGAACCTCCTCCTTGAGGTTCCTTTGTTTTGCTTTCATTTTCTCATCTCGTTAGCCTCTCTCAGCGGTCATGTAGTTGCACTGATTGCATCCCTTTAAATCCCTCTCCATAGTGCATCAGTTTGCAGTTTATATTACTTCCTGGAGTCTGTGCATGCTGATCCTACTTCTGAGTCTTCTACAAGATAAGTTTTGTTCATTCATTTGTGTTTTTCTGTTTGCTGGATCCCAGTTGACCCTGACTCCCTCCGTATCTAGTGTAGGGAGCCGGTGGTCGTGTCCCCTCACTATTATAGGGTGTTCAGGTGTTATACAGTCGAGGTACGAGGATATGCGATCATCTACCATTGGGATTTTCGCATAGGTTGAGCAGTAAGGAAGAGAGCCAGGTCTGATGCAGGGCTCTCCCTTTTTGTTCCTTAGTTTTGGATCCAGTCAGTCATATATTCATTGTGTGTTTTCTTGTTTCCTGTACACCTTCCGTGACAACCATGTTGCAGCTGGTATTCCACTACTGCCCTCTGCTGCTCACAAAGCCTGGCCAACACGTGGAACGTGGAGTTCAAGCGCGTGCTCACGTCGCACAACAGTCGGTGAGCTGGCAATTGCAAGCGCTGCTGCAGTGTTGCCAGACTGGCGGCAGCTGTAGATGACTTTTGGAAATGGGCACACAAGCGGCGAACCTTCAGCAGTAGCTAAGGCAAAATGGGGTAGGTTTTGAGAAACCGCTAAACCACTAAGTTGAACATGTGGGATAGGCATGGGATGTGTGTGAGCTTGCCGAGCTCCAAAGCCGCCAACAAGTTATGGCCATTATCAGACACAACCATGCCTGGTTCTAGGTTGAGTGGCGAGAGCCACAGCTCAGTCTAGATCCTTATACCCTGCCACAGCTCTGCGGTGGTATGCTGTTTGTCACCTAAACATATTAGTTTCAGCACGGCCTGTTGCTGCTTCCTCACTGCAGTGCTACACTGATTTCAGCTACTGACTGATGGCTAATGATAATTCAGAGGTGGAAGTGGAGGAGGAGGTGGAGGAGGAGAAAAGGGGCTGCAGCCACTAATGTAGGAGGTGGCGTAAATCCTGATGGAAGTAGAAACCACAATCCTTGGCGGCGGTAGCACCTGTGCCATCCCAGGATATGACTCGCTCCCGGCCTCCACAATGTTCACTCCACAACGGGAAAATTACGGAAAGCCTCAGTGTCCACAAGCCTTAATGGCAACATTTCCAGGGCCAGCAATTTGGAAAGGTGCGCATTTATGCTATGGCCTGTGGGTGGGTGGCTGGGTATTTGTGCTTTCATTCCAAGGCCTGGGATATGGACATCTGTACTCTGCGCTGGGACACAGAAGTGGATGTGCTAGCTGATGGCGATTGCAAAGGTCTAGGTGCAGGGCGGGAGGCATCCGGGGCTATGTCTTGGACAGGGAATTGACCAGCACGTAACACAGGGAAGAGGAGGCAGTGGTGTGACCCGCAGACACTGATTGTGAACCCAGGTATTCGGCCCACCTATTAGGGTGCTTTGATGCCATGTGGTGGATCATGCTGGTGGTGGTGAGGTTGCTAGTGTTCACGGTCCTGCTCATTTTGGTACGGCACAGGTTGCAAATGACAATTCTTTTATCGTCCGCACTTTCCTCAAGAAAGCGCCACACTGCAGAACACCTATACCTTGGCAAGGGAGATTGCCGCAAGGGGGTGCTCCAAGGAACAGTTGCGGGCCTTTTGCCACCCCACTGCCTCTTCCAGCCTGTTGCGGTGCAGCGGATCTCTCCCCCTCTATACTGCTTTTCTCACTCGGCTTGCCACCTTCCCAGGTTGAGTCAGTGATTTAACCGTCCAGCACCTCTTCCTCTTTCTCACTCTGGTCATCCTCATCAACAACTGTGTCTCATCCTCATCATCAACTTCTTAAAACACTAATTGCCGTTGACATATTGGCAACTGTGTCTCAGGTAAGGAATTTGTTAGACAGGTTCTTACTATTGTCTGATTGCAAATGAGCATAGGTGATTAAGGTGTTAAATTTGTTGTTGGGGAGGAGCTTTTGTGGGAGTGTGTGTATATATAGCCACATAGTATTAGCTTGCCTAATTATAGCTTGCTGCATTCTCAAAGTGCTGCTTTTATAAGTGCATCTAAGATATTCAGGAGATACTCAGGAGGTACTCTGGAGGTGGATACAATTTAAAAAAGTAAGATATGTTATTTTAAAATCTTTCCCCTCTTGAAAATAGCGGTTGTAGACAAAAAGAAAGAGAAGGCACTCATAGGGTGAATATGTAAAGGATTATTTTCCTTTTTCAGACGAGAGGTAATGTGCTCACCTGTTAGAGTTGCACCAATTGGATGCAACTACAATGAGAGCTGAGTAATCGTTAGGGTTGGTTGGTGCCGCCGGCTCTGTCCAAAACACCCTTCGGTCGGTGCCAAACCGCCGAAAGGGTGAGTGTGGGAACTGTAGGTTTGGTGGACCAAGGAAGTCCAAGAGAAAACGGACAGAGTAACGGGCGCAAATCCACAACCAAAGATATAGAACAAATTGGTTTATTCAGGACAACGCGTTTTGGGGTGCATGACCCCTTTATCAAGTCTACAGAAATTTTTTTATCGATCACATACATGGAGTTTTGTAAATAATAGATGAGTGTGGATAATAAAACGTAGCGAGAGTGAATCTGCATATACATGTATAAAAATGTATAAAAGAGTATATGCGTGGATCCACATTTAAAAAATGAATTCAATTCGATGGAGAAAGTAATGATATAAAAAAAAAATAGAGGCATGGCAAAAAATGTGATAAAAAGTGCGGTAGTCACAAGAGGATTATTTGAATGGGCCGACATTGAATTGCTGAACACGTGAGGTGGGCGGAACTAGGGTCATGACGCTGGTCGGGGGGGCGGAGAAGGGGATGGCGAGAGGAGCTGGAGGTGGGCGGGTGCAGTATCGGTGACGCGGGCCGGTGGGTGGCTCGGGGCGGGGCATGATGCTGCCGGAGATGGAGCGCTCATCGCATGGAGTGAGCGGAGTAGCGAGAGGGCGGGGGGGGGAGGCAAAAGGCAATGGCGGTGGGCGGGTGCTGAGTCAGTAACGCTGTTTTGGGGGGCGGGGGCGGAGCGCTGCCGGAGACTCGGCTCAGATGATGCATCGTGGGGACGGTGGAGCAGCAAAGAGTCTGGTGGGGGAGTATAGAAGGGAAGAGTGAGTGACGGGGAGGGGGGGGGGACTGCTAAGGAATGGAGGTGTGCCGTGGATTATACTAGTATGGTGTGTTTTAGGTTTTATTATCCACACTCATCTATTATTTACAAAACTCCATGTATGTGATTGATACATTTTTTTCTGTAGACTTGATAAAGGGGTCATGCACCCCGAAACGCGTTGTTCTGAATAAACCAATTTGTTCTATATCTTTGGTTGTGGATTTGCGCCCGTTACTCTGTCCGTTTTCTCTTGGACTTCCTTGGTCCACCAAACCTACAGTTCCCTCTTGAAAATGGCAGACCTGGTTCTGTGAAGGAATTGTTGTGCTTTTATTTCAGGTTCCACTATTCTGAGATTTGGATGCTGTCAAATCTGTAGACAGCTCTCCATAATGCAGCAGGAAAATGCATTTTTAAAATCTGAGATTTGTAAATTAACGGTTAAACAAACTCAGGCTGGGAATGTTGCAATGCCACTGCCACAAGGGCCCCCTAGAAATTGAAGATGGGTTACTGCAGGTTCTGGTAGACTGAGAGTTGTTTATAGAAGACATGTCCCACAGTCTGTGGCTCTCCAAAATTCATTTTCAGGTTCTGGTAGACTGAGAGTTGTTTATAGAAGACATGTCCCACAGTCTGTGGCTCTCCATAATTCATTTTCAGCACTTTCAGAGTGCAAGAGCAACATGGAGGATGGCTCAGGCACAGTGGGTAAGGAGCAATTAAGTCCCATGCCTAAAGTATGCAAGACTGCAGCCAAAGACAAAAAGAATAAGGTGAGGACTGATAGTAAGCAGCTGTTGGTGGGCGATTCTATCATAAGAGGTGTGAAGTTTGAGGAAAATGGTGTTGTGAGATGTCTTCCTGGTGCTACCACTAGCAGGGATAGATGACGTATCCTTAATGTTGTTAGGCAAGGAAAGCAGGAAAGGGAGGTGGATGTTATTGTCCATCTTGGGACAAATAATCTGTCTTGCAATGAGGTTTCAAAGGTGAAGGAAGCTTTTCACACACTTGGAAATGATATACGGGAGGATGCATCAACTGTTTAATTCTCTGCAGTTTTGCCTGTGTATGACCTTCAGCATGACAGGAAGATGCGCATTAAGGAATTAAATGTATGGCTTGGTGAATGGTGTCTGAACCAAGGGTTTGAGGCTTTGTGTGGGCTTTGTGCCTCATGTTAGCTCTCGTTGGAATGGAAAAGAACTGTACAAGAAAGATGGTTTGCATCCTGCTCTCAAGGGAACGAATGTCCTCAGTGTACAGTTCAAAGTATTTGCTAAGGAGCATTTAAACTAGGGAAGGGGGGCAAAATTGTGCCCCCGGAACAATGCCAGAAGATGCCAGTAGCACATAGGTTAAGAAATGACAAGCTCAGAGTCTTGTCTACAAATGCTTGCAGTTTAGGGAATAAGATCAATGAACTTGAATCTATAATGGCATCTGCGAATATAGATTTAGTGGCTGTTACTGAGACATGGTTCAATGGGAGTAATGACTGGGATATAACAATACCAGGGTTCTGTCTATATAGGAAAGACAGAGAAGGCAAGAAAGGGGGAGGGGTTGCTCTGTATGTGAAAGATAGCATAAAATCTAATTTAATACAAGTTGGCGAGACCAATTTAGAGTCAGTTTGGGTTACCTTGCAGCTTGATAATTATAAGGTAACTCGTGTAGGTGTGATATATAGACCACTCAGCCAAGTCAAAGAATTAGATGATCTACTAGTTGAGGAAATAGCTAAAATGACATTGAAAGGGGAAGTTATCATTATGGGAGACTTTAATCTTCCTGATGTAAACTGGAAAACCAAAATAGCTAGTTCTGCCAGGAGTACAGATATTCTAAATTCCCTACTGGGATTATCTCTACAGCAAGTAGTTGAGGAGCCAACCCGGAAGAAGGCCATTTTAGATTTAGTATTCACAAATGGGAATTTAGTATCTGATATTACTGTAGGGGAAAGCTTGGGATCTAGTGATCACCAGTTAGTGTGGTTTACTAGGTTTACCACACAAAATCAAAAGTTTTAGATTTTATAAAAACTGACTTTTCTAAAATTAGATTAGGTGGTATACAAGTCCCTATCAGATTGGAACAGTTTCAATTGAGTCCAGGAGAAATGGGACTACTTAAAAGTGGCACTATTAAAGGCAACAGATAATTGCATTAGGCTTGTCATTAAAGGCAAAAAAGGAAGAGACCACTGTGGTACTCAACAGAAGTGTCCAAAATCATTAAAAACAAAAAGATAGCATTTAGTAATTATATTTAAAAAAAAATCGAGGATGACAGGCAAATTTATGAGATTAGGCAGAGAGAGGCCAAACAAGTTATAAGAGCTTCTAAAGCATAGACAGAAGAGAAATTAGCTCAGTCAGTGAAAATAGGCGATAAGACATTCTTAGGATACTTAAATGAAAAAAGGAAACTAAAACAAGGAATTAACAAATTAAAAACAAAAGAAGGAAGGTATATGGAAGAAGATAAAGAACTAGCTGACTGCGTCAATGAATACTTCTGTTCAGTTTTTACAAAGGAAAATGAAGGAAAAGGACCTCAGTTAGGAAGGAAGACTAATGAATCTTTTGATGCATGTGTCTTTACAGAGGAAGAGGTTCTAAGTCAGCGGTTTAAAATTAATACAAATAAGTCACAGGGGCCTCATGGGATACACCCAAAGCTATTAAAAGAGCTTAGCAGTGAACTAGCAAAACCATTAACAGATTTATTTAACCAATCACTGGTAACAGGAGTCGTCCCAGAAGATTGGAAATTATGTTGTGCCCATTCACAAGAAAGGTAGTAGGGAGGAATCGGGCAACTATAGGCCAGTAATTATTAAACCTACAAAACACCTCTCTGTGTAACCTAGACGGCAACATGTATATCATCTAATCAATAAGCAAAAAAACTCAAGTGGGAAAGATGTATCAAAATATCACTTTATTCTCAGATATAATAAATAAGGGAAAAGACAGGATGGAAAACAGTATACAGAGAGCCGTAGGGCAGTATACACAATGCGGGACCATGTATGTGTCATGGAACCATGAACCAGACGTACAACAAGAGATAAGTGGGAATAAGAAGGCTTTATTGAAAATCAAGCTGTAAGCAAAAGTCCAAACGGATGGCTAAACCGAAGCAGGGTCTTGCGTAGCCAGAGGTCAGGAACCAGAAGGGTAGTCAGACGAAGCCAGGATCAGGAACCAGCGGGGTAGTCAGACGAGGCCAGGATCAGGAACCAGAAGCAGCAGCAGTCTTAGAAGCATGTGAACACAGGAGGACCAAGCAAGGAACTGAAGCCACAGACCTCCTATATATATGAGCTAGGCATCCAGCTCCTCCCAGTGGGAAGGAGAAGCCGCAGGGTGGGAGGCTACAAGAAACCCAGAAACCAAGATGGCCGCCAGCACATGTCAAACGAAGGAGAACAGCAAGAAGGTAAGACCATGACAGTACCTCCCCCTCAAGGGCCCCTCCTCCGCGGAGTAAGGAACGGTTTCTGAGGGAAGCGTGCGTGGACGGCTCGGAGCAAAGCAGGAGCATGGACATCTGCGGAGGGAACCCAGGAACGCTCCTCTGGACCATAACCACGCCAATGGACCAAAAACCGCAACCGACCGCGGACCAGGCGTGAGTCCAGGATATTGCTCACCTCATATTCCTCACGATTGCCCACTTGGACCGGACGGGGCCGAGGAACCGAGGAAGTGAAACGATTACACACCAATGGCTTCAACAGGGAGACATGAAACACGTTGGAGATCCGCATGCCAGGAGGAAGCGCAAGGGCATAGGCTACCGGGTTTACCCTGCGAAGCACTCGGAAGGGACCAACAAAGTGAGGCGCCAGCTTGGGAGTGGGCACTCGAAGGTTGAGGTTGCGGGTGGACAACCATACACGGTCTCCGACCTGGTAGGAAGGAGCGGGCGCTCGTCTGCGATCAGCCTGGAGTCTCTGGCGCTGCGCAGAGACCTCAAGGGACCTCTGGATCTGTACCCAAGAAGCACGCAGGACGGAAAGGTTATCCTCCACAGCCGGAATATCCTGGGGAGAGAATACCTCCGGTAACACGGCAGGTTGGAACTCATAATTGGCCATGAAGGGAGACGTCCCAGAGGAAGAGTTCACCGCCGTGTTCCTGGCAAACTCAGCCCAAGGCAGGAGGTCAACACAATTGTCTTGGTGATCGGAGACATAGCAACGAAGGAATTGCTCCAAGGCCTGATTGGATCGTTCTGCGGCCCCATTGGACTGAGGGTGGTAGGCCGAGGAGAAAGAGAGATGAATCCCCAACTGGGAGCAAAAGGCGCGCCAGAACCTGGACACAAACTGACTCCCCCGATCCGACACAATCTCCTTGGGCAAACCGTGCAACCGGAGGACCTCCCTGGCAAAAATCGAGGCCAACTCTTGTGCAGAGGGTAACTTCTTGAGAGGAACACAGTGGCACATTTTGGAAAACCGATCCACAATCATGAGAATGACCGTATGGCCTCGGGATGCAGGGAGGTCCACAATGAAATCCATCCCCAGGTGTGACCATGGACGCTCCCCGGTGGCTATGGGTTGCAAAAGGCCCAACGGAAGGTGCCGAGGGGACTTACTCTGGGCACAAACGGAGCATGCCGCTACATATGCGGCGATGTCGGAACGTAGAGAAGGCCACCAGAACAGACGTGAAACAGCCCAGGACAGCTGATTCTTTCCAGGATGCCCCGCGGCCTTGGAGTTATGGTAGGTTCGCAACAACCGAGTGCGCAACTCCTCAGGCACAAAACATCTGCCGTTGGGTCTCCCAGAGGGAGCACCAGATTGAGCCGCCAAAATCTGCTCACCCAGGGGAGAGGTCAGGCTGGTGCGAATGGCGGCCAGGATCTGATTCGGAGGTATGACCGAAGTCGGAATCGACTCCTCCCCGGACAGCTCGGAGTACTGCCGTGATAAGGCATCCGCTCTGATGTTCTTGGAACCGGGTAGGTAGGAGACCACGTAATTAAAACGTGACAAGAACAGAGCCCATCTGGCCTGACGTGGTGTCAATCTCTTGGCCTCAGAAAGGTAGGTCAGATTCTTGTGGTCCGTCAGGATGAGAACCGGAACCACCGAACCCTCGAGCAAGTGCCTCCATTCTTTAAGGGCCTGCACGATGGCCAATAACTCCCTGTCACCAATCTGATAGTTGCACTCCGCGGAAGACAGTTTCCGGGAGTAAAACCCACAAGGAAGCAGAGGACCCTCTGGTGTTCTACGCTGAGACAGAAGGGCGCCTACTCCCGTCTCAGACGCGTCCACCTCGAGGACAAAGGGCAACCCAGGGTTGGGATGCGACAGAATCGGAGCCGACACAAAGGCGGACTTTAGAGCCTCAAAAGCTCGGATGGCCTCGAGCGGCCAGACCTGGAAATTACTGCCCTTCCTGGTCAGATCCGTGAGAGGCTTGGCTAGCATAGAAAAGTCCCTGATGAACTTCCGATAATAATTGGCGAAGCCCAAAAAGCGCTGCAGGGCACGGAGACCACTGGGCTGGGGCCACTGTAAGACAGCCGAAACCTTCTCAGGATCCATGGAGAACCCCTCAGCGGAAATGATGTAACCTAAGAAGGTTACCTGGGATCGGTGAAATTCGCATTTCTCAAGCTTACCGAACAGCCTGTTCTCTCGTAACCGTTGCAACACTCGTCTGACATCCATAATGTGGGCCTCCATGGATTCAGAATATACCAAGATGTCATCCAAATAGACCACCACACACTGCTGCAACAGGTCACGGAAAACATCGTTGATGAATTCCTGGAAGACTGCGGGCGCATTGCACAACCCAAAGGGCATAACCAAGGATTCATAATGACCGGTCCTGGTGTTAAACGCGGTCTTCCACTCATCGCCCGCCTTGATCCTTACCAGGTTATATGCCGCCCTCAGGTCGAGTTTGGTAAAGACCGTGGCTCCTTTGAGGCGATCGAACAGCTCGGAAATCAAGGGTATCGGGTATGCGTTCTTGATCGTGATGCGATTGAGACCCCTGTAATCGATGCAAGGCCTCAACTCACCGCCCTTCTTTTTCACAAAAAAAAATCCAGCCCCTGCCGGGGATGAGGATTTGCGAATGTGTCCGCGTGAAAGCGCCTCCCTCACGTACTCCTCCATGGCCTCATTCTCCGCTACCGACAGTGGATAGACTTTGCCACGAGGAGGAATGGCACCAGATTGTAACTCTATGGCACAATCGTATGGGCGGTGCGGAGGTAGGGCAACCGCGCGCACCTTATCGAATACATCCCGGTACTCTTCGTATTCAGGAGGCAACAGAGAGTCCGAGGAAGTACACAGCAACTTGACAGGCCCATGGATGCAACTAGCCCCACACTGCGGTGACCACGAGAGGATCTCGGCCGATCTCCAATCGAAAGTCGGATTATGCTTCTGGAGCCAGGGGTACCCCAAGACCACCGAGTAGTGTGGAGACGAAATCACCTGGAGACAGACCGACTCTCTATGAACGGCACCAATGGCTATCCCCACTGGAAGGGTCTCATGAGTCACGTGTGGCGGCAGAAGGGGTCTGCCGTCTATCGCCTCAAGAGCCAGTGGGGAACCTCGAGGCTGCAGAGGAATGGAATTGGCGGCAGCGAACACACTATCAATGAACAAACCACCAGCACCAGAGTCCACCAACGCCTGGGTCGTCACCGAGCCCCCGACCCAGGAGAGGACAACAGTGATCAGTGGTTTGTCAACACGGGAAACCGGGGACGAGGAGACTCCACCCAAGATCTGCCCCCGACAGGATCTCAGGTGCGAGCGTTTCCCGGACGGTTCGGACATGCCAACCAAAAATGCCCACCGAGACCACAGTACATGCATCGGCCCTCGCGTCTCCGGAGTACCCTCTCCCCCTCGGACAGGCGAGCAAACCCCAGCTGCATCGGTTCACCCCCAGACAAGTCATCCCCAGGAGGCGTGGGAGGAGAGGGAGGCACGGGTGGGACAGCAAACGTAGGCGCCAATCTGTTAGAAGGCCTCCGCAAGCTCTCCTTAAAGGAAGGTCTCTCCCTGAGTCTGGTGTCAATCAAAATCAGGAAAGAAATAAGAGACTCGAGCTCCACTGGTAGGTCCTTAGCTGCAACCTCATCCTTCAAGGCATCCGAGAGACCATGAGAGAAAGCAGCGACCAGAGCCTCATTATTCCAGCCCACCTCTGCTGCCAGGGTACGAAACTCAATGGCGTATTCAGCTACGGATCGTGAACCCTGTCTGATGGACATAAGGAGCTTCGCAGCAGAGGCAGCACGAGCCGGCACATCGAATACCTTCCGAAGAGAAGCAACAAAACCGGAAAACTCGGCAACCACCGGATTGTTGTTCTCCCATAAAGGGCTGGCCCAGGCCAAGGCCTTGTCCGAGAGCAGCGAGATCAAGAAGCCCACCTTTGATCTCTCAGTAGGAAAGGCATGTGGCAGCAACTCGAAATAAATGCCCACCTGGTTAAGGAAACCTCGGCACTGAGTTGGCTCTCCCCCAAAGCGCTGTGGAAGGGGGGCAGAACCGGTCATACCCCGAGACACTGCAGGCGCAGCAACAGGTGTCGGGGTAGACTCTGGCGCAACAACCGGAGCGGCAGTAGGAGCGGGCCCAGGAGCGACAACCGACCCATCGGCAACGGAAGCGAAATGAGCCGTGCGTTCAAGCAGGGTTTGCAACGCCACAGCGAACCGACCCAACAGGTGATCCTGCTGATCAAGTCTGGCAATCAGCGTAGGTAGCGAGGATGGCCCTGTACCGTCAGAATTCATGGCTTGGTCCTAATGTCATGGAACCATGAACCAGACGTACAACAAGAGATAAGTGGGAATAAGAAGGCTTTATTGAAAATCAAGCTGTAAGCAAAAGTCCAAACGGATGGCTAAACCGAAGCAGGGTCTTGCGTAGCCAGAGGTCAGGAACCAGAAGGGTAGTCAGACGAAGCCAGGATCAGGAACCAGCGGGGTAGTCAGACGAGGCTAGGATCAGGAACCAGAAGCAGCAGCAGTCTTAGAAGCATGTGAACACAGGAGGACCAAGCAAGGAACTGAAGCCACAGACCTCCTATATATATGAGCTAGGCATCCAGCTCCTCCCAGTGGGAAGGAGAAGCCGCAGGGTGGGAGGCTACAAGAAACCCAGAAACCAAGATGGCCGCCAGCACATGTCAAATGAAGGAGAACAGCAAGAAGGTAAGACCATGACAGTATGTCCACACAAATAAGCATGGATAGCCTACAGGTAAAAACAATTATGGTGCATGAATAATCAATCCTGCATAGAAGATAGAGAAAAAATGGATAAATATAGGGCCCAACAAGGGGATATATCCTATGCAGCAGGATCAATTAGATTACTGATTATTCATGGACCTCACATCAGCAGAAGTAATGTGTACATATATAGACTTCTAAGACTCCAGCATGTATAATACAATGAATATCACATATAAATGCAGTCACTGGATGTCAGATTACAACAATATCCCACAGATGATATCATGGGCCTAATATGGATGTGAAATTAAACCATGTCTAGATACACCATAGTACTATATATGGAACGTACCTGAGGACATGATGAACGCAAGTGTAAGCCCGAGAGCGCAGACCTCGACGCGCGTTTCACCTCAGCGGCTTCGTCAGGAGGTATCAAGTGACACACTAGCAGGGTATATATAGTCTAAATAAAAATCTATTTTGAATACCTGGATTGCGGGCACCTGTGGTCCAATACAGCGGGCGCGGAAACATCAAGATGAGCGGCGCCATCTCTCAGTGCGTCACCGTCCACACACCGCGCATGCGCGGCGCATGTGGACGTCACGGAGCACATTGAGATGACGCCACGCAGCGCATGCGTGGTCCGCGACCCAATGGAACGCAAGTGAACCGCAAATCGCAAGGGGCGGATCGTGTTTGACAGGAGGACTATAAACAATATAGAATTTATACAAATTCGCAGACCTTGAAAAGAATGAATCGTATAACTGAACAGACATCCATATTAAGCCCACGATCGCCGAGACACACCCAGACATCTATACATTGAAACCGCGAATTATCGCGGTATACCAATAGAATACTAAACGCTAGTGCCCAGGGAGACATGGTATTATAGTGCATATATTACAAAAATAATGACATGACCCAGTGAAGTTAAGTAAACAATTACATACTATGTGAATCAATCACAGATATACTAATAAGAAGCACTAAAAACAGTGCTATATAGCAATAGCAATATATTCAATCGATAGACCCCGATTAAAATGTTAAAAATTGCATACAATCAATGTACAGCATGATAAACATTAAAATGTTTGAAAATGAAGCATAAAATGATAAAATGATGGTAAAATAATGGAATTAGATGGATATAACAGGTAAATAGGTGTACGAGGTTCCGGCACTATCTGTTGGTCCTCACTCCTTAAAAATTCGGGGTCCTATTAGAGCTAGACGCGTTTCGGGGCTTAAGATTGCCCCTTCCTCAGTAGCCACTAACAGGACCCTGAATTTTTAAGGAGTGAGGACCAACAGATAGTGCCAGAACCTCGTACCATACTGCTCAACACCACCCTGAAGCAGACTCAGATTGATTATGTGGTTGAAGCTATTTCATTTTAACCCATAATTATTTTAATTTTGCTGGAGACTTTTATATTCAAAGACAAGGTACGGCCATGGGCACCAGATTCGTCCCCAGCTATGCTAATTTATTTATGGCACAGTGGGAACATGAAAATATTCAACCCAGGCTGGGGACGAATCTGGTGCTATGGCAAAGATATATTGATGATATATTTTTTATCTGGCAGGGAGACAGGGATTCCCTGAAACAATTTTTAGATGATATTAACGATAACGAGTGGAACTTAACTTTTACAGGAAATACCAGCCAGACCTCATTGGAATTTTTAGATTTACGAATTTTAAATCAAGAGGGTAAATTACAATGTACAACCTTCGTGAAGCCTACAGCATGTAACAGTTACATTCTTTTTAACAGCTGTCATCTCCCTAACTGGCTGATTAACATCCCGCAGGGACAGCTACGAAGAGCCAAACAGAATTGTACATTGAATACTGAATTCGAAAAGGAAGCCAAAATTATGACAGATCAATTTCTGGCTAAGGATTACCCGATAGAGATTTTAAATGTGGCACTCAACAAGGTCAAAGAAATGAACAGGGAACAGTTTTTTATAGATAAAAAAGCTAAAAATAAAAAGGTTGAATCTACGGATCCCAATTTACGTTTGATTTTACCATTTAACGGGGATTTTAGGAAAATTCAGAATATTGTCAACAAACATTGGCATCTATTGAAAAATGATTAGACATTAAATACATTGATACCAGCAAAACCTAAAATCGTGTTCACCAAGGCCCCCAATTTGAGCATTAAAATTGCACCTACGGTTCAAAAGAAGAAAAGCCGTATCTCAAATATTCAATCCTGGGCGAATATTCAAGGCTTCTATCGCTGCGGTAGATGTGGCAACTGCAAACTAACTTCGTTCCCTAAAAAAATAACGGAAATTAGATCAACGACAAATAAGCATTGCCACCAAATTAATGAATTTCTCACATGCAGCACAGAGGATGTAATTTATGTAATAGAATGCCCCTGTAAGCTCCAATACGTAGGAAGAACTAAAAGAACTTTAAAAAAACGTATTGCGGAACATGTCGGCAATATAAAGAAGGGTTTTGAAACTCATTCCCTGTCATACCATTTTAAAACAACACACAACCAAGATCCCTCTTGCATGACATTTTCAGCAATTGATAAGGTACATAAAGACTGGAGAGGAGGTAACCACGTGGATAAAATGTCACGTTTAGAAACTAAACAAATTTTTGAGTTAAACACATTACAACCGTCAGGCTTAAATGCTGATTTTTAATTATTTGGTTTCCTATAGGATGGGTGCCATCTGTCGATGATCAACTGCACGATATTTGAAGTCGTGCTGTTCCTCTTCTACAGTTGGCCCCCATCCAATATATCTTCATAAATATTTTTGAATGTAAGGGTATATTGGCGAAAAACAAGGGACCCATTCTGAGGAATCTCACAAAAATTTATCGGAACTATACAGAAGTTATGTATGTTCCTGAGATGTTCTTCACAATATATGACCTTAAAAGACGTATTAATGTATGCCAATGTCTGCCACTGTCATAACCAGGATGGCAAAATATATATATTTTATTATCAACATTGCATAGATCGTGGGAGGACTCCCTTAAAGATCCGTAGAGGTATCCATTTGGATGAATCATTAAAGGGATTTCCTCTTTTTCTTTTTTAAAGAATGGAGGCAATTCCTTTTAAAAAATAAAAATAAAAACAATATTATATTATCATAAAACGCACCATAGATGCATTAAGAATATATTGGTGCGTTTTTTCAAATGATGGGATTGTCAAAATAGTATTGGAATTTTATATGATATCTCTGTGTGTATATGGAGACCGTTTACAATCATCTTGCTGTCTATATAGACACTTTGTATGGTCCTCTGCACGATTTCTTTTATGTCCCTCTGTATAAGAATTTCACTATTATAAAGACTATATGTAACCGCAATGTATCGTTTGGGATTTGAAACTATTGTGTGCAGATACCGCTTTCCCTTGTAACCACATCAGTAGTCAATGTATCAAAATAATTAATATATATTGAAGAGATTACACATTTTTTCCATAGAACATCTAGTTGTTTATAAAGACGCAATAGAATCGCATGGATTCATTTGCAAGAACGATACTTATTCCACTTGATGTGATTTCAGAGAAACCGATATAGTATAAATTTTAAACAAGACATGGAGGTCTCGATAGGTGGAGATCCCGTTATCATTTATACCTATATATGGACTTATACTAATATCCTTACTTTTATCTCAATGTTCCTTATTCATATGATGGATTGACATTACTTACTCGATTATATGAATGATATGGCTGATGGTATGCCGAATATATAGCGACAGTCAGCTCCAATACACATTGATCCCAATCCTTAAAATCCGGATTCCGAACCAGTCTTTCCTTGTCTCTCATGCACTATAAAGATGGAATACGAACAGGGGGCCGTCAACCACTGAGGAAGGGGTCTGCCTTGTAAATCCCCGAAAAGCGTCTGGTATCCCCCCCCCCCCACACCAGGAGGAGTGGGTCTGCAAGTCCGTGGAGCCTGGAGGTTATATTTTGTGGGCCAGAGTAATTACCGGAATACATCGGTGTTGCAATACGTAAGTAACCTAAACCACGTGCAACAAACATTTCCACTGGCGCCAAATTTGAATCAGGACATCAACCCTTGAGACCGGAGCTGTACACCAATACGCCGAGTCGAGAGACTATTATCCAGCGCAAAGGAGCCTCGGGTAAGCACTTGCATATCCCACCCAAAAGCGATCGCATCATACTAACACAGCGGAACGCCGCTGTGCGTATCAGCAGCCAAACTGTTATTCAGTATAATTTCATAGCTGCATACGCTTGGGACTTTGATTTCTCCTACTTGAGAGACTTACTACAAAGACTGGTTGTCGGAGTGGATCACCATACATGGAATCATTCTTCAGAATTTAACTAGTGAATATCCCTATGTTTGACATTTGAATTCACTATCATATTTTTAATCACACACATCGGGATCTCATTTATCAATTAATTTATTTATTTAAATAGTATCGAATTTAATCCTCTTTTATTGCTTTTTTATTGTTATATTTTATTATTCATATCATCGCCAGTACCAAATTTTATTTGCTCTCCTTTTATTTTAATGCTGATATTATATTGTGCTTATTGTACTTCTATTGTGTTTTTGCTGTTATAATAAATTAAAGATCCCTATACTTTTAGTGAGTGCCCCACTTCTATTCTTCATTTATTTATCTCTATCAGACTGGGTGTTAGTGGGTGCACCTCTTCTGGATCCCCTTCTCATCTTAGTGCGACATTTCCTATACTCTAATCAATAAATATCTGTTTGATCCCTATTTCCTGAGAGTGCCCAGTTCATTTATCACATAGCACAGATAATGTCGCTGCCTCCAGCAGCGAAACAATTAGACTGATTGTCACTGATATTTAGTATGCAGAAACGTAATTCAGGAAATGTAGCGCAGGTAATGTTGCTGTGACTAGCGGCTAATAAAAAATTACAGGGAATGTTACAGCTATTTGGGATATGCAAACGTTATTGTCATGAGGGGGTATTGCACCCCTTACTCCACCCACTCCTATGTCCCTGCCTACTTGCACTACCTGTCCTAGGCAACGGAGCGCAACTGGACGGCGATCCCTAGCTTATGTAAGTGCGGAGGGACAAACAAACAGACAAACAAGAGTGGTCGAACTAGCAAGGTCAAAACCAGGAGGTCAAGGCAGTACTAGGGAACAAGCAGAAGCAGCGTCAATATACAATCCGAGAGTCAATACCAGGAGAAGCAAATAGGTCACAGGGAGCAAGCGAGGATAAGTCAAAGTCAAGCAAAAGTCAAATACCAGGAGATGTAACAGTACAAAAGGAGCAAGCAAAAGACGAAGTCAAGTAACAAGCCGAAATACAAATACTAAGTAAAATGCCAACAAATTATACACAATGACCTCATTTACAGGCAACCTGTGGCCAGCAGGCTGCCTGTTTAATAGGGGAGAGATAGAATCATGTGACGTGGCCAGCGTCACATGACTCATCCCCCTGCATCCTGCTGAGCGCCGAGTGCCCAGTTCGGTGCTCAGACTTTTCGCCGAAACTATGGGAGCGGAGGAAGCCGACCACGCTAAGGAGGCGTGTGCGGCCAGGTCCTTCCCTAACCCCGTTGCCCTGGAGACGAGGACGCAAGTTGTCCACCCGCCTCTTGAGGATTGACCACAAGTTCTCAATGGGATTAAGATCTGGGGAGTATCCAAGCCATGGACCCAAAATGTCAACGTTTTGGTCCCCGAGCCACTTAGTTATCACTTTTGCCTTATGGCACGGTGCTCCATGGTGCTGGAAAATGCATTGTTCTTCACCAAACTGTTGTTGGATTGTTGGAAGAAGTTGCTGTTGGAGGGTGTTTTGGTACCATTCTTTATTCATGGCTGTGTTTTTGGGCAAAATTGTGAGTGAGCCCACTCCCTTGGATGAGAAGCAACCCCACACATGAATGGCCCCAGGATGCTTTACTGTTGGCATGACACAGGACTGATGGTAGCGCTCACCTTTTCTTCTCCGGACAAGCCTTTTTCCTGATGCCCTAAACAATCGGAAAGAGGCTTCATCGGAGAATATGACTTTGCCCCAGTCCTCAGCAGTCCATTCACCATATTTTCTGCAGAAGATCAATCTGTCCCTGATATTATTTTTTGGAGAGAAGTGGCTTCTTTGCTGCCCTTCTTGACACCAAGCCATCTTCCAAAAGTCTTCGCCTCACTGTGTGTGCAGATGCTCTCGCACCTGCATGCTGACATTCCTGAGCAAGCTCTGCAGTGGTGGCACTCCTATCCCGCAGCTGAATCCTCTTTAGGAGACGATCCTGGCGCTTGCTGGACTTTCTTGGACGCCCTGAAGCCTTCTTAACAGGAATTGAACCTCTTTCCTTGAAGTTCTTGATGATCCTATAAATTGTTGATTGAGGTGCAATCTTAGTAGCCAGAATATCCTTGCCTGTGAAGCCATTTTTATGCAAGAACAATGATTTCAAGCATCACCCTCCTTTTAACAGTTCAAGTCTGCCATTTTAACCCAATCAGCCTGACATAATGATCTCCAGCCTTGTGCTCATCAACATTCTCACCTGAGGTAACAAGACGATTACTGAAATGATCTCAGCAGGTCCTTTAATGACAGCAATGAAATGCAGTGGAAAGGTTTTGTTGGGATTAAGTTAATTTTCATGGCAAAGAAGGACTATGCAATTCATCTGATCACTCTTCATAACATTCTGGAGTATATGCAAATTGCTATTATAAAAACTTAAGCAGCAACTTTTCCAATTTCCAATATTTATGTAATTCTCAAAACTTTTGGCCACGACTTTAGTGCATGTAAAGTCGCTGTCCTCAGCGGCAAAAAAATTAAACTGAGGGGAGGAATGGAAGGAGAGACTAGAACAGTTCAGAAGGAAATCTGTAGGGTAAAAAAATAAATAAACTTCTTAATTGTATGTATACTAATGCCAGAAGCCTGACTAATAAAACTGGGGAACTGGAATTAGTGATGTGTGAGGAGGACTATGACATAGTGGGAATAACTGAGACATGACTGAATGATAACTATGACTGGGCAGTTAATGTACAAGGTCACAGTCTGTTTAGAAAGGATCGTCAAAACTGGAGAGGGGGAGGGATCTGCCGTTATGAAAAGTCCTGTCTAAAGCCCACAGTCCGAGAAGATATAAGTGAGGGACATGAACATGTGGAGTCACTGTCGGTAGAAATACATGGAGGCAAAAATAATAAATTACTAATAGGGGTTTATTATAAACCACCTAATATACCAGAGTCCACAGAAAATCTGCTACTAAACGAGATAGATGATGCGGCAAATCATAATGAGGTGGTTATTATGGGGGACTTCAACTACCCAGATATAGACTGGGAAACTGAAAGCTGTATATCTCATAAAGGAAACAGGTTCTTAGAAATAACCAAAGACAATTACCTTTCCCAACTGGTTTAGAACCCGACTAGATGGACAGCCATACTGGACTAAGTATTAACCAATAGACCTGACAGAACAACAGATGTGCAGGTTGGGAGACACCTAAGAAATAATGACCATAAAGTAATAACCTTCCAATTATCCTTCAAACAAGCATTTCTACAGGGAGGATCAAAAATACCAAACTTCAAAAAAGCAACATTTATCCAACTAAGAGAGGCCACAGGCGTAACCAACTGGGAAAAAGTCCTCAAAAATAAAAATACAGCCACAAAATGGGATATTTTTAAAAGCATCCTAAAATCTGTCAAGGTACATACCTTAGGCCTCATGCACACGACCATTGTTGTGTTCCGTGTCCGTTGCGCCATTTTTTAGTGATTTTCTGCGGACCCATTGATTTTCAATGGGTCCGTGGAAAACTCGACTGATGCACCGTTTGCCATCCGCGTCCGTGATCCGTGGTTCCAGTCCGTCAAAAAAATATAACCTGTCCTATTTTTTTCACGGAAAACGGTTTACAGACCCATACAAGTGAATGGGTCCGTTAAAAAACGCGGAGGCACATCCGATTGTCATCCGCGTCCATTTTATTTCTATTATTTTGCCATGGCAAAACTGTCTGCCAGAACTTGTGCCAATAAAATAAAATAAAAATCAGATACAGGAAGTTTAAGGTTACAGGTTATGCTAATTGCTAGGCACCTGTGGTGAAAATCCATAGTGTGATGTGGCAGTGAGTGTCTGGTTATTCTATTTTGAGCCAAATAAGATTCCCCGCTGGAATGTGGAGAGACTAATTTGTTTGGTGCAGGAGAGGCCCGAACTATGGGACACCCAGTCAAATAATTATCAGGACCGAGTTCGCAAGGAGTCGTCTTGGGAGCAAGTGGCGTTAGTGGCAAGTGGTCCAAAGCAGATGGCCGTGCAGCTTTAGGTAAGTGCCAGCAATGTCGTTGTACTGTCCTTGCCCAATCTGTCCCTATAAAATGATGTAGCTATAAATTCCATGCGGTCAGAGGAATGTATAATTTGTGGTCCAGCTTAATTTCCAATAAAGCCTGCACATGGTTTTGGGAACAGTCGTGCACTAAATACCATACCCCATATTTTTTTTCAATAAATGGCTGAGCCTCCTTTTGCTCTAGCAAACAGTACTCATGTCTCAAGCCTGTATGTGCACTTGTTATTTCGTCACAAGTGTCCCTTTTGTAATTGAGCATCCTATAGTTGTCTCCATGTCATATTATCAATTCTTTTAGTCCTTGCATGACTAATCTCCGCCTTCCTGATCTTATTGTACATTAGTATCCCCACACCTGCAGTACCGTACCATGTTCTGTATAATCCGGCCTAATCATACATTTATCTGAGTTGGCAACTTGATTTTGCTTTAACTTTTCCCTTTTCTATTTCTAATGATATTTTTTTTTATGTTTTGACTGGTGCAGTACACCGCCCTGCAGGGTGAGGCGAATAGTGAGGTCACAGGGGTAGTTACTAACCGGGGGTGGTTATAGTACTCACAGTCTTTTATATACCCTGGGCAGACGTACAGCAGTGATGGAGAGGCTGGCACAGGGGTCCTCTGGGGCACTCTCTGTGTATAGGGACCAGGCCTGATGGTAGGTGAGGTACCCTGGATGTTGCAGGTTTTTAATGTGCCGGTGGCAAGATCCCTTTAAATTCGGGTAACGGTGGCACACCGATTTATGGTAGGAATAATTGAGGAACATGATGCTGTGGTGAACTAACTGAAACAGTTAACTATATACAGTCTTTGGTCAAAGTTCCATATGTAAGAGGTAGTAACATGCAGGTTTTACATCAATTGGCAGGCACAATGTTCTTGCAAGATACTCAGAGGGTTAAACACTTACAGATCAGGCTGCACCTTCCTCAGAATCCTGTCTGTCTTTATCCCAAGGCCCGTATGCCATATTGCTGGCTTTATCCTTGGTAGGGAAACTTCCTCAGGTATATGTCTCCTTGCTTTAAATAGATCCCTCTGCCCTTCAGCTCTCAGGTTGGCTGGAATGAATATGGCTCTGCACTGTACTTTGTAGGAACTTGGTTTCTCTCAGGAGGCACACCCTTCTCCTGGTGGCAAACTAGAAGCCTGGGCTCCCAGTTTGAAGCTCCACTTCAGCTGATGCCTAGCTAAAGTCCACACTGGCTTCTGACTCTACACAGACTGACTCTCCCTGAGCTGGACCTGACTATAAATACTAAGGGGTTCCCTAGCTCCCTCTACTATCTAGGAGGAGGAACTACATCCTAACAGGCCTGATACACAGAGATTACAGGGAAAATACACATAAAAACATCATATAAAATACAATGACCCTGTCCCGCAGGAGGTGGGAACAACGTGGCCCAAAATACACATAAAGACATCATATAAAATACAATGACCCTGTCCCGCAGGAGGTGGGAACAATGTGGCCCAATTGACCCTTGTGTAGTGCCCACATTTACCTAGTGGGACACTACACTGACATTTATTTACATTGAAGGCAATATTTAATTTCTTTACAGTGAAACAGACGAAAACAAGGTGGAACAGCTGCCGGGTTGTGTGGCGTTGTACAATTGTTGACCTATCCTTTGTGTCGGTGAACCAAATCATTTTTGTGGGTTAGTAACACCTGCCACCAGCGATGATGAGCTGCACCATTTTCTTGAGCAAGTCACATAGATCTCAGCAATTAGAGCAGAAATCGAGAAGGGAGATGGCCCATGCGCACTGCGCGCATTGTCTCCTCATACAGTTGATCGTCATGGTAGTTGGCTTTTGTTCCCCGGCCAATATGATCTTGTGTACTTATCCTATGGATTGGTAATAAAAGTTATTGAAAAGCCTGTTTCCTTTTTGTGGCCCTGAATAGCGTACCCATTTATGTAAGTTTTGTTATCTTCATAATTTCAGGAACATACACGCTAATTTTATTATGGTGGTTTTAGGATTTGGTACCTCTTCAGTACTGTAATTTACATTTACATTGTTTTAATGTTTGCTTATAAATCTCAACATGGAGTCATCAAAGTTCAACTATATATAAAAATGACACATACATAATCCGCTTTTAAGTAATGATGCTCCAACAGTGTCCGTACAGCTGAATAGTAACTACTACTACCACCATGGCCTTGTGATGCGTGCTCCATGTTATTTATTAGGAAATTATGTTCTTCTTGGTTTATATTACATATGGATGGTAGAAAGTTCAAAGCAGTCCAGATACAGAAGAGACGGACAGAATATCAGCACTGCTTTTGCTCCTTGAATGTGTATACCTCGTTTTGTGCTTGACTAATCCAAACGGCAATCATTTTTTTTTTTATAGCATCATATTTGACGTTATGAGCGAATTGACATGAAAAATTTAATTTATTCTTATTTTCAAAATTCACATTGAAGGACAAAATTCAAATTTTTGATAAAATCTGTGATGTATGCATGCTCAACGTATATATAGTTCACACACAGTTTGTATTTAGAAAACATTAACTACTTTTGAAATCTAGTAGGCAAATGATGTAATATATGTTTTCATGTAATTTTCCTATACAGTACTGTGGACAGTCTTGATGAGCCTGAAGACTTCGAGGCGGCATTAAGTGACACGCTGGCAGTTTTTTCATTGGCAGCTAGTCCTGCCCCAACGCCTGCTGAGGAGCCGGACCAGCCATCCCAGGCTGAGGCCACCCGATCTCCGCGGAGCCCTTCGCCACTCCAGCAGCCGCAGCCCAGGCATCGCTGCAATGTTCCTCAATCTTCCTCTGGGCAACCGACTCGGAAGACTGCAGATGCCCGAATCATAGATTTCCTTGCCCAGAGGAGGAGTTATGGCATTGAGGAGTCAATGCTGAGGGGCCTTGCACCTTTATTGAAGCAAGTGCCCATTGAAAATCATCATGAATGTGTGGCTTCAATGGCACTTGTTATTAACCGCCTCCGTACCGCCTTACGCAGGATTGCGGTCCGTAGGCGGTCGTTTTGTTCCTCCTTGACGCGCCGGCGCGTCATCTCACAAGTTCATCATCAGCCTGCCAGCCAATGATCGTCGCTGGCAGGCTGATGATTTTCAAAAAACCGAATCACAAGCCATCTAACACCTTATATTTATAAATATAAGGTGTTAAATGGCTTCTGTGCTCCTCTGCTGGTCCTTTTCGTCGGTTGGTTCCAGCAGAGGAGCACAGATCACAGTGAGTACACACCAACACCACACATAGCCCCAGATCACCCCCCCCCCCATCACCCCAATTAACCACTTGATCACCCCTTGATCGCCCCCACTAGTATTGACTGTTAGGTTTAGGATAGTTTAGGCCCCTTTGTTAGGCAGTTAGCATCGGTTAGCGCCCGGGACACCGCACCGCAGTCACCGATTCACTGATTAGCATATCGCTAATCAGCATTTGTACTTTTATAGTATCTGTAAGTGATCAGAACTGATCATAGTCAGATCTATAATAGTATTAGTGTCACCTTAGCTTGCCCTCCACCCAAAATGCAGTGTTTGCCCGATCAGGCCTGATCGGTTGCCCACACGTGCGTTCACCCACGCCCGCCCCGCTGCAGTGACAAAAAATATATATTTTTTGATCACTGCACAATCACTTCACAAGCGCTACGGCGATAAAAAAAAAATCAGTTTTGATATTTTTTATCAATCGCAGTGGCTTCCGATACTTCGCTAGCCTCCCATTTGTAAGACAGGCTTGCTTTTTTTCTTGGGTAGTCTCAGGGAATACCCCCTAAATTTAGTTGACCAAATGGCAAATAAGGGGTATTCTTCTGAAGAGGCCTACAGGCTTCTTACCCAGTCGGATGAGGAATGGGAACCCTCATCTGACGAATCCAGCGGGTCAGAATATGAACCTGTAGAAAGCAGTGGCAGTCTGACCCAAAGTTCGGACGAGGAGGTTGAGGTCCCTGATACCACCAGGCATACCCGGCCCCGTGTTGCTAGACCACAGGTTGCACAGGATCCACTTCAAGGGCAGCAGAGTGGGGCTGGCGCTGTCGTATTACGTGGTGAGGCATACACCAGCAGCGCAGCCCATCCTGGACCTAGTACCAGGACTGCCGTACAACATGATGAAGTGGCGAGCACCAGAAGGGCAGTTGAAGCTGGTACGGTGGCACGTGCAGTAGTTCCCCCGTCACAGCCACCGCACAGACAGGGCGTAGAGCTCCTAAAGTCCCTGAGGCAGGCGAGGGCTGGCAGCCTTAGTCCTGGGGGGCAAATCCAGTCAAGTGGCCCATTTTTAGCCCCACCCATTATTAAAAGCCCCTCCTACATATAATAGGCCACTCCCAGCAAACACTGTACAGCTGAAATTCTATAGTTGAGGCCTGTCTCTACACATCATAAGGAGAGGGGAGGACCTGTCCTGGCTGCACTGCCTGCTTATACAACAAGCTACAGCCAGGAAGCTCCTCCGCTCTCCTCCCTCCCCATATCCTGCTCAAGGCCTGTGGTTCCCCCCACCATCTGCCACCCACCCACGGCCTGCTGCTCCCTTTGGCCGTCCTCACCCAGCTCTGAATCCTCCTTCTGCAAATGGCAGGAGGAGAAGCCGGAGCATCTCCTCTCCTACATAGCACCAGATAGCTCTTACATCCAGTGATGTCACCTTTGTTGTAGACGTTCTCTTTCCTCATCTTCTCCATTCAGACCAGACCACCATGATGATTTTTCTGCCATCTCCCGTCTCTGCAGAGATTGAGAAACAGACATTAGTTTCCCACATTTCCATCATCTTCACATCTTCTGAACACCCTTTCCTGCCTCCCCCAATACTATACTGCAGAAACAATTATTGGCACACAGTGTTCTAAAAAATTTCTGCGCCCAGACACTAATAGTATAAAGATAATGTCCCCCAAAAATAATTGTGCTAAGCTGATACTATGCCAGGGTGCCCCCCAAAGTAACAGTGCTCCCCAAAATCCCACCAATAGAAATAATTATCTGCCAGAGCACACTTAGTAGTAATAGTGCCCCTATAGTGCCCATACTAATAATCATGTTCCTCATAGCCCCCCAGTAGTAGTAAAGCTCCTCATAATACCCCCTAGTAGTAATAATTCTCCCTATAATATGACAGTACATGAAATACCCCCGCTTAGTGCCCGCAGTTGAGCTAATGTCCCCATAATGTATGCCAGTATAAAATACCCAATATAGTGCCCCAGTAAATGCCCTCATAGTGCTCCTCTCCCCCTTCCCCATAGTGTCCCCCATAATATGCCAGTAAAAAAATGCCCCTTCTTAGTGCCCTCAGCAGATGTCCCTAAAGTGCTCCTCTCCCCCATAATGTGCCAGTAAAAAATGCCCCTTCTTAGTGCCACTATATGCCCCAATAGTGCTCCACTCCCCCATAGTGCCCCAAATAATTCCCCATAGTGCCGCTCTCCCCTATAGTGCCTCCCATTATGTGCCAGTAAAAAATACCCCCTTAGTGCCACCAAATGCCATAGTGCCTCCCATAATGTGCCAATAAAAAAGGCCCCTTTAGAGCCCCCACTTCCCCATAGTGCCCCCAAATAATGCCCCTATAGTGACACCAGGTGCCCCATGGTGCCTCTCACCCCTATAGTGCCCCCATAATGTGCCAATAATAAAAAAAGGCCCTTTAGAGCCCCCAGATACCCCCATAGTGCCAGCTTCCCCCATAGTGCAAGCCCCCCCATAGTGCCAGCTCCCCCATAGTGCCAGCTCACCAATAGTGCCAGCCCTCCCATAGTGCCAGCTCACCCCATAGTGCCAGCTCACCCCATAGTGCCAGCCTCCCCCATAGTGCCAGTTACCCCATAGTGCCAGCTCCCCATAGTGCCAGCCCCCCCATAGTGCCAGTTCCCCCCATAGTGCCAGTCTTCCAAAGTGCCAGCTCCCCCCATAGTGATAGTTCCCCCCATAGTGCCAGCCCCCCATAGTGCCAGCTCCCCCCATAGTGCCAGCCCCCCCATAGTGCCAGCTCCCCCCCATAGTGCCAGCTCCCTCCATAGTGCCAGCTCCCCCCGCAAAGAAAAACAAAACACTGATACCTTCATCAGCAGCGATGCAATGCAGGCCTCTTCTGGCCTGTGTCCCTGCTGTGTGCTGCCCGGCTCAGGCGGCGCAATGATAATGATGTCATAGTTCTGCCTGAGCCAGCCTCTGATAGGCTGCAGGCATTAGTGCCTGCGGCCTATCAGAAGAACAGGGGAGGGACACGCCTCTCCCTCCCCTGCCCCACAGCACAGCCATTTCTATCGCTGTCCTGAGGACGGCGATACAGATAAATATTGAGATGAGCGCTTCAACAATGGAAGCGCTCATCTCCTACTGCCCACCGCCACCACCGCCGCCGCAATTATATCCAGGGCCGCACCGCCTGTGGTGATCGGCGGTGTGGCCCTGAGGAATTAACAAAAAAATATTATAATTTTGTTAAAGACGGCCCAGCGGCCGTTTTTTTAGGGCGGCCTGGGGGGCAATTGCCTCCCTGCCAACCTGCCCAGCCCGCCCCTGCCCTGAGGTGCTGGCAAACCTTGATTGGCAGCCCCCAACTTCAGCCGCACCAGTAGTTCCCCCTTTCACCGCCCAGTCTGGAGTTCGGGTTGAGACAGCTCAGATCGGTTCGGCATAGTTTTTTTTTTAGCTGTTCTTGACTGCGGAGCTCTTGGACTTAGTTGTGGCAGAAACAAATCGGTATGCCACTCAATTTATAGCCGCCAACCCGGGAAGCTTTTATACCCAGTCTTTCCGGTGGAAACCCGTCCAAGTTTCCGAATTTAAAAAGTTTCTCCTCAACATGGGCCTAACCAAAAAGCATGAATTGCGGTCATATTGGTCCACGAACCCAATTCATCACATGCCCATGTTCTCTGCTGCCATGTCCAGGGCACGATTTGAGACCATCCTGCGTTTCCTGCACTTTAGTGACAACAGCACCTCTCGTCCCAGAGGCCACCCAGCTTTTGACCGTCTCCACAAAATTCGGCCCCTCATAGACCACCTTAACACCAAATTTGCAGATTTGTATACCCCTGAGCAAAACATCTGCATAGACGAGTCCCTTATACATTTTACAGGGCGCCTTGGCTTCAAACAATACATCCCAAGCAAGCGCGCCCGGTATGGGGTCAAATTGTATAAGCTCTGTGAAAGGGCCACAGGCTATACCCACAAATTTCGGGTCTATGAGTGTAAAGATCATATCCTGGAGCCGGTCGGTTGCCCTGACTACCTGGGGAGCAGTGGGAAGACAGTCTGAGACTTGGTGTCACCCTTATTTGGCAAGGGGTACCATCTTTATGTGGACAATTTCTACACAAGTGTGCCCCTCTTCAGGCATTTGTTCCTAGAACAGATTGGCTGCTGTGGCACCGCGTGACCTAGTCGCCGGGGCTTCCCCAAACGGCTCGTTACCACCTGTCTTGCAAAGGGGGAGAGGGCTGCCTTGTATAATGACAAACTGCTCGCGGTGAAATGGAGAGACAAGCGTGATGTTTACATGCTCTCCTCCATTTACACAGACACGACAATCCAAATTGAACGAGCAACTGGAGTCATTGAAAAGCCCCTCTTGGTCCACGACTATAATTTGCTCATGGGAGGGGTGGACTTCAATGACCAGATGTTGGCTCCCTATTTACTTTCCCGCAGAACCAGACGCTGGTATAAGAAGGTGTCTATATATTTAATTCAATTGGAACTGTATAATAGCTTTGTTCTCTACAGTAAGGCTGGGAGAACAGGATCCTTCCTCAAATTTCAGAAAGAGATCATCGAGAACCTTCTGTATCCAGGAGGTTCCATGGCACCATCCACCAGTGTAGTGAGCCGCCTACACGAGCGACATTTCCCCAATGTTGTTTCTGGTACCTCAAACCAACCGCCACCCCGAAAAAGATGTCATGTCTGTAGCAGGAGTGGAATAAGGCGTGACACCCGCTATTTCTGTCCTGACTGTCCTGACCACCCTGCATCTCACAGGACAGGCACACAGGGCTATTAGGGCCCTTTCACTTACAGCTGCTGCAAACCTCTCCTTTCACCTGGGACAAAGTGCATAATGTACTTCGCCACATCTCTGGGGGATTTGCGCTTTGCACATTGTCCCATGGGGAAGGAGAGGTTTGTCCTATAAAAGGTAAAAAAAAAAAAAAAAAAACACCGGTAAGCAAAAAAGTTAGTGTTCTGTTCAAAAAGTTACAGTTTATAAAAGTTAATGTTCCATTCAAATGTTATATAATGTTAATAAATTTATTGCGTTGCCGCCTGTTTTTTTGTTTTTTTTACCGTCCAGGTGGACCAACCGATCGACCAGCTGCAGCACTGATGTGCATTCTGACAGAAGCATTGCGCTGCTGTCAGATTACACAAAAGTCGGTGTATGCGGCGCTGCAAGACGAGATTTCTCCTCTGCAGTAAAAAAGACATGTTTGCCGAGGTTTATGAGCTGAGGGGGCGGCGGTGTTCATATGCTTTGGCAAACACTTTGTATATAAAAAAAAAAATCCCGGTTGATGTGAATGGAGAAATCGGGTTTGCCAGGGCATACGAGCTAAGTGGGTTTGGATGTTGGGCGGAGCTCCTATGTCCTGGCAGATGCCTTTCCCCTCCTTTTTTTTTTTGGGCAGAGATTTTTTCATCCACATTGATCGATGCGAATGAAGAAATCTGTGCTGTTCATTTTTTCTTTCAGCCCAGAGGCTGAACGAAAAAATAAATAAATCATTACCCGTATGCTCAATATAAGAGAATAGCAGAAACTCCTAATGCTGGCCATACATGTAATGATTGCGGAGACCCTCAAATGCCAGGGCATTACAAACACCCCACAAATGACCTCATTTTGAAAACAAAACACCCCAAGGTATTCGCTGAGGGGCATATTGAGTCCATGAAAAATTGAAATTTTTGTCCCAAGTTAGCAGACAGGGAGACTTTGTGAGAAAAAAAATTTATAAAATCAATTTCCGCTAACTTGTGCCAAAAAAAAAATTCTATGAACTCGCAATGCCCCTCATGAAATACCTTGGGGTGTCTTCTTTCCAAAATGGGGTCACATGTGAGGTATTTATGCTGCCCTGGCATTTTAGGGGCCCTAAAGCGTGAGAAAAAGTCTGGAATCCAAATGTCTAAAAATGCCCTCCTAAAAGGAATTTGGGCCCCTTTGCCCACCTAGGCTGCAAAAAAGTGTCACACATGTGGTATCGCCGTACTCGCCGTAAAAGACACCCCAAAACACATTGCCCAACTTCTCCTGAGTACGGCGATACCACATGTGTGACACTTTTTTGCAGCCTAGGTGGGCAAAGGGGCCCAAATTCCAAAGAGCACCTTTAAGATTTCACAGGGCATTTTTTACACATTTTGATTTTAAACTACTTCTCACGCATTAGGGCCCCTAAAATGCCAGGGCAGTATAACTACCCCACAAGTGACCCAATTTTTGAAAGAAGACACCCCAAGGTATACCATGAGGGGCATGGCGAGTTCCTAGAATTTTCTATTTTTTGTCACAAGTTAGTGGAAAATGATAATTTTTTTTTCTTACAAAGTCTCATATTCCACTAACTTGTGACAAAAAATAAACACTTCCATGAACTCACTATGCCCATCACTAAATACCTTGGGGTGTCTTCTTTCCAAAATGGGGTCACGTGGGGTAGTTATACTGCCCTGGCATTGTAGGGGCCCTAATGCGTGAGAAGTAGTTTTAAATCAAAATGTATAAAAATGCCCTGTGAAATCCTAAAGGTGCTCTTTGGAATATGGGCCCCTTTGCCCACCTAGGCTGCAAAAAAGTGTCACACATGTGGTATCGCCATACTCAGGAGAAGTTGGGCAATGTGTTTTGGGGTGTCTTTTTACATATACCCATGCTGGGTGAGAGAAATATTTCTCTAAAAGACAACTTTTCCCATTTTTTTTATACAAAGTTGTCATTTGACAGAGATATTTATCTCACCCAGCATGGGCATGTGTAAAATGACACCCCAAAACACATTGCCCAACTTATCCTGAGTACGGCGATACCACATGTGTGACACTTTTTTGCAGCCTAGGTGGGCAAAGGGGCACAAATTCTAAAGAGCACCTTTAGGATTTCACAGGACATTTTTTACACATTTGAATTTTTTACCCAAACATTTTTTTTTATCAAAGACATGTAGAACAATAAATTTAGAGAAAAATGTATATAGAAATGTAGTTAAAAAAAAAATTGCAACTGAAAGTGAAAAATGAAATTTTTTTGCAAAAATTTCGGTAAGTTTCGATTAATAACAAAAACTGTTAAAATGTCAGCAGCAATGAAATACCACCAAATGAAAGCTCTATTAGTGAGAAGAAAAGGAGGTAAAATTCATTTGGGTGGTAAGTTGTATGACCGAGCAATAAACCGTGAAAGTAGTGTAGTGCAGAATTGTAAAAAGTGGTCTGGTCATTAAGGGTGTTTAAGCTAGGAGAGCTGAGGTGGTTAAAATGCACGCCTCCCCTTACCAGTGAGACATACACTCCCATATTAATGATCTGCGCAAGCAGATCTTGAATATTCCTCCACAGCAACTTGTACCCAGCTATTACCAGCCTCAACACCCACCTCAAGGGCCATCTTTCCCCCCCAAACGACTTACCAATGGTCCCAAGACCCAATAGCATCCACTTTCACACAAACAATTGCAACTCGGGACACTTATTCTGGCCAGGTACGGCCACAATCAGCTTATGGCATGGCTCGTTTACACGAGACCTTTTTGATCTGTAATGTCATGTTCTTGAAATGTTTTTTTGTTTTGATTATTGTTGTTTGTGTATCCTTTATTTAATGACATTTTTCTAAAAGAAAATTTTGATCAGAAAATTTTTATTGGCTTGTGTGAATTTTTATTATAAAAACTAATTTTTACAGTTCTTCAACACATTTCATAAACACATATAGACGCATACCAGTTCACAATGTACATACATTTTAATTTTGAGGAACGTAAACTGTATTTTGCTATAATGTGAACATGAGGTATTAGAAGATTTTTTGGCTCATTACACTATATACTATGATGTTAATGTCGGTGACATTTTGTGGAAAACATCATTAGTATTGATATTTACTTTTAACTATGTGCTGGCCAAAAAACCTCAGCCCACAAGCCCACGTCAAGGGTCCTCATTCTCTTGCGAGTCCCTACACTCAACTACCACAATAAATTAACATAATCTATCTACAAAATAATAAACAACTAAAGAGCCCAGAAGATTTCAAAAACTGCCACGAATAGCATCCCTCTGCCATGACAATGACCCCTCTGGGCTGTAAAAGTAGTCTGCATAGAGTTCCCGAACTGCAATGCCTGCAGTCCCAGGTCATCTATGCAGGGTCCTTTCCAAACCCAAACTTGATGAAGTAGGAAAATCTTCCATGTCAACAGAAGAGGAAGCCTCATTAATCCTGGTGAAGTTGTGTAAAACAACACAAGCTTGAATCACCAGGGTAGCATTCTCTGGATCCATCTGTATGGATGACAAAAACACCCTCCACTTGCTAGAGAGTATCCCAAAAGTGCACTCAACATACTGACGGGCACGAGTCAACCGGTAGTTGAAAATACGCCTCCTGACATCCAAACCACGCTTTGGAAAGGGCCGCATAACATGGGGAGTCAATGCAAACTCTTTATCCGCCACGATGACAAATGGAGCCTGCGGACCTGCATATCCAGGCAGTCTTTGGGACTCTGGCAGGGCAAGCTGGTTGGCACGAAGCCGCTCACCCATTCTAGAGGCACTAAAGATGCGAGCATCCGCAGTGCTTCCATAGGCCCCGATATCAACCATTATAAACCGGTAGTTACTCTCAGCAACAGCCATCAGCACTACCGAAAAATAATGTTTATAATTGAAGAATCGGGACCCTGAGTGAGGAGGTTTCTTCACACGGATGTGCTTGCCATCCATTGCCCCAATGCAGTTTGGAAACTGCGCAGAAATATTGAAGCCCTCAGCGATCAGAACCCAATTGTCCGCCTTGGGCTGTGGCATCACCGTCTCTCGGAGTTGCTGCCAGATGGCATGGCAAGTGTGACGTACAATCCGAGAGATCGTCGAGGTTCCTAAAAGAAACTCAAAATGCAGGGATGCAAAAGAGTTCCCAGTTGCAAGGAATCTGTAGGAAAACAAAAATATATATATATATCAGTCAGCAGCAAATCAAAGGGAACATCAAATACATGATTCTCCTATAATGTTGTATACAAGACATGATTTTAAACAATCTATGTCCATTGTCGACTAAACAAAAAAATAAATTAGATTTTGTGTGTATGAACCAAACACTACCAGCTATTGGGGTGTTGGCAGTACTACCACAACTAAGTTACAACAACTGTGTTTAGACCCTTTGAAATGCAGAAGGTTATGGGTGACCTAATAATGATGTGAACATTATGCATGATGATGACGTTAGCTGAACACAAAATATTGCTTACCTCAACGTGACGATGAGCTGTTCCTCAGGAGAAATGCTGCGCCTCATATTGGTGTCCATGAAGGTAAGGACAGTACGTAGAGACGACAGCAATCAATCAAATGTAGTCACTGACATCCGACAGAAGGAAAGAAACTTCTCAGGATGCAGGCGAAGATCTTGGTAGAGGGTATGAAATTGTCCTTAGCGTTGAGAAACAATCGGATGGACTTAAAATCGCTGCCTTCTACTAGGTTCCTCTTCCAACAAAAGAGTGCGCTGTCCCCATCGTCGAGAAATAAGCCAATGCAGTAAGACCTCTTCCTCTGAGTCATCCGTCATGGTAAAACAGCAAAGACAAGCAACCAAAAGAACCTCTGTACCCTGTAAAGACTACAGAAAATGGCCACAAAACCAAACTCAGGTGACCTGCATATATAACAGTATCCTGGGTGGAGTTATTAAAATTGAATTTTTTTCCACCCTTCCTTGTTTTCTGACGGTCCGCAAAAAAAAACTGAAGACACACGGAAACACAACGGAAGCAAAAACGGACACGGATCACAGAACAACGGAACCCCAATTTGCGGACCCCCTAAAAAAAACAACTGTCATGTGCATGAGGCCGTAGCCAAAGTGAACTTAAAGGAAGACGACCAAGGAGCAAACCACTATAAAAAGCTAATCATAAAAAAGCTTAACTGGAATTTGCCAAAATGCATATTGACAAGCCACAAAGCTTCTGGGAGAATGTCTGTTGGACAGATGAAACAAGAATGGAGCTTTTTAGCATGCTACATCACAGACACAAAAATGCATACAAAGAAAAGAACATTGTACCTACAGTAAAACATGGAAGAGTCTCAGTTATGTTTTGGGGCTGCTTTGTTGCATCGGGTAGAAGGAGAATGTGTCTTGAATCTGTACAGGGTAGCTCGCGAACAATGGGCACAAATACCTGTGGACTGATATAGAAGTCTCATTGACAGTTACAGAAATAGTTTGATTGCCTCATAGAGCTGTGCAATAAAATATTAAGTTAAGGGTTACATCATTTTTGTCCAGGCCAGCTTAGTTTGTTTTATAAATTATTCTGTGGGTTTTTCTTTCTTTAACATTATTGTACAAACAATTATGGCCATGTGTATATATCCCACAGCTATTAGTATATAAGACATCTTCTTAATTCATGTTATTATCTATAATTTTATTACAGAATTGTATACTTTTTTCCACCTGAATGCCTTGTTTTTGTATTTTGATCCCCATTTTTTTTTAGCAGAAGCATACATCTTTGTGCACTTGGCATACTGGCCCATTTAGGTCTTGCAATGTGAGTGGCCTCAACTCGTCTATATACTAATTAACTAACCAAAGTTAGCTTATGTGATTACTTGTCTTACTGTCCCTACCTTCTTGCATGATCACAGCCAAACCTTAGCTACATCATCATGAGTTCTTGGACATCTCAAAGCTTACCTTGTCAATAATGATTCTTTTTATTTCCATTTTAAATGACATTTCAGTGTTTTTTCAAACCTGTCACTCATTATTCTAAACCATCATTGGCAGCTCACAGTTATATGATAGGAATTATCTCTGAGCTTCTCACTATGAAAGTCAAACAGTGAATAAAGCTCAATCACCGAAGAATGAAAATTTTAGCAACATTCTAATATATTTTATATTTCAATTCTTCACCAGCTCCACCTGCAGTCTGTGCAATAAAAGGTGGTTGCTTACATTTAGAGGCTAAAGGTTTATTCACTGTTTTATTTTCTCCGAGCTGCTGTTTAGGCCCTGGGCACCGTAAACAATTTTCATTTTTCTCTTTTGGTTTTTCCTCCACCTGTTCCAAGAACCTTAATTTGTTACTTTTCCATTCACATAGGTGAGGTTACAGCCTTTTTTACTTTATTTATTTATTTTTGCTCCAGTGTTTACAATGCAGGATAAATACTTTTATATTTTTATAGTCATATTTTAAAGTATGAACATTTTCAGATGCAGCAATACCAATTATTTTTCTTTTTTTGTTTATTTATTTTATATATGAAATTGAGATTGATTTGCATTTTCAATTCTTTTGTTTATTTTGAAAATATTTTTAAAGACATTAACTTTTTTTTTTTTTCGCCTTCAAATACAGAACAGTCTGCAGGCAACATAATGTACAGCAGCAGGAGCTGAGCATATCGTTTTATGGGAAAAGATTCAGTAAAACTTGCAATTATTCATTTAAATCTTTGCTCTTTTTATGCGAACAGAGTGTGAACAGTGCCACTCTGTGATTGACAGTTAGCTCTGCATGATTAAGATACGGGGAAGGCTGTCAATCTCTGTGTGGCACCACCTAAATGTCTGCGATGCATAAAAAGAGAAAAGATTTAAATAAATAAATTACAAGTTTTACTGAATCTTTTCCCACAAAGCTATCAATCTGATCAGCTTTTTTTTTACTGCTCTATAATATGCCACCTGCAGATTGCATTGCATTTTCATGGTGACAGGTTCCCTTTAACTTATTTTTAGTGTCCATAAACTGCAAAAGTTAGTATTGCAGTCTATGGGGATTGTGCGACTTCCTATTAAGCCACAGCAATACACAATTTCTCTGAACAAGGATATAGCATATTTTTGGGTCTGTACACCGGGCTATAAGACACACATAAGATTTAGAGGAGGAAAATAAGAAAAAATAAAATTTCACCAGACCTCAGATTAGAACCACAATTCTCATCAGACTCCCAAATCAGATCCCCGTTCTTCATCAGAACTCTGATGAGACCCTCAAGCTTTATCAACCTCAGATCAGAACCCCCCCCCCCAACCTCAATCAGCCTCAGATCAGATCCATATCAGACCTCCCAGCCATTATAGGGACAGCATGGTGGCTCAGCGCTGGGGTCGTAGGTTCGTATGTCTGTAAAGCGCTGCGGAATATAGTAGCGCTATATAAGTGCATTAAATAATAAATACAATTATCTGCATCAGATCAGACAATAAAAAAAATAAAAAATTACCTCGCTTGCTCCGGACGGTGCTGCAACTCTGTAGATGCAGGAATCACTGCTCCCTGGTTTTCTTCTGACTAGTGCTGCACTGGGACCTGACATCGCACAGCATCAAGATAATGCGCCTACCATATGTGTACGCTAAAACCAGTACAGAGTGGGGTCTGGAAGGTGACCAGGGAAGGTGCAGCTGGAACAACACTTCCCTCACTGCATCCTGCGCCATTAACATTTGGACTTTTTTTAAAGGAAATGTATTTCCAAAACTATTTTCTGCCAGCTAAAACCAGATAGTAACACATATGCTTTTGTTCTAATCAGTTTTTATTTTCTGATTGCAGATTTTTTTTATTCTGTTTCCTGAAAATGATTATGGAGGCAGTCATCTTACCTCTGCTGTTCTTAACAGCATTTAACAAGCATTAAGAACATTGATTAATGGCAGCCCCATGGGTCATAGACTTTTTTTCCTTCATGGGTCCACCTTTTCCTTATCATTCTTTATATATATATATATATATATATATATATATATATGCACACCCCATGTTTAGATCTGGTATTATCGGCACCTGAGGAAGCCAACAGACCGTTGCCAAAATGCGTTGTGCCTCTGTTTTATCTTTTGTATTAATAAATTTGTTATTTAATATCACATTGGCAGCACCCCAACTCTGCTGCCCTCCTTGAACTGTTTCACTGCATTCACTGCAACAGTGTGGGAGAGTCTGCAACTGCATCTCCCTCCTCCCTACTCTTTATTTACTGTTACAATACAGATTTTAGGTTACTAAAGACTGCAGGTAGGGAGACAGACCTACTGACTGCTAGAGGTTGAGGGAAATTACATTTTACCCTAATATACAATATGGGCATTAATGGAAAAACTAATGAGAATGGATTATGTGTACTCATGCATACTTAGAAACATAAAATACCACAAAAAACATGATATTACTAATGCCTTTTCACCATTAGGTTTAGAAAATAATACTGATAACATAAAATTAATGCCAAAGTTATGTTTTTAAAGAATCATATAGTTGAATTGGCGATGGTCATTACTGAATAAAAATGTTCTCGTACACTTCTAAGCTAAATTTTCTTTCTTGACTTTTATATTTCTGAAGTAAACACAGCAAAATGCTGCACTTAATTGCCATTAAGGTCTTCTGTTTTGATTAACCACACACACATTTCTGCAGAATCTACAAGGTCAGAAGTCTGTTAGCTTTTAATAGTCAAGAATATGCTTACTTTATGGAAGTGAGACTCCTGAATTGCTTTGTATTGTTTAACTGTATTGTATAACCAAGCATATTAGAATTTAATGGTATTATATAACTAAATTACGTGCTATTATTATCATAGTGTTAATTATTGTGACTCAGCGCAATGCATTTGATGGCAAAAAGTATCAATAGATATACAGTAAATATAAACAGTTTACACACCCCTGTTAAAATGTCAGGTTTCTGTGATATAAAAAAATTACACAAAGTTTGATCATTTCAGAACTTTTTCCACCTTTAATGTGACCTATAAACTGTACCACTCAATTGAAAAACAAACTAAAATCTTTTAGGTGGAGGGAAGAAAACAATGTGGTTGCATAATTGTGCACACCCTCTTATAACTGGGGATGTAGCTGTGTTCAGAATTAAGCAATCACATTCAATAGGAGTCAGCATACATCTGCCATCATTTAAAGTGCCTCTGATTAACCCCAAATAAAGTTCAGCTGCTCTAGTTGGTCTTTCCTGAAATTTTCTTAGTCGCATTCCACAGCAAAAGCCATGGTCCACAGAGAGCTTCCAAATCATCAGAGGGATCTCATTGTTAAAAACGTATCAGTCAGGAGAAGGGTACAAAAGAATTTCCAAGGCATTAAATATACCATGGAACACAGTGAAGACAGTCATCATCAAGTGGAGAAAATATGGCATAACAGTTACATTACCATGAACTGGACGTCCCTCCAAAATTGATGAAAAGACGAGAAGAAAACTGGTCTGGGAGGCTACCAAGAGGCCTACAGCAACATTAACCCTGGGTTCACACCTAAGCGTTCCTCAAACGCGCGTTTTACGCACGTTTTTGTCGCGCGTTTTTTATGCGCGTTTTTTGTAATAGTAAACGCGCGTTTGACGCGCGTTTGTGTCATTGACTGCAGTGTCCTATGGCCACAAACGCGCGTCAAAACGCCCCAAAGAAGCTCAAGTACTTGTTTGAGCGTCGGGCGTTTTACAGCGCGTTCGTACGCGCTGTAAAACGCCCAGGTGTGAACCCTTCCCATAGGGAAGCATTGGTTTTCATGTCTTAAGCGTTTTACAGCGCGTTTGAACGCGCTGTAAAACGCTCAGGTGTGAACCCAGGGTAAAGCAGGTGCAGGAATATCTGGCAAGTACTGGCTGTGTGGTACATGTGACAACAATCTCCCATATTCTTCATATGTCTGGGCTATGGGGTAGAGTGGCAAGACAAAAGCCTTTTCTTACGAAGAAAAACATCCAAGCCAGACTAGATTTTGCAAAAACACATCTGAAATCTCCCAAAAGCATGCGGGAAAAGGTGTTATGGTCTGATGAAACCAAGGTTGAACTTTTTGGCTATAATTCCAAAAGATATGTTTGGCGCAAAAACAACACTGCACATCACCAAAAGAACACCATACCCACAGTGAAGCATGGTGGTGGCAGCATCATGCTTTGGGCTTTTTTTCTTCAGCTGGAACTGGATCCTTAGTTAAGCTAGAGGGAATTATGAACAGTTCCAAATACCAGTCAATAGTGGCACAAAACCTTCAGGCTAAAGCTGAACATGAAGAGGAACTTCATATTTCAGTATGACAACGACCCAAAGCATACATCCAAATCAACAAAGGAATGGCTTCACCAGAAGAAGATTAAAGTTTTGGAATGGCTCAGCCAGAGCCCAGACCTGAATCCGATTGCAAATCTGTGGGGTGATCTGAAGAGGGCTGTGCACAGGAGATGCCCTCACAATCTGATAGATTTGAAGTGTTTTTGCCAAAAAGAGTGGGCAAATCTTGCCAAGTCAAAATGTGCCATGCTGATAGACTCATACCCAAAAAGATTGAGTGCTGTAATAAAATCAAAAGGTGCTTCAACAAAGTATTAATTTAAGGATGTGCACACTTATGCAACCATATTTTATTTTTATATATTTTTTTCCCTCTACCTAAAAGATTTCAGTTTGTTTTTCAATTGAGTTGTACAGTTTATAGGTCACATTAAAGGTGGAAAAAGTTCTGAAATGATTTATCTCTGTCTCATTTTTTTACATCACAGAAACCTGACATTTTAACTTTTTATATCCACTGTATATCCCTTTATTGTACAATAATTAACAAAACAACATGATGATATAAAACTATATGGAATATTTTATTACATTTATTACTAGTCAAAATTTTTTTGTCTGTAATTGCATTTAGTAAACTGGTACAAAAAGGGTCTGAAATGCCCTATACATTTATGCAGCCTGTGCAGCTGCAGAGGGGGCCTGTCGACAAAGGGGTTTACTACTACCCTAAAGAATAACAACACTTCTACTTTCTATGAAACTGTATGTAAGCAGCTTCACTCACTACTATTACTTTTTTGGTAGAGCTATGAATAAGATATCTTATGGGTAGAACCCTGCAGTCATCAAGCAAGGCTAGGCAGCAGAGGTTCTGTCCAGTGGCGTCTCTAGCTTTCAAAATTTGGGGGGGCACACTGGGGGCCAGGACAAAAGTAGGGGGGCAGCTATAACAACGATACATTTACACAAGTACGCTTCGAAATGCTGCGATACTTTACCCAATACCTAAAACCGCAACAGGGAAGAAAAGTCCAGCTGTCTGTGGATGACACTTTTATAGAGAGGGGGATCTGTGGATGACACATACAGTGTATAGCATCTTATGCTATATGTGTCATCCACAGATCCCCCTCCCCGCCTCTCACAGGAGTGTACATTTGACATTTCTAAACCGTAATCCATATCCTGCAGTAACTTTAACTTTAAATCAGGATTCAGCAGCCGCTCATCTCTACTAGTACCTAATCCTTACACCACTCGGCTAGCTTCGGTAACAGGGCCAGGCTACAGCCTACAGGTACTGCCTGTTAGTTGTTATCGAGCAAGCGCTGATTTCTGCAGGTCAGAGGATACGGATTACAGTTTAGAAGAAATGTACACTCCTGGGAGCGGTCCAGACCAGTGGCGGATCTAGAGCCTGGTCTCGGGAGGGGCACTTCCAGATTATTTTCTGTCTGCCGCCACAGAACAAGGGTGCTTATAGAACAGACTCCACAGTGTAGCGGTATACTGTATACTGTGTGGCACAGTGTAGCGGTATACTGTATATCGTGGGGCACAGTGTAGCGGTATACGGTATACTGTGTGGCACAGTGTAGAGGTATACTGTGTGGCACAGTGTAGAGGTATACTGTGTGGCACAGTGTAGAGGTATACTGTGTGGCACAGTGTAGAGGTATACTGTGTGGCACAGTGTAGAGGTATACTGTGTGGCACAGTGTAGAGGTATACTGTATATCGTGGGGCACAGTGTAGCGGTATACTGTATATCGTGGGGCACAGTGTAGAGGTATACTGTGTGGGCCAGTGTAGAGGTATACTGTGTGGCACAGTGTAGAGGTATACTGTGTGGCACAGTGTAGAGGTATACTGTGTGGCACAGTGTAGAGGTATACTGTATATTGTGGGACACAGTGTAGAGGTATACTGTATATTGTGGGGCACAGTGTAGGCTATATGTCTATAACATAAACATATTTCACATGAACACTTACAGTTACTTGGCTTGGCCCTTGGGGATCTCGGACGCCACTTCCACACTTTGGCCGGGGGCTCGGTGGAGCTGATGATGTGTTTTATCCTAATGAGAAAGATTTCATAATAAGGATTTGGAGAAGGGGCAGAGGGATAGCAGAGCAGGGAGAGACTGGTGCTGCTACTAGGGGGTCATACCATGGGGGGGTAATAAAGCCCACCATAATGCCCCCCCCCCAGTAGAAATAATTCTCCTTATAATGTGACAATGCAAAAAATACCCCCTTATGCCCCCAGTTGAGCTAATGTCCCCCAAAATGTGCCAGTATAAAATACCCCTATATAGTGCCCCCAGTAAATGCCCCCATAGTGCTCCTCTCCCCCTTCCTCCTAGTGCCCCCCATAATGTACCAGTATAAAATGCCCCAGTAGATGCCCTCAGTGTCCCCCATAATTTTGCAAGTATAAATTACCCCTTCTTAGTGCCCCCGTAGATGACTCCATAGTACTCCTCTCCCCCCTTCCCCATAGTACCCACCATAATGTGTCCCAGTATAAAATGCTACTGTACAGAGCCCCCATATAAAACACCCCTTCTTTGTGTTGCCTCAGTAGATGCCCCTATAGTGCCCACCAATAATGTGCCAGTAATAAGCCCCCCATTATGTGCCAGTAATAAGCCCCCCCATCATGTGCCAGTAATAAGCCCCCCATTACGTGCCAGTAATAAGCCCCCCATTACGTGCCAGTAATCATGTGCCATTATTAAGTCCCCCCCATCATGTGCCATTATTAAGTCCCCCCCATCATGTGCCATTATTAAGTCCCCCCCCCGTCATGTGCCATTATTAAGTCCCCCCGTCATGTGCCATTAAGTCCCCCCCATCATGTGCCATTATTAAGTCCCCCCCATCATGTGCCATTATTAAGTCCCCCCCCGTCATGTGCCATTATTAAGTCCCCCCCCAGTCATGTGCCATTATTAAGTCCCCCCCATCATGTGCCATTATTAAGTCCCCCCCGTCATGTGCCATTATTAAGTCCCCCCCCATCATGTGCCATTATTAAGTCCCCCCCATCATGTGCCATTATTAAGTCCCCCCCCATCATGTGCCATTATTAAGTCCGTCCCCCCCATCATGTGCCATTATTAAGTCCCCCCACCATCATGTGCCATTATTAAGTCCCCCCCCCCATCATGTGCCATTATTAAGTCCCCCCCTTCAGTATTCAGTATCAAGTATCACTATTGTAAAAAAAAAAAAAAGAACACATACTTACCTCAGTGTCAGCGATGCGATGCAGGCCTCTTCAGGCCTGTGTCCCACGCTGTATGGCTCAGGCAGCGCGATGACGTCATCGCGCCGCCTGCGCCGGCCTCTGATAGGCTGCCGGCCTAGTGCCTGCAGCCTATCAGAGCAAGGGGAAGGGACACGCCTCTCCCTCCCCTGCACCGCCGCTGGCACAGGCAGTAGTAAGGAGATGAGCGCAATGGAAGCGCTCATCTCCCTGTGCCCGGCGGCGGCTCACTTTGGGGGGGGCCGCGCATTTTAGTTGGGGGGGGCACATGGGGGGGCCGAGCATGATTTAGGGGGGGCCGTGGCCCCCTCTGGCCCCCCCTGGCGACGCCACTGGTTCTGTCAGGAGTTAAATTGCTTCAACGTTTAAATTTTTTCATCGATTTCTCCAAAACTAGGGTCAATACCCCCTACGGGTCACTTTTCATTCTCACTTGATTATTTGCTAGATTACAATTTTGTTGCTATTTCTATAAAAATCTAATATTTTCAGTTTAAAGGGGTTGTCCAGGCTGCAGAGATTGATAACATATCCTCAAGATAGATCATTAGATCAGCTGTTTCAGGCAGACATGGCACTGGAAACTATACTGTGTACAAGGCACAGCTCAGTACACTGTGTAGGGGGCATTTCAGGTGCAGCAGCTCAGTTCCCATTTAAAGAGGTATTCTGGTTTTGCAATTTTCAGCATCAATTGACAGGAAAAAACACATACTGTACCATCACTTACTAATATTGATTGCTCTCCTGGACCTTGCCCTATAGATATATCAACAATGATGATATATGATAAATGTTACATCCTATTACAATTTAAACTGTGTGCAATTTCTAGGTGGTGGTGTGCCTGTCAATACTTTAAATATAATTTAATTATTTCTCTTACTGGTGTGGGGTTAGCCCATTGACAGAATATCCTTATTTACATTTAGTAATTAGCCTATAAGATGCCTCATTTTTACATGTGCTCATTTTTATTTGAAACTTAACTTTTATTTTTGCCTTTGAAATTAAAACTAATAATGAGGCGGTGTTATTAAAACTAGCACTGGATGGCACAATATTGTTGGTGTATACTTATTATGCTGTCACTGCAACTTTATCTCTCTGTGGCATTATGCAATAAAAGGATAGCGATATACAGCGCCGACGGGTGCTCGCTTCCACCGATGCTGCCTTCACTTTGTTATTGCCACCTGCTCTCTACCCTCTTGTCTTTCTATATAATAGAATATTGTGCCCCTATACTGTTCTTAAAAAACTGTCAAACGCTGCCTCCTGACATGTTTCGCCGAAACACCGGCATCTTCAGGGGATTTCCCTAGTGATATCACTCAATATCATGTCCAATAAGATCATCTCTCACTTTTCTGAATTTGATGTGTAGAAAGAAGGCCAATTCTAATAGGAGGGATTGTAGCAGATTCTCCACCCACTGCATTGACGTGTGCTTACCGCCTTCAGTCTTCTTCTTTCCTTTTTGTATTTTGTTTGGGTTGTGTGTGTTGCATTTCCCTATTGTTTGTATTAGGCCTGAAGTTGACTTCTCTTCGTCCTTCCTTTTGAAGGAAAAGGTAGTCTTGTCACTATCATTAGTACCAGGGTCCTATAGGGCTAGATAGGACTCTAGGTATTCCTGCGTGTGAACTCACCTACCTTTGCGGTCTGTTTATACTGGTAGTCAGTCAGGATTTTGGTTAGGATTTTCACTAGGAGGTGTCCATCTTTCTTCCCTAGTTCTCAGGCCTGATTCCCTGTTTCCCCCTTCCCTCCTATGCTCAGTGTGGTGTTTCCATTATAAACCACCTTAACCGTTATTTTTTTGTTTGTTTGTGTGCAGCCATGGATCCTTTTGCTGCACTGGCAGGTCAGCTGCAAGGGCTATCTTTGGAGGTGGGTGACCTCCGCATGACTGCCTCCCAGATGCAGAGATCACAGATTGTTGGTCCTGGTGGTAGTGGTGGAGACCAGGCTTGCCTGAAGCCTAAAGTTGCCCTCCCAGACAGATTCTCTGAGAGACGTGATAATTTCATTTTGTTTAGGAAGGCGTGAAAAACGTATTTTAGGCTATGTCCACAATCATCTGGGGATGAGAAACAGTGAGTCGGTGTGGTTATTTCCTTGCTAAAAGGGTATGCACAGTCATGAGCTTTTTCTCTGTAGATAAATTTTTCAAAGCTTTGGGTATTATCTATGATGATCCAGATCGGACGCTTTGGCCTTTCATGAAATCCCAGTGTCTCTGGAGGCTGCTATGTCTCTGTCTATATGCATTGATAGACGCCTGAGAGAGAGATCTAGGGGGCCCCACTCTCAGGATGTACTATCACATGATGTATCGTCTTCCTCTGACACTTTGGGTAAAGCTACTCCTGGGTTTATGTCTGGGGACGAAGCCATGCAATTAGAGGGAGTTACTCCTGGATCCGCTTTTAAGCATACTGGTAATAGGAAGGGAGTGTGTTTTTTCTGTGGACAGAAGGGACATTTTATCAGAGTATGCCCATACATTCAACAGCTAAATGAAAAAAGAGGAACATTTAATTCCCATCTGACTCTTGGCAGGGTGAGAGGAGAGTCAGAAAATGTGCATTTGTCTTTGACTGATAGTACCCAATTTCTCCTGACTGCTGAGGTGACACTAGAGGGGATTGAGGTGTTTATCGACAGCAGGGCTGAGGTGATCTTGATTGATGCTCAGTTTGTCATAGGGTTCATGTACGAAACAAAACTAACTGGCTAATATGCAACTGAAACACTAGAAGTAAGGGCCCTGCTCGCAAGAGCTTACAATCTGTGAGGAATTGGGGGTGACACATAAGGTAGTTGATTGTGATAAGTAGGATTTGAGCCATTATTGAACTGACAGGAGTTGTGCCGGACGATCAGCTTTGGGTTTGGGACTACTAGAGGATTGAGTTAAGGCCATAGGAGTTGGTTGGGGAAAAGTCATTTTAGGTAGCTTGATAAGCCTGCCTGAAAAGATGTATTTTAAGGCACGTTTGAAGGTGAAGTTGCGAATTGACCTAGTATTCTGGGGCAGAGTATTCCAGAGAGTAGGTGGAGCTCAAGAAAAGTCTTGAAGACGGGAGTGAGAGGTATTATGGAGGTTATTAATCTTAGGTCACTAACAGAACGGAGAGCACGAGTAGGGTGGTAGATGGAGATGAGGGAGGAGATGTATAGAGGTGCAGCACTGTGGAGAGCTTTGTGGGTGAGGGTGAGAAGTTTGAACTGTATTCTATAGTGGATGGGCAACCAGTGAAGTGACTGGCACAGACTAGTAGCATCAGTGTAACGGTTGGATGGATAGATGAGCCTGGCTGCAGAATTTAGGACAGACTAAAGGGGGCAGAGTTTAGTGAGAGGGAGACCGATTAGTAATGCGTTGCAATAGTGAAGAGTTTTTGCCGTTTCCACCATAAGAAAAGGGCGGATTCTGACGATATATTCTTGAGGTGCAGATGACAAGAGTGTGTCGGGTCGGGTCAAGAGATGGTTTCTTTAGTAGTGGGGTGATAATAGAGTGTTTGAAAGAGGAGGGAAAGAACCCAGAAGAGAGAGAGAGGCTAAAAATTGTAGTCAGGTGAGTGATGACAGCTGGGGAGAGGGACTGGAGGAGGTGTGATGGAATAGGATCACTGCTACAGGTTGTGGGTCGAGAAGAAGAGAGAAGCCTGAAGATTTCTTCCTCTGTTATAGGGTCAAAAGAGGAGAGAGAGCATGTGGAGGAATCGGAGGAAGGAGGATGGAAATTATTTGGGGACTGGGAAATTATTTCCTGCTGGATAATGCCAATCTTGTCTCTGAAGTAAGTGGCCATACCATCAGAGGTCGCAGAGGTCAGTGACAGGTTCAGGAACTTTAGGGCTTAGAAGGGAATGAAAAGCGCTGTAGAAAACGTGTTTCAGGTGTGTGCTAGGGTTGCCGTGTTCTGTGTCGAGAGGGATAGATTGATATTGGAGCAACTTCATCTAGGGTGGTTTTGAGGGTCTGGTTGTAATGATTGGCAGCCAAGTCTGGACAGGGGAGGGAAGTGATTGGAGTAAGAGCTAATTGTAGGGTGTTAATAAGTTGCTGGCAGTTAATGGTGTGTAGGTTTCTGTAAGTGTGAAAAGTAGGATTACCATGAGAAACGTGAGAGGTCTTTATGGTAAATGAAAGAAGATTGTGGTCAGAAAGTGGGAAGGATAAGTTACTAAAGTTTGAGACTGAGCAATGATGGAAGAAGACTAGATCAAGTATATTGGCCTGTTCATGCGTGGCAGAGGAAGTAAGTTGTGATAGGCCAAGAGAGGAGGTTAAAGAAAGAGAGCGGCTGTTGGGGAGATAGGATCATCAATGGGGATATTAAAATCACCCATAATAAGAGTTGGTGATTCAGAAGATAGGAAGTGAGAAAGCCAAGTTGCAAAGTGATCCACAAATTGGTGGAGGGAGCCTATGGGACGATAGACAACTGTAGTAGCAGGAGAACAGAAAAAGATAGCAAGTGGTTGAAAGATTTATATTGTTGTTTTTTATGCTGCAGCGTGGAGGAAGAAGGGTCATTTCAATTTTTTCTATTGATTCTGCACCTCTAACTCAGAAGTGTTTATCTCAAGTAGTGCATTATATCAGATTAAGAGTAGGTGACTTTTATCAAGAATTTATCTCGCATTTTGTGTTGGAGGGTCTCTCTGCTCCCGTGGTTCTGGGTTTACCATGGTTATGCAAGCACAATACAACCATCGATAGGCAAGCTAGACAGATTCTGGATTGGGGTGATTATTGCATTGACAATTGACTGAATACATATTTTTCTGTTTTAACTACTTAGAAAATTACCCACTTTTATATCTGATTTTGCCAATGTATTTTCTGAGAGTGGATTCCAGGATTTACCTCTGCATCAGGAATATGATTGTCCTATCAACCTTATTCCCAGAGCTAAATTGCCAAAATCTAGATTGTATAACCTTTTTGGACATGAAAGACTGGCCATGAGAGAGTATATTGCAGAGAGTTTTGCTAATGGACACAAAAGACCTTCCAAGTCTCCAGTGGCAGCAGGGTCCTTTTTTGTTAAAACAAAAAAGAACAGAGGTCTCCACCCATGTCTGGATTTCCGTGAACTACTAAATGGGATTACTGTCTGTGATCCTTACCCTCTTCTTTTGATTTCTAATTTGTTTAACCAGATTGTTAGTGCCAAGGCGTTCTTCAAGTTGGAATTAAGAGGGGCATATAATCTTGTTAGGATCAAGGAAGGGGATGAATGGAAGATGGCTTTTAATACTCCTGAGGAGCACTTTGAGAACCTGGTCATGCCTTTTGGGTTGACCAATGCTCCTGCGGTTTTCCAGAATTTTGTTAATAACATTTTTCATCACCTTGTGGGGAGGTTTGTAGTTGTGTATTTTGATTACATTCTAATTTATTCTCTAGGCGTAGAGATACATCAATATCACATTACAGATCCTAAGAGATAATAAATTGTAAGCTAAATTAGAGAAGTGTGTTTTTGCTGTACATGAGGTGCAGTTTTTGGGCTACCTGCTGTCATCTTCGGATTTTCAAATGGATCCAGAGAAAGTCTATGCTGTATTGGACTGGGATCACCCGAAAATCTGAATGCTCTTATGCGGTTTTTGGGGTTCACCAACTATTACAGAAAATGTATTCAGAACTATTTAACAATAGTAAAACCCTTAACTGGCATGACTAAAAAAGGGACAGATGTTTCAGTGTGGTCTGATTCGGAGTTGCAAGCCTTTTTTGCGATTAAGGAATGCTTCTCTTCTGCCCCTATATTGGTGCAGCTGGATGTATCACAACCTTTCAATGTGGAAGTGGACGCGTCCGAGGTGGGAGTAGGAGCAGTTTTATCGCAGAGCCTGTCACCTGGTAAATGGCGTCCATGTGCCTTTTTCTCTAAAAAACTCTCTTCTGCAGAGAGAAATTAGGATGTAGGTAACAGAGAGTTACTGGCCATTAAGTTGGCTTTTGAAGAATGGCATCATTGGTTGGAAGGAGAAATTTATCCGATCACGGTGTTTACTGATCACAAAAACCTGGCTTACCTGAAGTCGGCTAAACGGCAGGCCAGATAGTCTTTGTTTTTCACCAGATTCAATTTCACTGTCATGTAGTTTTCCTGAAGATGGTGATTTTGAAAATCTGTGTACTATACTGTCGGAAGGTGTTAGAGGCCCAGGGAGACGCAGCAGATTATGGTCCCTCTGGGAAACTGTTTGTGCCATCAGAATTACATCACTGTTATGGTTCTTACCAGACACCCAGGGAGCAGATCCACTGCCGACCTCATCTCTCATAGATTCTGGTGGCCAGGGTTGCGTAAGTGTGTTGAGGACTGTGCACGCATTATGGTGACACATATTGGGCCTTCCGGATCTCTACTTCAGTTGCCCATCCCGTCCAGACCATGGACTCACGGATCTACCTATTTCTTCAGGAAAGACAGTTATTCTGGTGGTAGTTGATCGCTTTAGTAAAATGGTGCACTTTATAGCATTGACGGGCCTACCTAATGATAAAACACTTGCACAAGTGTTTGTTGACAACATTGTGAAACTCTGTGGCATTCCCTCTGCCGTGGTCTCGGAACGTAGGGCTCAGTTTGTTTCCAGATTCTGGAAGACGTTCTATACTCGACTGGGGGTACAACTGTCCTTTTCTTCGGCTTTTCATCCTTAGTCGAACGGACAGACAGCGTGCACTAATCAGAGTCTGGAGACTTACTTGAGATGTTTTGTCTCTGAGAACCAGGGGGAGTAGTCGTCGTTTTTGTCTTTGGCAGAGTATGCCATAAATAATCGTAGACAGGAGACCACTAGGAAGTCGCCGTTTATTTGGGCATATGCGTTTCACCCTCAGTTTGGCACATTTTCTGGTTCAGATACTTCTGGTATCCCTGAGGAGGAACGTTTTTCATCATCATTGTCATCTATATGGCGGACAATTCAAGATAACTTGATGAATATGGGCAACAAGTATAAACGTGTGGCTGATAGGAAACGTATAAACGTTCCAGACCTAAGAGTGGGTGATTCTGTGTGGCTGTCCACAAGAAACATTAAGTTGAAGGTACCTTCTTGGAAGTTGGGTCCAAGGTTTATTGGTTCATATAGGATCACTGCCATTATTAATCCTGTAGCTTTTCGTCTTGAACTTCCCCAGGCCCTGAAAATTCATAATGTGTTTCATAAATATTTGTTGAAGAGATATGTTGAACCTTTCGAGCCGTCTTCCTTGCCACCTGCTCCTGTCATGGGGGACGGTAGTTTGTAATGTCAGATCGCCAAAATAATTGACTCTCAAGTTCTCCATAGATCTCTTCAGTAGTGATGGACGAACATCGGCCGGGACGTTTCGCGAACGCGATCAAATGTTTGTGAACCATGCGTTCGTGGCGGGTCCTATTCACTTTAATGGCAGGCGAAACTGAAAAACCTCCCGTTCATATTTTCAGCCACCAAATGCTTACTAGAAGTGTAGAAATAGTCCCATAACATGGACAGTCACATACCAGAGGGAGATCAATGGCAAAAATTCCCACAAAAAATATGTATTTTAATCAGGGGCAATTTTTATGCGTCTTAAAGTAAAATTCTCAAAAATGTGCCCTGCTGGAGCCTAGAACATTTTTATTTTAGGCCATGGGAATGCAGGCCCCAAAAATTAGGCATTCACCTGACAGAAAAGAACAAGTGATTATGTGGCTGGAGGTTATTAGATTGTCAGTGGATAACAATTTTTCCTGTAGCCCAGTAGAGATGTTGCGAACATAAAATTTTCCATTCGCGAACGGCGAATGCAAATTTTTGCAAATGTTCGCGAACGGGCGAACTGGGCGAACCACCATTGACTTCAATAGGCAGGCGAATTTTAAAACCCAAGGGAGTCTTTCTGGCAACAATAGTGATGGAAACGTTGTTTCAAGGGGACTAACACCTGAACTGTGGCATGCCAAAGGGGGATCCATGGCAAAACTCCCATGGAAAATTACGCAGTTGACGCAGAGTTGGGTTTTAATCCATAAAGGGCATAAATCACCTAACATTCCTAAATTGTTTGGAATAACGTGCTTTAAAACATCCAGTGCGTGTATATGATCAGGTATGATGTTGTATCGATCAGTTAGTGCAAGGGTTACGCCCGCTTTACAGTGACAGACCAAACTCTGACAGACCATACTCCCCGTTTAACGCACCACAAACAACCACAAACAGTCCTTTTGCAAAACCGCAAACTCCCCATTTGCACAAGGTTGGATACCAAGCTAGCCATGTCCCGTTCCTTGTCCTCACTGACGTCATTGAAGGTATCTTCCTCCACCCAGCCACGTACAACACCAAGGGTCCCCGAAAGGTGACAACAAGCCCCCTGGGACGCCTGCTGTAGTTGGTCTTCCACCTCCTCAAAGCCATCTTCCTCCTCTGACTCCTCTTCTTCAGACTCCTCTCTCTGCGTTGCCGCAGGTCCAGCAATGGACGACGATAAGGCTGCTTCTGGTGGTGATTGAGACCACAACTCTTCCTCTTCATGCTCATCTACGGCCTGATACAGCACTTTTCGCAGGGCACACTCCAGAAAAAACGCATATGGGATGAGGTCGATGATGTTGCCTTGGGTTTGACTGACCAGGTTTGTCACCTCCGCAAAAGGACGCATGAGCCTACAGCCATTGTGCATGAGCGTCCAGTAACGCGGCCCAAAAATACCCAGCTCCGCAGAGGTTGTCCTCTTTTTTTTTTATTAAAAAAATCTGTTCTTAACAGTTCAATCTCAGTTTTGTCCCCTATCAGGGGCCGGTGTATGGAATAGATTTTAGGAACCCGGAGATGGAAAAAGATGCTTGGTCGGTCCTCTTACTTCCAATTTGGGGCACTGCGCGTACGGCTTGCAATGTACTGTGCCACCAGATATGAGTGGTGTGTTTAAGTAGTACTATTCCTATCAGTTTAATCCCTGTTACGTCCCCTATCAGGAATACACAGATTACTCAGAATACACAGATTACACACATGTGCCATGCACGGCACATGTGTGCCCAAAATCAATGCCGCCAACAAATTGCTTCCGTTGTCACACACCACTTTGCCGATCTCCATTTGGTTCAGAGTCAGCCACTGATCCACCTGTGCGTTCAGGGCGAACAGGAGTGCTGGTCTGGTGTTACTCTCTGCTTTCAGGCAAGTCAACCCCAAGACCGAGTGACACTGTCGTATCCGGGATGTGGAATAGCCCCTGGGGAGCTGGGGGTGTGCAGTTGATGTGGAGCAAGACGCAGCAGCAGAAGAGGACTCAGCCGAGGAGGTTAGCGAAGAGGATGGAGTAGGAGGAATAGAGGAGCTGGAAGCAGGCGTGCCTGCAAGTTGTGGCGGTGTCACCAACTCCTCTGCAGAGCAACGCATTCCATGCTTGGCAGCCGTCAGAAGCTTTACCCAATGCGCAGTGTAGGTGATATACTTGCCCTGACCGTGCTTTGCAGACCAGGGTCAGTGGTCAGAAGGACCCTTGCCCCAACACTGTGTGCCAGACATGCCATGACTTCCTTTTGCACAATAGAGTACAGGTTGGGGATTGCCTTTTGTGAAAAGAAATTTCAGCTGGGTACCTTCCACTGCGGTGTCCCAATAGCTACAAATTTTTTGAAGGCCTCAGACTCCACCAGCTTGTATGGTAATAGCTGGCGGGCTAAGAGTTCCGACAAGCCAGCTGTCAGACACCGGGCAAGGGGGTGACTCTGTGACATTGGCTTCTTACGCTCAAACATGTCCGTGACAGACACCTGACTGTGGGCAGATGAGCAGGAACTGCTCAAGGTGAGAGGCGGAGTGGCGGGTGGTTGAGAGGGTGCAAGGAGGACAGCAGTGGTTGACGTGGCTGAAGATGCTGGACCAGGAGGAGGATGGTGGCTTTGAGTTTGTGTGTTGCTTGTACTCATGTGTTGATCCCCATAGGCATCTGTCATGTGAGATCATGTGCCTTCGCAAAGCAGTTTTACCTAGGTGGGTGTTGGACTTCCCACGACTCAGTTTCTTTTGGCACAGGTTGCAAATGGCATCGCTGTTATCAGAGGCAGACACAAAAAAAAAAAGCTGCTGAGCTTTGCAATGACGGCATTCTGGTGGTGGCAACAGCATGCGTTGATTGGTGTGCTGTCTTTCTGACCCTGGGTGCCGATACATGCTGTCTGACTGTGCCACTAGCTCCTTGCGACGACCTCCCCCTGCTTCCAACTCGTCTCCTCCTACTCTCTGTCTCCTCATCTGAACTTTCCCCCTGTTCTTCTTCTCTTCGAGCAGGTACCCAAGTGACATCCACGGACAGATCGTCATCATCAACCGCTTCACTTGTATCTGACAACTCAGCAAAGGAAGCAGCAGCGGGTACAACATCATCATCATCAATGGGCAAAAGAGGGGCCCCCAAAAGAGTGGGGGGGAGTGTGATTATATTAAAACATAACATTTAATATGGTCTGAAGATAACAGAATAATATGACTCACTATAATACACAGACATACATACATACATAAAGGGACCAGATTAATGGTACCCTGGTTGCTGGTAGAGAAAACAAATCTGCTCCACCTAATGAAAGGTGTAAGCAGTCTTACCAGACCCTTGTAGACAATGGGATCAGTCAAGGGGGGGTGTATTCAGGAAGCGATGGATGTATACCACACGGGAAGTTGCGAGCTTGCTTTGTTTCTGTATAGTAGATGCAGGACTTGTCCTGTATAGCCCTACCAATTAGGGAGGGAGCTATTTTACTTCTACCTACCTATACAGAGCACCCGCCCTGAAAGGGGCAACCCTGTCCGGATACCTGCCCCTATCTTGGACCTGATCCCTAAGTCTAAAACATTGTTGCCAGTGAAAAAAGTACTTCCAATGACGTGGCACGTTTCTGTCCGTGACTCTTCAGGGGAGTAAATACAGAAGATGGAAAAAGACGGATAAATAACCGCAGGTGCGTAGCCTGTGGCTAGATAAAACACTGGAAAAGGCAAAAAAGCTAATGTCCGCTATCCCAAGATGGTGGGATGCAGTATTGCAGAGGAGGGGTGGTCCTATGCTGGACGGTCAGGGGGATACAGTGATCCAGTATCTAGTGGATCCCCTGTGGTTGGGGGAAACAACGATAACAACCAGCCGCAGTTGTGTACCTGATTAGTGGTCTTTAAATCGTTGTGCCTTTCCTTTGTCACACACCCTCTTCACATACGTCATTGGGATGCGACACCAGGCAGGAGCGCCGCGAGTCTCCCAGGCACGAGGCCCGCACATCAGGCGCACGTCACCCAGGCACAAGCATCGCGCCCGAGATCCAGTGCGGACGCAGCGCATGATGTCAACAGCCGGCGACGGGGTCATGTGGGAGGGGCGGTGCTAAAGGCAGTGGGGAGAGGCGGAACTAGGGATTGCCCAGCCATACAGACAGGCCGGCAATCACGTGGGGTACAAAGTGTATGTATCTCCATGGTAACAATTAGAATATGTTGCCGTGACAGGCTAATGACATTTAATGCAGGGGAGGAGGCAAGGGGCCATAAGTGATGCATACATGGTTGAAGCAATGGGCAATCCTAATACTGCGTGGACAATATTAAATAGAGTGATGCGCAATTTATGGTGTACATACATATGGAAGAAATGCGCAATACTCGCACTCCATGGACAATATTCGATGCGCAGTTTAGGATATATCTATACAAATATAAATATGCCGTTTTATGATAGAGATAATGCGCCACTGGGGGTGCATGCGCAATTTTAGATAGAACTATTACGAAATTCTGATGGTTAACCCACAGTGTTAGATAGAGTAGATATAGATACAAAGTTCTGTGGACATGTGCCCAGTTTTTTAAATGAAGCAAGTATAGTTTAATCTTTCATTCAGGCCACATGGCGCTGACGTTTTTAGATTAAAGATCCAGCGTGCTTCGCACTGGATTCCTGTCCCAGTTACCCCCTCTCGGAGGAGGTTTTACAAGGTCAATGCCCATGAATTTTAGCTGAGCTCTTCCATTGTGATCAGTGTGCACATGTTTGGCTACCAGGGTGTCTCTCTTGTGAGTAACATCCCCCAAGTGCTCACCGATCCTCCTCCGGAATTCACGTATAGTCTTGCCAACGTATTCTAGACCACATTCGCAGAGGATGCAATATATCAGTATTTTGTAGAAGCATGTAAATCGCACCCCTCAATCATTATTTTGTGGAAACAGGTATATAGAACCCCTGAATCAATATCTGGTGGAAGCAGGTTTATCACACCCCTTAATCAGTATTTTGTGGAAGCATGTTGTAGAACCCCATAGTCAATATGTGGTGGAAGCAGGTAGAGGTGAGCGAACCCGAACTGTAAAGTAGTTTCGGCACCCAGACCCGAACCCGAACATTTACGTAAAAGTTCGGGTTTGGTGTTCAGCGATTTTTATGGCGCTTTTTGAAAGGCTGGCGTCATACTACTTGCCCCAAAAGGCCATCACAGCCATGCCTACTATCGCCATGGCTGTGATTGGCCAACTGCAGCATGTGACCCAGCCTCTATTTAAGCTGGAGTCACGTAGCGCCACCCGTCACTCTGCTCGGATTAGTGTAGGGATAGGCTGCAGCTGCTGTGAGGGAGAGATCAGGGAGAAATCTTATGAAGAACTGCTTCTTTACTTTTTTACTTCAGTTAGTCAATATCAATACATAATCGGCAGCCATTTTATGCAACGATAGTGCACCAGCACAGGATATCTGCATGTCTGCAAGACCAGAAATACTGCTTTGAGACACTGGGTTTAAAAAATAAACTTTTTTTTTATTTAGTGCACATCAAGGATTATCGCTGCATAAGTGACTGTGAAATTTAGGCCAGAAATACGGCTTTCTCATACTGGGGCATACTGGGGTGAAAAGTGAGTGTCACATTTAGGCCAGAAATAAGGCTTTGGCATACTGGGTGAAACAAACCCCTCTGTTTCATATAGTGTACATCTAGGATTATAGGTGCATAAGGGACTGTTCATTTTAGGCCACAAATATGGCTTTTGCTTACTGGGGTGAAAAAAAAACTCTGATATACTGCATATCTGGGATTAGATGTGCATAAGTGAATGTGAAATTTAGGCCACAAATACGGCTTTTTGCTTACTGGGGTTAAAAACCCCTCTTATATACTGCATATCTGGGATTAGACGTGCATAGGTTACTGTGAAATTTAGGCCACAAATACCGCTGTCATATACACAAAAAAAAAAAAAATTGAGTGCAATACCCTTCATCAGGGTTTTTATTGGCGGTTAATTATTTTTAACAGACTTAACCACTTTTTACTTTGCTTGGTGAACGCTAACTATGAGGCAAACATCTAATAAGGGATGTGGTCGTGGTCGTGGTGTTGGTGGAGCCTCTGGTGCAGGGAGAGGACGTGGCCATTCTGCCACAGCTACACGTCCTACTGAAACTACTACCTCAGGTCCCAGTAGCTGCCAGAATCTACAGCGATGTTTGGTCGGGTCTAATGCCGTTCTAAGGATGGTAAGGCCTGAGCTAGTCGATTGGGTGTCCGACACTGGATCCAGCAGGTTCACATTATCTCCCACCCAGTCTTCTGCAGAAAGCACACAGGTGGTGCCTGAAACCCATGCCCATCAGTCTGTCACATCACCCCCCGTGCATATCGGGGAACCTGTCTGAGCCTCAAGTCATGCAGCAGTCTCTTATGCTGTTTGAAGACTCTGCTGGCAGGGTTTCCCAAGGGCATCCACCTAGCCCTTCCCCAGGGGTTGAAGACAAAGAATGCACTGACGCAAAACCACCTATGTTTCCTGATGAGGACATGGGAATACCAGCTCAGCTCGTCTCTGATGATAATGAAACACAGGTGCCAACTGCTGCGTCTTTCTGCAGTGTGCAGACCGAAAAGGAGGTCAGGGAGAAAGACTGGGTGGAAGACGATGCAGGGGACGATGAGGTCCTAGACCCTACATGGAATGAAGGTCGTGCCACTGACTTTCAGAGTTCGGAGGAAGAGGCAGTGGTGAGAGCGAGCCAACAGCGTAGCAAAAGAGGGAGCAGGGTGCAAAAGCAGAGCAGTCCGCCTGCTACTGGCCACCGTCACCAGGGACCGAGCACACCAAAGGCAGCTTCAATGAGTTCCCTGGCATTGCACTTCTTCACACAATGTGCTGACGACAATACCCGAGTGGTTTGCATGCTGTGCCATCAGAGCCTGAAGCGAGGTATTAACGTTCTGAACCTTAGCACAACCTGCATGACCAGGCATCTACATGCGAGACGCAGGCTGCAGTGGAGTAAGCACCTTCAAAACCAAGAAAGGGCTCGGGCCCCTCCTGCTCCCTCTTCTGCTGCTGCCTCGGCCTCTTCCTCCGCCTTTGGAGGAACGTTGGCACCTGCCGCCCAGCAAACAGAGGATGTGCCACGAACAACACCACCTCCGTCACCAAGCATCTCCATCATGTCACACAGAAGCGTTCAGCTCTCCATCTCACAGAAAGCATAAATTCCCACCTAGCCACCCTCGATCCCTGGCCCTGAATGCCAGCATTTCTAAACTACTGGCCTTTGAAATGCTGTCATTCAGGCTGGTGGAGACGGACAGCTTCAAACAGCTCATGTCGCTTGCTGTCCCACAGTACGTCATTCCCAGCCTCTACTACTTCTCCAGCAGAGCCATGCCCTCCCTGCACAACCAAGTATCGGATAAAATCAAGTGTGCACTGCACAACGCCATCTGTGGCAAGGTCCACCTAACCACAGATACGTGGACCAGTAAGCACGGCCAGGGACACTATATCTCCCTAACTGCACACTGGGTAAATGTAGTGGCGGCTGGGCCCCAGGCGGAGAGCTGTTTGGCGCACGTCCTTCCGCCGCCAAGGATCGCAGGGAATTATTCTTTGCCTCCTGTTGCCTCCTCTTCCTACTCAGCTTCCTCCTCTTCTTCTACCACCTCCTGATTCACATTTTCACCACCAACTTCAGCACAGCCAGGGATAAACATCAGCAGGCCGTTCTGAAACTAATGTGTTTGGGGGACAGGCCCCACACCGCGCAGGAGTTGTGGCGGGGTATAGAACAACAGACCAACGAGTGGTTGCTGCCAGTGAGCTTCAAGCCCGGCCTGGTGGTGTGCGATAATGGGCGAAATCTCGTTGCACGCACATCCCTTGCCTGGCGCATGTGCTGAATTTGGTGGTGCAGAAATTCATTCACAACTACCCCGACATGTCAGAGCTGCTGCATAAAGTGCGGGCCGCCTGTGCGTGCTTCCGGCGTTCTCATCCTGCCGCCGCTCGGCTGTCTGCTCTACAGCGTAACTTCGGCCTTCCCCCTCATATGCGAAGTGCCCACCAGGTGGAACTCCACCTTGCACATGCTGGAGAGACTGTGCGAGCAGCAGCAGGCCATAGTGGAGTTTCAGCTTCAGCATGCACGGGTGAATTGCACTGCGGAACAGCACCACTTCACCACCAATGACTGGGCCTCCATGCGAGACCTGTGTGCCCTGTTGCGCTGTTTCGAGTACTCCACCAACATGTCTCCTTGAGAAAACACTTAGGGCGATGATGGAAGAGGATGTGGCCCAGGACGAGGAGGAGGAAGAGGGGTCATCTCTAACACTTTCAGGCCAGTCTTTTAGAAGTGGCTCAGAGGGAAGTTTTTTGCAACAGCAGAGGCCAGGTACAAATTTGGCCAGCCAGGGCCCACTACTGGAGGACGAGTAGGAGGAGGATGAGGAGGAGGATGGGGATGAAGCACGTTCACGGCGAGGTGGCACCCAACGCAGCTTGGGCCCATCACTGGTGCGTGGCTGGGGGATACAGAGGACGCAGACGATACGCCTCCCACAGAGGACAGCTTGTCCTTACCTCTGGGTAGCCTGGCACACATGAGCAACTACATGCTGCAGTGCCTGCGCAACAACAGCAGAGTTGCCCACATTTTAACGTGTGCTGACTGCTGGATCCCCGTTACAAAGACAATGTGACGTCCTTAATTCCCTCACTGGAGCGTGATCGGAAGATGCGCGACTACAGGCGCACTGTGGTAGACGCGCTCCTGAGAGCATTCCCGACTGACGCCGGGGGACAAGTGGAAGCACAAGGCGAAGGCAGGAGAGGAGGAAGAGGTTGCCAACACAGCTGTGTCAGCGCCAGCACCTCAGAAGGCAGGGTTAGCATGGCCGACATGTGGAAAAGCTTTGTCTCCTCGCCGCAACAACCAGCCCCAACTGCTGATATGGAGCGTGTTAGGAGGAGGCAGAATTTTAACAACATGGTGGAACAGTACCTGTGCACACGCCTACACGTACTGACTGATGGTTCTGCCCCATTCAACTTCTGGGTCTCCAAATTGTCCACATGGCCAGAGCTTTCTCTGTATGCCTTGGAGGTACTGGCCTGCCCTATTTAGCACGGCAGGAGGCGTCATTACAGACAGACGCAGCCGCCTGTCCACAGCCAACGTGGACAAGCTCACGTTCATTAAAATGAACCAGGACTGGAACCCACAATACTTGTCTGTACCTTGTGCAGAATAGACAGTTCTAACAGCCTCAACCATCCATCCTTGTACTCAAGTGCACTTATTCCTTTTTTTGGGGGGGATACCCCTATGTAAAAATGCTAAATAACACACATCTGTGTTGGCTACCTATTCCTCCTTCGCCATCGTTTCCACCTAGACCGCCACGTGAGCCTACACGGCCACATCCACCCATTCACTGCCTCCTTAACCTCTTCCTCCTAGATCATTCCTAATTTTTATTTTTTTTAAGGTCTTTTATGTTTTTTTTTATTCATTTCCCTATCCACATTTATTTGCAGAGCATTTTCCATGCTCTTAAGCACATTGTGATGCCTTTTGCAGCCCTCTAGCTCTTTCCAGGGCTATTTTAGAGCCATTTTAGTGGCCAAAAGTTCGAGTCCCCATTGACTTTAATGGGGTTCGGGTTCAAGTTCGGGTCAAGTTCGGGTCCCAAACCCAAACTTTTTCAAGTTCGGCCGAACCTGCCGAACCCGAACATCCAGGTGTCCGCTCAACTCTAGATGCAGGTATATCGCACCGCTCAATCAGTATTTTGTGGAAGCAGGTATATCGCACCCCTGAATCAGTATTTTGTGGAAGCAGGTATATCGTACCTCTCAATCAGTATTTTGTGGAAGAAGGTATATAGAACCCGCTAATCAGTAATTTGTAGAAGCAGGCATATCGCACCCCTTAATCAGTATTTTGTGGAAGCAGGTTGTAGAACCCCTGAATCAATATTTGGTGGAAGCAGGTATATTGCACCGCTCAATCAGTATTTTGTGAAAACAGGCATATCAAACCCCTAAATCAGTATTTTGTGGAAGCAGGTATATCGCACCACTCAATTTGTATTTTGTGGAAGCAGGTATATCAGACCCCTTAATCAGTATTTTGTGGAAGCAGGTATATCGCATCTCTCAATCAGTATTTTGTGGAAGCAGGTATATCGCACCCCTCAATCAGTATTTTGTGGAAGCAGGTATATAGAATCCCTTAATCAGTATTTTGTAGAAGCAGGTATATTGCACCCCTCAATCACTATTTTGTGGAAACAGGTATATAGAACACCTGATTCAATATTTGGTGGTAGCAGGTATATCGCACCTCTCAATCAGTATTTTGTGGAAGCAGGTATATCGCATCACTTAATTAGGATTTTGTGGAAGCAGTTATATCAGACCCCTTGATCAATATTTTGTGGAAGCAGGTATATTGCACCCCTCAATCGGTATTTTGTGGAAGCAGGTATATAGAATCCCTTAATCAGTATTTTGTAGAAGCAGGTATATCGCACCCTTCAATCACTATTTTGTGAAAACAGGTATATAGAACACCTGAATCAATATTTGGTGGTAGCAGGTATATCGCACCCCTCAATCAGTATTTGGTGGAAGCATGTATATCACACCACTTAATTTGTATTTTGTGGAAGCAGGTATATCAGACCCCCTAATCAGAATTTTGTGGAAGCAGGTATATCGCACCCCTCAATTAGTATTTTGTGGAAATAGGTATATAGAACACCTGAATCAATATTTGGCAGAGGCAGGTATATTGCACCCCTCAATCAGTATTTTGTGGAACCAGGTATATCGCACCACTCAAGTTGTATTTTGTGGAAGCAGGTATGTCAGACCCCTTAATCAGTATTTTGTGGAAGCAGGTATATCGCATCTCTCAATCAGTATTTTGTGGAAGCAGGTATATAGAATCCCTTAATCAGTATTTTGTAGAAGCAGGTATATCGCACCCCTCAATCAGTATTTTGTGGAAGCAGGTATATCGCACCACTCAATCAGTATTTTGTGGAAGCAGTTATATCAGACCCCTTAATTAATATTTTGTGGAAGCAGGTATATCGCACCATTCAATCAGTATTTTGTGGAAGCAGGTATATTAGAACCCCTAATCAGTATTTTGTAGAGGCAGGTATATCGCACCCCTCAATCAGTATTTTGTGGCAGAAGGTATATCGCACCCCTCAATCAAGTATTTTGTGAAAGCAGGTATAGAGAACCCCCTAATCAGTATTTTGTAGAAGCAGGTATATTGCACCACCTCAATCAGTATTTTGTGGAAACAGGTATATAAAACACCTGAATCAATATTTGGTGGACGCAGGTTTATCACACCACTCAATTTGTATTTTGTGGAAGCATTTATATCATACCCCTTAATAAGTATTTTGTGCATAAGACAGTTAGCCGGCGTGATGACGTGATGTGAGCGACGCGTCTCGCTCTCCCTCCTCGCTAGCCTCCTCCCTCCAGGCTCCTGCCGAAACAGCTGATGCCCTGAACGTGGTAGCTCCCTGGCTCACTCTCGCTGGTGTCGGCTTACCTCCTTTTCTGCTGGCTGGGTTGCCGGCTGTTTTACTAGCCGCTGGCCGGTGTCGCTGCCTGGGGGTTCGTCCTCTGATTTTCCCTTGCGGGTTCTGCGGTCTTCTCCTTTGCTTGTTCCCGGCTCTCTGTCCTGGTGCGTGGCACTCGTCTGTAATCAGCTGCTTCTCGGCTTGTTGCAGCTTGTTGCAGCCTGCCCTCTGCTGGTGGTTCTCGGGACTACAGGCATCTATGAAGCTTCTATTTCAAGGACCTGGGCTTTCATTTGCGGTCAGAGGCAGGCATTCGGACGGTTATTTTTGGAAATTTGGAGAAGATTCCCTGGCTCATCATCTGGCTTACTCATCCGGGCGACCAGCAAGGATTCCGTGCACCCTCGTTTTTGGCCGGCCCTGGACTTTCTGTTAGGCTCGAGGCGCATACTGGGACTGCGGTCGTGCCGGACACGTGAGAACACTGCTACTTGTTGATTGTGACTTTAATTTTTATTTTTTTTGCTTGTTTTTCGCTAAGTTCCTCGCTATACCACAGTAAATATCTTTTTTGGTCTTGCTCCCCCTTGTGGTGTCTGAAGAAGAAGTGATAGAAGGGCGATAAAGCAAGGGAAGGGAGAAAAAGGGGTAGAAAAAAATACGAGAGGAGTAAAGAGGAGGGGAAAAGGGAGAAAGGGGGGATAAAAAAAAAAAAGAGGGGGGGGGGGAGAAAATGGCCCCAAAGCGACGGTCAGTGGATTCCTCCGCAGCAAAGATGGTGTCTAAGACCCCCGAGAATAAAATAGATAAGTTCCTGAAATCACCCCTCCCAAATGAAAAGAATACAGCTAAAACAAAAGTGACTGCGAATTTAAAAAAACCTGTGAAAATTCCCCAAACTGATGAACTATCCGATGACGGCTCAGTAGAGGCAGGTCATGAGGCTGGAGAGGAAAGCCTCTCTGCACAAACACAAGCTACACAAATGCGTACTGAATACGATCCTTCAGTTTTGACTAAAATCTTGTGCGCCGTGGAAAATAACGGCACCTTAGCGCAAGGGATGGCTACCCAGCTGGGTTTAGTGCAGAGTGACATTGCCTTAATAAGAGAGGACCTTGTAAATATCCGGGAGCGAGTCCATAATGTTGAAAAAATAGCCGATTCCTTGCAAACCGATGTGGAAACGCTAAAATCTAAAACCGCGCTCCTGGCCTCAGAAAATCAATCACTACAAAATAAGCTGGAGGATCTGGAAAACAGGGCAAGGCGAAATAATGTCCGTATAATTGGCTTTCCAGAAGGAGTCGAAGGCCGACAGCTAGAGGACCAACTTAAAGATGTGGTTCTGAACAATCTTGGCAGTGATTACTTTTCCTCAATGTTTCAAATAGAAAGAGCCCATCGAATACCAGGGGGGAAACCTACCCCAGGGAGGCCGCCGCGAGCAATTATAATGAAATTATTATTGTCTGCTGATAGAGATATGACATTGAAAAGAGCAAGAGAATGCACACCTATTGAATATCAGGGCACTAAACTGCTCTTTTTTCCAGACTTTGCTCGGCAGACCCAGGAAAAAAGAAGAAATTTTAGAGAGATTAAAAAACGTTTGGCGTCTAAGGACATTAAATATTCGCTACAGTATCCAGTGAAACTAAGAGTAATCCATAAGGGAACTGTCCAATTTTTTGAAAAACCACAACAAGCGTTAGAGTGGATGGAGCAAATGGGCATATGAAACTGCGCAATATCATTACGGAAGGGAGGGGGGGTTAGGGTAAGGGAGAACGGCCGGAGGTTTAGAGGTTCGCTGACTAGATCGGGCGGATCAATGGAGAGGGGAGTGGGGAGGGGGGAACCCACCTTGCAGGTTTGGGGTTGTGTGGCTTTTTTTTTTTTGTGTTTTTTTTTTTCCCTTTTTTTCTTTTGTTTTTCTGTCTTTTTCTTGCTACAGTGAAGGATGCCCACTAGAATTGTAACTTGGAATATCAGAGGGCTTGGGGAAAGGGTCAAAAGGCAAGCTATTATGGATGCACTTAAAAGATATCTTCCAGCAATTATTTGTATGGTAGAAACCCATCTTACTAAAGAAACCGTGTCCCGCTTGACAACGGGATGGTATTCTCAATCTTATCACTCTACTTTTAGTAGCTCCTCTAGGGGCGTCTCAGTTCTGATTCATAATTCTGTGGACTTTACCCTTATCGAATCCTATATAGATGACCAGGGCAGATTTATCTTTTTGCATGGTAAGCTGCATGGCCATAGTTACATCCTTGCTTTCTTTTATATACCTCCGCCTTTCTCAATGTATCCACTGGTCCAGCTAACACTTTTTTTTGAAGGGAGATCAGAATGCCGGCTAGTTCTGATGGGGGACTTTAATGCAGTAATGGACCCCAATAAAGATAGATTCACATTAGATGCAGAACGCGCGAGGAATTTATGTACTTCCCCGCTGCCACAATTCTGCCAGGAGGTTGGACTGGTGGATATATGGGAACATCTTGGCGGAGGTAAGCGAGTATATTCTTGTGTTAGCAGGGGCGGTAGAGCAATGTCTAGAATTGATTTAGCATTTACTAATGAGAATAATCTGAGCAACATCCGTAAGATACGATATGGGGTAAGAACAATCTCGGACCACTCACCCGTACTGGTTGAGGTTTGCATTGGGAAGAACAAGGACTAGGGGGCTAGGATTTAAGCTGAATCCATATTGGTTTTCTATTATAGATAATCTTCAGCCCACTAAATCATTGATATCCTCCTTTTGGGAGGTGAATCGCCCCTCTGCTAACATCAATATAGTATGGGATGCCCTGAAAGCATATCTGAGGGGGGTCTTCATAAGTGAGATTGCTGCAGTCAAGAGAACATTTAAAAAAAAAGAGGAACTGGCCAAGGCGGTTGTATGCACAACTGAGCGATTTACCGGTCAACCTACTGAGCATAACAGGGAGGAGATGCAGAAGGCCAGCTGCTCCTTGGATAAATACATAACAGAGAAAGCAAATCATAGAGTATTCTTCAAGGGCTTAAAATATTTTTCGGAGTCTGGACGCCCTGGTAGGTTGTTAGCTAGGATAATTACACAACAAGACAAGAAAAATCAATCTATTGTCTCGATCCGCAATACAGCGGGGGAAATTATAACAGATCCAGAAGGAATTAGGGACACCTTTCTACAATATTTTATTCAGATATACAGTCCCTCTTCTGGCTTGCCACCCGACCTGGCGACGCGGTTCCTGGAAAGGATCTCACTCCCCATTTTAAACGAAGCCCAAATAGAATATCTGGAAGAGGAGTTATCCCTTTCGGAACTCCAGGAGGCTTTGGGATCTGTCTCGGGGAATTCGTCGCCAGGGATGGATGGCCTTCCATATGAGGTTTACCGCAAGTACAGCGATGTGATTCTCCCTCAGCTGTTAGAGGTCTTTTCTCAGGCAATACAGGCAGGGAGCTTACCATGCACTATGATGGAGGCTCTTATTGTTTTAATTCCTAAAAAGGATAAGGACCCGATAGAAATGAGCTCCTATAGACCAATCTCGCTACTAAATACAGACGCCAAGCTACTATCTAAAGTTTTGGCCAGGAGGCTTTCACGGGTTATATCCACTATTATCCACCCAGACCAAAATGGCTTTATGCCAAAAAGGGGCACCCATCATAATTTGCATAGGCGATTTATGAATATTCAGTCCCCGGGGCGTGGTGCCCGCTCCATCCTGTTGCTGGATGCCACCAAAGCCTTCGACAGGGTGGAGTGGACTTTTCTCTGGGAGGTGATGAAAAAAATGGGCTTTGGCCCTAGATTTATGGCGATGGTTCAGTTATTATATAGTTCCCCAGCTGCTAGGATCAGGATTAATGATACGATCACAGAGAGTTTCACCCTAGGAAGAGGCACCCGTCAAGGCTGTCCTCTCTCCCCCCTTCTCTTCAATATTTATATTGAACCCTTAGCAGCCAGTATAAGGCAGGATTTGCAGGTGGCCGGCTTTGGTATAATGGGGAAGCACGACCGTGTATCTCTCTACGCAGATGACATCTTGGTCTTTCTTCAGCAAACGGAAACCACTCTCCCTCGCATAATGGATTTGGTTGGTTTTTTTTCTGCTCCGTCTGACCTGGAGATCAATTGGGAGAAGACTGTTCTCCTCCCTATAGACTGAGCTGCGAGGTGATTGGGATAACCAGTTAACAGTCTCTGAATCAATAAAGTACCTGGGGATTTCAGTTTCTGCCAAACCTCAGGAATATCCACAACTTAACTTGATTCCCCTGCTGATAAAGCTGAGGGCTAAAATCAAGATATGGCAAAAAATTCTGCATACAAGAGCTGATAGAATTTCTTTAATAAAAATGGTAGTACTGCCCCAGGTTCTTTATGTCCTGCGCAACTCGCCTGTATGGATTGCAGATAAGTATTTTAGACTGATAGAGCGGATGCTTAACGACCTACTATGGGGGAGGAAGCGTGTTAGATTGAAGGCGCTCTACTTCTCCATGCCTTATAACCAGGGAGGCCTTAACCTCCCCTATTTTAGGGGTTACTTTATGGCCTCTCAACTCTGCCTTTTTAATGACTGGGAAAATAGCCATTTCTGCAATAAAGTGGTGAAAGACTCAGGCTTTACGGATTTCTTTACTGTATTGGAGTCCGACTACCTATCAAATATACAGACCAGGTATACACTTTTCTGCAGAATGGCTACACTACAAAGACCTGGCGGGTCATTAGGAGTTGGTGTGGAGTTAAGGCATCACTTATTTGCACCCCATTGTGGCATAATCCAAAGCTTGTGAATTTAAGGGACCTGAATTGTTGCCAGTATTGGAGGACTAAGAAGGTTCAGTATTTACATCAGGTGGTTAGTGGTGGACAAATTCTGTCCTCGATGGAATTGGGGCACAGGGCAAATTTGGATGAGGTGGCCTGGTACGCATATTTCCAATTGAGGTCTGCACTTTCTAGCACTCTGAATAGCCACCTTCTTTTTATAGACACTCCTGAATTCTTACACGATTTTATTATTAAGAAAGATGCCACAAAAATCAAAATATCACATTGTTATAGACACTTAATGAAACATTTTTTTCTGGGTCTTCTTTCTCCAGGACAGAAGTCCTGGTCTTTGTTACTTTCAGAGGTGGGTCCCCCAGATTGGGAGAACATAGGGGAAAGTTTAAAATATGTTTCACATAATTTTAATCACACTGTTGTACAATTTAACATTTTGCACAAAATATATGTGACACCTATGTGGCTATATAGAAGAGGACTTAGAGCCTCCTCTGATTGCCCACGTTGTGGCGACTCCGAGGCAGGCCACTTACACCTGTTTTGGGATTGCCCAATGGTGGGTAGTTACTGGAGATCGGTCCAGACCACCTTGGCTTGTAAACTTAACATTGTTGTTCCTCTGTCTCCCAGGATATGGGTCTTGGGAGACTTATTGGAGGTTAACTATCAGCCCATAAAACGTCAATTATTGATTAAGGTTATGTTCTTGGCTAGGCTTCTTGTCGCTAGACTATGGTTTAGCTCCTCCGCTCCAGACTGCAGCAACTGGCTGGCTCTGGTCGAGAAAGTGAAAAGCTATGAGAGGATTCTGCACAAACAAAGAGGATCTTATCTAAAATGGGGTAAACTGTGGGAAGAGTGGGACATGGTTTAATTAATTCGGAACTTTTCTTTTTTATTATATATACCCCTTTTTTTTTTTTTTTTTTTTCCCTTCTTCCTGCAAGGTTGGGAGGGGGGGGGGGATAGGTGGTGTGGGTCGGGGATGATCTCAGATTTTATAATATTACAAATGTTATGTGGATATGTATTTTTGCATTATAAATAAAATATGGAAATTAAAAAAAATAAGTATTTTGTGGAAGCAGGTATATTGCACCCCTCAATCAGTATTTTGTGGAAGCAGGTATATCGCACCCCTCAATCAGTATTTTGTGGAAGCAGGTAAATAGAACCCCCTATTCAGTATTTTGTAGAAGCAGGTATATCGCACCACCTCAATCAGTATTTTGTGGAAACAGGTATATAAAACACCTGAATCAATATTTGGTGGACGCAGGTTTATCACACCACTCAATTTGTATTTTGTGGAAGCAGTTATATCAGACCCCTTAATCAGTATTTTGTGGAAGAAGGTATATAGAACCCCCTAATCAGTATTTTGTAGAATTAGGTATATCGCACCCCTCAATTTGTATTTTGTGGAAACAGGTATATAGAACACCTGAATCAATATTTGGTAGAGGCAGGTATATTGCACCCCTCAATCAGTATTTTGTGGAAGCAGGTATATAGAACCCCTTAATCAATATTTTGTAGAAGCAGGTTTATTACTCCCCTTAAACAGTATTTTGTGGAAGCAAGTTGTAGAATCCCTGAATCAATATTTGGTGGAAGAAGGTATTTCGCACCACTCAATTAGTATTTTGTGGAAGCAGGTTGTAGAACCCCTGAATCAATATTTGGTGGAAGCAGGTATATCGCACCCCTCAATCAGTATTTTGTGGAAGCAGGTATATCACACCCCTTAATCATTTTTTTTTGGAAGCAGGTATATCGCACCACTCAATTTGCATTTTGTGGAAGCAGTTATATTAGACCACTTAATTAATATTTTGCGGAAGCAGGTATATTAGAACACCCTAATCAGTATTTTGTAGAGGCAGGTATATCACACCCCTCAATCAATATTTTGTGGAAGCAGGTATATCGAACCCCTCAATCAGTATTTTGTGGAAGCAGGTATATAGAACCTCCTAATCATTATTTTGCAGAAGCAGGTCTATCGCACCACTCAATCAGTATTTTGTGGAAGCAGGTATATCATACCTCTTAATTTATATTTTGTGGAAGCAGGTATATCGCACCCCTCAATCAGTATTTTGTGGAATCAGGTATATCGCACCCCTCAATCAGTATTTTGTGGAAGCAGGTAAATAGAACCCCTTAATCAACATTTTGTGGAAGCAGGTATATCGCACCCCTCAATCAGTATTTTGTGGAAGCAGGTATCTCAGACCCCTTAATCAGTATTTTGTGGAAGCAGTTATATTACATCTCTCAATCAGTATTTTGTGGAAGCAAGTATATCGCACCCCTCAATCAGTATTTTGTGGAAACAGTTATATAGAACACCTGAATCAATATTTGTTGGTAGCAGATATATCGCAACCCTCAATCAGTATTTTGTGGAAGCAGTTATATCAAACCCCTTTATCGTTATTTTCTGGAGGCAGGTATATCGCACCGCTCAATCAGTTATTTTGGGGGCAACAGGTATATCACACCCCTTGCAAATAGTTGTTCCAATAACGCTTGTTTCTCTATATACCTGCAGTATCGCAGCAGAACCACACACAACTGCTGCTCAATACAAATGCACTATAATAACACTTTGTATGTAAAAAAGTAAATTATAGGTATATCACACCCCTCAATCAGTTTATTTGGGGGCAACAGGTTTATCACACCAGTTGCAATCTATTATTCCAATAGCGTTTGTCCATCTATATAGCTGCGGTATCGCAGCAGAACTGCACACAACTGCTGCACAATACAAATGCACTTTAATATACTTTCTATGTCAGAAAGTATATTATAAGTAAATCACACCCCTTAGTATATCAAACCTATTGATAGCGCACCTATACCAGTCCTTAAGAGGACTTTTGTGGCCCTATTAGCTAACATTTGGTGTCCCTAACAGCCTGTCCCTTTTCCACAAAGCATCCTCTTCCTACACTGACAAAACACAGAATGTAAAATGGCTGCCAGATCGGGTTCTGTTATAGGGTGGGGGTGTGTTCATGTGCTGAAACGTCTTACTTGGCTGTCCTGTCCCACCTGATGGATATGTCTTGGGTCAAAGTTCGGCGCAATGAAAAAGAATATGGTGCATGTAAACATCGCCATATGTTTGCATGTTCGGCAAATTGCAAACTAGCAAAGTTCGCCGCAAAACGAACGTCGGGTGAACCGCAAGGAGATCTCTAATATTCAACTGGTATACCCATTTCCAGAATCCAGATAAACCTGGACACTCCCATACCATATGCAGAAGGGATGCAGGGCCTAACCCCCGCTGGTAACATGCCCTCGGATGCAAATCGTAACTCCGCAGAACACTGATGTTGCCTTTGTGCATTCTGCAATTTGCAAAACGAAATGGGCTACCCATTATAGAACTGCCTATTCTTGTCCGCAAAACGGACAAGAATAGTACATGTTCTATTTTTTTTGCGTTGCCATGGAACCGACCAATGCATGCGGACAGCACACAGTATGCTGTCGGCATCTTTTGCGCCCCCATAACTCCTAGCTAAGGGGAGTTAGTATATTAATTGTACCCATGAGATAAAGATATTTTCAAAGCAAGTAGCCTTCAACACCACCCACAAATAGCTCCATTTGACATTGTTGAAGACCTTAGCCACATCTAGCGAGAGTATTGCCCGACACCCAGTAGTTTCAGAATGCCTCTGAATATTAATAAAAAAATTGCTGAGGTTCACCAATGCAGACTTATCAGGCATAAATCCTGCTTGGTCCTCATGAATAGTGGTACTAATCACCTTTTGTAGCCTATTTGCCAGTACTTTGGCTAAAAACTTAACCTCTGATGTCAATAAGGAAATAGACCTATTCGAGTCCAGGAGACTCGGGTCTAGGCAGCACAACAATAACCGCCTCTGTCATGGAGTCCGGTAGAAGCTTTTTTTTTCAAAGTCTCACTAAACACTGTCAACAGTTTGGGCAGTAAATATATTTATATATTTTTTAAAACTCTGCCGGTAACCCATCTATGTCGGGGGCCCTTTCATTTGGGAATGACTAGAGCGCAAACTGAAGTTCCTCTAGTTGCAGAGGTTGGTCTAAGTATTGAGAATACTCAGCAGATAGCAAAGGCATAGATATCCCAGAAACATAGGCCTCAAAATTACTATATCCTACAGTCAGCTTAGATCTATATAAAGTTTTATAGTAGGAATGAAACACATCAAGTATATCCGAGTCTCCAAATTCTTTCACTTAAGAAAAAAAAAATCTATTGTCCGCTGTATGTATTATTTGGTCTTTAAAGGCTCTCTGCACAGACATGTTAATAATATATCTTATTTCTGCTTCTCTGACTGCTGAAGAGAGTTCAAAAGTTCTGTAGACTATGTTTTATAATGATTAATCCTCTGAATATATAGCCTTAAATGCCTTACATGCCTTACAGGTATCCCACACAACTCCCACAGGCGCCGACCCCATATTGGTAAAAAAAAAAACACAGTAAGGGCACTAGCGATACATTCCCTGGTATCTACCAATTACAGCCAACAAGGGTTAAGTTTCCACGTCCCAACCCCAAGAGGCCTCCGATATCCTACTTTAAGATTGACATGCGGCGGGGAGTGATCTGACAGACTCCTCGGAAGATATTCAAGTCCGGCTTTCAGATTCCCTGTCCTCTGTCCGGTGCAGAGCCTGAATGGACACAGGGATGTCCTTTTGAACAGCTCACACTCAGAAGCAGCTGTCTGAGCATGAGCTGCAGGGAGAAAGTCACCCTAGCTCCCACCGCTGCAGCCGACAGAAGTTGATTTTCAGCTTCATTTTTTCAATCCCCATGGGCTTCAGAGTAGAGGGGGCATGACCTAACTGGGCCAGGGGCGTGGTTTAGCAGGACCTGGGGGCGGGGTTTTAAGTCCGTCTTTTGAGGGTGGCCTGAATGACCACCCTACCTGCCCCCTTAACTGTGACCTCCACAGCACTCCGCTCCCTTAACAGTGTCATCCACAGCGCTCTGCCCTTTAAAGATGACCTACAGCAGTGAAGAAAAATGGCTGGATTGTTATGGAAACCTGGTGTAACGGGGTTTCGAAGGTGCACTCGGTCCCCCATTAGCCGCAGACCTGCTGCTTAGCTTCGGGAGAGAGGATCTGTGATTGACCTCGTTCCCAGGGTGGTTTTACTAGCTGGGTGGCTCCCTGCTCCTAAGTCTGCCTTGAGCGCCGAGCTGATCACTCGGTGCTCGACTGGTTGGTTTGTCGGTCACGTGACGCTGGCCACGTCACATGACCCTCACTCCCCACTATAAATACAGGCAGGCTGCTTGCCACAGGTTGCCTGTTAATTTAGGTTCCACCTGTGATTTTGTCTTCCTGGTGTACTTACCTCCTGCTGAATTCCTGAACATCCTCTGCCTGCTCCTTGTGTACTTTGCTGCTCTCCTGGTATTCTGACCCCGGCTTCCTCCTGACGATCCTCTGCTGACTCCTTTGGTACTTCACGTCTCTCCTGGTATTTACAACCCCGGCTTCTCCTGACTATTCTCTGCTTGCTCCATTTGTACTTTGTAGCTTTCCTGGTATTGACTCGGTCCGTTCACGTTCTGTTGTTTGTCTGTCTGTCATCCCTGCACTAATTCTAAGCTAGGGATTGCCGTCCAATTGTCCCCTGTCATTAGGACTTGCGAGGCAAGTAGGCAGGGCCAGAGGTAAGGGTGGAGCGCAGTGGTCACTTCCCTCCCCCCTGTGTGTGTGTGTGTACGCAACCGTTACACCTGGTGTAAAACTGTGTGTATTTGGAGACTAAGGACCTGCGAGCTTCTATTGGTTGATAAGGGACATGTGACAGTGTGTATGGCAGTTGGGATATCAAGAGAAAGACCTGCAGGCTTCTATTGGCTAATGTAGGTCATGTGATGAGCCATATTTGCATATTTTGTGGAATATCTCAGGAATGGTACGTGCTAGAGAGCTGAGACCCAGTCTAAAACCTTCCCGGACACCTGATGTACCTGTGTGCCAAATTTCGGGATTGTAAATGCGACAGTGCAGATTCCTTTAGCTGACATAGACACATGCACACACACACTCAGCTTTATATATTAGATTATATACGACGATTATCTCTTGTTTGATTGTCCTATTGCTCACCTTATAAGCATTGCCCATCTCTAAGCCGATCCCGCTCAGCAGCGGCCAAGGCTGAGAGGGAACACTGGTTCCCACCCTGTAGTACATTAAAATAACTTCAGCATGTAGAAGTGTTGTTGCAAAGTAGTGATATATTTTATTCAAACGCAGTTGTATACATTAGTGTGATGTTTCATGCTTTCTGGCTTTCTTCAGACTACAGCAAAAAATTAACATAAACAGATGGATCAGAATCAACAACAAGAACTTGTCTATAAGTGCATAAAAAGTACAGGAAAAACTCTCTGGTTTATATAATATATATGTGTTTGGCTAAATAAACATTGCATAGATAAACTTCCTCCAAACATTAATTTTTGTTTAAAAAAAATAGTGTGTAAACTCTAAAATTGTTATAATTACCTAGATGCATTTCACTCAGTGGGCAGATTGATTTAGCCAACAAAAATCTTAATACAGAAATTTTACCAAAATACGGAAATTTGTCCAGTGGGTAAATTTTTTTATAAAAAGGCCAAAAATGGTTGAAAAAAAATAAAAGAAGCAATACTCTTAATGTGCCATTTTTGGAAGTATGCACTTGTTGGTCATGGTACACCAACTCTCAGGTCATATACTGCAAACAAATACACCAGAGAGTGTATTTTAATCCATATTCGTCTTGTGAACTCCATTATGGACAAGCCTTTTTCATTATACAGGTCCTTCTCAAATAATTAGCATATTGTGATAAAGTTCATTATTTTCTGTAATGTACTGATAAACATTGGACTTTCATATACTTTAGATTCATTACACACCAACTGAAGTAGTTCAAGCCTTTTATTGTTTTAATATTGATGATTTTGGCATACAGCTCATGAAAACCCAAATTTCCTATCTAAAAAAATTAGCATATTTCATCCGACCAATAAAAGAAAAGTGTTTTTAATACAAAAAAAGTCAACCTTCAAATAATTATGTTCAGTTCTGCACTCAATACTTGGTCGGGAATCCTTTTGCAGAAATGACTGCTTCAATGCCGCGTGGTATGGAGGCAATCAGCCTGTGGCACTGCTGAGGTGTTATGGAGGCCCAGGATGCTTCGATAGCGGCCTTAAGCTAATCCAGAGTGTTGGGTCTTGAGTCTCTCAACTTTCTCTTCCCAAAATCCCACAGATTCTCTATGGGGTTCAGGTCAGGAGAGTTGGCAGGCCAATTGAGCACAGTAATACCATGGTCAGTAAACCATTTACCAGTGGTTTTGGCACTGTGAGCAGGTGCCAGGTCGTGCTGAAAAATGAAATCTTCATCTCCATAAAGCTTTTCAGCAGATGGAAGCATGAAGTGCTCCAAAATCTCCTGATAGCTAGCTGCATTGACCCTGCCCTTGATAAAACACAGTGGACCAACACCAGCAGCTGACATGGCACCCCAGACCATCACTGACTGTGGGTACTTGACACTGGACTTCAAGCATTTTGGCATTTCGCTCTCCCCAGTCTTCCTTCAGACTCTGGCACCTTGATTTCCGAATGACATGCAAAATTTGCTTTCATCCGAAAAAAAGTACTTTGGACCACTGAGCAACAGTCCAGTGCTGCTTCTCTGTAGCCCAGGTCAGGCGCTTCTGTCGCTGTTTCTGGTTCAAAAGTGGCTTGAGCTGGGGAATGCGGCACCTGTAGCCCATTTCCTGCACACGCATGTGGATGTTTCTACTCCAGACTCAGTCCACTGCTTCTGCAGGTCCCCCAAGGTCTGGAATCGGTCCTTCTCCACAATCTTCCTCAGGGTCCGGTCACTTCTTCTCGTTGTGCAGCGTTTTCTGCCACACTTTTTCCTTCCCACAGACTTTCCACTGAGGGGCCTTGATACAGCACTCTGGGAACAGCCTATTCGTTCAGAAATTTCTTTCTGTGTCTTACCCTCTTGCTTGAGGATGTCAATGATGGCCTTCTAGACAGCAGTCAGGTCGGCAGTCTTACCCATGATTGCGGTTTTGAGTAATGAACCAGGCTGGGAGTTTTTAAAAGCCTCAGGAATCTTTTGCAGGTGTTTAGAGTTAATTAGTTGATTCAGATGATTAGGTTAATAGCTCGTTTAGAGAACCTTTTCATGATATGCAAATTTTTTGAGATAGGAATTTTGGGTTTTCATGAGCTGTATGCCAAAATCATCAATATTAAAACAATAAAAGGCTTGAACTACTTCAGTTGGTGTGTAATGAATCTAAAATATATGAAAGTCTAATGTTTATCAGTACATTACAGAAAATAATGAACTTTATCACAATATGCTAATTTTTTGAGAAGGACCTGTATATCGTCATTATACCGGCTCTGCAGTTCATATGCAATTATCTCATAGACCTTTTGCTTTAGCTGTAGGTTTTATCTTTTGAGACTACTGTTCTGCTACACTAGTTTTATGAAAATAATATAATCCCTGATTAGGTGTATGTATCGTGACATTTGTGTTCAATAATATTGCATGATAATGCAATAAAAATGTATTTACAGGATTTAACTTGTATTTAATCCATTGGCTGAATGAATTTTGTGTAATACTGTTTTTTTTTTCTTTATCATTTGCCCAAAAGACTGGCTAGAAACGCATCAGATGGACTGGAATTAGATAACTTTCTTTGATCATAAATCTAGTGAGCTCTGCAGTCAGGAAACTTTAATAAGGAACTTTCATTGTGATAGTTGTATCTTGCTCTGTGGAGTAGAATATTAACCCTTTGCAGGTGCCTCTAGGAAGCATGTGTCACATTCAAACAGGCACTACAACCATCTAGGACAGGCTAGTTTAAAAGAATCATAGCTTCACTCTTTACCGTGCAATAAATAAGCTAAGTCTACACTGATAAATCAGGGAAAACCAATATGTGCAATAACCAACATCATCAAGAAATGTCTGTGGGATTTATACCTAGCAATAAAAAGACTTCAGATACAAACTTGATCTTGTTTACTATGAAGTCTTGCCTATGAAACTGGCCCAATATTACTTCAACCGCTTCCAATACAGATAGCCTTTTGTAACTGCTAGAGTTTGCACTCTCTTATGATTAAACTGTCTATATATTTACTGCAGAATGTGCATTTAGCCAATTTAAAATTTACAGTTGAAAAAGTATACAGTACTTTATATGGCATATTACTTTACATATAATGAAAGACATTGCTTTAATTCCTTAAATAAATATGTCACCAAAAATGCTATTTTCCTGTTAAAACCAGATAGCAACACGTTATCTGTATTTTGCGATCTGTTTTTAATTTCTTATTGTTGATGTTTTTTTTCTGTTTCCTAAACATTGATTATGCGGCCAGCCATCTTGCCTGAGCTGTTCTTAACAGCATTTAGAAAGCATTAAGAAAATTGCTTTAAAGCATCCCCATGGGCCATAGACACAATGGACAGGAGGGGACCCTATTGAATTATGTGGGAGCATTTTCTAGGCATGCTCTGTGACCTTTGCAGAGGTCATTGTACAAGAGAAGAATAGATAAGCTTTGACAATCACTTATTGTGAATGGTGGATACTGTCTTATCTATATGACGAGGTGATATAATTACAGGGAGGATTAGACCTTAGCAGATAACTGCAGTAAAGTGATCTGTACAGACCAAGAAGTGGCTTAGTGACCAATGTGAAAACTGCAGGATTTTATTGTTTTTGCTTAAATATAGAAATTGACATGGAAAATTAAAAATATCATCACAAATTCTTTAAAACTATGTTAAACATACAAATGTGACTTAACCCGTTCTACTCTGGCCCAGTTTTCACCTTCCTGACCAGGACAGTTTTTGCAAATCTCACAAGTGTTACTTTATGTAGCAATAATTTTGGGGCATTTTTCTGCTTTTAACACAGATAGTGATATCTCATAAAATAGTTATTAGTTAACATTCCCCATATGTCTACTTTATGTTGGCGTCATTTTGTAAATGTCATTTTATTTTTATAGGATGTTAGATGGATTAGAATTTTAGATGCAATTTTTAACATTTTGAAGAAAATTTCCAAAACCCGCCTTTTAAAAGAACAATTTAGTTATAAAGTCACACTTATAGGGACTTACATAAGACAAACTCCCCATAAATGATCTCATTTTAGAAACTACACCCCTCGAGTTATTCTAATATGATTTTACAAACTTTATTAATCCTTTAGGTGTTCCACAAGAATTAAAGGAAAATAGTAGAAAAAATAAAAATAAAAAATGTCACTTTTTTTAAATAGGTTTTCCATTTAAATCCATTTTACTGTGACAAAACAAGAGGTAAAAGCCAAACAAAACTCAAACTTTATTACTCTGTTTCTGCAGTTTACAGAAACACACTATATGTGGTCGTAAACTGCTGTATGGGCAGGCGGCAGGGCTCAGAAGGGAATGAACAACATATGGATTTTGGAAGACAGATTTCACTAGGATAATTTTCAGCTGCCATGTCACATTGGAAGACCCCCTCATGCACACCTACAGTGGAAACTCCAAAAAAGCTACCCCATTTTGAAAACGACACTCCCAAGGGATTTTCCTGGAATGCCCTGAACACTTTGACCCAACAAGTGTTTTTTATAGAATTTATACACACTATGAAAATTAAAAATACATTTTGGTTTACAAGAAAATGTCACTCTACACCCAAATTTTTCATTTTGACAGGAGAAACAGGAGAAAATGTGCCACACAACTTGTTATTCATTTTCTCCTGAATATGGCAACATTCCATATGTGCTCATATACTGGTTTATAGACACACAGCAGGGCTCAGAAGGGAATGAGCACCATATGGCTTTTGGAGGGCAGATCATTTTCCAGTGCTATGTCACCTTTGAAGACACCCTAAGTCACAGAAAAATGGCGAAGTGTACAGTATATCAAAAGTGTAGTATACTTCACAAAGAACTCCCAATATATACTATTCCCAAAGGGGAACAGAGGGAGCTAAAACTTAACATTTAATGAGTATAAATATAAAAAAGCTGCGCTACACACAAGGACAATTACATACATAAACTGACAGATAATGACCCGACTGGGGCCAAAAACAATTGCAACACCAAAAAGACAAGGAATGGTCTCACCAATCAGAAGATGCAGATGGATTAGGATCTTCAGAAGAGTATTACAGAGTATTGCCTTTATCTCTAAATTCCGCAATACACACTGATCTTATATTGCGGACATACTTTTTGACTAAGCTATAGTCAAATAAACTCGGTTTACATCTACAGTGATACCATAAGGCACACTCGTATGTGTGCCTCTGCGGCAACCAGGGAACTCGGGCTCCGTCCTTTCGGTGTTCTCACTCTGCTGCTGCTCGCCTGTCAGCGCTGCAGTGTAACTTCGGCCTTCCCGCTCACCGCCTCGACGTGCCCACAAGATGGAACTCCACCTTGCACATGCTGGCCAGACTGTGCGAGCAGCAGCAGGCGATAGTGGAGTTTTAGCTGCAGTACACATGGGTGAGTCGATCTGTGGAACAGCACCACTTCACCAACAATGACTGGGCCTCAATGCAAGACCTGTGTTCCTTGTTGCCCTGTTTCGAGTACTTCACCAACAACGCCAGTACCGATAATGCCCTTCTCAGCGCTACTATCCCACTTCTATGCCTCCTTGAAAAAACCCTGCTGGCGATGATGGAAGAGGATGTGGCACAGAAGGAAGAGGAAGAGGGATAATTTCATAGGGTTTCCGGCCAGTCATTCACAAGTGGCTCTGAGGGTGGGTTCCAGCACCCACAAACGGCAGGTACACAATTGTCCAGCCAGGGCACAGTTCTGGAGGATGACGAGGTGCAGGATGAGGAGATGGAGAAGGAGGAACCGTGTTCACAGCAGGGTAGCACCCAAACCAGCTCATGGCCATCACTGGTGTGTGGCTGGGGGGATACAGAGGACAGAGACGATACACCTCCCACATAGGACAGCTTCTCGTTGCCTCTGGGCAGCCTGGTACACATGAGCGATTACATGCTACAGTGTCTCCACAACGACTGCCGTGTTGCCCACATTCTAACTTGTGCTGATTACTGGGTGGCCACGCTTCTAGATCACCGTTACAAGGACAATGTACCGTCCTTAATTCCATCACTGGAGCATGAGCGTAAGATGCGCGAGTACAAGCGCACACTGGTAGACGCACTGCTGGTGGCATTCCCACCTGACAGCAGGGGGACAGTGGAAGCACAAGGCAAAGGCAGAGGAGGAGGAAGAGGTCGCCAACGCAGCTGGGGCACCAACAACACCTCAGAAGGCAGGGTTAGTATAACCGAAATGTGGAAAAGCTTTGTCAGCACGTCATAACAACCAGCACCACCAGCTGATATGGAACGTCTTAGCAGGAGGCAGCATTTCAGCAACATGGTGGAGCAGTATGTGTGCACATGCCTACACGTACTGAATGATGGGTCTTCCCCCTTTAACTTCTGGGCGTTCCAAATTGGGCACATGGCCTGAGCTTGCCCTTTACGCCTTGGAGGTACTGGCCTGCCCTGCAGCCAGTGTACTGTCTGAATGTATGTTTAGCATGGCAGGGGGCGTTATCACAGACAAAGGCAGCCGCCTGCCCACAGCCAATGTGACCAAGCTCACGTTCATTAAAATGAACCAGGCATGGATTCCACAGTACTTGTCCGAACCTTGTGCAGAATAGACATGTATACCGGCCTTAACCAGCCATTGTTGTACTACAGCGCAATTGCTCATTGTTGTATTTTGGATATTTCACACTCTTTTGGAGTGTATCCTAATTAAAAAAAATTATAATAAATTAAACCCAGAAACCAGTGTTGGCTACCTCGTCGTCCTCCTCCACCACCGCTTCCACCTACACCGCTACGTCCACCGCTTCCTCAAACTCCTACTCCATATGGACCTCCACCTCATAAATCAAGTTTATTGTTTTTAATTTGTATATATTTTATTTTATGTCATTTCACTAATTTGTCTGTTACATTTTCAGGTGAAATTCACTAATTTTTGGGTGTGCTATACCACTGCTATACCTAGTAGACAGGTAAAAAAAAAAATCACTAATTTGTCTGTTACATTTTCGGGTGAAATTCACCAATTGTTGGTTGTAATATACCACAGCTATACCTAGTAGACATGTAAAAAAAAAAATAAAATCACCAATTTGTCTGTTACATGTTCAGGTGAAATTGACCAATTTTTTGCTGTGATATACCCCTGCTCTACCTAGTTGACAGCTTAATAAATTTCACACATTTTTCTGTTACATTTTCGGGTGACATTCAACAATTTTTAGCTGTGATAGACCCCTGCTCTACCTACATATTAGACAGGTTAATAAATTTCACAAATATTTATGTTACATTCTTGGGTTGACATTTTACAATTTTTGCCATAAATAAACCTTTGCTCTGCTTAGATGACAGGGACCGAAATTTACAAAAATAATCTGTTCCATTGGTTGGTTGACATTAACCCATTTCTGGCGATGAAAAACCCCTGCTCTGCACAGGTGACAGGGACTTCAATTTCTAAAATTCATCTTTAATTGGCCCTTTCATTCGATCCTTCTGCTTTAATAACTTGTCCCACATTTCAGCTTCATCCCATTTGAGCCATTGAGCTCCCTTTGATGAGGTCTCACTTTCTCATGCTCCCTCTCCTGCGTGGAACCCTGATTCGCCGATAATCGTGATCAACATAGTAGGCTCAGAAAAGAACATCGAAAGTTGATAGAGAAGATATCCAAATGGATCGTGGACGTCACAGGGACGTGTGATCAGGCAGAAGTTATCTAGAGTCAACAAAGCGGCAGCAGGGCCTCTCCTGGCTAACGTTTACAAATCCAAAATACCCCAGTGACATTTCCTATAATTTTTTATTAATCATTCCAATAACAGGGCATCTTAAGAGTCCTGTATTATTATTTATTGTCACTACCTCCCCGAGTTGGGAGTGGGTAATTGCCACTCGCCCCTCCTTAACTTGAAAGCTTATGCTTCAATACTTTGTCCCACATTTCAGCTTGGTTACATTTAATTTCATGCATTAACCTCCCTTGAATGTGGTATACCTTTCTCAGGCTCCATCTCCAGCCTGGAACCCTGATTCCCCGCCACCCGTGATCACCATGGTAGGCGCATAAAAGAACATCGATAGTTGATAGAGAAGATATCCAATTGGATCGTGGACATCACGGGGTCGTGCGACATCGTGGAGCAGTATGTGTGCACACGCCTACACATACTGAATAATGAGTCTGCCCCCTTCAACTTCTGGGTCTCCAAATTGGGCACATGGCCTGAGCTTGCTCTTTACGCCTTGGAGGTGCTGGACTGCCCTGCAGCCAGTGTATTGACTGAACGTGTGTTTAGCACGACTTGAGGGGGTTATCACAGGCTATATGTCACGGCTGAGGATGGGGAAATCCTCAGCCGTGCGATGCCAGAAGATGTTAACCGCTGATCGGCCAGGACAGAAAGAATTAGGGAGCAGGTCACCTCCTAATACATCCCTAATCTGTCCCTAACTCCTAGCTGCATGGGCCGACCATGAAGGTAGGAGGGCCCATGCTCAGGAACCTCAGATCCCTACTCACCCTCCGACCGGTCCCTGAACTAGGAGTAGGGTAAGACAACCTGTTCCTTCTGGAGACACAGGAACAGGAGTCTCACTGGCCAATCTGCAAGGAAAAAGGGGAACAGAAACAGGCCTATGGATATGGCAGGTGCTGCACTAGTTCCAGCCACCTGCCACAGCCTTGCTGACTGTATCCGTGTGCAGGCAAGCTGAAGTCCACAAACAATACAAATAGAACTCAGCACACACACATCCACACACAGGGATTCAGATCCATAGCTGCACAGAATAATAAAGGAAAACATCAACTTAAACACCACACATAAACTTTAACTTAAACTTATGACCACAAGGGTGGCCCCCACTGGCAGGTGAAATAACACAGAAGGCTACTCCAGCTAGTCATGGCTGAAGTACCCCTCAAACTGGAGATAAACACAGAGGCTTTATAGGCCCAAGTAGTCACACCCACACAGACACACCCAGTGTTCACACACACAGAAGGGAATTAACCCTTCCAACACCAGGAAGTGTAGTGAGACCACATAAAGGGAAATACACACAAATACTCACTGCAGCTGTTACCGATGACAATGACATGTGTGGCAAACGTGTCCTGGGAGCCGGCCAAAAGGCTGAGACACTGTCACCACATGTACCTCAAACCAAACGTTGCCATGGGCAGCTACAGTGAAGGGAAAATGTCACAGTGCACACCAAACATAAAACAGAGTGCACACGAGACATACAGAGTGCATACATACACACACACACCAACAGGTGTATCCGCATGCACTTGACAGTAAGCAACCTAGCACCAGCTCCGGCTGCTATACTGCCAAGTACAATCACATGTTGCCAGCGGCAACCACAAGTCAGGCAACAAACTAGCGGCCCTTACCTGTGGCTGAACAACAACAACCAAACCGCAGGCAACAGCATGTGGACACAGGAGTCATGACCATGACCATGGCCGTGACACTCCCACCCCTCAAAGCCCCCCCACCAAAAAAAAGAAAACTAGTGAGGGACTCACACAAGGGGATAGGAGAAAGGGAATCAGTGTCAGTACCTGAGAGTCTCCCCAGGACTGCTGCCGGACCCTGGAACAACACACAGGAACCAGGATCCGACTGCCAGCCTCTGGAACAACACACAGGAACCAGAGACCAGCAAAGAAACAGCCAGAGGAGACCGCACTGACACTGAGTCCACTCTCCACTCACGTCCCCACTCCAGTCGCTGCCAGCAGACACTCCTAACCAGCACACAGCCGGACCACTAATGGAATGCTGCCAGCAGATGACCAGAGATAGGAACATGGAAAGGGATGAGGGATCACCAACACGGACACGGAAGGTAAGGTGGCGGGGAATAAGCCACCAACCGTGCCGTTAACAGTGATCCCCGGAACGCTCTCCCTCCGGAGAACGCGCATGCAGGCCAAAAGAGGATGGCACTGCATGCTGCACCCTCTTTCGAAGGTGTGCCACCGTACACCAAAAAACACACATGCAGAAAAAAAATAAGGGGACGCCAAAACAGACAACGGTGAAGGGATGGCGGGGAATGCCACTCACCGCGCCTTCAGCGGCGAAACCCCCACAAGGCTCTCCCTCCGGAGAACGCGCATGCACCCCATCTGCAGATGGCGGTACATGCTTCACCCTCTTTCGAGGGAACCACGTGAGGAGCCTTTGTGGTCATACTGTCACGGCTGAGGATGGGGAAATCCTCAGCCGTGCGATGCCAGAAGACGTTAACCGCTGCTCGACCAGGACAGAAAGAATTAGGGAGCAGGTCACCTCCTAATACATCCCTAATCCGTCCCTAACTCCTAGCTGTATGGGCCGACCTTGAAGGTAGGAGGGCCCATGCTCAGGAACCTCGGATCCCTACTCACCCTCCGACCGGTCCCTGAACTAGGAGTAGGGTAAGATGACCTGTTCCTTCTGGAGACGGAGGAACAGGAGTCTCACTGGCCAAGCTGCAAGGAAAAAGGGGAACAGAAACAGGCCTATGGATATGGCAGGTGCTGCACTAGTTCCAGCCACCTGCCACAGCCTTGCTGACTGGATCCGTGTGCAGGCAAGCTGAAGTCCACAAACAATACAAATAGAACTCAGCACACACACATCCGCACACAGGGATTCAGATCCATAGCTGCACAGAATAATAAAGGAAAACATCAACTTAAACACCACACATAAACTTTAACTTAAACTTATGACCACAAGGGTGGCCCCCACTGGCAGGTGAAATAACACAGGAGGCTACTCCAGCTAGTCATGGCTGAAGTACCCCTCAAACTGGAGATAAACACAGAGGCTTTATAGGCCCAAGTAGTCACACCCACACAGACACACCCAGTGTTCACACACACAGAAGGGAATTAACCCTTCCAACACCAGGAAGTGTAGTGAGACCACATAAAGGGAAATACACACAAATACTCACTGCAGCTGTTACAGATGACGACGACATGTGTGGCAAACGTGTCCTGGGAGCCGGCCAAAAGGCTGAGACACTGCCACCACATGTACCTCAAACCAAACGTTGCCACGGGCAGCTACAGTGAAGGGAAAATGTCACAGTGCACACCAAACATAAAACAGAGTGCCCACGAGACATACAGAGTGCATACATACACACACACCAACAGGTGTAACCGCATGCACTTGACAGTAAGCAACCTAGCACCAGCTCCGGCTGCAATACTGCCAAGTACAATCACATGTTGCCAGCGGCAACCACAAGTCAGGCAACAAACTAGCGGCCCTCACCTGTGCCTGAACAACAACAACCAAACCGCAGGCAACAGCATGCGGACACAGGAGTCACGACCATGACCATGGCCGTCACATTATATTTCCCAATGTTTTGGGGTGTACCCTAATTAAAATAAAAATATAAAATTTTAAAAACAAAAATCAGTGTAGGCTACCTTCTTCTCCGACACCGTCGCTTCCACCTACACCGCCACCTCAACCTTCTACTCCATATGGACCTTGTCCTCCTAGATCAAGATAATTATTTTTTATTTTTACATATATTATGTTATTTAAAGTCATTTCCCTATCCACATTTGTTTGCAGAGCACTTGCCATGCTTTTAACCACATTTTGATGCCATTTGCAAGTTCAGGTTGACTTCAATGGGGTTCGGGTTTGGGTCAAGTTCGGATCCTGAACTCAAACTTTTTTGTGAAGTTTGGCCGAACCCATCAAACCCAAACATCCAGGTGTCCGCTCAACTCTAATCCTGAACAGATTGCTCTCCATTCAGAACACATTAGGATAAAACTGATCAGTTCTTTTCCGGTATTGAACCACTAGGATGGAACTCAATGCCAGAAAAGAATAACACTAGTGTGAAAGTACCCTAAGGCTACTTTTACACTGGCGTTTTGGTTTTCCATTTGTGAGATCCGTTCAGGGCTCTCACAAGTAGTCCATAACGGATCAGTTTTGCCCTAATGCATTCTGAATGGAAAAGGATCAACTCAGAATGCATCAGTTTGCCTCCGTTCTGTCTCCGTTGGAGGCGGACACAAAAAACGCTTCTTGCTGCGTTTTGGTGTCTGTCTGACGAAACTGAGCCAAACGGATCTGTTCTGACGCACAATGTATGTCAATGGGGATGGATCCGTTTTCTATGACACAATCTGCACAATAGAAAACGAATCCGTTCTCCGTTGACTTTCAATGGTGTTCAAGGCGGATCGGTTCTGGCTATGTTAAAGATAATACAAACGGATCCGTCCTGAACAAATGCAGATGTTTGTATTATCTGAACGGATCCGTCTGTGCAGATCCATGATGGATCCGCACCAAATGCGAGTGTGAAAGTAAGTCCTGTTGCCTTGTGAAGCAGAAATATTGGTCAGTCCAGTGATCCGCAAAGAAATTAGTTTGCTTTTCTCTCTGCATATGTTAAAAAGGGTCAGTATCATCCCCCCATCTGTGATGTCAAAGGAGGCCAGGGAGTATGGTAATTACTTTTTATGACAGTTTTTATGACCACTTGCTGAAAACCAAGTCTGCCTCAAAATCTTGGTATTGAAATATCTTTTCGGGTATTCACCCTAGCAATTTCATATCACCTCCATCCACTCCGTCCGAATGTCCCGTACACGTGCGTAACAAACATGGCAGAGGTAATGGCAGGGTTGCTGGAGGTATCTAATTGCTCCCTGTTACTGAGCTGGGATCAATTTGACTTTGATACTAGTGATGAGCAGCAAGGGCAATATTCGAATTTGCGATATTTCAGGAATATTCATCATATATTCACGAATTCGAGAATTCGCAATTATTTTCTTGATTTCAAAAATTGGCAATGTAATATGCGCGTATTATGCGCGCAATACAGGCGTGGGTCACTGTTGCTACATTTTTTACAAGCTGCTAGAAGTTTCCTGAGGCTGGAGAAAATGGTTCGCATGGCAGAACATTACAATAGCTTTATATGCAGATAGAGTGCTCCAATATATTTGCGATTGCGTAAATCGCCAATTAATGATGCGCATATTTTTGCACAATAGGTGCAACTTCACATTTTAGCAGGTCTGACTACATATTACTGATTGGTGCACTAAGAATTGTGGTGAACTTGTGACATCACAGCACTATAGCTGTAGTTTTTATGTATGCACAGCAGAACCTGCTGCACTCTATCACGATCTAACCTACACTAACTATCTCCCACTAACTATATGTAATATATACACTCACCTAAAGAATTATTAGGAACACCATACTATTATAGTGTTAGACCCCCTTTTGCTTTCAGAACTGCCTTAATTCTATGTGGCATTGATTCAACAAGGTGCTGATAGCATTCTTTAGAAATGTTGGCCCATATTGATAGGATAGCATCTTGCAGTTGATGGAGATTTGAGGGATGCACATCCAGGGCACGAAGCTCCCGTTCCACTATATCCCAAAGATGCTCTATTGGGTTGAGATCTGGTTACTGTGGGGGCCATTTTAGTACAGTGAACTCATTGTCATGTTCAAGAAATCAATTTGAATTGATTTGAGCTTTGTGACATGGTGCATTATCCTGCTGGAAGTAGCCATCAGAGGATGGGTACATGGTGGTCATGAAGGGATGGACATGGTCAGAAACAATGCTCAGGTAGCCCGTGGCATTTAAACGATGGCCAATTGGCACTAAGGGGCCTAAAGTGTGCCCAGAAAACATCCCCCACACCATTACACCACCACCACCAGCCTGCACAGTGGTAAAAAGGCATGATGGATACATGTTCTCATTCTGTTTACGCCAAATTCGGACTCTACCATTTGAATGTCTCAACAGAAATTGAGACTCATCAGACCAGGCAAAATTTTTCCGGTCTTCAACAGTCCAATTTTGGTGAGCTTGTGCAAATTGTAGCCTCTTTTTCCTATTTGTAGTGGAGATGAGTGGTACCCGGTGGGGTCTTCTGCTGTTGTAGCCCATCCGACTCAAGGTTGTGCGTGTTGTGGCTTCACAAATGCTTTGCTGCATACCTTGGTTGTAACGAGTGGTTATTTCAGTCAACTTTGCTCTTCTATCAGCTTGAATCAGTCGGCCCATTCTCCTCTGACCTCTAGCATCAACAAGGCATTTTCGCCCACAGGACTGCCGCATACTGGATGTTTTTCCCTTTTCACACCATTCTTTGTAAACCCTAGAGATGGTTGTGCGTGAAAATCCCAGTAACTGAGCAGATTGTGAAATACTCAGACCGGCCCGCCTGGCACAAACAACCATGCCACGCTCAAAATTGCTTAAATCACCTTTCTTTCCCATTCTGACATTCAGTTTGGAGTTCAGGAGATTGTCTTGACCAGGACCACAACCCTACATACATTGAAGCAACTGCCATGTGATTGGTTGACTAGATAATCACATTAATGAGAAATAGAACAGGTGTTCCTAATAATTCTTTAGGTGAGTGTATATAGACAATGTAGAAAAGGCACTATTGTGGGGAAAAAAACATTTCTCAGCTTTTATTTACATTTGAGCAATTGGATTCAAGTCTGGACTCTGGCTGGGCCACTCTAAAACGTTAATGTTGTTGTCTGCTAACCATTTCTTCACCACTTTTGCTGTGTGTTTTGAGTCATTGTCATGCTGAAATGTCCACTGGTGCCCAAGGCCAAGTTTCTCTGCAGACTGCCTGATGTTGTCATTGAGAATTCTCATGTATTGCTCTTTTTTCATGGTGCCGTTTACTGTGATTAGGTTCCCTGGTCCATTGGCTGAAAAAACACCCCCAAAGCATTAGGTTCCCACCACCATGTTTGATAGTGAGGATGGTGTTTTTTGGGTTGAAGGCTTCTCCTTTTTACGCCAAATGAAGGAAACATCATTGTGACTGTAAGATCCTCACCTGTCTCGCACTCCGGTGTGACCAAAAAGGGTCCTCGTGAAGCTGTGGGACAGGTTAAGCATGTCTCCATTGATACACCAGCTCCGACCCCTTTACGAACCGACGCGGGGATGCATTCGTATGTGCACCGGAGGGGAAGACCGCATGGCTTTCGGGGACAGCTTGGCGGGGCTAGTGGCAGTACGCTGCGGCTGAGCTTCCATTCCGGTGTCCATGTCGAAGCGCTCGCGCACTCTCGCAAAGCCTATCGTGCATCTGCATTTACATTCGAAAACGGGTTTGCAAGGGGATAAGCGGTCGCGTGTACGTGCTTCACCGACCAGCGAAGGAAATAGCACCTGGCCGAAAGTTCAAAGCAGATTAGGGGGCCGGCATTAGTCTAATTGACTAATGACCGACCAAAGCCTTGTACACAGGTGTAGGGCAGGATCATGACCTAAGGGGAGTGGACACTTGGTGCCCTGGGATTTGTTAGCAGGCACATAAAAGGTGGCCTCCCTGGTTGGTCAGTGTCCACTGTTATCCGTCCTTATCCAGGTGCAGGTCAGTACTGCTAGCTACTGACTAAAGTTTGCTGGGACTCCGTCCCTTCCAGTGGGACCCAGGACCCGGGACTTTCTGTGATGCACTGGCAAGTTGCACAGAGATTGGGACTACTCCTGGCTTTCCTTTGTTTTTTGTTTGCCTGATGTTTGCCCAGTGAAGTTTACCTGTTTGTTTATTTTGTTAATAAACCCCTTTGACTTCACCCTCACTGGTCTGTTTCATTGGTGCCTTACATTACAGTGACCAAACAATTACATTTTTGTTTCATATGACCATAACAGAGAAGACCAGAAGTCTTCTTCTTTGTCCAGATGAGCTATTGCAAAGGCCAAGCGAGCTTTTGTGTGCCTTATCTGGAGAAGTGGCATCCTCCTTGGTCTGCATCCATGGAACCCAGCAGTGTGCAGTGTCCGTTGGATTGTCTGCCTTGAGACATTGCCACCAGCAGAGCCCAGATTCACCAGGATGGCCTTGGTGGTGATCCTTGGATTCTTTTTCACCTCTCTAACTATCCTCCTGGCCAGCACAGGTGTCACTTTTGACTTCCGATCACATCCTCTGGTTGAATAAAAGTAACTTTAACTTTAAGTCAAAACTTGCCTGGGGTATAAATAATTATGGGCAGCACTGTAGCTATGTGTAAACATATGTTAGATGGCATTAACGAACAGAGGGGGTAATTTAATAAGACCAGCATTTTAGACGCTGGTCTTAATAAACCAGTGTGCTGTCTGTGGATCCACCGAAGTTATGAAGAAGCGGTGACTTCTCCATAACTTCAGCACATCCACCACTGGACCAAATTTACACTAGCTTCTTTGCTGGCTTAAATTTAGATGACTAAAAAAGGTGTATAAAATGATAAATGATACGGGCCTGCCAGCCTGCTCCCTTTCCCGCCCGAGCCATGCCCCCTTTTTTAGACTTTGCATGAGCAGAGAAAAGTGATATTTTAGACACTAGCGGAGGAAAACTTGAGGGTACATTTATTAAGATCGGCGTTTTAGATGCCGGTCTTCATAAAGCCCTATAGATGGCGGTGGATTGCCGATGCTTTGAAGAGGCGCTGGCCTCTATTACTTCGGAAAAATAAACGGTGATATCAGCGTGGCCAAACAAGGGCACTAGTGGCCCTGTAACAGAATAGTTAGGGTATCCACAGCATGAAGAGTCACAATAGTGGCCCTGTAACAGAGTTGGGAAGGGGGGCAACAGCAGCGGTAGTAACAGCACAAGATGGTGGCAGATCACAGTAGGAGCAGATGGCAGTAAAGTCAGCAAGCGCGTGGCATCAGGTGGGTGGCAGCATCAGAAAAGTGGCAGCAGCATGTGGCCAGAAGTAACGGGCCGTTTGTCACAGTGTTCTAGTGTGTCAGCACATTACAGTGAGATCATTGCTGCCAGAATGATTTAGTCTGTTGAATCAGGTATTGGTGTCTGGAAATCCTGGTTGATCCTTGCCTGGCACATCTTTATAAAAGGTTAGTCTCTCCACATTTTGTGTTGAAAGGTGAGTTCTCTTTGGGGTAACTATGCCCCCCCGACGCACTAAACACTCACTCTGATGCAACACTACTAGCCAGGACACAATTTAAGTTTGGCTGCCCAGTAGTCCAAGGGATCTTGATCTGGAATGACAGGGTGCATTCCAAATGTCACCACCTGCTGGCTCAGGTTCTGCACTGTGTCCTGCTGCTGGGTGGTTTCTTCAGTAGGCGGGTGAAGAAAAGAGACTCATGACTTAAGTTGCTGCTGATGGAGCTGGTGCTGCTCCTGCCCCTTCCAAGTGTCATGGCAGTGGAGCGTGAGCTCAGAGGGTACCCTGTTTAGACCTTCATGGGGGATGAGTGATGGCACACATAGGCGGCAACCAATCAACCACAAAGGATATCTTATTAGTAGTAGGGTTTTTCATCTACCTAAGAAGGTGTAAAAGAGGCCCCTATTTTGCACTGGTAGAGAAGGTCTAACATTGTGGGGAGCGAGTAGTCATCCCTCTGCCGGATGGTGATAATGCGGCTCAAAGGAAAAGACCGGCACTTCGCTGATGTAGATCACAATGCAGATTTATTCAGTCACATATTCAAATGGCATAGTGACGCGTTTCAGCTCAGATGTGCTTTCATCAGACTGCATAAAACATCTTACACTCCAGCTATTTATACATAAATGAAACACAAAGGAACTGACATCATCAAAGGAGCTCCACATCCCTCATTAAATAAAAATTCGCATATCGAATAATCGCAATGGAAAATTCGCAATTTAAAATTCGCAAAAAACATATCCACTCTATACTGGCGAAGATTTTCAGTCACATAATCCATTCTTGCAGTGATTAATCACGCTGAAGAAAAAAAGAAATATATTTATCGGATTGCATAAGGCCGAATGCCTTATGGGAAGCAGGACACATTGTACTCACGATTGAGGCCCCTGGGCTCCATTGTCTGAAGACGATGGATCCAGTAAGCCTCTCTTTTCAATAACAATTTATTTCTGTCACCCCCTCGACGGGGTAATGATACATATTCAATAATCTGATACCTCAACTGCGAGATGTTGTGTTTTTTATCATGAAAATGAAGGGGTATTGGGAGTAATAAATTCTGTTTACGGATAGTAGATTTGTGTTTACTTAGTCTGTCCTTCATTCTCATCGAGGTTTCCCCCACATATAGTAATCCACATGGACATTTAAGAATGTAAACCACAAATCTACTATCACAAGTGAACGTGCCCCTTATTGGAATATTTTCACCTGAGTGAGGGTGGGAAAAACATGAACCCTTTATAACGCTGGAACAATTTACACAATTTAACCACTTCAGCCCCGCTAGCTGAAACCCCCTTCATGACCAGAGCACTTTTTACACTTCGGCACTACACTACTTTCACCGTTTATCGCTCGGTCATGCAACTTACCACCCAAATGAATTTTACCTCCTTTTCTTCTCACTAATAGAGCTTTCATTTGGTGGTATTTTATTGCTGCTGACATTTTTACTTTTTTTGTTATTAATCGGCGAGTTCCTAGAATTTTTTATTTTTTGTCGCAAGTTAGTGGAATATGAGACTTTGTAAGGAAAAAAGAAAAAAAAAGAAAAATCATCATTTTCCGCTAACTTGTGACAAAAAATAAAAAATTCTAGGAACTCGCCGTGCCCCTCACGGAATACCTTGGGGTGTCTTCTTTCCAAAATGGGGTCACTTGTGGCGTAGTTATACTGCCCTGGCAATTTAGGGGCCCAAATGTGTAAGAAGTACCTTGCAATCAAAATGTGTAAAAAATGGCCTGTGAAATCCGAAACGTGCACTTTGGAATATGTGCCCCTTTGCCCACCTTGGCTGCAAAAAAGTGTCACACATCTGGTATCGCCGTACTCAGGAGAAGTTGGGGAATGTGTTTTAGGGTGTCATTTTACATATAACCATGCTGGGTGAGAGAAATATCTTGGCAAAAGATAACTTTTCCAATTTTTTTTATACAAAGTTGGCATTTGACCAAGATATTTTTCTCACCCAGCATGGGTATATGTAAAATGACACGCCAAAACACATTGCCCAACTTCTCCTGAGTACGGCGATACCAGATGTGTGACACTTTTTTGCAGCCTAGATGCGCAAAGGTGCCCAAATTCCTTTTAGGAGGGCATTTTTAGACATTTGGATCCCAGACTTCTTCTCACACTTTCGGGCCCCTAAAAAGCCAGGGCAGTATAAATACCCCACATGTGACCCCAATTTGGAAAGAAGACACCCCAAGGTATTCAATGAGGGGCCTGGCGAGTTCATAGAAATTTTTTTTTTTTTGCATAAGTTAGCGGATATTGATTTTTTTTGTTTTTTTCTCACAAAGTCTCACTTTCCGCTAACTTAGGACAAAAATTTCAATCTTTCATGAACTCAATATGCCCCTCACGGAATACCTTGAGGTGTCTTCTTTCCGAAATGGGGTCACATGTGGGGTATTTATACTGCCCTGGCTTTTTAGGGGCCCTAAAGCGTGAGAAGAAGTCTGGAATATAAATGTCTAAAAATGTTTACGCATTTGGATTCCGTGAGGGGTATGGTGAGTTCATGTGAGATTTTATTTTTTGACACAAGTTAGTGGAATATGAGACTTAGTAAGAAAAAACAAAAACAAACAAAAAATTTCCGCTAACTTGGGCCAAAAAAATGTCTGAATGGAGCCTTACAGGGGGGGGTGATCAAAAACAGGGGGGTGATCAATGACAGGGGGGTGATCACCCATATAGACTCCCGGATCACCCCCCTGTCATTGATCACCCCCTGGTAAGGCTCCATTCAGACGTCCGTATGATTTTTACGGATCCATGGATCGGATCCGCAAAACACATGCGGACGTCTGAATGGAGCCTTACAGGGGGGTGATCAATGACAGGGGGGTGATCAATGACAGGGGGGTGATCACCCATATAGACTCCCTGATCACCCCCCTGTCATTGATCACCCCCCGGTAAGGCTCCATTCAGACGTCCGTATGATTTTTACGGATCCATGGATACATGGATCGGATCCGCAAAACACATGCGGACGTCTGAATGGAGCCTTACAGGGGAGTTATCAATGACAGGGGGTGATCAGGGTGATCACCCCCCTGTCACTGATCACCCCCCCTGTAAGGCTCCATTCAGACGTCCATATGATTTTTACGGATCCATGGATACATGGATCGGATCCGCAAAACACATGCGGACGTCTGAATGGAGCCTTACAGGGGGGTGATCAATGACAGGGGGTGATCAGGGTGATCACCCCCCTTTCACTGATCACCCCCCCTGTAAGGCTCCATTCAGACGTCCGTATGATTTTTACGGATCCATGGATACATGGATCGGATCCGCAAAACACATGCGGACGTCTGAATGCAGCCTTACAGGGGGGTTATCAATGACAGGGGGTGATCAGGGTGATCACCCCCCTGTCACTGATCACCCCCCCTGTAAGGCTCCATTCAGACGTCCGTATGATTTTTACGGATCCATGGATACATGGATCGGATCCGCAAAACACATGCGGACGTCTGAATGGAGCCTTACAGGGGGGTGATCAATGACAGGCGGGTGATCAATGACAGGGGGTGATCAGGGAGTGTATATGGGTGATCACCCGCCTGTCATTGATCACCCCCCTGTAAGGCTCCATTCAGACGTCCGCATGTGTTTTGCGGATCCGATCCATGTATCCATGGATCCGTAAAAATCATGCGGACGTCTGAATGGAGCCTTACAGGGGGGTGATCAATGACAGGGGGTGATCAGGGAGTGTATATGGGTGATCACCCGCCTGTCATTGATCACCCCCCTGTAAGGCTCCATTCAGACGTCCGCATGTGTTTTGCGGATCCGATCCATGTATCCATGGATCCGTAAAAATCATACGGACGTCTGAATGGAGCCTTACAGGGGGGTGATCAATGACAGGGGGGTGATCAATGACAGGGGGTGATCAGGGAGTGTATATGGGTGATCACCCGCCTGTCATTGATCACCCCCCTGTAAGGCTCCATTCAGACGTCCGCATGTGTTTTGCGGATCCGATCCATGTATCCGTGGATCCGTAAAAATCATACAGACGTCTGAACGGAGCCTGACAGGGGGTGATCAATGACAGGGGGGCGATCAGGGAGTTTATATGGGGTGATCATGGGTGATCAGGGGTTCATAAAGGGTTAATAAGTGACGGGGGGGGGGTGTAGTGTAGTGTAGTGTAGTGTTTGGGTGCGACTTTACTGACCTACCTGTGTCCTCTGGTGGTCGATCCTAACAAAATGGACCACCAGAGGACCAGGTAGCAGGTATATTAGACGCTGTTATCAAAACAGCGTCTAATATACCTGTTAGGGGTTATAAAAATCAGATCTCCAGCCTGCCAGCGAGCGATCGCCGCTGGCAGGCTGGAGATCCACTCGCTTACCTTCCGTGCCTGTGTGCGCGCGTTCACAGGAAATCCCGGCCCTCGCGAGATGACGCGTATATGCGTCGTCGTGCGCAGGGCTGCCGCCTCCGGACCGCACATCTGCATTAGGCGGTCCGGAGGCGGTTAAACAAGGAAAAGTGCCCCGTCTAGGTGTAGATAAAAAACTCTGTCCTCTTTCTATTTTATTACTTCCCACATCTGCCCGGACTATTTTATCCCTAATATTTTCAATGCGAATTTTTCAATGCGAATTTTTCATTGCGATTATTCGATATGCGAATTTTTATTTAATGAGGGAGGCGGAGCTCCTTTGATGATGTCAGTTCCTTTGTGTTTCATTTATGTATAAATAGCTGGAGTGTAAGATGTTTTATGCAGTCTGATGAAAGCACATCTGTGCTGAAACGCGTCACTATGCCATTTGAATATGTGACTGAATAAATCTACATTGTGATCTACATCAGCGAAGTGCCGGTCTTTTCCTTTGAAACGTTTGTCTGGACGCCATTCCACGGACACGTGCACCGCGAATTTAAAGAAGGTAGTGCCGCCCTGCTTCTTACTAGAGGTGATAATGCGGCTGTCACTATGCAAACAACTCAGCATGCATCTGGCCATTTATGCAAGGGACTTGCAGGGGCATACTGCCACGGTATGTGAGGTCATCTGCCTGGTCTTCATCATCACGCTCCAGCTTCATGCTGCTCCTGCTCCTCCCCTGTTGCTTTGGCACAAAAAACACCCAATTCTGTATAATATTCCTGGACGTTTATGTCCTCCTCCTCGTCCTCATCTTCCTCCTGTGCCAGTTCAGCCTCCACAATGCATCTGTCCCCTCGCCAGTCAGATTTATCAGCATCTACCCCAGGACATGAAGAAGTGGAATGACATTATTCATCCCATAGTCCTGGTGACTGACAAATAAAGTGGCCTCCTCAAAGGGCCTGAACAAACGGCAGGTGTCACGCATGAGTGGCCACTGTCTAACAGTTACACCGGGAGTACAAACGGCAGGTGTCACGCATGAGTGGCCACTGTCTAACAGTTACACCGGGAGTAGTCCTGCATCATCAAGAAATTGGACACAGGTTTCCTTTGCTTATACAGTTCCAGCTTGTGGAAATGACGCATATGACGTGATGTAGGGGAACACCATTTTGCCTCTGCAGGTCAAGGAGGGCATATCTTGCACAGTAAGAGTGGCTGAAGTGTGTGCACAGTTTCCTGAACATTTTTTAAAAGCTCTATTAGTTCGGTAGAAGACTTTAGGAACGGGTTGACAACCGCATTCAAGACGTGCACCATGCAGAGCACATGGCTCAGCCCTCCCTGACAGTGCAGAGAAAATGTGCTTCCCGTTACTGGTCACAATGGTTCCTATCTCCAGTTGGCAAGGAGACAGCCAGGATTAAATTTCTTGGTTGATGATGCTTAGCAGTATCTCCCTGGTGTAACTCTGTTTGCCCAGGCTGACCAGGTGCAGAACCATTAGTGATGGACAAACATCGGCTGAGACGATTCGCGAACCGCAAGTTCTCGGCGGGCCCCATTCACTTTAATGGCAGGCGAACCTGAAAAACCTTCAGGTCATTATTGCAGCCACCAAATACTTACAAGAAGTGCACAAATCATCCCACAACATGGACAATGACATACCAGAGAGGGATCAATGGCAAAAATTCCCACAAAAAAATATGTATTTTAAAGGGAAACTGGAGCCTAGACAAATTTTATTTTAAGCGACGGGAGTACAGGCCCCAAAAATTAGGCATTCACCTGACAGAAAACATCAAGTGATTATGTGGCTGGACGTATATTAGACGGTCATTGGACATCCATTTTACTGCAGGTGTCAAATACATATGCTTAAAAGAACAAAAAATATAAATTGGATTAAAAACATGGCTAACAAAATCCCCCCTCTTGAAAACCCCCCAAATGATAATAGTTGAAATTTGATAACAAGTGGTCGTCGTCAACAGATGTTGAATATCTCTGAGGTCCCAAACATTAGGGACCGGACATAAAAGAACAAGAAATTATGTGGCTGGGGGTATATTAGAAGGTCACTCAATATCAATTTTACTGTAGGCCAGTGTAGTACAGGCCCCAAACATTAGGCATTCACCAGACAGAAAAGAACAATTCATAATATGGCTGGAGGTACATTACGCGGTCATCGTAAAACAATATTACTGTTGGCCAATTAGATTACAAGCCCCAAAAATTATGCATTCAACATACATAAATGATCAAGTGAATATGTGGCTGGAGGCACAATATATTTTACGGTCATTAGATATCAATTTTACTGCAGGCCACTGCAAATACATGTCAAATACATGTTTAAAAGAACAAAAAATATTAAATTGGATTAAAAACATGGCTAATGAAATCCCCCTCTTGAAAAAAACCCAAATGATAATACTTTAAATTCAATAACACGTGGTCGTCACAGGTGTTGAATTCCTCCGAGGTCCCAAACATTAGGCATTCACCGGACAGAAAAGGCTTTTTGTGCTGCTGTATTTACCTAAGACAGGGACGATTATTTGTTCTGGGCGGTGGCAGATATTTGTGGGCTGTCATAAGGAAAATCAATTAAACGTGGTCGTCACAGGTGTTGAATTCCTCTGAGATCCATTACTCATTAATTTTTTGAAATGTGAGGTGGTCCACACTGTCGTGAGCTAGGCGAGTGCGCTTATTGATCACGATCCACCCTGCTGTGCTGAACGTCCTTACGGACAGGACATTCGATGAAGGGCAAGCCAAGAGTTCCATGGCAAATTGTGCCAGCACGGGCCACAGGTAAAGCCTGCACACCCAGTAGTCCATGGGTTCCTCACTTCTCAGGGCATCCAAATCGGCCGTTAACCTGATGTAGTCAGACACCTGTCCGTCTAGGCGTTCCCAGAGGCTGTATCCGGAGGGCGGCTGCCGATGTGTTGGCTGCAAGAATGATCACATATTCAAAATGACCAACACATCTTCAAACCGCCCTCTTCATGCATGCGCAGTAGGATTGGTACTCGCAACTGTTTCTCTGTGGGTGAAAATTCCTCTTCCAGGGCCCGCAACAGCAGAATGCAGCATGCCTCGCAGCAAGGCCTGGAAATGCTGCATTCTGACAGCCCTCTGTGATGCAGGTAACATGTCCGCCATTTTGTGTTTGTAACGGAGGTCTAAGTACGTTGCCACCCAGTACTGGTCCTTGCGCTTTATGCTTTTAATAGAGGGGTCCCTCTTCAAACACTGAAGCATGAAGGCCTCCATTTGCAGTAAATTGGAAGTGGTGGAGGGGCCTGGCTCCTGCTCATCGCCCAGGAGAATGTCATCCTCTGTCTCCTACCCCCATCCACGGACAACACCAGGGATCTCAGAAAAGTTTAAAGCCTGCTCTTCTTGCTCCTCCTCCGCCCCCCAGGCACCATCCTCCTCTGACTGCTCTTCAGACTCTTGCTGACTTGTCTTAGATGGACTATATATCCCTCCTTACTTCTGTTTTGAGGATGCTACAGAGGTGGTGTGCGGCTGTTGTCCCCTGCCATTACGTTATATTATTGCAATTTCATGTTGATTATCTTTTAATATTGCATTAATTAAAATTATAATTAAAATTATTCAGGTGTTTTCGCACTACAATTTTTGTAGTGTTTTGGTAGTATGCTGAAGAGTGTACCGTTGTACTTCCCTATGTGAAGTGCTTTGGACCATTTTGTGATTAATATTGTCTCAGATGGAGTAGCCCCCCCCGGGAATTCATTCAGCATTGCGACTTCCTCATCTTTCTGCTCCTCGACGACTTGATCAATGACAAGACGCAATGCACGCTCCAGAAAGAACGCGTAAGGTACGATGTCACTGAATGCGCCCTGGCTGTGACTGACCAGTTTGCTGATCTCATCAAATGGCTGCAGAAGTCTGCATGCGTCGCGCATGAGCAGTCACTGGCGCAGTGAAAAAAAAACAAGCTCCCAGAACCTATCCTGCTGCAGAGTTCGTATAGGTAGTCGTTAACGGCGCGTTTCTGCTGGAGAAGCCTATCAAACATATGCAAGGTGGAGTTACACTGCGTCAGGCAGTCACAAATCAGCCGTCTGACAGGCAAGTGGTGTCTCCACTGAATGTCAGCAAGTCAAGCCATGGCCGTGTAAGATCTTCTAAAATGGCCAGAGATTTTCCTGGCCTTCTGCAAGACGTCCTGGACCCTGGAGTATTTGGCAACAAATTTATGCATGACTAAGTTCAGGATGTGTGCCATGCACGGCATGTGTGTCATTTTGCCCTGTTTCAGCGTGCTCAGCATTTTGGCACCGTTGTCGCACACCACTTTACCAACTGTCAAATTGAGTGGGGTTAGCCACTGATCGGCCTGTGACCGCAGAGCTGAAAGCAGTGCAATACCGGTGTGGCTCTTGGCTTCCAGGCACAACAGCCGCAGCACAGCATGGCAACGTCTCACCTGGCACGTCGAATAGGTTCTTGGGAGCTTGGGGGGGTGCAGAGGAAGAGGTGGTAGCAGTGGAAAAGGAGGAGTCAGCCGAGGAGGAGATGGAGGATGGAGTAGGAGGAGGAGGATTGAAGAAGAGGCAGGCCTGCATACAATCCATGGCGGTAACACCAAATCTACACGGATGCCACGGGTTGCATGCTTGATGGATGTCAGAAGGTTCACCCAGTGGGCAGTAAAAGTTATGTACCTTCCGTACCCGTGTTTGTTAGACCACGTGTCTGTGGTAAGATGTATCTTGGCAACGACACTGTGTGCCAGAGATACATTCACTTGCTGCTGAACGTGGCCATATAGCCCTTCTGGCAGAAATATTTCCTTCCGGGGACCTTCCATTGCGGTGTGCCAATGGCCACAAATTTTCTAAAGGCCTCCGAGTCCACCAATTTATATGGCAGTAGTTGGCGGGCTAGCAGTTCCGACAAGCCAGTGGTCAGCCGTTGGGCAAGAGAATTATCCAGCGGCGTCATTTTTTTACGCTCGAACATTTGGGCCATGGAAGCCTGCCTTGTGCCAGATGAAAGCGACGATGGTACGGTGGAAGGTGGAGTGGAGGACAAATGGAAGAAGAGAGGAGAAGAAGAAGAGGCAGGACGTGGAGCACCGGGAGTGGGGCTTTGTGGTTTCTGACTGAGTTGCTCCCACTGGGCTCAGTGATGGGAGGCCAGGTGTCTTATTAAGGTGGTCGTCCCTAGACGAGTGTTGGGCTAACTGTGACTTATGCGTTGGCTGCAGATTGCAACACTATTATCAGCAGCTGACACGTAAAAAAAAATCTCACACTGTGGAGCCATGTACCCGCATCCTGGGAGCGCAAGATGTGACCGTGCATGGTGGATGGCTCGCTCCAGATACATTTGCAGTCTGCTTTTTGCCTCCTGTGCACTGAAAGTTCTGCCTTCTTCTTCTCCTTCTCCTCCCTATCTGCTGTTCCGTCTCTCCTTCTGAATTCCCTCCTCTTCCTCTCTTGTGGGCACCCACGTGACGTCCATCGACACGTCATCATCGTCACCTTCACCACCACTGACATTAGAGATCTCGGAGTAGGCAGCCACAGCAGGGACCACGCTCCTTGGGCTGATCTGGGTACTGTCGTCAGACCTCTGGGTGGCGGCCTTTGCTACCTCTTCTTCCTCATCCGATGCTAAGAATGGCTGCGTATCAGTAAGCTCTGGGAATTGATGGGAAAATAATTCCTCTGACTCGAGTGGAGAGGCTATGGTGGTGATGTCTTTGGGGGGTACACAGCAGAGAGTGAGGAGGGTGCAGATATAGAGGAGCCACTCAACTCTGGTGCGTACTTTGATATAATCGCACGCACCTTCTCCAACTTCCCACTTAGGCTTTCGCCTGGAGCACCTGCCCAACCCCTACCACCCCTGTGGAATGGCCTGCCTCATCCTCTGCCTGTCATTTTCAAAATGACCCTGTGACAAAGTCCCTATAGAAGAGCAGTATTTGAGGATGCAGGTATATTGAACCCCTTAATCAGTTTTTTTGAGGGGCCAACTGGTACACAATGCTGCACAATACAAATGAACTGTATAGAAATTAAATTCTAGGCATATTGCACCCCTGCCTCAATCAGTTTTTTTGGGGGGCAACTGGTATATCACACCAGTTGCAATTAGTTGTTCCAATGTTGTTTGTCCCTCTGTATAGCTACGGTATCTCAGCAGAACTGCACACAAATGCTGCATAATACAAATGCACTATATAGAAATTATATTCTAGGTATATTGCACCCCTGCCTCAATCAGATTTTTTGGGTGGCAACTGGTATATCACACCAGTTGCAATTAGTTGTTCCAATGACGTTTGTCCCTCTGTATAGCTGCGGTACCTCAGCAGAACCGCACACAAATGCAGCACAATATAAATGCACTATATAGAAATTATATCACACCCCTGCCTCAATCAGATTTTCTGGGGGGGGGGGGGCAACTGGTATATCACACCAGTTGCAATTAGTTGTTCCAATAGCGTTTGTCACTCTGTATAGCTGCAGTATCGCAGCAGAACTGCACACAACTGCTGCACAATACAAATGCACTATAATATACTTTCTATGTTAGAAAGTATATTATAAGTATATTACACCCCTCAGTATGTCACACCTATTGATAGCACACCTATACCAGTCCTTAAAATGACTTTTGTGGCCATATTAGCTAGCATTTGGTGTCTCTAACAGTCTGTCCCTGGTCCACACAGCAACCTCTCCCTACACTGGCAAAAGACTGAATATAAAATTGTAGCCAGATCGGGTTGATTTATAGGGTAGGGGGTAGGGATCGACCGATTATCGGATTTACCGATATTATCGGCCGATATTCAGGATTTTGAACGTTATCGGTATCAGCATTTATTTTGCCGATATTCCGATAACGTCCTGGGAACACAGATCGCGCTGCTGACAGCACTCTCCGTGTTCCCTCAGCAGCAGCACAGGGGAGAAGGAGCAGTGTCTCCTCCCCCTGTGCTGCTGCTGCCGTTCCAGCCAATAGGAGGACAGGGGACAAGAGGAGGGGAGGAGCTATGGCCACTGCGCCACCAATGAAGCTTAATCTCACATTAATTCATATACAGGAGGCGGGAGCTGCAGGATCACATAGCCGGCTCCCGGCCTCTATGAGCTGTAGCTGCGATCTGCGGTAGTTAACTCCTCAGGTGCCGCGGATCGCAGCTACAGCTCATAGAGGTCGGGAGCCGGCTATGTGATCCTGCAGCCAGCTCCCGCCTCCTGTATATGAATAAATTAGAGATTAAGCTTCATTGGTGGCGCAGTGCGCCCCCCCAAGCCCCCCAGTATCAGACATTGGTGGCGCAGTGCGCCCCCCCTCCCCCCCCAATATTAGGCATTGGTGGCGCAGTGCGCCTCCCCCCCAAGCCCCCCCAGTATTAAGCATTGGTGGCGCAGTGCGCCCCCCCTCCCCCCCAGTATTAAACAGTGTTGCGCCCCCCCTCCCCCCCACCCCAGTCGCAGTGCGCCCCCCACAGGATTCCCTCTCCCCTGCTCCTCCGATCGGAGCCCCAGCAGTGTAATGCTGGGGCTCCGATCGGTTACCATGGCAGCCAGGACGCTATTAAAGCCCTGGCTGTCATGGTAAGCTCCATGCTGCTGTGTGCACAAAGCACACAGCAGCAGGGACAGTGTGAGCTCCTATTCACCCTGATAGAGCTCTATCAGGGTGAATAGGACAAGGGTTCTAGTCCCTAAGGGGGCTAAAAGTTAGTTAAAAAAAAAAAATAATAATAAAAATAAAAACACCAAAATATTAAATATAAATGAAAAAGAAAGATTTACAAAAAAAATAAAAATACACATTAACAATAAACATTAATTTTCAGCAGATTTGTGGGAATTTTAATTTTTTTTTCAAAAATGAAAATTCCCAGAATATCGGTATAAATTATCGGCTATCGGCCTGAAAGTTCACAAATTATCGGTATCGGTATCGGCCCTAAAAAATCTATATCGGTCGATCCCTAGTAGGGGGTGTGTCCATGTGCTGAAATATCTCAATTGGCTGCCCTGTTCCACCTGATGTATGTGTCATGGATCAAAGTTTGGCGCTATGCCAAAAATGGCGAATATCGCTATATGTTTGCACGTTCAGTGAATCGCGAACAAGCAAAGTTCACCGTGAAACGACCGTTCTCTAAGAACCATGTGACAACGCCATGCTTTGCATAGGTGGTATGCTGGAGTCTCACTCTGAACTGTGCATACAATGGAGGCAGAGGACAAGGTGGAGGATGAGGAGGCAGAGGAGGACATTTTTGCAGAAATCCCACGATTGCAGTGCGGAGGCGGCATTGCCATCACCTGGCCACATTTATCCAGTGGGCTGTAAAGGATATACAGTATATTGTCCTTGACCATAGTTACAGCTCCACACGTCAGCGTTTGCATGCGCTGTACGAGACGCTGACAGGCTCAAGGACTGGTCCACCTTCTGCTCAACATACGTGTTCAGGGCTGGTACAGCTTTTTTTTAGAGAAGTAAAAACAGCTTTAGACTCTCCACTTTGGCTGGACCCAAGCCATCAGCTCTCTAAAAGGTGCAGAGTCAACAATATGGAAAGGGGGGGACTGTAGTAGTAGCAACTTGACCAGAAGCATGTTCAGCTTTTGGGCAGTTGGATGAGTGCATGCATGCTCTTATCTCTTTGCCATTGCCTCAGTGATTGATTGCTGGTGAAACATGTGACAAGGAGTAGGAGGAGCTTTAGGAGCAAAACATGTAATGGAGAGACTAGTGTGTATACTATAGCCTTTTACAAGCAAGTTTTATGAGGTCAGTTCTTTATACCACCTTCATACAACCAGTCATAATGTTCCGCACACGTGCATATCAAACATGGAGGAGTAGATGCACTACGGGGTGCGTTCTTTAATTACCACAACTTGCAGAGCCCTGATTGAGGTGGTTTTAACACAGGTGATGCCGGTAGAGGGCCTAATTCCAATCATGAACAGCACCCTGCCAAGTTATGGATTAGGCCCAGTATTTGTTTGATGAATATTTAACTTTATGGTTTTTGATACATGACCCCTTCTGCAGGTCAAGGTATCCTCTTTCAGAGCTTTTGAATGGCTCCAGCAGGTGTAGGGATCCCTGAGGAAATCTCTAATCTCAAATTATGTTATCCAAGATTAGAGAGTGATGCGCACCACAATCTCTTTATATCATATCTGGGATTTTTCGCATGGCACTGTAGGGTTTGAGTACCTGGTATGACAGCTCTACCCCTTTCATAAATGTGTTATATTCTTGAATGGACACTAGTTAATGGTTTTCAGTACCGGTACCTCTAACAGATATGTGGGCGCTAATGTCACAATATATTGTGGGTTACATAAGTACATCTCTTTTGTCTTTATATTTAACGCACAAAACATTTTCACTGAAAAGTCTACCATCCTAAGCATTTGTCAGAGAAGCATTTATGGGAGCCCTTTTTGGTTATTTCTTATTGTGCCACATGCCACAGTACATCTACTAGCAAGGCACTTAAAAAGTGATACACTGGAATAAAGTTGTCAAGGTATGACCAGCACATTTTGTATCCGTTTTAGCCATTTCCATCTGAAATCCATTATTTTAGACTGAAAAAAAGTCCTGCAGTCCTGGGTAGGTGATGTCACCTGGATAAATAGTAATGGGACGGCTCACGCTCTATAAACATGGATAGGTGCCAATGTCCAAAATGAATCGCCCCTTCAAAAGCAGTAAAATTGATTTTGATTGGACCGGCACTCGAACATAAAAGGTTCACGCAGAGGACCAATATAGAGTAAAATAGTGCTATTTATTAAAACATAAAAACATGCATACACGTATTAGCGGGATAGATGAGACGGTAGAAGAACTATCTCATATAACAAGTCCGCAAGGTGTAGGTATATATGTTAAGTTGAATCAAACCTAGCTGAATGGAAAATGGATAAAGTCCCGTGCTTATGCTGATAATTCTTGTTGGGCAAAATCCATGGCAGACAGTCTCATAGCATAATATGTTAAGTACTCACTATTTGATGCGCAACTCTGTGGTTTCCCACATGTGATGTCACCTACCCAGACTCAAGCCATCCTGATTGAGCCTGGATTGACAAGCTGCGATTGGTAGCTTAGTTAGGCTACTTTCACACCTGCGCTAGGTGCGGATCCGTCTGGTATCTGCACAGACGCATCCGCACCTATAAATGCAAACTATGGTATCCGTTCAGTGCGGATGCGTCTGCATAACAGCTTTTTCAGATCTGAGTTTTCACGATCGTGAAAACTCAGATCCGACAGTATATTCTAACACAGAGACGTTCCCATGGTGATGGGGACGCTTCAAGTTAGAATATACTAAGAACTGTGTACATTACTGCCCCCTGCTGCCTGGCAGCACCCAATCTCTTACAGGGGGCTGTGATCCGCACAATTAACCCCTCAGGTGCCGCACCTGAGGGGTTAATTGTGCGGATCTCAGCCCCCTGATTAAAAGCATTGGTGGCCAGTAAAAGCATTGGTTCCCCAGTATTAAAAGCATTGGTGGCGAGTGCAGCCCCCACCTCCCTCCCCAGTATTAAAAGCATTGGTGGCCAGTGCGGCCCCCCTCCCTCCCCTAGTGGCCACAGGCCAACAACCCCCCCCCCCCCCCGATGCGCCGCACAGACCTGTCACTTACCAGTAGAAGGAACGCTGGCCAGGCACAGACGGTGCAGGTAAGTATAAGCTAAGTAACCATGGCAGCCAGGACTGCAGTAGCGTCCTGGCTGCCATGGTAACCGATCGGAGGCCCAGCGATTAAACTGGGACTCCGATCGGAAATGCCACTCCACTGCCACCAATAATGGGAGTTGTTAGCCTGTGGCCACTGTCACCAATGCTTTTAATATTGGGGAGGGAGGGAGGGGGGCCACACTGGCCACCAATGCTTTTAATACTGGGGAGGGGGGGGGGCGCACTGGCCACCAATGCATTTAATACTGGGGAAGGAGGGGGGTCTGGCCCCTGCTGCCTGGCAGCACCCAATCAGGGGTTGAGATCCGCACAATTAACCCCTCAGGTGCGGCCTCTGTGTTAGAATATACAATCGGATCTGAGTTTTCACGATCTAACTCAAATTCGATGGTATATTCTAACATAGAGGCGTTCCCATGGTGATGGGGACGCTTCAAGTTAAAATATACCATCGGATTGGAGAAAACTCAGATCCGATGTTATATTAATAGGGACTCCTGACTTTACATTAAAGTTAATGGGGGACGGATCCGTTTGCAAATGCACCAATATTGTGTCAATGTAAACGGATCTGTCCCCGTTGACTTACATTGTAAGCCAGGACGGATCCGTTCGGCTCCGCACCATCAGGCGGACACCAAAATGCTGGAAGCGGCATTTTGGTGTCCGCCTCCAGAGCGGAATGGAGGCAGAACGGAGGCAAACTGATGCATTCTGAGCGGATCCGCATCCATTCAGAATGCATTGGGGCTAAACTGATCCAATTGGGGCTGCTTGTGAGAGCCTAGGAAACGGATCTCACAGGCGGACCCTGAAATGCCAGTGTGAAAGTAGCCTTATATAGTGACTGGATCGCATGAGCATGTCGCCATAACAGTCTCTGTTACAATCCCCCACCCTCCCAAAGGGGGCCTCTTTGGGAATGGTTAGCGCTAATTGTTCAGTGAGACTTCACAGACCTATCGTAATAACTGCCGACCCGGATCTGTTCTCATAGGTCCAAGGCTGGCTAACTGTGATAATCAGCTGCCTGGGACAAGTAAGTTACACTGCTACATGACATATATGTATGTTAAATAGCTCTAAGGGTTTACAGTACTGGATAGCAACCTATTAATAATTACAAAACAATATATTTTTTATCAGTATCTTTTTCTACTTTTAGGACTTATGTGAAAATCTGATATAGTTTTAGGTCATATTAATACAGAAATATAGAAAATTCAGAAGGTTTTGTGAACTTGCAAGCACCACTGCATATACAAACTAAAGCTGAGAGCTACAGCCTCACAACTGTTAAATGAGACCCTAAAATAGCTACAAGTTTCACTTACTTAATAAATTTAACTAAAGTTAAGAAGTTTTTCACAGTGATCATGTTTTTCTCTAACACAGTACTCACCTGGCATTCATTATATAAGTTATACTGCCGGGAGCATGTGGGATAAACATTCAGCATCTCCATAGAGTTTGGGCAAGCATAAATATTATACAATCTATAGCACTGTGGTTAATGTAATAAGGTTCTGAGCTTGATTAAAATAGCTTCATCTTGATGTTTCATTTGGTTGTCAATATTGTTACTCCAGGGTTTATCATCTGAGCACATATGGTGCATCATAGTGTTCTGCATTCCATTTATTCTGCAACCGAGTGAACAGATTGTATTTCACATGCTATTAATGGCTACAATAATTTGCAGAATGTTAATATTTATGAAAAAATAAAACAGAACTTATTATACAACAAATGATACAATGTATACAAATTCAAGTTTCTGGAAAGTTTAAAAGAAAAATAGAAATTGGCAATTTATAAATAAAATATGCAATATTTAATAACAACATGGCTAGAAAATGTATACATCAACTGTCCTATCTAGTGATGGAAGGACGGTTCGCAAATGCGATCGCGCAAACGCGATCAAATCTTCGCGAACCACAAGTTCACGGCGGGTCCCATTCATTTTAATGGCAGGCGAACCTGAAAAACCTTCAGCTCATATTTGCAGCCAAGAAATATTTACTAGAAGTGCACAAATAGTCCCACAACATGGACAGTGACATACCAGATGTATTATTCGAATTTGCGATCTCCAGTCATTATTTTTTTCAATGCGAAATATCAGCAATATAATTTTTGCGTACACGCATGCGCAAATGCACTATAGAGTACCCAAATGCACTATAAATAAAGTATATTGGTATATAACACCCCGCTTCAATCAATTTTTTGGGGGGACGACTTGTATATAACACCAGTAGAAATTATTTGATCCAGTAACGATTGTCTCTCTATATACCTGCAAAAAACATTGACCCAGTGGGCTGTGAAATACATATACAGTACAGACCAAAAGTTTGGACACACCTTCTCATTCAAAGAGTTTTCTTTATTTTCATGACTATGAAAATTGTAGATTCACACTGAAGGCATCAAAACTATGAGTTAACACATGTGGAATTATATACATAACAAAAAAGTGTGAAACAACTGAAAATAGGTCATATTCTAGGTTCTTCAAAGTAGCCACCATTTGCTTTGACTACTGCTTTGCACACTCTTGGCATTCTCTTGATGAGCTTCAAGAGGTAGTCACCTGAAATTGTCTTCCAACAGTCTTGAAGGAGTTCCCAGAGATGCTTAGCACTTGTTGGCCCTTTTGCCTTCACTCTGCGGTCCAGCTCACCCCAAACCATCTCGTTTGGGTTCAGGTCCGGTGACTGTGGAGGCCAGGTCATTTGGCGCAGCACCCCATCACTCTCCTTCATGGTCAAATAGCCCTTACACAGCCTGGAGGTGTGTCTGGGGTCATTGTCCTGTTGAAAAATAAATGATGGTCCAACTAAACGCAAACCGGAAGGAATAGCATGCCGCTGCAAGATGCTGTGGTAGCCATGCTGGTTCAGTATGCCTTCAATTTTAAATAAATCCCCAACAGTGTCACCAGCAAAGAACTCCCACACCATCACACCTCCTCCTCCATGCTTCATGGTGGGAACCAGGCATGTAGAGCCCATCCATTCACCTTTTCTGTGTCGCACAAAGACACGGTGGTTGGAACCAAAAATCTCAAATTTGGACTCATCAGACCAAAGCACAGATTTCCACTGGTCTAATGTCCATTCCTTGTGTTCTTTAGCCCAAACGAGTCTCTTCTGCTTGTTGCCTGTCCTTAGCAGTGGTTTCCTAACAGATATTCTACCATGAAGGCCTGATTCACACAGTCTCCTCTTAACAGTTGTTCTAGAGATGTGTCTGCTGCTAGAACTCTGTGTGGCATTGACCTGGTCTCTAATCTGAGCTGCTGTTAACCTACGATTTCTGAGGCTGGTGACTCGGATGAACTTATCCTCCGCAGCAGAGGTGACTCTTGGTCTTCCTTTCCTGGGGTGGTCCGCATGTGAGCCAGTTTCTTTGTAGCACTTGATGGTTTTTGTGACTGCACTTGGGGACACTTTCAAAGTTTTCCCAATTTTTCGGACTGACTGACTTTTATTTCTTAAAGTAATGATGGCCACTCGTTTTTTCTTTACTTAGCTGCTTTTTTCTTGCCATAATACAAATTCTAACAGTCTATTCAGTAGGACTATCAGCTGTGTATCCACCTGACTTCTTCACAACGCAACTGATGGTCCCAACTCCATTTATAAGGCAAGAAATCCCACTTATTAAACCTGACAAGGCACAGTGAAAACCATTTCAGGTGACTACCTCATGAAGCTCATCAAGAGAATGCCAAGAGTGTGCAAAGCAGTAATCAAAGCAAAAGGTGGCTACTTTGAAGAACCTAGAATATGACCTATTTTCAGTTGTTTCACACTTTTTTGTTATGTATATAATTCCACATGTGTTAATTCATAGTTTTGATGCCTTCAGTGTGAATCTACTATTTTCATAGTCATGAAAATAAAGAAAACTCTTTGAATGAGAAGGTGTGTCCAAACTTTTGGTCTGTACTGTACATAAAGATCAAACGTAACCTTTAATAATGTTACTATGAGGGTCCATTCACACGTCCATAAGTGTTTTGCAGATCCGCAAAAAATGAACACCGGCAATGTGCATTCCGCAGTTTGCGGACCGCACATCACCGGCACTATAATAAAAAATGCCTAATCTTGTCTGCAATTGCGGACAAGAATAGGCCATGTAGAACCAAAAATAAAAGCCTCAATGTACAGCTGTAAATCAGGGCAAAGGGTAAAAGACCATGTAAACCTATAGTGTTGTTTAACAAACAACAAAAGAATGCCCGAAATATTCCAAAAATATATTTTATTTAATTATAATAAGCATATCATGATTTATAAAATGTTCAAGATAACAGAAAATATGAAGAATCAGCAGGAAACCGGATGCCGCAATCCACTGGCCAGTGCCGCTGCTACCCACCAGAAGATGGAGAACATGTCCAGATAATGTTACTATTAAGAAATGTAATGCATATGGTCATCACCCTGGTACATAACCACTAGGTAGAGCTCAACTCAGAGTGCAATTTGAGAAAAATAATAAAACAAATGATAGAATCTAGCAATGGAGGAAAAGGTTGAACCCTCACAAAAATGAAAAAAGCACACAAGACCTTATAATGAACGATGTAGAGGAGCTCATCTGTGGACTTCAGATAGAAAACAAAAACATACCATGAGACATGATGGAGGGTAAGAGGCAGCAGGCACAGGACAGGCAAAGAACTTCGACGCACGTTTCGCCTCAGCTTCATCATTGTGAAGAACTTTGACCCATGACACATCCATCAGGTGGTACAGAACAGCAAATTGAGACGTTTCAGCACATGGACATACCCCCTACCTTATAAATAAACAAATAAACCTGATCTGGCAGCAATTTTATATTCAGTCTTTTGCCAGTGTAGGGAGATGTTGCTGTGTGGAGCAGAGACAGACTGTTAGGGACACCAAACACTAGCTAATAGGGCCACAAAAGTCCTTTTAAGGACTGGTATAGGTGTGCTATCGATAGGTGTGACTTACTGAGGGGTGTAATATACTTATATTTTCTAACATAGAAGGTATAGTATAGTGCATTTGTATTGTGCAGCAGTTGTGTGCGGTTCTGCTGCGATACTGCAGCTACACAGAGTGACAAATGCTATTTGAACAAATAATTTCTACTGGTGTGATATGCCAGTTGTCCCCCCAAAAAAGTGAATGAAGCAGGGGTGTTATATACAAATAATATACAGTCGTGGCCAAAAGTTTTGAGAATTACATAAATATGGGAAATTGGAAAAGTTGATGCTTAAGTTTTTATAATAGCAATTTGCATATACTCCAGAATGTTATGAAGAGTGATCAGATGAATTGCATAGTCCTTCTTTGCCATGAAAATTAACTTAATCCCCCAAAAACCTTTCCACTGAATTTCATTGCTGTCATTAAAGGACCTGCTGTTATCATTTCAGTAATCGTCTTGTTAACTTAGGTGAGAATGTTGACAAGCACAAGGCTGGAGATCATTATGTCTGGCTGATTGGGTTAAAATGGCAGACTTGACCTGTTAAAAGGAGGGTGATGCTTTGAAATCATTGTTCTTCCATTGTTAACCATGGTGACCTGCAAAGAAACGCGTGCAGCCATCATTGCGTTGCATAAAAATGGCTTCACAGGCAAGGATACTGTGGCTACTAAGATTGCACCTCAATCAACAATTTATAGGATCATCAAGAACTTCAAGGAAAGAGGTTCAATTCTTGTTAAGAAGGCTTCAGGGCGTCCAATAAAGTCCAGCAAGCACCAGGATCCTCTCCTAAAGAGGATTCTGCAGCGGGATCGGAGTGCCACCACTGCAGAGCTTTCTCAGGAATGGCAACAGGCAGGTGTGAGCGCATCTGCACGCACAGTGAGGCGAAGACTTTTGGAAGATGGCCTGGTGTCAAGAAGGGCAGCAAATAAGCCACTTCTCTCCAAAAAAAACAACAGGGACAGATTGATCTTCTGCAGAAAATATGGTGAATGGACTGCTGAGGACAGGGGCAAAGTCATATTCTCCAAAGAAGCCTCTTTCCGATTGTTTGGGGCATCAGGAAAAAGGGTTGTCCGGAGAAGAAAAGGTGAGTGCTACCATCAGTCCTGTGTCATGCCAACAGTAAAGCATCCTGAGACCATTCATGTGTGGGGTTGCTTCTCATCCAAGGGATTGGGTTCACTCATTCACAGCCATGAATAAAGAATGGAACCAAAACACCCTCTAACAGAAACTTCTTCCAACAACAGTTTGGTGAAGAACAATGCATTTTCCAGCACGATGGAGCACCGTGCCATAAGGCAAAAGTGATAACTAAGTGGCTCGGGGACCAAAACGTTGACATTTTGGGTCCATGGCCTGGAAACTCCCCAGATCTTAAACCCATTGAGAACTTGTGGTCAATCCTCAATGGCTGGTGGACAAACAAAAACCCACTAATTCTGACAAACTCCAAGAAGTGATTATGAAAGAATGGGTTGCTATCAGTCAGGAATTGGCCCAGAAGTTGATTGAGAGCATGCCCAGTCGAATTGCAGAGGTCCTGAAAAAGAAGAGCCAACACTGCAAATACTGACTCTTTGCATAAATGTCATGTAATTGTCGATAAAAGCCTTTGGAACGTATGAAGTGCATGTAATTATATTTCACTACATCACAGAAACAACTGAAACAAAGATCTAAAAGCAGTTTAGCAGCAAACTTTGTGTAAACTAATATTTGTGTCATTCTCAAAACTTTTGGCCATGACTGTACTTTCTATATAGTGCAATTTGGTAGTGCAGCATTTGTTTGCGGTTTTGCCTCAGCTACACAGAGTGACAAAAGCTATTGGAACAAATAATTTCTACTGGTGTTATATACCAGTTGCCCCCCAAAAAAACTGATTGAAGCAGGGGTGTGATATACCAATAATATACTTTCTATATAGTGCATATAGGTAGTGCAGCATTTGTTGTTTTGCTGCGCTACCTCAGCTACACAGAGTGACAAATTCTATTGGAACAAATTATTTCTACTGGTGTGATATACCAGTTGCCCCCCCCCCCCCCAAAAAAAAAAAAAAAAAGATTGAGGCAGGTGTGTGATATACCTTCTTCCACAAATACTGCTCTTCTATAGGGACTTATGTCACAGGGTCATTTTGAAAATGACAAGCAGAGGAAGTGGCAGGCCATTCCATAGGGGTGGTAGAGATCGGGCAGGTGCAACAGGCTGGGGCCTTAGTGGGAAGTTGGAGAAGGTGCATGCGATTACTCAAAGGACACACCAGAATTGGTTCAGTGGCTCACTCAGCCTTCCGCACCCTCCTCATCTTCTCTATCTGCACCATCTTTACTCTATGCTGTGTGCACCCCCAAAAACACCACCACCACCATTTCCCCTCCTTTCCAACACCTTACCGATGAGCAGCCATTCTTGGCATTGGATGAGGAAGAAAAGGTATCAACGGTCGCCACCCAGCAGTCTGACAACAGCACCCAGATCAGCACAAGGAGGGTGGTCCCCGCTGATGATGCCTACTCTGAGATCTCTAATGTCAGTGGTGGTGAAGATGATGTTGATGGCATGACTATGGATGTCACATTGGTACCCACAAGAGATGTAGAGGAGGGGAGTTCAGAGGGAGAGACGACGGAGCAGATAAGGAGGAGAAGGAGGAGAAGCAGGCAGAACTTACAGTGCACAGGAGGCAAAAAGCAGACGGCTAATGTATCTGGAACGAGCCATCCATCATGTCACATCTGGCACTCCCAGGACGCGGCACTTGGCTCCGCAGTGTGGGCTGCAGCCTGCAGCCTGTGCTGTCAACGCATAAGTTGTGGTAAGCCCAACACTCACCTACGGATGAACGCCTTAACTAGGCACCTGGCCTCCCATCACCGAGCAGCACCATCAGAACCCACAAAGCCACACTCCCGGAGCTTCATGTTCTACCTCTTCTCCTTCTCCTCTCACCTTCAATTTGTCTTCCACTCCACCTTCCACCGTGCTATCGTCGCATTCATCTGGCAAAAGGCAGGCTTCCGTGGCCCAAGTGTTCGAGCATAAAAAGATGATGACGCCGCCTGCCATTAAAGTGAATGGGGCCCACCGCAAACTTGTGGTTCACGAACATATGATTACATTCGCGAACCGTCCTGGCCGATGATCGTCAATCACTAGTGACCAGGTGTGGAAACAAACATACATTCATGTTTCTGCTGTAAAAGGGCTAAAACTTTGTTCTGACTATCAGAAAGTTCCTTACCTCGCTTAATTTCTGAGGTTTATGAGGAATTGAGGGACAATACAGAGTAAGCTTGTTCAAGAATGTTTGGATGATATTCTGATAGATTATCACAAGCAATTCCTGGCCTATCAACCCATTTTTTAAGTAGATTGGCATGGAAGATTTTTTCTCTTGAATTCTGCAAGGCATAGAGATTTTATAATCTACAGGACCAGTCTGACGCAGATGGTCCCTACCACCTTGGTCCCTACCACCTTGCTACCAATTTAGCAGAAGTTGGCAGGAACAGTAAGACCTTATCACCTGGTGAAAATATTTATCTTTAGCAGAATTGTCATATCATTGTTTCATATGGGACCGTGTCTAGGTTAGGTTGACCTCTTTACAGAATCAGCCAACTTAGTCAGTTTTTCCCTCATAGAAATAACACTCCACCAAGTTCTTTTGATTTGAGACAGGTTTTCCCCAGTGTTCCTTTATTACATCTAGTGGTCCTCTTGGCCGTTTACCATAAAGCAGCTTAAAGGGGGAGAAACCAGTGGATCAGGGGCATGATGTCACAAATGTAGTAGGGGAGAACACCAAAAGACAACAAGAAGGAAGAGGAAAGACACTAGGCCTCACTGATAGGGAAGGAAAATGGTCACTACCTATAAAACCCTGCTCCTGGCCCTAACTTCTAGGGAGAGGTAAAGGTCAAATGACCCACACCTGAACAGGAGATGTTAACATACCAGCAACACACAGACAAAGTGAAACTAAAGAGGCTGTCAGATCACTAATGTGCAGTCAGTCTTTCAGACCTTCTAACACCTGTCACAGGTGTGACAGTACCCACTTCTACGGGTGACCTCGGGGTACACCGGACCGACCTTATCAGGATGAGCTCTGTGGAATGCTCTCACCAGATGACTAGCATTAACATTGGTCGCTGGAACCCACATCTTCTCCTCTGGTTCATGCCCTCTCCAATGAACGAGATACAGGAGGGATCTCCGGAGAACTCGGGAGTCCCCAATCCTGCTCATCTGAAATTCTAAATTCCCATCCACCATGACAGGAGCGGGAGGTAAGGAGGACGGCTTAACAGGTTCGACACATTTCTTCAACAACGATTTATGAAATACGTTATGGATTTTCAAAGGCTACAGGGTTAACAATGGCAGTGATCTTCTATGGACCAATAAATCTTGGGCCCAACTTCCAAGAAGGTACCTTAAGTTTAATGCTTCTTGTATACTACCACACAGAATCACCCACTCTCAGGTCCAGACCACTCATACGTTTCCTGTCAGACGCACGCTTATACCTGTCGCCCATCTTTTTCAGGTTATTTTGGATTTTCCGACAAATAGAAGACAAAGAAGAGGAAAAGCATTCCTCTTCAGGAATGCTGGAATTTTGAGCACCAGAAAATGTACCAAACTGTGGATGGAACCCATATGCCCCAAAAAACTGCAACTTATCAGTGGATTCCTTTCTACGGTTATTTATAGCAAACTCAGCTAATGACAAAAATTAAGACCACTCTTCCTGATTCTCTGAAACAAAACATCTCAAGTAAGTCTCCAGATTCTAATTAGTGCGCTCGATCTGTCCATTCGACTGTGGATGAAAAGCCGAAGAGAAGGACAATTGTACACCTAGATGAGTACAGAATGCTTTCCAGAATCTGGAAACAAACTGAGTCCCTCTATCTGACACCACATCAGAGGAAATGCCATATAGTTTCACGATGTTGTCGACAAACACCTATGCAAGAGTTTTAGCATTGGGTAGGCTAGGTAATGCTTTAAAGTGTGCCATTTTACTAAAACGATCAACAGCCACCAGAATCACATTTTTTTCTGAAGAATTCGGTAAATCCTTTATAAAATCCATGGACAAATGGGTCCAAGGTCTGGACGGGATGGGCAATGGAAGTAGAGATCCGGAAGGCCGAGTATGTGTCACCTTAGCACGTGCACAGTTACCACAGGCTGACACATAGTCCTCAACACACATACACAACCACGGCCACCAGTCCGACAGTCCATCTGCTCCCAGGGTGCCCAGCAAGCACTGTACAGTGAAGTTCCTCGAACACCTTGTGACATAATTCGAAGGGAACAAACAATTTCCCCGAAGGACAAGAGTCCGAAGCATCCTCCTGTACCTCCAACACCTTGGCCTCGAGATCAGGATAAAGAGCGGATATGACTACCCCTTCAGATAAAATGGGACTAGGGTAATTAGACTCACCCCCCCACTCCCCCAGGAAAGCTACGCGACAAAGCATCCGCCTTGACGTTCTTAACCCCAGGGCGGTAAGTGACGATGAAGTTAAATCTGGTGAAAAATAATGACCTATCTAGCCTGCCTTGGGTTCAGTCGCTTAGCAAACTCCAGGTAGGTTAGATTCTTGTGATCCGTAATTACTGTAATAGGATGAATTGCTCCTTCCAACCAATGCCGCCATTCCTCGAATGCCAACTTAATGGCCAGCAATTCCCTATTCCCCACATCATAATTCCTTTCAGCAGTTGAGAGTTTTTTTTATAGAAAAATGCACATGGGCTCCATTTACTGGGCAAAGGACCCTGTGACAAGATTGCTCCTACCCCTACCTCGGACGCGTCAACCTCAACAATAAATGGCTGAGACACGTCCGGTTGCACCAGAATAGGGGTCAAAGCGAAATATTATTTCAAAGCAGAAAAGGCCTGTAATGCCGCATCAGACCAGATAGAAATATTAGCACCCTTCCTAGTCATGTCTGTTAAAGGTTTAACCACTGATGAATAGTTCAAGATGAATTTACGGTAGTAGTTGTTAAACTCCAAAAACCGCATAAGCGCCTTCAGATTTTCGGTCCCAGTCCAACACGACACGGAACTTCTCGGGATCCAGACGAAAACCTGAGGATGAGAGCAGGTAACCCAGAAATTGCACTTCCTGTACAGCAAATACATACTTTTCCATCTTAGCATACAACTTATTCTCTCTTAGGATCTCTAACACCTGTCTCATATGTTCCTGATGAGTCTCCATATTAGGCGAATAAATTAGTATGTATCAATGTATGCAACTATAAACCTCCCCACCAGATGATAAAAGATGTCATTGACAAAGGTAATGGCCAGGTTTTCAAAATGATCCTCAGGGGTATTAAATGCGGTCTTCCACTCATCCCCCTCCTTGATCCTTATCAGATTATTGTCACATCTGTGACAGGTCTTAGAAGGTCTGAAAGTCTATCTACGCATTAGTGATCTGACAGCCTCTTTTGGTTTCACTTTGTCTGTGTGTTGCTGGTATGTCCACACCTCCTGTTCAGGTGTGGATCATGTGACCTTTACCTCGCCCTATTTAGTCTGACTTTTCCCATCACTCCTTGCTTGGGATAGCTTAAATTGGTCTTGGAAGAGCTGGAGTGTGGTTTGTGTTGAACTCCTGTTCATCCTTCATCCTCTGAAGTTAAGTGTTCCGCTTGTCATGTTTTGTATCCCCCCCCTCCCAGTTGTTTACTAGGTTGTTATTATCTTTAGGGCATCTGAGGGTCACTAGGGTTTTCTAGGTTCCCGTGTATGGGTATCTCTACCATCGAGAGGTGCCCATACGGATAGGAGTTAGAGACAGGAGCAGGGTTTTATAGGTGGTGACCCTTTTCCTTCCCTAGCAGTGAGGCCTAGTGTCTTTCCCCTTCCTTCTTGATTGTCTTTTGGTGTTCTCCCCTACTACATCCGTGACATTATCCCAAGCCAATACCGCCATTTTTGTTCTGATCTGTGCAGCTATGGATACTATGTCTGCACTGGTCGAACAGATGCAGAATCTGACTTTGGAGGTAGCAGACCTCTGCGCAACTGTCTTGCAGATTCAGAGTCCATAGGCTGCTGGTTACAGTGGTGGGTCCCAGGCCTGTCCTGAACTGAAGGTGGCTCTCCCGGACAGATTTTCCGGGGGTAGTGACAATTTCATCCAGTTCAGGGAGTCAAGTAAATTATACTTTAAGCTGTGTCCATACTCTTCTGAGGATGAGTGTCAATGTGTGGGTATGATTATTTCATTGCTTAAAGAGGACGCCCAATCTTGGGCTTTCTCTCTGCTGACCAGATCACCGTCCCTCCGGACGGTAGATGAATTCTTCAGAGCCTTGGGTCTCATCTACGATGACCCGGATCAGATCTCTCAGGCTGAGACCAAGTTACGGAGTTTGCGGCAGACCTTTCTGCGGACACCTATTGCTCTGAATTTAGGAGATGGGCCACCGAGTGGAACGATCCTGCTCTCCGTAGCCAATTCTGTCAGGGTCTCTCTGAGAGACTGCAGGACGCGTTGGCCTTTCATGAAAATCCTGTGTCATTGGAGGCACCTATTGCCCTTGCTGTACGTCTAGATAGACGCCTGAGAGAGAGATCTAGGGGTCCTCACCTTCAGGACGTACTGTCCAATAAGGGTACTGCTTCCTCTGACACTTATGGTGGAAAGACACTGGTAGTTGTGACTTGTGATGAGCCTATGCAGTTAGGAGGAGCTACTCCTGGCAAAAGCTTGGGTCATGTGAAAGGAGTCTGCTTTTATTGCGGCAAGAAGGAACATTTTGTAAATATTTGTCCTTACTTGCAGCATCAAGGTGTAAACAAAAAGAAAAATTATTTTAATCCTCAAATTACTATTGGTGGTGTGGATGGGGAGCAAGAAAACCTACTTTTGTCTTTTACTGGTAGTACCCATTTTCTCCTGTCTGCCGAGGTGGCGCTAGAGTCCAAAAATGTGAAAATCAAAGCATTTATCGACAGTGGGGCAGGAGTTAACTTGATTGATGGAAAGTTTGTACGCATTTATGGGTAGACTACTACTAATGCATTCGAGAAAAGTATTTCTGTCTTTGCAATTGACTCAGCACCTCTCAACCAAAAATGCCTTTCGCAGGTAGTGAATGACATTCATTTAAGAGTGGGTGATTTGCATCAGGAATGTATCTCCTGTTATGTATTGGAGGGTCTGCCTTCTCCGTTGATGTTGAGCTTACCATGGTTCAGCAAACATAACCCTAACATCGACTGGCAAGCAAGACAGATTCTCGATTGGAGTGATTTTTGCATGGACAACTGTCTTAATGCATCATTCTCTATGATGACCACTAAAACTGTACCCTCATTCATTTCAGAATTTTCTGATGTTTTCTCTGAGAGTGGTAATCGGGAGTTGCCTCCGCACCGGGAGTATGGTAAGGATCAAGGAGGGGAATGAGTGGAAGACCGCATTTAATACCCCCGAGGGTCATTTTGAAAACCTAGTCATGCCCTTTGGGTTAACCAATGCTCCTGCGGTTTTTCAACACTTTGTCAATGATATCTTTCATCATCTGGTTGGGATGTTTGACATTGTATACCTTGATGACATACTAATTTATTTGCCTAATATGGAGCCTCATCAGGATCATGTGAGACAGGTGTTACAGAACCTAAGAGAGAATAAGTTGTATGCTAAGATGGAAAAGTGTGTATTTGCTGTACAGGAAGTGAAATTTCTAGGTTACCTGCTCTCATCCTCAGGTCTTCGTATGGATCCTGAGAAGGTCCGTGCCGTGTTGGACTGGGATCGACCCGAAAATCTGAAAGCGCTTATGCGTTTTTTGGGGTTTACCAACTACTACCGTAAATTTATCTTGAACTATTCCTTGGTGGTTAAACCTTTAACAGACATGACTAGGAAGGGTGTGGATATTTCTGTCTGGTCTGATGCGGCATTACAGGCCTTTTCTGCTATGAAAGAATGTTTTGCTTCAGCCCCTATTCTGATGCAACCGGACATGACTCAGCCATTTATTGTTGACGTGTCTGAGGTAGGGGTAGGAGCAATCTTGTTGCAAGGTCCTTCACCTAGTAAATGGAGCCCAGGTGCATTTTTCTCTAACCCTGGGTTCACACCTGAGCGTTTTACAGCGCGTTCAAACGCGCTGTAAAACGCTTAACACATGAAAACCAATGCTTCCCTATGGGAAGGGTTCACACCTGGGCGTTTTACAGCGCGTACGAACGCGCTGTAAAACGCCCGACGCTCAAACAAGTACTTGAGCTTCTTTGGGGCGTTTTGACGCGCGTTTGTGGCCATAGGACACTGCAGTCAATGACACAAACGCGCGTCAAACGCGCGTTTACTATTACAAAAAACGCGCATAAAAACGCGCGACAAAAACGCGCGTAAAACGCGCGTTTGAGGAACGCTTAGGTGTGAACCCAGGGTAAAAAACTCTCTACTGCTGAAAGCAATTATGATGTAGGGAATAGGGAATTGCTGGCCATTAGGTTGACGTTCGAGGAATGGCGGCATTGGTTGGAAGGAGCAATTCACCCAATTACGGTAATTACGGATTACAAGAATCTGGCCTACCTGGAGTCAGCTAAGCGACTGAACCCAAGGCAGGCCAGATGGTCATTGTTTTTCACCAAATTCAACTTCATCGTCATTTACTGCCCCGGGGTTAAGAATGTCAAGGCGGACACTTTGTCGCGTAGCTTTCCTGTGGGGGGAGGGGGAGTCTAATGACCCTAGTCCCATTTTATGAAGGGGTAGTCATATCCGCTCTTTATCCTGATCTTGAGGCCAGGGTGTTGGAGGCACAGGAGGATGCTCCGGACTCTTATCCTCCGGGGAAGTTGTTTGTTCCCTCCAAATTGCGTCACAAGGAGTTTGAGGAACATAACTGTACGGTGCTTGCTGGGCACTCTGGGAGCAGATCAACTGTCGATCTCATCTCTCGCAGATTTTGGTGGCTGGGGTTGCATAAGTGTGTTGAGGACTATGTGTCAGCCTGTGGTACCTGTGCACTTGCTAAGGTGACACATACTCGGCCTTCCGGATCTCTGCTTCCATTGCCCATCCAGTCCAGACTTTGGACCCATTTGTCCATGGATTTTATAAAGGATTTACCGAATTCTTCAGAAAAACTGTGATTCTGGTGGTTGTAGATCGTTTTAGTAAAATGGCACACTTTATTGTATTACCTAGTCTACTCAATTCTAAAACTCTTGCACAGGTGTTTGTCGACAACATCGTGAAACTACATGGCATTCCCTCTGATGTGGTGTCCGATAGAGGGACTCAGTTTGTTTCCAGATTCTGGAAAGCATTCTGTACTCGTCTGGGTGTACAATTGTCCTTTTCTTCGGCTTTTCATCCTCAGTCGAATGGACAGACGGAGTGCACAAATTAGAATCTGGAGACTTACTTTGATGTTTTTTTTCAGAGAATCAGGAAGATAATTTTTGTCGTTAGCTGAGTTTGCTATAAATAACCGTAGACAGTAATCCACTGCTCCGCAGTTTTTTGGGGCATATGGGTTCCATCAACAGTTTGGTATATTTTCTGGTGCTCAAAATTCCAGCATTCCTGAGGAGGCACAATTTTTCTCTTCTTTGTCTTCTATTTGTCGGAAAATCCAAAATAACCTGAAAAAGATGGGCAACAGGTATAAGCGTGTGGCTGATAGGAGACGTATCCGGACCTAAGAGTGGGTGATTCTGTGTAGTTATCTACAAGAAACATTAAACTTAAAGTACCTTCTTGGAAGTTGGGCACAAGATTTATTGGTCCATATAAGATCCCTGCCATTATTAACCCTGAAGCCTTCAGTCTTGAACTTCCTCAGGCATTGAAAATCCATAACGTATTTCATAAATCCTTGCTAAAGAAATGTATCAAACCTGTTGAGCTGTCCTCCTTGCCTCCTGCTACTGTCATGGTGGAAGGCAATTTAGAATTTCAGATCAGCAGGATTGTGGACTCCCGAGTTCTCCGGAGATCCCTCCAGTATCTAGTTCATTGGTGACGGTACAGACCAGAGGAGAGGATGTGGGTTCCAGCGACCGATGTTAATGCTAGTCGTCTGGTGAGAGCATTCCACAGAGCTCATCCTGATAAGGTCAGTCCTGGGTGCGCGGAGGTCACCCGTAGAAGGGGGGGTACTGTAACATCTGTGACAGGTCTCAGAAAGTCTGAAAGATTATCTACGCATTAGTGATCTGACAGCCTCTTTTGGTTTCACTTTGTCTGTGTGTTGCTGGTATGTCCACACCTCCTGTTCAGGTGTGGATCATGTGACCTTTACCTCACCCTATTTAGTCTGACTTTTCCCATCACTCCTTGCTTGGCATAGCTTCATTTGGTCTTAGGAGAGCTGGAGTGTGGTTCGTGTTGAAGTCCTGTTCATCCTTCATCCTCTGAAGCTAAGTGTTCCGCTTGTCGTGTTTTGTATCCCCCCCCCCCCCCCCGGTTGTTTACTAGGCTTCAGTGAGACGCTAGTTCCTTCACCAGGGAAGGAACTGGTGGTCTCTGCCCTGTTATTATCTTTAGGGCATCTGAGGGTCACCAGGGTTTTCTATGTTCCCGTGTATGGGTATCTCTAACATCAAGAGATGCCCATACGGATAGGAGTTAGGGCCAGGAGCGGGGTTTTATAGGTGTTGACTCTTTTCCTTCCCTAGCGCTGAGGCCTAGTGTCTTTCCCCTTCCTTCTTGATTGTCTTTTGGTGTTCTCCCCTACTACATCCGTGACATTTATATGCCCCCCACAGATCCAATTTAGGGAACACCTTGGCACCGACAATCTGACTAAAAAAAAACGAAATCAAAGGAAGGGGGTAAGGATTGCGGACGGTAATACGATTGAGGTCACAGAAGTCCAGACATGGCCTGGGGGTACCATCCTTTTTCTTTACAAAGAAAAATCCAGAAGCTACTGGGGACCTGGATGGTCTAATATGTCCCTTTGCCAAACTCTCGATGATATACTCTAGCATGGCCTTTCTTTCGGGTTCCAAAAGACTATACAACAGAGATTTGGCCAATTTTGCTCTGGGAATAAGATTGACTGGACAGTCATACTCCAGGTACGGAGGCAACTCCTGATTACCATTATCAGATAACACATCAGAAATTCTGAAATGAACGAGGGTACAGAAATGAACGAGCGGTAGAGAATGATGCTTTAAGACAGTTGTCCATGCAAAAATCACTCCAGTCTCGATTGTCAGTCAATGTTAGGGTTATATTTGCTTAACTACGGTAGGCCCAACACAAATGGAGCAGGCAGACCCTCCAACACATAACAGGAGATACATTCCTGATGAAAATCACCCACTCGTAAATGAATGTCATTCACTACCTGTGACAGGCATTTTTGGGTAAGAGGTGCTGAGTCAATTGCAAAGACATAAATACTTTTCTCTAATGCATTAGTAGTCAACCCGTGAACGTGAAAAAACTGCCCGTCAATCAAGTTAACTCCTGCCCCACTGTCGATAAATGCTTAAATTTTCAGTTTTGGACTTTATCGTCACCTCGGCAGACAGGAGAAAATGGGTAGTACCAGTAAAAGACAAAAGTAGGTTTTCTTGCTCCCCAACCACACCACCAATAGTAATTTGGGGATTAAACATATTTTTATTTTTGTTTACACCTTGATGCTGCATGTACTGACAAATATTTACAAAATGTCCCTTCTTGCCAAAACAAAAGCAGACTCCTTTCACATGACCCAAGCTTTTGCCAGTAGTTCCAGGAGTAGCTCCTCCTAACTGCATAGGCTCATCACAAGGCGCAACCACCAGTGTCTCTCCACCATAAGTGTCAAAGGAAGCAGTACCCTTATTGGACAGTACGTACTGAAGTTGAGGACCTCTGATCTCTCCCTCAGGCGTCTATCAAGACTTACAGCGAGGGATATACAGTAGCTGCTTCCAATGACTCAGGATTTTCATGAAAAGCCAACACGCCCTGCAGTCTCTCAGAGAAACCCTGGCAGAATTAGCTAAGGAGAGCAGGATCATTCTATTCTGTATCGGTAGCCCATCTCCTAAATTCAGAGCAATAGTTCTCCGTGGAACATTCTCCCTGCCGCAAACCCTGTAACTTGCTCTCGGCATGAGAGATTCGATCCAGGTTATAGTAGATAAGACGAAAGGCTCTAAAGAATTCATCTACCCACTGGAGGGACAGTGATCCAGTCGGCAGAGAAAAATCCCAAGATTGGGCATCCTCTTTTAGCCACAAAATAATCATACCCACACATTGACACTCATCCCCAGAAGATTATGGACGCAGCCTAAAGTATAATTTACATGACTCCCTGAACCGGATAAAATTGTCACTACCCCCAGAAAACCTGTCCAGGAGAGCCACCTTTGGTTCAGGGCAGGCCTTGGACCCACCACCGGAACCAGCAGCCTGTGGACTCTGAATCTGCAAAGTCAGATACTGCAGCTGTTCGACCAATGCAGACATAGTATTCATAGCTGCACAGATTAGAACAAAAAATAGCAGTATTGGCTCTGGATAATGTCACGGAGTAGGGGAGAACACCAAAAGACAACAATAAGGAAGAGTAAAGACACTAGGCCTCACCAATAGGGAAGGAAGATGGTCACCACCTATAAAACCCTGCTCCTGGCCCTAACTCCTATCCGTATGGGCACCTCTCGATGGTATAGATGCCTATACACAGGAACCTGTAAAACACTGATAACCCTTGGATGGCCTTAAGGCAATGACAAGGCAATGACAACCCGTTCCTTCCCTGGTGAAGGAACCAGCTTCTCGCTGAGGCCTAGTAAACAAACAGGGGAGGGCAGGGAATACAAAGCACAACAAGCGAAACACTTAACTTCTGAGGATGATGGATGAACAGGACTTCAACAAAAACCACACTCCAGCTCTTCCAAAACCAAATTAAGCTATCCAGAGCAAGGAGTGATGGGTAAAGTCAGACTAAATAGGGAGAGGTAAAGGTCACATGATCCACACCTGAACAGGAGGTGTGGACATACCAGCAACACACAGACAAAGTGAAACCAAAAGAGGCTGTCAGATCACTCATGTGCAGTCAGTCTTTTAGACCTTCTAACACCTGTCACAGGTGTGACACGTAACTACCATAGTGGCAGACCATGCTACTGCTATGGGGACCAGGGCAAGAGGGGAACCAGTTGTAATCATCCCCTCTTCTACTATGGGGGGTTGGGGGGTATCTTGGCCAGGACTCTACCCTCTAAAGCAGGGGTGCACAACGTTTCCTGGTTGGGGGCCACATTGCCAGACTTAACCAATGACGAGGGCCGAAATAAAAATGTAAAGGTGTATTAACAACTGAAATATTGTACTTATGGCATATTGAACACACATTATATAACATTAATGTCTAGTTACACTTCCAGGACTCCCATCTAATGGGAGAAATACATGAAAAATACATGTGAGCAGCCACAAGACATAGACATACATGTCTGTTACCAGATGGTTGGGGGCCGCACAGAATGGTATCAAGGGCCACATGTGGCCCCCGGGCCGCAGGTTGTGCACCTCTGCTCTAAAGGAACACATTTCAGCAAATGAGTCAGTGGGAAAAAAAAAGGCCCAAGGGTTATTGAAAGGTGTTTAGTCGGAAACCCTTCTGCAGTGGATGCTTAGAGAACCTCTATATATGCAAACAATACATATGAGAGCAATTGATCACATTGCTTGGGATCCTGTAGCACAAACTTATAAACCATTCTTTTAAGAGTTTGGTAGAAGCTTTCTACCAAACCATCAGTTTGGGGATGGTATGGAGTAGTCCATACATCCTGAATTCCTATAACCTGATGGATATGCTTCATTTACCTACCGTATACTGAAAGTTTGAGCCTTGATCTGTAAGAACTGTATGAGGAATACTCACATGACAAAACACTGTCATCTCCTCTGCAATTTTTTTTTGTAGTGATCGTTCTTAAAGGTATAGTCTCTAGATAAAGTGTCATATAATCACTTATAACAAGGATATATAAACTTTTTTTACTTTTTTCTAGAGGACCAACAATATACAGCCCTATTCTTTCAAAGGGAGTATCAACCACAGGGTTAGGAACCAATTTATACTTTTTGTCACCTGGAGAAATATACTGGCATTCTGAACAGGATTCACAAAAATTGGCTAGATCTACATGTATTTTGGGCCGAAAGAACCTGTTCAGTATCCTTGATATGTTTTCTTTCTACCCAGATGTCCTGACAATGGTATACAGTGAGCTATTTTCATGATTGAATTGAAATAAATAATTTTGTACGGTGGCTCACCCGCTAATTGATAAGGAATGGGTGCTCCAACCAATAGACTCACCCAGTCTAAAAATGCGTATATTTAAAAATGTACCCGTATTTTTCGCCCTATAATATGCACTTTTTTTCCCCAAAAGTGGGGGGAAAATGGCAGTTCATCTTATGGGGCGAATACTGGCATTTACACTGATACCTCGCCGACCACGATGCCGCACAGTGCGGCCAGTGGTGTATCAGCAGGGAGGGAGCTGGCATCTGGTTTTGTAATGGCGGCAGGGCCTGGTGCAGTCACTGTATTCTATTACATCGGGCCCCGCTCACTGTAGTATTAATAGGTAACGTGTAGACATGGGCGCTGTTTTAAACTATAGTAATCCTCTGCAGCATAGAGAAATCCATGTAGTACGGTACTCACTTGAAACTCCTGTAGGCAGGCCGGGCGGATGGCAGCAGCATAATTTCATTCACTACGTCATCCGCCTGCTCCGCCTGCTTCATTTATAAAGTGGGAGGAGCAGGTGCGTGACGTAGTGAATGGAGTTTCAAGTGAGTACCGTACTACATTGATTTCTCTATGCTTCAGAGGATTACTATAGTTTAAAACAGCAGCACTATTGTAGTGTGTTTCTATTAGCATGCACTCAGGGCCGTCTTTAATATTGGTTGGACCCTGGGCAAGAATTTACTTGGGCCCCCTCCCGCCCCCCCCCCCCCCCCGCACTTTGCTGTACTTGCTATACAGCAGCACTTACCTGTCACGTCCAGGGCCTCCAGGTGATGTCTCCTCTCTGTCATCATCTTCTCTTTTATCATCTTCTCCATTCGGTCTGGACAACTTCTCTCAGCCGCCTCGTCTCTGCAGAGTGTGACACACAGACATCTTAGCTTCCTCACATTCTATCATTATCTCCCAACTGGAGTCCCCACAGTGTTATCCTGCTGCTTGCTGTACCCCCCCCCCCCCCCCAGGGGTGTAGCTATAGGGGGTGCAGAGGTAGCAGTCGCTACTGGGCCCAGGAGCATGAAGGGGCCCAAGGACACTTGTGCCGCATAAGAAGACACACAAAGCACTGAGAGAAGGGGGGTCCAAGCTGAACTCTTGCACCGGAGCCCATGAGCCTTTAGTTACGCCCCCCCCCCCAATACCCCCAAATACTATCCTGAAGAAACATTACTGCCCCCATAGTAATAGTGCTCCTCATAGTCCCACCAATAGTAATTCCCTTCTAGAATGCCCTCATTAGTAACACTGCCCCAACCGTGATAATGCTCCTCAACAATGCCCCCATTATTAGAAGAGCCTTCCCATATTATTAATACCCTCACAGAGTCCCCAGTAGAAACAAGGCCCCCTATTGTTCCCCCAGTGGTAATAAAGCTCCCTACAGACCCCTCAGTAGTAATAAGGCCGCCATAGTGCACTTAGTAGAAATAAGGCGGATCTATAAGTCCCTCCTATAGAGCTCCCAGTAGTAATAAGACCGCCTATAATGTCCCCTGGATCTGCAGTGCCCCCTGCAGTTATAATCCTCCCTCCACCATACAGTCCCATGTAAATAACATCACCTCCTCCCCAGCCGCCTCCAAAGCACAATCCCATGTAAACATCACCCCTAAGGCTACTTTCACACTTGCGTTCGTGCGGATCTGTCCTGTACTTGTACAGGACGGATCTGCACCGATAATACAAACGAATGCATCCGTTCAGGACCGATCCGTTTGTATTAGATTTGAATTTCTAAGGCTACTTTCACACTTGCGTTCAGAGCGGATCCGTCTGGTGTCTGCACAGATGGATCCGCTCCTATAATGCAGACGATGGGATCCGTTCAGAACGGATCCGTCTGCATTATAGTTTAGAAAAAATTCTAAGTGTGAAAGTTGCTCAGACGGATCCGTCCAGACTTTACATTGAATACATTGAAAGTCAATGGGGGACGGATCCGTTTGAAAATTGAGCCATATTGTGTCAACTTCAAACGGATCCGTCCCCATTGACTTGCATTGTAAGTCTGGACGGATCCGTTTGCCTCCACACGGCCAGGCGGACACCCGAACGCTGCAAGCATCATTCAGGTGTCTGCCTGCTGAGCGGAGCGGAGGCTGAACGCTGCCAGACTGATGCATTCTGAGCGGATCCGCATCCACTCAGAATGCATTAGGGCTGGACGGATCCGTTCGGGGCCACTTGTGAGAGCCTTCAAACCGAACTCACAAACGGAGCCCCGAACGCAAGTGTGAAAGTAGCCTAAGTCCCAATACGGATCCTTCCTGACTTACATTGAAAGTCAATGGGGGACGGATCCGCTTACAATTGCACCATTTTGTGTCAATGCAAAGGGATCCGTCCCCATTTACTTACATTGTAAGTCAGGACGGATCCGTTTGGCTCCGCAAGGCCATACGGACACAAAAACGCTGCTTGCAACATTTTGGGGTCCGCCCCCAAAATGGAACGGAGGGCCGTACGGAGCTGAACGAATGCATTCTGAATGGATCCGCATCCATTCAGAATGCATTGGGGTTAAACTGATGCATTTGGGGCTGCTTGTGAGAGCCTTGAAATGGATCTCACAAGCGGATCCCCAAACGCAAGTGTGAACGTAGCCAAAACATTAAGTCCCATGTACATAAACATCATCCCCCCCCCCCCATCCACTTTCCACATACAGTCCCATGTCAATAACATCCCTCCCTTCAGCCCTAACATACATCCCAGTTAAATAACTACAACTCCCAGCATTGCTCTGCCTCTCACTTCACTTACCTCTCCAGTCCTGATATACAGACATCACCATTAGGCTCCTTCTCCTCTTCACTCCAGTCGAATCCTGCACTGGTCACATGATGGTGACATCATCCAGGTCATCCTATCACGGCCTGTTTTGCTGATCACATGACCTGTGATGTCACCAAAGGTCCTTCGCCTCTTCACAGTGTATTAGATTCAATTGTATTGCCGTTCTGTGTACGGCAATACAGTTGTATCTAGCAGGCAGGCAGGACATTCGGGGCCTGGGACAAAACATCCGGGGCCCAGGCCCCGAATGTTTTAACCTTGCGATGCCCACTAGTGAATGGGAGTCGGGAAACGGAGCTCCCATGGGCCCCCAGGAGCAACTGGGCCCGGGGCAGCTGCCCCTTTTGCCCTGCGGCAAAGACGGCCCTGCATGCACTACCAATAACTTTTTGAATACCCGGTAGAATATACTCCCAATCGTGTGTGGTATCTTGGTTATAATCAATATTATCATCAGGTCACATTGCCATTGGTGATAATGTGTCTATTTATACAAACCGGATTCCAAAAAAGTTGGGACACTATACAAATCGTGAATAAAAACTGAATGCAATGATGTGGAGGTGCCAACTTCTAATATTTTATTCAGACTAGAACATAAATCACGGACCAAAAGTTTAAACTGAGAAAATGTACCATTTTAAGGGAAAAATATGTTGAATCAGAATTTCATGGTATCAACAAATCCCCAAGAAGTTGGGACAAGGCCATTTTCACCACTGTGTGGCATCTCCCCTTCTTACAACACTCAACAGACGTCTGGGGACCGAGGAGACCAGTTTCTCAAGTTTAGAAATAGGAATGCTCTCCCATTCTTGTCTAATACAGGACTCTAACTGTTCAATCGTCTTGGGCCTTCTTTGTTGCCCCTTCCTCTTTATGATGCGCCAAATGTTCTCTATAGGTGAAAGATCTAGACTGCAGACTGGCCATTTCAGTACCCGGATCCTTCTCCTACGCAGCCATGATGTTGTGATTGATGCAGAATGTGGTCTGGCATTATCTTGTTGAAAAATGCAGGGTCTTCCCTGAAAGAGATGACGTCTGGATGGGAGCATATGTTGTTCTAGAACCTGAATATAGTTTTCTGCATTAATGGTGACTTTCCAGACATGCAAGCTGCGCATGCCACACGCACTCATGCAACCCCATACCATCAGAGATGCAGGCTTCTGAACTGAGCGTTGATAACAACTTGGGTTGTCCTTGTCCTCTTTGGTCCGGATGACATGGCGTCCCAGATTTCCAAAAAGAACTTCGAATCGTGACTCGTCTGACCACAAAACAGTCTTCCATTTTGCCACACTCCATTTTAAATGATCCCTGGCCCAGTGAAAACGCCTGAGCTTGTGGATCTTGCTTAGAAATGGCTTCTTCTTTGCACTGTAGAGTTTCAGCTGGCAACGGCGGATGGCACCGTGGATTGTGTTCACTGACAATGGTTTCTGGAAGTATTCCTGAGCCCATTCTGTGATTTCCTTTACAGTAGCATTCCTGTTTGTGGTGCAGTGTCGTTTAAGGGCCCGGAGATCACGGCCATCCAGTATGGTTTTACGGCCTTGACCCTTACGCACAGAGATTGTTCCAGATTCTCTGAATCTTCGGATGATGATTACGCACAGTTGATGATGATCAAAAGTCTTTGCAATTTTTCGCTGGGTAACACCTTTCTGATATTGCTCCACTATCTTTCTGCGCAACATTGTGGGAATTGGTGATCCTCTACCCATCTTGGCTTCTGAGAGACACTGCCACTCTGAGAAGCTCTTTTTATACCCAATCATGTTGCCAATTGACCTAATTAGTGTTAATTGGTCTTCCAGCTCTTCGTTATGCTCAAATTTACTTTTTCCAGCCTCTTATTGCTACTTGTCCCAACTTTTTGGGGATTTGTTGACACCGTGAAAATTTGAATCAACGTATTTTTCTTTTAAAATTATACATTTACTCGGATTAAACGTTTGATCTGTCATCTACGTTCTATTACAAATAAAATATTGACATTTGCCGTCTCCACATCATTGCATTCAGTTTTTATTCACAATTTGTTTAGTGTCCCAAATTTTGGGGAATCTGGTTTGTATTTTAGGTGGTTATTTTGGTGTTTATAGGAGGACTAACGTATGTATGATCTGTGATTTGTATACCCAAGTGCACATAGTTCTTTTGGGAAACATCCATATTTTTATTTGTTTTTAATCTATATTTTGCTATTTTTAATAAAAAAAATATTAATAACCTAGGATCCATGTAATGTGCAGATGTAGGTGTGCCTAACCATATTTGAATATATATATTTTCATGATTGCTCTCTATATTCAGAAGGCACCATCATTTGCCACACTTGTTCATTTGTCTGCGGATGCTCACACACCCAGTATGCTGCCACAGCGTCAGCCCAGCCTGTAGGACATCAGAGAGCCCTGGGGTCCACATTATAGCACCACTACATTTACATTTATTTATTATCAAAAAGCATCATACATAACTAAACAAAATTTTTTTTTACTGTCCCTTTAATCTGTTGGGGACACATGACGTACCGGTACGTCATGTGTATTTACGATTACCACCGCACGGCGCGTGGTGATCGGAACAGAGTGCCTGCTGAAATCATTCAGCAGGCACTCTGTCACAATGTCTTGTGACCCCACCCCCCATATCGTTGATCGCAGCAAAGCAGGTCAATTCAGATCTGCGGTTTGCTGCGTTTCCGGGTTATTCGGGTCTCTGGTGACCCGATAACCCGGAATAGGCTGGTGATCGGTGGTGTGATAATACACCATCAATCACCATCCTGCGATCCTGGGAGGTGATGGTGACATCACCTCTCAGGATCGCTTCTGATTGGCTGCAGGGCGGGCGGGAAGTTTAAGTTATTGCATCTCTGCTCTCCTCCTCCTTTCTGTGTCCGGGAGCGAGTAGAGAGGAGCCTGCGTCCGATCTGTGCCCAGCAACCGCCATCTATGCCCAGCAGCCTTCTTCTGACAGTCCACAGTGTCATCTGGCACTAAAATGTACATAGGGACAAGTTAGGGAAAGGTTAGGTTAGGCAGGGATATTGAGGGAAAGTTTAGGAAAAAAATAAATTTGCATCACCCTGATCGGGTGTCTGGGGTCCACAGCACAGTCACTGTGTGGGCCTAGTAAAAAAAATAATAGTGTCAGGCAGTACTGGCAGTATGGTCATGACACGCTCCCATTTTGAGGCCATTTGGAAATGCCTGCATTATGCAGATAATGCAGCATGTCCCCCCTAAGGTGATCCTTCCTATGACCACCTGTACAAAATCAGGCAGATCATTGACCACTATTTTTGGAGGCCTATGTACGCACCTGGAAGGGAGGTCGCAGTTGATGAGTCTCTTATAGCTTTCAAGGGGAGACTCATTTTCCACCAGTATGTTCCCTTTTAGCGGGCGAGGTATGGCGTGAAGCTGTACAAACTTTGTGAGAGTACCTCAGGGTACACTTACAAGTTTTGTGTGTACGAGGGGAGAGGTTCCCGTATTCAACCCTCAGAATGTCCCCCCACTCTGGGTGTTAGCGGGAAACTTGTGTGGGACCTCATGCACCCACTGCTAGATAAGGGTTACCACCTGTATGTTGATACCTTTTATACTAGTATCCCCTTCACGGTAACGGCATCATCCCTGTCCCTGTGCGAGGTACCGCAGAAACGGTTCTCAAGCCCGATTGTATCGTCGACTACAATCGGTATATGGTAGGAGTTGATCTCTCTGATCAAGTCCTCAAGCCATATAACGCCATGCGCAAAAATAGGGCATGGTATAAAACATTTGCTGTCTACTTGGTACAGGTTGCCTTGTACAACTCTTTTGTGCTGTCCCGGAGCACTGGCAACACAGGAAAATTCCTGCAATTCTATGAAGCAGTCCTCAAGGCCCTGATCTTTTCTGACCGGGAAAGAGCAGGCCGGAGTACCTCGGGAACTTGAGGCACCAGAATCGTCTCTGGAAAACACTTTGCAGGTGTGGTCCACCATACTGGAAAGAAGGGACGGACCCAAAAAAGGTGCAGAGTGTGTCACAGGAGGGGGATACGGAAGAACACCGCCACTCAGTGTGACACGTGCCCCGATCATCCTGGCCTCTGCATTATTAGTTGCTTCAGGCAGTACTACACTTCCATGAATTACTAAATTTATAATCCCCTTCCCCAATTTTAATTCCATTTAGCCACTGACAATTGAAAAAAAAACTATGGTTCTAAGACTTGAGACACCAAAAAAAATGATATTTTGTAAAACTAAAATAAACAAAAAATTAGACATATTAGGTATCGCCGTGTCTGTAAGAATCTGCTCTATAAAAATACCCCATGACCTAACCCCTCAGATGAATACGGTCAAAAAAATAAAATAAAAGCGGAGCATAAAAAGGTATTTTTTTGTCACCTTACATCACAAAAAGTGCAATACCAATCAAAAAGTCATATGCCCCCCAAAATAGTGCCAATAAAACCGTCCTCTCATCCCACAAAAAATGAGCTCCTACCTAAGACAATCGGCTAAAAACTTTAAAAAAATCTGACTCAGACTATGGAGATACTAAACTTATTATTTTTTTTGTTTAAAAAAGGATAATATAGTGTAAAACCTAAATACATTTTTAAAAAGTAGACATATTAGGTATCGCCGCATCCGTAAGAATCTGCTCTATAAAAATACCCCATGACTTCACCCCTCAGATGAACAAGGTAAAAAAAAATATATAAAAACGGTGCAAATTTTTTTATTTTTTGTCATCTTACATCACAAAAAAGTGTAATAGCAAGCGATTAAAAAGTCATATGCCCCCCCAAATAGTGCCAATAAAACCATCCTCTCATCCCGCCAAAAATTAGCCCCTACCTAAGACAAAAACAAAAAAAAACTGACTCAGACTATGAATACATTTGAAAAAAGTCGACATATTAGGTATCGCCGCGTCAGTAAGAATCTGCTCTATAAAAATTCCCCATTACCTAACCCCTCAGATGAACATGGTCAAAAAAAATTTAAACAAATTTAAAGTGCAGCTATTTTTGGGCAAATTTTCCATTTTAATCCATTTTTTCCAGTAACAAAGCAAGGGTTAACAGCTAAACAAAACTTAATATTTATTATCCATATGTGGTCGTAAACTGCTGTATGACCAAACGGCAGGGCGCAGAAGGAAAGGAACACCATATGGTTTCTGGAAGGCAGATTTTAAGGGGCTTTTTTGGGGGGCACCATGTAGTTTCTTAGATGGGGTCACTATTATGGAGTTTCTACTCTAGGGGTGCATGAGGGGGGGCTTCAAATGGGACATGGTGTAAATAAACCAGTCCAGCAAAATCTGCCTTCCATAAACAACACGGCGCTCCTTTCCCTCCACGCCATGCCGTGATTAAAATGGAAAATTTGCCAAAAAATTGAAATTCTTACATTTCATCTCCATTTGCCAATAACTCTTGTGGAACACCGAAATGGTTAGCAAAGTTAGTAAAATCAGTCATCTGTGGATGACACCGTTATGGGCATCTGTTCAAAGTAGAACACACAGCAAAATGGGGCTGGGTGGGCTGGCAAGAGAGAGGTTAATAAGTGATGGAGGTGGATGGCCCTGTGTTTACTAGGCAAGCACTTGTTGTGAAAGGTGCAAAGCGATCTCCTAACTGTATCCCCCCAGTCCTGCCAGACCAGACACAATGCAATTAATAGCACCCCCTGCCCCTTCACAATGTTAAATGCACACTACTCAGTCAGCGGCATGCCACCAGGCATCCTGCAAGCTGAAATCAGGCCGTCATATATATAAATGATATGATTATATATGATATAATCTCCTCAACTTTGATTACCTTAGCGGCGCAGCTGCCGCACTGCGCTCCTGTCTGTGTACTCTGGTTCCTCCTAGTGCAGGCGGCTTGCATGTGACATCATGTTAGTGAGCTCTGCGCAGTGACTGACTGTCTGTCACTGTTGTGATGATTCAGATCAGTGGCTGCGGCGGCCAGAGCCTTACGTTTTAAAGGGGATAGCGGTATGGGAATCAGCGGGGGGGGGGGGGGGCAAGAAATAACCAAGCGGGGGGAATTGCCCCCTTGCCCCCACTGTAGCGACGCCTATGATGGCAGATGAGGCACTATTCCCATTTCTAATGATATTTGTGTGTCAGCTACTTGCATAGGTATCACCATTTTGGGATACACCTTTTTGTCACCATGCACATGTCATGAGTAAATAACCTGCTATATTGGCAGGGTCCACCAAGCCTGATCTTATCTGAGACTGCTGACTTCCAGTAACGATCAGGGCATTCACAGTCTGGGAGTTCACAGTCACAGGTTGCAAATAGTCTTTAACCAGACTAACACAGTTTTCTGTTGATGCCTTAGATTTTTTACCAGCAGTACTGGCAAAGTCTTTGGTAAGATGACCAGTTTTACTGCAGGCAAAGCAAGTCTGCTCTTTATAATGACTTTTGTATTTTACAGTCTCAGGTTTCTGGTTACACATGGCTTGTGAACCAGTCCTTTTCTTTAAGCGAGTAATTTTCAGTCAGTGTCAAAGCTTGCTCACCACAGTCAGGCTCGTGTTCCTTGACCCAGATTTGCATTGGTGCAGGAAGGACTTCCAAAAATTGTTCAAGGATAATCTTTTCCAGGATCTGCAGAACAGTCTTACCCCCTGGAGAAATCCACTTAGAGCACAATTCAGACAGCTGGGTAAAGGTTTCCCTAGGTCCTTCCTTATCCTGGTATCTGTAAGTCCGGAACCTCTGGCGAAATGACTCTGCATGTATATTATAGCGTCTTAGAATTGCAGTTTTTACTTTTTATAATTTTCAACATCCTCAGTTCTCATTTGGCATATATGCCTATTGAGCTTTGCAAGTGAGAAATGGTGCAAAATGAAGTACCCATTTTTCCTCAGGCCATTTATTTACTTGAGCCACTCTTTCAAATGCTTTCAGATATGACTTTATATCATCAGTCTATGTTAACTTGGTAAGATTAAAGTGGTAACCTTAGGCATATTGTACTGCATGACTAGTACTATCTGAAAGAACTGTTCATCTCTCTTTTTTTTTTCATCTTTTTCTTTTCTGTATCGCTCCTGTGCACGATAATGTCTTTGCTACTTAACTCTATGCTGGTCACTTAATTCTTGGAAGGAAACCAACCATACAAGGAGTTCCTCCATACTTTTTGGAGTAGTTGTACTCACAGAGGGTGCAGTCCCATTCCCAGTTATAGCACCCTCCTCAGGAATTATAAGGTCACCCACCTCAGACTGGGTACCTTCTATATTGCAGACAGGAATAGCTTGAACTGGTGAGAGAGTTTTTTCTGCCCATCTGTGACGTGTAGTCGCCTTGGTACGCTGAGATCGTCTTGGAGAAGAATCATATATAAATCTCCTGGCATGTCCTCTTCCTGCCACATACTCAGTAGACAATTGCACTTAGTCCAGTACAAATGGCAATCCCACTGCTGCCACCATATGTTGAGATGTTGATGTATATGCCGTTAAAAAGTCTAAACTCAGTTTTTGGCAAATGCAATGCTCATATTGTGAGCAAAAAAACAAAAAACAAACTAACAGCAAAAATAAACAATCTTCAAGGGTATTTGTAACTACCTTGGTAGCAAGTAGCTTGCCCAGTGACCAGCTCAAACTCTGAACTGGATTGATCACTAGCATGTTTCATAGGTGCCTTTAACCACTTCACATCCGGGCCATTTCCCCCTTCCTGACAGTGCCATTTTTGCAAATCTGATATGTGTCACTTTATGTGGTAATAACTTTAAAACGCTTTTACTTATCCAGGCTATTCTGGGAATGTTTTTTCAGCGCATATTGTACTTCATGACAGTGGTAAAATTGAGTCAAACATTTGTCATTTTTAATTATAAAAAAATACCAAATTTACAAAAAAATATGAAAAATATCCAAATTTACAAATTTCAATTTCTCTACTTTTATAATAGATAGTAATACCTCCAAAATACCTCCATTACTTTACATTCTCCATATGTCTACCTTATGTTTGGATCATTTTGTGAATGTAATTTTATTTTTTGGGGACGTGAATAGGCTTAGAAGTTTAGAAGCAAAAATCCACTTTTTAAGGACCAGTTAAGGTCTGAAGTCACATTGTGAGGCTTACATAATAGAAACCACCCAAAAATGACCTAATTTTAGAAACTACACCGCTCAAGGTATTTAAAACTGATTTAACGTTGTTAACCCTTTAGGTGTTCCACAAGAATTAATGGAAAATGGAGATAGAATTTCAGAATTTCACTTTTTTGGCAAATTTTCTATTTTAATAATTTTTTTCCTGCTAACAAAGCAAGGGTTAACAGCCAAACAAAACTTAATATTTATTGCCCTGATTCTGTAGTTTACAGAAACACCGTATATGTGGTCATAAACTGCTGTATGGGCACACGGCAGGGCACAGAAGGAAAGGAGCACCATGGTGTTTTTGGAAGGCAGATTTTGCTGGACAGTTTTTATGCACCCCTAGAGTAGAAACTCCAAAAAAGTGACCCCATTTTAGAAACTACGAGATGAGGTGGCAGTTTTATTGGTACTATTTTAGGGTACATATGATTTTTGGTTGCTCTATATTACACTTTTTGTGAGGCAATATAACAAAAAATAGCTGTTTTGGCACCTTTTTTTTGTTATTTACAATGTTCATCATGTAGATCATGTGCTATTTTTATAGAGCAGACAATACCAAATATGACTACTTTTGTTGGTTGTTTGTTTTAATTTTACATATTAAAGCATTTTTGAAAATTTTTAGTGCCTCCACATTCTGAAAGTCTTAGGTAGGGTCTTATTTTTTTCGGTATGAGATAACAGTTTGATTGGTACTATTTCAGGATGCTTATGACTTTTTAAAACATATGCCCATGTTTATGCAAATTAGTTTTTACATGACAAAACTGTATCATGTATGGGTCATGCGATCCGTTGTAACCATGCCTCTTCACAGACAAAAGAAGAATGAGAGAGCCGTTTTTAAACCACGCCAGTCCTGCTGCCCTCTGGCTTGGAGGAAGCAGCACATGACACGGCAGGCTGCGTTACTGTCGTATTCTTCTCCAGACTCAATGTGCCCGATATGGAAACTGAGAGGAGACAGGTGCAGGCAGCGTGTGGAGCTAATGTCATACAAATTTATTGTGGGCTGTACAAAATTTAAATACAATCGATAAAACAATTTTGTCAAAGGAAAATATTGCTTTTTGTATGCATGGGAGCACATTCCTGCTCTAGACGACGAACTTGCTGCTATAAGAGGTGTCTAAGTTTATTTTTGTTGTTGCCCAGGTCTGGTGGGGGCCCATTCCTGGGAACACATTCATCTGCAAACAAAGAAACTGCTGCTGTCTGTTCCTGCTGAGTTAGGCCATGCTATGTGTAGGCCTTAGACTCGACCATTAACATGTACCTGCTGCTGCTGTCTGTCTGTCCTGATCATGTTAAGTTATGTTTAGGCCTTATACTCCACCGTTACCTTTATCTGCTGCTGCTGTCTGTCCTGATCTTGATAAGTTAAGTTTCGGCCTTGTCCTATAGTGTTACTATTTCCCTGCTGCTTTCTGTTCTGTTCCTGCTGAGTTAGGGCCAGCTATGTGTATGCCTTATACTATAGTGTTACCATTTCTCTGCTGTTGTCTGTTCTGTTCCTGCTGATTTATGCCCAAATATGTGTACGCCTGAAACTACAACATTACCATTTTCCAGCTGCTGCTGTCTGTCCTGATATTACTGAGTTAGGCCCAGCTATTTGTATGCCCTATACTACAGCGTTACCATTTCCTTTCTGCTGTCTGTTCTGTTCCTGCTGAGTTAAACCTCCTGCTTTTTTGGTCTAGCTAGGTGTAGGCCTTATACTATACCCTTAACAATTACCTGCTGCTGTTGTCTGTCCTGATCCTGCTGAGGACTACCATCATGGACCACTTTATTCACCCTTCATTTTTTGCACATCTGCTCTGTTCATCATATAATCATATATTGTCTATATATATATATATATATATATATATATATATTCTTTTGAATAAGATACAATCATGCGGTGTTACGCTTCATTCACCAAAAACATGTATTTATTTTATATGTTGTAATTTAGCTTTACTTGGGTTTTGGGCGGCCCTGGTGTGGTTCTTACTAAAACTAGGTGGGGACCGTACGTGGGATTACCTTGTCAAAAGGTCTTGTGCAGTTAACATTGTACAGGACTGATTGAGGACCCTAATTAAATTTTATTATGTTATTTTATAGTTTTTTTAATCAGGATTTAGGTTTGAACATAGTGCTGTCTATTGTCCTTAACAGAATGCCTGACTTCCATGTTGACCTCTCCACATGGTTGGGTGTGACTGGCGTTATACTCATCCGTGTGGTAATCCTGTTTTGGGAATGGAGTGTTATTGCCACATGTAAAAATCTATATATACATTTTTATTTGATGTTACTTTTTGACAACTATGAAATGATACTGTGCATATGAGATTTTTATAGAATCAAAGCTTTTCATTTTTCAATATAAACTGTGGTATATATCATTTTCTTGAATCCATGTCACCATTTTGGGAGTTATTCTTATCATTTTCAAGGTTTGCTATCATGTGACCGCATAGACAGGATGCATTTGTGGCTCAGCTTGCGTTCGGTTTCTGTTGCAAACACGTGATCTGTTATCATGTGAACGCCCTGTATATGGACACTAGCGGCCTGTGTGTGTTCCTCCTTCGATGCAATCACATTATTGCAGTAAAATTTTCTTTATGTAATGCAGAAGCAATGCAGCAACATGCGCTGTTAACCAAACAGGACGCTATATTGGATCCATGCTGGCTAGTTCTTGGCCCCCTCTATAATGTTTTTAATCAGTACACCAGACATTTTAATGACAAAATTGCTTTTTGAAATAATTTTTTAATCTGGAATTGTGATGAATTAAGGAGATACTATGAATTCACATACTTTAATGGACGTTAATAATCTCTTAACAGTATGGATACTTGTATATTATTGCATTTTTTTTCACATAATTTTTTATGTTTGTACACAATACGAATCAAACATATTAAATCTAATTCAATTATTAATAGTTTTGATTAAATAATCACCTGAGTTTGTATTTGTCACTGGCACCATTTACTTTTGTCACTACTTGAGAAAGGTCCCATTGTGTGGACTGAAACGTCGCTTTTGGTTGAATAAACGCACATTTTCTTGAGGCTGTGCCATCTCATGAGTTTATATATATATATATATATATATATTTATTTATATATATATATATATATATAGATATATATATATATATATATATACTACAAGAAAGTTTTGCATATTCATATACAAAGTCACGGGTGCATATCCATCAAGCAAACATGGTTGATAAAAAAATGGCTGCACAACATTTCACATACAAACAATAGAGCTGAAAAATGCGGATCATTCTAAATTAAAGTGGTATTGTACCTTCTATAAATGGAAAAATAGAAGCTCTTTGCGCACATTTTTGATCAAACGTATGTCGGGCCCATCTTGACATAATTTTTTAATTTGGAATTGTGATGAATTTTTTTTGCCCCGGTCTGGTGGGGACCCATTCCTGGGAACATATTCCTGCTACAAACAAAGAACCATCTCCAGTCTGTTCAGACTGAGTTTGGCCCAGCTATGTGTAGGCCTTATACTACACCATTACTATTTACCTGCTGTTGTCTGTCCTGATGAGTGTGGTGGAGCTATGTGTAGGCCTTATACTACACCGTTACCATGTACCTGCTGCTTCTACTGTCTGTCCTGATCCTGATGAGTTTTGTGTAGGCCGTTTACTCCACCATTACTTTTACTTGCTGCTGCTGTCTGTCCTGATCCAGATGAGTTTGCCCCAGGACTAAAGGGGCCTTCCTGCAACCTTATAGGTTAAAATTAATCAAAAACATAACAATATCTAAAAATGAAAGCACATGTTAGAATGTAAATAAATATTTATTAACAATGTTGAGGAACAAATATGCCTTTAAGGCAACTTTTTTAGTTGATTATGGAGGTCCAGCAACTCCTGGATCCCCTTACGGTGCAGACCTTCTTATCCAGATGCCGCTGCTGCTGATGTAGCCTAATTTGCTGCTCCTGTATTATCTTTTGCTGGGAAGTGATCTCCAGCATTGCCCTTTGGTCGTCCTGCTGCATAATTATTTTTATTAATTTACCGAGTACTGTTGGGATTAAAAAAAATATGAAAATGACTTTCAATTAAGATTAAAAGGCAATTAATGCATTGTGTGAAGTATCTGTTAAAGCACTGACTATTTACATTACAATTCATTAGTTAATGATATTTATGATAATTATATAGTTGGTTAGTTATTGATAGTTCAGTATAGTATAATGTTATTTAGTTGGTTAGTTAGTGCTAGTTCAGTAGAGTATAATCTTATTTAGTTAGTTTGTGATAGTTATGTAGAGTATAATGTTATTTAGTTGATTAGTTAATGGCTTTTATGTAGATTACAGAGTTAGTGTCCAGTGTTAGTGTAGTGTGTGTTGTCCCCTCTTTTTTGGCCCTTTGTTTCTGTTCATCTTATGGATACAGAATTCTATTGCTGTGTGCACATATTTACCATCCTGGCGGGGGCTGGTGAGAACCTTCTCCTCCTCTTCTTCTTCCTCATCAGGAGATGGGGGGGGGGGGATGTGGCTGCAAAGAGGGACCAGATTCTTTGGCCTCCACCTCCACCATTTCGCCAACATCAGGTGGTGGTGAAGCATCTGCATGCTGAGAGGATCCAGCATGCTCTCACTCCTCCTTCTCCAATGCCGAGACCACAACCACCACCATATCCCCTGTAGAAGGCCTGCGCCGTACAGAGGGAACTGAAACCCCTGTAATCACACAATGTTCAGAATTTAGACAAACAACTCAGAACTCATAACAAATGCAAATATACCCCTTAATGACCAGGCCATTTTTTGCCTTTCTGCCCAGGCCATTTGAGCAAATATGCGGATCACTTTATGTGGTAGTAACTTTAAAAGGCTTTTAAGTAGGCCATTATGAGATTGTTTTCTCATCACATAATGTATTTACAAGACAGTGGAAAAATTCAGTCACAAACTTTCATTTGTATTTTTTTTAAATGCAAAATTTCTAAGAAATTTGAACACTTGGTACTTACAGTATACCTCTACACTGTGCCAAAGGAGTGGGGTTTACACAGGAGGAGGGAGGTGCGAAGCGCGCTGGGGGGGCCCCTTACAAATATTTGCTGTGGGGCCCAGTCACTTCTAGTTATGCCGCTGACGGTGAGTACAATAAAGGAATTCAAGAGGGGCCTGGATGTATTTCTGGAGTGTAATAATATTACAGGATATAGCTACTAGAGAGGGATTGTTGATCCAGGGAGTTATTCTGATTGCCTGATTGGAGTCGGGAAGGAATTTTTTATTCCCCTAAAGTGAGGAAAATTGGCTTCTACCTCACAGTTTTTTTTTTTGCCTTTCTCTGGATTAACTTGCAGGATGACAGGCCGCACTGCATGGACAAGTGTCTTTTTTCGGCCTTATGTACTATGTTAGGCTGCTTTCACACTAGCGTTCGGTATTCCGTTCGTGAGCTCCGTTTGAAGGAGCTCACGAGCGGACCCGAACGCAGCCGTCCACCCCTGATGCAGTCTGAATGGAGGCGGATCCGCTCAGACTGCATCAGTCTGGTGGCGTTCAGCCTCCGCTCCGCTCGCCTCCGCACGGACAGGCGGACAGCTGAACGCTGCTTGCAGCGTTCGGGTGTCCGCCTGGCCGTGCGGAGGCGTGCGGATCCGTCCAGACTTACAATGTAAGTCAATGGGGACGGATCCGTTTGAAGATGCCACAATGTGGCTCAATCTTCAAGCGGATCCGTCCCCCATTGACTTTACATTGAAAGTCTGGACGGATCCGTCCCAGGCTATTTCCACACTTAGCTTTTTTTTGCTAAAATAATGCAGACGGATCCGTACTGAACGGAGCCTCCGTCTGCATTATTATGGGCGGATCCGTTCTGAACGGATCCGCCCGAACGCTAGTGTGAAAGTAGCCTTACTATGTTACTATCTGCATATAAAGTGATTGGTCTGACATGCATGTGAAATGAATTCAAATACACTGGTGTAATGTGAAATTACTTACAGTGATCAGGAGTTCTTCCTCACTGTCTCAAAAATTGCTTCAGACCATCTTTTCAAATCGCCTCAAACTTCGGGTAGTTCGGAAACAGTTGCTAGGCCACGCCCCTAAGCAAATTTTACATTGAGATTTTAGTAATGGAAAAAAATATGCAAACAAAGATAGCGAATTCACGAATATATGATGAATATTTGCCCATATATTCATGAATTAGCGCAAAACTGAATATTGCCCTTGCCGCCTAACATTAATTAACTAGAGGTTCTGGTCTGATTCATCCAAAGTTAAGTCCAGGGCAATTAGGGCATTATCCTGAAAGGAAGGGTCCACTTTCTTCTTATTAAATAGATCTTGGTAGAAAACTAGTTTTTTTGTAACATACCATCAATTTGCTTTTCTCCTTCTAGTTCGGTTATTGGTTCTTTAAGATCAGTTGCTTATTTGGAAAAAGAAGCGAGAACAGGTTTCATTTTCAACCTTAGCACTTTAGATAACTTCTTTCCCTTTGTCTTATATTGCTTTATGGATGTCTTTCTTTATTTTCAGGATTTGGTCATCCATTTCAACTCCTACTTTCTTCAAACAATAGCAGGTTTGCAATTTGGTAAGTAGTTTTTTTGTACCATTCTCTTTTCTCTCTTGCTGTCTGAATGCATGATTTAAGAAAGAATTGCTTTATTTGTGCCTTAGCATAGTCCCACCAACATAATATAGACTCCAAGTCCCTTACAGATTTCCTTAGATTAGTACAAAGCAACAAAAAATCTGTTCTTACGTTCTTTTTTTCAAGTATGGTGGTGTTCAGCCTCCACACCCCTTTTCCTTAGGAGATTACAGGGAGCTGTAGGAGGGCTCCAACAAGTTTATGGTCAGAGAAGATATTGTCTTCAAGATGCATTGCCTTTCTCTGTCACAAAAATGTAATCTATCCAGGATTTGTAAAAGCTATTTTGCCACATATTTAGCTGTTTACTGGTTTTATCCACTCTGGACTCAGCTGCTCCTCCTAGCCTCTTTTCCTTTGGCATCAAAGGATCAACGCATTAAAGAGAAGGACTCTGGGAGAAAAAACTGGATTGCACCCTCTCTTCAACCAGTGGGGGGCATACATATTTGCAATTCTCGAGTCTCTCAAATATATATGGACACATTGACCAAGAGCACTCTTCCAGGAGTGATTTCAACAAAATATGTAATTTTAATGTTATTGTTTTAAATAGGATCCCAATTCCAGAATTTTTATTACAATTGTCACCTGACCACCCGACCACACAGATCAACCACTCTTCCATTCCTCCCTTGAATAAGCATAGTTCATGTCATGCTCAATCCCACATTCTTGAATAAAGAAAATGTCGTAGCTTAATGATTCAAGATAGGAAAAAAAGCTAAAAAATTCTTGCTGGACTCTTTATACAGATGTAGCAGGGTTAACACACAAACTCCTAACTCAAATTTCTGAACTCATCGTGCTATCTTGAAACAAAAGCCATTGAAAAGCAATTACAGGTGTTTGCTTAACGCATTTAGTTTAGATAACACATCTGATAAAGCATGTATGTTAACTCCTCCACCTACAACTCCATGTTGGCCTCCTCCTTCACTCAGACCTCCACCTTGGCAGAGTAGAGAAATATACCGGCCACACCCCCAAAAATGGCTAAAGGTCACACACAGAATTGACAGACACATTAACAAATCTAAAAAAAAATACAAAAAAAACTGAGAGTGTTGGCTTCTTCCTCCACCTCCTCTGCCTCTTCCACCTACACCACCACGTCCACAGCCTCTTCAGCTTACTACCCCCTTTAGACCTCCGCCTCTTGGTTCAAGATTGTTATTTTTTATTTGTATGTATTTTATGTTATTTTAAGTCATTTCCCTATCCAAATTTGTTTTCAGGGGAATTATACTGCTCTCACACCCACTTTGGAACCTTTTACAGAACTCTAGCCCTTTCTATGACTTTTTAAGAGCCATTTTAGTGCCCCAAAGTTTGGGTCCCCATTGTAATGCTAATGTAATGATAAAGCAAACGTGGCATACCAGATACACTTTGCGCAAGCCGTCACATTCAGAACACTCTTGAGGACCGGGGTACTCTTCACTCACTTCCAGCAGGAAGGGGGACTTTGCAGAGCCCCTCCTAGGTGTCAACTAGAAGGGCAGCTGGGGGCTTGGGACACCGGCCGCAGTGAGGGCAAAATCCCAAAGTAAATACCATGACACTATGCAATGGTCAATAGGGAAACACGAGAATGGTCAGTAACCGTAAGCGCCAGGGCACAAGAACCAGATGACAACCAAAACCAGAGTCAATAACCAGAGAAACCACTCATCAGATAGCTTCAGATCCAGAACCAGGAAGTAACTGAATAATCAGCAGTGAGTGAGGGAAAAGACCAGGTTTAAATATCCCTGCACCAATCGATTGACACTGCTTAGGTCACAGCCAATCTCCACCCTCAGACCAGGGAAGCACAGGTGAGGTCTGAAAGTGTGCAGAGGAAGGAACCTCCCACCACATGTCCAAGTCAGGACACATGACAATTGAGGTTCCCTGGCAACAGCTGACGCTAGGGGTTCCGGCGTCCCAGGACTTCTGACCAGAGTCAGTGCTGGGAATGACGGTGTCCCATCTCCCAGAAGTTCCAAGATCTGGAGTGGATTTTAGAAAGTGACATGCGTAGGTAAGGCGCAAATCTTTACTAGCTCCGCCCTCCGGGGGTGACACCCCCCCACTCGTGGCCAGCGAGGGGTGAGGGATGTCCTGCCAGAGGGAAAGAGACCACCTGGGAGAATGAGAGACATTCTTCGCTTAGTGGCATGCTTTCCCGGACTTTAATGGGGTTCGTTGTTCAGGGTCACATTTGGAACCCGAACTGAACCCGGACATCCACTGGTCCACTTATCTCTACTTGCTATTTCTCTCCTTATGCTCAGTTCACAGAGAAATGGCAACAACCTCTTGAGACGAGGCTTTTATAGGGTTGTGACATCACAGGGGATGGCTATCTGCTGATTGGCTGGCTGCAGGGCATATCATGTTCCTTGGTTGCTTACTTTCACTTTGTAAAAGGTGTTGTCTCCATTAAAAAAATTAATATTTGTTACCACAAAGCGTGAGGAAATTCGTATTTGTAGCAAATCAAAGTGAATTCATTTCACTTCGATTTGCTCAATACTACTACAGGTTATGCCTGCCACTATCCCTTCATATACCCAACTCCTTCCATATTTCTTACTTGCGCAATTTACCATATATGCCAGTAGTACTTCATGCAAGCCAAATCTTAATTCCTAGAGACCTATGTAATGTTCACAGTAATGAATTAAAGAATAAAGAATTAAAGAATATTTGAGCACTATCACAATGCTTTGCATCAGTACATAAAAGTGATGTCTCTTTCACATTAATAGTTTATACATTTTTATCAATACATACTTTTAATTTTGTGTCTTATGTTATGTGATCCTTATTAAAAATTTCCAGGAATGGGTCATGTGATCATGATTATCTATGTGATTAGATGCTTATTCCAATAATCTGTTTCCCCTTTTTTCACTTATGCCACATCTGCCTGGCCTGAAATACTTCAGTCTTATGTTATTTATTGGATTTTATGGAATCCTAATAAACTATTGGTCTTATGGTTGCTGGAATCTTTTGACTGGATATTACAATTAAGGAATTATTTATTTCCAGTTGCTTGTATAGTGGCAAGATGTTATAACTTGCATCAGTGCAAGCAAGAGTATGACTTTTCCGCCAAAAAATGCTGCATTGACTGACTCCTTCCTTAGCCTTTATGCACATTGACAAATTGCAGCTTTGGACAAGCTCTGGGTTGTATAGAGCTGTAATATGGCACCTATAGACAGCTACAGGACTTGTACCTGGGTATGCCTATGATTTTATATATAATCTCTTTTTGGCTACAATTTGGAAAACAATATGTTAGTCAGAAGAAGGAAACCAAGTTAAATTGTTCCATTTGTCAAAATATACATTTCTGAGGAGGAGATTTATCAAGACTGGTGTATAGGAAAACAGGCTTATTTGCCCATAGCAACCAATCATATTCCACCTTTCATTTTCCAAAGGAGCTGTCAAAAATGAAAGTTGGAATCTGATTGGTTGCTATGGACAAATAAGTCAGTTTTACAGCTTTTAGTTGATGTTTCGCCCCAGAGACTTGATACACAACTGGCATTTTCTCCTAATTTAATTCAGGCAATTCACATTCTTTCTGGCCCGAAAGCAGCATAACATTGGAAAATATGAGACAAAACCTTAGTATTCACAGCATTCTATGCAGGGTTTATGCAGGGAAGGGCATAACAGGACATTTTTGCTGTGTAGCTTAAGCCAAGAGCTGCAGTGCACAGTGCGATGCCAAAGAATGAAATGTCATTTTGGCAACCTTTCCTGTATAGCCCAGTGAAATGCTGCAGTTTTGTTGTTAAGGACATGTTAACCTTGTTAAGGACACGTTAACCTTGTTAAGGACACACACGGAACACCTTGCAAGCTCAAACACTGTCCTGGTATGTTACATAACACTAGTAGGTCCATTTGACTAATTTTAAAAACTTGCTTGAAGTTTTTAGACAGTAGACACAAGGGTGCTTCTAACGCTGCTTCATTGTTTGAGAAAAAAGTTAAATACCTGACCCTCTTCTAAATTTAATATGAGGACAGTGCTATTATGAAGTATACATATGTCAATATGCTGTCCCCTATTAGCCAGGAAAGGGTGCAGCCTAAGGTGAAATTATTACCTTTCCTAATGGATGGTGCACCATTAAGTGGAGGTGTCATAAGACATTGAGATATGTGAAGAAGAATAGGGGATTATTTCATTTAACACTGTTTTTACACTTGTGAATACAGTAATTGTACATTTATCATATTTTATGCCAAATTGTACCCAGCTGCCCTTTCTTTATGGTCTATTTGCACAATGCAAACTCAAATACCATGTAAAGTTGTAACAATATGTACATATAGAAAGAACACTCTTAAAAAGCCCATTTGGATCCGGTTAGGGTTAACTTTACAATATCAGGCTGGTGTATATAGGCTTTTAGAACTGTGATAGTTGGTTGAGAAATTTTAGACAACATTAATCTGCATGTACACACTTTGTATAAAGCATATCCTTTATCTCAACTTACTAATTACATGCAGAGACTGCAAAAATGCTTTTACAGACAGCAGGTCTACTTTTGTAGCTTTATGCAATTAGTGTCATTCTCTAGGCCTCATTTATACCTATTTATATATTCCTCAAAAAGCATAACACAATTTTTCTCTCTCTCTATCTGTACAACATTGACAGCATTTCATGGCCTACAGAGTATAACAATCACCTGAAATTAGTCTAAATTGAGCAGCAGCAAATCTCAACTAAAAGCTGGTAGCACTGTGGTAGACATACAGTACATGCTGATATGATTACAGTGTGACTCATTATCTGACAGTACTTTTCTATCAAAAAGAAATTGATGGAAAATGTTTGGCTTGGAGCAGATGCAGTCTACCGTAAAGCTATAAAACACAATATGCTTGAAATAAAATTAAAAAAAGCAACTTTCTTCTTTGTAACAGTCTTTACTTTGTCTTGTTTCCTTAACATGACTTAGAAGAAAGTTACATCACCCAACATCACCCCAGATTTCTCAATTACAAAGAACTGCTTAAGTGTTTTTATTTAATCATTCACTGGACAAAGACATTTAGATTTTCACAGCAGTATCATACACTATGATTTGGTGGCTATGTGTTTCACAATTCTAAACCACTTATCAGTATGTCCTTTATATAAAATACACCTCATTCCTTTCAGGATATGAAATTAGGTTCAAAGACAGGTGAATTATAAAAAAAATAAGACATGATAAAACTGCAAAGAATTAGAGTTGAAAAGAAAGCATGATCCACATTTGTAGTGATACAGAACCCCAAAATATTTGGTGCTGCACATAAATTGTAGTCACTGACATCAGTCGCGTTTCCCAGTAGTTCTGATTAGTGTTGAGCGCGAATATATAAAAATTTTTACCGAATATTGGCACTTCGCTAATTCGCAAATATTTCGAATATAGCGCTATAAATTCGCAATTTTTTTTTTATATTTTTTTGTTTCCCACTTCCCAAAAGTAGTTCTTACCTGTTCTGAGGATTCCTGGCTTCCTGGCTGCTCCAGTTAGTGCCCGTTGCCGCTTCTGGCGACTTCCATGCTCATGGAGCGTCCCCATCACCATGGGAACACCTCCATACTAGAATGTACTGTCGGATGTGAGAATTAAGATGAAATTGCAATGCGATTAATATAACTTGAAGTAATCGCATTGCGATTTCAACTTAGAGCTGTGTTTCTAATGGGTCAGCTTGCTAGAATTAACTAAGTTAACGAATATGGAATATAGCAGTGCTAAGTTGAAATTGCAATGCAATTAATATAACTTGAAGTAATCGCATTGCGATTTCAACTTAGCACTGCTATATTCCATATTCGTTAACTTTGTTAATTCTAGCAAGCTGACCCATTAGAAACACAGCTCTAAGTTAAAATCGCAATGCTATTAATATAACTGGAAGTAATCACATTGCGATTTCAACTTAGACCTGGTTTACTATGGTTGGATTGGTAGAATTAGCGAAGATGACGAATATGACGAATGTATTCGTCATATTCCTCAAAACGAAGATAACAAAATATTCTCCATCTTTGTTTTAGCTCGACAGGAAAGTTGACTATAGAGACAGCTGTGTTTAATTCGCTATGCGATTATATTACTTTGCCTTTTTTTTTAATAAATAGAATAATTATAATAATTATCAAGTATTATAATTATTTTATTTATTTAAAAAAAAGCTAAGTAATATTATCGCATAGCAAATTAAAAACTTAGCTATCTCTAGTCAACTTTTCTATTTGATTGCTAGAATTAGCGAAGTTGACGAATATGGAGCCAAAACGAAGATGGAGAATATTTTGTTATCTTCGTTTTGAGGAATATGACAAATACATTCGTCATATTAGTCTTCTTCGATAATTCTAGATATCAAACCAATAGGAAAGTTGCCTTAAGTTAAAAATCGCAATACGCGATTATTTAAATTGCATATTAATCGCGATAACTAGAATAATGACGAATATTCGATTTTCGATGAATATGAACGAATATTCGCAATATATCTAGCGAATATTCGCAAATTTAGTCAAAATCGAATATGGCACCTCCCGCTCAGCACTAGTTCTGATGTGACAATCTATTCTCCATACTTGAGATAAACACCTCTATAATTATAATCAGAGATGAGCTAATCAATTCGGCACAAATTGCATTTGTTCCAAATTTCACAAAAAATTCTGATTTCAGTGAATCTGACACTTTGGGATTTGTCTCGCAAAACAAGAAGACAGAAATGAAAGATTACATGACCTTGGGAAATCGTCCAGCGGGCCTGCCCAAAATGCCTTGTATGCAGCCTTTGCTCTAGTACAGTCAATCGTGAAAGACTATTGATGTAAGTCACTGATGACGATAGATGTAAGTCAATGATGAGTCATAGCCACTATAAGACATCCTAACCAAGAAATGCTTCTGTTTTGTGGGGACACACATAGAAGAGATAAAAGATGTGATGTGAGAATGAGAGATAGTAAAACACAGAATAGAGATAAATTATGTATTAGTATCCGTGAGTGTGTTTCATAGTAAGAGAAAGAGAATAAATAGATTTACTGTAAATTCATAGATTTTAGAGAGAAGTAGGAGTCAGACTTATACAGTGTCAGTGTGGTAGTTAGGCAGTGAAGATGAGCAAACCATTAAGGTTCGCCAAATTTTTTAAAAAGTTTGGTTTGGACCGAACTAAAGTTGCTCCAGTTGCCCTTGAAATCGGTATATAACCCCCTCTAGCCTCCTAGGACTCATAATTTTGAGAAAAACTTGTTATCTATTTTCATTAATGTTTTATATTTTTATAAAACGCAATGACAGCTGTAGAAAATGATGCCTGAGTGACACTGACTTACATAGCTATGAGTAAACAGACGTTTGATGGTGTTAACATACAGTGTGTTTAAAAACACATAGTTCAGTGGCACATGTTATGATCTTTCATATTCCAAAGCTTCCTAAAAAATTGTCCCTTAAACAGGGCAGATGATGTTTAAACACACACAATGTTAAGGGATAAAAAAAAAAGTGGCTTGGGGGACCAAGCATCCAAAAATTACAGGGTCAGAATGCCCATATGGCACGCACAAGTGTTGATTGTCAGAAGTAAATGTAGCTTATTGCCAATGAGCTAAGAAACATTCTCCCTTTTAAATGGGAGAGGCAGCATTGCAGTGTGGATGTGAAAAGGGTACAGATATAGTAGCATGCAGACACAATAGTAGCAGCAGCATAACATGGAACATACAAGGCAGTAGAATGGCTGTCTATGGGTAGTAGTAATAGTAATAGTAGTAATAGTAGTAGTGGCAGCAGTGGCAGATGCTTTGTGTTAATTGTGGGAACATTAGCAGTGAGGAGCAGCAGCAGCTGAAGCATCTGTGGCTGCAGCAGCAGCAGCCATATGGTACATGTTGACAGGAAGGCAGCAACAGCATTACGGAAGATGATGGTTGGCAGGTTGCAGAAGTGGCATGATGGTGGCACCAGCAGCCATACAGAACATGATTGTTGGCAATTCGCAGCAGTGGCATGATGGTGGCAGTGGCATGATCAAGGGAGCAGCAGCCATACAGAACATGATGGTTGGCAGTCTCTTATTGTGGGTCCCCAACAGCTATAAGGTGGACAGCAAGATGCATTTGCTGTTCTTCCTCCACCTTCGTTGCCGCCTATTACTTGAGCAACAGCGTCTCTTAAAAAATACATATGAAGGGGATGGAGGACAACTGCTGTATAAATGGCATGAGCTATCACTGTGTCAGGGAACAGAGAGGAAGGAAAGAGGGTGCACTCTGACTCCACCCTCAAACGCTGTCCCTGCCTACTTACACTACCCGCCCTAGGTGACGGGGCGTAACTGGGCGACGGTCCCTTACTTACGTAAGTGCACAGAGGAAATATACGGAAGGTCAACAAGCCAAGAATCAGAACAAGGAGAAGCCGGAGTACAAATGGAGTGGGCAAATGTAAAGTCAAAAGTAAGAGCCGAGGTCAATCCAGGAGAGCAATACGTACAAAGGATGAGACAAAGTCGAGGTCAAAGAAAGAGCCGAGGTCAATCAGAACAAGCAGTTGCAGACTAGAACCAAGGAACAAGGAAGCACCAATGGACCAGAATTACAGGCAACCTGTAGCCAGCAGGATGCCTGTATTTATAGCGGGCAGTGAGGGTCATGTGACGTGGCCAGCGTCACATGACCGATAGACAGACAAGTCGAGCACCGAGTGATGAGCTCGGCGCTCAAGGCAGACCTAGGAGCAAGGAGCCTCCCAGCTAGCAAGGCCGCCCTGGGAACGAGGCCAAACACCAGTCCTCGCTCCCGAAGCTAAGCAGCAGGTCTGTGGCTGATGGGAGACTGAGTGCGCCTTCGGCACCCCGTTACAGTACCCACCCTTTTACGAGGGGCCACTGGACCCAAGCCCTTGGGTACAAATCTCCGAGGATGCTAATCATGAAATTTCTTGATGAGCCTCGGGGCGTGGATCTCAGTAACTGGGACCCAAGACCTCTCCTCGGGTCCATAGCCCTTCCAGTGGACAAGGTACTGCCAAGGAGTTTCGGACCTTTCTAACATCCACAATTCTGGAGACTACAAACTCCTCTCTATCGTCAATTTGTATGGGAGGAGGAGCTGACTGCAACGGAAAAATGGGTGGACTATATTTCTTAAGCAACGATTTATGGAAAACATTATGAACACAAAATGAGTCCGGCAATCTCAATCTAAAAGATACAGGATTAATAACGCCAATAATCTCATACGGCCCAACAAACCGTGGCACCAGTTTCCTAGAAGACACCTTCAGCGGTAGATTCTGAGTAGACAACCAGACCCTGTCACCAAGCTCAAAATTAACCCCCCTAGAACGCTTCCTATTAGCCATCCTTTTTGCAGGTTCACTTGGACCCGTGCCCAAACTGTGCACATTTCAGAAGTTACTCTATCAGCCTCAAGATTAGATGACGGTATCAACGAGCTAGAGTTAAATCGAGGATGGATTCCAAGGTTACAAAAGAAAGGGGAAACCCCAGTAGAAGAATTCACACGGTTATTTATAGCAAATTCTGCCAGCGAAATATATTTTACCCACACATATTGATTTTCAGAGATGTAGGATCTTGAAAATTGCTCAAGAGTCTGATTTAGTTGTTCCGTCTGACCATTAGTCTCGGGGTGAAAAGCAGACGAAAAGGCCAAAGAAATCCAAATTCTCTGACAGAAAGCTCTCCAGAATTAAGAAACAAATTGAACGCCTCTGTCAGAAACAATATTTTCCGGGATCCTGTAAAGCCGTACAACATGAACAATAAAAACAGTAGCTAGACTCTTAACACTAGGAAGTTTACTCAGAGGAACGAAATGTGCCATCTTACTAAATCTGTCAACCACTACCCAAACCACTGACTTACCCTCATAAGGCTAGTTTCACACTAGCGTTCGGCTGTCCGCTCGTGAGCTCCGTTTGAAGGGGCTCACGAGCGGACCCGAACGCTTCCGTCCAGCCCTGATGCAGTCTGAATGGATGCGGATCCGCTCAGACTGCATCAGTCTGGCGGCGTTCAGCCTCCGCTCCGCTCAGCAGGCGGACACCTGAACGCTGCTTGCAGCGTTCGGGTGTCCGCCTGGCCATGCGGAGGCGTGCGGATCCATCCAGACTTACAATGTAAGTCAATGGGGACGGATCCGTTTGAAGATGCCACAATATGGCTCAATCTTCAAGCGGATCCGTCCCCCATTGACTTTACATTGAAAGTCTGGACGGATCTGTCTGAGGCTATTTTCACACTTAGCTTTTATATGCCAATATAATGCAGACGGATCCGTTCTGAACGGAGCCTCCGTCTGCATTAATATGATCGGATCCGTTCAGAACGGATCCGATCGAACGCTAGTGTGAAAGTAGCCTAAGACGGCAGGTCAGTAATAAAATCCATAGAAATATGCAACCAGGGCTTACTGGGAATGGGTAGTCCACCACAACAGAAAAATAATTCGAATGGCACTACATCCAAATAAATCGCTCATAGGAAAATCACAAGACCTCTGTGTACACCGGGAATGCGGGATGCAAGCTAGCGGTGGTGCCTACTTGGGTAAGTTATCAATCGAATACAATCCATAATGGCAAAAAGTGCATACAGACATAGTAGGGCTGAGGCGGACAAGCCTTCATAATGAACAAAAGCCGCCTAAGCGGCGTGTGGCAGCACGTGTCCTAGAAGTTATGGATCTGGTGCATGGAAAGAAATGTACTCCCTGCCCATAACAACTGCTCCAGGTGTCCACCGTGGAGTGCAGCTTGCCGTACATTGAGAATCGCAAGGAGTGACCCACATTCTCTGCCACATGAGAGTACAGGGCACTGTCATCAACGTGGCCAGGAGGGGGTTCAGCCACGATGGAGCCAAGGAGAAGGAAGACCCTTAGCAAGAGAAGAAGAAGGTGATGAAGATGATGACAAAGATTCCATGTTGCTTGGGGATGTGGGTTGGCTTCCACAAAAAAGACCAGAAGGAGGACATACTTGTTCTGATTGGGACTGCTGGCCAGTTGAATTTTCCCAAAGTATCCGGTGATGTCGCCTCATGAAGTGTAGGAAGGGACAGTGAAGACTCAGAGGGCTCCACTGAAAGCCTTCTCTGGGGCTGCAAGGAGGAGGAGCAGATGGAACACTGTGACCCCTGGCTCCATAGAATGGTGTCGGACTACAAAGTCACCACCATATCATCCTGCTATTTTTTTTCCAATTACCGTATTTTTCGCTTTATAAGACGCACCTGATGATAAGACGCACCTAGGTTTTTGAGGAGGAAAATAAGAAAAAAATATTTTGAACCAAAAGGTGTGCTTTTGGTAGCTTTTGAACTAAAGGTGGTCTGTGGATGATGTACTGTTATGGGGATCTGGGGATGACGCACTGTTATGGGGATCTGTGGATGACACTGTTATGGGGATCTGTGGATGACGCACTGTTATGGGGGGATCTGTGGATGACGCACTGTTATGGGGGGATCTGTGGATGACGCACTGTTATTGGGGGATCTGTGGATGACGCACTGTTATGGGGGGATCTGTGGATGACGCACTGTTATGGGGGGATCTGTGGATGACACACTGTTATGGGGGGATCTGTGGATGACGCACTGTTATGGGGGATCTGTGGATGACGCACTGTTATGGGGGATCTGTAGATTACACTGAGGGGGGATCTGTGCATGACACTGAGGGGGGATCTGTGCATGACACTGAGGGGGGATCTGTGGATAAAACTTATGGGGCTCTGTGGATGACACTTATGTAATCCACAGATCCCCCTAAGTGTCATCTACAGATCCCCCATCAGATGCATCAGTGTGGAGGGAGGAGGCGGAGACACTCATGGCGGGGCCCGGTGCAGTGACTCTACTCTAATACACCGGGCCCCGCAACTGTTAAACATTCAATCTGATATATATCTAATAGTATATGCTCTGTACGGCTCTTAATGTAGTACCGTAAGTATAGCGCAGACCGGCATCTCCATCGGTCATGCGCCACCTGCCGCAGCTCCCTCCTCATGCGCCGTCTGCTCCAGCTCCCTCTGTCATGCGCCGCCTGCCCCAGCTCCCTCCTCATGCGCCGCCTGCCTGCTTATCTCACTTTATGAATGAACAGGCAGGCGGCGCATGACAGAGGGAGCTGGGGCAGGCGGCGCATGACAGAGGGAGCTGGAGCAGACGGCGCATGAGGAAGGAGGTGCGGCAAGCGGCGCATGACCGAGGGAGATGCCGGTCTGCGCTATACTTACGGTACTACAGTAAGAGCCGTACAGAGCATATACTATTAGATATAGATCAGATTGAATGTTTAACAGTTGCGGGGCCCGGTGTATTAGAGTAGAGTCACTGCACCGGGCCCCGCCATGAGTGTCTCCGCCTCCTCCCTCCACACTGTCACTGATACTTCGCTGGCCGCGCTGTGCAGCATAGCGGCCAGCGAAGTATTCGCTTTATAAGACGCACGGCCATTTTCCCCCCACTTTTGGGGGGAAAAAAGTGCGTCTTATAAAGCGAAAAATACGGTAACCCCAGAAAGCGCTAATCTTTCATGTCAGATGTCGCGATCAATGATGAATACGGCATCTGAGGGGTTCAATGATGGGGGAGCACAGTCGCCATTCTCTGTCATTGTGCCCGCTACTTACAAAGAAAGGCACTTCATGAAGCAAATTTCTTTGTAAAATTCGGCAAAGCAGATGAATCGAAGTTTTGTAAGCTTCACTCATCTCTATATATAATCAACAAACCCCACAAAATACTGATTGGAAACGTATAGAGATAGAAATAAATGGAAGCTTAAATTTGTTATCACTGACTGATCATTTTGTGCGATACAGTGTTTTGTTGTACTGATAACCTATGCTAATTTAATTGAACAACTCCGCAAAAAAATAAAATTCCAACTGTGTGGATAAACAATAAATGAAAATGGATGATTATGGGCCAGGCCTGATGCTCAATTTAACGTTATCAGTTACAGGAAAGTTGTTGCCGTAGCCTGTGTATTGGTGTACTGATCACCTATATGCTGGTTTAATTAAATTGAACAAGTCCCCCCAAAAATTAAATTCCAACTAATCATTTCACCCCATGTGACTGTTTCTCTATATCCCTATGGGAACTATAAAAAAGTGTAAAAAGTTTTAATAAATGAAAAAATATAAAAATTCAAATCACCCCTCTTTCCCCAAAATAAAAGTTAAAAAAATTCTAAATACACATCATGTGTATCGCCACTGGTGAAAATGCCCATATGATAAAAATATAAAAATATTTTTCCCATACAGCAATTGGAAAAAATGGGAAAAAAACATCAAAATGGCTGATTTGTCATTTTTGGTCGCTTCATTTCCCACAAAAAATTTAATAAAAAGTGATAAAAAAAATCAAACATACCCCAGAATGGTATCAATAAAAATTACAGATCGGCAGACAAAAAATGAATGCTCCCACAGCTCCATAAATGTCACAATAAAAAAGTTCAGAAAATGGTGGTGAAAAAATAAAACTGATTTATTATTTTATCATTATCAAAAGACAAGAAAATCTATACATATAAGGTATTACCCGATTTATACTGACCTTTAGAATGAAAGTAACTGGTAAGTTTTATCACACATTGAACGTTGTAGATAAAAAATCTTTAAAACCGGTGGGAAATTGCATTTTTTTCAAATTCTAACCCATTTGGATTTTTTTTCTGCTTCCCACTACATATTATGCAATATTAAATGGCATTGGAATGTACAATGATGGCATTGGAAAGTACAGCTTTCCTGCAAAAAACAAGCCCTTATACGGCTATACAAATGGAAAAATAAAAAATGATGGCTCTTGGAAGGCAGGGAGCGCAAAACGAAAACGCAAAAATGAAAAAAACTGAAATAGAATTGCTCATCAATTAATTAATGTGGCCACACCACAAACAGTAGAATGAGACAGGTATATCACCTTAATTTGTGAATCAGGACTAGAGTTGAGCGGACACCTGGATGTTCGGGGGGCGGTGGACGTAGAGATGTAGGTGGAAGAGACAGTGGAGGAGGACAAGGTAGCCAACACTGGTTTTTGGTTTTAATTTTTTTTTTTATTAGGGTACACTCCAAAAGAGTGTGAAATATCCAAAATACAACAATGAGCAACTTTCGATGTTCTTTTATGCGCCTACCATGGTGATCACGGGTGGCAGGACCTAGAAGTTGAAGGGGGCAGACCTGTCATTCAGTACGTGTAGGCGTGTGCACACATACTACTCCACCATGTTGCTGAAATGCTGCCTCCTGCTAAGACTTTCCATCAGCTGGTGGTGCTGGTTGTTGTGGCGTGCTGACAAAGCTTTTCCACATTTCGGCCATGCTAACCCTGCCTTCTGAGGTGCTGGCGGTGCCCCAGCTTCATTGGCGACCTCTTCCTCATCCTCTGCCTTCGCCTTGTGCTTCCACTGTGCCCCCGCTGTCAGGTGGGAATGCCACCAGCAGTGCGTCTACCAGCGTGTGCTTGTACTCGTGCATCTTGCGATCACGCTCCAGTGAGTAAATAAGGACGGTACGTTGTCCTTGTAACAGGGATCCAGCAGCGTGACCACCCAGTAATCGGCACAAGTTAGAATGTGGGCAACTAAGCTGTTGTTGCGGAGACACTGCAGCATGTAAACGCTCATGTGTGAAGGGGTCACAGTCTGGGGCCCCCAAGATGAAACATATGATACTCCAATTAGATAACTGTGACTACATTGAATAAGCTATAGTGATATAACATGCAGTTTGTGTGACTGGCCACTAGAGGCCCTTAGTCGGACAGCCCCCTTAGAACTAATAGGAGCAAGATGTTGGCAATTAATATATAAAAATAAAAGTAATCTTATAGCTGCACCTTAAATCAACAATAAAAAAGTCAGTCCTGTATCCTCACACGGACAAATTGCTTGTGCTGCTGCTGGTTCCGGAGTAGTGTGGTAGGTGTATCACACTGGAAATGCAGGTAATGAGAGTTTTTGGAACCGCGCTGCTCTGGACTATAATCTCCGGTCAATAGTGGATGGTGCCGGGCTCCAACACCTTTCTTTTCCACCCAAAAAAGGTCCAATCTTCCACAGATGGTTTCCTCTATAGGGTTCAAGGAAATTGATACAATAGTGAAGCACCCTTTGGCTTGATGTTATTAAAAGGTTTTATTGTACTCACAAGAGTCGATCAACAAAAGGCATATATCAATAGATACAATCGTCTGGTTTCTGCCCGACCCGGGTTTCGCTGCCTCGCTTCTTCAGGGGCGACAACTGCGCATATGTGCAATGGGGCCCTTTAAATAGCCCAGCTTATTTCGATGAATGAGCCGGCGGTGATCCGGATCAAATTCCAACATTGCAGAAAAGTTTCCCATCATGCATTTTACAAGTATCTTCATATACCTTCCCATTCCGCATAAAAATTAACACATATACATATAAATAGATACAAAATTATAAAACTCTTGCTGTTATAAACAACTTGATCTCCAACACATTTATCTCTTATTCATCATTATTTTATACACCGCAATATTATTTAGTGGATATAGATCTTCATCCCACTTAATTCACCTACAACATTACATAAATCGTCCGATTTGTGATATGCTCTATACTTAAATATTCAAATATTCACAAAGCCGTCATTAATCCTCCACCCACTTTTGTGACGTCGCTTGGGTGCTCCGAACTCCGCCTCCTCCCTCCGACATCCGCGTCACACTCCGTCACCATGACGTCGTTCGAAGGTCCTCAAGGAGCAGGGTCAGGAGAACCAAAGCAACGCGACTTGTCGGGGTGTTCTACAGTAAGCATGGTTTTAAATCAAATTCAATATTTATTTGCGCCAGTGAGTCCCCCCCTCGCCAGTGTGGCTTGACAATTTCTACACCCACAAATCTTAAACCCTTCGGTTTTTTTTCATGCGCAAATTTGAAATGGGCAGATACACTGTGGGTCAACAGACCTTTTCTAATGTTCCGTACGTGCTCCTGTATTCTGATTTTGAGCTTCCTTACTGTCCTGCCCACGTACTGGAGCCCACAAGGGCACTCCAGTACGTATATGATATTCTCATTCTCACAGGAACAGTTTCCTCTTATACGGAACTCCATTCCATTTTTTTGGGATGTTATACAGTTGATGTTTATCTGTCGTTCTTTTGTATTCCTATTTTTACATCCTGCGCAAAACCCACACCAGGTGAATTTTCCTCCTTCTTTCTTTGGCTTAATGCTGACTGGAGGGATAGCACTATGTACAAGTTTTGTTCTGATGCTAGCCGCTTTTTTAAAAATAAAGGAGGGATTATCTGGTATAGTTTTTCTTAATACTGGATCGTTTTTAAGTATCCCCCAGTTCTTTCTCACCATTTTCTTGATGTTATCAGACATAGAACAGTATTTTGTCACAAAAGAGAATTTGTAATCTTTCTCACCCTTTTTTGCTTTTTCTCTCGTGTCTTTATTCTCTTCCCTTTTTTCTACTTCCACAGTTTCTATGCATACGTCTAGATTTGCCTCCTCATAACCCCTTTCAATGAATCTGTTTTTTAGCACTTTGCTTTGTATTCGATAGTCTTCGACTTTCGTACAATTACGGGCCATCCTCTTGAATTGTCCTTTCGGTATATTCGTGAGCCAGGGCCCGTAATGACAGCTTTTTATGTCAATATAGGAGTTGACATCTGTGTCCTTAAAATGTGAACTTGTCATGAAGCGGCCATCTTCTATCCGTATGCATAGATCCAGGAAGGTGACAGAGACATTACTAATTTCTCCCACAAATTTTAAATTCCAATCATTAGTGTTCAACTGACATATGAAGGACTCGAGGCCCTCCCTCCCTCCTTCCCACACTAGGAGACAGTCATCGATATATCTCCTCCAGAAGGTCAGTTTACCCCCTGGGGTGTCCGCTCCCAGTGTGGGAAGGATGGAGGCCTCCTCCCATGCCCCCATAAAAATGTTAGCGAAGCTGGGGGCGAATTTTGCCCCCATCTCCGTCCCGCTGCACTGTACATAGTGCGAGTCCTTAAACCAGAAATAATTATGATCAAGGCAATAGCTGAGGCATTCCAGGATAAATGTTCCCTGTGCATCTCCTAATTTCATATCTTTTTTGATCCTACTCTCTACAGCTTCCATACCCAACTTCTTCGGAATGACTGTATACAGGGATGCCACATCAATTGTGGCCATCCATGTATCTACAGTAGGGGGGCTTAGTTCCTTAATAAGTTGTAACACAGCTCCGGTGTCCTTCAAGTGCGAGGGGTTCTGCACCACATACCCCTGCAAGTAAAAATCAATATATTCGGTGATCCTGCATGTCAATGAGTTCAGGCCCGAAATTATCGGCCTCCCTGGAGGGTCGATTAAACTTTTGTGGACTTTTGGCAGGTGATATATTACTGGTACTAGAGGGAACGGTATGGTGAGATACTCGTACTCTTTTTTATTCAATATTCCTTTTTTGAAACCCTCTCTCAAGATTCCATCCAGAATCTTTTTATATTCTTGGGTAGGGTTACTTTTCAGTTTTCTATAGGTTGTTCTGGCCATTTCTGCTTCATACTTCTCTTTGTTCATTATAACTACCCCCCCCCCCCCCCCCCTTTATCCGCCGGTTTAATTGTTAGATCTGGATTTTTTTCCAGATCTTTCAGGGCCTTTCTTTCTTTATAATTGAGATTTTGTTTCACCTTACTCGTGTCCATCTCTTCTAGCTCTTTTAACAGGCCAATTTTAAAAGCCTCCACACATTCATTATTCCGTTTTTTTGGAAAAAAATTTGATTTTTCCTTCAATTGTGTGTGTACGATATCTCCCTCTTTCTTAATCTGTGTGTCTAATATAGCAGGATTTTTATTCTGTGAAGCAGGATTGCTGATCCAATATTTAGCCATATTGATTTTCCGAATATATTTATGAATATCCAGGAATGCCTCAAATTTGTTGATCTTCTGGCTAGGCGCATATTTGAGGCCCTTATTCAGGACACTCTTTTCTCCCTCTGTTAAGATGTGGTCGCTTAAGTTGAAAATCCCTCCTATGTCTCCTTGATCTTTTTGGTTTTTGGGCTCGATCTTCCCCTTTCCTTTTCCCCGTCTTCCTCTACCAGACTTCTTTTTTGTGGTGTCCTCGTTGTTACCTCTCTTATTTCTCCTTCCCTCTGGACCCCTTTTATGCTCTGGTGAGGAAAATTTTGCTCGTTCTGTTGTGTACTGTTTAGTCTGTTTCCTTCACTATTATCCCTTTTTTGTTTATCATCATAACTGTTTCCTTCATAATGGGCTCCTTCATAATGGTTAGTCCTATAATTCTCCTGTGGTCTCCATCTTGGTTTTCCCTTATACCCTCCTCCTTGATACGGCTGTTTATACATTTGTCTATATTGTTGCCCTCTATATCCATTATTTCGTCCATAATTCCCATTGTACTGGCCCCCTTTATGACCATTACTATACTCATAATGTTTGCCCTGTTGACCAGCATAATGATGTGTATAATTCTGCTGGTTTATATAGTCTTCCCTATTCTCAGTTTGGCTCATATGTGTATACATTTTCTCTATTAAATTGATATGCATTTTCATGATACCCATAATTCCGCTGCGGTGTATATTTATTAAACTGTTGGTTATAATTGTTTTTAAAAACCCTTTGTCTCTCCACCCCAGTCTCTGGTTTCCTAAAACCTCCAGTGTAGTGTCCTTGATTAGGATTACTAGCACTGGGCTCATCCACATTTCCCGTTTCTGACATAGTCTCCCCAGTGTTTTTCTGTTTATTTTTCCATTTATATACTTTATCAGTTTTATATTCATTACAAATCTTAATATATTTCTTGTGTTTCTTATTCCTTATTTCCTTTTCGGATTTAAGTACTGCTTCCTGACACTGTTTGCTACATTTATCATATATCTCTTTATTCCCATTTTTTATAGGTTTAATCACCTCTTGTAAATCATCAATCACCTTATTAATCTTCTTTAACTTATTCTTTCGGACTGTGATAATATATTGCATGACTTTCCACGCACATTCATTCAATACTCTTTCCCACCCTATTAAATCCTCCTCCTCTTCAGTGATCAGAGGGAGTTGCCATCTCAGGCCTTCTGGAATCCTGCCTTCCATGAGAAATCTCTCCAGGGAGGCAATATCCCAGGTGGTTCGTATCTCCCTAATCAATTCCTTTTCAAGTTTCACAAACAGTGTTCTCATATCATCTGACCCCTTATCGCTCTCAATAGGAGTCTCACAGAAAGCATCAAGATCACATTTGAAATTGGCTCTAAAATCAAAAATGTCCATGTTGGTAACAAGACTCGAGCACCTACAGATACAAATTAAATCAACAATAAAAAAGTCAACAATAAAAAAGTCCTGCGCAAAACCCACACCAGGTGAATTTTCCTCCTTCTTTCTTTGGCTTAATAATTTTGTATCTATTTATATGTATATGTGTTAATTTTTATGCGGAATGGGAAGGTATATGAAGATACTTGTAAAATGCATGATGGGAAACTTTTCTGCAATGTTGAGATTTGATCCGGATCACCGCCGGCTCATTCATCGAAATAAGCTGGGCTATTTAAAGGGCCCCATTGCGCATATGCGCAGTTGTCGCCCCTGAAGAAGCGAGGCAGCGAAACCCGGGTCGGGCAGAAACCAGACGATTGTATCTATTGATATATGCCTTTTGTTGATCGACTCTTGTGAGTACAATAAAACCTTTTAATAACATCAAGCCAAAGGGTGCTTCACTATTGTATCAATTTCCTTGAACCCTATAGAGGAAACCATCTGTGGAAGATTGGAACATTTTTTGGGTGGAAAAGAAAGGTGTTGGAGCCCGGCACCATCCACTATTGACCGGAGATTATAGTCCAGAGCAGCGCGGTTCCAAAAACTCTCATTATAGCTGCACCTGATTGGCTTTCTTATTGAAATAGACTGTAAAAAACAGCTTCTTATTTATTTTGTGCATTTTGTTATTTTGTTGCCATGTCCTAACTTCCTGGGAAAAGCTGCAGGGGCTGGAGAAAGGAAGTGGCAGGAGGACAGAGAGTCGGCAGTTGGAGATCAACAAATTCAGCCGTGTCTGCTAAATTGTTGACCTGAGGTGTCCTGTGATCAGCCAAATATTGAAGGCTTTATCCACAGCAAGCAAAGGACGATTGGTGAATATCTGCTGTCTGCTAAAGAGGATCTGTAGCGAATGTCTGCTGCCTGTTAAAGAGGATCTGTAGTCTTCATTTATATTCAGGAGCTGAGGAGACCAGAGGCCTGCCTACCCTGAGGCCAGCGGTGAATCATCATCAAGAAAACCAAACTGCCATTCAAGCCTGCACTGGAGATCTCAGCCTGAAGCATTTTACACTCGGTTAGTGCGCACTTTAAATGGGACTTAAATCCTGAGCTCAGGTCCCTCCATGCAATCAGGGTGAGGACAAGTTTTGACACCGCTGCAGCAAGTAAAGCTTTATTGCGACAGCAAGTGGATCCATATCCCGGTTCTGGAGTTACAAATAGCCACGTGGAAGTTCAAGGGAGTCTAGCTGAGGTGGGGGAGTGTGCATTATCGGCATTTGGGGGAGGGATAGTGTGGGATTTTTCTGTATTTGGCCTCTGTGAGCCACAGTGTCCCTCAGCCGAGATCCCAGGTACACATACCCCAAATTTAGTGTTGATTCCTAGTGGCTTCGGTTCGCTGTGTTTGGTTAGTAGATCCTGCCATATTTTGCGGCATTTAGGCAAAGTAGGAATATTTAAAGGTACAATACCTAAATTAGGGAATTCCTGGCTGGGGTCTCACTGTGGACAATCATGGGTTGCTAATAACCCAGAGAGTTTGTATCACCACTTCAGTACACCAGAACATACCTCACTCCGTGTGGTCTGGCTGGATCACGGTGTACATTATATTGTATATAGTTTTCTCTACTAAAGTCAGTAAAATTATTTTGGTTCACACAGCTCACTGTCCGTGCATTCATTCTTGTGGTTCACTGTATCATAACCGACTCCCTCGGGTCCACCTCTTACAAATGTGTGCCAGGCTGTCCAGAGGCAATGAAAATCTGTCCTCTGTGGAAGGTGTATCGTCTGTGTCCTCTGTATCCCCCCAGCCATGCACCAGTGATGGCCATGAGCTGGTCTGGGTGCCACCCTGCTGTGAACATGGTTCCTCCTCCTCCATCACCTCATCCTCCACCTCCAGAACTGTGCCCTGGCTGGACAATTGTGTACCTGGCATTTGTGGGTGCAGGAACCCACCCTTGGAGCCACTTGTGAATGACTGGCCAGAAACCCTACGAAATGATCCCTCCTCCTACTGTGCCACATCCTCTTCCATCATCGCCAGCAGTGTTTTTTAAAGCAGGCATAGAAGTGGGATAGTTACGCTGAGAATGGCTTTATCGGCACTGGCCATGTTGGTGGAGTACTCGAAACAGCGCAACAAGGAACACAGGTCTTTCATAAAGGCCCAGTCATTGGTGGTGAAGTGGTGCTGTTCCACAGAACGACTCACCCGTGCATGCTGCAGCTGAAACTCCACTATCACCTGCTGCTGCTCACACAGTCTGGCCAGCATGTGACGCGGATGTCGGAGGGAGGAGGCGGAGTTCGGAGCACCCAAGCGACGTCACAAAAGTGGGTGGAGGATTAATGACGGCTTTGTGAATATTTGAATATTTAAGTATAGAGCATATCGCAAATTGGACGATTTATGTAATGTTGTAGGTGAATTAAGTGGGATGAAGATCTATATCCACTAAATAATATTGCGGTGTATAAAATAATGATGAATAAGAGATAAATGTGTTGGAGATCAAGTTGTTTATAACAGCAAGAGTTTTATAATTTTGTATCTATTTATATGTATATGTGTTAATTTTTATGCGGAATGGGAAGGTATATGAAGATACTTGTAAAATGCATGATGGGAAACTTTTCTGCAATGTTGAGATTTGATCCGGATCACCGCCGGCTCATTCATCGAAATAAGCTGGGCTATTTAAAGGGCCCCATTGCACATATGCGCAGTTGTCGCCCCTGAAGAAGCGAGGCAGCGAAACCCGGGTCGGGCAGAAACCAGACGATTGTATCTATTGATATATGCCTTTTGTTGATCGACTCTTGTGAGTACAATAAAACCTTTTAATAACATCAAGCCAAAGGGTGCTTCACTATTGTATCAATTTCCTTGAACCCTATAGAGGAAACCATCTGTGGAAGATTGGACCTTTTTTGGGTGGAAAAGAAAGGTGTTGGAGCCCGGCACCATCCACTATTGACCGGAGATTATAGTCCAGAGCAGCGCGGTTCCAAAAACTCTCATTATAGCTGCACCTGATTGGCTTTCTTATTGAAATAGACTGTAAAAAACAGCTTCTTATTTATTTTGTGCATTTTGTTATTTTGTTGCCATGTCCTAACTTCCTGGGAAAAGCTGCAGGGGCTGGAGAAAGGAAGTGGCAGGAGGACAGAGAGTCGGCAGTTGGAGATCAACAGATTCAGACGTGTCTGCTAAATTGTTGACCTGAGGTGTCCTGTGATCAGCCAAATATTGAAGGCTTTATCCACAGCAAGCAAAGGACGATTGGTGAATATCTGCTGTCTGCTAAAGAGGATCTGTAGCGAATGTCTGCTGCCTGTTAAAGAGGATCTGTAGTCTTCATTTATATTCAGGAGCTGAGGAGACCAGAGGCCTGCCTACCCTGAGGCCAGCGGTGAATCATCATCAAGAAAACCAAACTGCCATTCAAGCCTGCACTGGAGATCTCAGCCTGAAGCATTTTACACTCGGTTAGTGCGCACTTTAAATGGGACTTAAATCCTGAGCTCAGGTCCCTCCATGCAATCAGGGTGAGGACAAGTTTTGACACCGCTGCAGCAAGTAAAGCTTTATTGCGACAGCAAGTGGATCCATATCCCGGTTCTGGAGTTACAAATAGCCACGTGGAAGTTCAAGGGAGTCTAGCTGAGGTGGGGGAGTGTGCATTATCGGCATTTGGGGGAGGGATAGTGTGGGATTTTTCTGTATTTGGCCTCTGTGAGCCACAGTGTCCCTCAGCCGAGATCCCAGGTACACATACCCCAAATTTAGTGTTGATTCCTAGTGGCTTCGGTTCGCTGTGTTTGGTTAGTAGATCCTGCCATATTTTGCGGCATTTAGGCAAAGTAGGAATATTTAAAGGTACAATACCTAAATTAGGGAATTCCTGGCTGGGGTCTCACTGTGGACAATCATGGGTTGCTAATAACCCAGAGAGTTTGTATCACCACTTCAGTACACCAGAACATACCTCACTCCGTGTGGTCTGGCTGGATTACGGTGTACATTATATTGTATATAGTTTTCTCTACTAAAGTCAGTAAAATTATTTTGGTTCACACAGCTCACTGTCCGTGCATTCATTCTTGTGGTTCACTGTATCATAACCGACTCCCTCGGGTCTACCTCTTACAAATGTGTGCCAGGCTGTCCAGAGGCAATGAAAATCTGTCCTCTGTGGAAGGTGTATCGTCTGTGTCCTCTGTATCCCCCCAGCCACGCACCAGTGATGGCCATGAGCTGGTCTGGGTGCCACCCGGGCTGTGAACATGGTTCCTCCTCCTCCATCTCCTCATCCTCCACCTCCAGAACTGTGCCCTGGCTGGACAATTGTGTACCTGGCATTTGTGGGTGCAGGAACCCACCCTTGGAGCCACTTGTGAATGACTGGCCAGAAACCCTACGAAATGATCCCTCCTCCTACTGTGCCACATCCTCTTCCATCATCGCCAGCAGTGTTTTTTAAAGCAGGCATAGAAGTGGGATAGTTACACTGAGAATGGCTTTATAGGCACTGGCCATGTTGGTGGAGTACTCGAAACAGCGCAACAAGGAACACAGGTCTTTCATAAAGGCCCAGTCATTGGTGGTGAAGTGGTGCTGTTCCGCAGAACGACTCACCCGTGCATGCTGCAGCTGAAACTCCACTATCACCTGCTGCTGCTCACACAGTCTGGCCAGCATGTGCAAGGTGGAGTTCCACCTTGTGGGCACGTAGCATATGAAGCGGTGAGCGGGAAGGCCGAAATTACGCTGCAGCGCTGACAGGCGCGCAGCAGCAGGGTGAGAACGCCGAAAGCGCACACAGACGGCCCACACTTTATGCAGCAGCTCTGACATATCGGGGTAATTTTAAAGGAATCTCTGCACCACCAAATTTAGCACATGCCAGGCAAGGGATGTGCGTCAAACCGGCTAGTCCCAGAGCTGCTACGAGATTTCGCCCATTATCGCACACCACCAGGCCGGGCTTGAGGCTGACTGGCACAAACCACTCATCGGTTTGTTGTTCAAGGCCCGTCCACACCTCCTGCGTGGTGTGGGGTTTGTCCCCCAAACAGAAAAGTTTTAAAACTGCCTGCTGTCGTTTACCCCTAGCTGTGCTGAAGTTGGTGGTGAAGGTGTTACACTGACCGGATGAGGAGCTGGTAGAGGATGAGGAAGCGGAGTAGGAGGAGGAAGCAACAGGAGGAAAAACTGAAGCGCCCTCCAATCCGCGGTGGTGGAAGGACATGTGCCAAACTGCTATCTGCCTCATGCCCAGCCACCACTGCATTTACCCAGTGTGCTGTTATAGAGATATAATGGCCCTGACCGTGCTTACTGGTCCACATATCCGTAGTCAGGTGCACCTTGCCACAGATGGCGTTGCACAGTGCACACCTGATTTTGTCCCCTACTTGGTTGTGCAGGGAAGGGATGGTTCACCTGGAAAAGTAGTGGTGGCTGGGCACAAAGTACTATGGGACAACCACCACCCATAAGGCCTTTAAAACTTTCTGGGCCAGATTTATCATTAGTTCAGGCCAGAATAATGGAGTGAAAAAGTCCCAAATGCTAAAACTGCGCACAAATTTTTCTGCTCTGCACTATGCTCGCCAGTTTTCTGAAAGTGGGCGTGTTTTCTTATGTAAATGAATCTCTAGACAGATTTACTATTGGGACTATTTAAAAAGTCGCAGAAAAGTTGCAAAAAAAAAATCTCAATTTCACTCCAGGACCATGCTTAGCTTATGAGACTATTTAATAGAACATGCGACTTTTTCAAAAAAACTTGCGACTTTTTCGTAAAGATGTGCGACTTTTGTAAAGCTGCTTACTGAAGGATAAACTGCTACTGTCAAACCACATTTATTACAGTCTTAAAGGGCCGATCATAAATCTGACTTGGCTAAAACTGACTTTAGCCATATGTTAAAGTGGAGTGAGCTGTCAGAGTCATGATAAATCTGTCCCTCTGTCTCCACCAGACGGAATAACAGCATTTCAAAGGCCAGTAATTTAGAAATGCTGGCATTCAGGGCTAGGGATCGTGGGTGGGTAAGGGGGGGTACTTTCTCTTCCTCTCTAGTGTTTGGGAGATGGAGAGCTGAACACTTCCTTGGGACATCGTGGAGATGCTTGGTGACCCAGGTGTTGGTGTTGCTGAAAGATCCTCTGTTTGCGGGGTGGCAGGTGGAACTGTCACTCCAGAGGTGGATGAAGAGGCCGAGACTGTAGCAGAAGAGGAAGCAGGAGGAGTCAGAGAGCTGTCTACTCCACTGCAGTTCGTGCTTAAATGCCTGGTCATGCAGGTTGTGTCAGGTTGAGAATGTTTATGCCTCGCTTCAGGCTCTGCAAACCACTTGTGTCTTGTCGTCAGCACATTGTCTGAAGAACTGCCACGCCAGGGAACTCCTTGGAGCTGGCTTTGGTGTGCTCGGTCCCTTGCTGCGGTGGGCAGTAGCAGGCGTACTGTCTAGAGGACGGCCGCTCCGCTTTTTCACCCTGCTCTCTCTTCTGCTGTGCTGGTGGCTCTATGCGACCACCGCCTCTTCCTCCGAACTACAAAGGTTACTCGCATGACCTTGATTGCATGTGGGGTCCTCTACATAATCTTCCACCCAGTCTTCACCCCTGCCCTCCTTGTCGGTCTGCACACTTTAGAAAGTCCTGGCACCTGTGTTTTGTCATCATTCGAGACGTGCTGCGATGGTCCTTCCCTTTACTCATCTTGAAAGAGAAGTGGTTGTGCATCGGTGCACTCAATCTCTTCCACTTCTGGAGCAGGGCTAGGTGGATGGCCCTGGGAAACCCTGCTAACAGAGTCATCAAAAAGCAGAAGAGACTGCTGCATGACTTGGTGCTCAGACTGCTTGGCTGATTTGCAAGGGGGTGAGGTGAAAGACTGATGGACATGGGCTGCACGTGCCAACTCTGATCATTCAGCAGGAGACTGGTTAGGAGACAATGTGAAGGAACTAGAGGCACTGTCAGCGACCCAATCTACTATCGCCTGTACTTGTTCAGGCCACACTATTTGTAGAGCCGCATTAGGCCCGACCAAATACCGCTACAGGTTCTATCGCCTACTTGCACCTGAGGAAAGGGTTTCACTTGTGCATGTAGCTGGCACAGATTGACAACGTCCTCTCCCTGCAACAGGAGCTCCACCAGCAGCACCACGACCTGGGCCACGTCCCTTATTTGACACTCTCCTCATATTTCTTGAATTTAGGATCTTGCCCAAAATGGGTTTTTAATTAATAGTAGAATAGAACGACAGTATGTACAGGGTGTATCTCACACGCCCTGAACCAGACTAGGCCGCAATTAAAGATTTATGCCCAAAATGGCTGTATTTCAAATACCTGAATAAAACCCCTGTATATAAAGGGTGTATCTCACACACACTGACCCACACTAGGCCGCAATTAAAGATTTATGCCCAAAATGGCTGTATTTCAAATAATTGAATATAACCCCGCTATATAAAGGGTGTATCTCACACGCCCTGATCCAGACTAGGCCGCAATTAAATATTTATGCCCAAAATGGCTGTATTTCAAATAACTGAATGGAACCCCTGTATATAAAGGGTGTATCTCGCACGCCCTGACCAACACTAGCCTGCAATTGAAGATTTATGGCCAAAATGGCTGTATTTACAATACCTGAATAGAACCCCTGTATATAAAGGGTGTATCTCACATGCCCTGATCCAAAATAGGCCGCAATTAAATATTTATGCCCAAAATGGCTGTATTTCAAATAACTGAATGGAACCCCTGTATATAAAGGGTGTATCTCACACGCCCTGACCCACAGTAGGCCGCAATTGAAGATTTATGCCCAAAATGTCTGTATTTCAAATACCTGAATAGAACCCCTGTATATAAAGGGTGAATCTCACACGCCCTGATCCAGAATAGGCCGCATTTAAATATTTTTGCCCAAAATGGCTGTATTTCAAATAACTGAATGGAACCCCTGTATGTAAAGGGTGTATCTCACACGCCCTGACCCACAGTAGGCCACAATTAAAGATTTATGCCCAAAATAGCTGTATTTCAAATACCTGAATAGAACCCCTGTATATAAAGGGTGTATCTCACACGCCCTGACCCACACTAGGCTGCAATTAAATATTTATGGCCAAAAAGGCTGTATATTAAATACCTGAAAAGAACCCCTGTATATAAAGTGTGTATCTCACATGTCCTGACCCACACTAGGCCGCAATTAAGGATGTATGCCCAAAATGGCTGTATTTCAAATAACTGAATATAACCCCTGTATATAATGGGTGTATCTCACACGCCCTGACCCACACTAGGCCGCATTTAAATATTTATGCCCAAAATGGCTGTATTTAAAATACCTGAATAGAAACACTGTATATAAAGGGTGTATCTCACACGTCCTGACCCACACTAGGCCGCAATTGAAGATGTATGCCCAAAATGGTTGTATTTCAAATACCTGAATAGAACCACTGTATAAAGGGTGTATCTCACACACCCTGATCCAGATTAGGCCACAATTAAAGATTTATGGCCAAAAAGGCCGTATTTCAAATACCTGAATAGAAACACTGTATATAAAGGGTGTATCTTGCACGCCCTGACCCACACTAGGCCGCAATTAAAGATTTATGCCAACATAGCTGTATTTCAATAACTGAATATAACCCCTGTATATAAAGGGTGTGTTTCACACGCCCTGACCCACACTAGGCCACAATTAAAATGTTATGGCCAAAAAAGCTGTATATTAAATACCTGAATAGAATTCCTGTATATAAAGGGTGTATCTCACACGTCCCGACCCACACTAGGCCGCAATTAAAGATCTAAGCCCAAAATGGCTGTATTTCAATTAACTGAATAGAACCTGAGTATATAAAGGGTGTATCTCACACGCCCTGATCCAGACTAGGCCACAATTAAAGATTTATGCCCAAAAAGGCCGTATTTCAAATACCTGAATAGAACCTCTGTATATTCAGGGTGTATCTCACACGCCCTGACCCACACTAGGCTGCAATTAAAGATTTATGCCCGAAATGGCTGTATTTCAAATACCTGAAGAGAAACACTGTATATAAAGGGTGTATCTCACACGCCCTGACCCACACTAGGCCGCAATTGAAGATTTATGCCCAAAATGGTTGTATTTCAAATACCTGAATAGAACCACTGTATATAAAGGGTGTATCTCTCACACCCTGATCCAGACTAGGCCACAATGAAAGATTTATGGCCAAAAAGGCTGTATTTCAAATACCTGAATAGAAACACTGTATATAAAGGGTGTATCTTGCACGCCCTGACCCACACTAGGCCGCAATTAAAGATTTATGCCAACATAGCTGTATTTCAATAACTGAATATAACCCCTGTATATAAAGGGTGTGTTTCACACGCCCTGACCCACACTAGGCCACAATTAAAATTTTATGGCCAAAAAAGCTGTATATTAAATACCTGAATAGAATTCCTGTATATAAAGGGTGTATCTCACACGTCCCGACCCACACTAGGCCGCAATTAAAGATCTAAGCCCAAAATGGCTGTATTTCAATTAACTGAATAGAACCCGTGTATATAAAGGGTGTATCTCACACGCCCTGATCCAGACTAGGCCACAATTAAAGATTTATGCCCAAAAAGGACGTATTTCAAATACCTGAATAGAAACACTGTATATAAAGTGTGTATCTTACACGCCCTGACCCACACTAGGCCGCAATTAAAGATTTATGACCAAAATGGCTGTATTTCAATAACTGAATATAACCCCTATATATAAAGGATGTATTTCACACGCCCTGACCCACACTAGGCCACAATTAAAATTTTATGGCCAAAAAAAGCTGTATAATAAATACCTGAATCGAATTCCTGTATATAAAGGGTGTATCTCACACGTCCCGACCAACACTAGGCTGCAATTAAAGATTTAAGCCGAAAATGTCTGTATTTCAAATAACTGAATAGAACCCCTGTATATAAAGGGTGTATCTCACACGCCCTGACCCACACTAGGCTGCAATTAAAGATTTGTGCACAAAATGGCTGTATTTCAATTAACTGAATATAACCCCTGTATATAAAGGGTGTATCTCACAATGACATCTGCAACAAAGGCTGCCAATTTTTTATTTTTTTGCCCAAATGGGCGTTTTTTTAATGATTGAATATGACAGTAGTATATAACCCTGGAATTTCAAACGTCTTGATACTGCAAGGGCACAACAATTGAAAAAAAAAAAAGTGTGTTTTGAAAAACCGAGAAAATTATGGCTGTATTTCTAGCTTAAATTGCACACTGACTAATCCAGATGTTGCATATTATACAGAATATGAAATCTGTATAAAACATTTGAATTTCACACGTCCAGATGCAGCTAGGGATGTAAAATAGTGTATTTTGCACAAAAAGGGTGTTTTAAAAACCCCAGAAAATGATGGCTGTATTTCTAGCTAAAATCGCACACTGACTAATCCTGCAAATGCACCAGATGTTGTATATTGCCAAAAAAGGGTGATTTTTTACAACCAGATTATTAGTGCAGTTTTCCAAGATTGGATTTCAATGTCACAAAAAAATAATCAGACACTCGCGCGCCCACCTAACTAACAGATGTTTAAAAGTTGTTGTTTTTCGGTCACTGGGGTAAGGGTAGGGTAAAAAAGATTGTGCTCTGCACCCACACAACTAAATGTATGTCGATGGCTGAGTTAGATTCACGTTCTGAACCAAAGATTCTCTCCTATTCTCTCTCTGAAATCATCAGCCGCATCCTCTCCCTACACTAGTAACAGCAGAGTGACGTGTAGCGCTACGTGACTCAAGCTTATATAGAGCCTGGGTCTCATGCTGCACTGGACAATCACAGCCATGCCATTAGTAGGCATGGCTGTGATGGCTTCTAAGGGCACAGACCTAAACGCTTGTTGATTGGCTGCCCTGCAGCCTTCCAAAAAGCACAGAGAAATCGCCGAACACTGAACCCGAACCCAAACTTTTACTGAAATTTTCGGGTTTGGGTCCGGGGTCCAAAAATCCTAAAGTTCGGTACGAACCCGAACTTTACAGTTCAGGTTCGCTCAACTCTAATCAGGTCCTAATAGAATTCCCTATCTATTAATCAATGTGGACACACTACAAACAGTAGAATGGGACAGCTGTATTACCCCAATTTGTGAATCAGAGCCTAATAGACTTGCTTATCTATTATTCAATTTGGACACACCTCAAACAGTAGAATTAGACAGTTGCATCACCCCAATTTGTGAATCTGGGACTAATATAATTGCTTATCTATTAATCAATGTGGAGACACCAAAAACAGTAGAATGAGACAGGGGTATCACCCCACTTTGTGAATCAGGGCCTAATAGAATTGCTTATCTATTAATCAATGTGGACACCCCAATGTGGACACCGTTCAATTAGATTGTTCTGTGCCCTACACCATAATTGATTCAACATGTGTCTGATGTCACTTGAGATGATGGAGAAGAACGAGTCCACCATTCCAGTATAGCCGGATTGTTGGTCAAAACTCAACCACTGGATGACGGTGTTGCTATGGCTGCTACTACCACCACACATTCTTCTGCTTGTTCTGGCAACAGCAACATTTTTGTAACTGCTGGTTCTTTTTGAGGGCCAAAGCAAATGTCTGTTGGCCATAGTGTACAGTCACAGAATCAGTAATGTAACAATGCACTTAAGTATGAATGGCGCGGCAAAACTATCAATACAATCTCACTGCACTGTCCCTGCACTGTCCCTGCACTCTCTCTATCCAATATTCTACAATTAAAAGCTTTCTGAAATACTGTCCCTAATGCTTGTCACGTCTCTCCCTGTGACCAGCTCACAGGGCATGGCTATTTGCAGATCGGCTGGTGGCATGGCATTATGGGTGATATCACGTTCCCGGGCTTCTTGCTTTAACTTTGTAGTCACCATTTTAGGAAAAAAATGATTAAATACCACAAAGCGCAAGGAAATTCAGATTCATTGCAAATCAAATTTTTCATAAATTTCGGATTGAATACCACTTAGGATGCTTTGATTCACTCATCTGTAGTGGATACTACTCTATTAGCCAGTCGGTTTATTTAGTACAAAACCATTGATTTGTTTATGAAGATCGGGTCTATTCATTCTAGAAGATGTTCATTATATGTGTAAGGCCGATTCATTGGCCTGTATTTGTGGGAGGGGCATGGCTGCCTACTTCAGCGGCCGGCACCCTCCCACAAATCGTACGACGTGCAGAGTTTCGCAGGAAGCGTGCGCTCATACCTGGCATTTTTTCTCCAGCAGGCAGGTAAGTGGAGTCCGGTCGGCTGGCCTCTAGGTGAGTGGGGGCCATGCTCCGGACCGCATCGCTTATTTCTTCCAGGCTGGGGGCGGACCGTAACGGAGGGCAGGCTCCCTCATCCACTTCGTTCTGGCCGTCATTCACCCGGGGGAGGCGGAGCCGCGGCGGAGACTGCGCTCCCCTCCTCCCCCGTCCACAGGGCTCCCGAGTACTGGCCTCCTCCGGCGGGGGGGGGCGGAGCCACGACGGTAGCGGCGCTACCCTACTTCCCCGCTCTGAGGTCCCACAACGTCTCACATTACCAGCGGGGGGCGGGGCCTGCGATGGAGAGGGCCCCCCCTCCTCTGATCTGACCAGTGCCGCACTGCTTCCCCACGTGGTGGGCGGGCTCAGCCGGTGGTGGGTCGGCCCCCAAATGAAGGGGGGCACCCCCGCACTGGGCGCCCTGCCAGGGAGCGAGTGCGGCGCCACGTGGCTTACATTTTGTCCGGTGAAGGGGGGGGCCGGGTCATATAAGGCCTCCCCCCTGTCCCGGCTCCCAGATGCCAGGGGGCTGTGCCGTTTCCCCACGTGGTGGGTGTGCCCAGCTGGCGGCGGGTCGGCCTCTCAAGCAAGGGGGGCACCCCTGCACTGGGCACCCTACCATGGAGCGGCGCGACCCCCCACGCGGCACGTCTTCAACCGGTGAAGGGTGGGGGCTGCGTCACATAAGGCCTCCCCCCTGTCCCGGCTCCCTGATGCCAGGGGACTGCGCCATTTCCCCACGTGGTGGGTGTGCCCAGCCGGCAGCGGGTCGGACCCTCAAGCAAGGGGGGCACCCCTGCACTGGGCACCCTGCCAGGGAGCGGCGCGACCCCCCACGCGGCAACATCCATTGACCAGTGTGGCGGGGCCCGCGTTGATTCGGGGGCCCCCCTGCACCGGTTCAGGCCAGAGGGCTACGCTACTCCCCACGCGGTAGAAGTGCTCAGCCGGCAGGTGGGTCAGCCCTGGGCGAAGGAGGGCACCCCCGCACTCGGCACTCTATCAGGGAGCCGCACAGCCCTCCACGTGGCTCACGTACCGTGTTGGTGTGGTGTTGGCTCCGCGCTCCCCACGCGGTTATCGTGGAGGGATGCGGGGGACGCATTGGCCACACTCCGCATCTTCACTAAAGTCTGGCACGGGCCGCCGTGCCGCTTAGATAGGCAGGGATCCGTGACAACGCCAGGAACGGTCGGGGGGGAACATGTTAGCCAGCGACTAAAGCCCTTCTACCGGTCGCCTGCAGCTTACAGCTCACGTCCAGTCATTTCATGTTTTACCTGCACGGTTCCGTATGGCAGGCACGATCCACAGTTGACACCTTCATTGTTTTGCTTCCAGGGTCCAAGTTTTGTCTTGATCTCATTCCGTGATTGTAGCTTGTCGGTAAGGTAGTAGGGGTACACGTTGAGGAGGGGAAAGGAAGTGCCCACAAGTGGGTTATGTGTCTCACGCACTATCTCACGTCCAGGTTGTGCTGTTTCACAAGCTTTCTGCGGTGGTCAGTGTAGATTTCTGAGTAGGTAAGTAGATCATATTTTTCCTGTGTTTGCATTTCTGGGTGGCGGTTCCTGGCCACTCCCTCACGGTTCCTCTGGTGTCAGTGTGCGTGGCTACACGGGGGCAGTGCACCTTTCCTTACTTTGCTAAGCAGTTTCACGGATGCTGGTGGTCATCCAGTTTAGCCGGTCACTCACGTTACTGTTTCCACAGCTGTGATGTCACACGCATCAGACATCGTCGAGGCGTCTGTGGATGAGAACACAGCAGGAATGTCTGAGGGGGGCAGTATACCGTCCCTACGTGCATGGACCATTCCCAAGCTCATGTCAGAGCTAACGAAAAAGGGCGTCCCTTTCCCGGCTTCCGCCAGGAAGGCAGAGTTGTATCGACTATGGAAAGACTCTTTAGTGCCCAGTAGTGACGATCCCCCTATGACCACGGTGCAAAGGTCACTTGCTCAGTTGCACGTCATGCTGAACAGTCTGACATCGGCGGTCACTTCGATACAGGCGAGGTTGGAATTAATCGAGTCTCACGGCTCGGTCGTTCCGGTTTCTGCCCCTGAGGTCCCGGTCGCTGCCACCTCTGCTGTAGGGGATACCCGTACTGTCCAGGCCATCCCCAACGTGGCTCCATCTCATTTCGTCCCAATCAGCATCAGGAAAGACATCCTTGAGGGTAGGGATGTTAACCTCGCTTCGTTGCTGATAGCCTCCAGAGACTTGTCTGACAACAAAGTCATAGCTTGCGGGGAAGTCTCGGTGGTGCTGAGAGGCCGTGACCACAGGCTTAACTGCAAGCTAACCATCCCGGAATTCGTCATGGCGTTTAGCCTTTTTAGGGATGTCGTATGTTCTGCCAGGCCGGACAGGAGGGAGGAACTCGATCTGTACCTCTTTCGGGTTACAGAGTTGGGTTACAAGTATGGAGGAAATTCGTTTTACGACTATCATTGTTAGTTTTCAGCCAAAGCAGCAGCTGCGCTTTCCCAGTTCCAACATGTGACAGATTGGTCCAACCTAGATACCGAACTGTTCTGCAGGCACTTTGCAGGCCTGAAAGCTCCCTCCTGTTCCGCCTGTCAGTCCATCTTCCACTCCGTAGAGTGGTGCCACAAGTCAGCCGCCAGTACTTCATCGTACCCTTCCAGCTCATCAGCTGGGCCACTCGATGTTTTCAGACCCCCCAGCTCTGTGGACAAGCTAGACCGGCCCATTGTTCAGCTAGGTAGGGCCCAGATCTGTAACAATTACAATTACGCATCTTGTAATTTCGGGCAGTGTCGTCTGTTGCACATCTGCACCAACTGTTTTAGGGCCCATCCCAGAGTCGCGTGCTCATTAAAATCTGTAATAATTACATGAGTGTGGTCAATACCAGCTGATTACAGGAATTCTTGCGAGGTCACCACAATCCAGGGTTCGTGCAGTTCCTGGTCTCAGGGTTTCTCGAGGGCTTCCACACAGGGTTAGTCACGACTCCAGAATTCACGTATGAGTGCAAGAACCTTCAGTCTGCCCAGAGGAATCCCAATTCTGTAGACACACTGATAGAGTCCGAATTGAACAAAGGTTTCCTGATCGGTCCTTTCAAAGTGCCTCCTTTCCAACGGTGGAGAGTCAGTCCCGTGGGGGTGGTCACGGGCAAATTTAGCAAAAAGGAGAGACTCATCATCGACTTGTCAGCTCCACATGGTTCCCAGGTCCCCAGCCTCAACTCCCTTATTCCTTCAGAAGAAGTGGGCATGAGGTATTCTTCGATTGACCAGGCCATCGCCATCATCATGCAGTCAGGTCCCGGGTCGATGTTGTCCAAAGCCGACAAATCGGATGCCTTTAAGTTACTTCCCATCATGCCAGCACTCTGGCAATGGCACGGCATCAAATGGAAGGATCTTTACTATTTCTCCACCAAACTCACCTTCGGTTCCAAGAGCAGCCCGTGGCTCTTTGACCAGTTGGCTCAAGTCCTTCACTGGATTCTGGAACACAAGGTCCACTGTGAATTTGTCATCCACTACTTGGATGACTTTCTGCTGATCGAGAGGCCAAGGGCAGCCCCCCTAGGGTTGGGGAAATGGTTGAGGTGTTTTTCCCAGTTAGGTGTCCCGGTCTCCCCCAAGAAAGTTGAGGGCCCATCCACAGTTATCACTTTTCTGGGCATTGAACTAGACTCACAGGACATGTTAGCCAGATTACCTTCGGACAAATTGGTGAGAATCAGAGAAGTCATCCATAGGTTTGCAGTCACAACCGTGGTCACTAAGGCCGATTTGCAGTCACTACTGGGCATGTTAAATTTCGCCATGCGCATTATTCCGCAGGGCAGATCGTTCATATCCCGCCTGTTGGCGCTCCTGGCCACGGCCCCGGAGCAGGACAGCCCAGTGTGTCTGGATAGTCAGGCCTTAGCTGATCTCCATATGTGGGACCAATTTCTTTGTCAATGGAATGGGGTGTCCTTGTTCATTCCTGAGTTGTCGTGTCAATCTCCTGTAGTCTTCTCAGATGCGGCTGCGAGCTCAGGTTTTGCCGCTATTTTTGGCACCCACTGGGTAGTAGGCGAATGGCCTGCCGAGGTGAGACAGATCCCAGGTTTCCTCCACACCTTGGCACTGTTCGAACTGTACCCCATTGTGGTAGCTGCCCACATATGGGGCAATCATTGGGTAAATCGGTCTGTTTTGTTCGTGTCTGACAATACAGCAGTGGTAGACATTGTAAACAGTGGGTCGTCTAAATCATCCCATGTCATGTGTCTCTTAAGACGATTAGTGCAACTCTCCCTACATTACCATTTCCATGTCCATAGTGCGCATGTGCCAGGTTCGCAAAACGTGGCTGCTGATGCCTTATCGAGGGCTAATTTCTCCCTTTTCTTGCAGGTCATGCCAGAGGCAGATGTAGCGGGCGCTACCGTCCCTCCTCACGAATCCTTAATCCTAGCGTGACCAATCACCTAGAGACGGCCCACGCCTTGATATCCAAGTCCCTTTCCCCTAACACCACCAGGGCATATAACACCGGGTGGAAGGCGTTTTGCAAGTTTCAGAGGGAATGTCCTCAGGGGGATCCAGTTTTGTAGATTACATCCTGGCTTTCATTGGCTACTGCCACTCAGAACTCAAGCTCTCCCACAATATGGTGAGGTCATACTTGTCGGGAGTGCAACATTTCCTCTCCATCAGTCATCCCGAACGGGCATGGGTGTTCTCCATGCATGCCGTCAAAGCCGCACTTAAGGGTTTGAGCAAATGCGGGCCCCAAGGCCAAGTGCGTAGGCAGGCTGTCACCGGGCTCCTTTTCCGTAGACTGTCTGATGTCCTGGATAGAAATCCTTTTGGGGTTCTACCCAGCCTGGTGCTCAAATCCGCCATCTATCTAGCTTTCTATGGCTTCTTGAGGCCTGGGGAGTTCACTTGTTCTCCCAGCGGCAGCAGGTTTCTCACAGTCGGCCAGCTGGTCCAAAACGCTGAAGGTTACGTGCTGCTGCTGAGGACGTCTAAAACCTCACAGGTGGGCCCCCCAGTCCCGGTGTCCTATTTCCTTATGTCTCATCAATGGTGCCCCGTCACAGTTCTCCGTCAGCTACTATCAGCCTTGCCGGGGTCCGGCCCAAGCAGTCCACTGTTGCCCTTTGGGGTGGCACCACTCACCACCCATCAGTTTGTGTCCCACGTACGCTCCCTAGTGGCCAACTTGGGCGGCGACCCCACCTCGATCTCGGGACATTCATTCCGCATAGTTGCAGCATCCGCGGCCTCCAAGAACCAGGTGCCAGCGCATATCATTCAGAAATTAGGACGTTGGCGCTCCACATGTTTTAACCGTTACATACCTCACCCCGAAACTGAAATGTCAATGGCTTTCCAGAGTCTGGTTTTGTAATTACGTTGTAATAAATTACTCCTGCCAATTGGTATGCCTTTTTGCCCTCTTTCAGGCGTCCCTCCACGACGCGGTTGCGGCCCAACTCTAACCGCTTAAGAGTAGGGTATCTCAGGTAGGACTCGGTACGTTCTTGGTTGCCACGACCACAAGTGTAAGGCCGATTCATTGGCCTGTATTTGTCGGAGGGGCATGGCTGCCTACTTCAGCGGCCGGCCCTCCCACGGCACCCTCGTACGACGTGCAGAGTTCCCCCTCCCGCTCACCCCTTTCACCTGTTACTCTCAAAGGGGATGCACTCTTTCAGGCGTCCCTCCACGACGCGGTTGCGGCACAACTCTAACCGCTTAAGAGTAGGGTATCTCAGGTAGGACTCGGTACGTTCTTGGTTGCCACGACCACAAGTCATAAATACCTTGTCTGCTTATGTCATTTTGGGATTACCCTGGTTGAGAGCACATAGTTCTAGGGAGTTAACTAAATGGGGTCCTCAGTGCTTGAATCACTGTTTATCTATTCAGCTCAATGGTCTGGAACTAGAGGGGGGGCCACTACCTGAGTTCATCAAGGACTTTCAGGATGTATTCTTCAAAGAGGCTTCTGAAGCTTTGCCCTCTCATTGGGACTATGATTGCGCTATTGAACTTTTTCCTGGTGCGAAACTTCCCAAGGGACGGATTTTCAATTTTTCTGGGTCTGAAAGGCAGATTATGAGAGATTATATTCAGGATATTCAGAAAAAAAGGGCGCATTCAACTGTCTGTGTCTCCTGTAAAACAGACGGTGGATTGCACCCCTGTATTGACTACAGAGAACTTAAAAAAATCACGGTTGAGAACCACTTCCCCCTTCCTCTCATTCCTGAGAGCTATTCAATAACATTTTTGGGGCTCAGTGGTTAAAAAAAATTGATCTTAGAGAAGCCTACAATTTGATGAGAATATGGGAGGGGGATGAATGGAAAATAAAATTTAATACCCTGGAAGGGCATTTTGAATATCTTGTGATGCCCTTCGGGCTGTGTAACACCCCAGCTGCATTCCAGAAGCTTGTTAATGATAATTTCTGAGATTTGCATGGTCAGTTTCTCATGGTATACCTTGACAATATTTAGTGTTTTTTCTCCAAGATTGGTTGTCTTATGTTATAAAGTCCTCCATAAACTGAGGGACCATAAATTGTTTGCAAAATTAGGTAAATGTGAGCTTGGTATAAGAGAAGTCTCCTTCCTGGGTTTTATCCTGTCACCCCCAAACATTTGTATGGATCCTGCAAAGTTGCGTGCCTTAGTTGATTTGGCCAGAACTACATACCTCTCTCAAGGCCCTTCAACTTTTCCTCTGGTTTGTAAATTATTGTAGCAAAATGTATTAAACATTTTTCAGTTATTTCCAAATCTTTGACTGACTTAACCAGGAAAGGGGAGGACCTTCTCCATTGGTCTCCTGAGGCTTTGTCCACTTTTGATACACTTAAACAAAGCATTATTTAGGCACCTATACTTATTCAGCCGGATGTTACCAAACTATTCATTGTTGAGGTGAATGCCTCTGAGGAAGGTGTGTGCTGTACTATTGTCTACCTTAACTAATTTGTAACCATACAGTATGCATTTTTCTACAGAAAATTTTCCTCCGCTGAGAGGAATTATGATACTGGCAATCGAGAACTCTTGGCCATCAAATTGGCTTTTGAGGAGTGGCAGCAGTTCTTATAAGGGGCTCAGCACCAAATTACGGATCACAAAAGCCTGATTTATCTGGATACCGCTAAACGCTTGATTCCTAGGCAAGCACAATGAACTTATTTCTTTTCCCGGTTTAACTTTACTGTTATTTTTCATCCTAGATCTGGTAATGTAAAGGTTGATGCCTTATCACATAGTTTTGGTACTTGTTATACTATCGATACTGAACCTGATAACATTCTTCGTCCTGGTGTTGTCATTGCTGCTGTTAGTCCTGATCTTGCCGCTGAAATACAATGTTGTCAGAATCTGGTTCCTAGTAACCTTCCTTCTAGTAAATTGTTTGTTCCTCCAAATCTTCGCCTTAAGGTTTTGAAGGAATCTCATAGTTCTGTACTAGCAGGTCGTTTGGGTATTGCTTGGACTAAAGATGTGGTCTCCAGAGCCTACTGGTGGCCTACTTGGTCATGAGATGTGGTTGGCTTTGTCTCGGTATGTGATGTGTGTGCTAGTGCCAAGATGCATCTCAATGTATTTAATCATGGACCTTCACCTCCCGGGAAAAGACAGTTGTCTGGGTGGTCTAAGATAGTTTCTGTAAGATGTGTCATCTGTAGGGTTGAGCGAACCCGCAAAAAAACTAGGTTTTTTGGACCCTGGACCCGAACCCGAACATTTCCGTAAAAGTTCGGGTTCGGTGTTTGGCGCTTTCCTGGCGCCTTTTGAAAGGCTGCACAGCAGCCAATCAACAAGCGTCATACTACTTGCCCCAAGAGGGCATCACAGCCATGCCTACTAATGGCATGGCTGTGATTGGCCAGAGCAGCATGTGACCCAGGCCCTATATAAGCTTGAGTCACGTAGCGCTGCACGTCACTCTGCTGTTACAAGTGTAGGGAGAGGATGCTGCTGGACTTGTGATTTCAGGGAGAGAATAGGAGAGTATCTAACTCAGCGATCTACCTAGAAATAGTTGTGTGGGTGCAGGACACAATCGTTTTACCCTACCTTGAGGCCATTGACCAAAAAAAAACAAAAAACTTTTATAATTCTGTTAGTTAGGTGGGTGGCGGAGGCGGCGGTGGACATTTTATGCAAGCTCAGTGCACCAGCACTGCATCTGAGCTTTTGGGACATTGCAAATTTTTGGGGGCAAACTACAACATCTGAATTAGTCAGTGTGCAATCTAAGGTAGAAATACACCCATCTTTTTCTGGGGTTTTAAAAACACACTTTTTCTTTTCAAAAAACAGTATTTTGGAGATCTGCAAGTGTTAAATTAAAGTTTAATATATACAGCTTTCATATTCTGTTACCAAAAAAATACTTTTTGGGCAATCTACAACATCTGTATTAGTCAGTGTGCAATTTAAGCTAGAAATACACCCATCATTTTCTGGGGTTTTAAAAACACACTTTTTCTTTTCAAAAAACAGTATTTTCCAGATCTGCAAGTGTTAAATTCAAGTTTAATATTGTCACCGCCAGTTCTGTGAGAAGGTCTGGCAGATGTCCTTCTCTAACTCTTGCATGATGTTCTTTGTTTTGGTTTCACTTTGTCATCTCCTTTCCTTCTCCCAGGTGTCACCTATTTAGACTAATCGTCTCCCTTTATAATCCCTCCCATACTGCCTCACTTTGCGGTTTATACTACTTCCTGGATGAAGTGTTCACTGCTGGAGGCTGCTGTTGCTGTTTACTCAGATAAGTCTTTTCATGTATTGTGTTTCCTTGCTGGCTTGATTCTAGGTGACCTTGAATCCGTCCGTATTAAGTGCAGGGAGCCGGTGGTCGTGTCCCCTCACTATTATAGGGTTTTCAGGTGTCACACAGTCTTAGGTACATGGGCATGCAATCGTCTACCATTGAGACCCTGGCATGGGCATAGCAGTCAGGGAGAGCTCTTAGGTTTTTATAGGGATCACCTATATGCGCCTTAGTTTGGGATAAACTTACGTTTATTCATAAGTTCCAGCTATCTGTAACATCATCCGTGACAAATATATACAGCTTTCATATTCTGTTACCAAAAAAAATGACTTTTGTGGCAATCTACAACATCTGTATTAGTCAGTGTGCAATTTAAGGTAGAAATACAGCCATCATTTTCTGTGGTTTGAAAAACACACTTTTTTTTTCTTCAAAAAACAGTATTTTCCAGATCTGCAAGTGTTAAATTCAAGTTTAATATATACAGCTTTCATATTCTGTTACCAAAAAAATACTTTTTGGGCAATCTACAACATCTGTATTAGTCAGTGTGCAATTTTAGCTAGAAATACACCCATCATTTTCTGGGGTTTTAAAAACACACTTTTATGACAAAAAACTATATTTTCAGGCCTTGCAGCATCAGCATGTGTAAAATTACAGGCTTATATACTTGTAATTCAGTTGTTAAACAAACACTCGTTTGGGCACCAAAAAATTTGTTGGCAGCCTTTGATGCAGATGTCATTGTGAGACACCCTTTATACATTTAAGTTACATTCAGAGATTTTAAATACCGGCATTTGGTGAACCAATATTGAATTCAGGCCTAAACTGGTCCAGGCCGCGTGAGATACCCCCTCTACATTCAGGGGTTTGAATCAGGACTTTCAAATACAGCCATTTTGTGCAAAGATATATTTACTTCAGGCCTATAGTGGTTCAGGCCCTGTGAGATACCCCCTCTACATACAGGGGTTTCAATCAGGCATTTGAAATACAGCCATTTTAGGCAAATATATATTAACTTTAGGTCTACAGTGGTTCAGGCCCTGTGAGATACCCCCTCTACATACAGGGGTTTAAATCAGGCATTTGAAATACAGCCATTTTGTGCAAAGATATATTTACTTCAGGCCTACACTGGTTCAGGCCCTGTGAGATACTCCCTTTACATACTGTCGTTCTATTTTACTATTAATTAAACACCCATTTAGAGCAAGATCCTAATTTCGAAAAATACGAGGAGAGCGTCAAAAGGGACGTGGCCCAGGTCGTTGTGCTGCTGGTGGAGCTCCTGTTGGAGGCAGAGGATGTGGTAGATCTGTGCTAGCTACACGCACAAGTGAAACCTCTTCCTCAGGTGCGAGAATGTGACAAAACCTGCAGCGGTACTTGGTCGGGCCTGATGCTGCTCTATGAATGGTGAGGCCTGAACAAGTACAGCCGATAGTAGATTGGGTTGCTGACAGTGGATCCTTCCATCAGTCTTTCACCTCACCCCCTTGCGAATCAGCCAAGCAGTCTGAGCCCTAAGTCATGCACCAGTCTATTCTGCTTTTTGATGACTCTGTTAGCAGGGTTTCCCAGGGCCATCCACCTAGCCCTGCCCCAGAAGTGGAAGAGATTGAGTGCACCGATGCCCAACCACTTATCTTTCAAGATGAGTACATGGGAGGACCATCGCAGCACGTCTCGGATGATGACGAAACACAGGTGCCAACTGCTGGGGCTTTTGAAAGTGTGCAGACTGACAAGGAAGGCAGGGGTGAAGACTGGGTGGAAGATGATGTGGAGGACGATGATGTCCTCGACCCCATATGGAATAAACGTCATGCGAGTGACCTATGTAGTCTGGAGGAAGAGGCGGTATTCGCACACAGAGCCACCAGCACAGCAGAAGAGAGAGCAGGGTGCAAAAGCAGAGCGGCCGTCCTCTAGACAGTACGCCTGCTACTGCCCACCGCAGCAAGGGACTGAGCACACCAAAGCCAGCTCCAAGGAGTTCCCTGGCGTGGCAGTTCTTCAGACAATGTGCTGATGACAAGACACAAGTGGTTTGCACGCTGTGAAATCAGAGCCTAAAGCAAGGCATAAACGTTCTCAACCTGAGCACAACCTGCATGACCAGGCATTTAAGTGCAAAGCACGAGCTGCAGTGGAGTAGACACCTCAAAAACCTAGAAAGGTCTCTGACTCCTCCTGCTTCCTCTTCTGCTGCAGTCTCGACCTCCTCATCCACCTCTGGAGTGACAGTGCCACCTGGCACCCCGCAAACAGAGGATCTACCAGCAACACCAACACCTGGGTCACCAAGCATCTCCACAATGTCCCACAGAAGCGTTCAGCTCTCCATATCCCAAACGCTGGAGAGGAAGAGGAAGTACCCCCCTACACCCCCCCGATCCCTAGCCCTGAATGCCAGCCTTTGAAATGTTGTCATTCCGTCTGGTGGAGACGGATAGTTTTAAAGGCCTTATGGCGGTGGCTGTCCCACAGTACGTCGTGCCCAGCCACCACTACTTTTCAAGGCGAGTCATCCCTTCCCTGCACAACCAAGTAGGGGACAAAATCAGGTGTGCACTGCACAACGCCATCTGTAGCAAGGTGCACCTGACTACGGATACGTGAACCAGTAAGCACGGTCAGGGCCATTATATCTCTATAACAGCACACTGGGTAAATGCAGTGGTGGCTGGGCCTGAGGCAGATAGCAATTTGGCACATGTCCTTCCACCACCGCGGATTGCAGCGTGCTTCAGTTTTTCCTCCTGTTGCTTCCTCCTCCTATTCTGCTATCTCATCCTCTACCAGCTCCTTATCCGGTCGGTGTAACACCTTCACCACCAACTTCAGCACAGCTAGGGGTAAACGACAGCGGGCAGTTTTAAAACTTTTCTGTTTGGGGGACAAACCCCACACCACGCAGGAGGTGTGGACTGGCCTTGAACAACAAACCGATGAGTGGTTTGTGCCAGTCAGCCTCAAGCCCGGCCTGGTGGTGTGCGATAATGGGCGAAATCTCGTAGCAGCTCTGGGACTAGCCGGTTTGACGCACATCCCTTGCCTTGTGCTGAATTTGGTGGTGCAGAGATTCCTTAAAAATTACCCGACATGTCAGAGCTGCTGCATAAAGTGTGGGCTGTCTGTGTGCTCTTTCAGCGTTCTCACCCTGCTGCTTCTCACCTGTCAGGGCTGCAGCGTAACTTCGGCTTTCCTGCTCACCGCTTCATATGCGATGTGCCCACAAGGTGGAACTCCACCTTGCACATGCTGGCCAGACTATGCGAGCAGCAGCAGGCGATAGTGAAGTTTCAGCATGGGTGAGTTGCTCGGCGGAACAGCACCACTTCACCACTAATGACTGGGCCTCCATGCGAGACCTATGTTCCTTGTTGCGCTGTTTTCAGTACTCCACCAACATGGCCAGTGCCGATAACGCCGTTCTAAGTGTTACTATCCCACTTCTATGCCTCCTTGAAAAAAACGCTCCTGGCGATGATAGAAGAGGATGTGGCACAGGAGGAGGCGAAGTAAGAGGGATCATTTCATAGGGTTTCCGGCCAGTCATTCCCAAGTGGCTCCGAGGATGGGTTCCTGCACCCACAAACCCAAGGTACACAATTGTCCAGCCAGGGCACAGTTCAGAAGGATGACGAGGTGGGGGATGAAGAGGAGGAGATGGAGGAGGAGGAACCATGTTCACAGCAGGGTGGCACCCAAACCAACTCATGGCTATCACTGGTGCATGGATGGGGGGATACAGAGGACACAGACAATACACCTCCCAGAGAGGACAGCTTTTCGTTGCCTCTGGGCAGTCTGGCACACATGAGCGATTACATGCTGCAGTGTCTCCGCAACAACTGCCGAGTTGCCCACATTCTAACTTGTGCTGATTACTGGGTGGCCACGCTGCTGGATCCCCATTACAAGGACAACGTACCCTCCTTATTTCCGTCACAGGAGCGTGATCGTAAGATGCGCGAGTACAAGCGCACGCTGGTAGACGCACTGCTAGTGGCATTCCCACCTGACAGCGGGGGCACAGTGGAAGCACAAGGCGAAGGCAGAGGACGAGAAAGAGGTCGCCAACTCGCCAACGCAGCTGGGGCACTGCCAGCACCTCAGAAGGCAGGGTTAGCATGGGCGAAATGTGGAAAAGCTTTGTCAGCGCACCACAACAACCAGCACCACCAACTGATATGGAACGTCTTAGCAGGAGGCAGCATTTCACCAACAGGTGGACCAGTATGTGCGCACACGCCTACATGTACTGAATGACGGGTCTAGCCCCTTCAACTTCTGGGTCTCCAAATTGGGCACATGGCCTGAGCTTGCCCTTTACGCCTTGGAGGTGCTGGCCTACCCTGCAGTCAGTGTATTATCTGAACGTGTGTTTAGCACGGCAGGGGGCATCATCACTGACAAGCACAGCCTCCTGTCCACAGCCAATGTGGACAAGCTCAAGTTCATTAAAATGAACCAGGCATGGATCCCTCAGGACTTGTCTGTACCTTGTGCAGAACAGACAAGTATACCGGCACTAAGCAGCCATTGTTATACTGCAGCGCAATTGCTCATGTTTGTATTTTGGATATTTCACACTCTTTTGGAGTGTACCTTAATTTTACTAAATTAAATTAAAACCCAAAACCTGTGTTGGCTATTTTGTCCTCCTCCACTGCTGCTTTCACCTACTCTGCTACGTCCACCACCTCCTCAAACTCCTACTCCATATGGAACTCCACCTCATAAATCAATTTTTCTTTTTGTACGTGTTTTATTTTATATAATTTCACTACTTTGTCATTTACATTTTCGGGTGAAATTCACCAATTTTTGAGTGTATAGTACCACTGCTATACCTAGTAGACCGGTAAAAAAAAAAAAAAAAAAATTGTCAGTTACATTTTATGGTGAAATTAATAAATTTTTGGGTGTACAGGGAGTCCAGAATTATTAGGCAAGTTGTATTTTTGAGGATTAATTTTATTATTGAACAACAACCATGTTCTCAATGAACCCAAAAAACTCATCAATATCAAAGCTGAATATTTTTGGAAGTAGATTTTAGTTTGTTTTTAGTTTTAGCTATTTTAGGGGGCTATCTGTGTGTGCAGGTGACTATTACTGTGCATAATTATTAGGCAACTTAACAAAAAACAAATATATACCCATTTCAATTATTTATTTTTACCAGTGAAACCAATATAACATCTCAACATTCACAAATATACATTTCTGACATTCAAAAACAAAACAAAAACAAATCAGTGACCAATATAGCCACCTTTCTTTGCAAGGACACTCAAAAGCCTGCCATCCATGGATTCTGTCAGTGTTTTGATCTGTTCACCATCAACATTGCGTGCAGCAGCAACCACAGCCTCCCAGACACTGTTCAGAGAGGTGTACTGTTTTCCCTCCTTGTAAATCTCACATTTGATGATGGACCACAGGTTCTCAATGGGGTTCAGATCAGGTGAACAAGGAGGCCATGTCATTAGATTTTCTTCTTTTATACCCTTTCTTGCCAGCCACGCTGTGGAGTACTTGGATGCGTGTGATGGAGCATTGTCCTGCATGAAAATCATGTTTTTCTTGAAGGATGCAGACTTCTTCCTGTACCACTGCTTGAAGAAGGTGTCTTCCAGAAACTGGCAGTAGGACTGGGAGTTGAGCTTGACTCCATCCTCAACCCGAAAAGGCCCCACAAGCTCATCTTTGATGATACCAGCCCAAACCAGTACTCCACCTCCACCTTGCTGGCGTCTGAGTCGGACTGGAGCTCTCTGCCCTTTACCAATCCAGCCACGGGCCCATCCATCTGGCCCATCAAGACTCACTCTCATTTCATCAGTCCATAAAACCTTAGAAAAATCAGTCTTGAGATATTTCTTGGCCCAGTCTTGACGTTTCAGCTTGTGTGTCTTGTTCAGTGGTGGTCGTCTTTCAGCCTTTCTTACCTTGGCCATGTCTCTGAGTATTGCACACCTTGTGCTTTTGGGCACTCCAGTGATGTTGCAGCTCTGAAATATGGCCAAACTGGTGGCAAGTGGCATCTTGGCAGCTGCACGCTTGACTTTTCTCAGTTCATGGGCAGTTATTTTGCGCCTTGGTTTTTCCACACGCTTCTTGCGACCCTGTTGACTATTTTGAATGAAACGCTTGATTGTTCGATGATCACGCTTCAGAAGCTTTGCAATTTTAAGAGTGCTGCATCCCTCTGCAATATATCTAACTATTTTTGACTTTTCTGAGCCTGTCAAGTCCTTCTTTTGACCCATTTTGCCAAAGGAAAGGAAGTTGCCTAATAATTATGCACACCTGATATAGGGTGTTGATGTCATTAGACCACACCCCTTCTCATTACAGAGATGCACATCACCTAATATGCTTAATTGGTAGTAGGCTTTCGAGCCTATACAGCTTGGAGTAAGACAACATGCATAAAGAGGATGATGTGGTCAAAATACTCATTTGCCTAATAATTCTGCACTCCCTGTATAGTACCACTGCTATACCTTGTAGACAGGCTAAAAAAAAATATAAAAATTTGTCATTTACATTTTAGGGTGATATTAACAAATTTTTGGGTGTATATTACCACTGCTATACCTAGTAGACAGGTTAAACAAAAAAAAATGTCATTTACTTTTTCTGATTCAAAAATAGGCCGTTTAAAAAATATAAAAATTGTCATTTACATTTTAGGGTGAAATTCACTAATTTTGGTGTATATAGTACCACTGCTATAGCTAGTGGAGCGGTAAAAAAAAAATAATGATTGGCAGTTACATTTTATGGTGAAATTAACAACTTTTTGGGTGTATAGTACCACTGCTATACCTTGTAGAAAGGTTAAAAAAATATAAAAAATTGTCATTTTTCATTTTAGAGTAAAATTCACCAATTTTGGTGTGTATAGTACCACTGCTATACCTAGTAGATCGGTAAAAAATAAAAAAAAATTGTAAGTTACATTTTATGGTAAAATTTACAAACTTTTGGGTGTATAGTACCACTGCTATACCTAGCAGACAGGTTAAAAAAAAATTGTCATTTACATTTTAGGGTGAAATTCACCTATTTTGGTGTGTATAGTACCACTGCCACTACCAGTAAAAAAAATATAAAAAAATTGTCAGTTACATTTTCTGGCGAAATAAACACATTTTTTGGATGTATAGTACCACTGCTATACCTAGTAGACAGGTTAAAAAATATATATAATTGTCAGTTTGATATTCTGGTGAAATTCACCAATTTTTAAGTATGTTTTTATGTATCTTTAAGTAAATTTTTGGTGAAATTCACCAATTTTTAGGTTTCATATATCCCTCCTCTACCTAGTTGACAGCTTAATAAATTTCAATAATTTTTCTGTTACATTCTTGGGTTGAAATTATACAATTTTAGACGTAAATAAAGACCTGCTATAAAATGTAATAAATTATTCAGTAATTAATGCGCACCACATCCTTTCATTCAATGCTTAAACTTTGAGAAAGTTGTCACACTTTTATGCTTTAATAATTTCTCCCATATTTCAACTCAAATTTTAAATTTTCAAAAATGAATACTCCCTTGGATGTGGTCTCTCTTTCTTACGCTCCCTCTCTGGCCTGGAACCCTGATTCCCCGCCACCCGTATCACCATGGTAGGCGCATAAAAGAAGATCGAAAATTGATAGAGCAGATATCAAATTGGGTCGTGAACATCACGGGGACGTGCAACATGGTGGGGCAGTAAGTGAGCACACGCCTACACAAACTGACTGACAGGGGTCAGCCGCTGTAACTTCTGGGTCTCCAAATTGGTCACATGGCCTGAGCTTGCCCTTTACCCCTTGGAGGTGCTGGCCTGCCCTGTAGCCAGTGTATTGTCTGTTTGTTTAGCATGACTGGATGGGGTTATCACAGGTTATATTTCCCAATGTTTTGGGGTGTACCCTAATTTTAAAAATAAAATTTAAAACAAAATAAACAGTGTAGGCTACCTCCTCCTCCACCGCCGCTTCCACCTACACAGCCACATCCACCGCCTCCTCAACCTCCTACTCCATATGGACCTGGTCCTCCTAGATCAAGATTATTATTTTTAATTTTTACGTATTTTATGTTATTTAAAGTCATTTTCCTATCCATATTTATTTGCAGAGCACTTGCCATGCTCGTAACCACATTTTGATGCCATTTACAGCCCTCTAGCCCTTTCCATGACATTTTTACAGCCATTTTAGTGCTCAAAAGTTCGGGTCCCCATTGACTTCAATGGGGTTTGGGGTCAAGTTCGGATCAAGTTCGGGTCCCGAACTCAAACTTTTTTCCGAAGTTCGGCCGAACCAGTCGAACCCGAACATCCAGGTGTACGCTCAACTCTAGTCATCTTATTCCATTGAAGAAACTTCCTAATGTCAAAGAGTCGGCTGCTTTGTCGACAATATTCTTAGATTACATGGGATACCTGAGTCCATTATCTCAGTTAGAGATGTCCAGTTTGCCTTGAGATTTTTTAGTGATTTTGGAGAATTTTTAGTGACAGTCTAGGAATCAAACTCACCTTCCGATCTACATTCAATTTTGAGACAAATTGACAAACTGAAAGATTCAACCAGGTTTTGGAGCAGTTTTTAAGATGTTTGTTTCTGACTGTCGGAACGAGTTGAAGTGGATTTTGCTATTAACAACCAAGTCATCTCCTCTAGTGGCATCTCACGTTTTCATTTTAATTATGACTTTACTCTACACTTTTCTTCAGTCTCTAGGTCAAATCCTGCAGTAGATGCTATCGTAAATAATATGTGCACAGTTTGGGCTCAGGTTTGCAAAAGCCTGGAAAAAGCTCAAAGCATTAAATTTAAACAGGCTAATAAAAAGTGTTCTTCGTCTTGGGAGAACTCGTCTGGATTTTTACCAAAAATTTGCGTTATAAACCCGGTATAGTTTTGTCTTCAATTACCATCCTTGTTCAAGAAACATGATGTGTTTTTTTTCATAAATCATTGCCTAGGAAGTACATTCCTCCTGTGAATTCTCCACCTAAGCCTCCTCATGCAGTTGTAATTCTAGGTAAGGTTGAATATGAGGTGGAGAAAATTATTGATTCTTAGATAGTTCAGGGCTTTCTGCAGCACCTGACCTAATTCATTGTAAGGGATATGGTGCTGAGGAGTGAACATAGGTGACGGCTCGGGATGTTCATACTCCTCGTTTAAAATGTTTCACCTGAAATTTCCATCCTGCTCCCCATGTTGAGGGTTCGGTGGCCCCTATTAAAAGAAGGGGAGGGGGGGTTATGTCACAAACTTAAGAGGTATGGTGGCTCACTCTGTTGGTAATTCTGGAATGGGTGCTTCAAAGCCTGATGACTCACCCAGTCAAAAAAGAATATAGAATAAAATATTGATTAAGGGTGAGCACTCACCACCTGGGCCTTAGATTAAAAAGGAGTAAAAAATGTCTGAATAGTAGGTGAACACCTAGGTAATTTATTATTAAAAAATATGAATATATGACATACAATAGTATTAAAAGAACATATGGTACATAAAGCACAAATAAAATGAATGAGATGCAATATAAAATCACGAATATGGCTGAGGTAGTTACATATAGCAGCAGTATAAAGTGACAGTAAATGCGCATTAGTTGACTCACTGCCTTAATATGGAGCAGTGTATACCGTACAATGTTAGTGTTGAATTGTCCAATTCTAAATCATAGATGCTGAATGGTGATTAACCCTTTCATGACCAAGGGTCATTGATGTCCCAGTGTCCAGGTCAAAATGAACAAATCTGACATGTGTCACTTTATGTGGTAATAGCTTTGGTACACTTTTACTTATCCATGCCATTCTGAGATTGTTTTCTCGTGACACATTGTACTTCATGATAGTCATATATTTGAGTAAATATATTTCACCTTTATTTATGAAAAAATCCGAAATTTAACAAAAATTTTGAAAAATTCACAATTTTCCAAATTTCAATTTCTCTTCTTCTAAAACAGAAAGTCATACCTAATAGAATATTTATTACTTAACATTCCCCATATGTCTACTTTATGTTGGCATCATTTTGGAAATGCCATTTTATTTTTTTAGGGCGTTAGAAGGCTTAGAAGTTTAGAAGCAATTCTTACAATTTTTAAGAACATTTCCAAAACCCACTTTTTAAGGACCAGTTCAGGCCTGAAGTCCCTTTGTGGGGCTTACATAGTGGAAACCCCCATAAATGGCCCCATTATAGAAACTACACCCCTCAAGTTACTCAAAACTGATTTTACAAACTTTGTTAACCCTTTAGGCGTTCCACAAGAATTAAAGGAAAATGGAGATGAAATTAAAAAATTTCACTTTTTTGGCAGATTTTCCATTTTATATATTTTTTTTCTTTAACACATTGAGGGTTAACAGCCAAACAAAACTCAATATTTATTACCCTGATTCCGCGGTTTACAGAAACACCCCACATGTGGTCGTAAACTGCTGTACGGGCACACGGCAGGGCGCTGAAGGAAAGGAATGCCATACGGTTTTTGGAAGGTAGATTGTGCTGGATTGGTTTTCTGAACGCCATATGTTTTTTATTTTTCTGCCGATCGTCTTGTGCAGGGGCTCGTTTTTTGCAGAAAGTGTTGAGGTTTTTATTGGTACCATTTTTGGGTACATAGGATTTTTTGATCATTCATTATTACACTTTATGGGGCAAGGTTTTGTTTCTGTTTTGGAACAGTTTTCATTTATTTATTTTTACAGCGTTCATCTGAGGAGTTAGGTCATGTGATAGTTTTATAGAGAAGATCGTTACGGACATGGCAATACCTAATATGTATACTTTTTCTTATTTATTTAAGTTTTACACAATAATAGCATTTCTGAAACCAAAAAAATGATGTTTTAGTGTCTCTATAGTCTGAGAGCCATAGCTTTTTTATTTTTTGGCCGATTGTCTTAAATAGGGTATCATTTTTTGCGGGACAAGGTGACGGTTTGATTGGTACTATTTTGGGGGTCATAAGCCTTTTTGATCGCTTGCTGTTGCACTTTTTGTGATGTAAGGTGACAAAAATAGCTTTTTTGGCACTGTTTTTTTAATTTTATTTTTATGGTGTTTATTGGACGGGGACCATCATGTGATATATTTATACAGACGGTCGTTACGGACGCGGTGACACCTAATATGTGTATTTTATTTTATTTTTTCATTTTTTTATAGGAAAAGGCAATGTCTTTTTTTATTTACATTTTTATTTATTTATTGATTTATTTTTACTTTTATTATTTTCACTTTTTTTATCAGTTCCCTCTTGGATCTTGAAGATCCAGTGGGGCTGATAGTTGTACTATACTTTGCAATACTCTTGCATTGCAAAATATCATACTTCCAGATTGCCTGTAGGTGGCAGCACTGGACGCCCTTGCCATGGCAACCGGACACTTTTGCAAAGCGTCCGGTTGCCATGGCATCCATCGTGTGCTGCAATCACAGCGCTACAGCCCCGATGGTGGAGAGAGGGAGCTCCCTCCCTCTGTTAACCCCATCGATGCCGCAACCGCAGCATCTATGGGTTACAGGAGAGTGTCAGCATAGAGCTGAAGCTCTCTGCTGATGGCGGCGGCTCAGGAATGGAGCCGCCGAAATCACACACAGAATGGGGAATAGGGGGCAGCGCTGGAGGGGGGGGGGGGGGTCGGGGGGTACAGACTACAATGGGGCAGGAGGGGCAGCTAGAAAATGAATGCATGGGGCGGGGAGGGGGCGGATCGCATGCCATCAGGGCAGGGGATAAGCGCAGGAGAGGGGCACAGATCGGCGGGGCACAGATCGGGGGGGGGCACAGAGGGGCACCAAGGGCTTGGAGCGGCACAGATCGGGGGGGGGGTGGGCATGAGGAACACTATCTGCTTTCAGGCTCTGATCTGAAACCGGCATTTTAACACTGCCGCGATTCGATTGGTTACAGACTAACCAATTGGATCGATTGCCAGCAAGGGGCCACTCTGATTGGTCCCTTGCCGGCATTACTGCACTGTATGCTGTCCGTGACAGCATACAGGGCAGGGGCAGAAGCTTTAATCCAAGCGGTATGTGCAGCTATCACGTATATATACAGATTGCGGTCGGGAAGGGGTTAAAATCGTGATATCACATATAATACTCACAGTTTTCTCCCATCAATTTGAAAGCAATCTTATTGCAATGTAGGGTTAGGCAAAAAATTGCTGAATTGTATATTGTAGTTACAAGTTACAATTCACAATGCATATGTAACCTTGTTGCAAAGTTAAAAGTAATTGAAGTGCCGTACGACTTGCGCACACACTGGCGTCCCACGTGGCTGCAATGTTGGATACAGCGGTACCTCATTACAAGTTGTCAGCTGGAACGGCTGGTTAAAGGTAAGCTGTGACATGGATTTTTCAAAATTCAAAAAAGACATATAAGAACATATAAGCATGTATAATTGCATAAATATCTTCACAGGTGTTATATAATAGTTTTCATTCCACCATGAGCTGTTAAATTTTATCATTCGCCATAGAATGTGTCCTGTGAAATTGATGCAGTTTTTTGTCTCATAGGTGCGATTTTTTCAAAAGTGCGTTTTTATTGCTCTTCAATGCTAAAAAGGTGAGGTAAGTAAATTCCATGGTTTGCTTTTCAAAAAAATTCTATTACATCGTGTTTTAACAAGCAATTTTGGAAAACAGCACTCCAGGCAACATATTCGTCCTATTTAGCAACCTTATGGACAAACCACTGTATGTTGGCGACTATGATAGATATTAATTTCCTTTAAATACAGTCGGATCATGTTGTACAGATATGGTGTATATATGTACTAAAATAGAGATAAAGTATATATAACACTTTAAAAAAAAATATATTTAACACTTAAAAAAAAATGGTGACATGAATACAAAGTGATAAGAGTATATATAATAATAAATGTGAATTAAAAATTAAGGTGTAGTAATAGAATCAAAGGCGTACTTGATATCAAATTGTGACTTAATTGGTAGTATGACTGATAAGATTGCTTTCAAATTGATGAGAGAAAAATGGGAGTATTATATGTGATATTACAAGTCATGATTTTAATCACCATTCAGCATCTATGATTTAGAATCAGACAATTCAACACTAACATTGTACGGCATACACTGCTCCATATTGAGGCAGTGACTCAACTAATGCGCATTTACTGTCACTTTATACTGCTGCTATATGTAACTACCTCAGCCATATTCGTGATTTTATATTGCATCTCATTCATTTTATTTGTGCTTTATGTACCATATATATGTTATTTTAATACTATTTTATTTCATATATTCATATTTTTAAATAATAAACTACCTAGGTGTTCACCTACTATTCAGACATTTTTTTCTCCTTTGTCATCTATGACCCAAGTGGTGAGTGCTCAGCCTTAACCAATATTTTCTTCTATATTATTTTTTGACTGGGTAAGTCATCAGGCTTTGAAGCACCCATTCCAGAATTACGACAAAGTGAGCCACCATACCTCTCTATTTTATTTCACATTTGATTGCCCACATTGGTGAGCTTCTCTGCCTCTAATGATGGACATCTGGAATCATATGGAGACAAAACGCTAGAAAGTTGAGATGCTTAAATTTAACTGAGGTTTTCAGGGAACTTGAAACCCTTCTACATAAACAACTCAAGCAGAGATGGGAGATTAGATTCCTTACACAGTGTATAGAAAATGGATATATACCTAAGGGTCTCTCTTTCTCCAAAATTCCAGCACAAGATATCCTCAATATTGATTTTAATAAGGAATGGGACAAATTATTTTTTGATCAATCAGTGGCACTGATCCAATTGATCATTACGAGAAGAGTCCAAACAACAAACAACATACTCAAAGTGAAGGAAACCATAGATAAATTCCTGAAAAATGAAGAGTTCGATATTTGGCAAGAGAGACTCTGTAAGGGCTGTTTCACATGAGCGGATGCCGTGTGTGGCATCCGCTCCGTGAAAGAGTGCCAAGACCCGATGCAGACTGCAGAGGCATGGAGCTTTAACATGACTGATAATGCTCCGTGCCTCTCTGTGATCTCTTTACTACGAAATCTCTGTGATTTCATAGTAAACCAATCACAGAGAGGCACGGAGCATTATCAGTCATGTTAAAGCTCCGTGCCTCTGCAGTCTGCATCGGGTCTTGGCACTCTTTCACGGAGCGGATGCCACGCACGGCATCCGCTCGTGTGAAACAGCCCTAAAAGTATTGACAAATTAGGGCAAGACATCATAGACAAAAAAGTAAAAAAAAAAAACGAGAATAATGAAAGAAAGAAGTCACCTACTTCACAAAATCATTTCACAGAATACACACAAACACAAGAAGATAGCACATATAGGAACCCAAAAAGTTCTAAAAATCGAACTAGCACTAGTTCAAATCACCCTACATATGACACAACACAAGTAAAATCTAACATTCCCACTTCCAATAAATATGACATTTTAATGAATGATCATTCATCTGAGGAACAAACAGGAGACCCAAGATTGGGGATACAGAACCCCTCGGGACACGTGGCATCAGAGATACAATCAATACCAGGAAACCCAATTGGTCACAGGAGACTACACAGAAAAATCACAAAAAATATACACATCAAACAGGAAGAGAAAAACACTGAGGAGCAAACAAAAGAAATCACAATAGGAAATAGACTCATATCTCAATCAGGATGTCATCATTAATCTGAGTGATGTTATTCTCACCAAGTCCCAAGCCAAACTTTTAAATAAGGGTCTAAAATTTGCCCCTACGGTCAAAATAAAACAAATTTGACACATATATAGGGATTGAAAAATACATCAGAAAGCTCTGCCTTAAAAAATATAAAAAAAAAATAAATCCAATTACCACCAATACAGAGGAGGATTCAAAATTTAGACATACTGAATTAAGACCAAAATCACTAAAACTCCCCAGACAAGAAATTAGCTCTGAGATGAATGAATTCTGCAAGAGTGTTGAAAAAGACATTAGATTATTAAATACAAAACATGCAAAAAATAATCTCTCTAATCAAGAAATTCAAGCAATCAAAAATGTACAATCTATGGAGAACATAACAATACGCCCAGCAGAGTGTGGGCGATTGCGATAATGAATACTAAAGATTATATTGAAGAATCTAAGAGACAATTATCCGACGTCAACACCTATACGAAACTAATTGCATACCCGATGTAAAATGTTAAGTTAATTTTAAAAGAATATTGCACAAAAGGCATACAAAGTGAGATTTTATCAGACCATGAAGCTAAATTCATTATGGATATGCAATGTAAACTTCCAGTTTTTTACTGCTTACCTAAAGTCCATAAGAACCCAATTAAACCACCAGGCCGCCCTATTATTTTTGGCATAGGCCCATTAACGGCAAACCTTTCCCAGTATATAGACAATCTACTTCAACCTGCTGTTAGAAACATTAGCTCATATATCAAAGATACTACTCAAATAGTACAAATTATTGAGGGTCTGAAGTTTAATCCACAATGTACCTTAGGGACCCTGGATGTACAATCATTGTATACATCCATAAATCATACACAAGGAATAGCAGCTATGAACAGTCAACTTAAAAACAGTAAATTATTCCATAATGAACAAATTAATTTTATTGCGGAAGGTGTACAGTCGTGGCCAAAAGTTTTGAGAATGACACAAATATTAGTTTTCACAAAGTTTGCTGCTAAACAGCTTTTAGATCTTTGTTTCAGTTGTTTCTGTGATGTAGTGAAATATAATTACACGCACTTCATAAGTTTCAAAGGCTTTTATCGACAATTACATGACATTTATGCAAAGAGTCAGTATTTGCAGTGTTGGCCCTTCTTTTTCAGGACCTCTGTAATTCGACTGGGCATGCTCTCAATCAACTTCTGGGCCAATTCCTGACTGATAGAAACCCATTCTTTCATAATCACTTCTTGGAGTTTGTCAGAATTAGTGGGTTTTTGTTTGTCCACCCACCTCTTGAGGATTGACCAAAAGTTCTCAATGGGATTAAGATCTGGGGAGTTTCCAGGCCATGGACCCAAAATGTCAACGTTTTGGTCCCCGAACCACTTAGTTATCACTTTTGCCTTATGGCACAGTGCTCCATCGTGCTGGAAAAAGCATTGTTCTTCACCAAACTGTTGTTGGATTGTTGGAAGAAGTTGCTGTTGGAGGGTGTTTTGGTACCAATCTTTTTTTCATGGCTGTGTTTTGGGGCAAAATTGTGAGTGAGCCCTTGGATGAGAAGCAACCCCACACATGAATGGTCTCAGGATGCTTTACTGTTGGCATGACACAGGACTGATGGTAGCGCTCACCTTTTCTTCTTCGGACAACCCTTTTTCCTGATGCCCCAAACAATCGGAAAGAGGATTCATCGGAGAATATGACTTTGCCCCTGTCCTCAGCAGTCCATTCACCATATTTTCTGCAGAAGATCAATCTGTTCCTGATGTTTTTTTTGGAGAGAAGTGGCTTCTTTGCTGCTCTTCTTGACACCAGGCCATCTTCCAAAAGTCTTCACCTCACTGTGCGTGCAGATGCGCTCACACCTGCCTGCTACCATTCCTGAGCAAGCTCTGCACTGGGAGTACTCCGATCCCGCAGCTGAATCCTCTTTAGGAGACGATCCTGGTGCTTGCTGGACTTTCTTGGACGCCCTGAAGCCTTCTTAACAAGAATTGAACCTCTTTCCTTGAAGTTCTTGATGATCCTATAAATTTTTGATTGAGGTGCAATCTTAGTAGCTACAATATCCTTGCCTGTGAAGCCATTTTTATGCAACGCAATGATGGCTGCACGCGTTTCTTTGCAGGTCACCATGGTTAACAATGGAAGAACAATGATTTCAAGCAACACCCTCCTTTTAACAAGTCAAGTCTGCCATTTTAACCCAATCAGCCTGACATAATGATCTCCAGCCTTGTGCTCGTCAACATTCTCACCTGAACTAACAAGACGATTACTGAAATTATCTCAGCAGGTCCTTTAATGACAGCAATGAAATGCAGCGGAAAGTTTTTTTGGGGATTAAGTTAATTTTCATGGCAAAGAACGACTATGCAATTCATCTGATCACTCTTCATAACATTCTGGAGTATATGCAAATTGCTATTATAAAAACTTAAGCAGCAACTTTTCCAATTTCCAATATTTATGTAATTCTCCAAACCTTTGGCCACGATTGTAGAATTGATTTTATAGCACAACTATTTTTATTTTGACTCAGAATACTATCTTCAGATCACCGGTACCGCTATGGGCACCAGGTTCGCCCCCAGTTACGCTAACCTATTTATGTCACAATGGGAAGAATTGTCCATTAACCACATACTGGGGTCGGACCTGGTGATATGGTACCGTTATATCGACAATGTGATTTTTATCTGGAAAGGGAGTGAAAAGGCTCTGGCCACATTTTTAGAGATGATTAATGTGAATCAGCTGAATTTACATTTTTCCTCTCATATAATTAAAACACACCTGGAATATTTAGATCTAAATATAAGGGTTGAGCAGGACAGACTTATATGCTCTACGTACCAAAAACTCACTGCCAGGAATAGTTGTATTCTTCATTCTAGCTGCCACCTGCCTAGGTGGCTGCTCAATATTCCGGGGAGTCAATTTAGACGGTTAAAGAGGAATTGCTCTAACAACGATCATTTTGAACAAGAAGCAGAAATCTTAAAAACACAGTTCATAGAGAAAAAATATCCCATAAGATGTATTGAAGACTCCTTCAATAGGATAAAACAGCTAGACAGACAGACCTTTTTAAAAAAAAAAATAGAAATTCATACAATGTGTAAAAACACTTCACAATCAGAACAGACACATATTGTCCTCCCTTTCAACACACATTATAAAAAGATTGAGAGAATTATTAAAAAAATATTGGCACTTCATCCAAAAAGATAAAACAATAGGACCATTATTGCCAAGTAAGCCCATTATAGTATACACTAGAGCATCCAATTTAGGACTTAAAATTGCTCCAACTGTCAAGTCAAATAAGAATCCATTGGACCACTCCATGCACAAATGGCTTAATTTAAAAGGCTTTTTTAGGTGTAATTGTTGCCCTAATTGCAAAAAGACACATTTTCCCAAAAAAACAACAAAAATCTCACCCACTTCTAACTCTTTCACACATGAGATACGTGATTTTTTGACATGCAATAGTAAAAATGTCATTTATATTCTTCAGTGCCCTTGCAATAAGCAGTATATAGGCCGCACCAAAAGAACCTTGAAAGAAAGAATTTCTGAACATTTTACCAAGATTAGAAATGGATCAGACAATCACACAGTTTCAAGATACTTTAAACTATATCACAATCAGAATCCTAACTGTATTTCTTTCGCTGCCATTGAAAGTGTGAAATCCCATTGGAGAGGCGGGGACTTTATTAAACAAATGCCCCGTGTGGAATCCAAATTTATTTTAATTCAATTATTCCTATAGTATATCAGTCACACTACCAATTAAGTCACAATTAGATATCAAGTACACCTTTAATTCTCTTACTACACCTTAATTTTTAATTCATATTTATTATTATATATACTCTTATCACTTTGTATTCATGTCAGCATTTTTTGAAAAAGTGTTAAATATTATTTTTTTTTTAAGTGCTATATATCGGATACTTTATTTATCTCTATTTTAGTACAGATATACATCATATCTGTACTACATGATCCGACTGTATGTAAAGGAAATTAATATCTAGTGGTAATATCTAGTGGTTTGTCCATAAGTTTGTTAAATAGGTTTAATATGTTGCCTGGAGTGCTGTTTTCCAAAGTGCTTGTTAAAATACGATGTAATGGAATTTTCTTGAAAAGCAAACCATGGAATTTACTTACCTCACCTTTCCAGCAGTGAAGAGCAATAAAAACGCACTTTTGAAAAAAAAAAATCTCACTTATGAGACAAAAACAACCGCATCAATATCGCAGGACACATTCTATGGCAACAAATGATAAAGTTTAACAGCTCATGGTGGAATGAAAACTATTATGTAACACCTGTGAAGATATCTATGCAATTATGCATATTTATATGTTCTTATATGTCTTTTTTGAATTTTGAAAAATCCATGTCCCAGCTTACCTTTAACCTGACTCCACTCCGTAACTTAGAATCCACTGAATGTAATGAACGCTGCATATAAAAGGGGATAGATTACTCTTGTGGGTTACCATTGAGGAAGGGTCCAGGAATAGACCCCGAAACGCGTCTGGTTGATAGGAGACCTGCACATCAGCTGATGGACATCCATTTTTGCATCTATCCTGGATTTGGACTCTAATTTACCCATGGTCCAACACTATAGCCAGCTCTAACTCCCACTCTGCATATATGGGACGCTATGATTTGAACATCCGATCCTGACAATCATCTGGAGACATCACCTGAATAACTCCTATGGTCGCAGACTGTCTATAAGGCAACTAGAGATTGTACAGACAAGTGACCGAAAAACCGCTCAAGCCGTTCCAGCTGACAACTTGTAACGAGGTACCACTGTATCCGACATTGCAGCCACGTGGGACGCCACTGTGTGCGCAAGTCGTACGGCACTTCAATTACTTTTAACTTTGCAACAAGATTACATATGCATTGTGAATTGTAACTTCAATATACAATTCAGCTATTTTTTGCCTAACCCTACATTGCAATAAGATTGCTTTCAAATTGATGGGAGAAAACTGTGAGTATTATATGTGATATCACGATTTTAATCACCATTCAGCATCTATGATTTAGAATTGGACAATTCAACACTAACATTGTACCGCATACACTGCTCCATATTGAGGCAGCGAGTCAACTAATGCGCATTTACTGTCACTTTATACTGCTGCTATATGTAACTACCTCAGCCATATTCGTGATTTTATATTGCATCTCATTCATTTTATTTGTGCTTTATGCACCATATGTTCTTTTAATACTATTTTATGTCATATATTCATATTTTTTAATAATAAACTACCTAGGTGTTCACCTACTATTCAGACATTTTTTTTCTCCTTTGTCATCTATGGCCCAGGTGGTGAGTGCTCAGCCTTAACCAATATTTTATTCTAATGTCACAAACGTATCTGTTTAAGCTCCAGTGGTGAGATCTCTAGCTTTGGAGTGACTGTGCCGTGAGAGACGCATTGCTAAACCTCGCCCCCTGGTGACGTGATCCTTAGCAACGGAATGCAATGCTCTGTTTCTCCCAACAGCATGTGTGTGCTGGAGGGGACTAGCAGTAGGATGATTGCTCAGCTGCTCTATTGCTGCGTGCTAGTGTTCAGTAGAAATGAGCAAAAAATTTGATTAGTTATGAATTAACGAATCAGGTATACCCAGGCCACTCAGCCTAATCATATTCATCCCACTTGGTGGCCCAATCTCAGTGTGAAGGCTTGGAACTTAAACCGCAGGGATATTGCAGGGAGAGTGTAACGCTGAGAGTATATATTTTTTTTATATTTAACATCTTTATTAGTATACAAACCATATACACAAAATAAATTCAAAGTTAATATAATTAATACCATTTTTTTTTTTTACCCCTACCCATTTCCCCACCACCCACTTAAATGGGTCTGCGAACCGTTGTCCGTGAAAAAAAATCTAACAGGTCGTATTTTTTTTACAGACTGAAAACACGGATCACGGATGCGGATGACAAACGGTGCATTAGCTGAGTTTTCCACGGACCCATTGAAAGTCAATGGGTCCGCAGAAAATCACGGAACAACGGACACGGGACACAACAACGGTCGTGTGCATGAGGCCTTAACCAGATTCATCCAGTTATTTACCTGAGGAGTACGGCATGCAAACCAGCTCCAGCTAATCAGAAGTCTGGCCAGTAATAATATTCTCCCTGATAAAATCTTTTGATATTTATGGATACTTAATGACGAAAGATCGTTCAGTAAAAACAATTGTGGGTCAAGATGAATCCGTATTCTTAGTTTGTCAGTAAGAAAACTACCAATATCGTTCCAGTATTGTCCTAGTTCTGGGCATGCCCAGATCATGTGCAGATAGTCCGCACCTACCGTATCACATCGAGAGCACTTAGAGGTATCTCTCAATCCACACTTATGTAACCATATGGGGGTAACATATAGTCTATGGTAAATATTGAATTGTGTTAGGACATGATTAAAATTGTGAGATAGTACATCTGGGTTAGTAAAAATACTTCCACACCCCACCAATTGTATATTTGGACAATCCTTCTCCCAGGCCCTTTGTCCCGGCGATTGTGTCTCACCGAATCGTGATTTAAGTAGTGATTTATATATATTTGAGATCTCCCTTCTTAGTGATAACTTCCCTACAAACTCATTTAGCAGAGAATTATCTATTTCTAGCAGTGATTTATCATCCAAACTAAAAAGTGCCGACCGAAGCTGAAGATATCGGAACCAGGAAAGGTTCTCTACATTATGTGATAACTCTACATGACTTAATCTCTCTATTCTTAACCACCTGTGTGATATAAATAATCCCTTTTATTTTGCCAGTATTGATCCATTGCTATACCCTCTAGGATGTGTAAGTGAATATTATGCCAAAGATGCGTGAATATATGTGATCCCTTTACCCCCATCCATCCTCTAGTAGTAGCCCACATTTTTAATTTAATTTTGTAGTCTCTTTATGACCCTGATCTCTATTATTCAACAGCCCTGATTCCAGGAACGTAAATATGTTATTATGTAAAGAATTTCTTACCAAACTACTTAAAAAGGTGTCATTTTGCCATTCAAAACACATCCATAGCTGAGCAGCTATGAAGTAACCTTTGAAGCATGGGAGATTTAAACCCCCCTATTCCAGAGGTTTATATAAATATTCCAGTTTAAGTCTCACACGTTTTCTTCCCAAGACTAGGTCATTAATTATTCTTTCCATAAGTTTAAAATATTTATCCTCTATCCAAATAGGTTTATTCCTAAGAACATAGAGGATTTGAGGCAGAATCACCATCTTGACCAGTGAGTCTCTATCAGCTCTAGATAGAGGGAGTCTCAACCAAGTCCCTATTTTAACCCTAGTTTTTGTTATCAGTGGGATTAAATTTAGTTGTACAGAGTTTTCAACCTTGGGAGATATCGTCATACCCAAGTATTGGGAAGTGTCAACAATAGCTAGCTGGGTTATCGTGGAGTCCTTTTGGGACACCGGATCTAATGGCATCAAAGTTGTCTTTGACCAGTTTATATCTAGGCCTGATACCTCACTAAATAGTTTAACCATGCGGATGATTCTTGGAACAGTCATTTCTGTATTCTCTACAAAAAAATGAATATCATCCGCATATAAAGAAATGCGATCCTCCGCACGCAGGATTCCGAATCCTTTAATTTGTGCATCCTGCCTAATAGCCAAAGCCAAAGGCTCAATATAAATATCAAATAGGAGTGGTGATAATGGGCAGCCCTGGTGAGTGCCTCTGCTTAAGTCAAAACTAATAGTCAGGTTCCCATTAATACTCAACTTAGCCGTGGGAGATCTATAAAGTAATTTAATCATATTAATGAATCTCTCCTCAAAGCCCATCCTGGCCAGAACCCTCCACAGGAATCCCCACTCCACCCGGTCAAAGGCCTTAGAGGCGTCCAATGACAGGATGGAACGAGCAGCCCCCCCAGGAGCCTGCATATTAGCAAAAAGCCGATGGAGATTGTAATGAGCGCCCTTATTTGGGAACCGTTCTGGTCAGGATGGACAATGAAGGAGATGACCCCAGAGAGTCTTGTGGCCAAAATCCTTGCCAGGAGCTTTACATCTGCATTCAACAATGAGATCGGTCTATAGGATCCTAAATCTGTGGGGTCCTTACCTTTTTTTGGAATTAGTATTATTACCGCTTCCATCATTGAACCCAGCAGGTTCCCCTCCTCCACCAATTCAGCAAGGACCCCCAGCAATCTAGGACAAATAACCTCCTTATATTTAGTATAGAATTCATATGGGAGTCCGTCTGAACTGGGGGTGGAATTACCCAAGCATAATTTAATTGCCCCTTCGAGCTCCTGAATTGAGAGGTGAGCCTCCAGTACCTTCTTTTGAGTCGGGTAAATAGTAGGAAAAACAATACCATTGAGATAGGAATCCATCTTTTCATCCGTAATCTTAGAATCGGCTCTTTAAAGGCCTTTGAAGTAGTCAAGGAAGGCCTTCTCTATGAAGTCTTGTCCACTAACTATCCTCCAATTAGCCAATCAAATGGTAAAAAAAAAAAAAGACTCGGGGCCTTCTACAGCAAAAAGTTAGAGTATACTTGTGTAGTCCTACTTATATAGAAAGATTGTGTAGCTAAGGAGGCTTGTTCTTTTAAATTTTTCTCATTTTTACCGTACTCCTTTCTCAAATTGGCAATATTACTGACCATTATTCCCCTCATATAGGCCTTGAAAGTATCCCATACTACTTGGATTTTAGCTGAACCACAATTAGTATCCCAAAATTGGTTGATTTCCTTTTGTATAATTTCATGTTTCTTTATTACTGATAGCCATTAGGGGTTTAATCTAAATGGAAACCTCCCTGTTGTTTATCATGAGTCAGGCAGAGTTCGTGGAGTAGGGGTAGATGGTCCAAAAATTACCTAATCTCGTACTTCATGCGTTTTACATACCGCAGATATTTTTCATCAATCAGGGCATGGTCTATTCTGGACAAAGATCTACCTGATTTACTAATACATGTGAAAACCCTTCTACCCTGTCACAGACTTCTCCAACATCCTCAAACCCAGCCTCAGAGCAAAAACGTGCCAAGGGGGACCCCTGAACAACAGAGTCTCCCGAGACACCCATAGAAACCCTGTCTACTGCAGGGTTGATAACACAGTTGAAGTCTCCAATAATCAATGTAGGACATTCTGGCCATTTATCCATACATTTTAACAAACAATTAAGTACTGAGAAAGAGAATGGAGGTGGAATATAGACAAAAGCTAGAATGCACATCTTCCCAGCCAATTTACAGTATAAGAAGACAAATCTCCCCTGGTGGTCAACAGAAGATGCCTCGCAAGTAAAATCAATCGTTCTATGAATGTAGACAGTCCATCACCTGGTGGCCACCCTGGAGGTCTCCCCGGTAAGATGTGTTTCTATCAAACATATAATAGCTGGGAGGTGTACACGCATCAGATCAAAAACCGCTTGTCTCTTTCTTCTGTCCCCCAGACCTCTATCATTCCAGGTAAGAATTCTGATTGACATTTATAACAGAAAAGGAGAGAAACCCCCCCCCAAAAAAACTGAAACACAACCCTCTCCTCCCCACTCTGGACGCATCACAGCCCATAACCACCCCCCAAACCAATTAATCCACCGCATAATGCAGCAGATCTCTCACCTATGACCATCCCTCCCCCACACCCGCTGCTCATCAGCTCCCTGCCTATTAAACAGAAAAGGAAAAAAAGTATAGAACATCAAATGTCATTTCGTTCAAGCCACTTTGCAGCCTTAGGCTACTTTCACACTTGCGTTCGGTGTGGATCCGCACCTATAATGCAAACACTTGCATCCGTTCAGAACGGATCCGTCTGCATTAGTGTCATGGAACCATGAACCAGACGTACAACAAGAGATAAGTGGAAATAAGAAGGCTTTATTGAAAATCAAGCTGTAAGCAAAAGTCCAAACGGATGGCTAAACCGAAGCAGGGTCTTGCGTAGCCAGAGGTCAGGAACCAGAGGGGTAGTCAGACGAAGCCTGGATCAGGAACCAGCAGGGTAGTCAGACGAAGCCAGGATCAGGAACCAGCGGGGTAGTCAGACGAAGCCAGGATCAGGAACCAGCGGGGTAGTCAGACGAGGCCAGGATCAGGAACCAGAAGCAGCAGCAGTCTTAGAAGCATGTGAACACAGGAGGACCAAGCAAGGAACTGAAGCCACAGACCTCCTATATATATGAGCTAGGCATCCAGCTCCTCCCAGTGGGAAGGAGAAGCCGCAGGGTGGGAGGCTACAAGAAACCCAGAAACCAAGATGGCCGCCAGCACATGTGAAACGAAGGAGAACGGCAAGAAGGTAAGACCATGACAGTACCTCCCCCTCAAGGGCCCCTCCTCCGCGGAGTGAAGAACGGTTTCTGAGGGAAGCGTGCGTGGAAGGCTCGGAGCAAAGCAGGAGCATGGACATCTGCGGAGGGAACCCAGGAACGCTCCTCTGGACCATAACCACGCCAATGGACCAAAAACTGCAACCGACCGCGGACCAGGCGTGAGTCCAGGATATTGCTCACCTCATACTCCTCACGATTGCCCACTTGGACCGGACGAGGCCGAGGAACCGAGGAAGTGAAACGATTACACACCAATGGCTTCAACAGGGAGACATGAAACACGTTGGAGATCCGCATGCCAGGAGGAAGCGCAAGGGCATAGGCTACTGGGTTTACCCTGCGAAGCACTCGGAAGGGACCAACAAAGCGAGGCGCCAGCTTGGGAGTGGGCACTCAAAGGTTGAGGTTGCGGGTGTACAACCATACACGGTCTCCGACCTGGTAGGAAGGAGCGGGCGCTCGTCTGCGATCAGCCTGGAGTCTCTGGCGCTGCGCAGAGACCTCAAGGGACCTCTGGATCTGTACCCAAGAAGCACGTAGGACGGAAAGGTGATCCTCCACAGCCGGAATATCCTGGGGAGAGAATACCTCCGGTAACACGGCAGGTTGGAACTCATAATTGGCCATGAAGGGAGACGTCCCAGAGGAAGAGTTCACCGCCGTGTTCCTGGCAAACTCAGCCCAAGGCAGGAGGTCAACCCAATTGTCTTGGTGATTGGAGACATAGCAACGAAGGAATTGCTCCAAGGCCTGATTGGATCGTTCTGCGGCCCCATTGGACTGAGGGTGGTAGGCCGAGGAGAAAGAGAGATGAATCCCCAACTGGGAACAAAAGGCGCGCCAGAACCTGGACACAAACTGACTCCCCCGATCCGACACAATCTCCTTGGGCAAACCGTGCAACCGGAAGACCTCCCTGGCGAAAATCGTGGCCAACTCTTGTGCAGAGGGTAACTTCTTGAGAGGAACACAGTGGCACATTTTGGAAAACCGATCCACAATCATGAGAATGACCGTATGGCCTCGGGATGCAGGGAGGTCCACAATGAAATCCATCCCCAGGTGTGACCATGGGCGCTCCCCGGTGGCTATGGGTTGCAAAAGGCCCAACGGAAGGTGCCGAGGGGACTTACTCTGGGCACAAACGGAGCATGCCGCTACATATGCGGCGATGTCGGAACGTAGAGAAGGCCACCAGAACAGACGTGAAACAGCCCAGGACAGCTGATTCTTTCCAGGATGCCCCGCGGCCTTGGAGTTATGGTAGGTTCGCAACAACCGAGTGCGCAACTCCTCAGGCACAAAACATCTGCCGTTGGGTCTCCCAGAGGGAGCACCAGATTGAGCCGCCAAAATCTGCTCACCCAGGGGAGAGGTCAGGCTGGTGCGAATGGCGGCCAGGATCTGATTCGGAGGTATGACCGAAGTCGGAATCGACTCCTCCCCGGACAGCTCGGAGTACTGCCGTGATAAGGCATCCGCTCTGATGTTCTTGGAACCGGGTAGGTAGGAGACCACGTAATTAAAACGTGACAAGAACAGAGCCCATCTGGCCTGACGTGGTGTCAATCTCTTGGCCTCAGAAAGGTAGGTCAGATTCTTGTGGTCCGTCAGGATGAGAACCGGAACCACCGAACCCTCGAGCAAGTGCCTCCATTCTTTAAGGGCCTGCACGATGGCCAATAACTCCCTGTCACCAATCTGATAGTTGCACTCCGCGGAAGACAGTTTCCGGGAGTAAAACCCACAAGGAAGCAGAGGACCCTCTGGTGTTCTACGCTGAGACAGAAGGGCCTCCATGGATTCAGAATATACCAAGATGTCATCCAAATAGACCACCACACACTGCTGCAACAGGTCACGGAAAACATCGTTGATGAATTCCTGGAAGACTGCGGGCGCATTGCACAACCCAAAGGGCATAACCAAGGATTCATAATGACCGGTCCTGGTGTTAAACGCGGTCTTCCACTCATCGCCCGCCTTGATCCTTACCAGGTTATATGCCGCCCTCAGGTCGAGTTTGGTAAAGACCGTGGCCCCTTTGAGGCGATCGAACAGCTCGGAAATCAAGGGTATCGGGTAAGCATTCTTGATCGTGATGCGATTGAGACCCCTGTAATCGATGCAAGGCCTCAACTCACCGCCCTTCTTTTTCACAAAGAAAAATCCAGCCCCTGCCGGGGACGAGGATTTGCGAATGTGTCCGCGTGAAAGCGCCTCCCTCACGTACTCCTCCATGGCCTCATTCTCCGCTACCATCAGTGGATAGACTTTGCCACGAGGAGGAACGGCACCAGATTGTAACTCTATGGCACAATCGTATGGGCGGTGCGGAGGTAGGGCAACCGCGCGCACCTTATCGAATACATCCCGGTACTCTTCGTATTCAGGAGGCAACAGAGAGTCCGAGGAAGTACACAGCAACTTGACAGGCCCTTGGATGCAACTAGCCCCACACTGCGGTGACCACGAGAGGATCTCGTCCGATCTCCAATCGAAAGTCGGATTATGCTTCTGGAGCCAGGGGTACCCCAAGACCACCGAGTAGTGTGGAGACGAAATAACCTGGAGACAGACCGACTCTCTGTGAACGGCACCAATGGCTATCCCCACTGGAAGGGTCTCATGAGTCACGTGTGGCGGCAGAAGGGGTCTGCCGTCTATCGCCTCAAGAGCCAGTGGGGAACCTCGAGGCTGCAGAGGAATGGAATTGGCGGCAGCGAACACACTATCAATGAACAAACCACCAGCACCAGAGTCCACCAACGCCTGGGTCGTCACCGAGCCCCCGACCCAGGAGAGGACAACAGTGATCAGTGGTTTGTCAACACGGGAAACCGGGGACGAGGAGACTCCACCCAAGATCTGCCCCCGACAGGATCTCAGGTGCGAGCGTTTCCCGGACGGTTCGGACATGCCAACCGAAAATGCCCACCGAGACCACAGTACATGCATCGGCCCTCGCGTCTCCGGAGTACCCTCTCCTTCTCGGACAGGCGAGCAAACCCCAGCTGCATGGGTTCACCCCCAGACAAGTCATCCCCAGGAGGCGTGGGAGGAGAGGGAGGCACGGGTGGGACAGCAAACGTAGGCGCCAATCTGTTAGAAGACCTCCGCAGGCTCTCCTTAAAGGAAGGTCTCTCCCTGAGTCTGGTGTCAATCAAAATCAGGAAAGAAATAAGAGACTCGAGCTCCACTGGTAGGTCCTTAGCTGCAACCTCATCCTTCAAGGCATCCGAGAGACCATGAGAGAAAGCAGCGACCAGAGCCTCATTATTCCAGCCCACCTCTGCTGCCAGGGTACGAAACTCAATGGCGTATTCAGCTACGGATCGTGAACCCTGTCTGATGGACATAAGGAGCTTCGCAGCAGAGGCAGCACGAGCTGGCACATCGAATACCTTCCGAAGAGAAGCAACAAAACCGGAAAACTCGGCAACCACCGGATTGTTGTTCTCCCATAAAGGGCTGGCCCAGGCCAAGGCCTTGTCCGAGAGCAGCGAGATCAAGAAGCCCACCTTTGATCTCTCAGTAGGAAAGGCATGTGGCAGCAACTCGAAATAAATGCCCACCTGGTTAAGGAAACCTCGGCACTGAGTTGGCTCTCCCCCAAAGCGCTGTGGAAGGGGGGCAGAACCGGTCATACCCCGAGACACCGCAGGCGCAGCAACAGGTGTCAGGGTAGACTCTGGCACAACAACCGGAGCGGCAGTAGGAGCGGGCCCAGGAGCGACAACCGACCCATCGGCAACGGAAGCGAAATGAGCCGTGCGTTCAAGCGGGGTTTGCAACGCCACAGCGAACCGACCCAACAGGTGATCCTGCTGATCAAGTCTGGCAACCAGCGTAGGTAGTGAGGATGGCCCTGTACCGTCAGAATTCATGGCTTGGTCCTAATGTCATGGAACCATGAACCAGACGTACAACAAGAGATAAGTGGAAATAAGAAGGCTTTATTGAAAATCAAGCTGTAAGCAAAAGTCCAAACGGATGGCTAAACCGAAGCAGGGTCTTGCGTAGCCAGAGGTCAGGAACCAGAGGGGTAGTCAGACGAAGCCTGGATCAGGAACCAGCAGGGTAGTCAGACGAAGCCAGGATCAGGAACCAGCGGGGTAGTCAGACGAAGCCAGGATCAGGAACCAGCGGGGTAGTCAGACGAGGCCAGGATCAGGAACCAGAAGCAGCAGCAGTCTTAGAAGCATGTGAACACAGGAGGACCAAGCAAGGAACTGAAGCCACAGACCTCCTATATATATGAGCTAGGCATCCAGCTCCTCCCAGTGGGAAGGAGAAGCCGCAGGGTGGGAGGCTACAAGAAACCCAGAAACCAAGATGGCCGCCAGCACATGTCAAACGAAGGAGAACGGCAAGAAGGTAAGACCATGACAATTAGACAGCTTTTAGTTTTCACATAGTGAAAACTCAGATCCGACAGTATATTCTAACACAGATGCGTTCCCATGGTGATGGGGACGCTTCAAGTTAGAATATACTAAGAACTGTGTACATAACTGCCCCCTGCTGCCTGGCAGCACCCGATCTCTTACGGAGGCTGTGATCCGCACAATTAACCCCTCAGGTGCCACACTTGAGGGGTTAATTGTGCGTATCATAGCCCACTGTAAGAGATCAGGTGCTGCCAGGCAGCAGGGGGCCAGAGCCCCCTCCCTCCCCAGTATTAAATTCATTGGTGGCCAGTGCGGCCCCCCTCCCCAGTATTAAATTCATTTGTGCGGCCTCTCCCTAATTAAAATCACCCCCCCATCATTGGTGGCATTGGAGAGTTCCAATCGGAGTCCCAGTTTAATCGCTGGGGCTCTGATCGGTTACCATGGTAGCCAGGATGCTACTGCAGTCCTGGCTGCCATGGTTATTTAGCAATTTTAGAAGCATTATACTTACCTGTGCTGTCTGTGGCGGCCGGTCGCTCCTCTTACTGGTAAGTGACAGGTCTGTGCGGCGCATTGCTTATAGCACAGAACTCTCCGATGCCACCAATGATGGGGAGAGGGGAGGCCGCACTGGCCATCAATGAATTTAATACTGGGGAGGGAGGGAGGGGGGCCGCACTGGCCACCAATGAATTTAATACTGGGGAGGGAGGGAGGGGGGTCCGCACTGGCCACCAATGAATTTAATACTGGGGAGGGAGGGAGGGGGGCCGCACTGGCCGCCAATAAATTTAATACTGGAGAGGGACGGGGGTCTGGCCCCTGCTGCCTGGCAGCACCTGATCTCTTGCAGGGGGCTATGATATGCACAATTAACCCCTCAGGTATGGCACTTGAGGGGTTAATTGTGCGAATCACAGCCCCCTTTAAGAGATCGGGTGCTGCCAGGCAGCAGGGGGCAGTTATGTACACAGTTCTTAGTATATTCTAACTTTTTTTTTTGTTTAAATACTTTATTTGTAATACAAAAATACATATCCATATAACATTTATGATATTATAAAATCCTAAAGTCCGTAAGTTTCTGATTTATAAGCATGGTTAATAATAATTTCATACAAATACCCATACTTATGGGGATAATACAAGTCAAATGGAGATCTCACTTGCTAAGAGGAGAGCGGGGCTCACCCGACATCGACAGCCCAATCAGGCAAACACACACAGCATCTAACTTAGCATGTTAATATCTATGGAGGGCAGAGATCGGGGGCCCGCGGCCCGGGCGGCCACCAGGGAGCGGGTGCGCACCCCACGCGTCCTCTCCCGAATATGGGTGAAGAAACGGTAGGATTAACAATCTTAGGTCCATTCACCTGGTGCTCACATTAACCATGCATAGCGGGCTTACAGCGATCTTTGATCGCAGACATTTCTTGGAGCAACCTAGGGGGTCCAGCAGTCTTCTATCGCGGTGGAGAAAGAAAAAAACCACATGCATATTTTGCTGCCTCATCCCCAGATAATTAAGATTGAAAATTAGTGCCCAACTTGACCGTACCTCGCATACAATCACACCAGTATCTCAGGTGCAAGGGGACTCAAGTCGAGTATCACTCGGCAATCACCGGCATTTAAAAGAGATGTGGACAGGAACACCACCAGAGACCGGCCCTGTCCCCTAATGGCACCCATACAGCATGTATCATATCACTGCCTGCAGTCAAACCGCATATCAGACAGAGAGAGCCGCATTTCGGGTCACACCCGGTCCCCGGGCCGCCCAGAGTCCCGAGCCCCGGGTCCCCGCCCATAGAGCGCACAGTGCCCTGATCTGACAAAAACTTTGGCCATTGTTCAATGCCGGAGAGTCCCGCCATCCTCCAGCGTTCCTAGAGATACTCTAATACTCAGATGTAACTTCACATCCTTCACCAGTTGCAATGCATACAGAAAAACCGGACTAATAAGATCATCCCCAGCCCACCCCACCTGTCCCCCCCCCCCCCACCTTGCAGGGAAGAAAAAAAAAATCCTCTTTGTTTATACAAAATCCTCTTGTAGCTTTTCACTTTCTCGACCAGGGCCAACCAGTTACTACCATCTGGAGCGGAAGAGCAAAACCATAGTCTAGAGACCAGAAGCCTGGCCAAAAACATAACCTTAATCAATAATTGGCGTTTTATGGGCTGGTAGTTAACCTCCGATAGGTCTCCCAGGACCCATATCCTGGGAGACAAAGGAACAACAATATTAAGTTTACGAGCCAAGGTAATTTGGACCGATCTCCAATAGCTACCCACCATTGGGCAGTCCCAAAACAGATGTAAATGATCTGCCTCGGAGTCGCCACAGCGTGGGCAGTCAGAGGAGGCTCTGAATCCTCTCCTATATAACCACATAGGTGTCACATATATTTTGTGCAAAATATTGAATTGTACAACAGTGTGATTAAAATTCTGTGAAACAAATTTTAAACTTTCCCCTATGTTCTCCCAATCTGGGGGACCCACCTCTGAGAGTATCGAGGACCAGGATTTCTGTCCTGGAGAAAGAAGACCCCCCAAAAAATTTTTCATTAAGTGTCTATAGCAATGTGATATTTTAATTTTCGTGACAGTTTTCTTAACCCTTTCATGACCAAGGGTCATTGATGCCCCAGTGTCCAGGTCAAAATTTACAAATCTGACATGCGTCACTTTATGTGGTAATAGCTTTGGAACACTTTTACTTATCCACGCCATTCTGAGATTGTTTTCTCGTGACACATTGTACTTCATGATAGTCATATATTTGAGTCAATATATTTCACCTTTATTTATGAAAAAATCCCAAATTTACCAAAAATTTGGAAAAATTCACAATTTTCCAAATTTCCATTTCTCTGCGTCTAAAACAGAAAGTGATACCTAATAAAATATTTATTACTTAACATTCCCCATATGTCTACTTTATGTTGGCATCATTTTGGAAATGTAATTTTATTTTTTTAGGGCGTTAGAAGGCTTAGAAGTTTAGAAGCAATTCTTACAATTTTTAAGAAAATTTCCAAAACCCACTTTTCAAGGACCAGTTCAGGTCTGAAGTCCCTTTGTGGGGCTTACATAGTGGAAACCCCCATAAATGACCCCATTATAGAAACTACACCCCTCAAGTTACTCAAAACTGATTTTACAAACTTTGTTAACCCTTTAGGCGTTCCACAAGAATTAAAGGAAAATGGAGATGAAATTTAAAAATTTCACTTTTTTGGCAGATTTTCCATTTTATATATTTTTTTTCTTGATCATTGAGGGTTAACAGCCAAACAAAACTCAATATTTATTACCCTGATTCCGCGGTTTACAGAAACACCCCACATGTGGTCGTAAACTGCTGTACGGGCACACGGCAGGGCGCAGAAGGAAAGGAATGCCATACGGTTTTTGGAAGGCAGATTGTGCTGGATTGGTTTTCTGAACGCCATATGTTTTTTATTTTTCTGCCGATCGTCTTGTGCAGGGGCTCGTTTTTTGCAGAAAGTGTTGAGGTTTTTATTGGTATCATTTTTGGGTACATAGGATTTTTTGATCATTCATTATTACACTTTATGGGGCAAGGTGACCCAAAAATTGGCTGTTTTGGAATAGTTTTCATTTATTTATTTTCACAGCGTTCATCTGAGGAGTTAGGTCATGTGATAGTTTTATAGAGAAGATCGTTACGGACGTGGCAATACCTAATATGTATACTTTTTCTTATTTATTTAAGTTTTACACAATAATAGCATTTCTGAAACCAAAAAAATGATGTTTTAGTGTCTCTATAGTCTGAGAGCCATAGCTTTTTTATTTTCTGGGCGATTGTCTTAAATAGTGTATCATTTTTTGCGGGACGAAGTGATGGTTTTATTGGTACTATTTTGGGGGTCATAAGCCTTTTTGATCGCTTGCTGTTGCACTTTTTGTGATGTAAGGTGACAAAAATTGCTTTTTTGGCACTGTTTTTTTTAAATTTATTTTTATGGTGTTTATCGGACGGGGTCCATCACGTGATATATTTATAGAGACGGTCGTTACGGACGCGGTGACACCTAATATGTGTATTTTATTTTATTTTTTCATTTTTTTATAGGAAAAGGCAATGTCTTTTTTTTTATTTACATTTTTTTTTATTTATTGATTTATTTTTACTTTTATTATTTTCACTTTTTTTTATCAGTTCCCTCTTGGATCTTGAAGATCCAGTGGGGCTGATAGTTGTACTATACTTTGCAATGCTCTTGCATTGCAAAGTATAATACTTCCAGACTGCCTGTAGGTGGCAGCACTGGACGCCTTTGCCATGGCAACCTGACGCTTTTGCAAAGCGTCCGGTTGCCATGGCAACCATCGGGCGCTGCAATCACAGCGCTGCAGCCCCGATGGTGGAGAGGGGGAGCCCCCTCCCTCTGTTAACCCGATGGATGCCGCAACCGCAGCATCTATGGGGTTACAGGAGAGTGTCAGCATAGAGCTGACACTCTCTGCTGATGGCGGCGGCTCAGGAATGGAGCCGCCGCCATCGAACACAGAATGGGGAATCGGGGGCAGCGCTGGGGGGGGCGGCCAGAAAATTAATGCAGGGGGCGGGGAGGGGGCGGACCGCATCAGGGCAGGAAGGAGATCAGCGCAGCTGCGCAGGAGGCACAGATCGGCGTGGCAGAGGTGGCACAGGTCAGCGGGGCACAGATGGGGGGGGGAACCACAGAGGGGCACCAAAGGCTTGGAGGATCGGGGGGCACGAGGACACCTTACCGATTTCAGGCTCTGATCTGCAGAGCGCAGATCAGAGCCAGAAACCGGCATTTTAACGCTGCCGCGATCCGATTGGTTAGTCTGCACAGACTAACCAATCGGATCGATAGCCGGCAAGGGGCCACTCTGATTGGTCCCTTGCCGGCATTACTGCACTGTATGCTGTCCGTGACAGCATACAGGGCAGGGGCAGAAGCTTTAATCCAAGTGCTTTGCTTGGATTAAAGAGCTGCCAGAACGTTTATATACGTGGTAGCTGCACGGGGTATGTGCAGCTATCACGTATATATACAGATTGCAGACGTGAAAGGGTTAATAATTAGATCATGTAAGAATTCAGGAGTATCTATAAAAAGAAGGTGACTATTCAAAGTGCTAGAGAGTGCTGACCTCAATTGGAAATATGCATACCAAGCCACCTCGCCCAAATTTGCCCTTTGCCCTAACTCAATCGGGGGCAAAATTTGTCCGCCACTAACCACCTGATGTAGGTACTGAACATTCTTAGTCCTCCAATACTGGCAACAATTCAAATCCCTTAAATTCAAAAGCTTTGGATTATGCCACAATGGGGTACAAATAAGTGATGCCTTAACTCCACACCAACTCCTAATAGCCAGCCAGGTCTTTATAGCCATTCTGCAAAAAAGTATATACTCAGTCTGTATATTTAGTAAGTAATCGGACTCCAATACAGTAAAGAAGTCCGTAAAACCTGAGTCTTTCACCACTTTGTTGCAGAAATGGCTATTTTCCAAGTCATTAAAAAAGCAAAGTTGAGAGGCCATAAAGTAACCCCTAAAATAGGGGAGGTTAAGACCTCCCTGGTTAAAGGGCATGGAGAAATAGAGTGCCTTCAATCTCACACGCTTCATAGATTGAAGTCATTAAGCATTCGCTCTATCAATCTAAAATACTTGTCTACGATCCATACAGGCGAGTTACGCAGGACATAGAGGACCTGGGGCAGTACTACCATTATTATTAAAGAGATTCTGTGCGCTCTTGCATGTAAATTTTTTTGCCATATCTTTATTTTAGCCCTCAGCTTTATCAGCAGGGGAATCAGATTAAGTTGTAAATATTCCTGAGGTTTGGCAGAAACTGAAATCCCCAGGTACTTTATTGAGTCAGAAACTGTTAACTGGTTATCCCAGTCGCCTCGCAACTTGTCTATAGGAAGGAGAACAGTCTTCTCCCAATTGATCTCCAGACCAGACGGCACAGAAAAGGAACCAACAAAATCCATTATACGAGGGAGAGTGGTTTCTGTTTGATGAACAAAAACCAAGATATCATCTGCATAGAGGGATACACGGTCATGCTTCCCCATTATGCCGAAGCCGGCCACCTGCAGATCCTGCCTTATGCTAGCTGCTAAGGGTTCAATATAGATATTGAACAAGAGAGGGGAGAGAGGGCAGCCTTGACGGGTACCTCTTCCTAGGGTAAAGGTCTCTGTGATCGTATCGTTGATCCTGATCCTAGCAACTGGGGAGCTATATAATAACTGAACCATCGCCATAAATCTAGGGCCAAAGCCCATTTTTTTCATCACCTCCCAGAGAAAGGTCCACTCCACCCTGTCAAAGGCTTTGGTGGCATCCAACGACAGGATGGAGCGGGTACCACATCCCGGGGACTGAATAAATAGCCTATGCAAATTATGATGGGTACCCCTTTTTGGCATAAAGCCATTTTGGTCTGGGTGGATAATAGTGGATATGACCCGTGAAAGCCTCCTAGCCAAAACTTTTGATAGTAACTTAGCGTCTGTATTTAATAACGAGATTGGTCTATAAGAACTCATTTCTATCGGGTCTTTGTCCTTTTTAGGAATTAGAACAATAAGAGCCTCCATCATAGGGCATGGTAGGCTCCCTCCCTGTATTGCCTGGGAAAAAACCTCTAGCAGCTGAGGAAGAATCACATCGCTATACTTACGGTAAACCTCATATGGAAGGCCATCCATCCCTGGCGACGAATTCCCCGAGACAGATCCCAAAGCCTCCTGGAGCTCCGAAAGAGATAGCTCCTCTTCCAGATATTCTATTTGGGCTTCATTTAAAGTAGAGAGTGGAATCCTCTCCAGGAACCGCGTCGCCAGATCGGGTGACAAGCCAGAAGAGGGACTATATATCTGAGTAAAGTATTGTAAAAAGGTGTCCCTAATTCCTTCTGGGTCTGTTATAATTTCCCCCACTGTATTGTGAATCGAGACAATAGATTGATTTTTCTTGTCTTGTTGTGTGATTATCCTAGCTAAGAGCCTACCAGGACGTCCAGACTCCGAAAAATATTTTACGCCCTTAAAGAATACTCTATGATTTGCTTTCTCTATTATATATTTCTCCAAGGAGCAGCTGGCCTTCTGCATCTCTTCCCTGTTATACTCAGTAGGTTGACTGGTAAATCGCTCAGTTGTACATGCAGCAGCCTTGGCCAGTTCCTCCTCTTTTTTTTTTAAATGTTCTCTTTGCTGCAGCAATCTCGCTTATAAAGACCCCCCTCAGATATGCTTTCAGGGCATCCCATACTACATTGATGTTAGCAGAGGGAAGATTCACCTCCCAAAAGGAGGACATCAGGGATTTAATGGACTGAAGGTTATCCATAATAGTAAGCCAATATGGATTCAACCTAAATCCTAGCCCCCTATTATCCTTATTCTTCCCGGTGCAAACCTCAACCAGTACGGGTGAGTGGTCCGAAACTGTTCTTACCCCATATCGTATCTTCCGGATATTACTCAGATTGCTCTCATTAGTAAATGCTAAATCGATCCTAGACATTGCTCTACCACCCCTGCTAACACAAGAGTATACTCTCTTTCCTCCGCCAAGATATTCCCATATATCCACCAGTCCAACCTCCGAGCAGAACTGTGACAGCGGGGAATTACATACATTCCTCACCCGTTCTGCATCTAGTGTGAATCTATCTTTATTGGAGTCCATGAACCGCATTAAAGTCCCCCATCAGAACTAGCCGGCATTCTGATCTCCCTTCAGAGAAACGTGTTAGCTGGATCAGTGGGTACATTGAGAAAGGCGGAGGTATATAAAAGAAAGCGAGGATGTAGCTGCAACCATGCAGCTTACCATGCAAAAAGATAAACCTACCCTGGTCATCTATATAAGATTCTATGAGGGTGAAGTCCACAGAATTATGAATCAGAACTGAGACGCCCCTAGAAGAACTACTAAAAGTGGAGTGATAAGATTGGGAATACCATCCCGTTGTCAGGTGGAACACGGTTTCTTTAGTGAGATGAGTTTCTACCATGCAAATAATTGCTGGAAGGTATCTCTTTAATGCATCCATGATAGCTTGTCTTTTGACCCTTTCCCCAAGCCCTCTGATATTCCAAGTTACAATTCTAGTGGACATCCTTCACTGCAACGGAAAAAAAAACACCAACAAAACACAAAAAAAAACAACCCCATACCTGCAAGGTGGGTTCCCCCCTCCCCTCTCCGTTGGTCCGCCCGATCTGGTCAGCGAACCTCTAACCTCCGGCCATTCTCCCTTACCCTAACCCCACCTCCCCTCCATGATGGTGTTACACAATTTCATATGCCCATTTGCTCCATCCAATCTAGCACTTGTTGTGGTTTTTCAAAAAATTGGGAAGTCCCGTTATAAATCACTCTTAGTTTTGCTGGATATTGTAGAGAATATTTAATGTCCTTAGACGCCAAGCGTTTCTTTATCTCTATAAAGTTTCTTCTTTTTTCCTGAGTCTGCCGGGCAAAGTCTGGAAAAAAAAGCAGTTTGGTGCCCTGATATTCAATAGGTGTGCACTCTCTTGCGCTTCTCAATATGATATCTCTATCGGCAGACAGTAATAGTTTCATTAAAATTGCTCGCGGCGGCCTCCCTGGGATAGGTTTCCCTCCTGGTAATCGGTGGGCTCTTTCTATTTGAAACGTAGAGGAAAAATAATCACTACCAAGATTGTTCAAAACCACATCTTTAAGTTGTTCCTCTAGCTGTCGGCCTTCAACTCCTTCTGGAAAACCAATTATACGAACATTATTTCGCCTTGCCCTGTTTTCCAGATCCTCCAGCTTATTTTGTAGTGATTGATTTTCTGAGGCTAGCAGCATGGTTTTAGATTTTAAAATATCTATATCAGTTTGCAAAGAGTCAACTGTTTTTTCCACATTATGGACTCGGTCCCGGATATTTACTAGATCTTCTCTTATTAAGGCAATATCGCTCTGCACTGAACCCAACTGAGTAGACATCCCTTGCACTAAGGTGCCGTTATTTTCCACGGCACACAAGATTTTATTCAAAACTAAAGGGTCATATTCAGTTCGCATTTGTGCAGCTTGCATTTGTGCAGAGAGACTTTCATCGCCTGCCTCCTGACCTGCCTCTACTGATTCATCATCAGATAATTAATCAGTTTGGGGAATTTTCACGGGTTTCTTCAGATTAGCAGACAATTTTGTTTTAGCTGTATTCTTTTCATTTGGGAAGGGTGATTTCAAAAACTTATCAATTTTATTCTCGGGAGTCTTAGACACCATCTTTACTGCAGAGGAATCCACCGACCGTCGTTTTGGGGCCATTTTCTTCCCTTTTTTCCTTCCCCCCTTTTTTATCTTCTTTTTCCTTTTCTTTCTTTCCCTTTCCTCCTTTCCCCCCTTTTTTTTCTCTCTCCTTCTTTCTTTCCTCCTCTTATCCTCTTTCTTCCCCTTTTTCTCCCTTCCCTTTCTTTATCAAACCTCTATCCCCTCCTCTCCAAACTACACGAGAGGAAAGGGGAAAGACCCAAAAAATTCTGCTCCAGTTTAGCAGGGAGCTTAACAAAGCAAAAATAAAGTCACAAATAACGGGTAACAATATTCTCACGTGTCCAATGTGCTCGCAGTCCCAGTATACGCCACGAACCAGGCAGAAAGTCCAGGGCCGGCCAAAAAAGAGGAGGCGAGGAATCTTTGCTGGTCGCCCGGATAGTAAATTGCTGGTCGCCCGGATAGTAAATGGGCCAGAAAATCCACGAATCCAGGTGCCTGCCTCTAGCCGCAGAGTAAAGACCCGGACCAGCAAAGAGGAAGCAGCAGGGAAGGATGAAGTCCTAAAAGTCACCAGCAGAGGGCAGGCAACGAGCATGCCAAGGAGCAGCTGACTCGAGGCAAGCGCCGGCAAGCGCCGCACACCAGGGCAGAGAACCAGAGACCGCTGGAGGAGAAGACCAGGAGATCCTCAGGGCCAGCCAGAACCACAGACCGGGAGAACACACACCGACAGCAGCCCCGATCTAACTCAAATCCGATGGTATATTCTAACATAGAGGCGTTCCCATGGCGATGGGGACGCTTCAAGTTAAAATATACCATCGGATTGGAGAAAACTCTGATCTGATGGTATATTCAAAGAGAAAAAGATTTTGAAGACGGAGTATTCTGCACAAAATGTACAAAAATAGGGGGGTGGGGGTAAGGGAAATGAAAAAGGCGCCAAGGGATGACCACAATTTGGTGGGAAAGAAGGAACAGGGTTGAAAGGAATGTATATAGAATGTATATAAAATATATATAAAATGGAGAGAAATAGGCAGCTCCCCAAGGACCCCCGAAAAAAAAAGGGGGGGGGGGAGAGAATCAGTACCAACTGGTGGACTGAAATTGGAATGAGGTTGCTGATGAGGCGGGTATCACAGGTGTCTTAATGATACCCAGGGGGCGCCACAGAGTCTCCAGTATTGGCAATAACATTTTGCAGTTATAGTGGAATACACTATGAAAAAGTTACACTTACTTCACCGGGGAGGAGGGTATAGGATAAAGCTCAAGACACCTATACCTCAACCTCCCCCGCCGAGGTCGCTTCAAATGATGTAGTAATAGCTTCCTGGTCCCCAAAAGGATGACACCGGTTCTCCAATGTAGTTAGGAAGTCTTTTATTAATTCCAGCTCGACGCGTTTCGGGAATATATCCCTTTTTCAAGAGCATATACATATAACACAAAGACACAAACTTATATAGGGGAATACAAACACATGGTGTAGGGTCATCCTCCTTAGGGATGGGGAAAAGGTCAAAGAAATTGGGTTATTTCCTGTCCATTGTTTCATCCACTGCTTGTAGTGAGAAAAGCCCGATCTCTTCAAGAGATTCCTATTTGCTTTTTATAAAGAATTCCCAATTTATTCCTAAATAGGCAGTATTTAAATGCCTGTCCCTAAAAATCAAAGAAAAGTAGTAGGACCGGAAGTCGATATGCCCTGCGTTCCACCGTGGAACGCAAAAGTTTCCCCAGTCTGACAGTATGACATTATGGAGCTCAGTATTGAGCTTGGGGCAGATGGAGATATGCCTCTTAGATGTTAGTGAGACAATGCGCTTCAATTTGTGAGCGCATCGACTGGGGCTACTAATGGTATGGGGCTTAGCTGGGCAGAAAACGCTCCGATGCGTATATTAATAGGGACTCCTGAATTTACATTGAAAGTCAATGGGGGAAAGAACCGTTTGCAATTGCACCATATTGTGTCAACGTTAAACGGATCCGTCCCCATTGATTTGCATTGTAAGTCAGGACGGCTGCAAGCTGCGTTTGGGTGTCCGTCTCCTGAGCGGAATGGAGGTGGAACGGAGCCAAACTGATGCATTCTGAACGGATCTGCATCGATTCAGAATGCATTGGGGATGAACGGTTCAGTTCGGGCCACTTGTGAGAGCCTTCAAACGGATCTCACAAACGGAACCCCAAACGCAAGTGTGAAAGTAGCCTTATTCAGCGTATCCTTAAAAATAATCCGGAGTTTGGCTGGAAAAACAAGTGAGTACTTACATTCCCATTTGCTTTCTCTTAACCTCTTTTTAACAGAAATAAAGGAACGTCTCGTCATCTTTTGAAAAATCTGGAAAAGAAGCCAATCTATTTCCATCATATAAAACAGGGGAACATGCCCTCGCCCTTCTTAGTACCATATCTCTGTCCTTTGAAACCAGCATTTTGGCGAGAAGTGTCCTTGGTTGTCTCCCAGAAATTAATTTACCACCTGGAACCCGATGGGCTCTTTCTACTAGGAACATGGGTGGGAAGTGTTCCCTGCCAAAACTTTCAAAAATCATCATCTGTATAAATTGAGTAGGGTTCTTATCTTCTGCGCCCTCTGGGATCCCCAAGATTCTTACATTATATCTTTATGTTCTATCTTCCAGGTCCACCACCTTTCTTTTAAGTAGATTAAGATCTGTCCTCAAGGTGGACATCTCTATATTTACTTTTTTAGATTCATCCTGTATAATGACCATCAAGCTCTCCACTTTATCAACTCTCTCCTGAATTTTAGACAGATCATCCCTGATCAATCCCACATCGACTTGGATTACCCCAAGCTGGGTTGTAATAACCTGAATTAAGTCCTCATTCTGTTTAACCACCAGTAATATTTCTTTTAGCGGAGAGGGGTTGGTATTGATCGCATCTTCTCCCTCTATCCCCTCCTCCCCTTGAGGGTACCCAGCAGCTTTTTGTACTTCAAGTTCAGGGTTCACTTCAAAGTTATCAGTTCTTTTTGTGCTGGACTCCTTTTGCCAGCCCCTTTTGTTAATCCTTTGGGACCTCAAGAATTGATCTATTTTTGCTCCTTCAAAAGGTTTAGTGGCCAATTTCTGAGCGGAAAGATCCACAGAGCGCCTACTAGCCTTTGGAGCCATTTTTATTCTCTTTTTTCTCCTTTTCTTTTCCTTAATATTCGCCCTTAATATATATATATTTTCCTTTTTTTCCTTTTTTTTCTTCCTCTCTTTTTGCTCCCTCTTTTTTCTTCTTTTTTTTTTTTTCCTCTCTCTTCTTTTTTTTTTTCCCTTTTTCTCCTTTTCTTTTCCGCCTTTTTACTATTCATGTATTTTTTTCCCCTTAGCCGCTCCTTTATATTCAGTTTCCAATTCTTTAGATGCAGTATCACATAAACCAGGAATACGGTAATAGCCTTTTGTTGGTTAGTTGAATAGTTAGCTCATTAGTTAGTTAGTCACATAAAAAAACAGTAAAGGAGCAATCTCACCCATTTTGATTTCTCAGGCCATCAGCCGACCCGGCTGAGAAACAAACAAAGCGCAGCCAGGGAGACCAGCAGGGAGACCAGCGGGCCACAGGGAGCCAGAGGACCAAACAGATCGGCAGAGACTGGAGCGGGGGTCACCAGGAGAAACAGGCGGAACACCAGGAGCCAGCCAAAAGGAGAGAACACCAACGCCAGCCAGCGACCAGCACCAGCAGCCACGAGGGGGGGGGGGGGGGGGTCAGTGGCAGAGAAACAAGTAATCAGCAGGCAGTCCCAATCGCGGTCCCAAGACATACAGGCAGAACCGCCAGGCAGCCGAAGTCCAGCAAAGCCCCAGACGCCGTCAATCGAGGTCCAGGATGGGAGAGCAGGAAACAGGGAGCAGAGAAAAGGGGGAGGCGCTGCCCCACACAGGGGAAGGAGGAGACAGGAGTGGAGGCACCAAGCGGGACACCAAGCAGGCAGAGCGGGGCAAGCTGCAATCTGGACAGTTATGGTAGGAGAGAGAAGCGGGGACGCCAGAAATGGAGCAGTCAGCTAGGCAGGCAGCGAGACAGCGGGGGGCGGAGAGAGCGCAACGTCCTCACTTCATGACACCCTGCTGAGAGTATATCTTACTGTGTTGTCAGTATTACAGGTGTACTTTATTGCTGTCTACATCACTGTGTAGAACACCAAGATTCATAGCTAATCTCTTCTATTAAACAAAAAGAAAATCATACAGCACCCTTCAGTAAATCCAAAAACCTGTGCATGCCCCTGCTGGAGCTGTGTCCAAATTGCTCCTTATTGCCACAAAATTAAATGGAGACAGCACCAATAAGGTAGTGGAGAAAAGAAATGTTCTTTTATTGCATGTTGTGGCAGTACAAACTGTTGCTTTTTAATCCCTTCTGTTTTAATCACGTCTGCAATTTTTTTACGGATCCATTACGGATTTTACGGATTCAATTTCAATGGGGCCGGAACAGATGCTATGTGCTGTCCGCATCCGCATTTCCGTATCTGCAATTCCGTTCCCGAAAAAAAAAAAAGAACATGTCCTATTCTTGTCGGCATTTTCTATTACAGTGCCGGCGATTTGCGGTCCGCGAAATGCGGAATGCACATTGCCGGTGTCCATGTTTTGTGGATCCGCAAAACACCTACAGATGTGTGAATGGACCTTTACTGTATTACAGGTCACATGTTAGCAACAGGTCTAATTTATTGCAGTGAACTTTCAGTGCCCCAAGATCCAAGTAGTTGGTAGGGTGGCAGCAGCAGCAGTGGCAGTAACAGTGACAATATTGGCCCCATGACAAAGTGGGGATGGTGCCAACAGCATTGACAGTAACATAGAAAATAGTGGCCCAATGACAGGTGGGTGTAGAAGCAGTAAGGCTGTGTTCACATCACTGTTTATTTTCCATTCTCCTGAGCTATCAGAAGAACAGAAAACTAAAAAAAAGAAAAACAAAGCCTGTATTTTGGGCACCCATAAAGCCAGACGGTCAGTATTTGATCAGTAATTGTAAGCCAAAACCAAGTGTGGGTCCAAAACAAAGATAAAATGTACATGGCCTCCGATCACCGAGCCCAGTAAAAGCAACACCGTCAGAACCCAGAAAGCCACATTCCCGACGCTCCACGTCCTACCTCTTCTCCTTCTCCTCCCATTGGTTCTCCATTCCACCTTTCACTGTGCAGTCGTTGCGTTCATCTGGCAAAAGGCAGGCTTCCATAGCCCAAATTGTGGGTGGGCTGCTCAACTAACTCAGGTACTGACCGACAGGAGGTCAGGAACCTGGTTAGTCTCCCCCTGGGAGGAAAGATGTGTGACGAAAGCACCTTCGTCACTGGAAGTTTGAGAGGCTTGCTTGCCAGCCTCTTGCCCTGTGACTATGGCAGTGAATGGAACTATTTTGGGCATGGGACAATGTGCACGGTGGGGAAAAAATAAGACTTTCAGGAAATTCCTGAACCCCTGAACCGATCTGGGTGGTTTTTGTATAGTTTGTTCACCAAGATCGAGGCTATCAGGAGATGTGACTTTTATGGGGACATATGGTGTTTTGGGGTGTTTTCTGTGGTTGGGAAAAATGTGTGTTTTCTGCCTATGAGTGATTAAGTTAATTGTGTTTCGTAATTGTATCACAGGCAAAGTCCATTGTATTTTGTTAATTGTGTCACAGGCAATGCCCATTGTATTTGTTGATTGCATCACAGACAATGCCCATTCTAATTTGTTGATCGCATCACAGACAATGCCCATTTTATTTAGTTAATTGTATCACAGGCAGAGGGGGGTTTGTGTACATTAGCTGGGAGTGTCTAACTGTACAATACTGTGTTGATTGGCTGTTGTGACTTTGTGTCCTGTGCTTCACAAGGTCCACGTGGGTGGTAACCTTATGGGGAAAACTGTATATAAGAAATGCCTTTGTGCTCATTAAACAGATCTGCTTTACCCCTTCATGAAGTATTGGCTCATGTTTGGGGGATAGGATAACTACACTCTTGGGGATTGCTATAACACAATACTTCCCTGAGTATAAGCTCTTGTAAGAGTTTGTTCCTGGTTCCTGCTCTCTGGATTTAGGATAGGTTCTCCCACTGGCAGCTGAAGCCCGGTCTTGGGTCCAGAGTGGGTGGCGGACGGCGAGACCCCAACCAAGCTGCGGTGGTTTGTGGGGTCTGCGGTGGTTACGGTGTCTGGAGGAGTGCTTGGAGCCCTCGGGAAGCGCTAGGAGCCTCAGTCAGCGGAAGGTGTCCAGTCAGGGTACCAGGCATTCTGTAACACCTTCTAACATAGAAAGCATATTATAGTGCATTTGTATTGTGCAGCAGTTGTGTGCGGTTTTGCTGAGATACCGCAGGTAGATAGAGGGACAAACTCTATTGGAATAAGTAATTGCAACAGATGTGATATACCTGTTGCCCCCCCAAAAAACTGATAGAGGGGTGTAATATACCTATAATATACCTTCTAACATAGAAAGTATATTATATAAAAACTGACTAAGGGGTAAAATATACCTGCTTCCACATAATACTGATTGTGGGGTGTGATACACCGGCTTCCACAAAATATTGATTAAGGGGTGTGATACACTAGCTTCCACCAAATATAGATTGAGGACTATGATACACCAGCTTCCACCAAATATTGATTAATGGGTTTGATATACCAGCTTCCAGCAAATACTTATTATTGGGTTCTATATACCTGTTTCCACAAAATACTGACACAGGGTATTCATATACCGGCTTCCACCAAATATTGATTAACGGGTTTGATATACCAGCTTCCAGCAAATACTCATTATTGGGTTCTATATACCTGTTTCCACAAAATACTGATACAGGGCATTGCTATAACGGCTTCCACTAAATATTGTCTGAGGCCTGCGATACACCAGCTTTCACAAAATATTGATTAAGGGGTTTGATTTACCGGCTTCCAGCAAATACTCATTATTGGGTTTTATATACCTGTTTCCACAAAATACTGATAGAGGGGATTGATTGAGGCCTGCCATATACCTGCTACCACAAATACTGCTCTTCTATAGTGACTTTGTCACAGGGTCATATTGAGAATGACAGGCAGAGGAAGAGGCAGGCCATTCCGCAGGGGTGGTAGGGGTCGGGCAGGTGCACCAGGCTGGAGCTTAGTGGGAAGTTGGAGAAGGTGCGTGCGATTATGTCAAAGGACTCACCAGAGTTGGTTGAGTGGCTCATTCATCCTTCTGCACCCTCCTCATCCTCTGCATCAGCACCCTCCTCACTATTAGCTGTGTGCACCCCCAAATACACCACAACCACCATAGCCCCTACACTTGAGTCAGAAGAATTATTTTCCCATCCATTCCCAGACCTTACCAAAGCGCAGCCATTCTTGGCATCGGATGAGAAAGAGGAGGAAGGAACGGCCGCCACCCAGCGGTCTGACGACAGTATGTAGATCAGCCCAAGGAGGGTTGCTGCCTACTCCGAAATTTCTAATATCAGTGGTGGTGAAGGTGACGATGATGACGTGTCAATGGACGTGGGTGTCGTCAAGAGAGGAAGAGGAGGGGCGTTTAGAGGGAAAGACGTAGCAGCAGATAGGGAGGAGAAGGAGGAGAAGCAGGCAAAACTCGCAGTGCACAGGAGGCAAAAAGCAGACTGCAAATGTATCTGGAGCGAGCCATCCACCATGCACAGTCACATCTGGTGCTCCAAGGACCCCGGCAAATGGCTCCGAAGTGTGGGCTTTTTTTAACGTGTCAGCTGCTGACAATAATGGTGCCATCTGCAGCCTTTGCTGTCAACGCATAAGTCGAGGTAAGCCTAACACTTACCTAGGCACGAATGCCTTAAGAAGGCACCTGGCCTCCCATCACCGAGCCCAGTGGGAGCAACACCGTCAGAACCCACAAAGCCACACTACCGTCGCTCCACATCCTGCCTCTTCTCCTCTCTCCTCCCATTTGTCCTCCACTCCACCTTCCACCGTCCTGTCATCGTAATAATCTGGCAAAAGGCAGACTTCCGTGGCCCAAATGTTCAAATGTAAAAAGTTGATGATGTCGGATAACCCTCTTTCCCAATGGCTGACAGTCGGCTTGTCGGAACTGCTAGCCCGTCAACTACTGCCATATAAACTGGTGGACTCGGAGGCCTTCAGAAAATTTGCAGCCATTGGCACACCGCAATGGAAGGTCCCCGGAAGGAAATATTTCTCCCAGAAGGGCATCCCAGAGCTATATGGCCATGTTCAGCGGCAAGTAAATGTATCTCTGGCACACAGTGTCGATGCCAAGATACATCTGACCACAAACACGTGGTCTAGCAAACACGGACAGGGAAGGTACATAACTTTTACTGCCCACTGGGTGAACCTTCTCACGGCTGTCAAGCATGCAACCCGTGGCACCCGTGTGGATTTGGTGTTACCGCCATGGATTGCATGCAGGCCTGCCTCTTATTCTCCTCCTCCTACTCCAGCTAACGCCTCCTTTTGCACTGCTACCAACTCTTCCGCTGCACCCCCCCCCCCCCAGCTCCCCAGAACCTATTCGACGTGCCAGGTGAGACATTGAGATGCTGTGCTGCGGCTGTTGTGCCTGGAAGCCAAGAACCACACTGGTCCTGCACTACTTTCAGCTCTGCGGTCACAGGCCGAACAGTGGCTAACCCCGCTCAATGTAACAGTTGGTAAAGTGGTGTGCGACAACGGTGCCAATCTGCTGAGCACACTGAAAAAGGTCAAAATGACACACGTGCTGTGCATGGCACACGTTCTGAACTTAGTTGAGCAGCGATTCGTTGCCAAATACCCCGGGGTGCAGGACGTCTTGCGGCAGGCCAGGGAAATCTCTGGCCATTTTAGAAGATCTTACACGGCCATGGCTCGCCTTGCTGACATTCAGCGACTACACCACATGCCCATCAGATGTCCGATTTGTGACTGCCCAACACGCTGGAACTCCACTTTGTACATACTTGATGGGCTGCTCCAGCAGAAACGTGCCGACTACCTGTATGAACTCTGCGGCAGGACAGGTTCTGGGGAGCTTGTTTTTTTTTTTTACGCGTTAGTGGCTGCTAATGCGTGACACATGCAGACTTCTTCAGCCATTTGATGAGATAACCAAACCAGTCAGTCACAGCCAGGGCGCCCTCAGTGACATTGTACATTACGCCTTCTTTCTGGAGCGTGCATTGCGTCGTGTCATTGATCAAGCCGTCGAGGAACAGGAGCTGGAAGATGAGGAAGTCGCAATGCATAATGAATTCCCAGGGGGCTAATCCATCTGAGACAAGTCAGCAGGAGTCTGTAGAGGAGTCAGAGGAGGATGGTGCATGGGGGAAGAGGAGGAGGAGCAAGAAGAGCAGGCTTTAAACTTTTCTGGGATCCCTGGTGTTGTCCGTGGCTGGGGGGAGGAGACTGAGGACGACATTCTCCTGGGCGATAAGCAGGAGCCAGGCCGCTCTACCGCTTCCAATTTAGTGGGAATGGGGGCCATAATGCTCCAGTGTTTGAAGAGGGACCCCCGTATAAAAAGCATAAAGGGCAAGGACAAGTACTGGGTGGCAACGTACTTAGACCTCTGGTAAAAACACAAAATGGCGGATATACCAGCATCACAGAGGTCTGTCAGAATGCAGCATTTCCAGGCCTTGCTTCCAGTGATGCTGCATTCTGCTGTTGCAGGCACTGGCAGAGGAATTTCCACAATTTGAATCAACAATTAGTCACAAGAACCTAGACTCATACAGTACAACTCCTACAACAGAACTAACTAATAGCCCCTAATAAATATGGGAATAATCTTATATGAAATATAGCTAAAAACTTTATTGGTATTAAAAAAACATAACATAGGTGAAAACAAGGGGAGAAGAAGGCCACAAAGACCCCTTCACCACAGAACCCCTGATAGTAGGGAATCACACAGAAGCAACTACAGGTCACAAGTAGAGTTGAGCGAACACCTGGATGTTCGGGTTCGAGAAGTTCGGCCGAACATCCCGGAAATGTTCGGGTTCGGGATCCGAACCCGATCCGAACTTCGTCCCGAACCCGAACCCCATTGAAGTCAATGGGGACCCGAACTTTTCGGCACTAAAAAGGCTGTAAAACAGCCCAGGAAAGAGCTAGAGGGCTGCAAAAGGCAGCAACATGTAGGTAAATCCCCTGCAAACAAATGTGGATAGGGAAATTAATTAAAATAAAAATTAAATAAATAAAAATTAACCAAAATCAATTGGAGAGAGGTCCCATAGCAGAGAATCTGGCTTCACGTCACCCACCACTGTAAGAGTCCATTTTCATAAATTTAGCCCCAGCACCCAGGCAGAGGAGAGAGGTCCCGTAACAGAGAATCTGGCTTCATGTCAGCAGAGAATTAGTCTGCATGTCATAGCAGAGAATGAGGCTTCACGTCAGCCACCACTGCAACAGTCCATTGGCATATATTTAGGCCCAGCACCCAGGCAGAGGAGGGAGGTCCCGTAACAGAGAATCTGGCTTCATGTCAGCAGAGAATCAGTCTGCATGTCATAGCAGAGAATAAGGCTTCACGTCAGCCACCACTGCAACAGTCCATTGGCATATATTTAGGCCCAGCACCCAGGCAGAGGAGGGAGGTCCCGTAACAGAGAATCTGGCTTCATGTCAGCAGAGAATCAGTCTGCATGTCATAGCAGAGAATAAGGCTTCACATCAGCCACCACTGCAACAGTCCATTGGCATATATTTAGGCCCAGCACCCAGGCAGAGGAGGGAGGTCCCGTAACAGAGAATCTGTCTTCATGTCAGCAGAGAATCAGTCTGCATGTCATAGCAGAGAATGAGGCTTCACGTCAGCCACCACTGCAACAGTCCATTGGCATATATTTAGGCCCAGCACCCAGGCAGAGGAGAGAGGTCCCGTAACAGACAATCTGGCTTCATGTCAGCAGAGAATTAGTCTGCATGTCATAGCAGAGAATGAGGCTTCACGTCAGCCACCACTGCAACAGTCCATTGTCATAAATTTAGGCCCAGCACCCAGGCAGAGGAGAGAGGTCCCGTAACAGAGAATCTGGCTTCATGTCAGCAGAGAATCAGTCTGCATGTCATAGCAGAGAATGAGGCTTCACGTCAGCCACCACTGCAACAGTCCATTGGCATATATTTAGGCCCAGCACACACACAGGCAGAGGAGAGAGGTCCCGTAACAGACAATCTGGCTTCATGTCAGCAGAGAATCAGTCTGCATGTCATAGCAGAGAATGAGGCTTCACGTCACCCACCACTGCAACAGTCCATTGGCATATATTTAGGCCTAGCACACAGGCAGAGCAGAGAGGTCCCGTAACAGACAATCTGGCTTCATGTCAGCAGAGAATCAGTCTGCATGTCATAGCAGAGAATGAGGCTTCACGTCACCCACCACTGCAACAGTCCATTGGCATATATTTAGGCCTAGCACACAGGCAGAGCAGAGAGGTCCCGTAACAGACAATCTGGCTTCATGACAGCAGAGAATCAGTCTGCATGTCATAGCAGAGAATGAGGCTTCACGTCACCCACCACTGCAACAGTCCATTGGCATATATTTAGGCCTAGCACACAGGCAGAGCAGAGAGGTCCCGTAACAGACAATCTGGCTTCATGTCAGCAGAGAATCAGTCTGCATGTCATAGCAGAGAATGAGGCTTCACGTCACCCACCACTGCAACAGTCCATTGGCATATATTTAGGCCTAGCACACAGGCAGAGCAGAGAGGTCCCGTAACAGACGATCTGGCTTCATGTCAGCAGAGAATCAGTCTGCATGTCATAGCAGAGAATGAGGCTTCACGTCACCCACCACTGCAACAGTCCATTGGCATATATTTAGGCCTAGCACACAGGCAGAGCAGAGAGGTCCCGTAACAGAGAATCTGGCTTCATGACAGCAGAGAATCAGTCTGCATGTCATAGCAGAGAATGAGGCTTCACGTCACCCACCACTGCAACAGTCCATTGGCATATATTTAGGCCTAGCACACAGGCAGAGCAGAGAGGTCCCGTAACAGACAATCTGGCTTCATGTCAGCAGAGAATCAGTCTGCATGTCATAGCAGAGAATGAGGCTTCACGTCACCCACCACTGCAACAGTCCATTGGCATATATTTAGGCCTAGCACACAGGCAGAGCAGAGAGGTCCCGTAACAGACGATCTGGCTTCATGTCAGCAGAGAATCAGTCTGCATGTCATAGCAGAGAATGAGGCTTCACGTCACCCACCACTGCAACAGTCCATTGGCATATATTTAGGCCTAGCACACAGGCAGAGCAGAGAGGTCCCGTAACAGACAATCTGGCTTCATGTCAGCAGAGAATCAGTCTGCATGTCATAGCAGAGAATGAGGCTTCACGTCACCCACCACTGCAACAGTCCATTGGCATATATTTAGGCCTAGCACACAGGCAGAGCAGAGAGGTCCCGTAACAGACGATCTGGCTTCATGTCAGCAGAGAATCAGTCTGCATGTCATAGCAGAGAATGAGGCTTCACGTCACCCACCACTGCAACAGTCCATTGGCATATATTTAGGCCTAGCACACAGGCAGAGCAGAGAGGTCCCGTAACAGACAATCTGGCTTCATGTCAGCAGAGAATCAGTCTGCATGTCATAGCAGAGAATCAGGCTTCACGTCAGCCACCACTGCAACAGTCCATTGTCATAAATTTAGGCCCAGCACCCAGGCAGAGGAGAGAGGTCCCGTAACAGACAATCTGGCTTCATGTCAGCAGAGAATTAGTCTGCATGTCATAGCAGAGAATCAGGCTTCATGTCAGCCACCACTGCAACAGTCCATTGGCATATATTTAGGCCTAGCACACAGGCAGAGGAGAGGTTCATTCAACTTTGGGTAGCCTCGCAATATAATGGTAAAATGAAAATAAAAATAGGATTGAATGAGGAAGTGCCCTGGAGTCCAATAATATATGGTTATGGGGAGGTAGTTAATGTCTAATCTGGACAAGGGACGGACAGGTCCTGTGGGATCCATGCCTGGTTCATTTTTATGAACGTCAGCTTGTCCACATTGGCTGTAGACAGGCGGCTGCGTTTGTCTGTAATGACGCCCCCTGCCGTGCTGAATACACGTTCAGACAAAACGCTGGCTGCCGGGCAGGCCAGCACCTCCAAGGCATAAAAGGCTAGCTCTGGCCACGTGGACAATTTAGAGACCCAGAAGTTGAATGGGGCCGAACCATCAGTCAGTACGTGGAGGGGTGTGCACACGTACTGTTCCACCATGTTAGTGAAATGTTGCCTCCTGCTAACACGTTGCGTATCAGGTGGTGGTGCAGTTAGCTGTGGCGTGTTGACAAAAGTTTTCCACATCTCTGCCATGCTAACCCTGCCCTCAGAGGAGCTGGCCGTGACACAGCTGCCTTGGCGACCTCTTGCTCCTCCTCTGCCTTGGCCTAGGGCTTCCACTTGTTCCCCTGTGACATTTGGGAATGCTCTCAGTAGCGCGTCTACCAACGTGCGCTTGTACTCGCGCATCTTCCTATCACGCTCCAGTGCAGGAAGTAAGGTGGGCACATTGTCTTTGTAGCGTGGATCCAGCAGGGTGGCAACCCAGTAGTCCGCACAGGTTAAAATGTGGGCAACTCTGCTGTCGTTGCGCAGGCACTGCAGCATGTAGTCGCTCATGTGTGCCAGGCTGCCCAGGGGTAAGGACAAGCTGTCCTCTGTGGGAGGCGTATCGTCATCGTCCTGCCTTTCCCCCCAGCCACGCACCAGTGATGGACCCGAGCTGCGTTGGGTGCCACCCCGCTGTGACCATGCTTCATCCTCATCCTCCTCCACCTCCTCCTCATCCTCGTCCTCCTCGTCCTCCAGTAGTGGGCCCTGGCTGGCCACATTTGTACCTGGCCTCTGCTGTTGCCAAAAACCTCCCTCTGAGTCACTTCGAAGAGACTGGCCTGAAAGTGCTAAAAATGACCCCTCTTCCTCCTCCTCCTCCTCCTCCTCCTGGGCCACCTCCTCTTCCATCATCGCCCTAAGTGTTTTCTCAAGGAGACATAGAAGTGGTATTGTAACGCTGATAACGGTGTCATCGCCACTGGCCATGTTGGTGGAGTACTCGAAACAGCGCAACAGGGCACACAGGTCTCGCATGGAGGCCCAGTCATTGGTGGTGAAGTGGTGCTGTTCTGTAGTGCGACTGACCCGTGCGTGCTGCAGCTGAAACTCCACTATGGCCTGCTGCTGCTCGCACAGTCTGTCCAGCATGTGCAAGGTGGAGTTCCACCTGGTGGGCACGTCGCATATGAGGCGGTGAGCGGGAAGGCCGAAGTTACGCTGTAGCGCAGACAGGCGAGCAGCAGCAGGATGTGAACGCCGGAAGCGCGAACAGACGGCCCGCACTTTATGCAGCAGCTCTGACATGTCGGGGTAGTTGTGAATGAACTTCTGCACCACCAAATTCAGCACATGCGCCAAGCAAGGGATGTGCGTCAAATTGGCTAGTCCCAGAGCTGCAACGAGATTTCGCCCATTATCACACACCACCAGGCCGGGCTTGAGGCTCACCGGCAGCAACCACTCGTCGGTCTGTTGTTCAATACCCCGCCACAACTCCTGTGCGGTGTGGGGCCTGTCCCCCAAACATATGAGTTTCAGAATGGCCTGCTGACGTTTACCCCGGGCTGTGCTGAAGTTGGTGGTGAAGGTGTGTGGCTGACTGGATGAGCAGGTGGAAGAAGAGGAGGAGGAAGCCGAGAAGGAGGAGGTGGCAACAGGAGGCAAAGAATGTTGCCCTGCGATCCTTGGCGGCGGAAGGACGTGCGCCAAACAGCTCTCCGCCTGGGGCCCAGCTGCCACTACATTTACCCAGTGTGCAGTTAGGGAGATATAGCGTCCCTGGCCGTGCTTACTGGTCCACGTATCTGTGGTTAGGTGGACCTTGCTACAGATGGCGTTGCGCAGTGCACACTTGATTTTATGGGATACTTGGTTGTGCAGGGAAGGCACGGCTCTCTTGGAGAAGTAGTGCCGGCTGGGAACAACATACTGTGGGACAGCAAGCGACATGAGCTGTTTGAAGCTGTCTGTGTCCACCAGCCTAAATGACATCATTTCATAGGCCAGTAGTTTAGAAATGCTGGCATTCAGGGCCAGGGATCGAGGGTGGCTAGGTGGGAATTTACGCTTTCTATCAAATGTTTGTGAGATGGAGAGCTGAACGCTGGCGTGTGACATGGTTGAGACGCTTGGTGACGGAGGTGGTGGTGGTGGTGTTGGTGGTACATCCCCTGTTTGCTGGGCGGCAGGTGCCAACGTTCCTCCAGAGGCGGAGGAAGAGGCCGAGGCGGCAGCAGCAGAATAGGCCGAGGCGGCAGCAGCAGAAGAGGTAGCAGGGGGAGCCTGAGTGACTTCCTTGGTTTTAAGGTGTTTACTCCACTGCAGTTCATGCTTTGCATGCAGGTGCCTGGTCATGCAGGTTGTGCTCAGGTTCAGAACGTTAATGCCTCGCTTCAGGCTCTGATGGCACAGCGTGCAAACCACTCGGGTCTTGTCGTCAGCACATTGTTTGAAGAAGTGCCATGCCAGGGAACTCCTTGAAGCTGCCTTTGGGGTGCTCGGTCCCAGATGGCGGCGGTCAGTAGCAGGCGGAGTCTCTTGGCGGCGGGTGTTCTGCTTTTGCCCACTGCTCCCTCTTTTGCTACGCTGTTGGCTCGGTCTCACCACTGCCTCTTCCTCCGAACTGTGAAAGTCAGTGGCACGACCTTCATTCCATGTGGGGTCTAGGACCTCATCGTCCCCTGCATCGTCTTCCACCCAGTCTTGATCCCTGACCTCCTGTTCAGTCTGCACACTGCAGAAAGACGCAGCAGTTGGCACCTGTGTTTCGTCATCATCAGAGACATGCTGAGGTGGTATTCCCATGTCCTCATCATCAGGAAACATAAGTGGTTGTGCGTCAGTGCATTCTATGTCTTTCACCCCTGGGGAAGGGCTAGGTGGATGCCCTTGGGAAACCCTGCCAGCGGAGTCTTCAAACAGCATAAGAGACTGCTGCATAACTTGAGGCTGAGACAGTTTCCCTGGTATGCATGGGGGTGATGTGACAGACTGATGGGGTTGGTTTTCAGGCGCCATCTGTGCGCTTTCTGCAGAAGACTGGGTGGGAGATAATGTGAACGTGCTGGATCCACTGTCGGCCACCCAATTGACTAATGCCTGTACCTGCTCAGGCCTTACCATCCTTAGAACGGCATTGGGCCCCACCATATATCGCTGTAAATTCTGGCGGCTACTGGGACCTGAGGTAGTTGGTACACTAGGACGTGTGGATGTGGCAGAACGGCCACGTCCTCTCCCAGCACCAGAGGGTCCACTAACACCACCACGACCATGTCCACGTCCGCGTCCCTTACTAGATGTTTTTCTCATTGTTATGGTTCACCACAACAACAAATATATTATCTGGCCCAATGTATTGTATTCAAATTCAGCGGGATATAAATTTGAGGCCTAGTATTTAGGCGCTGGGTGACCGGTATGGATTTAGTGACAGAATTAGACTTGGAAATGCACAGAAGCGTGTGTGTGTGAAGTTATTCTGAATGACCCAATGTGCACCTTGAATATTATATACCCTTTTAGGGATAGATTTCAAATAGCTCTGATATAGCAGAAACCACTAAATTATGAAATTGTTAAATTGGGAATTGTATTTAAACCCAGAACAAAAAATGTGCTTTGACGGACACTAAATAACTTTCCCAGCCACAACAGGACAGCGTTAACGAGAGATTTAGCAGGATATAAATTTGAGGCCTAGTATTTAGGCGCTGGGTGACAGGTATGGGTTTAGTGACAGAATTAGACTTGGAAATACACAGTAGCGGGTGTGTGTGAAGTTATTCTGAATGACCCAATGTGCACCTTGAATATTATATACCCTTTTAGGGATAGATTTCAAATAGCTCTGATATAGCAGAAACCACTAAATTATGAAATTGTTAAATTGGGAATTGTATTTAAACCCAGAACAAAAAATGTGCTTTGACGGACACTAAATAACTTTCCCAGCCACAACAGGACAGCGTTAACGAGAGATTTAGCAGGATATAAATTTGAGGCCTAGTATTTAGGCGCTGGGTGACAGGTATGGGTTTAGTGACAGAATTAGACTTAGAAATACACAGTAGCGGGTGTGTGTGAAGTTATTCTGAATGACCCAATGTGCACCTTGAATATTATATACCCTTTTAGGGATAGATTTCAAATAGCTCTGATATAGCAGAAACCACTAAATTATGAAATTGCTAAATTGGGAATTGTATTTCAACCCAGAACAAAAAATGTGCTTTGACGGACACTAAATAACTTTCCCAGCCACAACAGGACAGCGGTAACGAGAGATTTAGCAGGATATAAATTTGAGGCCTAGTATTTAGGCGCTGGGTGACAGGTATGGGTTTAGTGACAGAATTAGACTTGGAAATACACAGTAGCGGGTGTGTGTGAAGTTATTCTGAATGACCCAATGTGCACCTTGAATATTATATACCCTTTTAGGGATAGATTTCAAATAGCTCTGATATAGCAGAAACCACTAAATTATGAAATTGTTAAATTGGGAATTGTATTTCAACCCAGAACAAAAAATGTGCTTTGACGGACACTAAATAACTTTCCCAGCCACAACAGGACAGCGTTAACGAGAGATTTAGCAGGATATAAATTTGAGGCCTAGTATTTAGGCGCTGGGTGACAGGTATGGGTTTAGTGACAGAATTAGACTTGGAAATACACAGTAGCGGGTGTGTGTGAAGTTATTCTGAATGACCCAATGTGCACCTTGAATATTATATACCCTTTTAGGGATAGATTTCAAATAGCTCTGATATAGCAGAAACCACTAAATTATGAAATTGCTAAATTGGGAATTGTATTTCAACCCAGAACAAAAAATGTGCTTTGACGGACACTAAATAACTTTCCCAGCCACAACAGGACAGCGTTAACGAGAGATTTAGCAGGATATAAATTTGAGGCCTAGTATTTAGGCGCTGGGTGACAGGTATGGGTTTAGTGACAGAATTAGACTTGGAAATACACAGTAGCGGGTGTGTGTGAAGTTATTCTGAATGACCCAATGTGCACCTTGAATATTATATACCCTTTTAGGGATAGATTTCAAATAGCTCTGATATAGCAGAAACCACTAAATTATGAAATTGTTAAATTGGGAATTGTATTTAAACCCAGAACAAAAAATGTGCTTTGACGGACACTAAATAACTTTCCCAGCCACAACAGGACAGCGTTAACGAGAGATTTAGCAGGATATAAATTTGAGGCCTAGTATTTAGGCGCTGGGTGACAGGTATGGGTTTAGTGACAGAATTAGACTTAGAAATACACAGTAGCGGGTGTGTGTGAAGTTATTCTGAATGACCCAATGTGCACCTTGAATATTATATACCCTTTTAGGGATAGATTTCAAATAGCTCTGATATAGCAGAAACCACTAAATTATGAAATTGCTAAATTGGGAATTGTATTTCAACCCAGAACAAAAAATGTGCTTTGACGGACACTAAATAACTTTCCCAGCCACAACAGGACAGCGGTAACGAGAGATTTAGCAGAATATAAATTTGAGGCCTAGTATTTAGGCGCTGGGTGACAGGTATGGGTTTAGTGACAGAATTAGACTTGGAAATACACAGTAGCGGGTGTGTGTGAAGTTATTCTGAATGACCCAATGTGCACCTTGAATATTATATACCCTTTTAGGGATAGATTTCAAATAGCTCTGATATAGCAGGAACCACTAAATTATGAAATTGCTAAATTGGGAATTGTACTTCAACCCAGAACAAAAAATGTGCTTTGACGGACACTAAATAACTTTCCCAGCCACAACAGGACAGCGGTAACGAGAGATTTAGCGGGATATAAATTTGAGGCCTAGTATTTAGGCGCTGGGTGACCGGTATGGATTTAGTGACAGAATTAGACTGGGATATGGCCAAAAAATAACCACACTATTGCTGGTTAAATGCACTTGGTGACGGGCGCAGCTTGCCCCTGATTTAGTATATGGCCAAAAAATGAACAGACTATTGCTGGTTAAATGCACTTGGTGTCACAGCTTGACGCACCACACTACTGAGGGTTAAATGCACTTGGTGACGGGCGCAGCTTGCCCCTGATGTAGTATATGGCCAAAAAATGAACAGACTATTGCTGGTTAAATGCACTTGGTGTGACAGCTTCACCCTGATGTAGGCTTTAGCCAAAAAACAACCACACCATTGAGGGTTAAATGCACTTGGTGACAGGCGCAGCTTGCCCCTGATTTAGTATATGGCCAAAAAAATGAACAGACTATTGCTGGTTAAATGCACTTGGTGTGACAGCTTCACCCTGATGTAGGCTTTAGCCAAAAAACAACCACACCATTGAGGGTTAAATGCACTTGGTCGCAGCTTGGATGCACTTGGTCGCAGCACCGCACAAGACACAAAATGGCCGCCGATCACCCCAGAAAAAAGTGACTGACAAACGGTCTGGGCAGCCTAAAAACAGTGAGTGAGCATTTGAATTTCAGCAGCTCAATGATGCACAGCTGCAGATCGATCGATTAATCAAGTGAAGTCCTTTGGAGGAGTTAATCTGCCTAATCTCGCCCTACTGTCGCATCCGCAACCTCTCCCTACGCTAATCAGAGCAGAGTGACGGGCGGCGCTATGTGACTCCAGCTTAAATAGAGGCTGGGTCACATGGTGCTCTGGCCAATCACAGCCATGCCAATAGTAGGCATGGCTGTGACGGCCTCTTGGGGCAAGTAGTATGACGCTTGTTGATTGGCTGCTTTGCAGCCTTTCAAAAAGCGCCAAGAAAGCGTCACAAAAGCGCCAAGAAAGCGACGAACACCGAACCCGAACCCGGACTTTTACGAAAATGTCCGGGTTCGGGTCCGTGTCACGGACACCCCAAAATTCGGTACGAACCCGAACTATACAGTTCGAGTTCGCTCATCCCTAGTCACAAGCCCAAGGTATATACAATGGATGGTACCAGCAAACAATTGTTGTATATGCAGCCTGGATAAATACAGCAATTGAACATAATAGGACAAATGTTAAACATGTAAGCACAAGTATCTTGTAATTCTGCGTTGTGTGAGGACCATTTAAGAAACCGGAACCAATGCCCAATATCAAAAATGCATAATAGCAGGTCCGTACAGCAAGGCATACATGCACAAGCTACATCACATTAAAATGTCACAGGCAAGTAAAACAACATTAATAAATTACCCATAATGGACAAGTGACCCGAGGCTCCCAGTGTGCTAATGCCTCAATGAGCATTTCGCCAACCCACTGGCTTCGTCAGGAGGCTTAAGCAGGTTGGTTAACATAGGGGCATATATATAAAAATACACCTGGAGTTAATCATTGTCCGGCATGTCCGGCATGATTAGTAGGGCCACGTCATCATAGCGTGCCACTCGTCACCTCACGACGCTGTACGTGCTCATGTGATCCCCAGCGCCATCCACTTTATGGATGATGCTGGGCGCAAGACACCGCCCACATCGGTTGCTAGGGTAACAAGCTAACACAGAGCACTACATGATGGGCCAAATCCATTTATAATTGTGGCCTTCTTCTACCCTTGTTTTCACCTATGTTATGTATATTTAATATCAATGAAGACTTTTGCTATATTTCCTATGAGACTATTCCCATATTTATTAGGGTCTACTAGTTCTGTTGTAGGAGTTGTAGAGCAATTTCCACGCACAGAGAAACAGTAGCGGGTACCAATCGTACAGCGCATGCAAGAAGAGGGCGGTTTAAAGATATGTTGGTCACTTCGGATATGAGATAATTCTGGCAGCCAACCCAACGACACCTTCTCTCCGGATCCAGCTTTAGGTGTCTGAATACATCGGGTTAACGGCCGATGTGGACGCTCTGAGAAGCGAGGAAGCCCAGGACTACTGGGTGTGCAGGCTTGACCTGTGGCCAGAGCTGGCACAATTTACCATGGAACTCTTGGCTCGCCCCTCGTCGAGTGTCCTGTCCAAAAGGACGTTCAGCACAGCACGGGGGATCATGACCGATAAGCGCACGATTTCTAAAAATGAATGAAGCATGGATCTCGGAGGAACTCAACACCTGTGACAACCACGTTTAATTGAATGTCCTCATGGCAGCCCACTCATATCCGCCTCCACCCAGAACAAATAATGCTACCTGTCTTATGTAAATGCAGCGGTATAAAAGGCTTTTTCTGTCTGGTGAATGCCTAATGTTTTGGGGCCACGGAGTAATTCAACACCTGTGACGACCACGTGTTATCGAATTTTAACTATTATCATTTGGGTTTTTTTCAAGAGGGGTTAGCCATGTTTTTAATCCAATTTTTTTTTTTTTTGTTCTTTTAAACATTTGTATTTGACATATATTTGTAGTGGCCTGCAGTAAAATTAATATACAATGACCATCTATTATACCTCCAGCCACATAATCGCTTGTTCTTTTCTGTACGTTGAATTAATAATTTTTGGGGCCAGTATTCCACTGGCCTGCATTAAAATTGTTATCCAATGACCGTCTAATATACCTCCAGCTAGATAATCATTTGATGTTTTCTGTCCGGTGAATGAATAATTTTTGGGGCCTGTAATCTAACTGGCCAACAGTAAAATTGCTATACGGTGACCACCTTATGTATCTCCAGCCACATTATCAATTGTTCTTTTCTGTACAGTAAATTAATAATTTTTTTGGGTCTGTAGTCCACTGGCCTACAGTAAAATTGATATCCAATGACCGTCTAATATACCTCCAGCCACATAATTACTTGATGTTTTCTCTACGGTGAATGCCTAATGTTTGGGGCCTGTGTTCCCAGTGGTCTAATATAAAATTCTTCTAGGCTCCAGCAGGGCAAATTTTTTTACAGTTTCCATTTAAAACGCATAAAAATGGCCCTGATTAAAATATATTTTTTTTTGTGGGAATTTTTGCCATTGACCCCCCTCTGGTATGTCACTGTCCATGTTGTGGGATGATTTGTGCACTTCTAGTAAGTATTTGGTGGCTGCAAATATGACCTGAAAGGTTTTCAGTTTTGCCTGCCATTAAAGTGAATGGGGCCTGCCACGAAATTGCAGTTTGCGATTATTTGATTGCGTTCGAGCTATCACGTTCGTGAATCGTCCCCGCCGATGTTCGTCCATCACTATTCAAGACAACTGGTGCAGCTCAGGAGAAGTTTTGTAGCCAGGAGTGAGAGGTTAAGATTATGGTCGTAACTCATTGGCTGAACAGAGAGCATGGATAGAGTTGTAGACAGAAATAAGGGAGGCGATGTAGGGGGTGCAGCACTGTGAAGAGGTTTGTAGCTGAGGAGAACCAGTTTAAAATTGGATTCTATACTACATGGACAGCCAGTACAATAACTGGCACAGGTCGGAGGCATCTTATTGATATGCCATTAATATGCCAGATGGGACAACTCTTTTAAACATTAGCTGTGTATTCTTTTCTCCATAAAATTGTTACATTTCAAAATTGATGCTACTAATTTAGGCGTGCTTAATACCTTATAATGGATAGAAAAAGGTGTGTGTGTGTGTTTGGGGGTGCCAAAAAGACTTCTCAGACAGGGTGCCATGTAACCTAAGGATTTACCTGATTTTAAAGTTATGTAATAAGTTAGTGACCAGTTACATTTTTTTTGTTGTCCAATTTTAAATATAGCATTTTGCCTTACCTAGGTATATTTTTCTTAAAAGAATATAACAAATATGGCCACCACTTGAACTCCCAGAGGCTTTGGCACATAGGGTTTCATTTATTAAGACCAACGTTTTAGACGCTAGTCTTAATACCCCTTTGCACTGGTGGTTGCTGCACCTAAGTTAAGTAACCAGCCTCTTCATAACTTCAGAGTATCCACTGCATGCCTAAATCTAGATTTAAACCATTTTCTAAACAGGCATAGAAAATGATAAAAAAAATACGGGTGTGCCCCCTTTTTTAGACCTGGCGTGAGCTGGGAAAAGGTGTAGATTGCGGCACAAATAACCTTTGCACCACAGTCTGCGCCAGATGTATGCCAAACATAGGAGTATATCAGATAATAAATGACCCCCACTTTTTTATTTATTCTGAACCTAAAGTTAGGTAAAAACTTCGGTGGGAATTAATTGCAATTTTAATTAACTCAACAAAGAACTCAAAAGAACTAAGACATCTTTACAGGTGACAAAGCAAATTTACACCGGCACCTCTAAAAAATGCGAAGAAAGGGTTCAGGTACATGCTACTATGGATGCAATGTAAAAACAAACAAAGACTACAAGTAGCAGCCCACTGCCATGCACAAAAACACATGTAAACACTGAAAACATGAAAAGATGTAAATTGTATCACTGCTATACTTGCTATATTATTTCCTGCCCACCTGTCAGGGCTTCAAATCAGAGTATAATATATAGTTATAATATACAGTAGCTGGATTATACATTTTGTAGCCCAAAAGCGCAGTAGAGGCAAGTCTGATGCAGGTTCCATCTGTTGGAAGCCAGCTTGTCACTGGTGGATGGGCCAACACATTTTTGATAAAAAATGTGTGAAAGCTTTTAATTTCCATATAGTAAGTATATCAGCCATGCAATTTACATTTATTGTAACATTTTATTTAATGTAACATTCAATTAAAGACTGAAAAAAATCTCTCTCTCTCTCTCTCTCTCTCTCTCTCTGTCTCTCTCTCTCTCTCTCTCTCTCTATATATATATATATATATATATATATATATATATATATATATAAAATTATAACTGGTTTATTGGTCATCTGATAATTATCATTTTCTCAGTGCTTCAATATAGAATGCATCATGGCTTCATGTCATTTGGTGTATGGTGATATGTGCTCCAAGAATGCCACTTTTCAATTTATGTCAAAAATAATGTACAACATATGCTTGCTATCTCACAAATAGCATTTTCTAATGGAGGCATAGGCCTTCCTGCTAGTAATAAGATGGTTAATACATTGTTGTGGACCAAACCTTAAAAGTTGAAGAAAATTAGCTTCAGTATGTCTGAGGCAGAATGACAAATTGCAGCACATCAAAAAATCTAAGGAAAATATAGAAAGAAATCACTGCAAGAGAATTCATAACCATTATTTATGTATGATGTACAGAGGCTGTCTAGCAAAGTATAAAAAATTAAATAAGGCGAAGAAAGCAATTTAAGTAAACTGTTTCTCAACTCTGTTATGAGTGCAATGTTTTCAGAAGAGAAGCTTTAAAATTCCAGAAGTTCACAATTGGAATAATCAGTCATATATTGGAATGTCACATAATTTAACTTATGCAGCCTTTAGTCATTTCACTTTGAGTTGATGATGATTTCATACATATGATTTGATAAATTTAAAGTAACAGCATCATTTATAGTTATAAAAAACAAGATGGCTGCACACCATTATACATACAAACAATAGAGCTAAGAAATGGGGGTCATTCTAAATAAAAGTAGTACAATACCGACTATAAATGAGTTAATGGAAGCTCTTAGCGCACATATTTGCTCAAACATGTGTCGGGCCCATCTACCAGGCGTCAAAGTGGCTTCCGCAGATGGGTCTCTAAAACTAAATATACTGCTTCTCTTTGGCCTTATTTAAGCCTACAATATTCAGGGCAGTGTAGAGACCAGCTACATACGTACTCTGCTCAGAAGTCCCAGGTAGATGGGAGTGTTCAGTATAAAAGAGGCGCTACCCTCAATATATACCACAAGAGAATTTAGACTAGAACCTTCAGAATCACAGGTGCATATCCATGAAGCAAACATATTTATAAAAAACAAGATGGCTGCACACCAGTTAATGAGTTAATGGAAGCTCATTTATAGTGATATTAACTAAAGGTATACAGGAGAAAATAAATCACAGACAATATATATATGATTAAATAATATAGAAGTAATCGTTTGAGAGAGCTAATGGAACAATATTCCTCCAAAGGTAAAAAGCTGCTTATAATGTTTCTATTTACATAGCTTACTACAATATTAATCTTACCATATAACCCAGCATTAGTGTTGAGCGAAGTAAACCATTAGAAGCGGAATTCGGTGCGAAATTTTGGAAAACTTTGATTTGCAACGTATCCAAATTTCCTCAAGCTTTGTGGTATCAAATCAGTTTTTCCTTAAATGGCAGCTGAACTTGTTACAAAGTGAAAGTAAGAAGCTTGGGAAGGCAATATAACCCATAATGCCTTGCAGCCTGCCAATCTGCATCCCTGTAATGTCATGGCGCAATAAAACCCTTATCCGCAGTCTACGCCATTGTCCAGTGAGCTGTGTATAGGCAAGCGCTGATGCGCTAGGGACAGTGTCACTGAAAATGAATAATATAAGAATATTGGAGAGGGAGAGTGCAGAAAGACTGCAGGAGAGTGTATTGCGGTGTGAATCACTTTCTTATTTATTTTTTAAAGGCTTTATTTAACAATTAGAGATGAGAAAATTTTACAAAAAAATCAATTCGCTGGTTCACCAAATTTTTGGGGGTACATTTGGTTTGATCAAGAAGGAATTCGCTGCGAATTACGTTGAAAAACGGCTATTTCCTGGCTTTAGAGAGCCTTTTATAATGGTGTAGAACACTGTGCCTTGCAGTATCCCGCACAGGGAGTCTGCTTTGGTAGTGAAATAATACTGTGAGTCCGTATGACATTCGGATGACAGGCGTCGCTCTTAGAATCACTGCACACTTCACTTATTTGGGCAGTTACGGGGCCAAAACTGACCAAATAACTCAAGTATGAACTCAGCCTTACAGGTCGATGTTAGCGCCAAGAAGAAGCACACTGCTTTTACACTGCCATCAGCTGATTCCACATAGATCTCAATAGAACCTGTTCTATTAAACGCTTATACCAGTAGAGCCCCCCGAGAGAGTGTCAGCAGTAAGTTTGTGTTGACGTCACTGATTATTTTGCCCTCATTTTGATTCATCAGAACAATAACCCCCAAAACCGGATCCTGTCTGTGGAGCATCTGCCCTCACTCAGTCAGCATTTGGTCAGTAATCCATCTGTATTGCTGATGCTAAAAAAAAAAAAACAGGAGTGGATCCAAAACAGAGATGACACGTGAACAGAGTATTTGCATGTCTTGTGTTTTGTCACACATGAGCTGCCACTGGCTGACGTCAAAGTTACACAGGGGACTACTCCTGTCCACCTGGATCATTAAGAAATCGCTGATGGCCTTTCTCTGTTCGTACAGTCGGTCCAACATATGGAGGGTGGAATTCCAACAGTTGGAAACGTTGCATATCAGCCTATGTTGGGGGATGCCGTTCTGCCGCTGCAGCTCAAGGAAAGTGTGCTTTGCAGTGTACAAGTGGCTAAAGTTAATGCAAAGTTTCCTGGCCATTTTTAGGATGTCTTGCAGATGGGTGGAAGACTTCAGGAACCGCTTAACAACCATATAGGACACGTGTGCCATGCAGGGCGCATTGGCACAGCCCTCCTTGACACAGCACCGACACCATGTTCTTCCCATTGGCGGTCACCATGGTTACGATTTTGAATTGTCGCGGAGAAAGCCAGGATTTGATTTCTTGATGAAGGACACGGAGAAGTTACTCTCCTGTGTTACTCCTTTTGTCCAGGCTTACCAGGAGCAGAACAACGTAAGCATGATGAGAGGGGTCATCCATGGCTTGCATAAACTACATGCCTCCAACATAATACTTAGATCTCTACATGAAAATAATGTATTTGGTGTAAATCACGCAAGGGGCATATTTAGAAACATTGACTTAACAAAAGATGCAGAGCATTGGCGTTTGCTTTGAAATTTAAAAGTAATTTGGTCCGAACCACAATAGGAGGTGTACAGTCACCCATAAATTTTCAGAAAAAAAGCCAGTGTCACATAAAGAATTTCACCACTAACTAATTCGGTCCATACTGCAATAGGATGTGCACAATTACCCATAAATTTTCTGAAAAAAGCCAGTGTCACATAAAGAATTTCACCACTAAGTAATTAGGTCCATAGGAGGTGTACAGTCACCCATAAATTTTCCTGAAAAAAGCATGTGTCACATACAAAATCTCACTGCAATAAGGGCTTTACCACATAACTACACCAATGAACGTCCAATAGGCCCTTATTTGTTTCAACTTTTACACTATACAAGGCTTTTCAACATATACAGACGTGGACAAAATTGTTGGTACCCTTTGGTCAATGAAAGAAAAAGTCACAATGGTCACAGAAATAACTTTAATCTGACAAAAGTAATAATAAATTAAAATTCTATAAATGTTAACCAATGAAAGTCAGACATTGTTTTTCAACCATGCTTCAACAGAATTATGTAAAAAAATAAACTCATGAAACAGGCATGGACAAAAATGATGGTACCCCTAACTTAATATTTTGTTGCGCAACCTTTTGAGGCAATCACTGCAATCAAACGCTTCCTGTAACTGTCAATGAGACATCTGCACCTCTCAGCAGGTATTTTGGCCCACTCCTCATGAGCAAACTGCTCCAGTTGTGTCCGGTTTGAAGGGTGCCTTTTCCAGACTGCATGTTTCAGCTCCTTCCAAAGATGCTCAATAGGATTGAGGTCAGGGCTCATAGAAGGCCACTTTAGAATAGTCCAATTTTTTCCTCTTAGCCATTCTTGGGTGTTTTTAGCGGTGTGTTTTGGGTCATTGTCCTGTTGCAAGACCCATGACCTGCGACTGAGACCAAGCTTTCTGACACTGGCTAGTACATTTCTCTCTAGAATTCCTTGATAGTCTTGAGATTTCATTGTACCCTGCACAGATTCAAGACACCCTGTGCCAGACGCAGCAAAGCAGCCCCAGAACATAACAGAGCCTCCTCCATGTTTCACAGTAGGGACAGTGTTCTTTTCTTGATATGCTTCATTTTTTCGTCTGTGAACATACAGCTGATGTGCCTTGGCAAAAACTTCGATTTTTGTCTCATCTGTCCACAGGACATTCTCCCAGAAGCTTTGTGGCTTGTCAACATGTAGTTTGGCATATTCCAGTCTTGCTTTTTTATGATTCGTTTTCAACAATGGTGTCCTCCTTGGTCGTCTCCCATGTAGTCCACTTTGGCTCAAACAACGACGGATGGTGCGATCTGACACTGATGTTCCTTGAGCATGAAGTTCACCTTGAATCTCTTTAGAAGTCTTTCTAGGCTCTTTTGTTACCATTCGGATTATCCGTCTCTTAGATTTGTCATCAATTTTCCTCCTGCGGCCACGTCCAGGGAGGTTGGCTACAGTCCCATGGATCTTAAACTTATGAATAATATGTGCAACTGTACTCACAGGAACATCTAGTTGCTTGGAGATGGTCTTATAGCCTTTACCTTTAACATGCTTGTCTATAATTTTCTTTCTGATCTCTTGAGACAGCTCTTTCCTTTGCTTCCTCTGGTCCATGTCGAGTGTGGTACACACCATATCACCAAACAACACAGTGATTACCTGGAGCCATATATATAGGCCCAATGGCTGATTACAAGGTTGTAGACACCTGTGATGCTAATTAGTGGACACACCTTGAATTAACATGTCCCTTTGGTCACATTATGTTCTGTGTTTTCTAGGGGTACCATCATTTTTGTCCATGCCTGTTTCATGAGTTTATTTTTTTACATAATTCTGTTGAAGCATGGTTGAAAAACAATGTCTGACTTTCATTGGTTAACATTTATAGAATTTTAATTTATTATTACTTTTGTCAGATTAAAGTTATTTCTGTGACCATTGTGACTTTTTCTTTCATTGACCAAAGGGTACCAACAATTTTGTCCACGTCTGTAAGTGCAACGCTGAATGATTAATTTTTTTTATTCTTTTGCCTATGGAGTCCTTTTGTTATGGTTTTGCATAGGGAGCAAGAATGTTACAGACAATTCTGATGGAACTCCTGATCTTTAGAAACTGGACTTGGACTCCAAAGCAGAGGTTTTCCTGTCATGTCTTGTGTGCTGTGGAGATCGTAATTTCAACTTACTGAAGCTGCTTGATTTAATTGTGAATAGGTGGTAAAGGCAAAGTCTGCTGGTGTGTAAAAGGCAAAGTCTGCTGGTCATCAGCGTCTTCATTATGTTTACTGCAGCACCCACGACGACGTAATTCTGTCCATACAGCAAAAGGAGGTCTACAATCTCCTATCAATTTTCCTGGACAAAAAACATCTTTGAAATACAAAATTTCATCAATGAATGGATAATGGAATTCGGTTCATACAGAACAAAGTCACCCATCAATTTTCCCCCAAAAAAGCCTGTTTCACATAAATAATTTCACCACTACGTTATTTCGGTCCATACAGCAAAAAGGGCTTCACCACATAACTTCACAGCTGAACAGCAGATTGGCTACACTTTACACTTTTACACTACACAAGCCTTTTCAACATATAAGTGCAATGCTGAACAGCAAATATATTTAAATTTTGCCACTAATACATGGCAAACAGGGCTTTAGAGTATATCACTGCACCGGTGAATGGCAATTAGGCCCTAATTTTTTTCCCCCACTTTTATACAACACAAAAGGTTTTTCAACAGATACGTGCAACGCTGGACGACGAATACATTTTTATTTTGCCACTAATACACGGCAATCAGGGCTGTAGAATATATAAGTGCACCGCTGAACGGCAATTAGGCCCTAATTTTTTTCTACTTTTAGGCCTCTTTCACACGGGCGTCATGTTTTTTGCCCGGATAAGAGCCGGGTGCGTTGTGGGAAAATGCGCAATTTTTCCGCGCGGGTGCAAAACATTGTCATGCGTTTTGCACTCGCGTGAGAAAAATCGCGCATGTTTGGTACCCAAACCCGAACTTCTTCACAGAAGTTCGGGCTTGGGATTGATGTTCTGAAGATTGTATTATTTTCCCTTATAACATGGTTATAAGGGAAAATAATAGCATTCTGACTACAGAATACATAGTATAATACTGCTGGAAGGGTTAAAAAAATAAAAAAGTTAACTCACCTTATCCTCTTGTTCGCGTAGTTCGTTCCCGGTCTGTTCTTTGCTAGCTGTGGGCTTGGGCTAAAGGACCTTTGATGACGTCAGATCACATGCTCCAATCACATGCTCCATCACCATGGTGATGGAGCATGTGATCTGACGTCATCAAAGGTCCTTTAGCCCAAGCCCACAACTAGCAAAGAACAGACCGGGAACGAACTACGTGAACAAGAGGATAAGGTGAGTTAACTTTTTTATTTTTTTAACCCTTCCAGCAGTATTATACTATGTATTCTGTAGTCAGAATGCTATTATTTTCCCTTATAACCATGTTATAAGGGAAAATAATACAGTGAATAGACTGTCACCTAGAACCCATGCGTGAAAATCGCACCGCATCCGCACTTGCTTGCGGATGCTTGCGATTTTCACGCAACCCCATTCACTTCTATGGGGCCTGCGTTGCGTGGATTATCGCACCGCAACGCACAAAGAGGAGCATGCTGCGATTTTCACGCAACGCATAAGTGATGCGTGAAAATCACCGCTCATTTGAACAGCCCCATAGAAATGAATGGGTCAGGATTCAGTGCGGGTGCAATGCGTTCAACTCACGCATAGCACCCACGCGGAATACTCGCTCGTGTGAAAGGGGCCTTACACAACACAAAAGGCTTTTCAACAGATAAGTGCAACGGTGGATGGCGAATAAATTTTAATTTCGCCACTAATACATGGCAAACAGGGCTGTAGAATATATCAGTGCACCGCTGAATGGCAATTAGGCCCTAATTTTTTTTTACTTTTACAGAACACAAAAGGCTTTTCAACAGATAAGTGCAACACTGGAAGGCGATTATATTTTAATTCCGTTGATAAAAAAATGGCTGCATAACATTTCACATAGAAACAATAGAGCTGAGAAATGGGGATCATTGTAATTTAAAATGGTATTCTACAGGTCCTTCTAAAAAAATTAGCATATTGTGATAAAGTTCATTATTTTCTGTAATGTACTGATAAACATTAGACTTTCATATATTTTAGATTCATTACACACCAACTGAAGTAGTTCAAGCCTTTTATTGTTTTAATATTGATGATTTTGGCATACAGCTCATGAAAACCCAAAATTCCTATCTCAAAAAATTAGCATATCATGAAAAGGTTCTCTAAACGAGCTATTAACCTAATCATCTGAATCAACTAATTAACTCTAAACACCTGCAAAAGATTCCTGAGGCTTTTAAAAACTCCCAGCCTGGTTCATTACTCAAAACCGCAATCATGGGTAAGACTGCCGACCTGACTGCTGTCCAGAAGGCCATCATTGACACCCTCAAGCAAGAGGGTAAGACACAGAAAGAAATTTCTGAACGAATATGCTGTTCCCAGAGTGCTGTATCAAGGCACCTCAGTGGGAAGTCTGTGGGAAGGAAAAAGTGTGGCAGAAAACGCTGCACAACGAGAAGAGGTGACCGGACCCTGAGGAAGATTGTGGAGAAGGACCGATTCCAGACCTTGGGGGACCTGCGGAAGCAGTGGACTGAGTCTGGAGTAGAAACATCCAGAGCCACCGTGTACAGGTGTGTGCAGGAAATGGGCTACAGGTGCCGCATTCCCCAGGTCAAGCCACTTTTGAACCAGAAACAGCGGCAGAAGCGCCTGACCTGGGCTACAGAGAAGCAGCACTGGACTGTTGCTCAGTGGTCCAAAGTACTTTTTTCGGATGAAAGCAAATTTTGCATGTCATTCGGAAATCAAGGTGCCAGAGTCTGGAGGAAGACTGGGGAGAGGGAAATGCCAAAATGCCTGAAGTCCAGTGTCAAGTACCCACAGTCAGTGATGGTCTGGGGTGCCATGTCAGCTGCTGGTGTTGATCCACTGTGTTTTATCAAGGGCAGGGTCAATGCAGCTAGCTATCAGGAGATTTTGGAGCACTTCATGATTCCATCTGCTGCAAAGCTTTATGGAGATGAAGATTTCATTTTTCAGCACGACCTGGCACCTGCTCACAGTGCCAAAACCACTGGTAAATGGTTTACTGACCATGGTATTACTGTGCTCAATTGGCCTGCCAACTCTCCTGACCTGAACCCCATAGAGAATCTGTGGGATATTGGGAAGAGAAAGTTGAGAGACGCAAGACCCAACACTCTGGATGAGCTTAAGGCCGCTATCGAAGCATCCTGGGCCTCCATAACACCTCAGCAGTGCTACAGGCTGATTGCCTCCATGCCATGCGGCATTGAAGCAGTCATTTCTGCAAAAGGATTCCTGACCAAGTATTGAGTGCATAACTGAGCATAATTATTTGAAGGTTGACTTTTTTTGTATTAAAAACCCTTTTCTTTTATTGGTCGGATGAAATATGCTAATTTTTTGAGATAGGAAATTTGGGTTTTCATGAGCTGTATGCCAAAATCATCAATATTAAAACAATAAAAGGCTTGAACTACTTCAGTTGGTGTGTAATGAATCTAAAATATATGAAAGTCTAATGTTTATCAGTACATTACAGAAAATAATGAACTTTATCACAATATGCTAATTTTTCGAGAAGGACCTGTACATACTATAAATGGAAAAATAGAAGCTCTTTACACAAATATTTTGATCAAACGTGTGTCGGACCCATCTACTAGGCGGACTTACCTAAGCCTACAATTTTCAGGGTAGTGCAGGAACCAGCTACACGTATACTCTGCTCAGAAGCCCCAGGCAGATGGGCTTTGCTCAGTTTAAAAGAGGTGCTACCCTCAATATATGCTAAAGGAAAATTTAGACTAGCACATTCATATTCATAGTCACAGGTGCATATCCATCAAGCAAATTGTAGGCTTAGGTAAGTCCAAGAGAGGCGGTATATTAGTGTCAGGTACCCATCTGCGGAAGCCACCTTGATGCCTGGTAGATGGGCCTGACACATGTTTGATCAAAAATGTGTGCAAAGAGCTTCTATTTTTCCATTTATAGTATGTATAATACCACTTTAATTTAGAATGATCCCCGTTTCTCAGCTCTATTGTTTGTATGTGAAATGTTGTGCAGCCATTTTTTTATCAACCATGTTTGCTTAATGGATATGCATCTGTGACTATGAATATGAATGTGCTAGTCTAAATTTTCTTGTAGTAAATTTTAATTTTGGTGCTAATACACTTGTACCCCACTAACAAAAACGGTTTGCTGGAATGACAGAGCTGTATAATGGCTATTTGGATCCCCAGTGCAACAAGATGTAACAGGATTGTTCCTATTACCCAGTCAACCTCCCCTACTGAACCCTGTTCTACACAAATGCTGTGGATCGATTCCTCCCTATCCTTCATTTTTTCACCACAATCAAGTCTTTCCTATCACTGGCCCTAGCGCCTGCAGATGTCTCTCCCTGCACTAAGTACACTAGTAAATGGCAGAATCTAAGATGGCTGCCACTATTTATAGGGCTGTGACATCACAGGGCTGTCTGGCTGCTGATTGGCTGCATGCATGGCATTATGGGTGATCCCGCCTTCCCAGAGTTCTTTTCTTCATGTCCCCACACGTGCAACAGCCATTTTAGGATAAAATATGTGATTCATTAACACAAAGCACAAGGAAATTCGCCTTTGGTTCGAATCAAATTTTTCCTGAAATTCGGAACGAATTCCACTTCGTCAGCTTCGATTTGCTCATCTCTATTATTAATTTAACATTTTCAAGAGAAAAAGAATTACAAAAAACAAAACAGCAAACAGGAACAAACAAATAACACCCAGTCTCGCTCTCATTCATACATCTCTCACATAACGGTGACATTTCACAGTGGCTCAAGTAGGTGACGGTTAGACAGCAGCAGCATCCAGTACAATCCGGCATGTCCAAAATTTGTTAAACTTCTGTAGACACTTTATATTAGCATTTAGGGTTTTGTATAATGGAACATACTTATTATCTAATTGAATCCAGTGAAACAAACTAGGTGGGGCAGTGGTTTTCCAAGACATAATCAACATAGAGGCCACCAGATAATTTTGGTACTTGTAGAGTAGTTAGTCTCTTCCAATAAAACATACAGTATTTTTTGCTTTATAAGACGCACTCCCCCCCCCCCCAATAGTGGGGCGGGGGAATGGATGTGCGTCTTATAAAGCAAATACTAGTGAGTGCTTCCATTATGGAAGCACTCACTAGTTTGAATTAGGTGCCAGGAGTTGGGAGCGAAGCTCTGCAAGCGCTTGTAGTACTCACCCTGCCTGGTCTTACTTGCTGGGGCCGGCGCTTCACTGTCTTGATTGCGTCCACCGTCAGGACCTAGTGCGCGCACTATGACCTGACGCTACACACAGTCAGGTAACAGAGCAGCTCAGGCCAGGAAGACAGGGGAGCGCAACTTCTGCAGGAGGTGGTAATAGGTAATAGGAGATTTTTATTTTTATCTGATCTGAGGTCTGATGGAGTCTAACATTGAGGGCTGAGCTTAGGTCTGATGAGGGTCTGACAATGTGGGATGATCTGAGGTCTGGTGGGGGTCTAACATTGAAGGCTTATCTGAGGTCTGATGGGGGTCTGACAGTGTGGGCTGATATAAGGTCTGATGGGGGTCTGACAATGTGGGCTGATCTGAGGTCTGATGGGGGTCTGATGGGGTTCTTACATGGAGGGTTGATGTGATATCCTGATAAGGGGGTCAGATTTGATGTCCTGATATGGTGGCCTGATCTGCTGTCCTGATATTTATGGGGGCCTGATCTGATGTCCTGATACTGTATTTATGGGGGTCTGATCTAATGTCCTGATATTTATGGGGGCCTGATCTGATGTCCTGATACTGTATTTATGGGGGTCTGATCTGATGTCCTGATATTTATGGGGGTCTGATCTGAGGATCTGACATGAGGTCTGATGATAAATATTTTTTTATTATTTTCCTCCTATCATCGGTTGCGTCTTATAAAGCAAAAAATATGGTAATTAAAGGGAATCTGTCACCTGCTTTGAGCATTTTAGACCGCTCATATCACATTATAGTACAGTTGCCCAACGTAAAAATAGTACCTGTCTTATGTCTGTCCCACGTCCATAATCTGAAAAAAAAAACTTTATAAAGATATACAGATTAGGACCCGCAAGTGCCTAGGGGGTCCGCACGTGTTTACTTTTAAGATCAGTGCCTCTGCCCATAGTGGGCAGAGCAGAGCGCATGCACAGACCCAGTGGTGGACACAGAGGAGGACGATGAAGTATGAGATGAGGGCGGGCCAGAGGACTCTAAGGGGAGCGGTTAAGCTGGCACATCAGAGGGGGGCCTGGGCACTTACAGTGATAACGCCGCCCCTGGGCACTTGCAGGACCTAATCTGCATATCATTATTAAGTGGTTTTTTTTTTCAGCTTGTGGACGTGGGTCAGACATAAGAGAGGTACTATTTTATGTTGGGCAACTGTGCTATAACATGATATGAACAGTCTAAAACGCTCAGAGTTGGTGACAGATTCCCATTAATATGGCATTCAGTAATTTAAAGAACTTTCTGGGAATGATTAGAGGTGCAATACGAAAGTGATACAGAAACTTTGGTAAATAAATCATTTTGAAAAGATTAATCCAACCAATAAGTGTAAGAGGGAGGTGGTCCCAAGTCTTTAGCTTTGACTCAGTTCAAGGTTCAGTAGTAGTTCAAGGTTCAGTTCCATAAATTTGGATACCTCCGGGTGCACTAACACACCTAGGTAGATAGCCTACAAATATGTTCCCCTAACAGGAACAAGAAAACCATACCCATCAAAAAATATAAAAAAATATACATCTTATTACACAAAATCAAGAAAAAATATAAAACACATGAATCAGGGGTAACAATGTCAGAAATAGGTAACAGTGACCTTATATGCTGTATGGAAACATAGGCTACAGCCCTGCTGCCCCCGAAAAGATTGCAATACATGCCCCAGAAAAGAAGGGGATAACAAGTGTCAAATACAAATGTTATATAACCAAGCCTATATCCAGTAACAATAATCATATGGAAAAAAGGGGACATCCCATAATGAATAGAGACTGGAATAATCAAACAAATGGTACTAGTATAGTCAGGTAAATGCCATGCCGCGTGTTTCGCTCTTATAGCTTCGACAGGAGGAACTCCCGACGAAGCTACAAAAGCAAATCACACGATTGGTATATTGACTGGAAGTACTGAATTACATTGATAATTGGGGCACATAGGAAGAAGGGAAGATTTGTCCTAATTTACTCTAAGACCCTTAAAAGACTCAAACATCTCCAGTAGTTGTAGGAGTGCCATCAGGAAGAAGGGAAGATTTGTCCTAATTTACTCTAAGACCCTTAAAAGACTCAAACATCTCCAGTAGTTGTAGGAGAGCCATCAGGGAAGGACCCTCATCTGCCAAATACACTACTGCATCATCCACTTACATGGATACTTTCTCCACTATTGAGTCTCAAGCAATGCCTTTGATGGCTGGGAAACTATGGATAGTGATGCTGAGGGGCTCAATCGCCAGGACAAATAAGGGGGGTAGGTGGCAATCCTGACGCTTAGCCGTTTTAGTGTAACCGGTCTAGATATGTCTAAGTTTGTTCTAATGTGGGCTCTGGGGGAATCATACAGCAGCCTCACCCAGTAGTGAGGTCCGACATTAAATCTTGGTAATAAGTCCCAGAGATAGGGCCACTTAATTGAATCAAATGTTTTGCAGCTATCTGAGGACACAACAAAGCCTGGGGAATCAGAGCCCTCCACAGTTACCAAGTTTAAATATAACCTCTGGATATTATGGCATAATGCGGTATTGTATATTTCACATAATTTGGGGCAACCATATCAGAGTTGGCTCTATAACAATCCCCAGTAATTCCGTCCATGGATGATACTGATAGCTTCTGCCACATCCTCCACTACATTGTCAGGATTCGGTAGAGGAATGACTACTTGCTATCCACATTGTTAGACCCTCGCTACCGGTCAAAACTGGGGAAATTTTAGACCTGAGAGGGTATACAAAAATGGACTACTATAGAGACATGCTGTGTAGTCGGTTGGTCGCTGCCTACGAGCAGTATCGCACGTCCTCAGGAAGGTGTGACCCAGGGGAACCTCTGTGCCCACACTCCACTAACATAACTGGTGAGTGGGAGGGGGCAGGAGCAGCACCAGCTCCAAAAGCAGCCAGTTAAGTCTGGAGTCTCTGATGTGGAGTTTTCTTTAGCCACATATTGAAGAAACCAATCAGCAGCAGCAGAACATGCAGCAGAACCTCAACCAGCAGGTGGTGGCATACTTGGACTGCACCCTGTCACCCCAGATCCAAGGACCCCCTAGACTACTGGGCATGCAAACTTAAAGTGTGACAGCAACTGCCCAAGTTTGCCATGGGCATGCCTGGCATCAGAGCAGGTGTTCAGTGAGGAGGGGGGCATAGTTACCCTTAAGAGAACTCGCCTTTTCTCTCTAAATGTTGAGAGACTAACCTTCATAAAGATTAATCAGGTGTGGATCAACCAAGATTTCAGGTGCCTGATGCAACAGAATTGATCATTCTACCACTAATGATCACACTGTTGTGTGCTGACACACCAGAATATTCTGCAAAATGGGCCATTACTTCTGGCCACCAGCTGCTGCCACTCGCCTTATGTCATTCACGTGCTGACTCTACTGCCATTCCTACAATGCTGCCCTTTTACCCCTAAAGAAGCCAGTTATTTGGCGAAACATGTCGGGGGGCAGTCTTAGTTTTTAAAACTCAGTACACCATTCCACTGGAAATTATCCCTTAGTAGTCCGGCTGGCCTACTTTCCCCTGTTAGGTTTACCTAGCGTATAGGCATGGCATCAAAACCGTGCTGTACTCTGGCTTGCAGAGTCTGCTACCTTTGGGCGATTTGTAAGCCTTCAAGCTTATCTGGTGACTCCAAGTGTGGTTTATATAGTGGGTTCATGCACCACGACTCCAACAGTATATGGTTGGATTGACAACCCAATTTAATCATTAACAGCACAGCAAGCATTTGCAATGGCTGTATCCTAGGCACACCTGATGAGTCAAAGAGCTGCTTGTACAGTAGGCTCACGCATCATGGCGTCCACAGCCACTTGGTTGGTCTGATAACCTTGCCTAATTGGTAGCAGCACTGCAAGCATAGTGTGGGCAGTAAACTGCTTATATAGTGAAAAGGGTGAGAGTCAGTGCACATGCTCTCCCCCCCCCTATTCACTGAACCTTTTCAGTGGAGTGGTGACTGGATTTTTAACTTCTTTTGTTATTTTGGTTTGTTAACTACAATTGAATAAGTATATCATGTTCACATTCAGTTTTTAACTAATATCAATAAAAGTGATGTATTAAATTATTCCTGGGGCAAGATAGGTCTAACGCCTGTTTAGGCATCTGTATATTAAGCCATTCCTACAATGGGACTTATTGGCCTACTCTCCAGAACTGTATGAGGACTTGTTTTTTGCGAGACGATCTGTAGTTTTTATTGGTACTATTTTTTTTATTGGTACCATTTTTGTTATTCAATTTTTTATTGATGAAAAGGTGAAAAATAAAAACCTGTGAATCGTGAGTTTTTATTTTTTTTCAATTTAGGTGGTCACTGCACAGGAAATTTCACTGCGGGGGCTCCAATCCGAAGGCAGAGGGAGCTGTATCCCTCTGCCTTAACTCACAGATGCTGCGATCGGTGTTGATTGCGGCATCTGAGGTGTAAAATGTTTGGTGGGATCGCCATTCTCCATCATTGCGGCTAAGTGTCTACTGTATGATGAAATCGGCACCCCTGCGTATGGAGTGGACTCACTGAGATTTTAGCAGCCAAATTCTGGTGAAAAATGGTGAGTAAACTATGCGTCCCTCAGCTGGCAAGGCACTGTGGGTTATTCTTTGTGGCTTACTGGCTTCATAAATATGTCTGAGGTCTCTTGCACACGAACGCGACCGACCGTGGGCCAGCCGCATGCGGATCACAACCTTCTTCATTTGAATGGGGTCTGCAATCTGTCCATTCCGCAAAATATTATTTCTTTTTGTGGAACGGAAGCACGGAATGGAACCCCACGAAAGCACTCCGTAGTGCTTATGTAGAGTTCCGTTCCGTAATTCCATTCCGCATCTCTGTGATTGTGGACCCATTCAAGTGAATAGGTCCTCATCCCTGATGCAGAATGCACACGGCCGGTGTCCTGTGTATTGCGAACCTGCCGTATGCGGGCCGCAATACGACCATGGGGGACACGCGGTCGTGTGCAAGAGGCCTAAGGGTTCGGCAACACAATGATTTTGGGCATGACTGGGGATCTATCTATCTATCTGTGTGCCTTCTGCAAAATTATGAGTGCTAAGAGTTTCACATGTGTTTGAGGAGCAGAACAATGGAAATAATGCTAATTTTTTGAGATAGGAATTTTGGGTTTTCATGAGCTGTATGTCAAAATCATCAATATTAAAACAATAAAAGGCTTGAACTACTTCAGTTGGTGTGTAATGAATCTAAGATATATGAAAGTCTAATGTTTATCAGTACATTACAGAAAATAATGAACTTTATCACAATATGCTAATTTTTTGAGAAGGACCTGTATGTCCTTGTTATTCATATGTTACATTTAATCAGTGAAAGAATTTGAATTCCAATGAAGTGAAATCCTGTTTTGATGATATATGCATTGTATTATGCATATGTAAATTGAGGGGAAAAACAAAAACAAATTGTAGCAGAATTCAAGTGATTATGGCTTGTTATTGGCGAACTTTGAAAAATATCCCCACTGGCATAAATATCTCACTTACCTTAACTGACTTCGATTACATTTTCCGATTCACAGTGTCACAATGATAATATTAATTTAGCATTCTGAAAACCTCTTACAATTTATCAAATATTTGATTTACATTTGATAATAATTTCATGACATTCATGAACATGAAATCCAACCTCCAGCGTGGTGCCTACTCTTGTCTGTCTCATTACCACAATGGATTCTATCTCTTGTGTAATTAAAATGTATAATTTAATTCACTGGAATAGGTATGAAAAAATTAGTATAATTATTGTAGTGCTTTGCCTGGAGTGCTGTGTATCATGACTTGTTGATTTATATGTTGAATAAATATAGGCTTGCTTGGTAAAAAAATAATACAAGGATATGCACTACTGTTATTTTTTTTTTCTAAATGAAAAGATTGGATACATGTAATAGATATTTTCTCTAGGTTTTAATTAAAACATAAATATATGTACAGAGTATAGCTGTAATTAGGCACATTTTGAAAATATAATCATTAGAATATATTACAATGCATTTAGAAAGTCTTCAGACCCTTTCACTATTTTTACATTTTGTTAAAGAGGTATTTGGGTTTTAATAATTACATTTATTAGTTTAGAGAATAGGCAGTTATGCTGTTTTCTAATATACATATTAGAGATGAGTGAATTTTTAAAAAAAAATGCAATTTGCCAGTTCGCTAAATTTTGGGGGAAAAATTTGATTTGATCTGAATTAATTCTCGACGAACTACATAAAAAAACAGCTATTTCCTGGCTACAGAGAGCCTTTATATTGGTATAGAGCACTGTGCCTTGCAGTAACACGCACTGGGAGTCTGCTTTGGTAATAAAATAATACGGTGAATGCGTATGACATGCAGATGACAGGCATCGCTCTTAGAATCACTGCACACTTCGCTTATTTGGGCAGTAACGGGGACAAAACTGAACAAATAACTCAAGTATGAACTCAACCTTACAGGTCGATGTTAGCACCAAGAAGAAGCGCACTCCTTTTACACCGTTGTCAGCTGATTCCACATAGATGTCTACAGAACTTGTTCTATTAAACGCTTATACAAGTAGAGCCCTCCCACAGAGTGGAGAGGGTGTCAGCAGTAAGTTTGTCTTGACGTCACTGATTATTTAGCCCCTCCTCTGATCTGTCAGAACAATAACCCACAAAAAACGGATCCTGTCTGTCGAGCATCCGCCTCAACTCGGTCAGCATTTGGTCAGTAATCCATCAGTATTGCTAATGCCCAAAAAAACAGGAGTGGATCCAAAACAGAGATGACACGTGAACAAAATATTTGCATGTCTTCTGTGTTTTTGGCTACTAAATCCTAAGCCAATTCTGATGGGACCATACAGGCGTTACAGCTGCTACACTAAGAGGATCCGTTGTGCGTCTTATTTTAACTTCCTTCTGACAGATCAGAAGAAGGGTCAAATAAATGATGATGTCAGCCAAGCCAAAATGGCTAAATAGTGGCCCAGTCATGAAGTGGGAAGGGTGAGAACAGCATGAGAAGTCCACAGAGTGGCCCTTTGAAATAGTGGTGAGGTGGAAGCAGCATGAGGAGACCACAGAGTGGCCCAATGACAGAGCCTGGAGGTGGCGGCAGCATCAGGAGGCCATAGAGGGGAAAGGTCACGTAGAGTGGAGGTAGGAGCAGCATCATGAGACTACAGAGTGCCAAAGTGACATAGTGTAGAGATTGCAGCAGCATCAGGAGGCCACAGTGTGGCACAATGACAGAATGTAGAGGTGATAGCAGCATCAGGAGGCCACAGAGTGGTAAGGTGACATAGTGTGGAGGTGGCATCAGCATCAGGAGGCCACACAGTGTCTAGGTTACATAGAGTGGAGATGGAAGGAGCATGAGGAGACCACAGAGTGGCAAGGTGACATAGTGTGGAGGTGGCAGAAGCATCAGGAGGACACAGTGTCACAGTGTGGGGGAAGGGGAGCAATACCAGAATGACAACAGAAGGAAAATGACCAGAAACTAGGCCTCCACAGTAACTACCTAATAAAACCCTAAACCTAGCCCTGTGTCACGGTGGGAAGTGGGGGAAACCCCCCACCGTACAATGTCAGGAATAAGTGGAAAGCAGCTAGGCCAGGACGCCGGAATCAGGGAGCAGGTCACCGCCTATTGCGTTTCTAATCCTCGCCCTAACTCCTAACCGTATGAGCGGACCTTGATGGTAGGATGGCTCATACCCTGGATTCCTTTGGCCCTGAGTCGCCCTGAGAATCCCTCAAAAAGGAGCAGGGGAGAGACGACCTGTTCCTCCCAGACACGGAGGAAAAGCAGTCTCAAAGGGCCTAGCTGCAGGGAAAAGTGGAAGACTGAATACAACAACAGACACGGCAGGTAAGAACACAAAAACACACTTACCTGCCGCAGCCACCATGACTGGAACTCATGCATAAGTACAGGAGCCCACACACCAAATAGGAAACCGTACACACAACATACACCCACAGGTATCCAGCACGCCAGATACTGCTTGGACCCGATGCCGCATGATGCACGGCAGCCCCAGGCAGCGCTGCATACAGGCTTATGGTTCACCCTTCCAGGAAACCAGCCCCCTTCCAGAGGTAGACAAGGGAATGTCTAGCATATATGCTGGACAACACAAACAACACACCAGACATATATAAAAAAAACTAGACATAACAACGAATCCCCAAATCAAACCCTCACAAACAGACAACAGATAAGGAAGGGAAAGGACAAGGAGAAGACAGAGAGATGACATCGCAGATGACATTGATGTCCTACAAGGTGGCCCTCAAGGACTGGGCAGATAGAACACCCTGGACTGGAGCAAAGCTCCAGCACAAACAACAGTTGAAGTACAACTGACTCCAGCCAGGGAGCCACAGGGGATAAAACCCTAGTGGCCACAGTCAGGAAGTAAACCCTTCCAGCACCAGACAGAGGGAGGATACCACTAAAAGGGGAAGTGCACACACTAGCCAACAAGCAACACGTTACCACAGGCAACAGCATGCGTGGCACTCATGTCACAGCGCACACAGCAAAAGCCGAGACATACCACAACATGCCATAACAGCAACACATTGTCACAACCAGACAGCTGAGAAGCTCTGACAGAGGCCTTTCAGAACCTCCTCCTTGAGTTTCTGTGTTGTGGTATTCAGCTCCTCCTCTCGTTAGCCTCTCTCAGCTGTCATGTGTTGGACTAATTGCTTCCCTTTAAATTCTTCCCCAGAAGGCTTTTCTGGGCGGCTTATACTACTTCCTGGAGTGTGTGTGCACGCTGACTCTGTCCTCCTGTTTGCGTCAAAGCTAAGTGTTGTACCTTTATCTGTTATTTTCTGTTTGCTGGATCCCAGGTGACCCTGACTCCCTCCGTATCTTGTGTAGGGAGCCGGTGGTCGTGTCCCCTCACTATTGTAGGGTGCTCAGGGCTTTATAGTCAAGGTTCGTGGATATGCAAACCTCCACCATTCGGATCTTTGCATAGGCTGAGCAGCCAGGGAAAGTGCCAGGTCTTCTGCAGGGGTCTCCCTTGGTTCCTCGTTTATACATGTTGCTTTGCCTTGTTTCCTGTACACCGTCCGTGACATTATAAGCCGCCATAACCGTCTCAAGCATGGATCCGGTTTCACTTTTGGCTGAACGCTTCCAGGGTCTTTCATTGGAGGTAGCTGATCTCCGTAAGACTTTTTCTCAGCTTCAAGTGACCGGTTCAGCTTGCGTTCATGGAGTTTGTTCTGAGCCTAAGATCTCGCTCCCGGATACGTTATCCGGGGGTAGTGAGAATTTTGTGCGTTTTAGAGAGGCTTGCAAACTCCATTTTCGCCTTCTTCCCCACTCCTCTGGTGATGAGGAACGGAGGGTGGGGATCATTATATCGCTGCTCAGAGGTAACGCTCAGTCCTGGGCCTTTTCGCTGCCGGAGGGGGCACGGCCTCTCCGTTCAGTGGATGAATTCTTTTTAGCCCTGGGTCAGATATATGATGATCCGGATCGTATTGCTCTGGCTGAGTCTAAACTACGTCTATTATGCCAGGGTAAACAATCCGCAGAAATACAGGTCCTTCTAAAAAAATTAGCATATTGTGATAAAGTTCATTATTTTCTGTAATGTACTGATAAACATTAGACTTTCATATATTTTAGATTCATTACACACCAACTGAAGTAGTTCAAGCCTTTTATTGTTTTAATATTGATGATTTTGGCATACAGCTCATGAAAACCCAAATTTCCTATCTAAAAAAATTAGCATATTTCATCCGACCAATAAAAGAAAAGTGTTTTTAATACAAAAAAGGTCAACCTTCAAATAATTATGTTCAGTTATGCACTCAATACTTGGTCGGGAATCCTTTTGCAGAAATGACTGCTTCAATGCGGCGTGGCATGGAGGCAATCAACCTGTGGCACTGCTGAGGTGTTATGGAGGCCCAGGATGCTTCGATAGCGGCCTTAAGCTCATCCAGAGTGTTGGGTCTTGCGTCTCTCAACTTTCTCTTCCCAATATCCCACAGATTCTCTATGGGGTTCAGGTCAGGAGAGTTGGCAGGCCAATTGAGCACAGTAATACCATGGTCAGTAAACCATTTACCAGTGGTTTTGGCACTGTGAGCAGGTGCCAGGTCGTGCTGAAAAATGAAATCTTCATCTCCATAAAGCTTTTCAGCAGATGGAAGCATGAAGTGCTCCAGAATCTCCTGATAGCTAGCTGCATTGACCCTGCCCTTGATAAAACACAGTGGACCAACACCAGCAGCTGACATGGCACCCCAGACCATCACTGACTGTGGGTACTTGACACTGGACTTCAGGCATTTTGGCATTTCCCTCTCCCCAGTCTTCCTCCAGACTCTGGCACCTTGATTTCCGAATGACATGCAAAATTTGCTTTCATCCGAAAAAAGTATGTTGGACCACTGAGCAACAGTCCAGTGCTGCTTCTCTGTAGCCCAGGTCAGGCGCTTCTGCTGCTGTTTCTGGTTCAAAAGTGGCTTGACCTGGGGAATGCGGCACCTGTAGCCCATTTCCTGCACACGCCTGTACACGGTGGCTCTGGATGTTTCTACTCCAGACTCAGTCCACTGCTTCCGCAGGTCCCCCAAGGTCTGGAATCGGTCCTTCTCCACAATCTTCCTCAGGGTCCGGTCACCTCTTCTCGTTGTGCAGCGTTTTCTGCCACACTTTTTCCTTCCCACAGACTTCCCACTGAGGTGCCTTGATACAGCACTCTGGGAACAGCCTATTCGTTCAGAAATGTATTTCTGTGTCTTACCCTCTTGCTTGAGGGTGTCAATGATAGCCTTCTGGACAGCAGTCAGGTCGGCAGTCTTACCCATGATTGCGGTTTTGAGTAATGAAACCAGGCTGGGAGTTTTTAAAAGCCTCAGGAATCTTTTGCAGGTGTTTAGAGTTAATTAGTTGATTCAGATGATTAGGTTAATAGCTCGTTTAGAGAACCTTTTCATGATATGCTAATTTTTTTAGATAGGAATTTGGGGTTTTCATGAGCTGTATGCCAAAATCATCAATATTAAAACAATAAAAGGCTTGAACTACTTCAGTTGGTGTGTAATGAATCTAAAATAAATGAAAGTCTGATGTTTATCAGTACATTACAGAAAATAATGAACTTCATCACAATATGCTAATTTTTTTAGAAGGACCTGTATACTGCTCAGAATTTCGGAGATGGGCAGTTGATACTGGTTGGAATGATGCTGCGCTCCGATGTCAATTTTGCCATGGTCTTTCAGAGGGATTGAAAGATGCATTTGCCTTTCATGAGAGGCCTATTTCTTTGGACTCGGCTATGTCTCAGGCCGTTCGTATTGACAGGCGTCTTAGAGAGAGAGGAGAGATGTCCCCTTCCTGTCATACTCAGTCCCAGGACAGTGCAGCGGTCCCGTTCTGTGCGCAGGGGTCTCAGTCGCCGTCAGTCCCTTCTGAGCAGGAGCCCATGCAGCTGGGGTTGATTGCTTCTGATAATAGAAGATTCAGCTCGCATGGGAGGGTTTGTTTTTGTTGTGGAGGTATAAATCATTTGGCAAATATTTGTCCCTCTAGGAGATTCAGGCAGTTTTCTGTGAGTAATAAAGAAACAAACAGGAAAAAATCTTTTAAAAATGTTCTGTCTGTTACTATTGGCAGGGTTGAGGCGGAAATTGAAGGTTTTCCATTTGCTTGTAGTTCCCGTTTTGTCCTGCCGGCTAGGGTGGCGCTAGAGAGCAAGAACATTTTTTGTGAGATTTTTGTGGATAGTGGAGCAGCGGTTAATCTCATTGATAATCAATTTGCGATAACTCATGGTTTCCAGGTGTGCACTTTGGGAAAGGATATTCCTGTTTTTGCTATCGATTCCGCTCCACTTTCTCAAAAATCATTAAAGGGCATAGTTCACAATATCCGTTTAATTGTGAGTGATGCTCATGTTGAGGATGTGTCATGTTTCGTCCTTAGCGGTTTACCCACCCCTCTGGTGTTGGGGCTGCCCTGGCTCACTAAGCATAACCCCACCATTGATTGGCAAGCGAGGCAAATAAATGGTTGGAGTGACTTTTGCAGAGAGAATTGCCTCATGACATCTGTTTCTGAGGTTGCTACTAAGACTGTACCATCTTTTCTCTCTGAATTTTTGGATGTCTTCTCTGAGAGTGGAGTTCAGGATTTGCCCCCGCACAGGGAGTACGATTGCCCTATTAATCTAATCCCAGACGCCAAGCTGCCTAAATCTCGTTTATACAATCTTTCCCAACCTGAGAGGATCGCTATGCGTGCTTATATCTCTGAGAGTCTGAGAAAGGGACACATACGACCCTCGAAGTCACCTGTTGCCGCTGGTTTTTTCTTTGTTAAGAAAAAAGATGGTTCTTTAAGACCTTGTCTGGATTTCAGGGAGCTGAACAATATCACAATTCGTGACCCTTATCCGCTTCCTCTGATCCCGGACCTATTTAACCAGGTTGTTGGGGCTAAAGTCTTTTCCAAATTAGATTTAAGAGGGGCATACAACCTGGTCAGGGTCAGAGAAGGGGACGAATGGAAGACGGCCTTCAATACCCCTGAGGGCCATTTTGAAAATTTGGTTATGCCTTTTGGTTTGATGAATGCCCCAGCCGTTTTTCAGCATTTCGTGAACAGCATTTTTTATCATTTGATGGGAAAATTTGTATTGGTGTATTTGGATGACATTTTGATTTTTTCTCCCGATTTCAAAACTCATAAGGAACATTTACGTCAGGTCTTGCTCATCCTGCGGGAGAATAAATTATATGCGAAACTGGAAAAATGTGTGTTTGCGGTTCCAGAAATTCAATTTTTGGGGTTTCTTCTCTCCGCTTCTGGTTTTCGCATGGACCCCGAGAAGGTCCGCGCTGTGCTTGAGTGGGAGCTTCCTGAGAATCAAAAGGCGCTGATGCGTTTTTTGGGCTTTGCCAATTATTACAGGAAGTTCATTTTGAATTATTCTTCTTTTGTTAAACCACTCACTGATATGACCAGAAAGGGGGTAGATTTTTCTTCTTGGTCAGTAGAGGCGCGTAAGGCTTTTTCTGATATCAAGGAGAGTTTTGCTTCCGCTCCCATCTTGGTGAAACCTGATGTTTCTTTACCCTTCATAGTTGAGGTTGATGCTTCTGAGGTGGGTGTGGGGGCGGTCTTGTCTCAGGGTTCCTCTCCTGCCAATTGGCGACCGTGTGCCTTTTTCTCAAGAAAACTCTCCTCCGCAGAGAGAAATTACGATGTTGGAGATAGGGAATTGTTGGCCATCAAGTTGGCTTTTGAGGAATGGCCATTGGCTAGAGGGAGCCAGACACCCTATTACCGTATTTACTGACCATAAAAATCTGGCCTACTTGGAGTCAGCCAAGCGTCTGAACCCGAGACAGGCCAGATGGTCGTTGTTCTTTTCTAGGTTTAATTTTGTTGTCACGTTCCGCCCTGGAGTTAAGAATGTGAAGGCAGATGCCCTGTCACGTTGTTTTCCGGGAGGCGGGAATTTTGAAGACCTGGGTCCCATTTTGGCTGAAGGTGTGGTGGTCTCTGCTCTTTTTCCTGAATTGGAGGCAGAGGTGCAGGCAGCCCAGTCAGAGGCTCCTGATCTTTGTCCTCCTGGGAGGTTGTTTGTGCCTCTCGCTTTAAGACACAAGATTTTTAAAGAACACCACGATACGGTCCTTGCTGGGCACCCGGGGGTAAGAGCCACACTGGATCTCATCGCTCGGAGATTCTGGTGGCCTGTGCTTCGTAAGTCGGTTGAGGGTTTTGTGGCAGCCTGCGAGACTTGCGCTCGTGCCAAAGTCCCTCATTCACGGCCATCAGGTCCTCTCCTTCCCTTACCCATTCCTTCCCGTCCTTGGACACATCTGTCCATGGACTTCATAACAGACCTGCCTCGTTCCTCGGGGAAGACTGTGATTCTGGTGGTGGTGGACCGTTTTAGCGAAATGGTGCATTTCATCCCTTTTCCTGGTTTGCCCAATGCTAAGACGCTGGCGCAGGCATTTGTTGATCACATTCTCAAATTGCACGGTATTCCTTCAGACATAGTCTCTGATAGGGGCACGCAGTTTGTTTCCAGATTCTGGAAGGCTTTCTGTTCTCGCTTGGGGGTTCGGTTGTCATTCTCTTCTGCTTTCCACCCACAGTCGAATGGCCAGACAGAGCGCGTCAATCAGAATCTGGAGACATATCTGCGTTGTTTTGTGGCGGAGAATCAAGAGGATTGGTGTTCTTTTTTGTCCCTTGCTGAGTTTGCTTTAAATAACCGTCGTCAGGAGTCCTCTGATAAGTCACCATTTTTTGGTGCATATGGGTTTCATCCACAGTTTGGGACTTTCTCGGGAGAGGGGTCTTCTGGTTTACCTGATGAGGACAGATTCTCCTCGTCTTTGTCATCTATTTGGCAAAAGATTCAAGATAATCTAAAGAGCATGAGTGAGAGATATAAGCGTGTGGCTGATAAGAGACGTGTGCTTGGTCCGGACCTGAATGTTGGTGATCTGGTGTGGTTGTCTACCAAGAATATCAAATTGAAGGTTCCCTCCTGGAAGTTGGGTCCTAGGTTTATTGGGCCTTACAAAATCCTGTCTGTTATCAATCCTGTTGCATACCGTCTTGATCTTCCTCAGACTTGGAAGATCCATAATGTTTTTCATAAGTCCTTATTGACACCTTATGTTCAACCCATTGTACCCTCGCCTTTGCCTCCTCCTCCGATTATGGTTGATGGGAATCTTGAATTTCAGGTCTCTAGGATTGTGGATTCTCGTCTTGCCCGCGGTTCTCTTCAGTACCTTGTTCAGTGGGAGGGGTATGGTCCTGAGGAGAGGATGTGGGTCCCAGTGACGGACATTAAGGCCTCTCGTCTCATCAGGGCTTTCCATAGGTCCCATCCTGAGAAGGTGGGTTCTGAGTGTCCAGAGTCCACTCGTAGAGGGAGGGGTACTGTCACAACCAGACAGCTGAGAAGCTCTGACAGAGGCCTTTCAGAACCTCCTCCTTGAGTTTCTGTGTTGTGGTATTCAGCTCATCCTCTCGTTAGCCTCTCTCAGCTGTCATGTGTTGGACTAATTGCTTCCCTTTAAATTCTTCCCCAGAAGGCTTTTCTGGGCGGCTTATACTACTTCCTGGAGTGTGTGTGCACGCTGACTCTGTCCTCCTGTTTGCGTCAAAGCTAAGTGTTGTACCTTTATCTGTTATTTTCTGTTTGCTGGATCCCAGGTGACCCTGACTCCCTCCGTATCTTGTGTAGGGAGCCGGTGGTCGTGTCCCCTCACTATTGTAGCGTGCTCAGGGCTTTATAGTCAAGGTTCGTGGATATGCAAACCTCCACCATTCGGATCTTTGCATAGGCTGAGCAGCCAGGGAAAGTGCCAGGTCTTCTGCAGGGGTCTCCCTTGGTTCCTTAGTTTTTGGATCCAGCGAGTCGTTTATACATGTTGCTTTGCCTTGTTTCCTGTACACCGTCCGTGACACACATTGCCACCGGCAACAGCATGCATGGCAAACATGTCAAGGTGCAAATAACAGCTACACATTTCCACCGGCAACAGCATGTTATGTTATGTTACTAAGTCCTTGTATAGCGCTCTAGAGGAACTCAATCCGATCGAAGCGCTTGTCGACGGCTATATTGGTGGGCCCCTACGTCATCCTACACAAAAAGCCATTTCTTAACCAACTTCCTAAATTCCAGGTAATTTGATGTTGTTCTAATGTGTTCTGGGAGGGAGTTCCAGATCTTGGGGGCCAATACTGAGAAACGTCTGTCCCCCCTTGTCTTGAGGCGGGTTCTTGGCACCGACAGAAGGGAGGCTGAGGTGGATCTCAGTTCTCTAGGAGGATGGTGACGTGTTATCTTTTTTTGCAGGTAGATGGGACCTGTTTTGTAGAGAGCTTTGTGTGTTAAGCAGCACAGCTTAAACTGCACTCTCTCTTTCACTGGGAGCCAGTGGAGTTCCCTGTGTGCTTTTGTGACAGAATCTGTCCAGTCTAGTTTCTTGATGAGCCGGATGGCTCTGTTTTGACAGTGTTGCAGAGCTCCCAGATCTTTCTCTGGCAGCCCCGCATACATTGCATTACCATAGTCCAGATGGGAGTTGACTAGAGCTCCCACCACGACCTGTCTGCATGTGTTGGGGAGAAACGGTAGGGCTTTTTTTAGAAGGAATAGGGCGAAGTTTGCTTTCCGAATTACTTCTTTAATCTGGGGACGGAGGCTCATTTCTTGATCCAAGATTATCCCCAGACTCTTTCCTTGTGTGGCGATGGCAACGTTTTCCCCAAAGATAGACGGGGCGGCAGCCTCAGGTGTTTTATGTAGTGCAATAAGCTCAGTCTTGGTCGGGTTGAGTTTGAGGTGGTTATGTGCTAGCCAGTTCCTGGCCTTATTTAGTCCTTCTTGCGTGAGCTTGTAGTCATCAGCGGATTTCGATACTCTCAAAAGGATCTGTGTATCGTCCGCATAAGACTCATAGCTGATGTTATACTCCTTCAGAATAGCGAGCAGAGGTCGGACATATATGTTAAAGAGTAATGGCGAGAGGGGAGATCCCTGAGGGACTCCCCACTCCACCTTCTCGACTGGGGAAAAGAATGAGCCCAGTTTGACTCTCTGAGTTCTGTTTTTCAGAAAGGAGTCAAACCAGGTAAGTCCGTGGCTATCTACTCCGATGTCAGCTTTTAATCTATTTAGGAGGATGGGATGACTGATAGTGTCAAAAGCTGCCGACATGTCTATGAGGACCAACCAGGTCCCCCCTCCCTCGTCTGCGACCCCTAGGGCTTCATCCCATAGGCTGACCAGGGCTGATTCCGTGCTGTGTGTTGGCCTAAAGCCCGACTGGTGTTCATCTAGAAGTCGATGCTTTTCTACGTGCAGCTGGAGTTGGCTTGCCACTGCTGTCTCCATGATTTTAGCTATTAGGTGGATGTTGGTAATCGGTCTGAAGTTGGCCATTATATTTATGTCTGCTCCTGGTTTCTTGAGGAGGGGAGTTATGATTCCTAACTTGAGAGTCTCAGGGACGTTGCCACTGAGAAAGGAGTCATTTATAATTGTTAGAATTAACGGGGCAATGGTGGTCGTGCATTCAATAAGAGATTTAGTTTGGATATTGGAGAGGGGATAAGTTGCTTTGGACATGTTTTTCATGCTTTTTGTTAGGTCTTCAAGTTTTAATGGGCATAGGGTGAAGGTGTGAGTAGGGTTTGTCACGTTGTTCTCTATGGGGGGGACAGTTGCCTGTTGAGCTAGCAGGATGTCGTTTTGGATATCGTCGACTTTTTGTTTAAAAAATTTTGAGATGTCGTTGCAGAGGTCTTGGGATTCGGGGATGGTGGTTTTGAGGCCATCGGGGTTAGCCAGATCGAAAATGATCTGAAAGATCTTTTTAGGCTTTTGAGCAGCGTTTTCGATCTCGCTAGCAAAATGATCTTGTTTGGCCTTAAAGATTGCTTTGTGGTAAATCGTCAGTTGGGTCTTATATTTTAGCTGTGATTCTTCTATCGGATTTTTCCTCCATGCCCTCTCTAGTCTGTTGCATTCTATTTTCACTATTTTTAGTTCTCTCATATACCACGGTGCTTTTTTCCCTGATTTCTTTACCAGTCTCAAGGGGGCAAGTTGGACCACCGTTTTTTTGACGATGTCGTCAAATTGTAATGTGAGTTTCTCACAGGGCAGTTTGAAGTCTATTTTACTGATGTGTTCTTCTAGGGTAGGTAGGATTTTGTCATATGTCAGGTTGTTGTTATTTCTTCGCCAATTTTTTTTTTCTCCTGTGGTTAGCTGCTTCGTGTTAATTGGGATGTGGAGTTCGAAGGCTATGAGTCTATGGTCGGTCCAGAGCAATTCTTCTGGATCTTCTACCGTTAAGTTTAGATTTTTTTCAAAAATCGGATCGAGCAGGTGACCCGCTTTATGTGTGGGTTTGTCGACCCTTAAGGTGAGTTGGGCTAAGTCGAGCTGTGTGATAACTTTTTGGGCTGGGGTATCTTGCTTATCGTTGAACCAAAGGTTAAGGTCCCCTAGAATAAGGAGTCTATGATGTTTTATTGTGAGATCCGTGGCCCATTCTATGAAGTTGTCTGTGAAATGAGTGCGGGATCCTGGGGGTCTGTAACATAACGCTATTATTATTGTGTATTTATTTTCGATCGTCAAACGTGCTGTGAGTGTTTCCCATGATGGGTTTTCCGTAGGAAGGTTAATTTCTGTTATTTTTATTGTGTTTTTATGTACAATCGCTATCCCTCCCCCCTGTTTGTTAGGTCTGTTCTTTATGATGATCTTGTAGTCTGGTGGGAGCATTTCCCCGATGTCTACCCTGGACTTTTCTGTAAACCATGATTCCGTAATGAACAGACATTCATAATTTCTATCTATGCATAAATCGCGAATTTCATATTTATTCTTAACTGCCGATCTGGCGTTTATTAAGGCACATCTTAAGTCAGTGTGGAGGGATTTTCTTTTAGGGGGCCGTTTATTTTGTTCTGGATATTTTGGGTCTGTGCTATCTATGGTTTGTGGTGAATGGTTAAAAATAGGTGTTTTTAAAATCTTAAGTTTAAAAGCTTTGGTTAAAATAGTACCAGGGATATCTGTACCCCTGTTTTGTAGTGCCAACAGTTGTTGTGAATCATACTTGATTCGCAGATCTGAGGTATGAGACCCAGGTTGACCGCTCTGGTTTCTCTGGTCCCTCCTGGCCCATACGGGCTCAGACGGGCGTGTCCTCTGGACCGCCGGACCCGTCCGCCGGACCCGTCCGTGGTATGTGTACATTTTTTATGTGTGAGGCGGCGTAAAGACGCCGAACGCCGTCCCTCTGTCGGCTCCGTCCCTCCCCTTGGCGTGCCACAGCGCTGGAGCCGGGCAGATTCTTGTTCTTAGGCAGATTCCGCAAAGTGAAAAAAGGAATAAAGGACGGCTCACCTCTGGTTATAAAAACGACTCTGATAAGTTTCTACCTGACTATGCGATGTGCGGTTATAGAAATGCAAGTCAGACGGCTCTCTCACCATTCAAGTGTCCCTGTAACTAGGTAACGGCTCTCACATGATCGGATCTTACTCACGTGATGTGAGCCATGTGATACCAGGTTGAGTGACGTGAGCTAGCTTCTTTAGAGAGGACGGCCCCCTCACCACTTTTGTTACCTTGTGACCGAGCAACGGCTCTCACGTGACTGGGATCCGGTCATGTGACACAGGTCCTAGAGTCTTGATAGAACTTTACAATCGCCTTATTTGATTAGAAACCTGTGATGCGTTTGCTATTGCACACCTCATAGGGTCGGCCCCCATATGGGCGTATTGTTTTGAGGTCACTTACAAAACGGACTATTTTCAGTGTGCTTTTCTAGCTTTATATAATACAAATGTGTTTCTAATGTGCACATCGGCGGCTCATTATGAGAGCTTGCAGATATGCACATTATATTTGCCACTGATCATTTAGGCAACACCCAAATCTCCTCCCTTCTGACCCTGTGACCCTTTAAGGGCGGTATGTTTGTAAGTATAAATATGTGTAGCCTTGTGCTGTTACTTTGTGCAGCTCTGTGTACCTGATGAAGGGGAGTGATTCCCCGAAACGCGTTGTATCGCTGCAATAAAAAGATTTCTTCTTGATCCTGGTGACTGGCTGACGGTAATTCGCGCCGTGGGACGTGTTTTTGTTCCTTTATACTATTATCTTCTTGGGGGCTCCAGGCTTCTCCGTTTGAAGATCTTCTGTGATCCCGTGGCTGCAGACCGCCCTATCCAGACATCCAGGCTTGTTTGATAATACCTACAATAGTGTTGTGCCTATCCTTGCACAACCATATAAGGTGAGCCTTACCATCTCTCTCCATATATCAATATATACCCACAGAATTACCCTATGGTGCGCCCATCTGTGTTTTTTTTACAGATTTTAAACCAGCCTGATATATTACATTTATTATCCAGTTATCTGGAAATTGTGGCTGCAAATAGGGGATTTTGTCCATATCATTGAATACTATGGAATACGCCATCAACCGTCTTGAACAACGTGAACGCCTTATTGCGCAGTGTGTCCAGATACAACACACACCTGAGGCTATGGATAAACCTAAACTGGACAGAAAACATGAAGACATTGATGAAAAGACTCTGTTTTCACTTTTTCATGATCTTGAAAAAAGTATGGTCAGTGAACTACAATACCAATTAGATGCTAAGTTTCTTGAAATTTATTTGGCAGAAAATCTGGTCCCTAGAGGTTTACGCCTCAGATTCAAACATTCATTTGAAGATGATCTAGTTTTTTCCGCCGATTGGGACACTTACTTATTGGATTGTGCCAGAGGTCTCATGTCCAGACTACTGACCAAACGGCAGAATCTGGCCCTGGACCTCGGTGAAAAAATTTCTAACTGTGTCTCTAATCTTTTGAATTATAGTGAACACCCATCGTACTATAGGTTTGATAGGATGGTCACTACACAGATTTTGCAGACCGAAAAAGAAACTCTACACAAAAAAGTGGGCAAATTGAATAGGGACAGAACAGATTTTGTAACTAATAACATCAAGTTTTGGTTGAAAGATAGACATATGCCTCCTATGTCTAACTCTTCAGAGCTACCCTCAGAACCAGCAATTAATCCAATCACTAACATTGCACCTTCCCAACGTAGCTCCACCTATTTCAAACGTGGTCCTACTCACTCTAAATCACATTCTATACTGCCAAAATCTCACAGGGCAGTCACTTATGTCAATAGTAAAAATAGACGTCAGGGGTCAATACCTGATAACACTAATAATATTAACAAAAATGTGCGGGCAACCATGCCGGCCAAAACTGACATCACCAATACTAATTGTCCCATCACTGGTCAGCCCCTTTTACTCAATACAGGCAAAGCTCACCATACCCTTATACCAAGGATGCAAACCCCACCATTGGTTTGTCCTACTGGGTCGGCTTCGGTGGTGAACACTGGGGGGGATCCCAGTTTGGAGCTCGTGTCCAGACCTCCTGGTCTGGGATCCCCCACACTGATTACCGCTGAAGTTTTCGATTCAGAAACCCTTTCTAAATGTGCACCCCTTAATCTTCCCCCCACTTCTTTTTCCCCCAATAGTAGACCCAGCCATTCCATACCCCACCGACCGCCATCTTCACCTTCTCCTGTCACGGATCTGGAGTTGGATTCAATTATCACGCTCCATGACCTTTCCTTCACCCAAACTTCCATTCACATGTCCCCCAATCATTCTTGTTCTGAGGTTAGCCCGAACCTCATAGAGACGCTCGACCTGTTGCCTCAGGTAGGTCAGAGCGCCTCTTCTTCTTCTTCTTTTTTGTCCCTTCCTACGGCACTTACACCAACTACAATATATCCGATAATGAAAAGCCCGAATACGGTAACGATCACAAACTTTTTTCATCCCCTGGGGAAAAGATCAGTAAAAAGAAAAAACTTAGAAGAGGATGTAGGGGAGGCAAAAGTAAAAAGAAAATTTTAAAAATAGATAAAGAGAAATCAGATCATGAAATCAAAATCTTCAATTTGTCTTCTCATTTATTAAATGAAGAGGAAACATCACTTCTAGCAAGAGGCCTTTCATTTTGTCCAACATCAAGCATTAAAGGCTTTGATCTCTTTTTAGACTTACATAATTTTGTCAGAAAGTTAACATTAAAAAGACACTTCAGTCTACTGGAGAGTCTAAATAAACCTAGTATTGAACATACTAATGAGACTCCATCCACTTCGGGAACAGCAATACAATATGTCTCTACAAATTTGAAACCCCCTTCAACCTTTTATCCGACCCACCACAAGGGGAATTTCATAGATACTTTTTACCATCTAGTGATGGATGATTTTCGATCCATCCATCAGAGGCCCATTTTGAATCAGAATCTCAGTCCCAAAGAATCTAAGGCAGTAAAAAGCCTATGTGAAAACACCTCAATAGTCATCCGTAATGCCGACAAGGGTGGAGGCGTGGTCATCCAAAATAGAGATGACTACGTTAAAGAAGCTCTCCACATTCTGTCGGATACCGATTATTATCTTCCTCTAGACAAAGACCCGTCTGGGGAACATAAGATTGCACTGAGGACCCTGATTGACTCTGCAAAACACATACTGAGTAAAAAAGAACAAGAATACATTTTGAAAACAGACTCAGTAATGGCACTTTTTTACCATCTACCCAAAATCCATAAGGATGTCCAGAATCCTCCGGGCCGCCCCATCATATCTGGGATATCCTCTCTGACTTGCAATTTGTCCCACTATGTGGACATCTTGCTACAGAAATATGTAATTCAGTTACCTTCCTATTTGAAAGATTCCACTTCTTTAATAACTACACTCCAAGGAATCACATGGAAAGATACATATTCGTGGATAGCCCTTGATGTTGCGGCCCTATATTCAAATATCAATCATGAATTGGGAATAAAATGTGTTGATTCTTTCCTTGGTAAAGATTCTTCTGTACCTGTTGATCAAAAGTCGTTTATATTGAAATCCATTCAATTTATCCTGACACATAATACATTTTCTTTTGGTGAACAACTATACCTCCAGTGCAAAGGTACTGCAATGGGTACACGTTTCGCGCCCAGTTTTGCGAACCTTTTCATGGGAGTGTTTGAAGATCAGTACATTTATAAGTCCACCCAGTGGTCGGATAATATTGTATTATATCGTCGTTATATAGACGACTTGTTTTTCATATGGGATGGAGATTCTGATTCCATTATGGGCTTTATTCAATACTTGAATTCCTCTAATTGGGGTATCACTTTATCCGGGACACATGACCGTTCAAGAATTGAATTCTTGGACTTAGAAATGAATGCTGTTGGTGACAAAATTATAACACGTACGTTCTTTAAAAAGGTCGATTGCAATAGTTATCTTGAGTATTCAAGTCTCCATTTTAAAAAATGGAAGACAAATATCCCTTTTAGTCAATTTAAGAGATTAAGGAGGAACTGTTCGCTAACTAGGGATTTCATCTCACAGAGTGAAATCATTCGGAGAAGATTTCAGAAAAAAGGTTATCCTCATAGGGTTATTGAGGCGGCTTTTAATCGAGCCAAGGCTCTTACACAAGAAAATTGCCTATTAGCCAACCAGAAAGATCAGGCAAAGGACAAACAGCAAAATATTAAATGGGGTACCAACTTTATTACTACTTATAGTGGTAATCATAAGGACGTGAGAAATATCCTTTCCAAATATTGGCATATTATTAAAAAAGACCCATACATAGGCAAATCCCTACCAAGCCACCCGCCCCTAACTTTTAGGAGAGCTAAAACCCTAAAAAATTTGTTAGCACCTACTAAATTACGTAAATTCCATCAAAAAGCAACTGGGTCGAACATTAGTTCATTTATACCATCTAGACCAGTGGGCAGTACTAAATGTAGACAATCTAAATGTCTATGTTGCCTTTCTATACGTAACTCTACCTCTTTTCGTAGTAATACTACTGGGGAAATTTTTAATATTAAGCAACCAATGGACTGTGGGTCAAATAATGTGATCTACGTGCTGGAATGCCAATGTGGATTACAGTACGTCGGTCGCACCACACAGACGTTACGGAATAGGTTGAACAAACACCGTTCAAACACTAAGAAGAAATTTATGTAGCACAGTGTATCAAGACATATTGCGGATAAACATCAGGGTCTTTTTTCAAGTATTTTTGTAATACCTATAGAGAAAATTCATGCTGACACCCGGAACATTACACAAACAATCAAAAGACGTGAAATGTTCTGGATCTATAAACTTAATAGCCTGAGTCCCCAGGGTCTTAATGAGGCATTTGAAATCAATCTATAAATTGATGATATATACACCCTGTCATCATTGGAAAGGGAAAATATGAGTAATAGATGTTTGTCTTTTCTCTATTAGATCCAGACCCTTAACTACATTACTGCTGTCTTGAACTTCTTCTTTCTGATAAAATAATAGGGTGACAACCACGCCACCAATTGGTGATGTTTGTCAATCATCAGGTATTTTGGGATAGTGGTGGCATGCGTGTGTACTTTTACCAACTGCACGCATGCACCCACCTGTATCCCCCAAATCCTGCATGACTAATGTCAATTTATTATGTGATTTGATTGGATGACGTCCCAATCACATAAAAATTCTTTTTATATATTTTTAATTCTTAATATTAATATTCTTTTAGTAGAAGGACTTTCTTAATTAGAAACCTAATAAGTGGCTAAAATTATTTAATTCTTTTCTTAAAAGGAGTATCAGATTTTATATTTCCCTTCCTTTATTTATTGGCCATGCCACCCTGGGTACACCTGATCTCGTCCGATCTCAGAAGCAAAGCAGGGTTGGGCTCGGCCAGTACTTGGATGGGAGACCACCTGGGAAGAGCGGGTGCTGTAGACCTTTATATATATATCAATTTTTCAATTTTTTAAATCTTTTTAAGGTCGTATCATGCCACTTCCTATTTATGTTTAATAACATTGTTTATTTTTCAGGAATCTAGTTATTGTATCTGTAGGGCAACATTATATGTATGTGATCTTCACAATATATGCTTTTCTTTTTCCTCCCCTCCTCTATTTTTGTGAATGTTCTAAATGTTCTTTTTCTGTTGAATCACAGTAGATTTCCAGTGAGAGCGCCCTCTGGTTTATAAAAACGACTCTGATAAGTTTCTACCTGACTATGCGATGTGCGGTTATAGAAATGCAAGTCAGACGGCTCTCTCACCATTCAAGTGTCCCTGTAACTAGGTAACGGCTCTCACATGATCGGATCTTACTCACGTGATGTGAGCCATGTGATACCAGGTTGAGTGACGTGAGCTAGCTTCTTTAGAGAGGACGGCCCCCTCACCACTTTTGTTACCTTGTGACCGAGCAACGGCTCTCACGTGACTGGGATCCGGTCATGTGACACAGGTCCTAGAGTCTTGATAGAACTTTACAATCGCCTTATTTGATTAGAAACCTGTGATGCGTTTGCTATTGCACACCTCATAGGGTCGGCCCCCATATGGGCGTATTGTTTTGAGGTCACTTACAAAACGGACTATTTTCAGTGTGCTTTTCTAGCTTTATATAATACAAATGTGTTTCTAATGTGCACATCGGCGGCTCATTATGAGAGCTTGCAGATATGCACATTATATTTGCCACTGATCATTTAGGCAACACCCAAATCTCCTCCCTTCTGACCCTGTGACCCTTTAAGGGCGGTATGTTTGTAAGTATAAATATGTGTAGCCTTGTGCTGTTACTTTGTGCAGCTCTGTGTACCTGATGAAGGGGAGTGATTCCCCGAAACGCGTTGTATCGCTGCAATAAAAAGATTTCTTCTTGATCCTGGTGACTGGCTGACGGTAATTCGCGCCGTGGGACGTGTTTTTGTTCACCTCTGGTTTGGGATGGCAAGGTGCACCAAACAGATGTTGTACCCAATCACCAAGAACAATAATATTAAAAAGAAGTAAGATGGGCACTCATATATCTAGATCACAAGGTAGGCAAAGCGACTCAAATAATATATTAATTTATTAGTAGCGATAAATTGAACAAATTTATATGAGCAATACACAGTAATGTTATACCCTAAACAGAACTAAGTTCCCTAAATCGACATAAATTGATAAAACTTATAAAATGGATAAAATGAGCATGCAACTGTCCACTGTTATAGCTGATAAAAAATCAAAGTATCCAATCCAGTGTTAATAGGTCCAGTCTGACATTAGCAGATGTAACACAGTACTTTTGTCTTCTATTATCTACAACAGTGGTTGACAGCAAATATACCTCCAGAAAAGAAATAATTAGATCAGTGAGTGGATAAATAAATAAATAGTAAGTGCACAGTGACTAATGGTGACCAATGGGTAAAATGCAGCATAAAATGTTACATAAAATCCATTGGATCAACAATTTATAATTGAAAAACAATTGGTGAGATAATGTGTATAAATAAATAAATATGTATATATTTCTGAAGAGTCAATAAAGTAGCTGTATCCCACTGGTGCCGCAGTGTTTCTTTAATGGTAGGACATGTGACCTGAATCCTGGCTTGGTCCGTACAGTTGTCCACAAATATATTCAATTTAAGCAGATATCTGCCTGAATAGGCTGTATGTTTGAACAACCGCAATGGACGCGGCAGGATACTTGAGCAATGGTATAAATATGTCCAGCAATATTACGCAATATTCAATCAGCAAATCAAGATGTTTGAGCAGCAATATACATATATCCAGCAGTATTATGGAGCTGAATGGTTCTTACTCACATATCGTCCTATTCCCACCGTGGCGTCCCACGTGGTGTAGATGCAAACAGGACTTGCCTTTGGATAACACAGCTGAATTAGCTGCTAACGATGCTGTATCCACCCGGCTGTGAGCAGAAGTGCTGGCTGTGTCACGCTGCAGATCCACGTCCAATGTCTTTGCTTGAGGTAGATAGATATTCTGCCTCTTTGGATCGATGATAATAGTCCTTTTAGAAAGCGCTTTCAATCCAATATCGTAGAAAGTTGTTGCCGGTGTATTGTCAGATCCAATTGCTCCTTGCCAGACGCGTTTCAAAGGCTACCTGCCTTCTTCCTCAGTGGCTAGTTTGGGTCTGACTAACTTGCCGGCTTTTTATCCTCCAAAGGGCTCTTTAATAAACCTGAAATGGACCCAAAGGATCTGGATCCAATTTCCTTATATTGTGATAATCCTGCGAAAAATCTGCGGTTTTTTTGCGCACATGCGATTTTTTTATGTGCGATAATCCTGCGATAAATCTGCGGTTTTTATGCGCACATGCGTTTTTCTGTTTTGTGTATTCCTAAACCAACCAGAATCATTATACATATCAAATTTTGCATATCAAATTATACAATAGCTAGTTACAGTTGTGACCAATGTAGATAATAACATTCCATATCACACATTCTTCTAAAATACAATAAATATACAACTTATACACCTTTAATGGTCTCATATTAAAAATATATTAAATAATAGGGAACGTTCTATATAGGGTCTAAAATATAAAAGTATAAAAATATATAAAATATTTTATAAAAGATTGTCAGGTATTATATTCTGTAGGGAACTCATATATATTTTCTTGTTGGATATAATGCAATAAACAATGTTCCATGGGGCTCATTCCCTGAAATGGTTCGGGCGGAGTACATAGGATGGTGGTATATGTGGATTGGGGTCGGGGATCTCTAGCACAGGGGGGGTCATAGTGCTGCTAAACAGCCCGACTAGTACTCCCCATGGGCCAAAGACACCCGACCCATCACAAAAACCCGAAAATTTCAAATTCGGCATTTAGTCCTGCTGGGGCCAAACTGCCAAATTCGAAGATCTTCCTGGACTCAGCCCTAGACATCCGGGCAATGTGATTCCCTCCCCTCCAATGGCGTTCTATTTGTTCAAATGCTGCAAAGGTTAAAGACTTGGGATCTTGGTTGTGCATCAATTTAAAATGTTTTGATAGTACATGTTTTTCGTATCCTTTCTTGATGTTATTTATATGTTCCGTAATCCTAACTTTTAGGGATCTTTTGGTCCTGCCAATATATTGTTTGGCACATGGGCATTCAATAATATAAATTACATTTGAACTATTGCAAGTGAGAAGATCTTTTATCTCAACTGAAAAATTGTTCTGTGTTGAAGTCACTCGCATAGTCCTTTTTGCAAAGGACGTATTCCTGCAATTTATACAGCGACCACATCTGTAAAACCCACTCATTTTTAACCATTTATTTCCAGATCCAGTTTCTCTTGTCTGATGGTGCTATTTTTATACCCAAGTTGGGGGCCTTTGTGTACACTATCTCTGGTAAAGGTGGGATTAAAGGGCCTATAATTTTATCGTTCTGAATAAGATGCCAATTCTTTTTGATGCTTTGTTCTATTTTTTTATGTTGTGCATTATATGGCAGTATTATACGGAATTTGTTATCATTAGCGGGTTTATCATCCTTCTTTTGTTTGGTTTCGAAAAACATTTTTCTATCCATTTTTCTAACCTTACATAGTGCTTTCTCGACAACTGTCTCTGGATATTCTTTTTCTAAAAAATTTTTCTTCATCATAACAGCCTCATCCTCAAATTCTGTCTCGTTAGTGCAGTTTCTCTTTATTCTACGAAACTGTCCTGTTGGTATGTTCAATAGCCAAGAAGGCAAATGGCAGCTAGAAAAGAGGATGAAGCTGTTCTTAGCTACTTCTTTCTGAAAAGTAGTACAAACATAACGGTCATTCTGAGTAGTAATCCGAATATCCAGGAATTCTGTATATTCCTGATTCGTATTGGAGGAGAATTTGAGATTACATTTATTTTCATTGATGTCTAACAAGAAGGTGTGGAGGCTAAAGTGCAGGTGCGTTCAGAGAAAATTGCAAATTGTGGCAAAAGTGCAAGTGCTTGGTGTGGTGGCCCCCAAGAGGGGTCGCCACTTTAGTAAGTGCGGGTAAGCCTTTTCAGAGTGTGTAAGCAGCGTGAGGGTCCCGAGTCAAATCCGCCGACCGCGGCCTCTCGCACTGTTGTAGTAGAGAAAATTTCGAATCGTGCCAAAAGTGCAAGCGCTTGGTGTAGGAACTATCAGTTAATATCTTCAGACAGTATAAAATACAAGCCTGTCACTGCCCAATAAAATACACAATAAAATTATACTAAACAATAAATATAAAACTAGTGATGGTCGCTAAGAGAACATAATAAGCTATTGTAGATTGAATGGAGCTGCTAGTGGTCAGATCCGTCCAATCTATATACGCTTGGAGGCTCCCGCTGTAGGGGAGTGTTATCTGAGCAAATATAATCAATACATCTACTATCTATACAAAATGTAAAAAAAAAAAAAAAAACACCAATTCCCAATGTGCTGATATTGAAGAACAGTCCCGGTATCCAAGTGCCAATATTATAAAAAGGTGAAAAACGGAATCCAAAGAAAAAAAGACAGTCACTTGTGGTTAATCCAGATCCATCTGTGTAAGTAATTGTTCAACAAAGATAAGAATCCTATAGGGCAAATCAAATTCATTGTGTTGCTGTGTTTAAAATAATAAGTGAATATTCATTTGCTGCGGAATCTCTTGTATTACCCACAAACAGCAGAGGTTTGCTGATATAAGCGGCAAAATACTATTGAGTCTGTAGCCGCTTGTGTATAGGAATAACTTTGTATGATCAATGGGGCCTCACAGGTGGGTTAATGAGCCATATCAGCAGACCAAGGGCTTTCAGGTCTGAAGAATTCCCCCAACACAATCCCCATGTTGGCAACAGTGTCACGGCGCACACAGCAAAGGCCGTGACACCCTGACTCCTGTAAATATGAATAGACCCTGAAAACCTATGCCCTAGTAACACTGAATAGCCCTAGGAATAGTGACAGGGTCTGAGACTACTGGTACCTTCCCAGATTAATGAACCAGCGTCTCCCTGAGGCCTAGTAAACAACAAGCAAATGGGAACAACAAAATAAAAAGAGAAAAACACTTATCTTCAATAGAAAATGGATGAGCAGGAACTCTGATGAGGACCACACACCAGCTCTTCCAACTCCAGGCAGAGAATATCAACCGCATGGTATGAAGTGTGAGTCCAGACTAAACAGAGGAGCAGTAATGACCACAAGCTGCACCTGAAACAAGAGGTGTGGTCATTACCAACAACACTGCAACAAGTGAAAACAGAGAGGCTGTCAGATAACCTCACGTGCAGCCAGTCTCTCAGATCTTCTAACCTCTGTCATGGGAGGGACCGTAAAAGTACCCCCCTTCTACGTGTGACCTCCGAACACCCAGGACTGACCTTATCCGGATGAGCCCTGGGAAAGTGTTTTACAAGGTGACTAGCATCGGCTGCTGGAACCCACATTCTCTCCTCTGGACCGTAACCCTTCCACTATCATGGCGATCTGAAATTCAAGATTACTGTCCTCCATGACAGGAGCGGGAGGCAAGGAGGATGGTTCAGCAGGTTCGACATATCTCTTCAGCAGTTATTTGTGGAAAACATTATGAATTTTTAAAGCCTGCGGAAGTTCAAGACGAAAGGCTACCGGGTTAATAATGGCAGAGATCTTATATGGACCAATAAACCTTTGAAACAACTTCCAAGAAGGTAACTTCAACTTAATGTTTCTTGTGGACAGTCACACAGAATCACCCTCTCTTAAGATCGGACCACTCATACGTCTTTTGTCAGCCATGCGTTTATACTTGTTGCCTATTTTTTTTTTTTATTATTTTGAATTTTCCGCCAAATAAATGACATAGAAGAGGAAATTCTTTCCTCTTCAGGTATACCAGAAGTCTCAGTACCAGAAAATGTGCCAAACTGCAGATGGAACCTATATGCCCTAAAAAACGGCGACTTATCAGTGGACTTGGCCAAAGACAAAAATGAAGACCACTCCTCCTGATTCTCTGAGACAAAACATCTCAAATAAGTCTCCAGATTCTGGTTAGTGCGTTCAGTCTGTCCGTTCGACTGAGGATAAAAGGCCGAAGAGAAGAACAATTGTACAAACGCCTTCCAGAATCTGGAAACAAACTGATTCCCCCTATCTGACACCACATCAGAGGGAATACCATGTAGCTTCACGATTAGAGATGAGCGAATTTCTCAAAAATTCGATTCGGCCGGTTCGGCGAATTAGCTTTGATCCAAATTCACGACGAATCGCATAAAAAAACAGCAATTTCCAGGCTTCAGAGAGCCTTTATATAGGTGTAGAACACTGTGCTTTGCAGTAACATGCAAAGGGAGTGTGTTGGGGTAGTGAATAATACTGTCAGTCAGTGTGACATGCAGATGACATGTATGGCTATCACTGCGCACTTCACTTATTTGGGCAGTCACGGGCCCAAAACCGACCAAATAACTCAAGTATTAACTCAGCCTTACAGGTCGATATTAGTGTAAAGAAAGAAGAAGCACACTCCTTTTACACCCTCGGCAGCTGATTCTACATAGATGTCTACAGAACCTGTTCTATTAAACGCTTATACAAGTAGAGCCCTCCCGACAGAGTGGAGAGGGTGTCAGCAGTTAAGTTTCTGTTGACGTCACTGATTATTTTGCCCTTCCTCTGATCTGTCAGAACAATAACCAACAAAAAAACGGATCCTGTGTGGAGCAACCGCCTTGACTCATTCAACATTTGCTTAATAATCCATCAGTATTGCTAAAGCACAAAATAATAATGTAATATTGTAAAATCCAGTGTCTCCATGATAAATCTGTGGCGAGAAGGCCCTGTCTGTGGAGCATATTTGCATGTCTTCTGATGCCAATACAGTCTGTCAAAGTATGCCACCACCTGCTGGTTCAAGTCCTCCTCCAGGTCTACCTGCTGCTGCTGGTGAGTAGTTTCTTCACTATGCGGGTGAAGAAAGCTGCTCATCAGTGACTCTAGACTCAGGCCACTGGTGCTACTGTCACTTGCGACGAAGCCAAAGATCGAGTCCACCAATAAAGAACCGCTGGGTTGCTGGTCAAGACATGACCGCTAGCTGACACTGGGAGCTCAGGCCTCGGGAAGAAACCCCTGGTGCCATGCCCCCTTACTCTGCTGCGACCTGTGCCTGCGCCAGAATCATTTACGCCTCTGCCACTTCTCTGTGCGTTGCCTGGCACTTCTTTGTCTGTCATACTTTTAGCTGAACTAAATAAATTAAAAGCAAAATAAAACACCACTAGAAGCCACGAATATATTTCTCTTTTTGTACTGAAATAGGCCACTAAATTAATTCTGAGCAAATAACAGCAAACGTGAACTGAGTATATATTTCTCGTATTGTACTGAAATAGGCCACTAAATTACTTCTGCGCAAATAACACCAAATGTGAACTGTGTGTATTTTTCTCTTTTTCTCTAGAAACATGACTATAAACGCTTTTAGCGCAAATAACACCAAATGTAAACAGCATCTATTTTTCTCGTATTGTACTGAAATTACAATAAATGTTTTTAGTGCAAATAACACCAAATGTGAACAGCGTCTATTTTTCTTGTATTGTACTGAACTGAAAATAAATGTTTTTAGCGCAAATAACACCAAATAACACCATTTTCTCTTTTTCTCTAGAAATGTGACAAGAAATGCTTATAGCGCAAATAACACCAAATGTAAACAGCTTCTATTTTTCTCTTATTGTTCTGAACTGACAATAACTGGTTTTACCGCAAATAACACCAAATGTGAAATAATACTGTCAGTCAGTATGACATGCAGATGACACGTGTCGCTATTAGAATCACTGCACACTTCACTTATTTGGGCAGTCGCGGGGCCAAAACCGACCAAATAAGTCTTCATGCACACGTTTTTTTTCACGGTCCGCAAAACGTGGTTCCGTTATCCCGTGATCCGTGACCGTTTTTGCTTCCGTTGTGCTTCCGTGTGTCCGTGTTCCCGTTTTTTTTTGTGGCCCGTCAGAAATCCTGGACTGGTTAAAAAAATGTCATTTTAATATCTCCACCCAGGATACTGGTATAAATGAAGGGCACCTGAGTATGCATTTGTGGCCATTTTCTGTAGTCTTTCCAGAGTACAGAGGTTATTTTGGCTGCTCTCTTTGCTGTATCACCATGTCTGATTCTGAGGACGAGGTCTTGCTGCATTGGCTGGTTTCTCGGCGTTGGGGACAGCGCACTCCTTTGATGAATGAGGAACCGAGTAGAAGGCGACGATTTTGGGTCCATCCCATTGTTTCACAACGGTACCGGAAAGGACACTTCCATACGCTATATCAAGATCTTTGCCGCCATCCGGAGAAGTTCTTTTCCTTCTTTCGGATGTCAGTGGGTACTTTTGATCGATTGCTGTCGTCTCTACGTACTGTCCTTACCTTTATGGACACCAATATGAGGCGCAGCATTTCTCCTGAGGAAAGGCTCATCATCACGTTGAGGTAAGCAGTATACTACTTGTTAAGTTTCACCAGTAATGTGCAAGGCTTGTGTCAGGGGGAACATGTGCTAGAAAATGGCTGCTGTGAGACATGTGCTACTGTTTGCTGAAGTTGCATTTCTTTGCCCATATTGGTTATTTTTTGGGTTTAATGGTTTGTTTCGTAACACGTTAGTCCCTGTCACATGACCTTTCATTTTTTGACTTTTTTTAAATAAAATTTGGAGGTAGTTTCTAACTTGTGTTGAGCTATCGTCCTCCAGACACTCCAAAAATACGCTGCACTCGCCAGGAGTTTGTTAAAAATGGTGTTTAATCCAGTCAGTCCGCCGTGATTCAGCAGGCTGTAACTTTCCTTTCTGAGTTAATCTTTCCACATTTTTCGTCAAATACTGGCGAGTGCCGGGGTTTTTTGTAGTGTCTGAATGAAATTGGTCCCTCTGTCAGGATCTCTCTCTGCGTGCACCACCCTGTTCAAAGTCTATGTACCGGTCTGTACCCTATTTTGTATGATTGTGCTGCTGGCAACCCCTGAGTTTTCTTGATAACGTCCTCATCATGCATAATGTTCTCAGATTTGCGAACTTGCACAGTATTTACTGCATTTAAAAGGGGCTAAACATAGTTGTTGTCACTTAGTTGTGGTAGTACTGCCCACACCCCAATAGCTGGTATTGTTTTGCTCCTATACCCCGTTTGTTGTTTTACAAATTTAATGCAAGCAAATACATAGGTCAGTGAGGGCGAACCGTTTTCAGACTGAGTTTTTATCCTGCAACCCTTCAACTACACGTTTTGTGTACTATTTAAATACGCCAAATTACCCTGCAAACTATAGTCCAAGTTAGTTTGGCGTCAATGCATTTTCTCTGTTAGCTTTAATAGGCTGCTTCAATTCAGTGCTGCCTGTCCTTATCATGGTGTGCCCTGTGCTGCTCAGTGCTTTGTAAAGTCTAAGGTGTATATTGGTAAACCCTAGACTTTTCAAAGGGTGTGTGTACCCACACACAGGGCCTTGAGTGCCGACTATGGCACCCGTCCCATAGGTTCCCCACCACTAGACATAGGGTGTTTTCAATCCTGTAGTGTATTCAGCATTATACTAGAATCATGAATCTGTTGTTACATGTGATTTGTTGCTGACTTTTTTTTTATTATATCCTTTTTCCTACAGATTCCTTGCCACTGGGAACTCTTTTGCATCCCTGCATTTTGAGTTTCTTTTAGGGACCTCAACGATCTCGAGACTTGTACGACACACCTGCCATGTCATCTGGCAGCAACTCCGAGAGACGGTGATGCCGCAGCCCAAGGTGGACGATTGGCTTCGGATCGCTGAGGGCTTCCAAAATTCTGCGCAGTTTCCAAACTGCATCGGGGCAACGGATGGCAAGCACATCCGTGTGAAGAAGCCGCCACACTCAGGGAGCCGTTTCTTCAATTATAAACAATATTTTTCGGTAGTGCTGATGGCTGTTGCTGACAGTCATTACCGGTTTATAATGGTAGATATCGGGTCCTATGGAAGCACTGCGGATGCTCGGATCTTTAGTGCTTCTAGAATGGGTGAGCGGCTTCGTGCCAACCAGCTTGCCCTGCCCGAGTCCAGAAGACTGCCCGGATATGCAGGTCCGCCGGCTCCATTTGTCATCGTGGCGGATGAAGGGTTTGCATTGACTCCACATGTTATGCGGCCCTTCCCAAAGCGTGGTTTGGATGACAGGAGGCGTATCTTCAACTACCGGTTGACTCGTGCCCGTCGGTATGTGGAGTGCGCTTTCGGGATACTCTCTAGCAAGTGGAGGGTGTTTTTGTCATCCATACAGATGGATCCGGAGAATGCTACCCTGGTGATTCAAGCTTGTGTTGTTCTACACAACTTCACCAGGATTTACGAGGCTTCCTCTTCTGTTGACATGGAAGATCTTCCTACGTCATCAGATTTGGGTTTGGAAAGGACCCTGCATAGACGACCTGGGACTGCAGGCCTTGCAGTTCGGGAACTCATTGCAGACTACTTTATCAGCCCAGAGGGGTCTTTGCCGTGGCAGAGGGATGCTATTCGTGGCATTTTTTGAATTCTTCTGGGCTCTTTAGTTTTTTTTTATTTTGTAGCTAAATTTATATAAATGATTGTGGTAGTTGAGTGTAGGGACTCGCAAGATAATGAGGACCATTGACGTGGGCCCTCTAAATGGTAATTTACTGAAACATCTTGATATTTGGCTCTTCGGGTCCAAATTTTTTTCTAATACCTCATCTGCACAGGAACCCTAAATAAAGATGTTGATTGTCAAAATAAAGTGTGGCTTTGTGAGATACAGTGTGTGTAGCTTTTGTTTTACATTGTGTTTTAAAATATAAATGTTGTGTGTAGTGTGCAAATAAAACAATAGTCAATTAGTTGGGACCCAAACCATACTTTAATAAAATATTGGGCTCACCCAAAACACAGTCAATGGTAATTTTCCACCATCAAACCAATAACATATAAAGTGCTTTTTGTAACAAAACAACCAAAAATTACAATTCAAGAAGGTCCTGAGAGAACGACCCGGGCGGAAAAGAGGACCGTGGTCTGACATGGGCCTGTGGTGGTGCCCCAGTTGCTAAACTGGGATGGTAAAGGGGCTGTCCCACAGAATGACTTGGCCCCTGAGGTGGAAGGTACTGTGGTGGGGGTGCATAAGAAGGGCCTTGGGTGGGTTGGGGAGGGAATTGGTATGGGGCAGGATTGGGCTGCTGGCCAGCATTTTCTATGTCAATTCGCATGGCATTTAATCTGCCAATGATGTCCCCATGGTTGGGGCAAGTGAACATTTTTATCACGATGGCTATGGAAGCCACGCAGTCCGGATGTTCATTTGGTGCGACCTGCTGCAGGAGTTGGCCCAGTCCCCTCAACAGCTTTTCCTCCTTGCCATCACTCCTCCTCTGGGCCAGAAAATCGATGACGCGGGCATCAATAACCTCCCGACTCTCTGGCCCAGAGGTAGAGGGAGGGACTTGGCGGCGCCGTCTGGGCTGAGGCTGGACAATCCTGGGTGGACTGGCCAGTGGTAGGGGGGCCTCGGCCAGCGTGGAGTCCTCCGGGTCCTCAGCCGGGGTTGGATCAGGACTTGCCTGCGGGGAAAAGACCGCAGGGGTTTCACTGCCCGATATATCTGACTCGTGGGACGGATCCAGACTGTCCACAGTACTGTATGTAAAAAAATGAATACAAAAAACACATTAGATCATTAGAGTTCCACATTACAAAAGCACATAGATTATATTAGGCGCAAAAGAACCGTGCAAATAGAATATATATACGGAGTGGCAGCATACATCAGAGATTTTAATTTACACAACAAATAACTGCTTCAATGTGAAATGTGGAAATCCAATTTAAAATACATTTGGATACAAATGGAATAAAGGCCTATTGTTTCGGAAATGGGAAAACATTGTTTGCTGCTTGGAGCTGTCCAGCCTCTGAAGAGGATTCCGCATTCAAGGACCAAAACCAGTGCTGAAATTGAGGCCAACTCATCTGCATGTGCCCCGCTACCAACATGTAAAGATACAAGATGTAATTTGAACGTAGAACAACATTTACAGATAAACAACATGTACCAGGCCACACTTGACCATGGTGAGAGTACTAGTTGTAATCCTGCTGCTCAAGCGTTGTTGCAACCTCAGCTTTCCACTTTTGCCTCGGATGTGGTTATTGTCATTTTATAGGAGGAATGTAAGGAAACCATGTGGTGTTTGGTGCAATACCAATTCTGCTATATAAATTACAATGCCAATACGTAAAGGGTACCCATTTCCAAAACAAACCAAATTTAGATAATATGTCGCTATGGTACAAATCTCATGTCGCCCTAAAATTTTTAACAAAAAAACCCTAGTCCGGGCTCCCATTAAAATGGGAGGCTTATGAAAAGCTTTGTTAAACATTGGTGTGTGACTAGGAGCCGACAAACACGATGATCTACTGTATGAGGAAATAATGCGTGCAGTGCGCAAGTGTCATCTCTATTCGCTTTTCTTGTTCCAACATCTATGTTCCAGGAGGGACAATAAATTGCTTCTACACAAACAAAACAGAGAAGGGAGGCGCCATCTGCACACTTCACGTGTCGTCTCATCATTCAGCTCCTAAGCGGTGGACCCTGGTTTGACTCCACCACTAAACTGATGTAGGCAACCAACACCAGGCATGTACAAACTGTTGCCCTCCAGCTGATGCCCAACTACAACTCCAAGCAGGACTGAGTAGCTTACAGCTATTCTATCATGCTGGGAGTTTCAGTAGTTAAAAAGCAGGATGTAGTCAGTTATGACATGGCTGCCCTACAGAAAGTATAGGTCTTCAATAGAACAACTCAACTGTATCCATTTTTTTCGGGGAAACTTTAGCTTGGCCCAAAAAAACGTAAGTGTACAAATATGAAACATTATGAAAAAAACGTGATAAATACTTACGGCCTCAATTCCATAACTGGCCGCAGAAATTGCAATTGGGCCATATAAATATAGGCCCGTTTCCGCGACGTTCCCTCCCCACTCCGGCCTTTGCTGGTCATCTCCCGCTGGAACTGGTCGCGGCAACTTGCCCAGCGGGTTTTGGTTTGTTTAACTGTTTAGAAATGACATAGAAGACAATTGTGAGGTAATTAATTAATAAAGGGGAAAAATAGACGCCTCATTTAAAAACCATGTACAGGCCTTTCGGCAAAAAGAGGCTGGACCCCCCCAAAAACACTATTGTCACCTCAGGGAATTTCCAACTACATCTTAGGGCCACACAGAGGGCAAGGACAGCACAACTACATTGATAACACTTACCTAATTCGGCCCGGCCTCGGCTATCAGCCTTGGCCCATTCACTTCGGCGCATGCTCCGTGCCACTTGCTCCCACGAAGCATCCTTTTTTAGGCGGTCAATATATGAATTATGCCGGGTATCCCATAGCTTGGGCCTCTCCTGGTCGAGGGATATTAGTTTTTCTACATCCCATCGTGGCATTGTGGATGTAATTGAACCTGCTGCAATAGCTGCCTCACCACACAGAAGCTGTTTACCACAGATGACTAGCATATCCTGTCACCTAAAACTTCCTGTCTATTTTTTTTTTTCAATTTTAATGCCACAAGTTTTGGCCAGACAATTTGCCCATGCCATAAGAAGAAATAAAACGGGCGCGGAGCGGGCGCGGACGCGGATGACAAACGGGTGTGCAACCGCGTTTTTCACGGCCCCATTCACTTGAATGGGGCCGCGACCCGTTTCCTGTGAAAAAAATAGGACAGGTTATATTTTTTGACGGGCAGGAAACACGGGTCACGGGCGCGGGTGCCAAATTGTATTATTAACTAACAATAAATGTTTTTAGAGCAAATAACACCAAATGTGAACAGCGTCTATTTTTCTTGTATTGTACTGAACTGAAAATAAATGGTTTTACCGCAAATAACACCAAATTTGAACGGCGTGTATTTTTCTCTAGAAGCATGACAAGAAACGCTTTTAGCGCAAAAAACACCAAATGTGAACAGTAGTGTTGATCGAGCACCATAGTGCTTGGGTCGAACAAATCGGCATATAGAATGGAAGTCAATGGGAGAACCCGAGCATTAAACCAGGCACTCCCTGCTCTGAAGAGGGGAGGGTGCCTGGTTTATAGGAAAAGGTCAGAAATTGATGGTAATATCACCGAAATGGTTCGGGAACAGCATGGGGAGGATGTTTGGATGCATCTTGGACTCCCAGGTCGCTGCTGGGAACGATGTTGTCCAAGTAGTTTGCCACTTTTACAGACTGACAATAATACGCACAAAAACGAAGATAAAATCGATTTTATAGGAAAAATTGTTAGGAAACATTCTTTCCTGTATATGTACTTGTATATAAAGTGCAAGTGCTGCCAAAAATTACAAGGAAGAGGCAATCTGATACAACCTCTATATCACATAAAGGAGGGCCTCATTCACATTGTGGTACAACTGTTCATGTAGTGGGACTCCTACACTCATAAAGCCTATGCACTAAGTGAAAGGGCTGCCAAAAATTACAAGGAACCGGCACTACAATACACTCTTTGTTACACATAAAGGAGGGAATCATACACAGCCTTGAAAAATTATGATTGATGGCCAAAAACATTTGGAGCAAGGGCCTGCTAATCTGACCATCTAAAACATTATGGGTGAGAGCTTGCTGCCCCTTTGGTAACTCTAGATAACCTGGGGCCGATCGCACGTCCCCGTGACAGCGACAATCCATTTGGATGTCTGGCCTATCAACTTTCAAAGTTATTGTCAGCGCAAACCATGGTGACTACGGGTAACGGGAAATCAGGGTTTGATTCCGGAGAGGGACCCTGAGAAACAGCTACAGCTACCACATCCAAGCAAGGCAGCATGCGTATAATTAGTTGAGGGCCTGCAGGTGAGCTGACCCTGTAAAAGATTTTTGGTGCAGGCCTGCTGGTCAGCTGACCCTCTAAAAGGTTGTAGGTGAGGGCATGCAGGTGAGCTGACCCTCTAAAACATTATATGCGAGGGCCTTCTGGTGAGCTGACCCTGTAAAAGATTGTAGGTGAAGGCCTACTGGTGAGCTGATCTTGTAAAACATTATATGCGAGGGCCTGTTGGTAAGCTGACCCTCTAAAAAATGATATGCAAGGGCCTGCAGCTGAGCTCACCCTGTAAAAAATTATATGCGAGGGCCTCCTGGTGAGCTGACCCTCTAAAAAATTATATCCGAGGGCTTCCTGGTGAACTGACCCTGTAAAACATTATATGCGAGGGCCTGCTGGTGAGCTGACCCTCTAAAAAATTATATGTGAAGGCCTGCAGCTGAGCTGACCCTTTAAAAAATTGTATGCGAGGGCCTGTAGCTGAGCTGACCCTGTAAAACATTACATGCGAAGGCAATATATGCGAGGGCATTATATACGACAAATAAGCATGTATTGATATGATGGAAGAGGAGAAGGAGGATGAGAAAAGGAAGATTCAACCATATACCCTTGTTGTGGTGGAAGGGGTGCATGGGAATACAGTGTATTCAGTACATTATAAACAACACATTTAGAGTGCCTTTATGTTCATCAGCTTTCCTCTGGTGGAGTCGAGAAGTCATGGTCAATCTAGGCCTTGTTCATTTTTATAAGAGTCTACCTGTCAGTATTTTCAGTTGACAGGCGGATACGCTTATCTGTTATAATGCCACCAGCAGCACTAAATACCGGCTCAGACAAAACGCTGGCGGTAAGGCAGGCCAACACCTCCAAGGCGTATAGTGCCAGTTCGTGCCACGTGTCCAGTTTGGACACCCGGTAGTTGTAAGGCACTGAGAGATCATTGAGGACTCTGACATGGTCTGCAATGTACTCCTTCACCATCTTCCAAAAATGTTCCCTCCTTGTGACAGTAGGCCGAGCATCAGGGTGAGGGTGCTGGCGGGGTGTCATTAAACTGTCCCAGGCTTTGGGGAGTGTTGCCCTGCCTCTGTTGGAACTGTTGTGTGTTCCCCTTGTCTCCCCTCCTTGGTTGGCCAAGGAACTACGGACTCTGCCGCCAGCGTTGTCAGATGGAAATTTTTGGAGCAATTTTTCAACAAGAATCTTCTGGTATTGCACCGTTTTGCTCGTCCTCTCCACCAAAGGAATGAGAGATGAAAAGTTATTTTTGTAGCAGGGGTTGAGAAGGGTGAACAACCAGTAATCCGTGTTGTCTAAAATGTGTATAACGTGCGGGTCGCAGAAAAGGCAACCTAACATGAAGTCAGCCATGTGTGCCAGAGTACCAACAGGCAAGTCTTCGCTGTCGTCATCAGGAGGATCACTCTCAATCTCCTCATCCTCTTCCTCCTCTTCTGCCCACCCACGCTGAACAGATGGAATTAAACACCCATGGGTACTACCCTCTGTAGTGGAGGCAATCGTTTCCTGCTCCTCTTCCTTCTCCTCTTCATCGTCCAATTCGAGAAAACAAACTGAGGGTGGTCTGGCTATCACCCTGTGTAATGTATTCATCCATTTCGACCTCTTCCACATGCAAAGCGTCATCCTTAATGGTGAGCAGCAAGCATTTAAGTAGACACAGAAGTGGGATGGTTATGCTGATAATAGCGTTATCGACACTCACCATCCGTGTTGATTCATGACGTTTTTTACAACCTCACAGAGAACATGTTGCAGCTGGTATTCCACTACTGCCCTCTGCTGCTCACAAAGGCTGGTCAACATGTGGAACGTGGAGTTCCAGAGCGTGCTCATGTCGCACAACAGCCGGTGAGCTGGCAATTTCAAGAGCTATTGCAGCGTTGACAGACCGGCTGAAGCTGTCGATGACTTGCGGAAATGTGCACACACGCAGAGCACCTTCACTAGTAGCTCAGGCAAATTGGGGTAGGTTTTGAGAAATCACTGAACCACAAGGTTGAACACGTGGGCTAGGCATGGGATGTGTCTGAGCTTGCCGAGCTCCAAAGCCGCCACCAAGTTATGGTCTTTATCAGACACAACCATGCCTAGTTGTAAGTTGAATGGCGAGAGCCACAGCTCAGTCTGGTCTCTTATTCCTTGCCACAGCTCTGCGGCGGTGTGCTGTTTGTCCCCTAAGCATATCAGCTTCAGCATGGCCTGTTGCCACTTCCCCACTGCAGTGCTACACTGCTTCCAGCTACCGACTGATGACTGACTGGTGCTGCACACGGATAAATCGAAGATGGAAGTGGAGGAGGAGGCGGAGGAGGAGAAGTGGGGTTTGGAGCCACTAACGTAGGTGCTGGCGGAAACCCTGATCGACATAGGGCCTGCAATCCTTGGAGTCGGTAGCACCTGTGCCATCCCAGGATACGACTCGCTCCCGGCCACCCTCTGTAGTGGAGGCAATCGTCTCCTGCTCCTCCTCCTTCTCCTCTTCATCGTCCAATTCGAGAAAACGAACTGAGGGTGGTCTGGCTATCACCCTGTGTAATGTATTCCCCCATTTCGACCTCTTCCACATGCAAAGCGTCGTCCTTAACTGTGAGCAGCAAGCGTTTGAGTAGACACAGAAGTGGGATGGTTATGCTGATAATACCATTATTGACACTCACCATCCGTGTTGATTCATCAAAGTTTTTTACAACCTCACAGAGAACATGTTGCATCTGGTATTACACTACTGCCCTCTGCTGCTCACAAAGGCTGGCCAACATGTGGAACGTGGAGTTCCAGAGCGTGCTCATGTCGCACAACAGCAGGTGAGCTGGCAATTTCAAGAGCTACTGCAGCGTTGACAGACCGGCTGAAGCTGTCGATGACTTGTGGAAATGTGCACACACGCGGCGCGCCTAAACTAGTAGCTCCGGCAAATTGGGGTAGGTTTTGAGAAATCACTGAACCACAAGGTTGAACACGTGGGCTAGGCATGGGATGTGTCTGAGCTTGCCGAGCTCCAAAGCCACCACCAAGTTACGACCTTTATCAGACACTACCATAACGTTGGTGCTCGCGGAAACCCTGATCGACTTAGGGCCTGCAATCCTTGGCGTCGGTAGCACCTGTGCCATCCTAGGATCCCGGCCTCCACAACATTCACCCAGTGTGCCGTCAGGGGAATGTAGCATCCCTGGCCGAATGCACTTGTCCATGTGTCCGTGGTTAAGTGGAACTTCCCAGTAACTGCGTTGGTCAGGGCATGAGTGATGTTACGGGACACATGTTGGTGTAAGGCAGGCACGGCACACCTTGAAAAATAGTGTCGGCCGGGGACTGCTTAATGCGGGACGGCCGCCGACATCAAGCTCCGAAAGGCCTCAGTTTCCACAAGACTAAATGGCAACATTTACAGGGCCAGTAATTTGGAAAGCTGCGCATTTAGTGCTATGGTCTGTGGTGGGTGGCTGGGTATTTTCGCATGCGTTCAAAGGCTTGGGGTAAGGACTTTTGGACGCTGCGCTGGGACACAGAAGTGGATGTGGTCGCTGATGGTGCTTGCCAAGGTCTAGGTGCAGGGCGGGAGGCATCTGGGTGGGGTCTTCGACAGGGGATTGGCCAGCACATAACATTGGGGAAGAGGAGGCAGTGGTGTGACCCGCAGACACAGATTGTGGACCCAGGCATTCGTCCCACTTATTACGGTGCTTGGATGCAATGTGACGGATCAAGCTGGTGGTGGTAAGGTACTACTGTTCACTCCCCGGCTCATTTTCGTATGGCACAGGTTGCAAACTACTATTCTTTTGTGGGCACTAAAGATAAAGAACGCGGCACTCACCAAGGTCACAAAATCTTCTTAAAGCTTTATTACTTGCTTGATGGCATGCTGCGCAGGCTGGGGAGCGGGATGGCCACGGTGCCACCGCACCTTTTGTCGTCCTCACTTTCCTCAAAAAAAGGAGGTGTGGCACGGATAATTTAACTGCCCGCACGGACACAATCTACGGAAAAAGTGCACTGGATGTCACAGATATCTTTTGGATGCACATACTTTAAACAGATGTGGCACGGATAATTTAACTGTAGAGTGGAAAGGACACTTGGAAGTTCGGGTTCGACGGGTTTGGCCGAACTTTGCAAAAAAGTTCGAGTTTGGGAGCCGAACTTGACCCGAACTTTACCCCGAACCCCATTGAAGTCAATGGGGACAGAACTTTGGAACACTAAAGTGGCTCTAAAAAGTAATGGGAAAGGCTAGAGGGCTGCAAAAGGCAGCAAAATGTAGTTAGGAGCATGGCAAGTGATCTGCAAACACATGTGGATAGGGAAATAATTTAAAATAACATAAAATAGATAAAAATAAAAAATAATAATCTTGATCTAGGAGCAGGAGGTCCATATGGAGTAGGAGGTTGAGCAGGCTGTGGATGTGGCAGTGTTGGTGGACGCAGCGGTGGAGGAGAAGGAGGTAGCTAACACTGTTTTTTGTTTTTTATTTTATTTTATTTTTTTATTTGGTTAGACCCCAAAACATTGGGAAATATAAAAAATATAATAGAGAGAAAGTGCGCAAGAGTACAAAAATGGCTGGGTGCGGCCGGTCTATTCTGCACAAGGTACAGACAAGTCCTGTGGGATCACTGCCTAGTTTATTTTAATGAACATGAGCTTGTCCACATTGGCTGTGGACAGACGGCTGCGCTTGTATGTGATAACCCCCTCGTGCCGTGCTAAACAAACGTTCAGACAATACACTGGCTGCAGGGCAGGCCAGCACCTCCAAGGCGTAAAGGGCAAGCTCAGGCTATGTGCCTAATTTGGAGACCCAGAAGTTGAAGGGGGCAGACCCATCAGTCAGTACATGTAGGCGTGTGCACACATACTGCTCCACCATGTTGTCGAAATGCTGCCTCCTGCTAAGACGTTCCATATCAGTTGATGGTGCTAGTTGTTGTGGCATGCTGACAAAACTTTTCCACATTTCCGCCATGCTAACCCTGCCTTCTGAGGTCCTGGCGGTGCCCCTGCTGCATTGTGAGATGCATTGTAAGAAAAAAACCTCCCAGGCTGTGAGCTGTGCGCTGCGATTGGAGAAGGAGACGCCCACAGGACAAGGGCAGACACCGCCTACTATAACTTACAGAGCGAAGATACCGGAGGGCATAACAGGGGAACGGAGCGACGCCCGGGGATAATATTAAGTGCAGTGAGATCCCCGGGCGCCGCTCTCCATGTCAGAAACATAGAAACATAGAATGTGTCGGCAGATAAGAACCATTTGGCCCATCTAGTCTGCCCAATATACTAAGTACTATGGATAGCCCCTGGCCCTATCTTATATGAAGGATGGCCTTATGCCTATCCCATGCATGCTTAAACTCCTGCACTGTATTTGCAGCTACCACTTCTGCAGGAATGCCATTCCATGCATCCACTACTCTCTCAGTAAAGTAATACTTCCTGATATTACTTTTAAACCTTTGCCCCGCTAATTTAAAACTATGTCCTCTTGTAGCCGTTTTTCTTCTTTTAAATATTCTCTCCTCTTTTACCTTGTTGATTCCCTTTATGTATTTAAAAGTTTCTATCATATCCCCTCTGTCTCGTCTTTCTTCCAAGCTATACATGTTAAGGTCCTTTAATCTTTCCTGGTAAGTTTTATCCTGCAATCCATGTACCAGTTTAGTAGCTCTTCTCTGAACTCTCTCCAAAGTATCAATATCCTTCTGGAGATATGGTCTCCAGTACTGAGCACTATACTCCAAATGAGGTCTCACTAGTGCTCTGTAGAGCGGCATGAGCACCTTCCTCTTTCTACTAGTAATGCCTCTCCCTATACACCCAAGCATTCTGCTAGCATTTCCTGCTGCTCTATGACATTGTCTGCCTACCTTTAAGTCTTCTGAAATAATGACCCCTAAATCCCTTTCCTCAGATACTGAGGTTAGGACTGTATCACTGATTTTATATTCTGCTCTTGGGTTTTTACGCCCCAGGTGCATTATTTTGCACTTATCCACAATAAATTTTAGTTGCCAGATTTTTGACCATTCCTCTAGTTTTCCTAAATCCTTTTCCATTTGGTGTATCCCTCCAGGAACATCAACCCTGTTACAAATCTTTGTGTCATCAGCAAAAAGACACACCTTACCATCGAGGCCTTCTGCAATTTCGTTGATAAAGATATTAAACAATATGGGTCCCAGAACAGATCCCTGAGGTACCCCACTGGTAACAAGACCTTGGTCTGAATATACTCCATTGACTACAACCCTCTGTTGCCTGTCCCTCAGCCACTGCCTAATCCATTCAACAATATGGGAGTCCAAGCCCAAAGACTGCAATTTATTGATAAGCCTTCTGTGTGGGACAGTATCGAAAGCCTTACTGAAGTCTAGATAAGCGATGTCTACTGCACCTCCGCCATCTATTGTTTTAGTCACCTAATCAAAAAAATCAATAAGATTAGTTTGACATGATCTCCCTGAAGTAAACCCATGCTGTTTTTCATCTTTCAATCCATGGGATTTTAGATGTTCCACAATCCTCTCCTTAAGTATGGTTTCCATTAATTTCCCCACTATTGATGTCAGGCTTACTGGCCTATAGTTGCCCGATTCCTCCCTACTACCTTTCTTGTGAATCGGCACAACATTTGCTAATTTCCAATCTTCTGGGACGACTCCTGCTGCCAGTGATTGGTTAACTAAATCTGTTAATGGTTTTCCTAGTTCACCGCTGAGTAGAGTTGAGCGAACACCTTGATGTTCGGGTTCGAGAAGTTCGGCCTAACTTCCCGAAAATGTTCGGGTTCGGGATCCGAACCCGATCCGAACTTCGTCCCGAACCCGAACCCCATTGAAGTCAATGGGGACCCGAACTTTTCGGCACTAAAAAGGCTGTAAAACAGCCCAGGAAAGGGCTAGAGGGCTGCAAAAGGCAGCAACATGTAGGTAAATCCCCTGCAAACAAATGTGGATAGGGAAATGAATTAAAATAAAAATTAAATAAATAAAAATTAACCAAAATCAATTGGAGAGAGGTCCCATAGCAGAGAATCTGGCTTCACGTCACCCACCACTGGAACAGTCCATTCTCAGATATTTAGGCCCCGGCACCCAGGCAGAGGAGAGAGGTCCCGTAACAGACAATCTGGCTTCATGTCAGCAGAGAATTAGTCTGCATGTCATAGCAGAGAATGAGGCTTCACGTCACCCACCACTGTAAGAGTCCATTTTCATAAGTTTAGGCCCAGCACCCAGGCAGAGGAGAGAGGTCCCATAACAGAGGATCTGGCTTCATGTCAGCAGAGAATCAGTCTTCATGTCATAGCAGAGAATCAGGCTTCACGTCAGCCACCACTGTAAGAGTCCATTTTCATAAGTTTAGGCCCAGCACCCAGGCAGAGGAGAGAGGTCCCGTAACAGACAATCTGGCTTCATGTCAGCAGAGAATTAGTCTGCATGTCATAGCAGAGAATGAGGCTTCACGTCACCCACCACTGCAACAGTACATTGGCATATATTTAGGCCCAGCACCCAGGCAGAGGAGAGAGGTCCCGTAACAGACAATCTGGCTTCATGTCAGCAGAGAATCAGTCTGCATGTCATAGCAGAGAATGAGGCTTCACGTCAGCCACCACTGCAACAGTCCATTGGCATATATTTAGGCCCAGCACACAGGCAGAGGAGAGAGGTCCCATAACAGAGGATCTGGCTTCATGTCAGCAGAGAATCAGTCTTCATGTCATAGCAGAGAATCAGGCTTCACGTCAGCCACCACTGTAAGAGTCCATTTTCATAAGTTTAGGCCCAGCACCCAGGCAGAGGAGAGAGGTCCCGTAACAGACAATCTGGCTTCATGTCAGCAGAGAATTAGTCTGCATGTCATAGCAGAGAATGAGGCTTCACGTCACCCACCACTGCAACAGTACATTGGCATATATTTAGGCCCAGCACCCAGGCAGAGGAGAGAGGTCCCGTAACAGACAATCTGGCTTCATGTCAGCAGAGAATCAGTCTGCATGTCATAGCAGAGAATGAGGCTTCACGTCAGCCACCACTGCAACAGTCCATTGGCATATATTTAGGCCCAGCACACAGGCAGAGGAGAGAGGTCCCGTAACAGACAATCTGGCTTCATGTCAGCAGAGAATTAGTCTGCATGTCATAGCAGAGAATGAGGCTTCACGTCAGCCACCACTGCAACAGTCCATTGGCATATATTTAGGCCCAGCACACAGGCAGAGGAGAGAGGTCCCGTAACAGACAATCTGGCTTCATGTCAGTAGAGAATCAGTCTGCATGTCATAGCAGAGAATCAGGCTTCACGTCACCCACCACTGCAACAGTCCATTGTCATAAATTTAGGCCCAGCACCCAGGCAGAGGAGAGAGGTCCCGTAACAGACAATCTGGCTTCATGTCAGCAGAGAATTAGTCTGCATGTCATAGCAGAGAATGAGGCTTCACGTCACCCACCACTGTAAGAGTCCATTTTCATAAGTTTAGGCCCAGCACCCAGGCAGAGGAGAGAGGTCCCGTAACAGAGGATCTGACTTCATGTCAGCAGAGAATTAGTCTGCATGTCATAGCAGAGAATGAGGCTTCACGTCAGCCACCACTGCAACAGTCCATTGGCATATATTTAGGCCCAGCACACAGGCAGAGGAGAGAGGTCCCGTAACAGACAATCTGGCTTCATGTCAGAAGAGAATCAGTCTGCATGTCATAGCAGAGAATCAGGCTTCACGTCACCCACCACTGCAACAGTCCATTGTCATAAATTTAGGCCCAGCACCCAGGCAGAGGAGAGAGGTCCCGTAACAGACAATCTGGCTTCATGTCAGCAGAGAATTAGTCTGCATGTCATAGCAGAGAATGAGGCTTCACGTCACCCACCACTGTAAGAGTCCATTTTCATAAGTTTAGGCCCAGCACCCAGGCAGAGGAGAGAGGTCCCGTAACAGACAATCTGGCTTCATGTCAGCAGAGAATTAGTCTGCATGTCATAGCAGAGAATGAGGCTTCACGTCACCCACCACTGTAAGAGTCCATTTTCATAAGTTTAGGCCCAGCACCCAGGCAGAGGAGAGAGGTCCCGTAAAAGAGGATCTGACTTCATGTCAGCAGAGAATTAGTCTGCATGTCATAGCAGAGAATGAGGCTTCACGTCACCCACCACTGCAACAGTCCATTGGCATATATTTAGGCCCAGCACCCAGGCAGAGGAGAGAGGTCCCGTAACAGACAATCTGGCTTCATGTCAGCAGAGAATCAGTCTTCATATCATAGCAGAGAATCAGGCTTCACGTCACCCACCACTGTAAGAGTCCATTTTCATAAATTTAGGCCCAGCACCCAGGCAGAGGAGAGAGGTCCCGTAACAGAGGATCTGGCTTCATGTCAGCAGAGAATCATTCTGCATGTCATAGCAGAGAATCAGGCTTCACGTCACCCAACATTGGAACAGTCCATTGGCATATATTTAGGCCCCGGCACCCAGTCAGAGGAGAGGTTCATTCAACTTTGGGTAGCCTCGCAATATAATGGTAAAATGAAAATAAAAATAGGATTGAATGAGGACGTGCCCTGGAGTCCAATAATATATGGTTAAGGGGAGGTAGTTAATGTCTAATCTGGACAAGGGACGGACAGGTCCTGTGGGATCCATGCCTGGTTCATTTTTATGAACGTCAGCTTGTCCACATTGGCTGTAGACAGGCGGCTGCGTTTGTCTGTAATGACGCCCCCTGCCGTGCTGAATACACGTTCAGACAAAACGCTGGCTGCCGGGCAGGCCAGCACCTCCAAGGCATAAAAGGCTAGCTCTGGCCACGTGGACAATTTAGAGACCCAGAAGTTGAATGGGGCCGAACCATCAGTCAGTACGTGGAGGGGTGTGCACATGTACTGTTCCACCATGTTAGTGAAATGTTGCCTCCTGCTAACACGTTGCGTATCAGGTGGTGGTGCAGTTAGCTGTGGCGTGTTGACAAAAGTTTTCCACATCTCTGCCATTCTAACCCTGCCCTCAAAGGAGCTGGCATTGACACAGCTGCCTTGGCGACCTCTTGCTCCTCCTCTGCCTTGGCCTTGGGCTTCCACTTGTTCCCCTGTGACATTTGGGAATGCTCTCAGTAGCGCGTCTACCAACGTGCGCTTGTACTCGCGCATCTTCCTATCACGCTCCAGTGCAGGAAGTAAGGTGGGCACATTGTCTTTGTAGCGTGGATCCAGCAGGGTGGCAACCCAGTAGTCCGCACAGGTTAAAATGTGGGCAACTCTGCTGTCGTTGCGCAGGCACTGCAGCATGTAGTCGCTCATGTGTGCCAGGCTGCCCAGGGGTAAGGACAAGCTGTCCTCTGTGGGAGGCGTATCGTCATCGTCCTGCCTTTCCCCCCAGCCACGCACCAGTGATGGACCCGAGCTGCGTTGGGTGCCACCCCGCTGTGACCATGCTTCATCCTCATCCTCCTCCACCTCCTCCTCATCCTCGTCCTCCTCGTCCTCCAGTAGTGGGCCCTGGCTGGCCACATTTGTACCTGGCCTCTGCTGTTGCCAAAAACCTCCCTCTGAGTCACTTCGAAGAGACTGGCCTGAAAGTGCTAAAAATGACCCCTCTTCCTCCTCCTCCTCCTGGGCCACCTCCTCTTCCATCATCGCCCTAAGTGTTTTCTCAAGGAGACATAGAAGTGGTATTGTAACGCTGATAACGGCGTCATCGCCACTGGACATGTTGGTGGAGTACTCGAAACAGCGCAACAGGGCACACAGGTCTTGCATGGAGGCCCAGTCATTGGTGGTGAAGTGGTGCTGTTCTGTAGTGCGACTGACCCGTGCGTGCTGCAGCTGAAACTCCACTATGGCCTGCTGCTGCTCGCACAGTCTGTCCAGCATGTGCAAGGTGGAGTTCCACCTGGTGGGCACGTCGCATATGAGGCGGTGAGCGGGAAGGCCGAAGTTACGCTGTAGCGCAGACAGGCGAGCAGCAGCAGGATGTGAACGCCGGAAGCGCGAACAGACGGCCCGCACTTTATGCAGCAGCTCTGACATGTCGGGGTAGTTGTGTATGAACTTCTGCACCACCAAATTCAGCACATGCGCCAAGCAAGGGATGTGCGTCAAATTGGCTAGTCCCAGAGCTGCAACGAGATTTCGCCCATTATCACACACCACCAGGCCGGGCTTGAGGCTCACCGGCAGCAACCACTCGTCGGTCTGTTGTTCTATACCCCGCCACAACTCCTGTGCGGTGTGGGGCCTGTCCCCCAAACATATGAGTTTCAGAATGGCCTGCTGACGTTTACCCCGGGCTGTGCTGAAGTTGGTGGTGAAGGTGTGTGGCTGACTGGATGAGCAGGTGGAAGAAGAGGAGGAGGAAGCCGAGAAGGAGGAGGTGGCAACAGGAGGCAAAGAATGTTGCCCTGCGATCCTTGGCGGCAGAAGGACGTGCGCCAAACAGCTCTCCGCCTGGGGCCCAGCTGCCACTACATTTACCCAGTGTGCAGTTAGGGAGATATAGCGTCCCTGGCCGTGCTTACTGGTCCACGTATCTGTGGTTAGGTGGACCTTGCTACAGATGGCGTTGCGCAGTGCACACTTGATTTTATCGGATACTTGGTTGTGCAGGGAAGGCACGGCTCTCTTGGAGAAGTAGTGGCGGCTGGGAACAACATACTGTGGGACAGCAAGCGACATGAGCTGTTTGAAGCTGTCTGTGTCCACCAGCCTAAATGACAGCATTTCATAGGCCAGTAGTTTAGAAATGCTGGCATTCAGGGCCAGGGATCGAGGGTGGCTAGGTGGGAATTTACGCTTTCTCTCAAATGTTTGTGAGATGGAGAGCTGAACGCTGCCGTGTGACATGGTTGAGACGCTTGGTGACGGAGGTGGTGGTGGTGGTGTTGGTGGTACATCCCCTGTTTGCTGGGCGGCAGGTGCCAACGTTCCTCCAGAGGCGGAGGAAGAGGCCGAGGCGGCAGCAGCAGAAGAGGCCGAGGCGGCAGCAGCAGAAGAGGTAGCAGGGGGAGCCTGAGTGACTTCCTTGGTTTTAAGGTGTTTACTCCACTGCAGTTCATGCTTTGCATGCAGGTGCCTGGTCATGCAGGTTGTGCTCAGGTTCAGAACGTTAATGCCTCGCTTCAGGCTCTAATGGCACAGCGTGCAAACCACTCGGGTCTTGTCGTCAGCACATTGTTTGAAGAAGTGCCATGCCAGGGAACTCCTTGAAGCTGCCTTTGGGGTGCTCGGTCCCAGATGGCGGCGGTCAGTAGCAGGCGGAGTCTCTTGGCGGCGGGTGTTCTGTTTTTGCCCACTGCTCCCTCTTTTGCTACGCTGTTGGCTCGGTCTCACCACTGCCTCTTCCCCCGAACTGTGAAAGTCAGTGGCACGACCTTCATTCCATGTGGGGTCTAGGACCTCATCGTCCCCTGCATCGTCTTCCACCCAGTCTTGATCCCTGACCTCCTGTTCAGTCTGCACACTGCAGAAAGACGCAGCAGTTGGCACCTGTGTTTCGTCATCATCAGAGACATGCTGAGGTGGTATTCCCATGTCCTCATCATCAGGAAACATAAGTGGTTGTGCGTCAGTGCATTCTATGTCTTTCACCGCTGGGGAAGGGCTAGGTGGATGCCCTTGGGAAACCCTGCCAGCGGAGTCTTCAAACAGCATAAGAGACTGCTGCATAACTTGAGGCTGAGACAGTTTCCCTGGTATGCATGGGGGTGATGTGACAGACTGATGGGGTTGGTTTTCAGGCGCCATCTGTGCGCTTTCTGCAGAAGACTAGGTGGGAAATAATGTGAACGTGCTGGATCCACTGTCGGCCACCCAATTGACTAATGCCTGTACCTGCTCAGGCCTTACCATCCTTAGAACGGCATTGGGCCCCACCATATATCGCTGTAAATTCTGGCGGCTACTGGGACCTGAGGTAGTTGGTACACTAGGACGTGTGGATGTGGCAGAACGGCCACGTCCTCTCCCAGCACCAGAGGGTCCACTAACATCACCACGACCATGTCCACGTCCGCGTCCCTTACTAGATGTTTTCCTCATTGTTATGGTTCACCACAACAACAAAAATATTATTTGGCCCAATGTATTGTATTCAAATTTAGCGGGATATAAATTTGAGGCCTAGTATTTAGGCGCTGGGTGACCGGTATGGATTTACTAACAGAATTGGACTTGGAAATGCACAGTAGCGTGTGTGTGAAGTTATTCTGAATGACCCTATGTGCACCTTGAATATTATATACCCTTTTAGGGATAGATTTCAAATAGCTCTGATATAGCAGGAACCACTAAATTATGAAATTGCTAAATTGGGAATTGTATTTCAACCCAGAACAAAAAATGTGCTTTGACGGACACTAAATAACTTTCCCAGCCACAACAGGACAGCGGTAACGAGAGATTTAGCGGGATATAAATTTGAGGCCTAGTATTTAGGCGCTGGGTGACCGGTATGGATTTACTAACAGAATTGGACTTGGAAATGCACAGTAGCGTGTGTGTGAAGTTATTCTGAATGACCCTATGTGCACCTTGAATATTATATACCCTTTTAGGGATAGATTTCAAATAGCTCTGATATAGCAGGAACCACTAAATTATGAAATTGCTAAATTGGGAATTGTATTTCAACCCAGAACAAAAAATGTGCTTTGACGGACACTGAATAACTTTCCCAGCCACAACAGGACAGCGGTAACGAGAGATTTAGCGGGATATAAATTTGAGGCCTAGTATTTAGGCGCTGGGTGACCGGTATGGATTTAGTGACAGAATTGGACTTGGAAATGCACAGTAGCGTGTGTGTGAAGTTATTCTGAATGACCCTATGTGCACCTTGAATATTATATACCCTTTTAGGGATAGATTTCAAATAGCTCTGATATAGCAGGAACCACTAAATTATGAAATTGCTAAATTGGGAATTGTATTTCAACCCAGAACAAAAAATGTGCTTTGACGGACACTAAATAACTTTCCCAGCCACAACAGGACAGCGGTAACGAGAGATTTAGCGGGATATAAATTTGAGGCCTAGTATTTGGGCGCTGGGTGACCGGTATGGATTTAGTGACAGAATTAGACTGGGATATGGCCAAAAAATAACCACACTATTGCTGGTTAAATGCACTTGGTGACGGGCGCAGCTTGCCCCTGATGTAGTATATGGCCAAAAAATTAACAGACTATTGCTGGTTAAATGCACTTGGTGTCACAGCTTGACCAACCACACTACTGAGGGTTAAATGCACTTGGTGACGGGCGCAGCTTGCCCCTGATTTAGTATATGGCCAAAAAATGAACAGACTATTGCTGGTTAAATGCACTTGGTGTGACAGCTTCACCCTGATGTAGGCTTTAGCCAAAAAACAACCACACCATTGAGGGTTAAATGCACTTGGTGACAGGCGCAGCTTGCCCCTGATGTAGTATATGGCCAAAAAATGAACAGACTATTGCTGGTTAAATGCACTTGGTGTGACAGCTTGACCAACCACACTACTGAGGGTTAAATGCACTTGGTGACGGGAGCAGCTTGCCCCTGATTTAGTATATGGCCAAAAAATGAACAGACTATTGCTGGTTAAATGCACTTGGTGTCACAGCTTGACCAACCACACTACTGAGGGTTAAATGCACTTGGTGACGGGCGCAGCTTGCCCCTGATGTAGTATATGGCCAAAAAATTAACAGACTATTGCTGGTTAAATGCACTTGGTGTGACAGCTTGACCAACCACACTACTGAGGGTTAAATGCACTTGGTGACGGGCGCATCTTGCCCCTGATGTAGTATATGGCCAAAAAATGAACAGACTATTGCTGGTTAAATGCACTTGGTGTGATAGCTTGACCAACCACACTACTGAGGGTTAAATGCACTTGGTGACGGGCGCAGCTTGCCCCTGATGTAGTATATGGCCAAAAAATGAACAGACTATTGCTGGTTAAATGCACTTGGTGTCACAGCTTGACCAACCACACTACTGAGGGTTAAATGCACTTGGTGACGGGCGCAGCTTGCCCCTGATTTAGTATATGGCTGGTTAAATGCACTTGGTGTGATAGCTTGACCAACCACACTACTGAGGGTTAAATGCACTTGGTGACGGGCGCAGCTTGCCCCTGATGTAGTATATGGCCAAAAAATAAACAGACTATTGCTGGTTAAATGCACTTGGTGTGACAGCTTCACCCTGATGTAGGCTTTAGCCAAAAAACAACCACACCATTGAGGGTTAAATGCACTTGGTCGCAGCTTGTGCTGGCGCACCACAAGACACAAAATGGCCGCCGATCACCCCAGAAAAATGTGACTGACAAACGGTCTGGGCAGCCTAAAAACAGTGAGCAATTGAGTATCAGCAGCTCAATGATCCACAGCTGCAGATCGATCAATAATCAAGTACTTTGGAGGAGTTAATCTGCCTAATCTCGCCCTACTGTCGCAGCCGCAACCTCTCCCTACGCTAATCAGAGCAGAGTGACGGGCGGCGCTATGTGACTCCAGCTTAAATAGAGGCTGGGTCACATGGTGCTCTGGCCAATCACATCCAGGCCAATAGTAGGCATGGCTGTGATGGCCTCTTGGGGCAAGTAGTATGACGCTTGTTGATTGGCTGCTTTGCAGCCTTTCAAAAAGCGCCAAGAAAGCGTCACAAAAGCGCCAAGAAAGCGACGAACACCGAACCCGAACCCGGACTTTTACGAAAATGTCCGGGTTCGGGTCCGTGTCACGGACACCCCAAAATTCGGTACGAACCCGAACTATACAGTTCGAGTTCGCTCATCCCTACCGCTGAGCTCTTTTAATAGCTTTGGGTGTATCCCATCAGGCCCCTGTGACTTATTTGTATTGATTTTAGACAGCTGACTTAGAACCTCTTCCTCTGTAAAGACACATGCATCAAAAGATTCATTAGTCTTCTTTCCTAACTGAGGTCCTTTTCCTTCATTTTCCTTTGTAAAGACTGAACAGAAATATTCATTGAGGCAGTCAGCTAGTTCTTTATCTTCTTTCATATACCTTCCTTCTTTTGTTTTTAATTTATATCTGAAGAATGCCTTATCGCCTTTTTTCCCTGACTGAGCTAATTTCTCTTCTGCATGTGCTTTAGAAGCTCTTATAACTTGTTTGGCCTCTCTCTGCCTAATCTCGTAAATTAGCCTGTCATCCTCGTTTTTTTTTTTTTTTATAATTCCTAAATGCTATCTTTTTGTTTTTAATGATTTTGGCCACTTCTGCTGAGTACCACAGTGGTCTTTTCCTTTTTTTGCTTTTACTGACAAGCCTAATGCAATTTTATGTTGCCTTCAATAGTGCCTCTTTTAAGTAGTCCCATTTCTCCTGGACTCCAATGAAACTGTTCCAATCTGATAGGGACTCGTATACCACTAATCTAATTTTAGAAAAGTCAGTTTTTCTAAAATCTAAAACTTTTGTTTTTGTGTGGTGTGACTCAGTCACTGTACTTATAGTAAACCACACTGACTGGTGATCACTAGATCCCAAGCTTTCCCCTACAGTAATATCATATACCAAATTCCCATTTGTGAATACTAAATCTAAAATGGCCTCCTTCCGGGTTGGCTCCTCAATTACTTGTTGTAGAGATAATCCCAGTAGGGAATTTAGAATATCTGTACTCCTGGCAGAACTAGCTATTTTGGTTTTCCAGTTTACATCAGGAAGATTGAAGTCTCCCATAATGATAACTTCCCCCTTCAATGTCATTTTAGCTATTTCCTCAACTAGTAGATCATCTAATTCTTTGACTTGGCTAGGTGGTCTATATATCACACCTACACGAGTTACCTTATGATTATCAAGCTGCAAGGTAACCCAAACTGACTCTAAATTGTTCTCGCTAACTTGTATCAAATTAGATTTTATGCTGTCTTTCACATACAGGGCCACCCTCCCCCCTTCTTGCCTTCTCTGTCTTCCCTGTATAGAGAGAACCATGGTATCGATATATCCCAGTCATTACTCCCCTTGAACCACGTCTCAGTAACAGCCACTACATCTATATTCTCAGATGCCATTATAGCCTCAAGTTCATTGATCTTATTACCTAAACTGCGAGCATTTGTAGATAAGAATATGAGCTTGTCATTTCTTAATCTTTGTGCTACTGGCATCTTCTGGCATTGTTCCGAGGGGCAGTCAGACTGCTGGATTATCACTCTTTTGCCCCCCTTTACTAGTTTAAATGCTCCTTAGCAAATACTTGGAACTGTTCACCGAGGACATTCGTTCCTTTGAGAGAAAGATGCAAACCACCTGTCTTGTACAGTTCTTTTCCATTCCAACAAGAGCTAACATGAGACACAAAGCCAAACCCTTGGTTCCAACACCATTCACCAAGCCATACATTGAATCCCTTAATGCGTATCTTCCTGTCATGCTGAAGGTTATGCACAGGCAAAACTGCAGAGAATGAAACAGTTGATGCAACCTCCCGTATATCCTTTCCAAGTGTGTGAAAAGCTTCTTTCACCTTTGAAACCTCATTGCAAGCCAGATCGTTTGTCCCCAGATGGACAATAACATCCACTTCCCTTTCCTGTTTTGCTTGCCTAACAATATTAAGGATCCGTCGTCTATCCCTGCTAGCGGTAGCACCAGGGAGACATCTTACAACACCATTCTCCTCAAACTTCACACCTCTTATAATGGAATTGCCCACCAACAGTTGCTTACTATCAGTCTTCACCTTCTCCTTTTTGTCTTTGGCTGCAGTCTTGCATACTTTAGGCATGGGAGATGATTGTTTCTCACCCACTGTGCTTGAGCCATCCGCCATGTTGCTCTTGCACTCTGAAAGTGCTGCAAATGAATTATGGAGATACACAGACTGTGGAACATGTCTTCTATCCACAACTCTCAGTCTACCAGAACCTACAGTAACCCATCTTCCATTTCTAGGGGGCCTCTGTGGCAGTGGCATTGCAATGTTCTCAGTCTGAGTTTGCTTAATGGTTAATTTACAAATCTCATATTTCAAAAAGGTAATTTCCTGTTGCATTATGGAGAGCTGTCTACAGATCAGACAGTATCCAAACCTCTGAACAGTAGAACCTGAAATAAAAGCACAACAATTCCTGCACAGAACCAGGTCTGCCATTGCAAAGAGGGGGGGGGGGGGGGAATTTTTAAACAAACAAATCTTATTTGTTTAGATTGTATCCACCTCCAGATTACCTCCTGAGTATCTCCTAAATATCTCCAATGCACTTGCAGATCAGCACTTGATTAGCGCATACTTAGTTCACATTGTTTTTACAGGTGAAAGGTCCTCTTTAATTACCAGAAGTGCAGAACAGGGCAAAAGGGTACTTTTTTTGCTCCCAAAATTATTATTTTTTTAAAATTAAACAGATGGAATTAACTGAGATTATATCTCACTCTCAAAAATGAAGCACAAGGGTTTTTTACATAAAAAAATAGTGGATGTCACCCCTACAATGGAACATATGGATTTGCTGAAATTATGTGCCTGCCTGTCACATGTGCAGGCCTCAGAGGTACTTTACACCCAAAAATGGGAATTTGAAGCCCAAAAATGTAACAGCAGTATTTACTGGTTTTATTTGACTGACAGGAATACAGCGCAGGCTGAAAATGTACTTTCTAGCAACACCAATTTGAATTTTTCACCCAAAAATTTTACTGCAGTATTTGGCGGTTTTATTGGACTGTCAGAAATGCAGTACAGGGCAAAAAGGTACTTTATTGCCCAAAAAAAGGGTTTCTTTAACCATAAAAGTAACAGATGGATTTAACTGAGATTATACTTCAATCTCACAAATTAAGTACAGGTGTTTCTTTACTTACAAAATTGTGGCTATGTCACCCCTACAATGAAACAGAAGGATTTGCTGAATTTATGTGCCTGCCTGTCACATATGCAGTGCAGGCCTCAGAGGTACTTTACAACCAGAAAATGAAAATATGTCACCCCACAATGGAACAGATGGATTTAACTGATTATATTTCACTCTCAGAAATGCAGCACATTCCCAGAAAACATGGGAATATGTCACCCCCAGGGTCCCTGAACTCACAGACGGTATTATTTTCCCTTCCCCTGGCACATATGCTGTGCAGGTGCACTTTAAAAATGGGTATATGTTGGCCACTGAACTACAAGAACAGAATTAAATGATTGTCCCTGGCACATATGCAGTGCTGGTGCATTGCTGTTGCACAAAATGGCCGCCGACGCCTACCTAACTAACAAACGGATTAAAACTTTTTTCAGTCTCACCACTGGGCTCAGGGCAGGGTACAAAAATGTTGCATTGCACCCCCAAAACAAAAAACGCTGTAGATTGCAGACTTCACACTAAGTGCAGATATCAGAGTCTTTCCTAATCTCTCCCTCACAGCAGCAGCATCCTATCCCGACAACTAGTAAGAGCAGAGTGACGTGCAGTGCTACGTGACTCCAGCTTATATAGAGGCTCGGTCACATGCTGCACTTGGCCAATCACAGCAATGCCATTAGTAGGCATGGTTGTGATGGCTTTTAAGGGCACACGAGTTAAACGCTTGTTGATTGACTGCCTTGCAGCCTTTCTACAAGCGCCATTAAATCGCCGAAAACCTAACTCGAATCTGAACTTTTACAAAAATGTTCAGGTTCGGGTCCGGGTGCAAAAAACTCTAAAGTTCATTACGAACCCGAACTTTGCAGTTATTTAACTGTCCGCAGCAGACACAATCTACCGAAAAAGTGCACTGGATGTCACTGATATTTTAGGGATGCGCACACTTTAAACAGGAGATGTGGCGCGGATAATTTAACTGTCCGCAGCGGCCCATTACACGGTATTTAGCGCAGGATGCGCTAAAAATATATATTGCTGCTGTCACACACAATAGTCCTTAACCGCTTTAAGTCCGCCCATAGGATATAAACGTCCTATGGGTGGACCTCTATTTCTGAAAGCACGTTTTAAAACGTCCTTTCAGAAATAGCAGCTGCACGCTAATCGTGCAGCTGCTGATCGGGTTGCCCGCTGTCAGTGACAGCAGGGCAACCCGGAGATAAGGCAGGGACAGTGCCCAAGTGTCCCTGCCTTCTAGATCGCTGCAGACACAGCGCTCACCGAGCGCTGTGTCTGCAGAGCAGGAAGCGCTGTGCGCTTCCTGTTCCGGCCCGGCGGTCATGTGACCGCCGGGACCGGAGCGTGCAGGAGCTGTGTGAGGTCTCTCAGAGACCTCGATCAGCCCTGCTATGAGGCTGTACAGCGCAGAATCATGCTGTACAGCCTCTCTGGGGGGTGCATTTCTTCTGTAACTGGGGCTACTATGTCAGCCCCAGTTACAGGAGAAATCAACAGTGAAAAAAAGAAGAAAAAGTGAAGCAAATGTCCCCCAGAGGTCTTGTATGACCTTATGGGGGACGAAAAGTGTAAAAAAAAAATTAAAAAAAATAAAGGGTTGAAAAAAATAAAATAAAAAAAAGTTTCACATGTGAAAAAAAAAGGTCCCCAAGTAAGGAATAAAAAAAAAAATTTAAAATAGAAAAAATAAAATAGACATATTTGGTATTGCCACGTCCGTAAAAACCAGCTCTATAAAAATATCACATGAGCTAACCCCTCGGGTGAACACCGTAAAGAAAAACCCCCAAAAACTGTGTCAAAACAAGCAATTTTTGGCACCTTGCATCACAAAAGGTGCAACACCAAGTGATCAAAAATGCGTATGTCCCACAAAATGGTACCAATAAAACAGTCACCTCATCCCGCAAAAAATGAGCCCCTACATAAGAAAATTTCTCAAAAAATAAAAAAACTATAGCTCTTAGAACATGGAGACACTAAAACATCATTTTTTGGTTTCAAAAATGCTATTATTGTGTTAAAGTGAAACAAATAAAAAAAAGTATACATATTAGGTATTGCCGCGTCCGTAAAAACCAGCTCTATAAAAATATCACATGAGTTAATCCCTCAGATGAACACCGTAAAAAATAAAAAATAAAAACTGTGTCAAAACAAGCAATTTTTGTCACCTTGCATCACAAAAGGTGCAACACCAAGTGATCAAAAACGCGTATGTCCCATAAAATGGTACCAATAAAACGGTCACCTCATCCCGCAAAAAATGAGCCCCTACATAAGAAAATCTCTCAAAAAATAAAAAAAACTATAGCTATCAGAACATGGACACATTAAAACATATTTTTTTGTTTCAAAAATGCGATTATTGTGTAAAACTTTAATAAATGAGAAAAAGTATACATATTAGGTATCGCCACGTCCGTAACAATCTGCTCTATAAAAATGTCACTTGACTGAACCCCTCAGGTGAACGCTGTAAAAATAAATAAATAGAAACTGTGCTAAAACAACCAATTTTTTGGTCACCTTGCCCCATAAAGTGTTATAATGAATGATCAAAAAATCATATGTACCCAAAAATAGTACTAATAAAACTGGCACCTTATCCCCTAATTTCCAAAATGGGGTCACTTCTTGGGAGTTTCTACTGTAAGGGTGCATCAGGGGGCTTCAAATGGGACATGGCATCTAAAAACCATGTGGAGTTCCTTTTCTTCTGTGCCCTGCCGTGTGCCCATACAGCAGTTTACGACCACATGTGGGGTGTTTCTGTAAACCGCAGAATCTGGGTAATAAATATTGAGTTTTGTTTGGCTGTTAACCATCGATGTGTTAAAGAAAAAATTGGATTAAAATGGAAAATCTGCCCAAAAAGTGAAATTTAAAAATTTGATCTCCATTTTCCTTTAATTCTTGTGGAACGCATAAAGGGTTAACAAAGTTTGTAAAATCAGTTTTGAGTAACTTGAGGGGTGTAGTTTCTACAATGGGGTCATTTATGGGGGTATCCACTATGTAGGCCCCACAAAGTGACTTCAGACCTGAACTGGTCCTTATAAGTGGGTTTTGGCAATTTTCTTAAAAATTTGAAGAATTTCTTCTAAACTTCTAAGCCTTCTAACGTCCTAAAAAAATAAAATGACATTTCCAAAATGATGCCAACATAAAGTAGACATATGGGGAATGTTAAATAATAAATATTTTATGAGGTATCACTTTCTGTTTTAAAAGCAGAGAAATTGAAATTTAGAAAATTGCGAATTTTTCACATTTTTGGGTAAATTTGGGATGTTTTCATAAATAAAGGTGAAATATTTTGACTCAAATTTATGACGATCATGAAGTACAATGTGTCACGAGAAAACAATCTCTGAATGACTTGGATAAATAAAGGCGTTCCAAAGTTATTACCACATAAAGTGAGATATGTCAGTTTTGCAAAATTAGGCCTGGTCAGGAAGGGGGCAAATGGCCCAGATGGGAAGTGGTTAAAATTGCTTTTGGGTCTCTGAAAAGTTTTTTGTATAAAAATCTTCCTATTACACTCCCTACACTGTCTGTCCCTTCCTATACACAGCTCTCCCTAACTGAGCAATTTAGCGCAGGTTGCACTACAAAAATATATTGCTGCTGTCACACACAATAGTCCTTAAAAGTAGAGTTGAGCGGACACTTGGATGTTCAGGTTTAATGGGTTCAGCTGAACTTCACAAAAAAGTTCAAATTTGGGACCCGAACTTGACCCCGAACCCCATTGAAGTCAATGGGGACCCTAACTTTTGAGCACTAAACTGGTTGTAAAAATGTAATGGAAAGGGCTAGAGGGCTGCAAATGGCATCAACATGTGGTTAAGAGTATGGCAAGTGTTCTGCAAACAAATGTGGATAGGGAAATGACTTTAAATAACAGAAAATACGTAAAAATAAAAAATTATCTTCATCTAGGAGGACAATGTCCATAAGGAGTAGGAGGTTGAGGAGGCGGTGTAGGTGGAAGTGGCAGTGGAGGAGAAGGAGGTAGCCTACACAGCTTTTTGGGTTTACATTTTTTTTTATTTTTTAAATTAGGGTGCACCCCAAAACATTGGGAAATGTAACCTGTGATAACCCCCTCCAGTTGTGCTAAACACACGTTCAGACAATACACTGGCTGCAGGGCAGACCAGCACCTTCAAGGTGTAAAATGCATTATTGCAAAAATGGCAGACAAGGGGGGCGCAGTGGTGGTATTGGACAAAATGGTGTATAAATAACAAATGATGGATATTGTTTTGGACACCTCCACTTACAAACAATTGAAATCTAATCCAATTGATGATTTTCAGGTACAATATCTCGCCCTTTTAATTAAGGGCAGAGATTTAGGCCATGTCAGCCATAAACATTTTTTGTATCTGCAAGTGGAGTTGCCCATCACACCCATCATACACGCCTTATCCAAAATCCACAAAGGGTTAAATCTACCTCCACTGTGCCCCATTGTCTCTGGCATTGGTTCTCTGACCAAAAAATTGGGGGAGTGGTTAGATGCGATTTTACAGCCCCTTTTTAAACGAGTACCAGGGTCTTTCAAAGATACTAGGGATGTTCTCAGAAGTTTCTACCAGAAAGACTGGTCTCCCAATTTCACCTGGCTCACCAGTGATGTGTCTTCGCTTTACCCTTCCATTCCCCATGACATAGCTCTACTCGCATTGGAATTCCATCTGCATAAGTACAGCCGCCACAAACTGCATTTCATAGATTATATAAAAGAAGTTACTGATTTTTTATTAACTCATAATTATTTTTTTTTGACGGCTTGTTCTTTTTGCAAATACGGGGAGTTTCTAGGGGGGCCAAATTTTCCCACTCATTAGCGAATATATCGATGTCATATTGGGAAGAAAGGTATATATATACACCACAGACAATACATTTGCGGCGGCGCTGGATTGGTATGACAGTAACATCGACGATCTGCTCATTATATGGAGCGGCGATGTGCCCGTCTTACCTAACTGTATGCGCTCTCTCAATGATCATCCGTATAATTTAAAATTCACTTATTCACAGGATAAGTTCACGATTAATTTCCTCGTTTTAACCCTCACGGGCATCCCTCATTCGAATATACATTTATCCACTTATCGCAAACCAGTTGCTGGCAATGCGATCTTGAGGGCGAACAGCCATCACCCCATGCACACTATTAAGTCTATTCTGGTGGGTGAAATGGTACGTGCCAGGAGAAATTGCAGTGATGAAGCAACGTTCATGGTTGAGGGCCGCATCGTCGCTGCACGCATGCTGGCAAGGTGTTATCCTGGTTGGATGATTAAAAGAGCTGAAAGAATAGCACAGATGAAGAATTGCAAAATATCACTTTTCGGGAGCAATAATGAAAGTAGGAATGATGATAATGCAGTAAGTGGGAAGGATAGTAATAATCTGCCTACCTTGGTTCTTATGTATAGTAACCAATTTCAGCAGGTCAAACAGGTAGTATCGGAATGTATTTCGATCCTACATGAAGATGACATTTTACATGGCCTGCTGCAAGAGGGCTATAGAGTGGAAGCTAGACGGTCTCCCACTCTGGCATCTTCATTATCTCCTTCATTATTTGCTTCCACTTCACAGAGAACCGAAGCCAGTGCCTGGTTAAAGTATACCAGGTTCACACGGTGCGGCAGCCATCCCTGCAGAATCTGCAGTTTTGTTCTGCCCACCAAAATGTTCCAGGATTCTGAACACACTCTACATTTCCCCATTAGGTCTTATATCAATTTCAATACCACTGGGGTCATTTATGTCATTACATGTACACAATGCGATTTACTCTATGCGGAAAGTACCATAAGAAAATTGAAAAACAGAATGCTGGAACATTTGAACTATGTCACCAATGCTTCGTATGTCAATATTAAGAATGCAGCCAGGCACTTTATTTCTGTACATGATAGGAGCTTGCGATCTTTCTCTGCTTTTGGAATCAAGCGAGTTTTGCCCTCCATTCGAGGGGGCAACTTCCAAAAACATCTAATACAGAGTAAAGCCTTCTGGATTCTTTGATTAAAAACGAGGCCTCAAGATGGCCTCAACTTGAAGAAAGAATGTATGTATTTATATTAGGATTGAGTCCATTGCTGGTGTCTTTATGTGTTTCTACTCAGAGGAGCAACTATAAAGACAGATTTGCCATATTTAGTTGTATTTTTTTGCTTTCCTTTTAACATTGGAAATCACTGTTCAGACCATGCGGTTTTCTAGGGAATACATTCTTTCGGTTTTTACTGCGGCAAGTTGACTTTTGTGTATTGCTATCCCTGATTTAGACTTAAGGCCTTGAACAGTATGTATTTTAAGAGCACGAATTTGGTTTTATACACTTTTATTGTTTGTTAATATACACCAATGTTTGGTTCAGATTTTCCCATTGGCTTTTTTTAATTTATTGGGGTTTGCCACAATTTACTACCTTCAACCACCACCTGGAGATAGAAAGAGTGGCTGAGACTCACCTCTACAAGTACTGCCATTTGGGAATCTCTAGCCAGTCATGATTAAGAACACGTTTGTTCGAAATGCATAGACGATCTTTGGGAACACTGAGGCGATGCTGTCATTGTATGGATCTGTGCAATTTTGAATAAAGGAACTTACAACACTGTTAACTTCGATGCTGGATTCATCTTCTTATTTCCGTGTAAAGGCCATGTGTCCAATTTGGAGACCCAGAAGTTGCAGGGGGCAGAATCATCGGCGTCCGCAGACATTTTTCCAGGGGAAGGGGCATAATTTTATTGACATCCATACTCTGCTTTTTTCTGAGAATGTAATGAAGGGGAGGGGCATATTCATTATCACAAAGTATAATAACGCATGGCGGATCCAGAGCCTGGTCTTGGGAGGGGCACTTCCAGATTATTTTCTGTCCGCCGCCACAAAACAATGGTGCTTATAGAACAGACTACACAGTGTAGCGGTACACTGTATATTGTGCGGCACAGTGTAGGCTATATGTGTATAACAAACATATTTCACATGAAAACTTACAATTACTTGGCTTGGCCCTTGGGGATCTCGTACACCACTTCAACACTTGGCTGGGGGGCTCGGCAGAGTTGATGTTGTGTTTTATCCTAATGAGAAAGATTTCATAATAAGGATTTGGAGAAGGGGCAGAGGGATAGCAGAGCAGGGAGAGGCTGGTGATGCTACTAGGGGGTCATACCATGTAGGAGTAATAAAGCCCACCATAATGCCCCCAAGTAGAAATAATTCTCCTCATAATGTGACAGTGCAAAAAATACCCCCTTGTAATGCCCCCAGTTGAGCTAATGTCCCCATAGTGCCCCCATAATGTGCCAGTATAAAATACCCCTATATAGTGCCCCAGTAAATGCTGCATAGTGCTCCTCTACCCCCTTCCTCCTAGTGCCCCCATAATGTACTAGTATAAAATGCCCCAGTAGATGCCCTCAGTGTCCCCCATAATTTGCAAGTATAAAATACCCCTTCTTAGTGCCCCCCGTAGATGACCCCATAATACTCCTCTCACCCCTTCCTCATAGTACCCACCATAATGTGTCCCAGTATAAAATTCTACTGTACAGAGCCCCCCATATAAAACACCCCTTCTTTGTGGCCTCAGTAGATGCCCCTACAGCCCCCCCATCATGTACCAGTAATGATAACCCCCCATTATGTACCAGTAGCCAGAGACCCCATTATGTGTCAGTAGCCAGAGACCCCCATTATGTGCCAGTAGCCAGAGACCCCCCTTATGTGCCAGTAGCCAGCAGTATTGTACACAAAAAAAAAAAAAACACTTATACTTACCCCCTTGGCAGCGATGCGATGCAGGCCTCTTTTGGCCTGTGCCCCGCGCTGTACGGCTCAGACGTCATCGCGCCACCTGCGCCAGCCTAGTGCCTGCAGCCTATCAGAGGAAGGGAAAGGGACATGCCTCTCCCTCCCCTGCCTTAGCACAGTAATCTGTATCGCTGTCCTGAGGACGGCGATACAGATGACTATGGAGATGAACGCAATTGCCCCATTGTCCCCCCAATGCGGACGACCATGGGCAGAATCATCAGTCAGTTCATGTAGGCGTGTGCAAACATACTGCCCTACCATGTCGCACGTCCTCATGATGTTCACGATCCAATTGGATATCTGCTCTATCAACTTTCAATGTTCTTTTCTGCGCCTACCATGTTGATCACGGTTAGCGGTGAATCAGGGTTCCACCCCGGAGAGGGAGCGTGAGAAAGAGATACCATATGCATGGGAGATCAATGGATGAAATTTAATTGTGAACAAGGGAAATGTGGGAGAAGCTATTAAAACTGAAGAATTGAAGAAAAGGAGGGGGCACGCGGCAATTACCCACTCCCGACTCGGGGAGGTAGTAGCGATGAATAACAATACAGGACTGTTAAGATGCCCTGTTAGTGAAATGATTAAAAATTACAGGAAATGTCACTGCGGTATTTTGGATTAGGAAACGTTAGAAAAGAGAGGCCCTGCTGGCGCTTTGTTGACTCCGGATAACTTATGCCTGATCGCACGTCCCTGTGACGTCCACCATCCATTTGGATATCTTCTCTATCAACTTTCGATGTTCTTTTCTGAGCTTACCATGTTGATCAAGGTTATCGGCGAATCCAGGTTCCATGCCAGAGAGGGAGCGTGAGAAAGAGAGACCACATCCAAGGGAGATCAATGGATGAAATTAAATTTTGATCGAGCAGAAATATGGGAAAAGTTATTAAAGCAGAAGAATCGAAGGAAAAGAGGGGGCGCGCAGCAATTATCCACTCCCGGCTTGGGGAGGTAGTGACGATAAATAACAATACAGGACTCTTAAGATGCCCTGTTATTGGAATGATTAATAAAAAAATATAGGGAATGTCACTGGGGTATTTTGGATTTGGAAACGTTAGCCAGGAGAGGCCCTGCTGCCGCTTTGTTGACTCTAGATAACATCTGCCTGATTGCACATTCCTGTTGATCACGGTTATCGGCGAATCAGGGTTCTACGCCAGAGAGGGAGCGTGAGAAAGGGAGACCTCATCCAAGGGAGGTCAATGGCTGCAATGGGACGAAGCGGAAATGTGGGACATATTATTAAAGCAGAAGAATCGAAGGAAAGGGCCAATTAAAGACGTTCCTGTCACCTATGCAGAGCAGGGGTTTTTCATCGCCAGAAATGGGTTAATGTCACCCACCAATGGAACAGATTATTTTTAAAAAATTCGGTCCCTGTCACCTATGCAGAGCAGGGGTTTATTCATGTCAAAAATTGTAAAATGTCAACCCAAGAATGTAACTGAATTTTTTTTTACATTTATGAACCTGTCTACTAGGTAGAGTAGGGGTCTAATCACAGCCAAAAATAGCTAGATGTCACCGGAAAATGTAAAAGAAAAATTTGTGAATTTTATTAAGCTGTCAACTAGGTAGCGCAAGGGTATATAACAGCAACAAATTGGTTAATTTCACCCAAAATGTAACAAACAAATTAGTGATTTTTTTTTACCTGTCTACTAGGTACAGCAGTGGCATACAACACCCAAAAATTGTTGAATCTACCCAAAAATGTAGCAGACAAATTTGTGATTTTTTTTTTTACCTGTCTACTAGGTATAGCAGTGGTATATCACATTTGAAAATTGGTGAATTTCACATGAAAATATAACTGACAAAATTGTGAATTTTTTTAACCTGTTTACTAGGTATAGCAGTGGTATATCACACCCAAAAATTGGTGAATTTCACCCCAAAATTTTACAGACAAATTAGTGATTTTTTTTTTACCTGTCTACTAGATATAGCAGTGGTATATTACACCCAAAAATTGGGGAATTTCACCCGAAAATGTAACAGACAAATTCATGAATTTTTTTAACCTGTCTACGAGGTATAGCAGTGGTATATCGCACCAAAAAATTGGTGAATTTCACCTGAAAATGCAACAGACAAATTTGTGAATATTTTTTTACCTGTCTACTAGATATACCAGTGGTATATCACACCCATAAATTGGTGATTCCCTTACGTCCTACCAGCAGCACAGATGGGGGTTAACTGCCCCCGTGGACTGGTAGGACCGGCGGAATTTTAATGAGCCCAAGAACCAATAAACGATCTTCAGCTCCCTGAAAGGGAGGAGATCACCCCCCAGCCCACCGTGTTTTTTTCTGTCCTTTGGACAGGTTGGACTGGCGTATCGCTCCCTTTCAGGGAGCTGAGAGTGTCAGGGGCTCCTTTCGTCTATATAGGATCGCCCCGTTTTTTGGCTCTCTTTCTTTGCCTTTATTTTAGGCTGATTGCGGCGATTTTTTGTACCTGGGGACCGTCGGGGAGTGGGGTGTCCCCCTCCCCTCTCCTTTCAGTTTTTTCTGGTGTCCGTTCCTTCCCATCGCCACATGCATGCGGCTCTATGGGCGCCGCCATCTTCCGGAAGTGACGCGCACTTGGTGCGCTACGTCACTTCCGGTTTCTTCGCAGCGCGATCTGAGGTTTTATCCTCACCTCCCTGATTAAAGTTGCTCCCCTATATACATCCTGGGATCCAGGATGAACCAGGGGAGCTATCTACAGCAGGCTGAGCCATTTTTTGGCTCTCTTATATATCTGGGCTATTCACGATCTGGGACCCGCCCAGGGGGCGGGGCTTTCTCCTTTTAAGCGCCCAGAGCCTGTCATTCAGTGCTCTGGTTGCATCGCTTTGACAAGCTAGCTCCAGAGTTCCCTGCGCCTTGTGATATCCTTAGTAGTATTGCTTGACGTGGGTTTGTGCGTTCCTCTGCTGCAGCTCTATTTTTCTTCTAGTGCTGACTATGGCTTCCCCCAGGGATCCGGATCAGCGAAAGTCTGGGGCCAAGAGGAAGCATTTGGCGTGTTTTGATTGCAACACGCCCTTAGACGACGGCTGTCCCTATTCTAGGTGTGAGAGTTGTCGCACGACATCCACGGAACCCACGATGCAGGAAATGTTTCAGTGGACGAAGACATACGTGGATGATTCCATTAAGGGAGTGGTGCATTTACTCAATGAGAGGTTACCAGCACCCTCTCAGACTCCCATGGATGTGGTCGCTCCAGTCGCACCAGTCGAAAGACCTACCCCCTGGTCGGTGGGGTCTTCTTCTGAGGAAGAAGAAAATACTTCTTGCTTTTTCCCTCCAGAAAAGACGCAGAAGTTACTTAAGTCCATCAGGTCGGGGGACCAGGATGTTGACATTGGGGAGTCCTCCGATCCCGCCGTACGGACACAGCGTGTCTTCAGAGCGGATGAGACCCTTCTCTCTGTGATGCGCACAGAATGGCGCAAACCTGAGAAAGGCCCAGTTCTCACCAGAAAGTTTAAACTCATGTACCCGATGGCTAAACCCTTGGTGGAATCGTGGGGTTCCGTTCCCAAGGTGGACATGGCTATAGCCAAGTTGTCCCGGCGCACTCTAGTCCCCGCAGACGATGGGTCTAGTCTGCAGGACCCTCTTGATCGGAGGGCAGAGTGCACCCTTAGGAGGAGTTATGCGGCGGCCGCTGCCTCCGCGTCAACTTCAATCGCGGCCACTGAAGTAGCCACCTATTTACGCTCTAGGCTCAACCAGATCCAAACAGACGTGGACCAGAGCGTATCCAGGGATGATATCCTGGCAGCCTTCAAATCAGCCAACCTGGCTATGGACTTCCTAGTTGACTCCACCCAGATGCAGCTGAAGCTGGCCGCCAAAACTATGGCCTTAGTTTCGGCTGCCCGCAGACCACTTTGGCTGAAACCCTGGATCGCGGACAACGCGTCCAAATTCAACCTCTGTGGGCTCCCCTCGAACCAAACAGGCTGTTCGGGTCCGAATTGGACAAGATAATGGAGGGGCTCTCCGACAAAAAGGGGAAGAGCCTCCCCCAGCAGCCCTTTCGGGGACGCCCCAGGCAGGGAAAGAGGCGCGAAGGACGCCCGGGGCAGCAATCTAGGCGCAGAGATTGGGGGGGACAGTCTCGTAAGTATTCGAGGCGCTCCCGTAAACCCGCCAAGGAGGCAAAACCCTCCTGACTATGGGCCTCCTCGAGGCTCTTGGATAAGCCCTGCTGCCCCTGCAGTGTCTCCTCTAGACTTTCCCATACCACTCCCCCAAACACCCGTGGGGGGCCGTCTCTCCTTTTTCAAAGACTCCTGGAGTCAGTTGATCGCAGACCCTTGGGTTCTGAACTTGGTCTCCGTCGGGTACCGGGTAGACTTTCTCTCTCTCCCCCCAGAGAGATTCGTCGCTACACGAAACTTCGGGCCGGCCAAACAAGTGGTCCTGGAATCTTACATCCAGGACTATATCTCCAAGGGAGCCCTAGAGGAGGTGCCGGCAGGGGAGAGAGGCCTAGGCATTTATTCACCAGTGTTCCTGGTTCCCAAGAAGACGGGAGACCTCCGGATTATCATCGATTTGAGATTTCTCAATCGATTTATAAGGAAAACAAGGTTTCGTATGGAAACCATAAGGTCAGTCACCCATATCCTCAACCTCGGGGATGTCATGGCTACCCTGGACCTCAAAGATGCTTACCTTCACATCCCGATCCATTCCGCCTTCCGGAAATTTCTCAGGATCGCGGTCCAGATTTCAGGGGTTCGCAGGCACTTTCAGTTCACCGCGCTCCCCTTCAGAATCTCTTCTGCCCCCCTTATCTTCACCAAGGTGGTGGTATCGGTGGTGGCAGCATTGAGACTCCAAGGGCTGACTATCATTCCTTATCTGGACGATTGGCTTTTCATAGCCTCTTCAGTTCCGATCCTTACCCACCATCTTCAGATCGCAATCTCCTTTCTTCTCCGCCTAGGCTGGATCATCAACTGGCAGAAGTCGAATGTGAGCTGGAGACTCCCCCCGGAGCAGACCCTGGTGTCGTGGGACACTCACCTCTGCCCAGATCTGCACAGGTTCAACCTGACAGCCTGGAGGTTGATCAGCCCCTTCCCAACATAGAAGGGCTTTCCGAGTCGGTCCTGAGAACTTTGTCGCATTCCCGAGCAGAGTCTACAAACAAGGCCTACTCCAGGATCATGAGAATCTTCGTGGCATGGTGTGATTCCAAACAGGTGGCGTCTGCAGATCCGCCCCTTCCTGCGATACTACATTTCCTTCAGGACGGATTAGATAGAGGCCTATCTCCAGCTACCTTGAAGGTACAAATGTGTGCCATCTCGGCCTGTCTCAACAGGCCATACTCTCGGGATCCACTCATCAAACGCTTCCTGAAGGGAGCGGAAAGACTAAAGCCTACTATACTGAAACCCATTCCCCAGTGGGATCTTTCAGTAGTGCTCAGGGGTCTAGCATCTTCCCCCTTCGAGCCTTTGGAGGAGGTTGATTTCAAATATTTGACTTTAAAGATGGTTTTTCTTCTGGCTATAGCCTCAGCCAAAAGAGTTTCTGAATTGCAGGCTTTCTCTGCAATTCATCCATATATCATTTTCTTACAGGACAGAGTACTCCTGAAGTTTCTACCATACTTCAGACCTAAGGTGCCTACTTTTCAGAATATCAACCAGGTAATCTCCTTACCAGTTTTGTTTACAGCCTCCTCCTCTGATACTCCAGCTAGAGATCCGCTGGATATTTCTAGATGCCTCCAGATCTATGTGGATAGATCCAGAGAGTTCAGGATAGATGAGAATCTCCTTATCCTGTTTGCCGGTAAGTCTAAAGGCCGTAAAGCGTCTAAAGCCACCATTAGTCGCTGGATCAAGGAGGCCATTAAGGAAGCTTTTGTCTCCCAAACCTTAGATCCTCCCGAGTTTGTGAGAGCCCATTCTACTAGGGCGGTCTCCACCTCGGTTGCGGAAAGAAGCCTTCTCCCCTTAGAGTTGATCTGTAAGGCGGCCTCCTGGAGCTCTGAGTCAACCTTCATCTCCCATTATAGGATAGATGCTAGGATGGCAGAGTTTTCGGCTTTCGGGCAGACAGTTCTTACTTCTGCCAGGCATGAGGACCCTCCCTAGGGGTTTTATCTTGCTATCTCCCCATCTGTGCTGCTGGTAGGACGTAAGGGAATCGTTAATTTCTAACGATAATTTGTTTTCCCTTAGTCCTAACAGCAGCACACAAATATCCCTCCCTAATTTACATCATACTTGTTAAAGACACGGTGGGCTGGGGGGTGATCTCCTCCCTTTCAGGGAGCTGAAGATCGTTTATTGGTTCTTGGGCTCATTAAAATTCCGCCGGTCCTACCAGTCCACGGGGGCAGTTAACCCCCATCTGTGCTGCTGTTAGGACTAAGGGAAAACAAATTATCGTTAGAAATTAACGAAATTCACCCGAAAATGCACTAGACACATTCATGAATTTTTAAACCTGTCTACTAGATATAGCAGTGGTATATCACACCCACAAATTGGTGAATTTCACCCAAAAATGTAAATAGACAAATTTGTGAATCTTTTTAACCTGTCTACGAGGTATAACAGTGGTATATCGCACCCAAAAATTGGTGAATTTCACCTGAAGATACAACAGACAAATTTGTGAATTTTTTTTACCTGTCTACTAGATATAGCAGTGGTATATCACACCCACAAATTGGTGAATTTCACCCGAAAATGTAACAGACAAATTAGTAAAATGTTTTAACCTGTCTACTAGGTATAGCAGTGGTAATAACACCCAAAAATGGGTGAATTTCACCCAAAAATGTAACAGACAAATTTGTGTTTTTTTTTTACCTGTCTACTAGGTCTAGCAGTGGTATATAACACTCAAATAATGGTGAATTTTACCCGAAAATGTAACAGACAAACTTGTGATTTTTTTTTTACCTGTCTACTAGGTATAGCAATGGTATATAACACCCAAAAATTGGGGAATTTCACCCGAAAATGTAACAGACAAATTAATGAATTTTTTTAACCTGTCTACGAGGTATAACAGTGGTATATCGCACCCAAAAATTGGTGAATTTCACCTGAAAATACAACAGACAAATTTGTGAATTTTTTTTACCTGTCTACTAGATATAGCAGTGGTATATCACACCCACAAATTGGTGAATTTCACCTGAAAATGTAACAGACAAATTAGGGATTTTTTTTTTTACCTATCTACTAGATATAGCAGTGGTATATCACACCCATAAATTGGTGAATTTCAACTGAGAATGTAACAGACAAATTTGTGATTTTTTTTTTTTACCTGTCTACTAGGTAGAGCAGTTGTATATCACATTTAAAAATTGGTGAATTTCACATGAAAATATAACTGACAAAATTGTGAATTTTTTTAACCTGTCTACTAGGTATAGCAGTGATATATCCACCCACAAATTGGTGAATTTCACCCAAAAATGTAAACAGACAAATTCATGAATTTTTTTAACCTGTCTACTAGGTATAGCAGTGGTATATCACATTTAAAAATTGGTGAATTTCACCTGAAAATGCAACAGACAAATTTGTGATTTTTTTTTTTACCTGTCTACTAGGTATAGCAGTGGTATATTACACCCACAAATTTGTGAATTTCACCCGAAAATGTAAACAGACAAATATCTTTTTAACCTGTCTACTAGGTATAGCAGTAGAATATAACACTCAAAAATTGGTGTAATTTCACCCGAAAATGTAACAGACAAATTTGTGATTTTTTTTTACCTGTCTACTAGGTAGAGCAGTGGTATATCACACCCAAAAATTGGGAAATTTCACCCAAAAATGTAACAGACAAATACATTCATGAATTTTTTTAACCTGTCTATGAGGTATAGCAGTGTTATATCGCACCCAAAAATGGGTGAATTTCACCTGAAAATGTAACAGACAAATTTGTCAATTTTTTTTTTACCTGTCTACTAGATATACCAGTGGTATATCAAACCCACAAATTGGTGAATTTCACCCAAAAATGTAACAGACAAATGAGTGAATTTTTTAACCTGTCTACTAGGTATAGCAGTGGTATATCACATGCAAAAATTGGTGAATTTCACTCAAAAATGGAGGCCCAGTCATTGGTGGCGAAGTGGTGCTGTTCCGCGGAGCGACTCACCCGTGCGTGCTGCAGCTGAAACTCCACTATCGCCTGCTGCTGCTCGCACAGTCTGGCCAGTATGTGCAAGTGGAGTTCCACCTTGTGAGCACGTTGCATATGAGGCGGTGAGAGGGAAGGCCGAAGTTACGCTGAAGCACTGACAGTCGAGCAGCAACAGTCAGATCAGACACTCAGAAGCAGGCGGCAGTGGCAGTGCGGACATGCGGTGGCTGCGGCGGCGAGGTGAGTTTTGAGACTGTCTAATTACTGGTGACAGACAGTGTCTCTACTCTGACTGAGTGGCAGGCGGCGGCAGCGCAGAGCCCAGGGCCCAGCTTGATGGGATTGGGTCTTGGGATCATGGAGTGAGTGGTGGGAGTCTGGGACTGGGACTCTGAATTCTGTGGGAGTGGGAATCTGTCTCTGTGGCTGAAGTGGTTACTGGGCACACTACCTACTGTGTGTGTGTGCCAGGCCCAAGGGTCAGACTCAGGCCGCAGGCAGGCAGTGACTGCTGTTACTGTGAGCCAGGAGAAGCAGTGCACTGCAAGCAAGTGTGCGTGCATGCCACTGTGCCAGCCTGCCAGGGGCAGGCTGCAGGCAGCGGCCCAGGCCCCCAGCGTGATGCCCACTGTCTGTTGCTGACTGGCGCTGGGCACTTAAATTAATGACAGTGTGTGTGTGCCAGGGGGCAGGCCACAGGCAAGCAGTGTGTGCGCCTGCGCCAGGCACGGGCACTGCCCCTGAGGTAGGCAGTGAGGGAGTCTGATGGGACTGACTTGTAAAAGTTAGATGAGAGAAAAAAGTCTGAGTGCACTCAGACTTTTCTCTCTCATCTAACTGAAGACGCATGGTAAGGCCCCATTCACACATCCGTAAGTGTTTTGCAAATCCACGGGCTCGTGGATCCGCAAAACACTGACATCGGTAATGTGCGATCCATAATTTGCGGACCGCACATTGCCGACACTGCATAGAATATGCCTACTTTTGTCTGCAGATGCGGACAAGAGTAGGGCATGTTCTATTTTTTTTCGGGAACGGAATTGCGGACCCGGAAGTGCGGGTCCGCAACTCCGTGTCCAGGCTGCACATCATGCAGCCCCATAGAAATCAATGGGTCCGCAATTCCGTTCCGCAAAATGCAGAACAGAATTGCGGACGTGTGAATGGGGCCTTATTGGTAGGTGCCAGACCAGATGTGAGAACTCCAGACCCTCAGACTTTTCTATGCTCATGGCGGTGGGAGATCTAGGATGGGTGTTTGGGTGGGAGCTCTGGAAGGGGTGGTGGGAGGCCCGATAGATATGTGGGGGCTGGGGGGGCCCATAAATTTTTTTTGCTATGGGGCCCATGCATTTCTAGCTACGCCCCTGGACGGCCCGCACATTATGCAGCAGCTCTGACATATCAGGTTAATTTTTAAGGGATATCTGCACCACCAAATTCAGCACATGCGCCAGACAAGGGATGTGCGTCAAACCGGCTAGTCCCAGAGCTGCTACGAGATTTCGCCCATTATTGCACACCACCAGGTCAGGATTGAGGCTCACTGGCACCAACCACTCGGTCTGTTGTTCAAGGCCCGTAAATAGCTCCTGGCCGTTGTGGGGTTTGTCCCCCAAACAGATACATTTTAAAACTACCTGCTGTCGTTTACCCCTGGCTGTGCTGAAGTTGGTGGTGAAGGTGTTACACTGACCGGATGAGGAGCTGGTAGAGGATGAGGAAGCAGAGTAGGAGGAGGAAGCAACAGGAGGCAAACTGAAGCGCCCTGCAATCCTCGGTGGTGGAAGGACATGCGTCAAACTGCTATCTGCCTCAGGCCCAGCCGCCACTTCATTTACGCAGTGTGCTGTTATGGAGATATAACGTCCCTGACCATGCTTACTGGTCTACTTATCTGTAGTCAGGTGCACCTTGCCACAGATGGCGTTGCGCAGTGCACACCTGATTTTTCCCCCTACTTGGTTGTGGAGGGAAGGGATGGCACGCCTGGAAAAGTAGTGGTGGCTGGGCACGACGTACTGTAGGACAGCCATCGCCATACGGCCTTTAAAACTATCCGCCTCCACCTGACGGAATAACAGCATTTCAAAGGCCAGTAATTTTGAAATGCTGGCATTCAGGGCTAGGGATCGTGGGTGGGTAGGGGGTACTTCCTCTTTAGCGTTTGGGAGATGGAGAGCTGAACGCTTCCTTGGTACATTGTGGAGATGCTTGGTGACCCAGGTGTTGGTGTTGCTGGCAGATCCTCTGTTCGCGGGGTGGCAGGTGGCACTGTTACTCCAGACGTGGATGAAGAAGCCGAGACAGCAGCAGAAGAGGAAGCAGGAGGAGCCAGAGACCTTTCTTGGTTTTTGAGGTGTCTACTCCACTACAGCTTGTGCTTTGCACTTAAATGCCTGGTCATGCAGGTTGTGCTCAGGTTGAGAGCGTTTATGCCTTGATTGCACAGCGTGCAAACCACTCGTGTCTTGTCATCAGCACATTGTCTGAAGAACTGCCACGCCAGGGAACTCCTTGGAGCTGGCTTTAGTGTGCTTGGTCCCTTGCTACGGTGGGCAGTAGCAGGCGTACTGTCTAGAGGACCGCCCCTCCGCTTTTGCAGCCTGCTGCCTCTTCTGCTGTGCTGGTGGCTCTGTGCGACCACCGCCTCTTCCTCTGAACTACATAGGTCACTCGCATGACCTTGATATCATGTGGGGTGGAGGACCTCATTGTCCTCCACATCATCTTCCACCCAATTTGTTTTCCCAAAATGGCTGTATTTCAAATACCTGAATCAAACCCCTGCATGTAAAGGGTGTATCTCTTACGGCCTGACCCACAGTAGGCCTCAAATAAAGATTTGTTTGCCCAAAATGGCTGTATTTCAAATACCTGAATCAAACCCCTGTATGTAAAGGGTGTTTCTCTCACGTCTGACCCACAGTAGGCCTCAAATAAAGATTTGTTTTCCCAAAATGGCAGTATTTCAAATGCCTTAATCAAACCCCTGTATTTAAAGGGTGAATCTCACACGGCCTGACCCACAGTAAACCTCAATTAATTAGTAGGCATGGTTGTGATGGCTTCTAAGGTCAGACAGTTAACTGCTTGTTGATTGGCTGCTCTGCAGCCTTTCAAAAAGCGCCAAGAAAGTGCCGAACACCGAACCCAAACTTTTACCAAAATGTTCGGGTTCGGGTCCGGGGTCCAAAAATCCTAAAGTTTGGTACGAACCCGAACTTTACAGTTCGGGTTCGCTCAACCCTAAATATGACAAATATTCTAAAAAACGAAGTTATAGCAATAAAGCAAATATTCGTAAAATACACATTTAGACTGTAATTCAGCTTACATAATTAATTTTTTTTATAGTCAATTTTTTTTTGTCTCTTCTGAACTTCAGATTTGGATAAAATTTACACTATAAAAAAAAATACTATAGCACTATATTAGCTAAATTGCAGTCTATATGTGTATTTTTACGAATATTCGCTATATTGCTATAACTTAGTTTTTTATAATATGATGAATATTCTAAAAAGCGAAGTTATAGCAATATAGTGAATATTCGTAAAATACACATATAGACTGTAATTTAGCTAATATAGTGCTATAATCTTTTTTATAGTCAATTTTTTTTTGTCTCTTCTGAACTCCAGAATTGGAAACAAATTACACTATTTAAAAAAATACTATAGCACTATATTAGCTAAATTGCAGTCTATATGTATATTTTACGAATATTCGCTATATTGCTATAACTTAGTTTTTAGAATATGACGAATATTCTAAAAAAACGAAGTTATAGCAATATAGCAAATATATTCCTTATTTAGAATATTCGTCTTTTTTTTTTTTTTTAATCTGTACTGTTATTCCACTTTGGCATACTCCTCCCCGACAAGCGTCCCTGTCATATTCCCATAACTTCTTCAATACCAGCTGGCAACCATTGAATGATAATCCACCCATCTCCATACGATATTTTATTGAACACTTTTTAATATACCTTACAGCCATTTTATATACAAATAAATTAATTTATTGACCTAAATCAGAGTGTGCCTGCTTACTCTCTATTATTGTATTAAAGTGAAATAAAAAAAGTAGACATATTAGGTATCGCCACATCCGTAACAACCTGCTCTATAAAAATATCACAATACCTAACCCTTTAGGTGAACATTGTAAAAAATAAAATAAAAACAGTGGGAAGAAAGCTATTTTTTGTCACCGAACATCTCATAAAGTGCAACACCAAGTGATCAAAAAGATGTATGCCCCCAAAATAGAACCAATCAAATCATCACCTCATCCCGCAAAAAATGAAATCCTAACTAAGACAATCGGTCAAAAAAAAAAAAAAAGCTATAGCTCTCATACTATGGAGACACTAAAACATTATTTTTTTTGGTTTAAAAAATGCTATTATTGTTTAAAACTTAAATAAATAGGAAAAAGTATACATATTAGGTATTTCCACGTCCGTAACGATCTGCTCTATAAAAATATCACATGACCTAACCCCTCAGGTGAACATTGTAAAAATAAAAACTGTGAGAAAATAACCAATTTTTTGGTCACCTTGCCCCATAAAGTGTAATATTGAATCATCAAAAAATTATATGTACCCAAAAATGGTACCAATAAAATGTTTAACTCTTCCTGCAAAAAATGAGTGCCTGCACAAGATGATTGGCGGGAAAATTAAAAAAAATATGGTGTTTAGAAAATGGAGACAAAACCAGATATTTAAAAAATATATATAATTGAAAATTTGCCCAAAAATCTCAATTTTCCTTAAATTTTTGTGGAACACCTAAAGCAGTGATGGCTAACCTTGGCAATCCAGCTGTGGTGAAACTACAACTCCCAGCATGCTACATTTATTTCTATAGAGTTCTGAGAGCAGCCAAGCAAGGGGGGCATCTTGGGAGTTGTAGTTTTACCACAGCTGGAGTGCCACGGTTAGCCATCACTGACCTAAAGGGTTAACAAAGTTTGTAAAATCAGTTTTGAGTAACTTAAGGGGTGTAGTTTCTACAATGGGGTCATTTATGGGGGGTTTCTACTATGTAAGCCCCACAAAGTGAACTGAACTGGTCCTTAACCTCTTGGGGACACATGACGTACTGGTACGTCATAATGTCCCGGTACTTGAGGACACATGACCTACCGGTACGCCATGTGTAGTTCCGATCACTGCCGCGCGGCGGGCGGTAATCGGAACTGAGTGCCTGCTCAAATCATTGAGCAGGCACCCTGGGACAATGCGTGGGGGGTCCTGTGACCCCCCCATATTGGCGATCGCTGCAAACCACAGGAAAATTCAGACCTGCGGTTTGCTGCGTTTCTGGGTTATTCAGGTCTCTGGGGACCCGATAACCCGGAACAGGATGGTGATCGGTGGTGTGATAATATACCACCAATCACCATCCTGAGATCCTGAGAAGTGATGGTGACATCACCTCTCAGGATCGCTTCTGATCTGCTGCAGGGCGGGTGGTTTAAATTATTGCAGCGCTCCTCTCCACCTCCTTTCTGTGTCTGGGAGCGAGGAGAGCGATCTCCAGCACCCCCAGCAACCCCCTTCTGACCCTCCACAGTGCCATCTGGCACTAAAAGATATTTAGAGAGCGATTAGGTAAAGGTTAGGCTAGGCAGGGATATTCAGGGAAAGTTTAGTGGGAAAAAAAAAGTTTTTAGTTGCATCACCCTAATCGGGTGTTTGGGGTCCACAGCACAGAAGTTTAACCCTAGACCCCCCCCCAGGGTCTAGGACCCCCCCAGCTTGCCCCCCTGCCACCCCCACAAGCAGTTTTTTTTTTTGCGTACGCTGACTGTGGCCTGCACTCTTAGTGTCCGGCCACTGTTAGCGCATTGCACACCCCACCGCTGATCAGCTTCACGTTTTTCACATTTTTGGGCCTTTTTTTCCATTAGTTTTAGGGCAAAGTCCGGGAAAACACCTGTGCCCCCACACACGCACACCAAATAAAGATTTCCACGCACACACACGCTCCCCTATGGCCCGCCGGATGTTCTCAGCCGAGGAGGCATACGCCCAGAGCCCCAGTGAGGACGAGGATGACCCCACTTTCCTTTTGTCATCCACGTACTCCTCATCATCTAGAGATGATGATGAGCCCCCAAGGCGGCGGAGCAAGGGGACGCCATGCTAGTGACCCTGTGGCCCACACTAGTGCGAGCAGCTCTGGGGCTCGTACTAGTTTTCTGGCCCACCGGAGCCCCCTACCGGTGAACTTGCATGGTGCACCCCAGAGCATTTTGAGCCTGCGGTTCCTGATTTTGTTGGCCAACCAGGAATCCAGATTCCCACAGTGGGCTTCACTTAATATGACTATTTTAGTCTTTTTTTCAGTGACGAATTTGTGAACCTGATGGTGGAGCAAACAAACCTTTATGCCCAACAGTTAATTGCACAACACCTGGGCTCCTTTTTGGCTAGGGCCGGTGGCTGGACTCCGGTCAGTGCAGCCGAGATGAGGATATTTTGGGACTTCGTGCGGCCTAGTAAAAAAAAAACTGTGTCAGGCATTACTGGAGTGGGGATGTCCTCCAGGGGAGGACATGCATGTCCTGGGGGGCAAATCCAGTCAAGTGGCCCATTTAGCCCCGCCCATTATTAAAAGCCCCACCTACATGTAATAGGCCACTCCCAACAAACACTGTACAGCTGAAATTCTATAGTTGAGGCCTGCCTCTACACATCATACGGAGAGGGGAGGCCTCTCTATACAATAGACAACAGTAGGCTACAGCCAGGAAGCTCCTTTCGCTCTCCTCCCTCCCCAGATCCTGCTCAAGGCCTGTGGTTCCCCCCACCATCTGCCACCCGCCCGTGGCCTTCTGCCCCCTTTGGCAGTCCTCACCCAGCTCTGAATCCTCCTTCTGCAAATGGCAGAGGGAGGAGCTGGAGCATCTCCTCTCCTACATACACCCCATACCGCTTACATCCAGTGATGTCACCTTTGTTGTAGATGTTCTCTTTCTTTACCTTCTCCATTCAGACCAGACCGCCATGATGATTTTCTGCCATCTCCCGTCTCTGCAGAGATTGACAAACAGACATTAGTTTCCCACATTTCCATCATCTTCACATCTTCTAAACACTCTTTCCTGCCACCCCCAATGCTATACTGGAGAAACAGTCCCCCTGGAAATACTGCTACCACACAGATAGTGCCCCCTTAAACAATTATTGGCACATAGTGCTCTAAAAATAACTGCACCCAGACACTAATAGTATAAAGATAATGTCCCCCAAAAATAATTGTGCTAAGCTGATACTATGCCAGGGTGCCCCCAAAGTAACAGTGCTCCCCAAAATCCCACCAATAGAAATAATTCTCTGCCAGAGCACACTTGGTAGTAATAATGCCCCTATAGTGCCCTAGTAATCATGTTCCTCATAGCCCCCCAGTAGTAGTAAAGCTCCGCATAATACCCCCTAGTAGTAATAATTCTCCCTATAATATGACAGCACATGAAATACCCCCGCTTAGTGCCCGCAGTTGAGCTAATGTCCCCATAATGTATGCCAGTATAAAATACCCCTATATAGTGCCCCAGTAAATGCCCTCATAGTGCTCCTCTCCCCCTTCCCTATAGTGTCCTCCATAATATTCCAGTAAAAAAAATGCCCCTTCTTAGTGCCCCCAGCAGATGCCCCTATAGTGCTCCTCTCCCCCACAATGTATCAGTAAAAAAAAACCCTTCTTAGTGCCACCATATGCCTCAATAGTGCTCCACTTCCCCATAGTGCCCCCAAATAATTCCCCATAGTGCCGCTCTCCCCTATAGTGCCTCCCATAATGTGCCAGTAAAAAATGCCCCCTTAGTGCCACCAAATGCCATAGTGCCCCATAATGAGCCAATAAAAAAGGCCCCTTTAGAGCCCCCACTTCCCCATAGTGCCCCCAAATAATGCCACTATAGTGACACCAGATTCCCCATAGTGCCGCTCTCCCCTATAGTGCTCCCATAATGTGCCAATAATAAAAAAAAAACTTTAGAGCCCCCAGATACCCCCATAGTGCTCCTCTCCCCCATGGTGCACCCCCATAATGTGCCAGTAAAAAATGCCCCCATAGTGCCCCCCATAGTGCCAGCTCCCCTCAGTGCCAGCTCCCCCCCATAGTGCCAGGCCCTCATAGTGCCAGCTCCCCCCTATAGTGCCAGCCCCCCATAGTGCCAGCTCCTCCCCCATAGTGCCAGCCCCCCATATTGCTCACTCCCCCATAGTGCCAGCCCCCCATAGTGCCAACCCCCCTTTAGTGCCAGTGCCCCCATAGCCATAGTGACAGCTCCCCTATAGTGCCAGCCCCCCCATAGTGCCAGCCCCCCATAGTGCCAGTCCCCCCATATTGCTAGCTCCCCCATAGTGCCAGCTCCCCCATAGCCATAGTGAAAGCTCCCCCATAGTGCCAGCACCCCCATAGTGCTATCTCCCCCCTATAGTGCCAGCCCCCCATAGTGCCAGCTCCTCCCCCATAGTGCCAGCCCCCCATATTTCTCACTCCCCTATAGGGCCAGCCCCCCATAGTGCCAACCTCCTTTAGTGCCAGCTCCCCCATAGCCATAGTGACAGCTCCCCTATACTGCCAGCCCCCCATGGTGCCAGCTACCCCCCATAGTGCCAGTCCCCCCATATTGCTAGCTCCCCCATAGTGCCAGCCTCCCCATAGTGCCAGCCCCCCATAGTGCCAGCTCCCCCATAGCCATAGTGACAGCTCCCCCATAGTGCCAGCACCCCCATAATGCCAGCTCCCCCATAGCCATAGTGACAGCTTCCCCCGCAAAGGGAAAAAAAAAACACTACTTACCTCCATCAGCAGCGATACAGGCCTCTTCCGGCCTGTGCCCCTGCTGTGTGCTGCCCGACTCAGGCGGCGCGATGATAATGACGTCATCGCGCTGCCTGAGCCGGCCTCTGATAGGCTGCAGGCATTGCCTGCAGCCTATCAGAAGAACAGGGGAGGGACACGCCTCTCCCTCCCCTACCCCACAGCACAGGCATCTGTATCGCTGTCCTGAGGACGGCGATACAGATGAATATGGAGATGAGCGCTTCCACAATGGAAGCACTCATCTCCACTGCCCGCCGCCACTGCTGCCCACCGCAATTTTATCCAGGGCCGCGCCGCCTGTGGTGATCGGTGGTGCAGCCCTGAGGAATAAAAAATAATTTAAAAAAATATTTGTTAAAGACGGCACAGCGGCCATTTTTTTAGGGCGGCCTGGGGGGCAATTGCCTCCCTGCCCAGCCTGCCCCTGACGTCCTCTACCAGACCCCACTTTACAGTACGGCCATGATACGCTCCCGGTTTGAGGCTATCCAGAAATGCCTGCATTATGCAGATAATGCAGCATGTCACCCCCAAGTTGATCCTGACTATGACTGCCTGTGCAAAATCAGGCCGGTCATCGATCACTTTGGGGCCAAATTTTTGGAGGACTATGTACCTGGAAGGGAGGTTGCGGTTGATGAGTCTCTCATTGCTTTCAAGGGAAGACTCATTTTCCGCCAGTATGTTCCCTCTAAGCGGGCGAGGTATGGCGTGAAGCTGTCCAAACTTTGTGAGAGTACCTCAGGGCACACTTGCAAGTTTCGTGTGAACGAGGGGCGAGATTCCCGTATTGAACTCCCAGAATGTCCCCCCACGCTGGGTGTTATCGGGAAACTTGTGTGGGACCTTATGCACCCACTGCTAGATAAGGGTTACCACCTGTATGTGGATAACTTTTATACTAGTATCCCCTTGTTCCAGTCCCTCGCCGACAGATTTTAGGCGTAATTTAGGCATATATTTCAGCTTAGTTAATGAAACCCTTATTCTATAGCCACAGCATAGGGGATACGTGTCTAATTGTCAAAGGTCTGATTTCTTGGCCCCCCTGCCAATCTTGAATATGGTGGCCCAATGTTCCCCAACAGGACTGCTAGAGATAGCTAAGTGCTTTATTTCTGGCAGCCTTATACAATTAATAGGAGAGGGAGTGCACAAGTAGGGCTATCACTTCAATCGATTGGTGGGACCCCAGCAGTCAGACCCCCCACCAGACACCTATATACAGGACAGCGGATAGGTTTTATACTGTGAAAACCCCTTTAAGTAGACCTCTGACACATTATATTTGGTGCATGTTGGTTACAGGTAAAAAGTTAGGCCTCTTTCACACGGCCGTTGCGGAAACATGTGCGGGTGCGTTGCGGGAACACCCGGGATTTTTCAGCGCGAGTGCAAAACATTGTCATGCGCTGGAGGGGTTAAATTTTTTTTTTTTAAATGTAACTCACCTTAGTCCACTTGCTCGCGTAGCCGGCATCTCCTTCTGTCTTCATCTTAGCTTTGTGTAGCAACAGGACCTGTGGTGACGTCACTCCGGTCATCACATGATCCATCACCATGGTAAAAGATCATGTGATGGATCATGTGATGACTGTGACGTCACCAAAGGTCCTTGTTGCTACACAGAGCTAAGATCAAGAAAGAAGGAGATGCCGGGCAGCGCGAGCAAGTGGATTAAGGCGAGTTTAATTATTTTTTATATTTTTTTTACCCCTCCAGCGCTATGTTACTATGCATTCTGTATTCAGAATGCTAGTATTTTCCCTTATAACCATGTTATAAGGGAAAATAATAATGATCGGGTCTCCATCCCTAGCAACCGTGCGTGAAAATCGCACCGCATCCGCACTTGCTTGCAAATGCTTGCGATTTTCACGCAACCCTGTTCACTTCTATGGGGCCTGCGTTACCTGAAAAACGCAGAATATAGAGCATGCTGCGATTTTCACGCAACGCACAAGTGATGCGTGAAAATAACAGCTCATGTGAACAGCCCTATAGAAATGAATGGGTCGGTATTAGGTGCGGGTGCAATGCATTCAACTGACCCATCGCATCCGCGCGGAATACTCGCCCGTGTGAAAGGGGCCTTAACCTTTAAGCTTCATTCACACGTCCATGTCCATGCTCAAATTCGTGAGCAAGTGGTCAGTCATGCATCCATAAAGCTGTCTGTGAAGGATCCGTGTTGGATCCATGTGTCTATTTTCAAAGCATTTTTGAAGCATCTCTTTCCTAATGATCTGTGAAACACGGATGCTATCCATGTTGCATCCGTGGTTTTCACGGACATATAGACTATAATGGACGTGATGGATCCGTGAACACGGACAAAATAGAGCATGCATCCGTGCTAAAAACACTGATCCACGGGTCGTGCTCAAACACTGATGTCTGAATGCATACATTAAAATGAATGGGGACGTGTGCTGTCCGTGGAGAACACATACAGCACACGTCCGTGGAACACGGGCATGTGAATGAGGCTTTACCTGCATTCGTTTGTGATGATAAACAAATATTAAAATAGCTTCTCCTATGCACATGTTAAAAGTACTAGAAAATGTTCTTCCTAAAACTAATGCTAGCTAATTGTCTGCTCTCTGCTAATAGTAAAATGAATCTGAAAAAGTGTATTGGGTGCAATAAGGATGGGTTATGAGTTTTCATTGTCCAGAAATATGTCTACAAGGTCAATTTTCTAAACAGACATTTTTCATTTACAACCTCAATGGTAGTATTTAACATTTCTCTTCAGATCTAATTATAGTTTTTGTATCACAGCCATTATGCTAATGGTGTTATTCAGTAGTTTGTGAGATTGCATTCATTATCACTGGTGAATTAAGCCTTAATTAAAGAAGTATTCCCATAGGCCTCATTCTGAAGTTAAGTAATTATTCATTTGGTTTTATTCTAGCAATTAGGTTACATACTGTAGCACATATTATTGAGTTTCAATACTTCACTGAATAGGGTTAACCCACCATGATAAATAAATGTCAGTTCTTTTACAAAAAAGTATAAATGTTAGGTATTTGAATAAACCAGACCTATACTACTACTACTAATAATAATGATACTCATTTCACTTTCAGTTTATACAATGTCCTTGAAAAGGGAATATAACAAAACAAAAATCCAGATTACCAAATTAGTTAAAAGGCAGATTAATTATCATTATTTTGAGTCCTGGAAAATAGGCCCCTGTGCAGATTACAGTGTATCACCATGGACACCTATAAAAAAGGATTTCATATAATCAAATCATGTTTTTTTGGTTATTATACTTTAAAATCACAGCCAATTTTTCTTCATCACTAAGTGGAGTAAGATATCTCCCTGAACACCTACCTCTTCAGAGAAGCAACCTTCAGTAACCCTAAGCCATTGTCTTGCTCAATTTTCAAAGCACTCACAGGCAGGGCCCTCCTTTTGTACCAGGTCTATTACTGGATAAGCTCACATTTATTGCACTTGGTTTTATAATATCTTAATGTTATGTCATACATACAGCACATTGGAATATAATGTTGATATAACATAAATAAGAAGAAGTAAAACTCCTAAAGACATACAGCTCCCAAGGATATGCATAATTAGAAAATGATATTATTTCAATCAGGTTTTTATTCAAAAATGTTTTTGGTATTTTCCTTTATTTATGTGACTATTTCTTTTCATAATGTCTAATAGAACAGGCAATGAGCTAATAGGTCCTGCTTACTGCAACTCCATTGTTAGCTTTGCTGTGTAAACTGGGATACAATCATCAAAGTGGTGGTTTAATAACAGCTGTATTGTACTGCTGCAGGCATTTGATAGGAACACTACACAGTGTGCACACAGTTCAGTCTTTTAGTCAGCATTCTGCAAGCAGAATAGCAAATACACACTGCTATACTCCCTGTACAGGCAATACAGGAAAGAGGTGCACGTTTCGAAAATAGCTGCTTCAGAAAAGTTTTCTTATTTTTTATTAAATAGTTGCAACATTTAAAAAATAGCAACCATATTATTTATTTTCTGCAGACTTGCATATAATGAATAACATTACAATGTAATATATGAGATACTTCCTTTAAAGGGCTTCTCCAGTGGGGAAAACATGTTGGCAAAAAAATCTAAGTAGGTTAAAAATAAAAAGAAGACACCTAGGTCACACCTAGGGTATATCAACATTCTCTATCCCAAGGTCTGTCATTGCACACTTTATCTAGGAATTTTCTTTGTTTTATCTGCATTATCATTAAACGTTATATTTTAGATTACCCACCTCCTGAATCATGCCTTTACTCTTGGTAATCTGGAGCGCAGATCTTACACTAGTTTGACCTCCCAAATCAGTACTCATAGTTTATTAATCCTAATAATCGGTATGGCAGGATTTCTGGACAGTGGCATTAACACAGATACATGGTTAGAGGAGGCTAAGTAAGTTTTTTCGGATAGATCTTACCTACAGAAAAAGTGTATACCCTCCTTTAAGGTTCCTTTTAAGGAGCTCAACCGTCTGTACAAAGAACATTTATCAAGCTGGTGGGAGGTACAGAGCCTTGATTATTATATTAAACACGGTATCGTACCTCGGGGGCTTCGTATATCAGTCACTCCTGTTTACAGGCAAAGAAGCCCGGGGTTTAATACCCGTTGGGAACAACTCGCTACTAAAAGCTCACTTCAACTGTCATTGTTACTAGAGAAGGAGAGAATTAACCTCACTATCCTTACTGAGAAACTAAAAACTCAAGTTGAGGTTACTAAGACTTTTTGAAGTGATCCGGAATTTCTCAACAAAGAAAAACAGCCTCAGACTACCGTTGAGAAATACCAATATTACTTGCGTGAACGTAAGCACAGACAATTCAACAAAGACCTAGCTGAGTTTAAGGAAAACAAGGCCTACTTGGTTCTGAGAGAGGTGCCACCTACCAAAGAGATCACCTCTGAAGTTTCCACTACGGAAAAAGAACTGTCCGATAGTGACAGGGAATCAGGTGGCAACCCTAGCAGAAACAAGCAAAAGTTTAATAAGAATGGGAGGGGCAGAGGTAAAGGTAGAGGGACCACTGGTGTCAATTGCGGCGTTTTTTTTAGACCAGGGAGTCAATTACCACCTGAGGAACCGTCCAAACAACCGAGATCAGTCGGCCCAGAGATAATCAATGTATCTAACCGTACCCTCTCTAAGAGTGAAATGGCGGTGTTATCTAAGGGACTTTCATTTGTCCCAACTCGCCGGCACGATACGTTCACATGGGTTAAAGATCTACACCTATTCATACGCAAGCTTCATTGGCACAAACAATTCAAAATAGTAGACAGGAAGAAAAGTCAATATTTAGGAATACCCACAGACCTACTCCCGGATGTAGAATTACTGCATAGTCTGTCAACAGATGCACATACTTTCAAAGGACTTGGTCCATTCACACCCCTATGTAATAAGAGTAACAAAATGCCACCGGCAGGAGACATATCATGTTTGGACGTCTTTCTACAACTAGTCACTGCAGATATTATGGAACTACAGAAAATACATAGATCCAATAACTGCTCTTTAGAGGAACACAGTGCTATCAAATCCTTGAGAGAGGATGTTACTATAGTTATAAAACCGTCTGATAAGGGTGGCAACACGGTATTCATGAATAATCACAGTTATCAGTCCATGTGTGAACAGATTCTAAAAGATAAGACTAGTTATCAAACACTGACTTCCAATCCCACCGCCCCTTACTTGGTGGAATTAAGGGATATTCTGTCTGCGGGCAAAACTAATAATCTTATTTCTCAGGAAGAATTTGATTTTATGCATCCTCGACACCCAATAGCGGCCACGTTCTACAGCCTCCCCAAGGTCCATAAAGGACTAAAACCACTTAAAGGGAGACCGATCGTGGCCGGTATTGGCAGTATAGGACAAAACATAAGGGTCTATATCGATCAGGTATTGATGCCTTTTGTTACTGCCCTTCCGTCCTTTACCCGCGATACTATGGACCTATTGAAGCGGGTAGACGGAGTATGCATTGACGACCACTCTTACCTGGCCAGTGTGGATGTTGAGGCTCTTTATTCCTCAATACCACACGAAGCAGGTTTGAGGGCAGTAGGGTATTACCTGAGCATGCTGGGACAACAGTTTGCGGCACATAAGGAGCTGGTCCTTCAGCTGCTCAGGTTCTTACTCACACACAACTTTTTTATGTTCGACGGTCGCCTCTACCACCAGCTCAGGGGCACGGCGATGGGTTGTTCCTGTGCGCCGTCCTACGCAAACCTGCTCCTGGGCTGGTGGGAGGCTACAACCGTTTTTGGACAGGGGAAGTAGATGACCGGGCCCATTACCTTGTGGGCCCGGTACATCGACGACATCCTCATAATTTGGAATGCCAGCCACTCAGCCTTTAAGCTTTTTGTGGAATCTCTTAACAATAATTCTATCGGCCTCCAGTTTACGTATGAGATTAATGAAGAAACACTTCCCTTTTTAGCTGTATGCATATCCAAGAAATGTGGTGGGGGGGAACTGTCAACAAGCATCTATCGAAAAACGACAGCGACTAACTCAGTCCTCCACTGGCAAAGCAGCCATCCGCTGCCCTTGAAACTAGGTATACCCTATGGGCAGTACCTGCGCCTGCGGAGGAACTGCTCAGAGGAGGAAGAATTCAAAATTCTGGCGGCAGATCTCTGACAGAGATTCCTGGCCAGAGGCTACCCCGACTGTGTTTTGAAAAAGGCTTTTCAGAGAGCGGCCCACACCCACAGAGACTCACTTTTGGTCCCCCCAAAAAAGCAGGAGGTTGACAGGAAGATACGATTTATAACCACATTTGATGGCTCAGCTAACAAGTCAAGAGAGATCCTTGATCGCCACTGGCCCATTCTCCTAATGGACCCTGACGTGTGTGATGTCCTACATGATTACCCACAGGTGAAATATAGGCGAGGCAAGAGCCTCAAGGATTTGCTAGTACATAGTCACTTCTCACCACCCGCTGCCCCTGACACCTGGCTTAGCTGCCGGCCTATAGGTAGTTTCAGGTGCAGCGGCTGTGTGGCCTGTGACAGCATCGCCACAGGGAAGACCTTTTTCAGTAATAATCTCAGACGTACATTTGACATAGGTAGGCGTAATATACAAACCGGATTCCAAAAAAGTTGGGACACTATACAAATCGTTAATAAAAACTGAATGCAATGATGTGGAGATGGCAAATGTCAATATTTTATTTGTAATAGAACGTAGATGACAGATCAAATGTTTAATCCGAGTAAATGTATAATTTTAAAGGAAAAATACATTGATTCAAATTTTCACGGTATCAACAAATCCCAAAAAAGTTGGGACAAGTAGCAATAAGAGGCTGGAAAAAGTAAATTTGAGCATAACGAAGAGCTGGAAGACCAATTAACACTAATTAGGTCAATTGGCAACATGATTGGATATAAAAAGAGCTTCTCAGAGTGGCAGTGTCTCTCAGAAGCCAAGATGGGTAGAGGATCACCAATTCCCACAATGTTGCGCAGAAAGATAGTGGAGCAATATCAGAAAGGTGTTACCCAGCGAAAAATTGCAAAGACTTTGCATCTATCATCATCAACTGTGCATAACATCATCCAAAGATTCAGAGAATCTGGAACAATCTCTGTGCATAAGGGTCAAGGCCGTAAAACCATACTGGATGCCCGTGATCTCCAGGCCCTTAAATGACACTGCACCACAAACAGGAATGCTACTGTAAAGGAAATCACAGAATGGGCTCAGGAATACTTCCAGAAACCATTGTCAGTGAACACAATCCACCGTGCCATCCGTCGTTGCCAGCTGAAACTCTACAGTGCAAAGAAGAAGCCATTTCTAAGCAAGATCCACAAGCTCAGGTGTTTTCACTGGGCCAGGGATCATTTAAAATGGAGTGTGGCAAAATGGAAGACTGTTCTGTGGTCAGACGAGTCACGATTCGAAGTTCTTTTTGGAAATCTGGGACGCCATGTCACCAGGACCAAAGAGGACAAGGACAACCCAAGTTGTTATCAACGCTCAGTTCAGAAGCCTGCATCTCTGATGGTATGGGGTTGCATGAGTGCGTGTGGCATGGGCAGCTTGCATGTCTGGAAAGGCACAATCAATGCAGAAAAATATATTCAGGTTCTAGAACAACATATGCTCCCATCCAGACGTCATCTCTTTCAGGGAAGACCCTGCATTTTTCAACAAGATAATGCCAGACCACATTCTGCATCAATCACAACATCATGGCTGCGTAGGAGAAGGATCCGGGTACTGAAATGGCCAGTCTGCAGTCCAGATCTTTCACCTATAGAGAACATTTGGCGCATCATAAAGAGGAAGGTGCAACAAAGAAGGCCCAAGATGATTGAACAGTTAGAAGCCTGTATTAGACAAGAATGGGAGAGCATTCCTATTTCTAAACTTAAGAAACTGGTCTCCTCGGTCCCCAGACGTCTGTTGAGTGTTGTAAGAAGAAGGGGAGATGCCACACAGTGGTGAAAATGGCCTTGTCCCAACTTTTTGGGGATTTGTTGACACCATGAAATTCTGATTCAACATATTTTTCCCTTAAAATGGTACATTTTCTCAGTTTAAACTTTTGTTCCGTGATTTATGTTCTATTCTGAATAAAATATTAGAAGTTGGCACCTCCACATCATTGCATTCAGTATTTATTCACGATTTGTATAGTGTCCCAACTTTTTTGGAATCCGGTTTGTACAAAATCACATGTATCTGTGATAAAGAGTATATTGGCAAAACCAAACGTGAGCTGCGTAGGCGTGTAGGAGAACATCTCCTTGACATAGAGAAACAACGAGTCACGGCTGTGGCTCGTCATGTGTGTGACTTCCATCAAGGTGATCCGCGGGTTATTAAAGTCAATGGTATTGAAGCAGTCACCCCCCCAAAACGTGGAGGTGACTGGAATAAGATCCTACTACAACGTGAAGCCCGTTGGATCTTTCTCTTACAGACAGTCACACCGACAGGCTTAAATGAACAGCTGAACTTTAGCTGCTTCCTGTGATGGAATCAGCATCTATGTCCTGCCTACGTATAGGTATTCACCATTTATACGGTTTTCCATTATATTTGACTTCTCTTTCTTTATTATTGAGTACATGACTCTCCCTATTGACTTGTGTCAGCTGCATACTTATTAGTTAAAACACCATTGTATTAGTTTCTGACAGTGTCCAGCTATTTGATCTTGGTCTGTATTAGACAAGTAGCCTAAATACTGAATCAACTGATGGTCCGATTGTGGGCCAACATGCTGGGGTGGTAAGGTGAGTTCCGATCGCCTTACCACCTAAGAGCGATAATAGGCAATAGGGGTATCATCTTTGCACTCAATGCCGCTGTCAAATTAGCCGGCAGCTGCGGCATCGCGAGATCAAACGATGCCGTGCATGCGCAGGAAGGAGCCGGCATCCGGGGCACTTCCATGCGCTTCAGACCTCGCTTCTATCTCCGCAATAGGCGCATGCGCGGCGCTGACATGCGAGTGCACGGATGCGCCCATTGGCCTCTTCACACTGTGGGCGGCGGAGGCGGCAGCCAGGTGACTATTTAAATATGGTGGAAACGCCAGTCAGGTTGGCGTCCCAGGTGCAGTTTACTTTGTATCTTGTAACTGCATGTTCCAGAGTCTCTCCATCTAGAGACCGCCCTAGGAGGTGTCCATCATCTGGTTATACCCTCATTGCTGGGATTAAGGGCTTATCTAATACCTATCCCTAGCACTTTTTCCCTCATCTCTCCTGATGAACTGCTTTATGTTTTTTTCAGGGACAGGTTCCGGACGGGGTCGTCCTTGTAAGGACGAGTGCCCTGTGGTCAGGCTGCTACCTACATCTAGCATTAGGGTAACTATTGTCAGTCAGCCATAGGGCCTTTACAGGGACCCTGCACATATGTGTATCAATGCCTGACAACACCTCTTCATCTGTCTACTTATATGGAGAAGCCTTGATCGGAGCATTGTCGGTGGTGAAGGACCCGCATCCTGTCTCGCGGTACCGGTAGGACAATTGGTTACTGGTGCCGCCGTGCACTATTTCAGTGTATTTTTGTATTTTTCATTTGGGATAGACACCTGGGTCACACCTAGGGTATATCAACATTCTCTATCCCAAGGTCTGTCATTGCATACTTCATCTAGGAATTTTCTTTGTTTTATCTGCATTATCATTAAACGTTATATTTTAGATTACCCACCTCCTGAATCATAAAAAAAAAGAAGACCTTCAATGACACCCTCCTAACCAGGACCCTCTACTTCCTGGTCCTGTCTCAACATCCAGGTAAGAGCAACAATGGCAATCACTGAGTGCAGAGGGCATTACTCATCTACATGCTTTCACATCTGGTGTCAGTTTTTTCTGTAGATTTTCACCTGGAACTTCACACTTTGCAGTACATAGGATGCAATCTGCAGTAAATCCACAGCAAAATAGGCAGATTTTCAGAATTCTGCTGCAAAATCTGCAGTGGATTTTTTTCCGCCACATATGGACATAACCCTCAGGGTTGGGCTTGCCATTTCTGGGGCCCCAAGCATAGTCATGTCAAGTGGCCTGAATTGGGACAGCCAGCTAAGAATCACTATTCTCAGCACTTGGCGGCAGTTCCCTGTTTGTTCACAACTGTATCTTTGTCCTTAGGAAACAGATGGAGTTGAAAGCTAAAGTCAAGGCCAATTCTAGCTTTCTGCTCCCAAATTAAAATGGTGATTCTCAATGCCAAATTCTCAATCCACCCCTCCCCCCATTCCTACTGCTAAAGGCATATTTGAATTGGACATTACATACAGTCTCCTCTCATGCAGAAGTTCTCTTTCCTCATCTTCTCCATTCAGGCCAGACCACCATGACTAATTATTTCAGCAATGTCTCATCTCTGCAGAGTTTTTCACACAGTCATCTTAGATTCCATCCTCCCTATTCTAGTGCCACAGCAGTACTTCATGCTGCTTCTTCCCCCAATACTGTGTCCACTCTGCTTCCAAATACCCCCAAATACTATACTTATGAAATAACAGTGACATCCAGAGGAAATTGTGACATCCAGAGGAAAAAATAAAAACTGTCTGGTTTCAAGTTTCAAGTTGATACTGTTCCACATAAAAAGTTAGTATATAAAATGATAATGCTTGGACTGGGAGAAAATGTGTGCATGTGGGTAAGTCTCTAACCCAGTGATAGAAAATAGAGGGTGGTTATTAATGGTACACACTCTATTCTCTTCAATATATTTATTAATGATCTTGTAGAAACTTGCACAGCAAAATATACATTTAGTTAACATGGAATAGGACAGTATACTGCTACAGATGGATCTGGTTGTGTTAGAGGCTTGGACAGAGAAGTGACAGATGATGTTTAACACTGACGAATGTACGGTTATGCGCATACTAAATGGTAAAACACTGGGTAAAACTGACAAAAAAAACTAGGAATTTTTGTGAACTAAGCTGTAAAAACCAATAAGATAATGGGCTGTATCAAAACATAGGGGTAATTTATTAAACAGAAATATGACTATATTAGGCATATTTCTGGCGCAGATTGTGGCGCAAAGGTCGTTTGCGCCACAATCTGTGACTTTTCCCTGCTCACACCAGGTCTGAAAAGTGGGTCGGGCGTAGGCAGGGATAGGCCAGGAGACCCGTCTCATTTACGATTTTCTACACCTGTTTTAGACATAGAAAATGGTCTAAATGTATTTAGACTGGCAACTAAAACGACGGTCTTAATAAATATGCCCCATAGTCCTGCCATTTTACAAATCACTAGTCAGACCACACATGGAGTATTTTGTACAATTCTGGGCTCCTGTGAACAAGATAGACACAGCAGAGCTGCAAAAGGTTCAGAGGATGGCAACTAAAGTGAAAACTAGAATGGAAGGACGACAGTACCCAGAAAGATTATCAAAATTAGGGTTATTCAGTTTAGAAAAAATATGACATAGGGGAGATCTAATAGCTATGTATAAATATATCAGGGGTCAGTACAGGGATTGCTCTCATCATCTGTTTATCCCCAGAACTGTGATTGTGATGAGGGGACATGCCTGCATCTAGAGCAGGCATCCTCAAACTGCGGCCCTCCAGCTGTTGCAAAACTACAACTCTCAGCATGCCCGAACAGCCTACAGGTATCAGCCTACAGCAGGGCATTGTGGGAGTTGTAGTTTTACAACAGCTGGAGGGCTGCAGTTTGAGGATGCCTGATATAGAGCAAAGAATGTTTCTACACAAACATAGAATTCCTTACAGTTAGAGCAGTGAGACCTCTCAGAGAGAAGTGAGAACTCTCTGCCTGAGGAGGTGGTGATGGTGAATTCAGTAAAAAAAAAGTTGAAGAGGGGCCTGGATGTATTTCTGGAGTGTAATTATATTACAGGTTATAGTTACTAGATTACTAAAGATGGGTCGTTGATCTGGGTAGTTATTCTGACTTCCTGAGTGGAGGTCAGAAGGAATTATTTTCCCCTAAAATGAGGAAAATTGGCTTCTATCTCTCAAGGTTTTTTTGTGTTCCTCTGCATCAACTTGCAGGATAACAGGCTGAACTGGATGGACAGATGTATTTTTTCAGCCTTAGAAACTATGTTACTATACAGATATTCCCCAAAGTGCTCCCAAAAGTCCCACTAATAGTAATAATCCTTTCCCAGAGGGCCCTTATTAGTAATAGTGCCCTCCACTGTGATAATGCTCCTCTAGAGATCCCCTATTAGTAGCAGTGCATTCAATATTGTGCCCAATAATAATAATGCCCCCACAGGACCGCCTCTAGTAATAATGCAGTTATTATTCCCCCAGTATTTATAATGGCCCATCTGTAGTGCCCCCAGTATTTATATTTGTCCCCTGTAGTGGTCCCAGTATATATAATGGCCCTTTGTAGTGGTCTCAGTATTTAAAATGGCCAGTAGAGCCCCGTGCATTTTAATGGCCCCCTGTACTGTCCCCAGTATTTATAATTGCCTCAATGTACTGACACCAGTATTTAAAATGGCCCCAGTATATATAAAAAAATAAGATTGAGGATTACATGACCCTGGGGGGGGGGGGGGGGGGGGGGGGGCTTGATTGGCTCAGAAGTTGGCAGACAGACTGTTAGTCAAGCAGGGACATGATTTTGGAAAGTCCTTCAGCATCTGGTCTGGAGAGAAGATATTCTGAGTCTAGCTTGCAATCTGATAGCTTGTGTTTAGGCTGTGTCTGCAAAAAAGCAATTACAGATTCAGTACCCCAGTATCTGCAAATGATGTGTTCTTTATGTAATGTTATACAGTGTAATGTTATTCTGTGCCATGTATTGTACCCAGCATAGCTATGCACAGTGTAAGCACAGACTTTGCTGCCATTGAGGGATAACAACTTAAGACATCTTACACAATTGCACTTGATTTGGCCAATCATAGTCAGTTAGATATGCACGCCACAGTGCAAATTGCAAGCATTATTACAAGAATACAAATCTCCAGCCAGATATTCCACTAAGAAAGACTTTAGCAAAATAATGTATAAAGAGGGCCATAACTTCCAGCATTGCCAAAAGACATACATTGCTATTTGGAAAAGGAGATGCACTAAGGACCCTTGCAGTACATGTACGTCACAGCTGTCAGTATGGGTTCTGTGTCCCCATGGGTCCCAGTAATGGCTTACCTTGTAGGAGACGCAGGCGCCCGCCAGCATACTGCCGCATCCGTCCTCACTGCAAGGTGTCATCTGATGCGCTATAGCATGCGTGCGCACACCTCTCCCTTTTTTATAGGAGTAGGTAGCTGGTTCCTGATTACCGTCCCCACCCGGAGGCGGGACTATTTGTATTTAAGGCAGCTTCACTCATCATGAAGTGCCCAAGCGTGGTTGTTGTACCTCATGACTCCTGCTGAAGCGTCCCACTGTGTCTGTTTATTGGATTTCCTGGATTCTGACATCTGCTTCATTTGACTACGCATCAGCCTGCCGTGTTTTTATTGGATCACCTGGATTATAGACCTCTGCACTGTCTGACTACGCATCTGCCCATTGCCTCCTGTAAGTCTGCCCGGATCCAGATCCTGCACTGCCTGACAATGAGACCACTTATATCTGCACGCTGTATTGCTCTGAACTTTGTGTTGCCTTGTGTGACTTTTAAATACTGCCTGCCAGTAAAGACCATCTGTTCCTTTACTCTGCCTTTGTTGGACTCTGTTCACACTACTGCAGGTAGCTGCATTGTGGGTAACTGGTGCAGACACCAGGGTCCTGACTCTGAGAGACAGCAGTCAGCAATATTGGGCTAATGCCCAGTCCTCTATCAGCTGACACAGAGGATCCACATCCTCTGGTCGTAACAACAGCTGGACGTGACTTAAGGACCAGTGACGTACATGTATGGCAGGCTAATCGGGTCGGCGCAGGTGCTGCGCTTGCCCGATCAGCAGCAGGGGTCCAGCAGTCACTGACATCCGAACCCGTGCTGCATACGCCGGCATCGGTAAAAACACAGATACCGGCGTATTAACCCCTTGTATGCCGTGGTCAAAGCTGACCGCAGCATGCACGGGGTTTCTGGAGGGTATGCGCTGCAGTGACGGGTAGAGATGGCCTTGCGGTTGACCCGGCGGTCATTTCGTGGCAAACTTTGCTAGTTCGGGATTGGCGTGTCTGCCGGCGCCATATTCTTTTGCATTGCGCCAAACTTTCACCCATGACACATCCATCAGGTGGGACAGTACAGCCAATTCAGATGTTTTAGCACATGGACACACCCCCAAACCTATAACAGAACCCGCTCTGGCAGCCATTTTACATTATGTATTTTGCCAGTGTAGGGAGAGGTTGCATTTTGGAGCAGGGACAGGCTGTTAGGAACTTAGGGACACCAAACAATAGCTAAAAGGGCCACAAAAGTCCTTTTAAGGACTGGTAACGTTGTGCTATCGAAAAGGTGTGATATACTTATAATATACTTTCTAACATAGAAAGTATATTGTAGTGCATTTGTATGCTTTCAGAAAATACTGATTGAGGGCTGTGATCTATCAGCTTCCACAAAATAGTGATTGAGGTTTTCCATATACCTGCGTACACAAAATTACTGCTTGAGGGTGATATACCTGTTTCAACTAACTGATTAAGGCCTGCCATATATCAGCTTCCACAAAATAGTGATCAAGGTTTTCCATACAACTGCGTCCACAAAATTACTGCTTGAGGGTGATATACCTGCTTCAACGAACAACTGATTGAGGTCTGTGATATACCTGCTTCCACAAATACTGCTCTTCAGTAGAAACTTTGGCACAGGGTCATTTTAAAAATGACAGGCAGAGGAAGAAGCAGGCCATTCTGCATGGGTGGTAGGGGTCGGCAGGTGCACCAGGCCAGAGACTAAGTGGGAAATTGGAGAAGATGCGTACGATTACGTCAAAGGACGCACCAGAGTTGGTTGAGTGGCTCACTCAGCCTCCCGCTTCTGCACCCTCCTCATCCTCTGTATCTGCATCCTTCTCACTCTCTGCTGTGTGCACCCCCAAAGCCACCACCACCATAGCCCCTCCATTCGAGTCAGAGGAATTATTTTCCCATCCATTCCCAGACCTTACCGATGCGCAGCCATTCTTGGCATTGGATGAGGAAGAGGAGTTAGCAATGCCTGCCACCCAGCGGTCTTAAGAGAGTACCCAGATCACGGTGGTCCCTGCTGTTTCTGCCTACTCCGACATCTCTAATGTCAGTGGTAGTGCAGGTGACGATTATTAGGTGTCGATAGATGTCACATGGGTGCCCACAAGAGAGGAAGAGGAGGGGAGTTAAGAGGGAGATACGGAGCAGCAGAGAGGGAGGAGAAGCAGGCAGAACTTGCAGTGCACAGAAGGCAAAAAGCAGACTGCAAATGTATCTGGAGTGAGCCATCCACCATGCACGGTCACATCTGGCACTCCCAGGATGCCGGCACATGGCTCCGCAGTGTGAGCTTTTTTCAACGTGTCAGCTGCTGACAATAGTGTTGCCATCTGCAGCCTGTGCTGTCAACGCATAAGCCCAACACTCACCTAGGGACGACAGCCTTAAGAAGGCCATTGGCAGACCGCAATGGAAGGTCCCTGTCGAGTCATTGATCAAGTTGTCGAGGAGCAGGAGCTGGAAGATGAGGAAGTCACAATTCTGAATGAATTCGCAGGGGGGGCTACTCCATCTGAGACAAGTCAGCAGGAGTCTGAAGAGGAATCAGAGGAGGATGGTGGATGGGGGTAGGAAGAGGAGCAAGAAGAAGAGACTTTAAACTTTTCGGGGATCTCTGGTGCTGTTCGTGGCTGGGGGGAGGAGACCGAGGATGACATTCTCCTGGGTGATGATCAGGAGCCATGGCGCTTCACCGCTTCCAATTTAGTGCAAATGGGGGTCTTCATGCTCCAGTGTTTGAAGAGGGACCCCTGTATAAAAAGCATAAAGGTCAAGGACCTGTACTGGTTGGCAACGTACTTAGACCCCCGGTACAAATGCAAAATGGCAGACATGTTACCAGCATCACAGAGGGCTGTCAGAATTCAGCATTTCCAGGCCTTGCTGCGAGATATGCTGCATTCTGCTGTTGCGGGCACTGGTAGAGGAATTTCCACCCACAGCAAAATAGGTGTGGGTACCAATCATACCGTGCCTGCAAAAAGAGTGCAGTTTGAAGATATGTTTTTCATTTCTTATATGAGATCATTCTTGCAGCCAACACATCGACATCCGCCCTCCGGATCCAGCATTAAGGGAACACCTGAATCGAAAGGTGTCTGAATTAACGGCCGATGTGGACGCTCTGAGAAGCGAGAAACCCTTGGACTACTGGGTGTGTAGGCTTGACCTGTGGCCAGAGCTGGCACAATTTGCCATCAAACTCTTGGCTTGCCCCTCGTCGAGTGTCCTGTCCGAAAGGACGTTCAGCGCAGGAGGGGGGATAGTAACCGATAAGCGCACTCGCCTAGCTCAAGACATTGTGGACTGCCTCACATTTTTTAAAATGGATAAGGCATAAATCTCGAATAAATTCAACACCTGTGATGATCACGTGTAATTGAATTTCCTCATGCCAGCCCACACATATTCGCCACCACCCAGAACAAAGAATGATCCTTGACTTATGTACAGTACAGACCAAAAGTTTGGACACACCTTCTCATTCAAAGAGTTTTCTTTATTTTCATGACTATGAAAATTGTAGATTCACACTGAAGGCTTCAAAACTATGAATTAACACATGTGGAATTATATACATAACAAAAACGTGTGAAACAACTGAAAATATGTCATATTCTAGGTTCTTCAAAGTAGCCACCTTTTGCTTTGATTACTGCTTTGCACACTCTTGGCATTCTCTTGATGAGCTTCAAGAGGTAGTCACCTGAAATGGTTTTCACTTCACAGGTGTGCCCTGTCAGGTTTAATAAGTGGGATGTATTGGCTTATAAATGGGGTTGGGACCATCAGTTGCGTTGTGGAGAAGTCAGGTGGATACACAGCTGATAGTCCTACTGAATAGACTGTTAGAATTTGTATTATGGCAAGAAAAAAGCAGCTAAGTAAAGAAAAACAAGTGGCCATCATTACTTTAAGAAATTAAGGTCAGTCAGTCCGAAAAATTGGGAAAACTTTGAAAGTGTCCCCAAGTGCAGTCACAAAAACCATCAAGCGCTACAAAGAAACTGGCTCACATGCAGACCGCCCCGGGAAATGAAGACCAAGAGTCACCTCTGCTGCGGAGGATAAGTTCATCCGAGTCACCAGCCTCAGAAATCGCAGGTTAACAGCAGCTCAGATTAGAGACCAGGTCAATGCCACACAGAGTTCTAGCAGCAGACACATCTCTAGAACAACTGTTAAGAGGAGACTGTGTGAATCAGGCCTTCATGGTAGAATATCTGCTAGGAAACCACTGCTAAGGACAGGCAACAAGCAGAAAAGACTTGTTTGGGCTAAAGAACACAAGGAATGGACATTAGACCAGTGGAAATCTGTGCTTTGGTCTGATGAGTCCAAATTTTAGATCTTTGGTTCCTACCACCGTGTCTTTGTAAGACGCAGAAAAGGTGTACGGATGGACTCTACATGCCTGGTTCCCACCGTGAAGCATGGAGGAGGAGGTGTGATGGTGTGGGGGTGCTTTGCTGGTGACACTGTTGGGGATTTATTCAAAATTGAAGGCATACTGAACCAGCATGGCTACCACAGCATCTTGCAGCGGCATGCTATTCCATCGGGTTTGCATTTAGTTGGACCATCATTTATTTTTCAACAGTACAATGACCCCAAACACACTTCCAGGCTGTGTAAGGGCTATTTGACCATGAAGGAGAGTGATGGGGTGCTGCGCCAGATGACCTGGCCTCCACAGTCACCGGACCTGAACCCAATCGAGATGGTTTGGGGTGAGCTGGACCGCAGAGTGAAGGCAAAAGGGCCAACAAGTGCTAAGCATCTCTGGGAACTCCTTCAAGACTGTTGGAAGACCATTCAGGTGACTACCTCTTGAAGCTCATGAAGAGAATGCCAAGAGTGTGCAAAGCAGTAATCAAAGCAAAAGGTGGCTACTTTGAAGAACCTAGAATATGACATATTTTCAGTTGTTTCACACTTTTTTGTTATGTATATAATTCCACATGTGTTAATTCATAGTTTTGATGCCTTCAGTGTGAATCTACAATTTTCATAGTCATGAAAATAAAGAAAACTCTTTGAATGAGGTGTGTCCAAACTTTTGGTCTGTACTGTATATAGTTAAATAAATCAATAAATCAATAAGCGGTTTAATAAAGTAATGAAAAATATATAAATTCATTTTGGAAAAAAAAAGGAAAGAAATTTAAAATCAAAGAAATATAAATAAAATCATCAATAAATAAATAAATAAATTCATCAATACAGAAATATATAAATAAAGTTATAAATAAATAAGAAAACTCTTTGAATGAGAAGGTGTGTCCAAACTTTTGGTCTGTACTGTATATACAGCGGCATAAAAGGTCTTTTATATTAGGTGAATGCCTAATTTTTGGGGCTTGTACTGGCCAACTGTTACATTTTTATCCTGTGACCGCCTAATGTACCTCCAGCCACAGAATCCAAAGTTCTTTTCTGTCAGGTGAATGCCTATTGACTAATTTTGGGGCCTGTACTGGACAACAGTTACATTTTTATCCTGTGACCGCCTAATGTACCTCCAGCCACAGAATCCAAAGTTCTTTGCTGTCAGGTGAATGCCTATTGGCTGATTTTTTGGGCCTGTACTGGCCAACAGTTACATTTTTATACTGTGTCCACGTAATGTACCTCAAGCCACAGAATCCAAAGTTCTTTGCTGTCAGGTGAATGCCTATTGTCAAATTTTTGGGGCCTATACTGGCCGACGGTTACATTTTTATCCTGTGACCACCTAATGTACCTCCAGCCACATAATCCAAAGTTCTTTGTTGTCAAGTAAATGCCTATTGCCTAATTTTTGGGGCCTGTGTTGGCCGACAGTTACATTTTTTTATCTCTAGCCATATAATCACACCCTTGTCTCACTCCTTTGCCTCTCATTATGGTGGCGTATGAACTGCATTCACCATAAAGATCTTCTAATGTCACAGGGTCATGTGAATGTGCCCCCCACCCCATACTGTGCCCCCTTGTATCCTGCATTGTGCCCTCTTACCACACCCTGTGCAGTGCCCATAGTCATTCCCTGTACTGTGCCCTCTTATACCCTTTTATCCAGTCAAAGTATGGCGGTGTTATTTGGTCACTGTACAGAGGTGTTATCCGGTCAATGTATGGCGGTGGTATCCAATAACTGGATGGCCATAACTGTATCCCTTTCCTTGCCCATGCCCCATTCTTTTTTAGACCTCGCATGAGCGGGAAAAATATGCATATTGCAGTGCTATGGACCTTTGCACCACAATCTGTGTCATAAATATGCCTAACATAGACGTATTTCTATATAATAAATTACCACCTAATTGTATTATTATCCGGGGTAGGGCTAATATTATATTATATAGAATTTAGTGTATTATACTGTGCCCTGTAATTCCCAGTAGAAAAATGATCCTTGGGAAACACAGATCTCATCCCCTGACCACCAGGACCAGTAACATGGCGGCCTCCCCTCTCAGGCACGCTGCTCTGATGTGTATTAGTGCTTATTCTGACACTTGGGCTGGGTTCACATCCTTTTTTTTGCCATCCATTTAATACATACCAAAAATGTATGCGTTAACAGATGCCTCAGACTGATGCGGTACAGTGGTGTCCGTTCACCATTCAGTTCCATGGTAGAAAAAAAAATTACTTTTGCAGGATACAAAAACGTGGAGTGCTGCACATTTGTATACATCAAACCGATAGGAAATAAAAAATTTCTAGGCTCCAGCAGGGCACATTTTTCCCTTTAAGACGCATAAAAATGTCCCCTGATTAAAATACATATTTTTTGTGGGAATTTTTGCCATTGATCCCCCTCTGGTATGTCACTATCCGTGTTATGGGACTATTTGTGCACTACTAGTAAGTATTTGCAGGCTGCAAATATGACCTGAAGGTCTTTCATGTTCGCCTACCATTAAAGTGAATGGGGCCTGCTGCAAACGCGCGGTTCGCGAACATTTGATCGCGAACGCACGTTCATGAAACGTCCTGGTTGATGTTCGTCCATCACTAGTGATGGGATCCCGATGGCAGAGAAGGCAGCCTGATGCCTTCCATAGGCATCGGGGCTTGTCTTCTAAGGAATAGGGATGAGCGAACTCGAACTGTATAGTTCGGGTTCGTACCGAATTTTGGGGTGTCCGTGACACGGACCCGAACCCGGACATTTTCGTAAAAGTCCGGGTTCGGGTTCGGTGTTCGTCGCTTTCTTGGCGCTTTTGTGACGCTTTCTTGGCGCTTTTTGAAAGGCTGCAAAGCAGCCAATCAACAAGCGTCATACTACTTGCCCCAAGAGGCCGTCACAGCCATGCCTACTATTGGCATGGCTGTGATTGGCCAGAGCACCATGTGACCCAGCCTCTATTTAAGCTGGAGTCACACAGCGCCGCCCGTCACTCTGCTCTGATTAGCGTAGGGAGAGGTTGCGGCTGCGACAGTAGGGCGAGATTAGGCAGATTAACTCCTCCAAAGGACTTGATTAATCGATCGATCTGCAGCTGTGCATCATTGAGCTGCTGAAATTCAATTGCTCACTGTTTTTAGGCTGCCCAGACCGTTTGTCAGTCACTTTTTTCTGGGGTGATCGGCGGCCATTTTGTGTCTTGTGCGGTGCTGCGACCAAGTGCATCCAAGCTGCGACCAAGTGCATTTAACCCTCAATGGTGTGGTTGTTTTTTGGCTAAAGCCTACATCAGGGTGAAGCTGTCACACCAAGTGCATTTAACCAGCAATAGTCTGTTTATTTTTTGGCCATATACTACATCAGGGGCAAGCTGCGCCTGTCAACAAGTGCATTTAACCCTCAATGGTGTGGTTGTTTTTTGGCTAAAGCCTACATCAGGGTGAAGCTGTCACACCAAGTGCATTTAACCAGCAATAGTCTGTTAATGTATTGGCCATATACTAAATCAGGGGCAAGCTGCGCCCGTCACCAAGTGCATTTAACCCTCAGTAGTGTGGTTGGTCAAGCTGTCACACCAAGTGCATTTAACCAGCAATAGTCTGTTCATTTTTTGGCCATATACTACATCAGGGGCAAGCTGCGCCCGTCACCAAGTGCATTTAACCCTCAGTAGTGTGGTTGGTCAAGCTGTCACACCAAGAGCATTTAACCAGCAATAGTCTGTTCCACGTTTGGCCATATACTACATCAGGGGCAAGCTGCGCCCGTCACCAAGTGCATTTAACCCTCAGTAGTGTGGTTGGTCAAGCTGTCACACCAAGTGCATTTAACCAGCAATAGTCTGTTCATTTTTTGGCCATATACTACATCAGGGGCAAGCTGTGCCTGTCACCAAGTGCATTTAACCCTCAATGGTGTGGTTGTTTTTTGGCTAAAGCCTACATCAGGGTGAAGCTGTCACACCAAGTGCATTTAACCAGCAATAGTCTGTTAATGTTTGGCCATATACTAAATCAGGGGCAAGCTGCGCCGTCACCAAGTGCATTTAACCCTCAGTAGTGTGGTTGGTCAAGCTGTCCACCAAGTGCATTTAACCAGCAATAGTCTGTTCATTTTTGGCCATATACTACATCAGGGGCAAGCTGCGCCCGTCACCAAGTGCATTTAACCCTCAGTAGTGTGGTTGGTCAAGCTGTCACACCAAGAGCATTTAACCAGCAATAGTCTGTTCATTTTTTGGCCATATACTACATCAGGGGCAAGCTGCGCCCGTCACCAAGTGCATTTAACCCTCAGTAGTGTGGTTGGTCAAGCTGTCACACCAAGTGCATTTAACCAGCAATAGTCTGTTCATTTTTTGGCCATATACTACATCAGGGGCAAGCTGCGCCCGTCACCAAGTGCATTTAACCCTCAGTAGTGTGGTTGGTCAAGCTGTCACACCAAGTGCATTTAACCAGCAATAGTGTGGTTATTTTTTGGCCATATCCCAGTCTAATTCTGTCACTAAATCCATACCGGTCACCCAGCGCCTAAATACTAGGCCTCAAATTTATATCCCGCTAAATCTGTCGTTACCGCTATACTGTTGTGGCTGGGCAAGTTATTTAGTGTCTGTCAAAGCACATTTTTTGTTCAGGGTTGAAATACAATTCCCAGTTTAGCAATTTCATAATTTAGTGGTTTCTGCTGTATCAGAGCTATTTGAAATCTATCCCTAAAAGGGTATATAATATTCAAGGTGCACATAGGGTCATTCAGAATAACTTCACACACACGCTACTGTGCATTTCCAAGTCTAATTCTGTTAGTAAATCCATACCGGTCACCCAGCGCCTAAATACTAGGCCTCAAATTTATATCCCGCTAAATCTGTCGTTACCGCTGTACTGTTGTGGCTGGGCAAGTTATTTAGTGTCCGTTAAAGCACATTTTTTGTTCAGGGTTGAAATACAATTCCCAATTTAGCAATTTCATAATTTAGTGGTTTCTGCTATATCAGAGCTATTTGAAATCTATCCCTAAAAGGGTATATAATATTCAAGGTGCACATAGGGTCATTCAGAATAACTTCACACACACGCTACTGTGCATTTCCAAGTCTAATTCTGTCACTAAATCCATACCGGTCACCCAGCGCCTAAATACTAGGCCTCAAATTTATATCCCGCTAAATCTGTCGTTACCGCTGTACTGTTGTGGCTGGGCAAGTTATTTAGTGTCCGTTAAAGCACATTTTTTGTTCAGGGTTGAAATACAATTCCCAATTTAGCAATTTCATAATTTAGTGGTTTCTGCTATATCAGAGCTATTTGAAATCTATCCCTAAAAGGGTATATAATATTCAAGGTGCACATAGGGTCATTCAGAATAACTTCACACACACGCTACTGTGCATTTCCAAGTCTAATTCTGTCACTAAATCCATACCGGTCACCCAGCGCCTAAATACTAGGCCTCAAATTTATATCCCGCTAAATCTGTCGTTACCGCTGTACTGTTGTGGATGGGCAAGTTATTTAGTGTCCGTCAAAGCACATTTTTTGTTCTGGGTTGAAATACAATTCCCAATTTAGCAATTTCATAATTTAGTGGTTTCTGCTATATCAGAGCTATTTGAAATCTATCCCTAAAAGGGTATATAATATTCAAGGTGCACATAGGGTCATTCAGAATAACTTCACTCACACACACTGTGCATTTCCAAGTCTAATTCTGTCACTAAATCCATACCGGTCACCCAGCGCCTAAATACTAGACCTCAAATTTATATCCCGCTAAATCTGTCGTTACCGCTGTACTGTTGTGGATGGGCAAGTTATTTAGTGTCCGTCAAAGCACATTTTTTGTTCTGGGTTGAAATACAATTCCCAATTTAGCAATTTCATAATTTAGTGGTTTCTGCTATATCAGAGCTATTTGAAATCTATCCCTAAAAGGGTATATAATATTCAAGGTGCACATAGGGTCATTCAGAATAACTTCACTCACACACACTGTGCATTTCCAAGTCTAATTCTGTCACTAAATCCATACCGGTCACCCAGCGCCTAAATACTAGGCCTCAAATTTATATCCCGCTGAATTTGAATACAATACATTGGGCCAAATAATATTTTTGTTGTTGTGGTGAACCATAACAATGAGGAAAACATCTAGTAAGGGACGCGGACGTGGACATGTTCGTGGTGGTGTTAGTGGACCCTCTTGTGCTGGGAGATGACGTGGCCGTTCTGCCACATCCACATGTCCTAGTGTACCAACTACCTCAGGTCCCAGTAGCCGCCAGAATTTACAGCGATATATGGTGGGGCCCAATGCCGTTCTAAGGATGGTAAGGCCTGAGCAGGTACAGGCATTAGTCAATTGGGTGGCCGACAGTGGATCCAGCACGTTCACATTATCTCCCACCCAGTCTTCTGCAGAAAGCGCACAGATGGCGCCTGAAAACCAACCCCACCAGTCTGTCACATCACCCCCATGCATATCAGGGAAACTGTCTGAGCCTCAAGTTATGCAGCAGTCTCTTATGCTGTTTGAAGACTCTGCTGGCAGGGTTTCCCAAGGGCATCCACCTAGCCCTTCCCCAGCGGTGGAAGACATAGACTGCACTGACGCACAACCACTTATGTTTCCTGATGATGAGGACATGGGAATACCACCTCAGCATGTCTCTGATGATGACGAAACACAGGTGCCAACTGCTGCGTCTTTCTGCAGTGTGCAGACTGAACAGGAGGTCAGGGATCAAGACTGGGTGGAAGACGATGCAGGGGACGATGAGGTCCTAGACCCCACATGGAATGAAGGTCGTGCCACTGACTTTCACAGTTCGGAGGAAGAGGCAGTGGTGAGACCGAGCCAACAGCGTAGCAAAAGAGGGAGCAGTGGGCAAAAGCAGAACACCCGCCGCCAAGAGACTCCGCCTGCTACTGACCGCCGCCATCTGGGACCGAGCACCCCAAAGGCAGCTTCAAGGAGTTCCCTGGCATGGCACTTCTTCAAACAATGTGCTGACGACAAGACCCGAGTGGTTTGCACGCTGTGCCATCAGAGCCTGAAGCGAGGCATTAACGTTCTGAACCTGAGCACAACCTGCATGACCAGGCACCTGCATGAACTGCAGTGGAGTAAACACCTTAAAACCAAGGAAGTCACTCAGGCTCCCCCTGCTACCTCTTCTGCTGCTGCCGCCTCAGCCTCTTCTGCTGCTGCCGCCTCGGCCTCTTCCTCCGCCTCTGGAGGAACGTTGGCACCTGCCGCCCAGCAAACAGGGGTTGTACCACCAACACCACCACCACCTCCATCACCAAGCGTCTCAACCATGTCACACGGCAGCGTTCAGCTCTCCATCTCACAAACATTTGAGAGAAAGCATAAATTCCCACCTAGCCACCCTCGATCCCTGGCCCTGAATGCCAGCATTTCTAAACTACTGGCCTATGAAATGCTGTCATTTAGGCTGGTGGACACAGACAGCTTCAAACAGCTCATGTCGCTTGCTGTCCCACAGTATGTTGTTCCCAGCCGCCACTACTTCTCCAAGAGAGCCGTGCCTTCCCTGCACAACCAAGTATCCGATAAAATCAAGTGTGCACTGCGCAACGCCATCTGTAGCAAGGTCCACCTAACCACAGATACGTGGACCAGTAAGCACGGCCAGGGACGCTATATCTCCCTAACTGCACACTGGGTAAATGTAGTGGCAGCTGGGCCCCAGGCGGAGAGCTGTTTGGCGCACGTCCTTCCGCCGCCAAGGATCGCAGGGCAACATTCTTTGCCTCCTGTTGCCACCTCCTCCTTCTCGGCTTCCTCCTCCTCTTCTTCCACCTGCTCATCCAGTCAGCCACACACCTTCACCACCAACTTCAGCACAGCCCGGGGTAAACGTCAGCAGGCCATTCTGAAACTCATATGTTTGGGGGACAGGCCCCACACCGCACAGGAGTTGTGGCGGGGTATAGAACAACAGACCGACGAGTAGTTGCTGCCGGTGAGCCTCAAGCCCGGCCTGGTGGTGTGTGATAATGAGCGAAATCTCGTTGCAGCTCTGGGACTAGCCAATTTGACGCACATCCCTTGCTTGGCGCATGTGCTGAATTTGGTGGTGCAGAAGTTCATTCACAACTACCCCGACATGTCAGAGCTGCTGCATAAAGTGCGGGCCGTCTGTTCGCGCTTCCGGCGTTCACATCCTGCTGCTGCTCGCCTGTCTGCGCTACAGCGTAACTTCGGCCTTCCCGCTCACCGCCTCAAAAATTGACGTGCCCACCAGGTGGAACTCCACCTTGCACATGCTGGACAGACTGTGCGAGCAGCAGCAGGCCACAGTGGAGTTTCAGCTGCAGCACGCACGGGTCAGTCGCACTACAGAACAGCACCACTTCACCACCAATGACTGGGCCTCCATGCGAGACCTGTGTGCCCTGTTGCGCTGTTTCGAGTACTCCACCAACATGGCCAGTGGCGATGACGCCGTTATCAGCGTTACAATACCACTTCTATGTCTCATTGAGAAAACACTTAGGGCGATGATGGAAGAGGAGGTGGCCCAGGAGGAGGAGGAGGAGGAAGAGGGGTCATTTTTAGCACTTTCAGGCCAGTCTCTTCGAAGTGACTCAGAGGGAGGTTTTTTGCAACAGCAGAGGCCAGGTACAAATGTGGCCAGCCAGGGCCCACTACTGGAGGACGAGGAGGACGAGGATGAGGAGGAGGTGGAGGAGGATGAGGATGATGCATGGTCACAGCGGGGTGGCACCCAACGCAGCTCGGGTCCATCACTGGTGCGTGGCTGGGGGGAAAGGCAGGATGATGATGATACGCCTCCCACAGAGGACAGCTTGTCCTTACCCCTGGGCAGCCTGGCACACATGAGCGACTACATGCTGCAGTGCCTGCGCAACGACAGCAGAGTTGCCCACATTTTAATGTGTGCGGACTACTGGGTTGCCACCCTGCTGGATCCACGCTACAAAGACAATGTGCCCACCTTACTTCCTGCACTGGAGCGTGATAGGAAGATGCACGAGTACAAGCGCACGTTGGTAGACGCGCTACTGAGAGCATTCCCAAATGTCACAGTGGAAGCCCAAGGCCAAGGCAGAGGAGGAGCAAGAGGTCGCCAAGGCAGCTGTGTCACGGCCAGCTCCTCTGAGGGCAGGGTTAGCATGGCAGAGATGTGGAAAACTTTTGTCAACACGCCACAGCTAACTGCACCACCACCTGATACGCAACGTGTTAGCAGGAGGCAACATTTCACTAACATGGTGGAAAGTACATGTGCACACCCCTCCACGTACTGACTGATGGTTCGGCCCCATTCAACTTCTGGGTCTCTAAATTGTCCACGTGGCCAGAGCTAGCCTTTTATGCCTTGGAGGTGCTGGCCTGCCCGGCGGCCAGCGTTTTGTCTGAACGCGTATTCAGCACGGCAGGGGGCGTCATTACAGACAAACGCAGCCGCCTGTCTACAGCCAATGTGGACAAGCTGACGTTCATAAAAATGAACCAGGCATGGATCCCACAGGACCTGTCCGTCCCTTGTCCAGATTAGACATTAACTACCTCCCCTTAACCATATATTATTGGACTCCAGGGCACTTCCTCATTCAATCCTATTTTTATTTTCATTTTACCATTATATTGCGAGGCTACCCAAAGTTGAATGAACCTCTCCTCTGTCTGGGTGCCAGGGCCTAAATATATGCCAATGGACTGTTCCAATGTTGGGTGACGTGAAGCCTGATTCTCTGCTATGACATGCAGACTAATTCTCTGCTGACATGAAGCCAGATCCTCTGTTACGGGACCTCTCTCCTCTGCCTGGGTGCTGGGCCTAAATATCTGACAATGGACTGTTGCAGTGGTGGCTGACGTGAAGCCTGATTTTCTGCTATGACATGCAGACTGATTCTCTGCTGACATGAAGCCAGATCCTCTGTTACGGGACCTCTCTCCTCTGCCTGGGTGCTGGGCCTAAATATATGCCAATGGACTGTTGCAGTGGTGGCTGACGTGAAGCCTCATTCTCTGCTATGACATGCAGACTAATTCTCTGCTGACATGAAGCCAGATTGTCTGTTACGGGACCTCTCTCCTCTGCCTGGGTGCTGGGCCTAAATTTATGAAAATGGACTGTTACAGTGGTGGGTGACGTGAAGCCTGATTCTCTGCTATGACATGAAGACTGATTCTCTGCTATGACATGAAGACTGATTCTCTGCTGACATGAAGCCAGATTGTCTGTTACGGGACCTCTCTCCTCTGCCTGGGTGCTGGGCCTAAATTTATGAAAATGGGCTGTTGCAGTGGTGGCTGACGTGAAGCCTGATTCTCTGCTATGACATGAAGACTGATTCTCTGCTGACATGAAGCCAGATTGTCTGTTACGGGACCTCTCTCCTCTGCCTGGGTGCTGGGCCTAAATTTATGAAAATGGACTCTTACAGTGGTGAGTGACGTGAAGCCTGATTCTCTGCTATGACATGAAGACTGATTCTCTGCTGACATGAAGCCAGATTGTCTGTTATGGGACCTCTCTCCTCTGCCTGGGTGCTGGGCCTAAATTTATGAAAATGGACTCTTACAGTGATGGGTGACGTGAAGCCTGATTCTCTGCTATGACATGAAGACTGATTCTCTGCTGACATGAAGCCAGATTGTCTGTTACGGGACCTCTCTCCTCTGCCTGGGTGCTGGGCCTAAATTTATGAAAATGGACTCTTACAGTGGTGGGTGACGTGAAGCCTGATTCTCTGCTATGACATGAAGACTGATTCTCTGCTGACATGAAGCCAGATTGTCTGTTACGGGACCTCTCTCCTCTGCCTGGGTGCTGGGCCTAAATTTATGAAAATGGACTGTTGCAGTGGTGGGTGACGTGAAGCCTGATTCTCTGCTATGATATGAAGACTGATTCTCTGCTGACATGAAGCCAGATCCTCTGTTACGGGACCTCTCTCCTCTGCCTGGGTGCTGGGCCTAAATATCTGACAATGGACTGTTGCATTGGTGGCTGACGTGAAGCCTGATTCTCTGCTATGACATGCAGACTAATTCTCTGCTGACATGAAGCCAGATTGTCTGTTACGGGACCTCTCTTCTCTGCCTGGGTGCTGGGCCTAAATTTATGAAAATGGACTGTTGCAGTGGTGGGTGACGTGAAGCCTGATTCTCTGCTATGACATGAAGACTGATTCTCTGCTGACATGAAGCCAGATTGTCTGTTACGGGACCTCTCTCCTCTGCCTGGGTGCTGGGCCTAAATTTATGACAATGGACTGTTGCAGTGGTGGCTGACGTGAAGCCTGATTCTCTGCTATGACATGCAGACTGATTCTCTGCTGACATGAAGCCAGATCCTCTGTTACGGGACCTCTCTCCTCTGCCTGGGTGCTGGGCCTAAATTTATGAAAATGGACTGTTGCAGTGGTGGGTGACGTGAAGCCTGATTCTCTGCTATGATATGAAGACTGATTCTCTGCTGACATGAAGCCAGATCCTCTCTTACGGGACCTCTCTCCTCTGCCTGGGTGCTGGGCCTAAATATCTGACAATGGACTGTTGCATTGGTGGCTGACGTGAAGCCTGATTCTCTGCTATGACATGCAGACTAATTCTCTGCTGACATGAAGCCAGATTGTCTGTTACGGGACTTCTCTCATCTGCCTGGGTGCCGGGCCTAAATTTATGAAAATGGACTCTTACAGTGGTGGGTGACGTGAAGCCTGATTCTCTGCTATGACATGAAGACTGATTCTCTGCTGACATGAAGCCAGATTGTCTGTTACGGGACCTCTCTCCTCTGCCTGGGTGCTGGGCCTAAATTTATGAAAATGGACTGTTGCAGTGGTGGGTGACGTGAAGCCTGATTCTCAGCTATGATATGAAGACTGATTCTCTGCTGACATGAAGCCAGATCCTCTGTTACGGGACCTCTCTCCTCTGCCTGGGTGCTGGGCCTAAATATCTGACAATGGACTGTTGCATTGGTGGCTGACGTGAAGCCTGATTCTCTGCTATGACATGAAGACTGATTCTCTGCTGACATGAAGCCAGATTGTCTGTTACGGGACCTCTCTCCTCTGCCTGGGTGACGGGGCCTAAATATCTGAGAATGGACTGTTCCAGTGGTGGGTGACGGGAAGCCAGATTCTCTGCTATGGGACCTCTCTCCAATTGATTTTGGTTAATTTTTATTTATTTAATTTTTATTTTAATTCATTTCCCTATCCACATTTGTTTGCAGGGGATTTACCTACATGTTGCTGCCTTTTGCAGCCCTCTAGCCCTTTCCTGGGCTGTTTTACAGCCGTTTAAGTGCCGAAAAGTTCGGGTCCCCATTGACTTCAATGGGGTTCGGGTTCGGGACGAAGTTCGGATCGGGTTCGGATCCCGAACCCGAACATTTTCGGGAAGTTCAGCCGAACTTCTCGAACCCGAACATCCAGGTGTTCGCTCAACTCTATTCGCTGTATTGCTATATATTCTTGTCTTAGAATATGACGAATATTCTAAAAAACTTTATAGTTATAGCAATATAGCGAATATATTCGTTATTTAGAATATTCGTAAAAAAATATTTAATATGAAAAGATGATTCCTTCCAGCTTACTTTGCTTGTGGTATATAATATATCCAACAAATGAGAACACACATATGCATTAATAATAGAATTTTATTAAATAGCATCAGACAACAAAATAGATAATCATAAATATATATATATTATATAAATAGCAGTAATGTGCTCACCAAGGAGCCAAGGTTTGTCCCTCATTATATGTCTTACTGATTACTTGCTGGTTGTAGTTATATAGGCTCCACATGGTTTAGTGCATATGGTTAGCTCTGATATATTCATACTGACATCATATACTATATTTTTATAACTGCTGCAACTTTCTGTACAAGATATTACATACATCAGCATTATTATACACTCTCTCCTTTGGCTTGTTAAAGAGTTGCGTTGCCTCTGCATGTATATTATTGCCAAGCCATTAGGAGAAGTGTTGGAAAGGGGGTATATTTATCTTTTGTTTCCTTGGTGAGCTGCTGATTCGCAGCGCTACTGCATAATTGCTATTTATATATTTATGATTATCTATTTTGTTGCCTTTTATGATGCTATTTAATAAAACACTATTATTAATGCATTTTTCCTTGCTCACACATAATTCCTCATCTTTTTGATGTTTGTTTTGGTAATATTAATTTGTTTGTGGGCCAATGACTCATTGGCCCACAAGCAATAAGCAGTGAGGGATCATGTTTTCAGATGTTTAAAATTCACGAATATTCGATATATCGAATATATAGCACTATATTCGAAATATTAGTGATTTCTCGAAGTTGCAATATTCACTAAATAAAATTCGTTATTCGAATATTCGCGCTCAACACTAGAGAGGACGTGGTCGATCTGTGCCAGCTAGACGCACAAGTGAAACACCTTCCTCAGGTGCGGCAGAACCTGCAGCAGTATTTGGTCGGGCCTAATGGGGCTCTAAGAATGGTGAGGCCAGAACAAGTACAGGCGATAGTAGATTGGGTTGCTGACAGTGCCTTCAGTTCCTTCACATTGTCTCCCACCCAGTCTCCTGCTGAAAGATCAGAGTTGGCACCTGCAGCCGATGTCCATCACTCTTTCACCTCACCCCCTTGCAAATCAGCCAAGCAGTCTGAGCCCCAAGTCATGCAGCAGTCTCTTCTGCTTTTTGATGACTCTGTTAGCAGGGTTTCCCAGGGCCATACACCTAGCCCTGCCCAAGAAGTGGAGGAGACCAATGCCCAAACACTTATGTTTCAAGATGAGTACATAGGAGGACTATCGCAGCACATCTCGGATGATGACGAAACACAGGTGCCAACTGCTGCGGCTTTCGAAAGTGTGCAGACCGACAAGGTGGGCAGGGGTGAAGACTGGGTGGAAGATGATGTGGAGGACGATAAGGTCCTTGACCCCACATTGAATCAAGGTCATGCGAGTGACCTGTGTAGGTCAAAGGAAGAGGCGGTGGTCACACAGAGCCACCAGCACAGCAGAAGAGGGAGCAGGGTGCAAAAGCGGAGCGGCCGTCCCCTAGACAGTACTTCTGCTACTGCCCACTAGAGATGTCATAAAACATAAAATTTTCCGTTCACGAATTTCTACAAATGTTCGCGAACGGGCGAACCAGACGAACCGCCATTGACTTCTATAGGCAGGCGAATTTTAAAACCCACAGGGACTCTTTCTGGCCACAATAGTGATGGAAAAGTTGTTTCAAGGGGACTAACACCTGGACTGTGGCATGCCGGAGGAGAATCCATGGCAAAACTCCCATGGAAAATTACATAGTTGACGCAGAGTTGGATTTTAATCCATAAAGGGCATAAATCACCTAACAATCCAATTTTTTTTTTTAACAACGTGGTTTAAAACATCCAGTGTGTGTATACAATCAGGTATGATGTTGTATCGATCAGGTAGTGTAAGGGTTATGCCCGCTTCACAGACATTGACAGACCAATCTCCCCTTTTAATGCACCGCAAACAGTCCATTTGCCCAACCGCAAACTTCCCATTTGCACAAGGTTGGATACCAAGCTAGCCATGTCCCGCTGATGTCATTGAAGGTTTCTTCCTCCACCCAGCCACGTACAACACCAAGGGTCCCGGAAAGGTGAATTGAATTGATTTTTCGAACGGGGAGATGGTTAAAAAAACGCTGGCTCCCTCCCCTTTGTTTGAATCTATGGTCACTGCGTCTGTGCCGTGCAATTTACTGTCCCACCCGATATGAGTGCTATTTTCTATAGTTCTCTCTTCTCATCAGTTTAATCCCTGTTACGTCCCCAATCTGGGGTCCATTTATTAAATTGATTTTTCGAACGGGGAGATGGTTAAAAAAAACGCTGGCTCCCTCCCCTTTGTTTGAATCCACGCCACGGTCACTGCGTCTGCGCCGTGCAATTTACTGTCCCACCCGATATGAGTGGTATTTCCTGTAGTTCTCTCTTCTCATCAGTTTAATCCCTGTTAGGTCCCCAATCTGGGGTCCATTTATTAAATAGATTTTTCGAACGGGGAGATGGTTAAAAAATTGCTGGCTCCCTCCCCTTTGTTTGAATCCATGCCACGGTCACTGCGTCTGCACCGTGCAATTTACTGTCACACCCGATATGAGTGCTATTTTCTGTAGTACTATTCTCATCAGTTTAATCCCTGTTACGTGACATCCCCAATCTGGGGTCCATTTATTAAATTGATTTTTCGAATGGGGAGATAATTAAAAAAACGCTGGCTCCCTCCCCTTTGTTTGAATCCACGCCACGGTAACTGCGTCTGCGCCGTGCAATTTACTGTCACACCCGATATGAGTGCTATTTTCTGTAGTACTATTCTCATCAGTTTAATCCCTGTTACGTCCCATATCAGCCTTCACAGTGACAGACCAAACTCTGATACACCAAACTGAATTGATTTTAGGAACCGGGAGATGGAAAAAGCAGCTTGGTCGGTCCTCTTACTCCCAAGTTGGGGCACTGCGCGTGCACGGAGCAATGTGCTGTGACACCCTATATGAGTGGTGTCTTAACTAGTACTATTCCTATCAGTTTAATCCCTGTTACGTCCCCTATCCGGGGTGTGTCGAATTGATTAACCATTGTCGAATTAACGAACCATTACGACATCCTGGAATAATTTAGTTCTGAGCTTTGTACTTGCTTTGTATTGGAATTGATGGGGATTTTTTAAATTGTCTGCATTATTTCTAATAAACTATTAAGAGACTTTATTAAGATTTTTTTTTTATGTATTAACCCCTTAAGGACACATGACGTACCGGTACGGCATGTTTCCCGAGTCCTTAAGGACACATGACGTACCGGTACGTCATGGCTTTAAATAGCGATGACGGCGCCGCGGGGGTTAATCGGAACGGGATGCCGGCTGAAATCATTCAGCCGGCATCCTGTAACAATGCAGGGGGGGGTCATTTGACCCCCCCCCACATCGACGATCGCAGAAAACCGCAGGTCAATTCAGACCTGCGGTTTTCTGCGTTTCCGGTCCATTCGGGTGTCCTGTGACCCGATGAACCGGAAAAAGACTGCGATCGGTGGCGTAATTTTACACCACCAATCGCAGTCCGAGGATTTGCAGAGGCGGAGCTGGCCCTGGTGCTGAACGCCGCTGTCCAGGGTGCTGATTGGTGCAGGGGAGAGAGGCGCGAGATTCAAACTTCCTGCGCTCCTCTCTCCCCTCCTCTTCCTGTTCTGCACGAGCACCCGGCAGCATCGTCCAGCACCAGCTCCTGTGTCCCCCTAATCGCCATCCATCACCCTCCTGCACCCATCGCCACCCAGGTAGGTTAGGGTCAGTGAGGGAGAGGCACCTTTAGGCAGGGATAGAAGGGAAAAGTTAGAAAAAAAATAAAAAAAAATTAAATCACATTTATTCCAAACTTTTTTTTTTCAGCTACCAGACCCCAGACCCCCCTGCCACTTGCCCCCCCCCGCATCCCCACCACCACCAGCCCCCCCCTCACCACCAGCCCCCCCCCCCCCCACCAGACCCCCCCACCACCACTTTTTTTTTTCTGCGTGCGCTGACTGGCCGGCACTTTTTAGCGTCCGTCCACTGTTAGCGCATCGCCCGCCCCACCGCCCCACCACCCCACCGACCGCTGATCAGCGTTGAACCGCTGATCAGCAAGTTTGAACTTTTTTATTTTTTTTTCTAACACTTGCCCATTTTTTTTGCCTGGACTTTTAGTACGTGAACACCCGTGCCCCCACACACACGCACATAGAATAAAGGTTTACACGCACGCACATACACACGCACACACACACACCCATGGCCCGCCGGGTGTTCTCGGCCGAGGAGGCATATGCCCAGATTGCCTCCGACTCTGAGAGCCCCAGTGAGGATGAGGATGACCCCACGTTCCTTTTGTCATCCGTTCCTTTTGTCTTCCTTTTGAGCCACCAAGGCAGCGGAGACGCCGCCAGGCGGAGCCAGGGGCCACACATGCTAGGGATCCTGTGGCCCACCCTAGTACGAGCCGCCCTGGGGTTCGTACTGGTTTCCCGGCCCACCAAATAAGTTCACCGGAGCCCCCTGCCGATGAACTTAGCTGGTGTCCCCCAGTGGACTTTGAGCCTGAGATTCCGGATTTCGCTGGCAATCCTGGAATCCAGATTCCCACAGTGGGGTTTACTGAAATAGACTTTTTTAGTTTTTTTTTCAGTAACCCACTGGTGAATCTGATGGTGGAGCAGACGAATCTGTACGCCCAACAGTTCGTCGCTCAAAACCCGGGCTCATTTTTGGCTAGACCCGGTGGCTGGACGCCGGTCAGTGCAGCCGAGATGAGGACATTTTGGGGCCTCGTGCTGCATATGGGTCTAGTGCAAAAACCCAGTGTCAGGCTGTACTGGAGTGGGGACGTCCTATACCAGACCCCACTGTACAGTACGGCCATGACACGCTCCCGGTTTGAGGCCATCCGGAAATGTCTGCATTATTCCGATAATGCAGCATGTCCCCCCCGAAGTGATCCTGCCTATGACCGGCTGTACAAGATACGGCCGGTCATCGATCACTTTGGGGCCACATTTCAGCAGGCCTACGTACCTGGAAGGGAGGTCGCGGTTGATGAGTCTCTCGTTGCGTTCAAGGGGAGACTCAGTTTCCGCCAATACATTCCCACAAAGCGGGCGAGGTATGGCGTGAAGCTATACAAAATTTGTGAGAGTACCTCAGGGTACACTTACAAATTTCGTGTGTACGAGGGGCGAGATTCCCGGATTCAACCACCAGAATGTCCCCCCACTCTGGGTGTTACCGGGAAACTCGTGTGGGACCTTATGTACCCACTGCTGGATAAGGGTTACCACTTGTACGTGGACAACTTTTATACCAGCATTCCCTTGTTCAGGTCCCTTGCCGCCAGATCCACGTTCGCTTGTGGGACCGTGCGGAAAAATCAACGCGGCCTCCCTGCCCACCCCCTCCAGGTACCTTTCCCCAGGGGTGAGACCCGTGCACTTACCAGTGGAAACCTGTTGCTGGTCAGGTATAAGGACAAGAGGGATGTCCTTATGCTGTCCACAATCCACGGTAACAGCACCACCCCAGTCTCTGTGCGAGGTACCACGGCAACGGTCCTCAAGCCCGATTGTATCATCGCCTACAATCGGTATATGGGAGGAGTTGATCTCTCTGATCAAGTCCTCAAGCCATATAATGCCATGCGCAAAACCCGGGCATGGTACAAAAAAGTTGCGGTCTACATGGTGCGGGTTGCCATGTACAACTCTTTTGTACTATCCCGAAGCGCTGGCAGCACAGGGACATTCCTCCAATTCTATGAGGCAGTCCTCAAAGACCTGATCTTTTCGGACCGGGAAAGAGCAGGCCGGAGTACCTCGGGAACTGGAGGCGCCCGGATCGTCCCTGGCCAACACTTTCCAGGTGTGGTCCCCCATACTGGAAAGAAGGGACGAACCCAAAAAAGATGCAGAGTGTGTCACAAGAGGGGGATACGGAAGGACACCACTACTCAGTGTGACACTTGCCCCGATCATCCGGGCCTCTGCATTATCGATTGCTTCAGGGAGTATCACACTTCCATGGAGTACTAAATTTTTATAATCTCCAACAGTCCCCTAGAGAACATAAAACACTATGGCTCTCAGACTTTGGAGACACAGAAACAATTTTTTTTCCCCAAAAAAATATTAGTTTTAGTGCAGGCATCCTCAAACTGCGGCCCTCCAGATGTTGTAAAACTATAACTCCCAGCATGCCCAGACAACCTACAGCCATCAGCAGGGCATGGTGGGAATTGTAGTTTTACAACATCTGGAGGGCTGCAGTTTTAGGATGCCTGCTTAGTGTCTCCAAAGTCTGAGAGCCATACATATTGGGCATCGTCGCGTGCGTAAAAGTCGTCGCTATAAAAATAACATTTGACCAAACCCCTCGGATGAACGGTGTTAAAAATATAAAATAAAAACGGTGCCAAAACACCCATTTTTGGGCAAAATTTCCATTTGAATCCTTTTTTTCCAGTAATAAAGCAAGGGTTAACAGCCAAAAAAAACTCAATATTTATGGCCCTGATTCTGTAGTTTGCAGAAACACCCCATATGTGGTCGTAAATGGCTATATAGCCGCACGGCAGGGCATAGAACGAAGGGAACTCCATATGGTTTCTGGAAGGCAGATTTTGATGGACAGTTTTTTTTTTTGACACCATGTCCCATTAGAAGCCCCCCCTGATGTAGCCTAGACTAGAAACTCCAAAAAAGTGACCCCATCTAAGAAACTACACCCCTCAAGGTATTCAAAAGTTACTTTATAAACTTTGTTAACCCTTTAGGTGTTCCACAAAACTAAATAGCAAATGTAGAAAAATTTTAGAATTTAATTTTTTTGTTACCTTGCCTCAAAAAAGTGTAATATAGAGCAACCAAAAATCATATTTACCCCTAAAATAGTACCAAATCAACAACCACCTTATCCCGTAGTTTCCTAGATGGGGTCACTTTTATGGAGTTTCTACTCTAGGGGTGCATCAGGGGGCTTGAAAGGGTACATGGTGTAAATAAACCAGTCCAGCAAAATCTGCCTTCCAAAAACCGTATGGCGTTCCCCTTCTTCTATGTCCTGCCGTTTAGCCAAATAGTAGTTTACGACCACATTTGGGGTGTTTCTGCAAACTACAGAATCAGGGCAACCCATTTTGAGTTTTGTTTGGCTGTTAACCCATTTTTTTCAGTAATAAAGTAAGGGTTAAAATGGAAAATTTTCCAAAAAATAGAAATTTCTAAATTGTTTCTCCATCTGCCATTAACTCTTGTGGAACACCTAAAGGGTTAACAAAGTTTGTAAACCCAGTTTTGAATACCTTGAGGGGTGTACTTTCTTAGATGGAGTCACTTTTTTGAAATTTCTATTCTAGGGGTGCAACAGGGGGCTTCAAATGGGACATGGTATAAACAAAACCAGTCCTGCAAAATCTGCCTTCCAAAACCCATATGGCGTTCCCCTCTTTCTACGTGCTCCCGTTTGGCCAAACAGTAGTTTACGACCACATATGGGGTGTTTTTGCAAACTACAGAATCAGGGCAACCCATATTGAGTTTTGTTTGGCTGTTAACCCTTACTTTATTGCTGGAAAAAATGGGTTAAAATGGAAAATTTTCCAAAAAATAGAAATTTCTAAATTGTTTCTCCATCTGCCATTAACTCTTGTGGAACACCTAAAGGGTTAACAAAGTTTGTAAACCCAGTTTTGAATACCTTGAGGGGTGTACTTTCTTAGATGGAGTCACTTTTTTGAAATTTTTATTCTAGGGGTACAACAGGGGGCTTCAAATGGGACATGGTATAAACAAAACCAGTCCTGCAAAATCTGCCTTCCAAAACCCATATGGTGTTCCCCTCCTTCTATGTCCTCCCGTTCGGCCAAACAGTAGTTTACGACCACATATGGGGTGTTTTTGCAAACTACAGAATCAGGGCAACCCATTTTGAGTTTTGTTTGGCAGTTAACCCTTGTTTTACTCCTGGAAAAAATTGATTATATTGGAAAATTTTCCAAAAAATAGAAATTTCTAAATTGTTTCTCCATCTGCCAATAACTCTTGTGGAACACCTAAAGGGTTAACAAAGTTTGTAAACCCAGTTTTGAATACCTTGAGGGGTGTACTTTCTTAGATGGAGTCACTTTTTTGAAATTTCTATTCTAGGGGTGCAACAGGGGGCTTCAAATGGGACATGGTATAAACAAAACCAGTCCTGCCAAATCTGCCTTCCAAAACCCATATGGTGTTCCCCTCCTTCTATGTCCTCCCGTTCGGCCAAACAGTAGTTTACGACCACATATGGGGTGTTTTTGCAAACTACAGAATCAGGGCAACCCATTTTGAGTTTTGTTTGGCAGTTAACCCTTGTTTTACTCCTGGAAAAAATTGATTATATTGGAAAATTTTCCAAAAAATAGAAATTTCTAAATTGTTTCTCCATCTGCCAATAACTCTTGTGGAACACCTAAAGGGTTAACAAAGTTTGTAAACCCAGTTTTGAATACCTTGAGGGGTGTACTTTCTTAGATGGAGTCACTTTTTTGAAATTTCTATTCTAGGGGTGCAACAGGGGGCTTCAAATGGGACATGGTATAAACAAAACCAGTCCTGCCAAATCTGCCTTCCAAAACCCATATGGTGTTCCCCTCCTTCTATGTCCTCCCGTTCGGCCAAACAGTAGTTTACGACCACATATGGGGTGTTTCTGCAAACTACAGAATCAGGGCAACCCATTTTGAGTTTTGTTTGGCAGTTAACCCTTGTTTTTTTCCAGGAAAAAATTGATTATATTGGAAAATTTTCCAAAAAATCTAAATTCTAAAAATGTATGTCCATTTGCCATGAAGTGTTGTGGAAGACCTAAAGGGTTAACAAAGTTTGTAAAAACAGTTTTGAATACCTTGAGGGGTGTAGTTTCTAGAATGGGGTCATTTTTGGGTGGTTTCTATTATGTAAGCCTCACAAAGTGACTTCAAACCTGAACTGGTCCATAAAAAGTGGGATTTTGAAGATTTCCGAAAATTTCAAAATTTGCTTCTAAACTTCTAAGCCTTGTAACATCCCCAAAAAATAAAATATCATTCCCAAAATGCTACAAACATGAAGTAGACATATGGGGAATGTAAAGTCATCACAATTTTTGGGGGTATTACTATGTATTACAGAAGTAGAGAAACTGAAACTTTGAAATTTGCAAATTTTTCAAAATTTTTGGTAAATATGGTATTTTTTTATGCAAAAAAATTAACTTTTTTGACCCAATTTTAGCAGTGTCATGAAGTACAATATGCGACGAAAAAACAATCTCAGAACGGCCTGGGTAAGTCAAAGCGTTTTAAAGTTATCAGCACTTAAAGTGACAGTGGTCAGATTTGCAAAAAATGGCCTGGTCCTTAAGGTGAAATAGGGCTGTGTCCTTAAGGGGTTAAAAACCCACCCATACAACTTAAAAAAATAAATAAAAATGTAAGTTTTTTCTATGAAAAAACATCCAGCCGATCGCTTTTGGTCTGATCATAATGAAGCAATGGCCTTATCATCTGGGGTGTGGCAACATTGCCAACACACTAATAGAGGTGATGATCGCTTTATTGTGATACGCAAGCCCCTTCACCACAACAAGGTAACGATCACGAAAGGGGAATTGACACTTGTATGTGCCTTTTTTTTTTTGTTTTGTTTTTGCAGCCACAGTGCAGCACCAGCGGCCAGAAAAATTAGGCATGTACACATGCCTTTAAAACAATGTTATTGTTACAGCCGCTGTTGTAGCAGCGGACGGAAAAATTGATGTTTTCAAGGCAGAAAGGTGACTAAAGCATTGCGGCTTGAACCCTAGTTGGTGGCGGAGAAGTCACGAAAGTCATCCGGTATGCAGACATTAAATACAGCAAAATACATTTTGAGGCCAAGGCATGTCATCAGGCCTTTTGTTAGTTAAACGTATCTCCTACTGTCAGTCCCTTCGGGATCCATGCTTCATTCATCTTAATGAAGGTGAGGTAATCAACTCTTTTTTGACCGAGGCGACTTCTTTTGTCAGTGACAATGCCTCCTGCTGCACTGAAGGTCCTTTCTGACAGGACACTTGAAGCGGGGCAGGCCAGAAGTTCTATCGCAAACTGGGATAGCTCAGGCCACAGGTCAAGCCAGCACACCCAGTAGTCAAGGGGTTCATCGCTCCTCAGAGTGTCGATATCTGCAGTTAAGGCGAAGTAGTCTGCCACCTGTCGGTCCAGTCGTTCTCTAAGGCTGGATCCCGAAGGGCTGTGGCGATGTGTAGGACTGAAAAAGCTCAGCATGTCCTCCATCAACAACACATCTGTAAACCATCGTGTCCTTGCCGCCGTGGTAGGAGGAGGATCACTTTCACCTCTTCCCCAGTTAGATTCTCGTTGTGCTGTGACATCCCCCTTATAAGCTGTGTAAAGCATATTTTTTTGTTTGGTTTTGAACTGCTGCATCCTTTCTGACTTCCGGTAATTTGGTAACATTTCCCCCACATTCTGCTTATACCGGGGGTCTAGTAGCGTGGCCACCCAGTACAGGTCATTCTCCTTCATCCTTTTTATACGAGGGTCCCTCAACAGACATGACAGCATGAAAGCCCCCATTTGCACAAGGTTGGATGCCGAGCTACTCATTTCCTGTTCCTCCTCCTCACTGATGTCATTGACGGTCTGTTCTTCCCCCCAGCCACGTACAACACCACGGGTCCCAGATAGGTGACAACAACGAGCACCCTGGGATGCCTGCTGTGGTTGGTCTTCCTCCTCCTCAAGGCCACATTCCTCCTCTGACTCCTCTTCCTCATACTCCTCTTGCAGCATTGCCGCAGGTCCGGCAAGCGATGATGATAAGGCTGTTTCTGGCGGTGATGGTGACCACAACACTTCCTCTTCACGCTCATCTACAGCCTGATCCAGCACTCTTCGCAGGGCACGCTCCAGGAAGAAAACAAATGGGATGAGGTCGCTGATGGTGCCTTTGGTGCGACTGACTAGATTTGTCACCTCCTCAAAAGGACGTATGAGCCTACAGGCATTGCGCATGAGCGTCCAGTAACGTGGCAAAAAAATTCCCAGCTCCGCAGAGTCTGTCCTAGCACCCTGGTCATACAAATACTCTTTGACGGCTTTTTCTTGTTGGAGCAGGCGGTCGAACATTAGGAGTGTTGAATTCCAACGTGTCGGGCTGTTGCAAATCAAGCGCCTCACTGGCATGTTGTTTCGGCGCTGAATGTCTGAAAAGTGCGCCATGGCCGTGTAGGAACGCCTGAAATGGCCACACACCTTCCTGGCCTGCTTGAGGACGTCCTGTAAGCCTGGGTACTTAGACACAAAGCGTTGTACACTGAGATTCAACACATCCGCTGCAGAGCCACGCATTCCATGCTTGGCAGCCATCAGCAGGTTGACCCAATGCGCAGTGTAGGTGATATACCTGCCCTGACCGTGCTTTGCAGACCAGGTATCAGTGGTCAGATGGACCCTTGCCCCAACACTGTATGCCAGAGATGCCATGACTTCCTTTTCAATCACTGAGTAGAGTTTTGGGATTGCCTTATTAGAAAAAAAAAATTCATCCGGGTACCTTCCACTGTGATGTCCCAATAGCGACAAGTTTTTTGAAGGCCTCAGACTCCACCAGCTGGTATGGTAAAAGCTGGCGGGCTAAGAGTTCAGTCAAGCCAGCTGTCAGACGCCGGGCAAGGGGGTGACTCTGTGACATTGGCTTCTTACGTTCAAACATTTCATTTACAGATACCTGGCTGTGGGCAGATGAGATGGAACTGCTGAAGGTGAGAGGCAGAGTGGCGGGTGGTTGAGAGGGGGCAAGGAGGACAGCAGTGGTTGACGTGGCTGAAGACGCTGGACCAGGAGGAGGATGGTGGCTTTGAGCTTGTGTGCTGCTTCTACCCGTCATCATGTGTTGATCCCATAGGCGTTTGTGATGTGCGATCATGTGCCTTCGCAAAGCAGTTGTACCTAGGTGGGTGTTGGATTTTCCACGACTCAGTTTCTTTTGGCACAGGTTGCAAATGGCATCGCTGTTGTCAGAGGCGGACACACACAAAAATGCCACACTGCTGAGCTTTGCAATGACGGCATTCAGGTGGTGGTAACAGCATGCGTTGATTGGCGTGCTGTCTGGCTGACCCCGGGTGCCGATACATGCTGTCTGACCCCGGGTGCCGATACATGCGGGTGCCGATACATTTTGGCCAGGGTGATCAACAAAATGTAGTACATGGTGGAAACATGAATGATGCATTGGCACTACAAACATTGGGGCTTAGGAACAAGAGCTCCTATATGCCTCCTAAATCATACCACCCAGTTGAGACCTACATCTCATTCACTAAACAAAATATACAACAGACCCTGGATTCTTACACCAGGGGCGAATTCAAACATTCATCTAACTTGACGGTGGAAGAGCGGAGAGCTATAAAAGAATTACAAACAAATACAAAAATTATGATCAAACCAGCAGATAAGGGAGGGGCCATAGTGGTCATGGATAAATCAATGTATATCACAGACATCTCCAACCAACTAAATGACCGAGACACATATGAACCCCTCACAACTGATCCAACTCCGAATATTGCTAAAAAAATTAAAAATATACTCCAACACTATCAAGAACAGGCAATCATAGATGAAAAAACCGTAACTTTCCTGACAAAACAATACCCAATCACGCCAGTTTTTTATACTCTTCCAAAAATCCACAAAAACCTCAATAATCCACCAGGGAGACCAATAGTTGCTTCTACAGACTCTATACTATCACCCCTGTCCGTTTATCTGGACAAGATCTTGACCCCCCTCATTAAGAAATCACGCTCCTTTTTATTAGACACTCAGGACTTCATCAACAAACTAAGTCAGAGCACACCTACAGTGAACACCATACTAATAACCATGGATGTAAATAGCTTATATACATCCATTGAACACCAGAAGGGCATTGAAGCAACAGCCAATTTACTTCAAACACAATCTATACTCACTGGCCAACAACAAGCATTTTGTCTCGCCCTTCTCTCCACAGTACTATTTGAGAATTTTTTTCTCTTTGGCGACACGTTTTACATGCAGAAACGTGGTACCGCGATGGGGGCGAATGTGGCCCCCCCGTACGCAAATGCTTACATGACCCATTTCGAGGAGACATATGTATACCAACATCCCCTTTTTCAGCAACATGCTCGAGTGTGGTTACGCTTCATAGACGATATTTTTTGTCTATGGAGCGGACCCACATCTAATGCAGAAGCCTTTCATCAGTATCTCAACAATGTATATCCTGAATTAAGCTTCACCATGCAAATTGATAACAATCAAATTAGTTTCCTGGACACCCTAGTACTTAAAGATGAAGTTGGCAACATAACTTTTGATTTGCACAATAAACCGACTGATAGAAATAGCCTCCTACTATATTCTAGCAATCACCCAAAAGCCACCAAGAAATCATTACCACGCTCCCAATTAACTCGGGTAGAACGTATTGTCAGCGATTCCTCCATAAAGGCAAAGAGATTAGACGAAATGACTAAGAAATTTACTGAGAGAGGCTACCCTGACCATTCCTTCACACAGAAACCCAAACCCTCAGATACGACTAGCTCACAGCCACAATCCTCTAGACGTATACCTAGTATACTCACATATCATCCTTTAACACCTAAAATACAACATATACTTAAATGACACTGGCATATACTGACACAAGCCTATCCAGGGATAACAGAGTTTCAAATCCCGCCATTAACCTGTTACAAACGCACTAAAAACATAAGGGATGGATTGGTCAGAGCAGACATTGGACCCCAGACAAAACTTCCACGCCAGAGGTTTCTAGGTCCCCCACAAACGGGCACTTTTCCCTGCCTCCATTGCGCACAGTGCTCAAGTGTGATTAAAGGGAATACAGTGACACACCCACATTCGGGCAAACGTTACACAATCAATGACTTTTTTACATGCGATTCCACGAATGTGATTTATCTTATCAAATGCCCTTGCGGATTATGTTATGTGGGTGAAACTACCCAGCATATCAGAGACAGGATATCGAAACACAAATCCACCATAAGAACCAACCAACTACTTTTACCAATCCCTGCCCATTTCAAGGAAAGGAACCACCAGATCTCATCTTTGAGATTCCAGGTATTAGAACATATTAAAACCCCACGTAGGGGTGGAAACCGGATACTATTGCTTAAACAACGGGAATCATACTGGATCCATCGCTTGGACACACTGAGCCCCAAAGGACTAAATCGGGAATGCGATTTCTTCTTCAATATATAATGGACTTCATGTATCATTATTGTTGCATCTTATTTGTCTAGTTTACTAACAATGGTTATATGTTTCTCCTCACAGATTCGATAGAATTGGATTATAGATCTAGACCATATGGGTGAGAAACACCCCCCCCCCCCCCCCTACCCTTTCCCCTACCTCCCTTTCCCCCCTTTTCCCTGCCCCTTCCCTTTTTCCTTTTTCCCTCCCTTCCTTTACCCCATTCATCCCCTTCCCTTTTTTTCCCCTCATCCACATAACCTAGTAATCATTAGATATTATTAGTATATATTAACATTACTATATACCATTATCTGTGACTATCATTAATAATTGTTATCCATGATATAATATTATCCTACAAATGATGTTATCTACAATATGATGTGATTTACAACCCATTAATGCGATGTCCTCATCCATGTGATTTCCTTCTGTGTGAGATTTGCGGCCTCCATAACTATATATATCAACCAGATTATATAACAACAGTGAACTATAGTTCCCTTAGTATAGCCACACACTACAATAGAGCTAACTATTTAGTACAGGCTCCATCTTATGATATCTACAGTAAGGGCAACACATATGCCCTTTCGTGACTAATAATGATCGTTGCGCATGCGCCAACGGCATGACGTCATCGCGGACGCACGCAGCCACCATCTAGACAGCACATTCTAGCCTCCGTTATAAAACCCAGCGCGCCCCACACAGCGTTCACATCCGGCCGAATCCCTTACAGCTAACCACTTCAGGTAATTACTGGTCTCTTCCCTCTTCCTCTAGAGACTATTCAATAACTTGTACATTACAAACAGGCATCTAGGGACACCATATCAGGGGACTTGCAGCTAGACTTCCTGCTTTACATGATTAGACTTTACTTATGTATGTATACATTCAAGTATTCCACTGATTTGTAATTATTATGCTAACATATGATGCTACCATTGCTACCCCTCATATGCTGTCCTGTCAATGCCTTACTGTGTCTTGCTGTAATGATGATACTCTTGGAATTATTTCCCCTTTAAGTTGTTTTCTTGCTTTGACATACACTGGACCCTCAATTGATTTTTCCAGAATCTCTTTTATTATTCTCATTTCATTCACATGAACTTACAAATGTTTCCAATTTATATAATTTCTTATAGATCCCTTGACAAAGGCCAGACATATGGCCGAAACGTTGGGACATGCTATGCAAGTTTGATTTGCTTCTACCCGGATGTATCAATTATATATGTGAATACATGAATATATGAAATGAAATGATGTAAAACATCAACCTAAAATTAAATTGCATCAAAACTACTGTGGTGTGCCACGAATTTCTTCATAGTGATACATGCTGTCTGACTGTGCCACTAGCTCCTTGCGACGACCTCCCCCTGCTTCCAACTCGTCTCCTCCTTCTCTCTGTCTCCCCTTCTCAACTTTCCCCCTCTTCTTTTTCTCTTCGAGCAGGCACCCACGTGGCATCCACGGACACATCGTCATCATCAACCACTTCACTTGTATCTGACACCTCAGCAAAGGAAGCAGCAGTGGGTACAACATCATCATCATCACACGGTACGTCCATGTGTGTAATGCTGCCTGACTGAGACATATCCCTGTTATCTACATCCCCTGGCAATAATGGTTGCGCATCACTAATTTCATCCAACTGATGTGTAAATAACTCCTCTGAGGGATCAAGTGAAGCAGCTGTGGTGGCTGTGGTGGTAGTGGTGGTGGTGGCGGCGGGCGGGAGAGTGGTAACTTGAGAGCAGGTGACCAAAGCTGAGCTGGAGGAGGATGGTGCGTCAAGGTTCTTAGCGGAAGCTATTGAAGATTGGGTGTCCTGTGTAAGCCAGTCAACTATTTTCTCCGAATTTTTTGGGTTCAGGGTACGTGGCCTCTGAACACTGGGCATTATTCCAGGGCCAGTGGAAATCACAGCACCACGAACATGACGGCCCCTGCAGCGTGGCCTGCCTCTGCCTGTCATTTTTTATTAGATAAGTGTCACTATGTGTGCAAGGAACTGTGCCACCCTATATAAGTTGTGTGGCAGTGGGCACAGTACAGTCTGTGTGGGCCTGGGCTTGCAAATGTGATTAGATCACAGAACATTTTTAAATATAATTTTTTTCCTGCAAGGTATTTGAGTGAATGACACCCTCTAACGGTATGAGTGCAGGCCTAGCCTCTACTAGTGGGCACAATACAGTATGTGTGGGCCTGACACACACGGGCTTGCAAATGTGATTAGATCACAGAAAATTTTTCAATAGATTTTTTTTTTCCTGCAAGGTATTTGAGTGAATGACACCCTGTAACGGTATGAGTGCAGGCCTAGCCACTAGCCAGTGGGCACAATACAGTATGTGTGGGCCTGACACACACGGGCTTGCAAATGTGATTAGATCACAGAAACATTTTAAATATAATTTTTTTTTCCTGCAAGGTATTTGAGTGAATGACACCCTGTAACGGTATGAGTGCAGGCCTAGCCTCTACTAGTGGGCACAATACAGTAAGTGTGGGCCTGACACAGACAGGCTTGCAAATGTGATTAGATCACAGAAACATTTTAAATATATATTTTTTTTCCTGCAAGGTATTTGAGTAAATGACACCCTGTAATGGTATGAGTGCAGGCCTAGCCGCTAGCCAGTGGGCACAATACAGTATGTGTGGGCCTGACACACACGGGCTTGCAAATGTGATTAGATCACAGAAAAATTTTAAATATATTTTTTTTTTTCTGTAAGGTATTTGAGTGAATGACACCCTGTAACGGTATGAGTGCAGGCCTAGCCACTAGCCAGTGGGCACAATACAAAATGTGTGGACCTGACACACATGGGCTTGCAAATGTGATTAGATCACAGAAAAATTTTAAATAGATTTTTTTTCCCTGCAAGGTATTTGAGTGAATGACACCCTGTAACGGTATGAGTGCAGGCCTAGCCACTAGCAGTATAAAGTATGTGTGGGCCTGACACAAATGGGCTTGCAAATGTGATTATGTCACAGAAAAATATAAAATAGAATTTTTTTTTATCTGCAAGGTATTTTCTGTCACACCCTTTATGAATGGTGTGCACTGTGCACACAGTGCTGTCTATGACTGAGCCTGCAGCCTCTCATACACGGGCAGCCAGGCAACTGCAATATAAATAAATATATATATATATATATATATATAAAAAAAAAAAAAAAGCACACTGATGTACCAGCCCTGAAAAGGGCTTTTTGGGGTGCTGTCAGGATGCTGTCCTTACAGCAGATGAGTCTGTGGACACAGAACAATGCCCTAGCTAACGCTTTCCCTATTGAATTAGCAGCAGCTACACTCTCCCTCCTCTCACTGTGAATGCAGTTTCCGAATGAATCTAAAATGGATGCTGTCCAGGAGGTGGGCGGGTCTGGGATGGAGGGTCTGCTGCTGATTGGCTGGAATGTGTCTGCTGACAGTGAGGTACAGGGTCAAAGTTTACTCAATGGTGATGTATAGGGGGCGGACCGAACATTGCATATGTTCGCCCGCAGCAGCGAACGCGAACAAGCTATGTTCGCCGGGAACTATTCGCCAGCGAATAGTTTGGGACATCACTATTGATAAAATCCCTTAAACCCCGCCCCTCTAAGTAAGACAAGGAGTAACCAAAAACAGCTACCGCAAACGGAGGATCATGATGAAACTGAATGCCAGCTAAATAGGGCAGAGAGAGCAGTGTATCGGACGCAGTTAATCAGATGAGCAACATCGATTTTAAACTAGCGGGTATACTGGATGCAGTCAAAATAATCAATCAATCATTAAGTGCCTTGACAATCACGGTTGCAGCGGTGCAGACTGACATGTCAGTGATTCGAGATGATTTAAATAAAAGGAGGCAGCGCATAGAAGAGACTGAAATATTAACTGTAGAATTGAAAAAAGAAACCAATCATATAAAAAAAAAGGATTGAAGCTGTTGAAATTGATAATAAGACACTGAAAGAAAAAATGGCCGATCTGGAGGACAGATCCCGAAGAAACAATCTTAAATTGGTTGGCTTTCCAGAAGGAGTAGAACGAGACGACCCCATCAGCTTCATCCAAAAATTGTTAATAGATAATGTAACAGCCGGAGAAGCATATTTAACATACATAGTTGAGAGAGCACACTGTATCCCAATTAGAAAATTACCACCAGAGGTGGCACCAAGGCCTCCGTTAATCAAAATGGCAACCTCAAAAGATCGAGATGATATCCTTAGACTGAAAAGAGAGATACAAACGGTTAAATTTAACGACTCTAACAGAGATGTATCCCGACTTTTCCAAAATCACGCAGGACAAAAGAAGAGAATATAAAGACGTAAAGAAGAGACTGATACATGCTAAAGTAAAATACTCTATGATGTATCCAGCGAAACTACGTGTTATCTATAAAGATGCGGTTCAATTCTTCTCTAATCCAATTGATGCAGCAGAATGGATGGACTCTAAAGGCATTTAATAAGATATTCGAAGCGATAAAGGGAGGAGCTGGGAGGCTGACAGTGGAGGGGGGAGGCCTATAGTTAGAGACCTATGAGCTACACTCAGTGGCTCGCGTGTCAGTATGGGGGAGGTTATTTCCGCGCGGGCTACTGGTATTGTATTATCTCTGTGTGTGCCCCTTTTCTTCTGCTCTGCGCCGTTATAAAAGAAGAAAATGTCAAGAATATTGAAATGGAATATTCACGGGTTTGCGGATAGGATAAAGAGGTGTGCAGTGTTTGATTTAGTCTCCGGACACTTACCGGCAATAGTGGCCCTGTTAGAAACACACTTATCATATGAAAAAGTGACAGCGCTGGGCAGATGGAGATGGGCTTCATATGAATATCACTCCTGCCACTCTACATACTCTCGGGGAATCAGTGTATACGTCCATAGACAGGTAGACTGTGATCCAATAGGTCTGGATATCTTTCTCCACTGCTATTCGCAGGGTCAAAGGAGCATTATTGCGTTTATTTACATCCCCCCAAGTTTACAGTAACTATGTTAGGTAAATTGATGGATTATGTCTCCATACGAGGTGAGTGCTCGATGCTGGTGATGGGCGATTTTAACTCAGTCATGGGTGTAAAAATAGATAGTATATCTACCATAACTATTTATGAACAAAATTCTAGTTCAAGTACAGTACTATATAGAATATGCAAAGAGATGACATTAGTCGATATATGGCGGTCCCTCTACGGAAATAAACAAGCTTTCTCCTTTTTTAGTAATACATTCAGGTCCATGTCTCGAGTTGATCTGGCCTTCGCCAGTGCCGGGCTCATAAACAGGGTTAGGAAGATGAACTACGAAAGTCATGGTATCTCCGACCATTCCCCGGTCATGGTACTAATTGATAGCTTGAAAAAAAAAGAAAAAGAAAATAGGATTTTTAAGCTTTAACCCGATTGGATGACATTAATAGGAGATATAGATATGATCAATACAGAGATTGAACATTTTTGGATTAATAATATTAATTCTACACTCTATATGGTTTGGGATTCACTAATGGCCTACTTACGAGGCATATACTACTATCAAATTAGAAAACAGAAGAACTCCTTCGCTCAAACCCCAAAAAAATTTGAAGGGAAGATTAATCAGCTAATGAAGGAGATCATCCAGATAAACACCTCAGAAAAACAACACCAACTTAAAAATGCGCGAGATGAATATAAACATCACCTATATAAAAAGCCCAGAATAAAATGTTTTTTTCTAGAGTAAAAAACCTTTAGTGAATCCAGGAAACCAAGTAGATTGTTATCTACAATAATAAAAAATCTAAGAGGGAGTAATAAAATTAATAGTATCAAGACCGGTACAGGGAGGATCTTGCAAGACCCCAATGATATTCCTAGGGGAATTTACCTTATATTTCTCTGGGTTATATCAGGCGGGACCGACAGATCAGGGAGAGAAAATAGACCAATATCTAGACAATATTAGGATTCCGGAATCTGATAAACAAGACATCAAATGGTTGAATAGACCGATTCAACTGATCGAGTTACAATCTACATTGAAATCCATTAAGGACAATACATCATCAGGGGCGGATGGTTTTCCACTCGAACTATATCGTAAACATGAGGGACTGATTCTTCCCCGACTGTTGGAAGTACTAAACCGATCCTGGACATTGGGCTCCTTACCCCCCTCTTGGATGGAAGCAATTATTACTTTAATCCCCAAAAAGGGGAAGGACCCATTATTAACAACCTCTTATCGACCGATCTCTCTTTTGAATACTGATTATAAAATCTTAGCCAAACTCCTAGTCAACAGATTAAAAACTGTAATCCACAATATCATCCATGTTGACCAAACTGGGTTTATCCCTAAGAGGAATATACAGGACAACATAAGGAGAACTTTTTTGAACATACAGATGGGAGATGGGGAGGACTGCTCCATCCTGTCTTTGGATGCGGCCAAAGCCTTCGACAGGGTGGAGTGGTCCTTTCTCTGGAGAGTGATGACTCGGGTGAAAATTGGTGAATATTTCTCTAGATGGGTTCCGATTTTATATCAAAATCCTGTATCCAGAATCCGAATCAATGGGGAATACTCACCGCCCTTCCCCTTGACTCGAGGAACACGTCAGGGATGCCCCCTCTCCCCTCTGCTCTTTTCGTTGTTTTTGGAACCTATGGCATGTAAAATTAGAGCAGATGAGAAAATACAGGGCTTTGGGTGTGAAGGAGAAGCCGATCAAATAAGTTTATATGCAGATGATATTTTGCTCTTTCTGAGGAGGGGGTATGTTACTCTACCCAGGCTTATGGAAAACATCGATGATTTTGGACACCTATCAGGATAAGAAATAAACTGGGAAAAATCCAAATTTCTTCCATTAAAACGTCCTGTTCCCCTGGGTCACAATTTTCGCGTTTGTATATTGGATCCATCAGATTCTCTGTTATACCTGGGCATTCACATAGGGACTAAATTGGAGTATTACACGAAACTGAACATATCTCCAATAATAAATAAAGTAAAGGAAAAAATTTGAACATGGTTAAAACTCCCCTTGTCACAAATCAATTATATTGCTCTTATAAAAATGACTTTATTACCAATGTTACTATATGTATTAAACACAAGTCCAATAACGATCGAAGACATGTTTTTTAAAGAATTAATATGGGGTTGCAAACGGGTTAGAATTAAATTACAATACTTATATAAAGAAGAAGGAATACTATCTGTCCCCTTTCTTAAAGGATACTATGTAGCTGCACAACTGAGATGGTGTATAAGAAACCAAAAGAATAACTGTATACGGCTAATATTTAGGGACCATTGTAGACCCTGGGAAGATCTTTTTCATATTCTTGAAACTGGAACCATGGAGAAGAAAACAACAGAAAATAAATTCAGTAGAATGCTCAGGTGTATTTGGAAACAAGTTAGGCTTATTGTTGGATTATCCCAAGCGGTTCAGTTTACCCCTCTTTGGGGGAATGCTACTTTAACGCAAGTTAGGCAGTTAGTGGACACTGAATATTGTGAAAAACAGGGGATACACTTAATTTCACAGGTTCTCGACAAAGGACAGGTTAAACCATTAACTGAAATTCTTCCAGACATCACATTTGGATTTATCGATATATTTCGATACGAACAGCTACGACACGCTATACATCACACTAAAAATAAGAATTATTTAATTGTAGCACACAACACTTTTTTAGATTTTTGTTATGATATGACACTAAACAACCCGCTATATCACATATTTATGCAAAGTTAAAATATGAATATACAAAGTTGATCACATTCAAAAGTGAAGTAAAATGGGAAAAAGACTTGCAAAGTAAAGAGCAGACCTCGTGGGATACCGTTTACAGAAATATTAAAAAGTCCACAGTTTCCCTAGCCCATACATGGATTCTTCTGAAAATAATACACCGTCTATATATATATATATATATATATATATATATATATACACACACACCACTATTAATATCCACCATTTATAAAGACAAAGAATCAAAATGCTATAAATATCATAAGGATAGAGGTGACTATAAACACCTATTGTGGGAATGCCCGGGTATAAAAGACTCAAATATTTAGGATTCAAATATTTAGGAAATTGCAGAACAGCTCCCCTCTGAAATATGAAGCCTGTATTGAATACGTGATTCTTGGTAACCTTCCAGAGATAAATAAAAATAAAACGGAGCAACTACTCTGGTTTAGGGGTATAGCCCTTGCTAAGATAATAATAGTTAAGTATTGGGGTTCTATGAAATATCCATATTTCCAGGACTGGACGGAATACATGGATAGGGTAAAGGAGTATGAACACAGTCTTGCTCAGACAGCGGGGAAGTAAGCAGTGTGGTTGTGGATATGGGGCAATTGGAAATGAGAAACATGCAATACTTAGAACTATGACAGTGGTTCCGTGGAAATGGGGGTTGAAGGGAGGGATGGGAGGGTAAAAATAAGAGAGAAATTTAGTATGTGATGATAAAAGTAAAAAAAAAAAAAAAAAGAAAAAGAATAAAATGATGGGTGTATTTCTAGCTTAAATTGCACACTGACTAATCCAGATGTTATAGATTGCCCAAAAAGTGTTTTTTTTGGTAACAGAATATGAAAGTTGTATATATTAAACTTGAATTTAACACTTTCAGATCAGGAAAATACATTTCTTTGGCAAAAAAAATTGTGTTTTTTAAACCCAAGAAAATGATGGGTGTATTTCTAGCTTAAATTGTACACTGACTAATCCAGATATTGTAGATTGCCCAAAAAGTATTTTTTGGGTAACAGAATATGAAAGCTGTATATATTAAACTTGAATTTAACACTTTCAGATCAGGAAAATACATTTTTTGGGCAAAAAAGTGTGTTTTTCAAACTCCAGAAAATGATGGGTGTATTTCTAGCCTAAATTGCACACTGACTAATCCAGATGTTGTAGATTGCCGAAAAAGTTTTTTTTGGGTAACAGAATATGAAAGCTGTAGATATTAAACTTGAATTTAACACTTGCAGATCAGGAAAATACTGTTTTTTGGGGGAAAAGTGTGTTTTTAAAACCCCAGAAAATGATGGGTGTATTTCTACCTTAAATTGCACACTGACTAATCCAGATGTTGTAGTTTGCCCCAAAATGGTGATTTGCAATGTCCCAAAAGCTCAGATGCAGTGCTGGTGCACTGAGCTTGCATAAAATGGCCTCCGCCGCCTCTGCCCACCTAACTAACAGAATTATAAAAGTTAGTTTTTTTTGGTCAGTGAGCTCAGGGCAGGGTAAAACGATTGTGCCCTGCACCCAACACAACTATTTTTCTGTAGATCGCTGAGTTAGATTCTCTCCTATTCTCTCCCTAAAATCACAAGTCCAGCAGCATCCTCTCCCTACACTTGCAACAGCAGAGTGATGTGCAGCACTATGTGACTCAAGCATATATAGAGCCTGGGTCAAATGCTGCTGTGGCCAATCACAGACATGCCATTAGTAGGCATGGCTGTGATGGCTTCTAAGGTCAGACAGTTAACCGCTTGCTGATTGGCTGCTCTGCAGCCTTTCAAAAAGCTCCAAGAAAGCGTCGAACACCGAACCCGAACCTGAACTTTTACTGAAATGGGGTCCAAAAATCCTAAAGTTTGGTACGAACCCGAACTTCACAGTTCGGGTTCGCTCAACCCTATTAGAGACCCAAAAGTCCTGTTAAGGACTATTGTTGCATCTGGCAGCAATGTATATTTTTAGTGCAACCCGCACTATATAGCTTGCAATTGTTTGGTCGCTGCAGACAGTGACATTATCTGCACTACATCACCTGTGTAACGTGTGCGCAGCCTAAAAATGTCTGTGACATCCAGTGTACTTTTTCTATAGACGCTGTGGACAGCGACATTATCTGCGCTACATCTCCTGTTTAACTTGTGCGCAGAATAAAAATATCTGTGACATCCAGTGTACTTTTTCCATAGGAGATTGTGTGCAATGTAGACCAAACTCTTAAGCATCCACAGTCACAAGAAGATGACGGTGGGGAACGGCAATTATTGTTTCATGAGGTGGATGATGATTATGAGACACAGTCGTCAGTAAGTGAGGTTGTTGTTAGGTTAACAAGTCAGGAGGATGACCAGAGTGAGGAAGTGGAAGAGGAGGTGGTGGACGATTAAATCACTGACCCAACCTGGGAAGATGGCAAGCCGAGTGAGGAGAGCAGTACAGTGGGGAAAGGGATCTGCAGCACCGCAAAATGGCTGGAAGAGGCAGTAGGGTTGCAAAAGGGAGAAGGCAGGCTACATCAAACAGGCCCGCAACTGTTCCCCGGAGCACCCCCTTGCGGGAATCTCCCTTGCCAAGGGTTTGGTGTTCCGCAGTCTGGTGCTTTTTTGAGGAAAGTGCGAACAATAAAAGAATTGTCATTTCCAACCTGTGCCATACCAAAATGAGCAGGGGTGCGAAGACTAGCAACCTCACCACCACCAGCATGATCAACAAAGCATAGGTGGGCCGAGTGCCGGGGTAAAAAATCAGAGTCTGCGGGTCACACCACTGCCTCCTCTTCACCTGTGTAATATGATGCCTCCCTTCCTGCAACGGGACCTTTGCAAGCACCATCAGCTAGCACATCCACTTCTGTGTCCCAGCGCAGTGTACAGATGTCCATACCCCAGGCCTTTGAACGAAAGCACAAATACCCAGCCACCCACCCACAGACCATAGCACTAAATGTGCACCTTTCCATATTGCTGGCACTGGAAATGTTGCCATTTAGGCTTGTGGACACTGAGGCTTTCCGCAGCATGACGGCGTCGGCAGTCCCTTGATACTCAGTCCCCAGCCACCACTATTTTTCACAGTGTGCCGCCCCCGCCTTACACCAGCATGTGTCCCGTAACATCACCCGTGCCCTGACCAACGCAGTTATTGGAAAGGTCCACTTAACGACTGACACATGGACAAGTGCTTTTGGCCAGGGACACTACAGTTCCCTGATGGCACACTGGGTGAACGTTGTGGAGACTGGGAGCAAGTCATACCCTGGAATGGCACAGGTGATACCAATACCAAGGATTGCGGGCCCTACTTCCATCAGGATTTCAACCACCACCTGCATTAGTGGCTGCAACCCCCCCTTCTCCGTCTCCACTTCCACCTTTGAATTATCATCTTGCAGCACCAGTTAACCATCAATCAGTAGCTGGAAGCAGTGTAGCACTGCAGTGGGGAAGCGGCAACAGGTGCTTATTTGCTTAGGTGACAAACAGCACACCACCACAGACATGTCAGGGGATAAGGGACCAGACTGAGCTGTGGCTCTCGCCACTTAACCTAGAACCAGGCATGGTTGTGTCTGATAATGGCCGTAACTTGTTGGCGGCTTTGGATCTTGGCAAGCTCACACACATCCCATGCCTAGCCCACGTGTTCAACTTAGTGGTTCAGCGGTTTCTCAAAACCTACCCCAATTTGCCTGAGCTACTGGTGAAGGTGCGCCGCATTAGTACCCATTTCCAAAAATCATCTACAGCTGCCGGTCTGACAACTCTGCAGCAGCTCTTGCAATTGCCAGCTCAACGACTGTTGTGCGACATGAGCACGAGCTGGAACTCCACGTTCCACATGTTGGCCAGGCTTTGTGAACAGCAGAGAGCAGTAGTGGAATACCAGCTGCAACATGGTCGTCGTCTTTCCAGTCAGCTTCCGCTTTTCTGATCTCTGTGAGGTTTTATGCAACTTTGAGGAATCAACACAGATGGTGAGCTGCGATGCCGCTATTATCAGCGTAACCATCGTACTTGTGTGTCTACTGAAATGCTCGCTGCTCACAATGAAGGAGGATACTTTGCAAGTGGAAGACGTGGAAATGGGGGAAGACAGTACACAGGGTAATAGCCAGACCACCCTCCGTTCGTCTTCTCAGCATAAATTGGATGAGGAGGAGGAGGAGCATGAGACGGTTGCCTCTGCTATAGAGGGTAGTACCCACAACAGGTTTATTCCATCTGTTCAGCGTGGATGGACCGTAGAGGAGGAAGAGGATGAGGAGATTGAGAGTCATCCTCCTGATGAGGACAGCGAAGTCTTGCACACACATGGCTGACTTTATGTTATGCTGCCTTTCCCATGACCCTCGCATTATACGCATTTTGGCCAACACCAATTTCTGGTTGTTCACCCTTCTTGACCCCCGCTACAAAAATAACTTCTTATCTCACTCCTGTGGTGGAGAGGACTAGCAAAATTGTGCAATACCAGAAGGTCCTTGTGGAAAAATTGCTCCAAACATTTCCAACTGACAACGCTGGCAGCAGAGTACGTAGTTCCTTGGGCAACCGAGGAGAGGAAACAAGGGGAACACACATCAGTTTCAGCAGAGGCAAGGCAACACTCTCCAAGGCCTGGGACAGTTTCATGAGACCCTGCCAGCAACCTCACCCTGATGCGCAGCCTAGTGTCACAAGGAGAGGCCGTAGCAAGCCGTGTCAGCATCCTCAATGATCCCTCTGTGGCTTGCAACTATTGGGTGTCCAAGCTGGACACGTGGCATGAACTGGCACTCTACGCCTTGGAGGTGCTGGCCTGCCCTGCAGCCAGCATTTGTCAGAGCGGGTATTTAGTGCTGCTGGGGGCATAATAACTGATAAACGCATCCTCCTGTCAAAATGAACAAGGCCTGGATTGCCCCTGACTTTACTCCCCTACAGGAAAGTGGCTGAACATAAATGCACTTTAAATGTGGCTTTTATGGTGTATTGAATACACTGTATTCCCATGCACCCCTTCCACCACAAAAAAGGGTAGATGGTTCAATCTTCCCTTTCTCGTCCTCCTCCTCCATCTCGTCCTCCTCCTCCATCATATCAACATGCTTATTACGCTGCCCTCACTCCTAATGTTTTAGAGGGTCAGCCCTCAACCATAATTTTTTCGATGGTCAGCTCAGCAGTAGGCCCTGAACCATAATTTTTTCGATGGTCAGCTCAGCAGCAGGCCCTCACCCATAATGTTTCAGATGGTCAGATAAGCAGAAGGCACTAGCCGCTAATGCTTTAGAGAGTCATCTCAGCAGCAGGCCCTCGCCCATAATTCTTTCCATGGTCAGATCAGCAGCAGGCACTCACCGCTAATGTTTTAGATGTTTTTAGAGACTCGGCTCAGCAGCAGACCCTCAACCATAATTTTTTCGTTGGTATGCTATTATCAGGCCCTCGCCAATAATTTTTTTCATGGTCAGATCAGAAGCAGGACCTTGCCACAAATGTTTTAGGGAGTCAGCTCACCAGCAGACCCTCAACCATAATTTTTTTTATAAGAAAATACAAGTGGTACAGTGGCTCAAAACCTCCCGTACCAACTGGATGCGGTGCACAACCCTTGCGGCCTACCCCTAGTCACATTGAAAGCAAAAAATGATACGTATATAGGTAGGGGGCACTCAACAATCTTGGACCAGATGGACGTATTGTCGATACCCACAACGGAGCTTTGACAGATTGGGTAGCAGGCTGCATCGATATATTGGGCAGCAGGCTGCAGCAATCCATATAAGTATCACCTCATGTTGAAGTAACAGCATTATCTGGCTACATTTGGAGTTTGTTGGCTTTACCATTGTGGACGGTTACAAATGCATTTGGACTTTGTCGGCCTTAACATTGCGGACTGTTATTAATCCATTTATCCCATTGATATATTGGGAGGCAAGCTGCAGTGACTCCCACTTTGCTACCTCAGGCAAAATGATAGCGATACTTGCTACTGATTACCTGGAGTTTGCTGATTTGCGTCTGCAATATTCAGTGATCTATAATTTGTATGATTTTATAAATTTTTATTTCGTATATGGCACCTTTTTATGTGTGATTTATTTTTGTTTTGATATATTTCTGTACTTACCTATGTCATTTGATTAAATATTTTAATACTATATTGAGCGTCCATCTGGTCCCAGATAGTTGAGTGCCCCCTACCTATATACGTATCATAATTTTTTAGATGGTCAGCTCAGCAGCAGGCCATCACCCCTAATGTTTTAAATGGTCAGCTCAGCAGCAGACCCTCACCCCTAATTTTTTAGATGGTCAGATAAGCAGCAGCCCCTCTCCCCTCATGTTTTAGAAGGTCACCAGCAGGCCCTTGCTCCAAATGTTTTTGAGGGTCAACAGCAAGCTATCAATCAAAATTTTTCAAGGGTGTGTATGATGCCCTCCTTTATGTGTAATAAAGGGTGTATTGGAGTGACAGTTCCTTGTAATTTTTGGCAGCCCTTTCACTTAGTGCATAGGCTTTATGAGTGCCCACTACCTGAACAATTGTACCACAATGTGAATGAGGCCCTCCTTTATGTGATATACAGGTTGTATCGGAGTGCCTGTTCCTTATAATTTTTGGTAACACTTGAACTTTATATACAAGTAAATATACAGGAAATAATGTTTCTTAATTTTTCCTCTAAAATCGATTTTTCTTCAGTTTGGTACGTATTATTGTCAGTCTGTAAAAGTGGCGTACTACTCGGACAACATCGTTCCCAGTAGCGACCTGGGAGTCCAAAATGCATCCAGACATCCTCCCCATGCTGTTCCCGAACCATTTCAGTGGTGTTTCCATCAATTTCTGACCTTTTCCTATGAACCAGACACCCTCCCCTCTTCAAAGCAGGAGGTGACTGGTTTAATGTTCGGGTTCTCCCATTGACTTCCATTGTGTTTGGGTGCTTGGTAGAGCACGCGAGCATCCCAAGGTGTTCTACTTGGTATTTGGTATTTGGTATCTGATATTACTGTAGGGGAAAGCTTGGGATCTAGTCATAACCAGTCAGTGTGGTTTACTATAAGTACAGTGACTGAGTCACACCACACAAAAACAAAAGTTTTAGATTTTAGAAAAACAGACTTTTCTCAAATTAGATTAGTGGTAAACGAGTCCCTATCAGATTCGAACAATTGCAATGGAGTCCAGGAGAAATGGGACTACTTAAAAGTGGCACTATTGAAGGCAACAGATAATTGCATTAGGCTTGTCAGTAAAAGCAAAAAAAAGGAAGAGACCACTGTGGAAGTGGCCAAAATCATTAAAAACTAAAAGATAGCATTTAGTAATTATTAAAAAAAATGAGGATGACAGGCAAATTTATAAGAATAGGCAGAGAGAGGCCAAGCAAGTTATAAGAGCTTCTAAAGCACAGGCGGAAGAGAAATTAGCTCAGTCAGTGAGAAAAGGCGATAAGACATTCTTCAGATACATAAATGATAAAAAGGAAACTAAAACAAGGAATTACCAAATTAAAAACAAAAGAAGGAAGGTATATGGAAGAAGATAAAATAACTAGCTGACTGCCTCAATGAATACTTCTGTTCAGTTTTTACAAAGGAAAAGAACCTTAGTTAGGAAGGAAGACTAATTAATCTTTTGATGCATGAGTCTTTACAGAGGAAGAGGTTCTAAGTCAGCTGTCTAAAATTAATACAAATAAGTCACAGGGGCCTGATGGGATACACCCAAAGCTATTAAAAGAGCTTAGCGGTGAACTAGCAAAACCATTAACAGATTTATTTAACCAATCACTAATAACAGGATTCGTCCCAGAAGATTGGAAATTAGCAAATGTTGTGCCCATTCACAAGAAAGGTAGTAGGCAGGAATCGGGCAACTATAGGCCAATAAGCATCAATAGTGGGGAAATTAATGGAAACCATATTTAAGGATAGGATTGTGGAACATCTAAAATCCCATGGATTGAAAGATGAAAAACAGCATGGGTTTACTTCAGGGAGATCATGTCAAAATAATCTTATAGATTTTTTTGATTGGGTGACTAAAATAATAGATGGCGGAGGTGCAGTAGACATCGCTTATCTAGACTTTAGTAAAGCTTTTGATACTGTCTCACATAGAAGGCTTATCAATAAATTGCAGTCTTTGTGCTTGGACTCCCATATTGTTGAATGGATTAGGCAGTGGCTGAGGGACAGATAACAAAGGGTTGTAGTCAATAGAGTATATTCAGACCATGGTCTTGTTACCAGTGGGGTACCTCAGGGATCAGTTCTGGGACCCATATTGTTTAATATCTTTATCAGTGAAATTGCAGAAGGCCTCGATGGTAAGGTGTGTCTTTTTGCTGATTACACAAAGATTTGTAACAGGGTTGATGTTCCTGGAGGGATACACCAAAACTAGAGGAATGGTCAAAAATCTACATGCAAGATAATGCACCGGGGGCGTAAACCCCCCCCCCAAAAAAAAAAAAAGCTGAATTTAAAAACAGTGATACAGTCCTAACCTCAGTATCAGAGGAAAGGGATTTAGGGGTCATCATTTCAGAAGACTTAAAGGTAGGCAGACAATGTCAGAGCAGCAGGAAATGCTAGCAGAATGCTTGGGTGTATAGGAGAGTCATTACCAGTAGAAAGATGGAGGTGCTCATGCCGCTCTACAGAGCACTAGTGAGACCTCATTTGGAGTATTGTGCGCAGTACTGGAGACCATATTTCCAGAAGGATATTGATACTTTGGAGAGAGTTCAGAGAAGAGCTACTAAACTACAGGTCCTTCTCAAAAAATTTGCATATTGTGATAAAGTTCATTATTTTCTGTAATGTACTGATAAACATTAGACTTTCATATATTTTCGATTCATTACACACCAACTGAAGTAGTTCAAGCCTTTTATTGTTTTAATATTGATGATTTTGGCATACAGCTCATGAAAACCCAAAATTCCTATCTAAAAAAATTAGCATATCATGAAAAGGTTTTCTAAACGAGCTATTAACCTAATCATCTGAATCAACTAATTAACTCTAAACACCTGCAAAAGATTCCTGAGGCTATAAAAAACTCCCAGCCTGGTTCATTACTCAAAACCGCAATCATGGGTAAGACTGCCGACCTGACTGCTGTCCAGAAGGCCATCATTGACACCCTCAAGCAAAGGATAAGACACAGAAAGAAATTTCTGAACGAATAGGCTGTTCCCAGAGTGCTGTATCAAGGCACCTCAGTCGGAAGTCTGTGGGAAGGAAAAAGTGTGGCAGAAAACACTGCACAACGAGAAGAGGTGACCGGGCCCTGAGGAAGATTGTGGAGAAGGACCGATTCCAGACCTTGGGGGACCTGCGGAAGCAGTGGACTGAGTCTGGAGTAGAAACATCCAGAGCCACCGTGTACAGGCGTGTGCAGGAAATGGGCTACAGGTGCCGCATTCCCCAGAAACAGCGGCAGAAGCGCCTGACCTGGGCTACAGAGAAGCAGCACTGGACTGTTGCATGTTATTCGGAAATCAAGGTGCCAGAGTCTGGAGGAAGACTGGGGAGAGGGAAATGCCAAAATGCCTGAAGTCCAGTGTCAAGTACCCACAGTCAGTGATGGTCTGGGGTGCCATGTCAGCTGCTGGTGTTGGTCCACTGTGTTTTATCAAGGGCAGGGTCAATGCAGCTAGCTATCAGGAGATTTTGGAGCACTTCATGCTTCCATCTGCTGAAAAGCTTTATGGAGATGAAGATTTCATTTTTCAGCACGACCTGGCACCTGCTCACAGTGCCAAAACCACTGGTAAATGGTTTACTGACCCATGGTATTACTGTGCTCAATTGGCCTGCCAACTCTCCTGACCTGAACCGCATAGAGAATCTGTGGAATATTAGGAAGAGAAAGTTGAGAGACGCGAGACCCAACACTCTGGATGAGCTTAAGGCCGCTATCGAAGCATCCTGGGCCTCCATAACACCTCAGCAGTGCCACAGGCTGATTGCCTCCATGCCACGCCGCATTGAAGCAGTCATTTCTGCAAAAGGATTCCCGACCAAGTATTGAGTGCATAACGGAACATAATTATTTGAAGGTTGACTTTTTTTGTATTAAAAACACTTTTATTTGATTGGTCGGATGAAATATGCTAATTTTTTTAGATAGGAAATTTGGGTTTTCATGAGCTGTATGCCAAAATCATCAATATTAAAACAATAAAAGGCTTGAATTACTTCAGTTGGTGTGTAATGAATCTAAAATATATGAAAGTCTAATGTTTATCAGTACATTACAGAAAATAATGAACTTTATCACAATATGCTAATTTTTTTAGAAGGACCTGTAGTACATGGATTGCAGGATAAAACCAGGAAAGATTAAAGGACCTTAACACGTATAGCTTGGAAAAAAGACGAGACCGAGGGGATATGATAGAAACTTTTAAATACATAAAGGGAATCAACAAGGTAAAAGAGGAGAGAATATTTAAAATAAGAAAAACTGCTACAAGAGGACATAGTTTTAAATTAGAGGGGCAAAGTTTAAAAGTAATATAAAGAGTAGTGGATGCATGGAATAGCCTTCCTGCAGAAGTAGTAGCTGCAAATACAGTAAAGGACTTTACGCATGCATGGGAAAAGCATAAGGCCATCCTTTATATAAGATAGGGCCAAGGGCTATTCATAGTATTCAGTATATTGGGCAGACTAGATGGGCCAAATAGTTATCTGTCGACACATTCTATGCTTCTATGTTTCTACTTGAGCACCCGAGCACCCGAGCACTTTGGTGCTCGATCAACACTAGTCACCACTCCTCCCTCCCCCTAGTGAACAGGTTCTCTACTTTCCTCCCCTCTGCGCCGCATGTCTGTTACCTGTCATATCATACGTGATATTATATCTGGCCCTTATTTTTTTTTTAAAAATATCCACTATGGATCCTATTGCTGCTTTAGCAAGTTATGTCTCTTGAAGTGACAGAATTGAGGGCGTCGGTCCTTCAGCAGCTGCAGCAGAACTCGAGCCCAGTGGTTGCTATGGGTAACCAGGTCAATCCGGAACCTAAGGTTGCTCTCCCTGACAGATTTTATGGAGGGAGAGACAAATTTGTGGTGTTCAGAGAAGCCTATAAATTATATTTCAGGCTGCGCCCAAATACATCTGGTAATGAGGAACAGCGGGTGGGGATTGTTATCTCCCTTCTTCAAGGGGATCCTCAATCCTGGGCTTTTTCGTTGCCAAATGGTACCCAGGCCCTCCGGTTGTTAGATGAGTTTTTTGAGGCCCTGGGTCTCATATAAGATGACCCTGACAGAGTCTCCCTAGCCGAGTCTAGATTACGGCGGCTTCAGCAGGGAGATCGGTTAGCAGAGGTTTATTGTTCCGAGTTTCGAAGGTGGGCCATGGATACTCGGTGGAATTACCCGGTTCTCAGGAACCAATTTTGCCAGGGGTTGTCAGAAAAAGTAAAAGATGCGCTTGCGCTGTATCAGACTCCTATATCCCTTGAGGCGGCTATGTCGCTATCTATAAGAATTAATATATGATTTAGGGGTAGGCTGAGGCGTTCTTCTCCTCCAGAGACTTTTTCTCAGGCAGGAGTCTGCTTGTTCTGACTCAGATGAACCTATGAAACTAGCGGGAGCCACTCGTCAGGTTGGTCTTCCTGGGGCTCTCAGTAAGTCTGGAGCTGCTGGATCTGTTGGAACTGGTGCTGTCGGATCTCCGGCTCTCTCCTGTTTGTTATATATATAAAGAATCCCAGCAGTCGTCTCTCCTGTTTGTTGTCTCCCTTATGGGATTGTTTGTGGTGTTTGTGTTGTTTGTCCTTTCCCTGTTGTTACCCTAGGTGTCAGTGGTGAGGACTAGTGCTCTCACCTCCCTACTTACTACCTAGGGATTATTTCAGGGTAAGCCAGGGTCAATGCACGTGATCGGCGTACGAGTTAGCAGCCTGTCTAGGGACGTCAGGGCAGCCAGGTGCCAGTTCTATGTGAGTTAGGGGTCACCACTCCTCCCTCTCCCTAGTGAAAGGGTTCTCCCCTTCCCTCCCCTCTGTGCCGCACGTCTGTTACCTGCCATATCAGACGTGATACAAGCAGGAGACGTTAGGGGAGCACAAGAACTTCCACCAGTACCATGGGGAGAGACAGGCTGAAATCCAGGAGGTGATGGTGGAAAACCCAGGGCTTATTCCGGACCTGGGCATCAGTAGAGAAGTGAGATGTATTAGGCCCCTTTCACACGTGCAAGTTTTCTTCGTGGGTGCAATGTGTGACGTGAATGCATAGCACCCGCACTGAATCCTGACCCATTCATTTCAATTGGTCTGTGTACATTAGTGGGGTTTTTTCCACGCATCAGTTCTGCGTTGCATGAAAAACGCAGCATGTTCTATATTCTGCGTTTTTCACACAGCCATGGCCCCATAGAAGTGAATGGGGCTTCAGTGAAAAACGCATTGCATCCGAAAGCAAATGTGGATGTAATGCAATTTTAACTGATGATTAGGGATGAGCGAACTCGAACTGTATAGTTCGGGTTCGTACCGAATTTTGGGGTGTCCGTGACACGGACCCGAACCCGGACATTTTCGTAAAAGTTCGGGTTCAGGTTCGGTGTTCGTCGCTTTCTTGGCGCTTTTGTGACGCTTTCTTGGCACTTTTTGAAAGGCTGCAAAGCAGCCAATCAACAAGCGTCATACTACTTGCCCCAAGAGGCCATCACAGCCATGCCTACTATTGGCATGGCTGTGATTGGCCAGAGCACCATGTGACCCAGCCTCTATTTAAGCTGGAGTCACATAGCGCCGCCCGTCACTCTGCTCTGATTAGCGTAGGGAGAGGTTGCGGCTGCAACAGTAGGGCGAGATTAGGCAGATTAACTCCTCCAAAGTACTTGATTATTGATCGATCTGCAGCTGTGGGTCATTGAGCTGCTGATACTCAATTGCTCACTGTTTTTAGGCTGCCCAGACCGTTTGTCAGTCACTTTTTTCTGGGGTGATCGGCTCCCATTTTGTGTCTTGTGGTGCGCCAGCACAAGCTGCGACCAAGTGCATTTAACCCTCAATGGTGTGGTTGTTTTTTGGCTAAAGCCTATATCAGGGTGAAGCTGTCACACCAAGTGCATTTAACCAGCAATAGTCTGTTTATTTGTTGGCCATATACTACATCAGGGGCAAGCTGCGCCTGTCACCAAGTGCATTTAACCCTCAATGGTGTGGTTGTTTTTTAGCTAAAGCCTACATCAGGGTGAAGCTGTCACACCAAGTGCATTTAACCAGCAATAGTCTGTTTATTTTTTGGCCATATACTACATCAGGGGCAAGCTGCGCCTGTCACCATGTGCATTTAACCCTCAATGGTGTGGTTGTTTTTTGGCTAAAGCCTACATCAGGGTGAAGCTGTCACACCAAGTGCATTTAACCAGCAATAGTCTGTTTATTTTTTGGCCATATACTACATCAGGGGCAAGCTGCGCCTGTCACCAAGTGCATTTAACCCTCAATGGTGTGGTTGTTTTTTGGCTAAAGCCTACATCAGGGTGAAGCTGTCACACCAAGTGCATTTAACCAGCAATAGTCTGTTTATTTCTTGGCCATATACTACATCAGGGGCAAGCTGCGCCCGTCACCAAGTGCATTTAACCCTCAGTAGTGTGGTTGGTCAAGCTGTCACACCAAGTGCATTTAACCAGCAATAGTCTGTTCATTTTTTGGCCTTATACTACATCAGGGGCAAGCTGCGCCTGTCACCAAGTGCATTTAACCCTCAGTAGTGTGGTTGGTCAAGCTGTCACACCAAGTGCATTTAAGCAATAGTGTGGTTATTTTTTAGCCATATCCCAGTCTAATTCTGTCAGTAAATCTATACCTGTCACCCAGCGCCTAAATACTAGGCCTCAAATTTATATCCCGCTAAATCTGTCGTTACTGCTGTACTGTTCTGGCTGGGCAAGTTATTTAGTGTCCGTCAAAGCACATTTTTTGTTCTGGGTTGAAATACAATTCCCAATTTAGCAATTTCCTAATTTAGTGGTTTCTGCTGTATCAGAGCTATTTTAAATCTATCCCTAAAAGGGTATATAATATTCAAGGTGCACATAGGGTCATTCAGAATAACTTCACACACACGCTACTGTGCATTTCCAAATCTAATTCCGTCAGTAAATCTATACCTGTCACCCAGCGCCTAAATACTAGGCCTCAAATTTATATCCCGCTAAATCTGTCGTTACTGCTGTACTGTTCTGGCTGGGCAAGTTATTTAGTGTCCGTCAAAGCACATTTTGTGTTCTGGGTTGAAATACAATTCCCAATTTAGCAATTTCCTAATTTAGTGGTTTCTGCTGTATCAGAGCTATTTTAAATCTATCCCTAAAAGGGTATATAATATTCAAGGTGCACATAGGGTCATTCAGAATAACTTCACACACACGCTACTGTGCATTTCCAAGTCTAATTCTGTCAGTAAATCTATACCTGTCACCCAGCGCCTAAATACTAGGCCTCAAATTTATATCCCGCTAAATCTGTCGTTACTGGTGTACTGTTCTGGCTGGGCAATTTATTTAGTGTCCGTCAAAGCACATTTTTTGTTCTGGGTTGAAATACAATTCCCAATTTAGCAATTTCCTAATTTAGTGGTTTCTGCTGTATCAGGCCTACTTTAAATACATCCCTAAAAGGGTATATAATATTCAAGGTGCACATAGGGTCATTCAGAATAACTTCACACACACGCTACTCTGCATTTCCAAGTCTAATTCTGTCAGTAAATCTATACATGTCACCCAGCGCCTAAATACTAGGCCTCAAATTTATATTCAGCTGAATTTGAATACAATACATTGGGCCAAATAATATTTTTGTTGTTGTGGTGAACGATAACAATGAGAAAAATATCTAGTAAGGGACGCGGACGTGGACATGGTCGTGGTGGTGTTAGTGGACCCTATGGTGCTGGGAGAGGACGTGGCCATTCTGCCACATCCACGCGTCCTAGTGTACCAACTACCCCAGGTCCCAGTAGCCGCCAGAATTTACAGCGATATATGGTGGGGCCCAATGCCGTTCTAAGGATGGTAAGGCCTGAGCAGGTACAGGCATTAGTCAATTGGGTGGCCGACAGTGGATCCAGCACGTTCACATTATCTCCCACCCAGTCTTCTGCAGAAAGCGCACAGATGGCGCCTGAAAACCAACCCCATCAGTCTGTCACATCACCCCCATACATATCAGGGAAACTGTCTGAGCCTCAAGTTATGCAGCAGTCTCTTATGCTGTTTGAAGACTCTGCTGGCAGGGTTTCCCAAGGGCAGCCACCTAGCCCTTCCCCAGCGGTGTAAGACATAGAATGCACTGACGCACAACCACTTATGTTTCCTGATGATGAGGACATGGGAATACCACCTCAGCAAGTCTCTAATGATGATGAAACACAGGTGCCAACTGCTGCGTCTTTCTGCAGTGTGCAGACTGAACAGGAGGTCAGGGATCAAGACTGGGTGGAAGACGATGCAGGAGACGATGAGGTCCTAGACCCCACATGGAATGAAGGTCGTGCCACTGACTTTCACAGTTCGGAGGAAGAGGCAGTGGTGAGACCGAGCCAACAGCGTAGCAAAAGAGGGAGCAGTGGGCAAAAACAGAACACCCGCCGCCAAGAGACTCCGCCTGCTACTGACCGCCGCCATCTTGGACCGAGCACCCCAAAGGCAGCTTCAAGGAGTTCCCTGGCATGGCACTTCTTCAAACAATGTGCTGATGACAAGACCCGAGTGGTTTGCACGCTGTGCCATCAGAGCCTGAAGCGAGGCATTAACGTTCTGAACCTTAGCACTACCTGCATGACCAGGCACCTGCATGCAAAGCATGAACTGCAGTGGAGTAAACACCTTAAAAACAAGGAAGTCGCTCAGGCTCCCCCTGCTACCTCTTCTGCTGCTGCCGCCTCGGCCTCTTCTGCTGCTGCCGCGTCGGCCTCTTCCTCCGCCCCTGGAGGAACGTTGGCACCTGCTGCCCAGCAAACAGGGGATGTACCACCAACACCACCACCACCTCCGTCACCAAACGTCTCAACCATGTCACACGGCAGCGTTCAGCTCTCCATCTCACAAACATTTGAGTGAAAGCGTAAATTCCCACCTAGCCACCCTCGATCCCTGGCCCTGAATGCCAGCATTTCTAAACTACTGGCCTATGAAATGCTGTCATTTAGGCTGGTGGACACAGACAGCTTCAAACAGCTCATGTCGCTTGCTGTCCCACAGTATGTTGTTCCCAGCCGCCACTACTTCTCCAAGAGAGCCGTGCCTTCCCTGCACAACCAAGTATCCGATAAAATCAAGTGTGCACTGCGCAACGCCATCTGTAGCAAGGTCCACCTAACCACAGATACGTGGACCAGTAAGCACGGCCAGGGACGCTATATCTCCCTAACTGCACACTGGGTAAATGTAGTGGCAGCTGGGCCCCAGGCGGAGAGCTGTTTGGCGCACGTCCTTCCGCCGCCAAGGATCGCAGGGCAACATTCTTTGCCTCCTGTTGCCACCTCCTCCTTCTCGGCTTCCTCCTCCTCTTCTTCCACCTGCTCATCCAGTCAGCCACACACCTTCACCACCAACTTCAGCACAGCCCGGGGTAAACGTCAGCAGGCCATTCTGAAACTCATATGTTTGGGGGACAGGCCCCACACCGTACAGGAGTTGTGGCGGGGTATAGAACAACAGACCGACAAGTGGTTGCTGCCGGTGAGCCTCAAGCCCGGCCTGGTGGTGTGCGATAATGGGCGAAATCTCGTTACAGCTCTGGGACTAGCCGGTTTAACGCACATGCCTTGCCTGGCGCATGTGCTGAATTTGGTGGTGCAGAAGTTCATTCACAACTACCCCGACATGTCAGAGCTGCTGCATAAAGTGCGGGCCGTCTGTTCGCGCTTCCGGCGTTCACATCCTGCCGCTGCTCGCCTGTCTGCGCTACAGCGTAACTTCGGCCTTCCCGCTCACCGCCTCATATGCAACGTGCCCACCAGGTGGAACTCCACCTTGCACATGCTGGACAGACTGTGCGAGCAGCAGCAGGCCATAGTGGAGTTTCAGCTGCAGCACGCACGGGTCAGTCGCTCTGCGGAACAGCACCACTTCACCACCAATGACTGGGCCTCCATGCGAGACCTGTGTGCCTTGTTGCGCTGTTTCGAGTACTCCACCAACATGGCCAGTGGCGATGACGCCGTTATCAGCGTTGCAATACCACTTCTATGTCTCCTTGAGAAAACACTTAGGGCGATGATGGAAGAGGAGGTGGTCCAGGAGGAGGAGGAGGAGGAGGAAGAGGGGTCATTTTTAGCACTTTCAGGCCAGTCTCTTCGAAGTGACTCAGAGGGAGGTTTTTTGCAACAGCAGAGGCCAGGTACAAATGTGGCCAGCCAGGGCCCACTACTGGAGGACGAGGAGGACGAGGATGAGGTGGAGGAGGATAAGGATGAAGCATGGTCACAGCGGGGTGGCACCCAACGCAGCTCGGGCCCATCACTGGTGAGTGGCTGGGGGGAAAGGCAGGACGATGACGATACGCCTCCCACAGAGGACAGCTTGTCCTTACCCCTGGGCAGCCTGGCACACATGAGCGACTACATGCTGCAGTGCCTGCGCAACGACAGCAGAGTTGCCCACATTTTAATGTGTGCGGACTACTGGGTTGCCACCCTGCTGGATCCACGCTACAAAGACAATGTGCCCACCTTACTTCTTGCACTGGAGCGTGATAGGAAGATGCGCGAGTACAAGCGCACGTTGGTAGACGCGCTACTTAGAGCATTCCCAAATGTCACAGGGGAACAAGTGGAAGCCCAAGGCCAAGGCAGAGGAGGAGCAAGAGGTCGCTAAGGCAGCTGTGTCACGGCCAGCTCCTCTGAGGGCAGGGTTAGCATGGCAGAGATGTGGAAAAGTTTTGTCAACACGCCACAGCTAACTGCACCACCACCTGATACGCAACGTGTTAGCAGGAGGCAACATTTCACTAACATGGTGGAACAGTACGTGTGCACACCCCTCCACGTACTGACTGATGGTTCGGCCCCATTCAACTTCTGGGTCTCTAAATTGTCCACGTGGCCAGAGCTAGCCTTTTATGCCTTGGAGGTGCTGGCCTGCCCGGCGGCCAGCGTTTTGTCTGAACGTGTATTCAGCACGGCAGGGGGCGTCATTACAGACAAACGCAGCCGCCTGTCTACAGCCAATGTGGACAAGCTGACGTTCATAAAAATGAACCAGGCATGGATCCCACAGGACCTGTCCATCCCTTGTCCAGATTAGACATTAACTACCTCCCCTTAACCATATATTATTGTACTCCAGGGCACTTCCTCATTCAATCCTATTTTTATTTTCATTTTACCATTATATTGCAAGGCTACCCAAAGTTGAATGAACCTCTCCTCTGTCTGGGTGCCGGGGCCTAAATATATGTCAATGGACTGTTCCAATGTTGGGTGACGTGAAGCCTGATTCTCTGCTATGTCATGCAGACTAATTCTCTGCTGACATGAAGCCAGATCCTCTGTTACGGGACCTCTCTCCTCTGCCTGGGTGCTGGGCCTAAATATCTGACAATGGACTGTTGCATTGTTGGCTGACGTGAAGCCTGATTCTCTGCTATGATATGAAGACTGATTCTCTGCTGACATGAAGCCAGATTGTGTGTTACGGGACCTCTCTCCTCTGCCTGGGTGCTGGGCCTAAATATCTGACAATGGACTGTTGCATTGGTGGCTGACGTGAAGCCTGATTCTCTGCTATGATATGAAGACTGATTCTCTGCTGACATGAAGCCAGATTGTCTGTTACGGGACCTCTCTCCTCTGCCTGGGTGCGGGGCCTAAATTTATGAAAATGGACTGTTGCAGTGGTGGGTGACGTGAAGCCTGATTCTCTGCTATGACATGAAGACTGATTCTCTGCTGACATGAAGCCAGATTCTCTGTTACGGGACCTCTCTCCTCTGCCTGGGTGCTGGGCCTAAATATCTGACAATGGACTGTTGCATTGGTGGCTGACGTGAAGCCTGATTCTCTGCTATGACATGAAGACTGATTCTCTGCTGACATGAAGCCAGATTCTCTGTTACGGGACCTCTCTCCTCTGCCTGGGTGCCGGGGCCTAAATATCTGAGAATGGACTGTTCCAGTGGTGGGTGACGTGAAGCCAGATTCTCTGCTATGGGACCTCTCTCCAATTGATTTTGGTTAATTTTTATTTATTTAATTTTTATTTTAATTTATTTCCCTATCCACATTTGTTTGCAGGGGATTTACCTACATGTTGCTGCCTTTTGCAGCCCTCTAGCCCTTTCCTGGGCTGTTTTACAGCCTTTTTAGTGCCAAAAAGTTCGGGTTCCCATTGACTTCAATGGGGTTCGGGTTCGGGACGAAGTTCGGATCGGGTTCGGATCCCGAACCCGAACATTTTCGGGAAGTTCGGCCGAACTTCTCGAACCCGAACATCCAGGTGTCCGCTCAACTCTACTGATGATTGCTAGGAGATGTTGTTTGTAAACCTTTAGTTTTTTATCACGCGCGTGAAAAACTGAACAACTGAACGCAATTGAAGACGAAACTGACTGAACTTGCTTGCAAAATGGTGCGAGTTTCACTGAACGTATACGGACCTAATCCATTACACTCGTGTGGAAGAGGCCTTAGCCGTGTGATAACCATGCAGAACAGGATTGTGGGGCTCTCTGTGGCAGAGCACATCAGTACAGGGCACAGGGTACCGATATGCTGTGCGCTAATTAGCTTGTGGGGAGCACAGGCAGGAGCAGCGATCTGTGCTCCCTCTTTTGAGGCCTTCTTCACTCCAGCAGAAATCCATATACTGTACAGTGCTGGCTTGTCAGAATAATGATTTTAAGAAGCAGTACAATCCAGGACGTTAGGTTCATTTTTAAAATGGAAAACAGCATAATTAATAAAGTATAAATAAAAAAAATATTTGGAGGCTATTTAGAACAGCTTAAGAGAAACTTGTGAAAAAGTTTAGTTAATCTTTAAAATTTTTAAGAAAATTTCCGAAACCCACTTTTAAAGGACCAGCTCAGTTATAAAGTCACTTTGTGGGGCTTACATCAGGGTGGTAGCTATAGGAGGTGCAGAGGTAGCTACCGGGCCCAGAAGCCTGAGGGAGCTCAAAAACCCTTGTGCTGCATAAGAAGATGCCAGTATTATAGAAAGTGCATGCTGGCCAAATTACACCTCTGGCTGGAGAAAAGGGGTTAGGTTAAGAACTTGGCATGGGGGGTTTGCAGTTTCAATTTTTGCCTCAGACAAAACAAAGGCTATGTGCTTCCCTGCCCCTGGCCATAAAGCACTGAGGGAAGGGGGGCCCAAGCTGAACTCTTGCACTGGGGTGCATGAGCCTTTCGCTACGTCCCTGGCTTATATAGTAGAAACCACCCATAAATTACCCCATTTGAGAAAGTGCACCCCTCAAGTTATTCAAAACTGCTGTAAGGGCACACGGCAGGGAGCAGAAGGAAAGGCGCACCATATAGTTTTTGGAAGACAGATTTTGCTGGACTGGTTTTTAGACACTATGTCCCATTTGAAGCCCCCAGATGCACCGTTCAGTAGAAACTACCAAAAAGTAACCCCATTTTGGAAATTACAAGATAAGGTGACAGTTTTATTGATACTATTTCGGGGTACATATGATTTTTGATTGCTCTATATTACGCATTTTTTAATTTAAGTTAGAGGGGTTTTTTTGTTTTGTTTTTTTACAATGTTCAACTGACAGGTTACATCATGCGCTATTTATATAAAGCAAGTTGTTACGGAAGTAACAATATCAAATATGTCTACTTTTTTTGTTTGTTTCAGTTCTACATAATAAAGCATTTTTGAAAAAAATCATGTTTTTGTGTCTCGTTTTTTGTAGGAAGAGTTGACATTTTTATTAGTACCATTTTTGGGTACATATGCTATTTTGATCATTGAATATTACACTTTATGGGGCAAGGTGACCAAAAATTGGTTGTCTTGGCACCTTTTTTATTTATTTTTTTTTTCACGGCATTGACCTTAGGGGTAGATAATGTGATTTTTATTTTATTTTTTAGAGCAGGTTGTTACTGACACAGTGATACCTAATGTAAGGGAGTCTGTGGTTCCGGTTACCTTGTGGGCAGATACGGTGGAGCGTCCACATGGGCGACGGAGGGGAGGGCTGTGGGGATCTCGGAGGCAGACTTGTCGGGCTGATGGCAACACATCGCGGCCGGTCCTGCCTCCAGTGTCTCCTGCGGGTTCCGTTCCGGCGTCCATGCTGGCGTGATCCCGTGCCCGTGCCGAGTCGTTTGGGCGTCCGCGTGCATGCCCGAGGGGTGATTTGCAAAGGATTGCGCGGCCGAGTGTGCGTGCATCTTATGCGCTACGTCGGCCACTGGCAGGTAAAGCATCTGTGCACAAATTCAAAGTTGATTAGGGATTTGCTGCACAGGTGCTAATGAGTAGGATCATCGCATGACCTATGAGGTTTTGACAAGCTGCACTCTGTGATTGGCCAGCAGGTGTTTAAAAGGTGATCTCCCTGGCTGATCAGTGCTCACTGTTGTCTCTACGACCTGGGAGTATGCTGGTTCAGATTCACTAAGTTTGTTCCATGCATGAACTCTGTGGGCCAGATTTATCATTAACTCAAGTCAGAATAATGGAGAGAAAAAGTCGCAAAAAAATGTGCAAACGCTAAAACTGCGCACAAATTTGCGACTTTTTTCTGCTCTGCACTATGCTCGCCAGTTTTCTGAAAGTGGGCGTGTTTTCTTATGTAAATTTATCTCTAGACAGATTTACTATTGGGACTATTTAAAAAGTCGCTAAAAAGTCGCAAAAAAATGCACAATTTCACTCCAGTGAGGACCTTGCTTATCTTATAAGATTTTTTAATAGAACATGCGACTGTTTCATAAAAACTTGCAACTTTTTCATAAAAACGTGCGACTTTTGTAAAGCTGCTTACTGACAGATAAACTGCTACCGTCAAACCACATTTATTACAGTCTTAAAGGGCCGATCATAAATCTGACTTGGCTAAAACTGACTTTAGCCATATGTGAAAGTTGAGTGAGCTGTCAGAGTAATGATAAATCTGGCCCTGTGTGTCTTCATCTAGTGAATGCCTCTGGAAACCTTGTCTCTGCTCTACAGTTGCACCGTGAGTTGCCTCGGATCGGACCTTGGATACTTCACTGTCTCATCCTTAGGTACCAGGTTTCACAGACTCTTCTGTATGAACTACTTTAGCCTGGTCTGGATTTTCTCTGGCGTTTTCCCACAGAGGTTATTTGGACTATGTTATTTCTGTATGATTTCTGGCTTGGACTTTACTGCTGTGTTTTCAATAAATCCATGTTTGTTCAGATCTTTGCCTGGTTGCTTGGGGTTCTGCAGCATTACACCTAATGTCTTTTTTCATTTATTTCAGTTTTACACATTAAAAGCATTTACTAAACAATACAATTATGTTTGTTTCTCCATTTTCTGAAAGCCATATGTAGTAAGGCTGGTTACAGCCTGCATTTGTGGGCGGGGCTGCGGGCTATAGCTTCCCATGCGACCTCACCCAGAGGACGGTCGGTTCATGCAGCTTTCCTCAGTCCGTTTCGTCACTTCCGGTTCCCTGCCACGTCACTTCCGGGGTTTCGGCAGGACCGGCATCCACGGCACTTCAGGACTGCAGTACCGTCTGATATCCAGACTTCCCGTTCAGCCAAGTAGCTGCTCATCAGGTTCCTGAATTTCTTCAGGTATCTCGCATATGTCCTTTTTTCTGTTTTTCCATGTTTTGTCTTGCTCTCACACGTCATCGGTAGTCTCCCTGGACCGCCCAGGCTCGTTCTGTCTCTGTCATCCTGGATCGCCCAGGCTCGCTTTTGTCTCTGTCATCCTGGATCGCCCAGGCTCGCTTTTTTCTCTGTCATCCTGGATCGCCCAGGCTCGCTTTGTCGCTGTCTTCCTGGATCACCCAGGCTCGCTTTGTCGCTGTCTTCCTGGATCGCCCAGGCTCACATTGTCGCTGTCTTCCTGGATCGCCCAGACTCGCTCTGTCTCTGTCTTCCTGGATCGCCCAGACTCGCTCTGTCTCTGTCTTCCTGGATCGCCCAGACTCGCTCTGTCTCTGTCTTCCTGGATCGCCCAGACTCGCTCTGTCTCTGTCTTCCTGGATCGCTCAGGCTCGCTCTGTCTCTGTCATCCTGGATCGCCCAGGCTCGCTCTGTCCCTGTCATCCTGGATCGCCCAGGCTCGCTCTGTCTCTGTCATCCTGGTTCGTCCATTCACGTTCCCTCTAGGCCTTCCTGAGCACGTCGGGTCCACCTAGACAGATGCTTTCTCCAGTTTGTCTTCTACCTCCAGGGTCAATTTTCTGCCTGATTCGCCCAGGCATCCTTCTTGGCCGGTGTCCACCTGGATCGCTCAGGTCCACCTACTGGCTGTCTTTTTCTAATATCACCCCATGTCGCTCGGGTCACCTTTCCGTCACGGCACGTACACGTCCAGAATCGTCACTCGACTCACCCAGGTCCATTCAGCTGGCCACCAGATGCGTTTTAGTTCCTCTTGTCACCAATTCACCCGACCCCGCTCTCGGCACATTCCGGCCCTCTTTTCCCAGCACGCCGTATTTTCGGCTTGGGTCCTCCTTCTCGTTCATTTTCCACTCTCATTGTTCCTTGCTCATTGTTCCTTGGGAAAGGAGGCCACGGTCCTCCTTTCCCTCTTCTTCCTTCTCTTCCCGGCTCTCCTAAAGCGGTGTTTATTCGTGGCTATCTATTCTTTTTTCCCGTACTGTCTCCAGTACCCTCCTGTAGCAAGTACCAGTTCTGCGCGATTCGGGTAGGATTACGTTTCCTTCACGTCTCTCTCCTCATTTCATGCCGGTTCTTTGTTTTATAAAAAAAAAATTTTTTCATTTTTATTGGCTTTTCCTTTACAGGTTCAAGATGTCCGAACCATCTGATATTGAGGACACCTTCTCGGGTCCCGGCTCATCGGTTTCAGGGCACGGTGCTAGCCCATCACTAAGGCGTTGGACCGTCCCTAAACTTATCGCTGAATTGAATAAGAGGGGTATTCCCCATCTAGCTTCAGCTCGTAAGGCGGAGCTCTACCGCCTTCTGAGGACGGAGTCTGGGAGCTGCAATTCACAGTCCTCCCTCTCATCTATCCAGCTGTCACTGAACCAGCTGCAAGCCACCATCAGCGGCCTCGTCGGCTCTTTGGCGGACGTCCAACCCAGAGTGACCGAGCTAGAGTCACGTGGCCCAGAAGATCACCCGGCTGTGGTCACGGCGATCGTTCCCTCGACCTCTCAAGAACCAGCGTTGGGTACGCTCAACGCTAGTCCAGTTGTGGCCCCAGCCCACTTTGTCCCTGAGGCTATTAAGAAGGACATTTTTGCTGGGAAAGATGTCAACTTGGCGTCCATCCTGATAGCTTCCCAAGATGTGGCCGAAAATAGAGTCATCAATTGTGGGGAGGTCGCAGTACTACTCAGTGTCAAGGATGCCCGTCTGAATAGAAGACTTTCTATTCCGGAATTCGTGTTGGCATTCAGCCTTTATCGCAATGTAGTCTGCTCAGCCCATCCGCTCAGGCGGGAGGAACTAGATACGTATCTTTACCGTCTGACGGATCTGGGATACAAGTATGGCGGCTCCAATTTTTACGATTACCATCGTTCTTCCTCCGCCAAAGCTGCGGCAGCCCTAGTCCAATTTCAGTTTGTTACCAACTGGGCGAATTTCGACATGGAGCTCTTTTTCCGGCACTTCGCCGGGCTGAGAGCTCCCACCTGCACGACATGCCAATCCATCTCGCACACGACGGACTGGTGCCCTTTGTTGGCCACCCCGGGTCTTGACCGGGCCCTCCCGTGTTCTTCTGGCCAAAGAAGTCAGCCGACCGTGGACAAGTTGGGCAGGCCTAGTGTTCCTTGGGCAGAGCCAGGTTTGTAATAATTTTAATGCAGGAGGGTGCGGTTTTGGCAGCTGTAGAGCCTTGCACATCTTCTCCCTGTGCTTTAGGGCTCACCCCCGTTCTTCCTGTCCTAAAAAATCTTCTAAACCATGACTGGCCGACATTAACATCGCGTTATTGGCTGTCCTCTTGCAGGAACACCCCGCTCAGCAGTTGGTCCAGTTTCTCCTTTCAGGATTCAGGAGGGGTTTTCACACTGGGTTGATCGCCCTCCCTCTGGAGTCCTGGGAGGGGAAAAATCTGCAGTCGGCCATACAGGATCCGGGCGCAGTCGACAGTCTGTTGTTAGCGGAGGTCCATAAAGGGTTCCTGCTGGGCCCATTTGACGTAATCCCATTTGATATCTGGAGGATTAGCCCGATCGGGTTAGTCTCCAAGCAGTCATCTAATAAAAAAAGGTTAATTTACGACCTGTCTGCGCCCCATATGTCCTCTACACCCAGCTTGAATTCCCTGATTCCGTCAGAGGAGTTCGCCATGTCTTATTCCACCATAGGGGAAGCAATCAAATTCATTTTGCAGTCAGGGAGAGGGGCCCGATATAGCAGATCTCAACTCTGGGGATTTTATGGCATCAAGTGGGATCATAAGTATTATTTTGCCAATAGACTCACCTTTGGCTCCAAGAGCAGCCCTTGGTTATTTGATCAGTTCGCGGGCGCCCTGCACTGGATCTTGGGTCACCACGGGGGTTTGGATATGGTCATTCACTATCTCGATGACTACTTAATCATCCAAAACCCCCGGGGTGATTCCTCTGGTCTGGATGTCCTGCTCCAGCTGTTTTCCAGTCTCCAGGTCCCAGTCGCTACCTCCAAGACTGAGGGCCCTAGCACAAGGGTCAACTTCCTAGGTATCGTGTTATATACCGTCCGCATGGAAGCAAGCCTGCCGGAGGCGAAATTATCAAAGATCAGGACTGCAGTCTCCACCGCGGTTTCCTCCCGGGTTCTTACCAAGCTGGAGTTGCAGTCCCTCCTGGGTTCTCTAAATTTCGCCTCCCGGATCATGCCCCAGGGAAGATCCTTCATGTCTAGGCTCCTCACTCTTCTCCCCTAGGCTCAAGACCAGGATTCCACCGTCAATCTTGACAACCAAGCTGTTGCGGATCTGCTCATGTGGCACTCCTTCCT